>NC_134404.1:162586027-163818527 GCF_038048845.1 Mixophyes fleayi | reverse complement strand
ATGTGTATGTATATATATATATATATATATATATATATATATATATATGTATACATGTAATTCTGTTCGTTTGATATGCTCTGGCTTTCAGCCAGTTCATATCTTAATCTGTGCATAAATTTGGCGCATGCAAACAGCAGCAATGCTAGTGGCCATTATGCGTGGCTCAAGCTCCACCCACCACGACTGAATCATCAGCGGGAATATAGGTGCTCCTTCACAGTACATACAAAGGATAAATTGCAGACTTGGGCCCTGAATCAGCACAGTGTGAATACCAGATGTCAAATTGTAGGTGAATACAAAAGGGAGGTGCAATCTAAAATAATAGCAAAATAATAGGGGCACAAGCCGTGGTCAGGGCAGATGGCAGTCACGGACAATCCATAAACAAACTAAGGTCAGTGCAGGTGGCAGAAAAGAATGGGCAATAAATAAGTAGAGTCAAAATCCAACAAAACAGATACAAAGCACAGTGCCTAAAACAAGTTAATGCTATAACAGGCAATGAGAGCATGCTGCTGAAAGTCTTATAAAAGCACCTGGAACCAATTCCAATAAGTCAATCAGTCCAGTCCTCACAGTGCTGATCAGTGATGTCAACAGTGGAATAGGATGAGATGTATTTATGTGTGTGTTTTCCTTTCATGCTGAGGTTTTTAATGAGTGTTATTATTATCATTATTATTATTATCGTAGCGTTGTAAGGCACCACAGTGCTCCACAGAGCCATACAGTATGGAAAACAAGGATATACATATAACAAGGACAGACAAAATAAATGCAGACATGAAAAAAAGGGTATGGAGGAACCCTGCTCATTAGGGAGCTTACATTCTAAGTGGAAGAGGACACAGCTGAAACAAAAGGAGCGAGTGTGGCTTAGTGTAGATTGGGACAGCTGTGAGGTTATACTAATGTGAATAGTGTCATTAGGGATAAGGTAAACATTTAAAGGGGTAACTAATTCATATTTAATTATTTTTTTTCTTTAATGCTGCACATAAGTGACCTTTAGGATTTGTTTACAGCTATATCAAGCGACCATCACATGTAGTTACCTTCGTCCTGGGGGTGCAGTTTAGTGAAACTGCTGGGTTTACTACAAGTGGTTTGGTGGTATTGAAACTGCAAGATTTGCTAAAGGCAAAACTTCAGAAAAACTGCTGGAAAATCACTCTTTTACAAAGCGGCACATTACAATGTCCATCTCA
Source organism: Mixophyes fleayi (assembly GCF_038048845.1). NCBI lineage: Eukaryota > Metazoa > Chordata > Amphibia > Anura > Limnodynastidae > Mixophyes > Mixophyes fleayi. The sequence goes on along the minus strand of NC_134404.1, from coordinate 163,817,313 downwards.
GTTTTTGACATGATAAGAATACAAGACATGATATTTATGAAGCAGCAGATAGAAAAGCGTCGGCTCTACAATGTGCTTTACAAAGGGTTGTACATTGTGGAGCCAGCCCACCTTAAATTAGCACCTTAACAGCAACATTAATACAGTCGCTCTTGAAATACATGTCATTGTAGGCGGCCATGATGTTCATTAATTGGAATCCTTTTAAGTGTGTATTATAAGCAGTCGCTGTCAAGAGCCTGTCGGGGAACACACCATTAGTGTGTTCCTGTCTGGGTATGCAGTGTCGGATTTCTCTCAGTCGGATTAAGGTACACAACCCGTATAGAAGGGTACTCTCAGTGTGCTATATTACCCTGATGAAGGTGCCAGTGCAGTGCAATGAAACGTGTTAGAATAATCCATAACTGGACCTCTTGAATTTGTCGGACTGTTTTCCATTATTTACCCCCACATTTAGATCCTGGTAACTTCATTAGAAATTCCAAAACCAAGGAGGATTTGTCTATTGGACTTCTTTGCAAATGACCTTGCTAATTGATACAGCCTTCTGACGAACCTCAGATGAGTAACAGAGATACTCTTATTTATGGTGCATTTCCTTATGAATTATCAACAACCTCATCATCAACATTTATTTATATAGTGCCAGCGGATTCAATAGCGCTTTACATTTGGGAACAAACAGTAATAAAACAATACTGGGCAATATATACAGAGAGGTAAGAGGGCCCTGCTCGCAAGCTTACAATCTATGGATTATGGAAGTGTCCCTTCCCTGGTATATTCTTGATATGATGCTTTCTAAAGATAGAATGCTTCAATGATTAAGTGGTGCTGGTATGACACTATCCACAAATATTCAATACGGCATATATTTGTGGTATATATATTATATACAGTATATTAGGTCATATCACATATTTTTATAGTTTGTCTCTACTCAGCTGAGTTGCATATTGTTGCATTTTTTAATAACTGTTAGTTTTTTATATGTATATAAGCGATTCACAAACTTTTCTTTCTATTTTTATTTGATATTATATTTTAGTTATCCCTTGTTTTTGTAGATCAAGCATTATCACAGAGCAGAGACATATATAAACCACCACCACTATCACTCTCTAAATGTACAGGTAATATGTTGCGTCTGGCTATCCTAGCTCATTAAATTATTCCTGTATCTTGCACCAGTCACCTCTCTATGCCAAGTGTGAAAATACTGGGTATGTGAAAACCAGCAAAGCTTTGTAAAGTAACCTTGTTTGATATGCTTAACATGTTCTTATTGCCATATATTTGACCTAGGTGTAATATGTTATTTGTGTTTCATATCAAGTGATTCAGGATATGAGCATGACTCTCTGTTAATGACACCTCCTTTGCACACTCCTGATCAGCCCAGTATATAATCATGTACATAAAAAAAGAGGGGTGTGATAGATACCTTTGGACTACTGAAAAACAGGTTCAGGTGCCTTTATAAATCTGGTGGTGTGCTTCTCTATGCCCTTGTAAAGGTAGTTTATATGGGCGGGGTACGAATTTCCGACTACAAGAAGTCGACAGCATTAAGATGGACATAATAACACTGAAAGCTAACATGGCCGGCATGTTGGACATATCAATGTTTGAAAACTGTGACATGCTTTACAACCCGACAGCAGACATTCCTATATGTAAAAATTCCCACACAATACAGTGCTGGCAGTGTAATTGTTGAACCAGAAAATTCCACCATTCACACTGTCGGCATTAAGGGGCAAAGTGAGCAGGTCCTGCAGCTATACTTTACAGACTCCTGCCCACAGCTGCTTCTGTTTGGTTATTGGGCACCTGGCTCCCCAATATCTACTCATAAGAGGGAATACTGGTCCTTATAAGCACACAGTTTCATAGTTGGATATCTTATATTTCTGACTTGGTTTTAGCAACCTGACTCCTCTAAATTTCTTGGCTCTCCTCTGCCTCTTCCATCCCTAATTGCCTCTCAATTAACACAGAAAGATAAAAGTACAAAACACAGTACATGAACAACACTGACAATCACAGACACACACACACAAAAAACAATGACAAGACGTAACTCAAAAAGACAAGAAATTCTAAGGCAAACAAAGAATAAGACTACAAAATATAACAAGGTACAACAATCTCATAGTTCAAAAGTACTCACTGACAAACAAGTCTCAAAAGCTCCTCTCCTAGTGACCAAGCTTTTATAGGGCATCTGAGGTCAAAATCCTGCAGGTACTCATGGCCAATGGTAAACCAATGAGAAAAATATATATATATATATTTTTTTAAAACTGCACTTTTTGCAAGAAGTCACAGGCGGTTTGGATATATTAAAACATGGTTTGTGTTTGCACTCACCAAACTGCTGGATAGTGAAACCAGCAGCTTGCAGATGAAAAACGCAAGTTATGTGTGGCGATTGGAAAACTGCCCAAAAAATACAGTTTAGTCAATTTACCACCTGGTGTGGACCTGATGGGCTACTGGTGAAGGAAGTTGATATGGACTTAAATAGATAGCAGCAGGTCTCTTTTTGGGTCACTATATGTTAATACAAGTAATTTTCCATATGTGTACTCTTGATTTTGTATTGGAGATGAAATTCTAAACCAAGTTTTTTGTTTTCATTTGTCAATATTTAGCATAGGTATGCATGTTTCTAAAACTATTTTAAATTTATTGACACATTGTTTAAAAAATACTGATGCGTACAATTTAAAAATTGGCTATATATACACAATACCTATGCTGTAAATGTAGACATGTAAAACAATATTACTAATATTATATAGGGAGACAGGTATTCATAAAAATAAATTAGAAAATATAAAAGCAAGCATAGGAAAAGATTGTAAAGGATTGCTGTGTAAGCCAGAAAGGAGATACACTACTGTACATTGTAATGACTTGGAAGAACAGTTATTATTGCTACTTCTCAGTGATATGGTTGAATTTAGGTCGATCAATCAAACAAAATCAGATTAAAGTGAAAGCACCAAAAATGGGTTCTGTCAATTTTCTTACAGATATTTATCAAAGTGAAGGAAGTTAAAAGGAATTCTCACTAACTTGAAACAAGATGAAACAATGCAATAGAAAAATACATGCTGAATAAATCTATGATGAGTATTATACTAGCAGTTGTATGTTAAAAAAATTCTAAAGTACTGACATTTGACCCTTGATTTACACACAGGGGACAAGGATAATTATATTTAATGCTCATTGGAAAGGTTACTTTTTTTTATTAATTATTAAGTCATTAGTTACAGTGTTTGTTCAAGTTAGTGTTTCGGTTGCTGCTGTTTGAATTTGGATAGGGTATAAAGATGGGATTATTTCTGACATGCTATCTACTGGTTCATTGCATAAATAACAAAGATCTTATTTTGTACAGTGGCTTTGAGCTGTCAAATCTGCACAACTTCCTGTAAATTCAGCCTGGTGTTTTTGCTGCCTACTAATCTCTTGTGCATTGTATTGTGCCTGCATAATAAACTTGGACAACCTTCCAGTCAACAACTACAGAGCAGGAAAAGAAAGCAAGTAACAACATGGGAATAGCAGCCAATATATTAGCATCCATAGAGCCAATAAAATCTCTGTGTATGCCTTACTCACAGAGAAAGAAGACTGTCAAGAAGACGGTCTCCACAAGGAATATTGCAATTACATTGCTGTAAAGATGAGCTACACACATAGTAATCTCTCTTATTAAAGGTCCTTCCTGGCCAGATTCAGAAACTGAGACAGTGGAAGAAAGGCCTAGTCCATTTATGCTTGACTGCAAGAAGTGAAGGCCCCATCCAACTTACATTATTAAATGAAGTAATAAATGTAATTATTGATGGCTAGAAAAATTCATGTATAGTTTAAGCAAATTAAATGAGAGACATCAATTTAAAATTTGGAAATAAATTTGACAATCTTGCTTACAGCTCTGGGTCCATCCAAGTGGTCTTAATCTGATTGTAGACTTTTAGATTGGTACTTCAATAGTATATTATTTTATAAGTTGAAAAATGTAAGTACTCTCTGGGGCTTATTTAGAGTTGGACGTACATTTATTTGCATCAGATATATATTTCCATACAGAGCATGCACACTAAAGTTGTGTAGACATTTGTCTGTATGTAGACTTCTCTGCATTGTTAATTTGGATCTTCTTACTACAGGAGAAGTGAGCAGAAGCAGACAGGGTGGGCAAGTGTAGGTTGTGTAAGGGTGCGTGTATTCACATATGCACAACTAGATGTGAATGCATCCTCAGATATTCCTTTTCTGAGGCCTCTCTCTCCCGGGTGTTGAAGGGAGGTGCAGTATTTAATGATGATGATAACTATCAGAGCACTAGCTAGCCACATCTGCCTGATTATGTATTGACCCCTCCAGCAGATCACAAAATCTTGCCATGAAATCATTCTTGCCATGACTATATTATAGCAAGTCGCCGAAGTCTACTTGCATTACTTAACACTTCAATTTGGAATTCTGCCCAAAAGAAGATTCCCATTTGACACTCGGGGAAATTCAATTACCGGCGATGTGGCATGTGAAGATCTCAGCATGCGCATTGCCGGCAATTATGGTTGAAATCTTTGCTCAATTTACCTAGCACTTCTATGAAATCTCTGCCATGAGTGTCTCCAGAACGTCCGTGAGACACTTTGCAGTCACTTGAATTCCCCCCTTGAAGTGGAAAAAACAGGTGTTAGTATTTAATTTGTATTTTGTATTTATTTCCTAAAGTTACAAATGCACTTGTGGGATGTAAGTGCACACACTTGTATGACTGATGTACGCCTGGTAGAAATGATGCTGTTTTTTAACTGGACAAATTATGAGATGCGTCTGACTCCACATATGCACTTAAATAAGTTTTTTTGTACGTGACGCTTGTGACTCTCTTCTTCCATATATACGTTCTGAGTGCATGTGTTCACCTCTAATTCAGCCCTTCTGTATTCACAATAGTCGTTACTATCTATCTTAAGAAGTTATTTATATTTTTAGGTATTATTATATTTGTATAATATGTAATTTGGGATTGATAGTGGAAACAATAAAATTACATTTTCCTTACCCCCCTCTTACTAGATAGAAAGCGCAAATGCTATAGTATACAGTTAGATACCATTTTAGTATCCAGCCTGTAAGTAGGAAAAAAATCCTAGAAAAAGGGTTTCTGTTCAATTGGCATTAGGTTGGATACATGCAATCATATCTAAAATACAATCTGGAAAAATGGTCATGTTTGTTTTTGTAAATTATGTCTACACAGCTGTAAAGACTTTATTTTGTTTGTGTTTTATAGTTAAATATTAATTGACCTATATTGCTCTTCAATTCCATTTAATTTTCACAAATTTGCTTAATTGAAAGTCAGCTCCTTAAATGAACTGTAGAGTTTACTAATTCAGAGCAAATTACGAGGAGAGAGCTGTACATGAATGAGTAAATAATTAATCAATGCAGCGACAGAAGTAATTAATCTTTCCCTGTGTGATTTCCTGTTATAACCCACCTTGGCAACGATTGCAATCCAGAGTCCCCTGTGATTTTTTTACTATTAAATTTCAAACAATTTGCCAGATTATAACTCTTGGCAACAAGAACACACTGCCCACTGAGCGAGATTTAATATTTTCGATTTAATTCTTAAGATCATAAATTGCTTTAAGGTAATTGTTTACTTATAATAAGGTCTAAGTAAATTGATCAACCTAACCGAAGACTCAGTCAATCAATTTCAACCTATAGCCTAAGTGTTATTATTGTAATTTTGGCAATCCAACCACAACTGCCCTCCGGGAACCATACATCTTAAATGAGATCTTTTGACTTGTGATGTCAAAAAATTCATGTTGATTCCATGCTTCATGATGCCTTCTCAATACTCCAACATACATATTCAGCTCCCGATATCGGCACCTTAACCCAAACTTGGCAATTCTACTTTCAGTGTACGAATATCATTATACTGTGCATTTATGCTAAAAACCTTGTTAGAGCAACGCGGCTCGCGCACTATTTCTGTTACTACCGTTACAGTTACTACAGTAATGATGCGCATTATTACCGTTCGTACGGTAGCTTCAATGCTGATTTTTGCTCGTAGCTCTAAGAGCCACGAGCAGAAATTCACGTTAAAATTAACATATTAATGGTAATAGTGCGCAGGCCGTGTTACTCTCGAGAGTAACACGGTCAATTGAAATCGCACCCATATAATATGATTTTCTTTTACATATACTATTATTATTTTTAAATTAGTATCTTGCTAAAAAGTGACATATTGTAGCATAGTGTTTTCTGAAGGCATAATTGTTGGGGAACAATGTTTGCCACTTTGCTATGATGGTTCTCAGGGTTTTAGGAGAATTTTTCTGTCACAGTAGTTTTATGTTGCTATAGTCAACATCAAGATTACAAGGCTGCTGCTATATACTAAAGATGGTTATAATTCACATAAAGTTAAAAGCAATAAAATGCACAGAAAAAATGAATTAAATCACATTGCTACTTTATTTGTGCAAATGTGCCTAATTGTTCTCATAGTGTATTACAAGATGCACACCCACTTCCTTATATGCATGCTGGAAACAGGACTCCTAGTGTACACCCAAAGTATTTCTATATAAAAGAGCCTACTGTGGTAGAGCAGAGTTGCTGATATGGGACAGAACAGTTTCCAAAATTGGGACTACATCACCATATTCATGACTGGTTGCAGACTGAGCGTTTTCTCCAACCTGTTCTTACAGCTTTCACTACCTGCTGCTGCTTACACCATCATTATGACGGTATCAGATACACCAAGCTCTCAAGCCTACCCTTCCTATGGCTCCACTTTTCAGGGCAGAGCACTGTAGTGCATTGGTCCCATCCTATCCCCTGCACCCTTATTGCTATCAATCTGTTACACTACTAACTTGGTTATTAAACTTATATCACTGAATACAAAAAGCCTGATTCGTTACGGCACGTATCTGCTGATTTTGAGTACATTGCACGTGAAATCACACTGTGCTTGCACAGAACATGCAGATCTGGGTGGTAAATCAGCCCTTTTCCATGCGATAACGCACAGAGAAGGCTGTTACTGCAGCCTGAGCTTTAGGGGGGTGTCCTGGGCGGGGAAGGGGCGTTCTTCAGTAGCCAATGTACGGGCATACCAAACTCGAACGCTCACAGCCGTAGGCGTAGCAAGCTCTACAACCATGGAAGTAAGCTTCCATTTTGCCATATCTCTTGCTCCAGCTATGGGACCAGTCTAAGTTAGCTGGCAGGTTGGCTGGCAATAAAGCCAGGCGACCCATCTTCTATAAAAAGTGTTCAAAATAGATAAAAAACAAACAAACCATGGTGTCTCCCCCTTCTAATGCTATTAACCCTGGCAGTCCCCCCAATTTCACAAATTGGTTGTTGGCACTAGAGCAGGGTGACCCTGCAAGAATTCCTGAAGACTGCTAATATTCAAGGTCCCTTCCTTAATGGAATTGCTTCATTATATCACAACCCCACAGCAGCAGTTCTGGCTAATGGTTGCGTCTCCCCAGTCTTTACAATACATAACGGTACTAGAGAGGGATGCCCTCTTTCTCCCCTTCTTTTCGTGTTAATGATGGAACCGTTCGCCAAAAGAATCCGGCTAAACCAAAGTATTTTCTGGAATTTCTACTGGCTCTAAGTCATCCAAATTAGCCCTTTACGCAGACGATGTTCTACTCACCCTCACAAATCCATGTATTTCGATTCCTTTCAATATGCTCTGAGGCTGTGAAAAGCCTCAGAGCGTATAGCACTGTGAGAAGCCTCAGAGCGGACAGCATTAAGTGGCAACTCGGGCTGAACCGTATTAAGTGGCAGGCTGTAGGGGCAGCACCCTCTCTAAAGCAGGCTGTAGGGGCAGCACCCTCTCTAAAGCAGGCTGTAGGGGCAGCACCCTCTCTAAAGCAGGCTGTAGCTCTGGAACGGAGACAATGGCTGGCGACTCGGAACTGGAGGCAGCGGCTGGTGTCTCGGAACTGGAGGCAGCGGCTGGTGACTCGGAACTGGAGTCAGCGGCTGGTGACTCAGAACTGGAGGCAGCGGCTGGCGGCTCGGAACTGGAGGCAGCGGCTGGCGACTCGGAACTGGAGCCAGCGGACCGGGCACAGTGGCAGGAGACTCAGGACCGGGCACAGTGGCAGGAGACTCAGGACCGGACACAGTGGCAGGAGACTCAGGACCAGAGGCATAGGATGGCACCTCGGAACAGGAGGCAGAGGCTGGGACCTGGGAACAGGAGGCAGAGGCTGGGACCTGGGAACAGGAGGCAGAGGCTGGGACCTGGGAACAGGAGGCAGAGGCTGGGACCTGGGAACAGGAGGCAGAGGCTGGGACCTGGGAACAGGAGGCAGAGGCTGGGACCTGGGAACAGGAGGCAGAGGCTGGGACCTGGGAACAGGAGGCAGAGGCTGAGACCTGGGAACAGGAGGCAGAGGCTGGGACCCTGGACTGACGGCTGGAACTGGAGCTACAGGACAGGTGGCAGGAACTGGCACCTCAGGGCTTGCAGCAGGAACTGGCACCTCAAGACAGGTAACTGGGGTTAGCAGATTGGGCCTCATCCCAGGAAGCAGAACATCCTGTAATGTGGCAACGGGAAGTGAAGCGCAAACAAATTCAGAATGTGGAGGGGAAAATGCAGAATACGGTTCTGTATGCTGTCGTGGTCTGCGGAGAGGACAGTCTTGGAAGAAATGAACATTACTGGCACAGTAGAGACATAATTGGAAGGTTTTTCTGCGCCAACGCTCCTCTTCAGTCAGGTGGGGGCTTGGACCACCTGTGAACCTGGAATTTGCTACTCCATAGTTCTCGGTAAACTGCAAATTAGTAATAGCACTATTAAGAGGTGCGGTTTGCACAGACTCAGCTGCAGAGAAAGTCGTTTGAGGCAAATCAGCAGTATTTGAATTGTGTGAAACAATATCCGACAGTCTCCTTAGTGGGTCCATAAGTAAAGCAGAAAACTGGGCCAGCTGAGATCTTAGTAAAATTATGACTGCTTGTAGAGTCCGTAGCAATGGTAGTTCAGTAAGTTTTGAGGAAGGCATGCTGCAAGAGGAAATAAATGAAAAACAATTGCAAAAGAGTCCCAGAAAAAATCTTAAACAGGATCTTCACATGGCTCCAAAGATATCTTTTGCGCTGGTCATAGTCACGTTTCAAGTAAGTAACAGCTATGGAGCCCAGGATGTGATAAAGAATATAGGTGTTTATTGATCAAAATGTACTTGTCTTAACTCAATATTACCCCAATTAACAATCCTAATGATCAAGTTGTCTTCATACCGTGGAGACATACATGAGACATGTGTCTGTGGTCTGTAGAGGCTGTGCTGGGCTTGCACCTCTCTTGACCATGGGTTTCATGGAGATTCTGTTAGGTAAGGTTCCAGTGACTGTCCTGCTGTCACGCTTCAAGTAAGTAACAGCTATGGAGCCCAGGATGTGATAAAGAATATAGGTGTTAATTGATCAAAATGCAGATAAATAGTACAAACCAAATAATGCTGAAACTGCACAGGAATATCAGAGATGACTAGATACTGGTTGCAAGGAATACTGCAGATGCAGGAGGAATGGCTAGATGAAGAGGAATCCGGAATAGTGAAGTGAAGTCCAAGAGCACAGGAGAACCAGGAGACAAACCAAAGTGGAGGGCAACAAAACAACAATGACCAGCAGAGAAGCAGGTATAAATAGTGAACACCCAGGTGCAGAAGATAATTAGTGACACAGGTAAAAACCCCTAGCAATACCAAAGGAAAAGGGCACAATAGCAACACCTATGGTGAACAGAGGTACTGCCAGATAAACATAATATAATAAGTCCAAAGTCCAGAAGGCAGGAGCTGCCAATACAAAGCAGCAAGTAGTGCAGAGGGCTGCAGGCAGATCCTGACACCTGCTCTCAGATACTGTTGCGAGGAATTGTAAATGAAGTTGAGACCTAAAGCTGTTTGGGTCAACATGGGAAGGCTGTGATCCTTCACTCCATGGAAAGAGCTAGTAAAAGAGTTGGACAGACTGGCTCCGATATCGGCTTGTGCTATTAGGAATAATGGCCTGATGTTGTTGGGCTAGTCAGTCGCGATGGAACGCAAAATCAAATAGCAATAGATTTTGATGCCTCTCCACAGAGAGCTTTGCTAGCATTGGACAGCCACTTTGGGCTCCTAATCATACACATCAAATCTCACCCTTTCTTTTCTGTTCACTGTAAGAGGATGAGTCTTCAAACAAATAAGAACTAATGCAAAAACTGTTGTGCTCCAACATATTGGAGTCCCAGTACTTCACTAGATCAGATAAATGCAGATCTTGCTGCTTATACTGATTACTCGGACAGGGACTCTTCCTCTTCTGTTGTCATCTGCAGTGAATCAAACATTTAAACAAATTACAAATTTCCAATGATGAAAGATGATTAAAGCCTTGACTTTCTTTGTTTTATGTTTATTGTTTCATTGTAAAATAAAAAGGTGATGGTGGTGGTGGTGATACATTTTTAAGAAGACAAAAGTCATCCTTCTTTGTAACAGTTTTTAAGGAGTTAGTCAATTTAGTAAGCTAATTATCAAATATGCTAATTATCAATCCATTAACTGCTAGCCAGTACTTCATTCTTTCTGTTCCTGAGAGATTAGAAGCATCCATCATTGCCTATATAGTGACTCTTGACTGTCCTATACAGCCCTGACATTTGATGTTTGATTAGAACAGCAACAGTAAAAACCAGACTTTTTGGAAAAGACATTGTTGGTCATCCACCATATACCACAATGGAGAAGAGAGGGTTCATGATAGTGTAATATAATGTTATGCTTGTAACATGACATTGCATGATAAACATACTTTTTTTTGCTAAAATAACAAGGTAGATGAGTGGCAAATATATCTAGGTAATAGGTATTCCGGATTTAAAAAAAAAAAAACAAAAACCTCACTAAGAGCTTTCTAGGCATTTCCAGTTAAAAAGCGAAAAATATCGAAGTGTGATTGTTCATAAATGTCCCCACTCAGCACTTGGGGGCCTTCCACACTTTACTCTAATCCCCTAGTAAGGTCTGCTACTATCTCACTGTTACATAGCACTCTTACATAGCAATCATATGCGCCTCTCCATTATAGGAGCATAACATCTGTTTTAATGGAGAAGTGGATGAAGTAAATTCGGAATAGCAGAGGATTGGAACAATGCTAAAAGGCCAATGCTGAGGGACAAGGGGTTGGGGACCCTGATTGCTAGTGTAATACAAATATGCCCAATCTCCATTAAATTGAAGATGGGGGAAGCATATAAAAAGTAAAAAAAATATAAATACATTTTAATTAAAAAAAATATTGGGGGATTAAATAGAATCCTTCTTCATTCCCCCTGAAAAACTCTCACTAGGATCCTGTCCCCCAACTCGCTTCCTTTACTCCTGACACTCAGAGCTGGATTTAGACCTCATGGGGCCCTAGGCAGGATACTGGTTTTGGGCCCCCTCCCTGAAACAATCCATAGCACTATATTTTTGTAGCCTAACATATACCCCTATAGTTAAGTAGAAGTGAAAATATGTGCCGCCGCGTAGCCAAAGGTGGTGGGGGCATGGCTTGCATCTTTGGGGGCGTAACTAACATATGAAAAGAGCAAGGCTACAGAAAAAGGCACCCGATAATTACCGAGCAGTCCCGGTTTTTAAGTAGTTGGGTCAAAACAACCTAATAAGTATTTAAGACAGAAATACTTATTAAGTTGTTTGCAAAAATAATACACATAAATCCAAGGATGTGCCCTTGTCACTTTTGTCCACCAATCATCACACTATGCCCATTTATTGCCACTTTTGCCCCTTCATTATATTACCCCTGTGCCCCTTCACTGTATCACCTCTGTGCCCCTTCACTGTATTACCCCTGTGCCCCTTCATTGTATTGCCCCTGTGCCCCTTCATTGTATTGCCCCTGTGCCCCTTCATTGTATTGCCCCTGTGCCCCTTCATTGTATTACCCCTGTGCCCCTTCATTGTATTACCCCGTGCCCCTTCATTATGTCACCTCTGTCTATGTGCCTCCGTTTTACTTACCTGTCTTTTTCTCTTTTGAATTCCTCTTTTCTGTCTTCTGGTCTTCTTGTCTTCTTTCTTCTCCAGCGCGCAGCTCCTCGGTGTTAGTCCTCCTCACAGTGGCCGGAAACAGAATAAAAAAAAAACCAGTCACGTGATCGCGCGACAGGTCCCGGCAGTATCTCCTCCTCATTCAGTGGGAGCCGCGCATGCGATCACATGACTGGTTTGTCTTTTACTGTTTCCGGCCGCAGTTTATTTTAGTATGTCGGCGGACAGAGAGGGATGGCAGGCGGAAGAGAGCGCCCCTCTGCCTTGCCTACCACGCTCACCGCCAGTCCTGACTGGGCCCTCTGGGTACCGCTAGGCCCTAGGCAGTTGCCTAGGTTGCCTAGCGGTAAATCCGGCCCTGCTGACACTCTGCCCCTCTCTTTGGATCCTGTTCCCTGGCATCATCTCTTCTTCCTCCTAGCATCCTATCTCCTGGGATCCTCTTTCCTGTTCCTCGGCACCCTGTCACATTGGGATAGGAATATACTGTGATAAATACAAGTGACCTGGCTAAGGTGATCTTTACCTTTGACAGCCCCTTTTACTCAGTTGTCACCAGGTATGATACACAGTAATCTGGGACTAAAAACTATATGGGCATTTGAGAAACTGCCTTGCTGATTATCAAAATAACACAACAAGCATTCAAGGTTGTGGCATCGCTGTATAGAAATTCCTTTTCTACATCAAACACATAATACAATATGGGTTTTCAAGGTACTGTAATATACTGTACTAGCATAAACTGGTTATTCTTATAAAGGAGGTATAAAAAAAAAAAGGGTGAAGGTAGAGAATTATGGCAAATAATTGTAAGCCTGCTTATCTGTTCAAGGAGTACCTTAGTACACTGTGTGTTTGTGTTGTGATATTGTGTAATAGGTGTGTATTGTATGGTATAGTAAGCGGATAGTTTGAAATAGTAGCTTAGTGCATTACTTTGCATAATGTTATAGCATCTGCACTGTTTCCCATAATGCCTCATAGAGCCTTCCTGTCACGCTTCAAAGTAAATCACAGCTATGGAGTCCAGGATGTGATGAAGCATAAGGTGTTTATTGCTTAGAAAATACAAATAAATAGTACGAACCAAATATAGTTGAAACTGCACAGGGATTTTTGATAAGGCTGAATTCTGGTTGCAAGGAATACCGCAGAGACAGATAGCTAGGTAAGTGGAGAGAGATACGGAGAAGTGGCATTAGCAGCAAAATGTGAGGGTCTGAGTGTACAGGAGCAGCAGGAGAACCAAACCATAGGAAGGACTACAAAACAACAATGACCAGCACAGGAAATAGAGGGAGATAGGTATAAGTAGGGAAGCACCAGGTGTAAGAGATGATTAGTCCAACAAGTTAACTCCTAGTAGTGAGAAGGATTAGGTACAATAGCAGTACCTCTGGTGAATTAGAGATAGTCATAATATATACAATTAACACAATAAAAAAGTCCAATAGTCCTGGAGGCAGGAGCAGCCAATACAAAGCAGCAAGCTACAGGCAGATCGTGACACTCCCTTGCTATATGTTCAATAAACCAGACCTGAATATGCAGCATAAACCTCCACAGCAACTTTGGGATTCAGTTCCAGACCAGTAAACAACCAGCATGGCTGGCTCTGGAGAGAGTCATATGTTTAATATACTGAGCCATATCTACTGCTAAGACTAATTTGCAGATCCATATGATCCCAAAACTAATATGCTTAGCTATATCTGGTTCCAAAACCAATTTACAGAGCTATATCCAGTGGCAAAAGTAATATCCAGGGCCATATCTTGTGCCAACACTAATATGCAGAGCCATATTTGGTGTCAAAACTAATTTGCCGAGTAATAGGGTTTCACAGAGTGAAATTTCAAGGTGTGTGATATAATTTGCATCAGTGCTCAAAGTGGTCTGGTATATGGTGGTATGCCATAGCGCCACTTCTCTTATTGCCTTCATTATGAAATTATCAAACTCCATTCACTTACATTTTCCATACTGCCACTTCTATATTTCCATACTGCACAGCATGCAAATTTATTTCTGGTCTGCAACATGTGAATAAGTGGTAGGAAAATACTGTATGTCACAACTCACCTTTATTCCTTTTATTCCCACCACTACCAGGTTTACTCATGAATAGATCATGAGAAGTGTACGTGCTTTCAGAGCACATTAACCTGAATGATGGTTTTAATAACCATCCACATACTAAGAATAAATGGATAATGTAATACATGCTACCATTAGATATGACAGCAAGGGTTTTAGTAGTAGATTTGCAGACCCTTTCTTAGAAGTTTAAGGGGGAATTAGCTTGTTTCATCTACTCTTCCTTGTTACCTAACCTCTTATGTCTACATTTTAGTGTGACAATTCTCCTCCTTTAATGTACGTACAGAGAGGTTGTTTTTCTTTGGCGCTTGAATGATTGTCACCAAAATTTCAATGTAAAATTACAGAAACCTGGTTATTCAATACCTGGAACTAAACTAATGTTATTCATGTTTAAACCAAATATTTGACTAAGATAAATAACTGGCTTTAAGATACAAAAAATATACAATCTCTGAATTCCCCAAATGACCCATTCAGAGTAACAAAATTCCGCATCTGACCTAGATTGAAGCAGCTTGTACTCAGCTGAAGCTCTGTAACAACTATAGTGAAATTTTACGCTATCGGACAGTGCAATTATATTATAGTCAAAAAGAGAGACCTGATACAAAACTGATGTGCAGCCTTGTCCTAAAACAAATCCTAACCTGAACCTAAATTGTGTTTTGTACAAAAAAATGTTGAGGCATCTTTGCCACAGGAAATTTAAAACGGCAATGGCTTTCAAGGTAAAACTTGCCTTGAAAGCCATTGCCGTTTTAAATTTCCTTGGCAAAGTCACCAAATATCGGTGACTTGCAGAATTCGCTGCTTAATACATTTACCCCCATCTGTGGCAAAGATACCTCAACATTTTTTTGCCAACACACAAGAAGTAAGTATAATAACAAGAAACAACAGACTGAGGGAGCGCAAAGCATAGGTATTCTACCATATAATTTATTATAATAACATAAAACATCTCATGTTTAAACTGATTAAAAATAAAAGTTGTACCAGATACAATATATGTAATTGTCCTGAGTGTTGACCTCTGTTCAATCCCGAAGTTAGAATTCTAATTGATTGTCCAGAATATATTAATAATTGAGCAACGTTCAGAGGAACAGTAGCATATATTATACCACTGAAACAATTGTTGAATAGAACAGTCCACTCCTGGGCTTTGAGAGACAAAAGCGCTAGAGCTGGAAGTATGGCATCCTTAGATGTTAAAAACAGGTCACAGCAACATAAGCAGTGCACTTGTACTTATGTCTTTCATGAGCCTTTGGATAATGGGAGAACTGGCAGTCGGTCTTAATGGAACCAACCAATTTAGATGATCCTCCTCGTTGCGTTTAAAGATTCAGAAGTTAAACCCCGGGGTTATTTGAGCAGACTTCCACCGGACATAGAAAAGATCACCTGATCACCTGATCACCTGACGTGTTTCTCGATATATAGCTGTTTCATCAGAGGCACATATGATAGCTCCCAATGCGGACGCTGTTTATATTAGGTGAATAGCGGTCATGTGAATTCCATTGATCAATCGGAATCCTATAGGCCACCGAGTTATGGATTTCAGTCATAATCCAATAGGTCTTGTGAATTAGATGCCCAATCAATGAGATTCACTGATCTTTTTTTAAAAAAAATTTAAAGAATAAAAAACAAATAAGGAGACTGGGACAGCAGCCCAACGATATAAGTATAATAACAATAAGCTGTGCTTTTTGGTGTTGCTAGAGGTAATTCTGCTGGAAGTTGTCATTAACATCAAACCGACAGCTCCAGTCTCTCAGATTTGGTAACAGTTGCAAACATTACGTGTATGGTAGGTGTTGAATGGTTGCAATGAATGGTCCACTGTATAAACAGCTTTTGAATACAGACCGTATCCACAAATTGGAGTGCTGGGAGTTGTCTGCAGTTAGCCCATATCAGCTCCTTTAGCTAAAGCTAGCTATGCAAGGACATCAGGACCCTTGGGCACCCCTCCCACTGTGATACCATGGGTGCCTTATGTAGGTCCTCAATAGACAGGATATAACTCTGCTATTATGGAATGCTACGGTCATCTCCTGTGGTCTAGTGGGACACGAAGTGGAGCAGTGACACGGCCGTCCGCATGTTGTTACTAGGCATGCGTGGACTGGAAGTGCGGGCGTCTTCCCATGTATGTGGAGAGAAACGCAGTTATTAGTAGCTGCATATGTGTAGTTTGTGTGAAATAAGTTGGGAGCCATTGAGAGAGGGAGAATTACAGAAAAGCAGTGCTGTGGTATTAGGAGGCGGATTCATTACTTAGAGGCACAGTCAATGATAGAAAGGGACTAGAGAAGAATTTCAGGAGTGTGAGTAAATGGTCGTTTGGACAAGAGTAGGTCAGTCTGACAGACACCATTCCATAAGAGCCATGCTGAAAGTGACAGTTTGATAATTGCGGGATAATTACATATTATTTATTGATTTAGGTATTTGCTGGACTGAATTTTGCGGTTTCAGTTTAGTTAGAGTGGGAATTGATGCAGAGACTGGAACTAAAACCCTTTTTCTGGTCTGTTTTAGTGTCAGGGTTAATAGTGCAGGGAGAGACAGCCAGGGATTCTGGGACTGAGAATCTAGAAGAAATAGCTTGTTAAGTGCAAAGGACAAGTGTTTCAGTGAGTAAACTACAAGTGTAAGGTTTGACATGTTCTGGGAGCTACAGGAAAAGAAAGAGGTGGCGTTTTATCATAGCTAATAGGAGGGAGCAAGCACCATTTTGTTTGCACCAGTTTCTACCACCATTTTGAGAAATATCAAGTGACGGAGAAAGAGTAATGAATGTTATATTTGGGAGAAATATTTTTCTTTCTGGTGGAAAGGTTTTGCAAGTTGTGTGTTTTTACTGATAGTTTTTATGCTCTGCAAATCCCAGTGATACATGTGATCCGTGTTATTTCTTTATTCAACAGAATAATGTGTGTATAGAAATACTCACATGATCGCGACGCCGGCGTCCCTCTTCCCCTCTCTGCTTGCTATGAATGACGCCCGACATCTAGTGAAGACCCGCGCACAGAAGAAGACAGAAGAGAGAAGAAAAGAAAATAAAGATGAAAGAAAGCAGTACAGAGGTAAGTGAAAGAGGAGAAACGCAGAGAGGCACAGGGGGTTAAAGAAAAGAGGGACAAGCAGCATGGCACAGGGGGTTAAAGAAAAGAGGGACAAGCAGCATGGCACAGGGGGTTAAAGAAAAGAGGGACAAGCAGCATGGCACAGGGGGTTAAAGAAAAGAGGGACAAGCAGCATGGCACAGGGGGTTAAAGAAAAGAGGGACAAAAGCAGCATGGCACAGGGGGATAAAGAAAAGAGGGACAAAATCAGCATGGCACAGGGGAATAAAGAAAAGAGGGACAAATACAGCATGGCACATGGGGATGAAGAAAAGAGGGACAAAGACAGCATGGCACAGGAGGGTGATGAAAGGAGGGGGTAAAGGCAGCATGGCACAGGTGGATGAAGAAAGGGGTAAAGGCAGCATGGAGGAAGCAGTGTGATCATAAGGGGGCATAGCGTGGTGATGATAAAGGGGCACAGTAATGTGTGTGTTATGGCACGGAGCTTTTGGCAATTTAGTGTGTATGAGGTAGATGGTGGCTAATTAATGGTTGCTATTTTGTTTGCGGGGTAATGGGAATACTATTTTAATGTTGGGGCTGGAGGAAAGCCTAATTATTAATGGATGCTATTAATTTAACGGTGGGGCTGGCTGTAATTTTCTAAATGTAGCCATTTTTTTCTTCCAAATAGGTCCTCCAACATTCCAGGATCCAGACAAGCCACAACTAAAGAAACAAGCAGTCACATGTGGTAAAAGTGAGAAGAACAGGTAGGACAGAGCAGCATAGTGTGTGAAATGTTGTGATTCTAGTAGGGACAATGCCAATGTTTGGTGAGCCCAGTGGGTGCAGTCCAAGACTGAACTCTTTCTGTACACACTGCATTCTTCCTATACTACACAAGGGTGCTAGATGTCCTGAAAGTCAGGAGTGCTTGGACAAATGTCACGCTCCGGGGAATTCAGGACCTAGTAATTTTGTTGTGCTAGCCACGCCCCAATGGCGCATTGCCACGTCCCCAATTGTGTGACCACTGATCAATTATAAGGGGGGCCCCATGAATTTGTTGTACCTGGGCCCTGAATTCCTCTTAGCAGCCCTGCATATATCAACTTTTGCAGCAATGTGCTGTCATGTATCAGAAAATATTCATAGCGTAATTGACTGTAGGCACCTATTCTGTCTGTTTGATTATTGTCTTTAGACACCAGTAAAGATTTCAATGTAGTCTTCTAGGACTATCAAATTTATATTCTTATTTCTTATTATTATTGTTAATACCTGGTCTTTACAAATATTTTGCGTCTCTTCACTCATACATGCATATTGCTCTCCAGCACTTTCTTGAACAGAGGCATTTTGAATCTTAAAAAAAATCCATGGCAGCTGCTGCTTGAAAGGGCTCTAATAATGTAATTGTGCAATATGTGTACATCTAATGGTTTAGTCACTTCACAGGTTTGTCAAAAGTAATACTGCTTCAGCAAAAGGCACTTTTTTTAAAAGTGTATTCCCACATGCGCTGATGAAGTTATAACATTTGGCAGGACCAGCAGGGAGTTCAAGATGCTGCCATGAAAAATGGGCTCCGTCAAAGAAAACTGATTTGTAATCATAAAAATGCACACCAGGCTGAGTGTTGTGCAGTCTGTTAGTTGTCCATTTGCAGATATACCTGGCATTCCATAGGAGATGTTTCTAATGAAATAAATCTATGAACTTTCATCTGTCAGCTATTGCTCAATGGCAATTCACTTTGGAGCATTTTGTGTCAGAACGCATATTCACTGATACCCGTTGATAGTAGATATCCTTGGATGGGAAGCTGTTTTTGTAGGTCACAAAACACTTTTTTTAAAGCCCTGTTTCTTCTTTTTTTTCTGTCATATCAAGGGATATGGTTATATACTTAAAATGTAAAATCACTTACACGTTCAATCCATTTTTTCGAATCAACATTAATTGTGGTATAGAACAACCATCTTCAGATTTCATGCTAATGGCTGCCCCATATTTTACACTCTTCTAATTTGTCATAAACTGTGAGTTCATTATGTGCCCACACGTCTACTTGCTTTAGCTTTCATTCAGTCTTGTAATATCGACACAGCAAAACATTCTCTTGAACGTATATGTTTAATTACATTTTCAATGTATATATTCTTTTGTTCAAGATATTTTATTTTTATTAAACACAAAATAATTCAAATGTAGTTTAACACATAATACATTTAATACATAAATGAATAAGTAAGCTCATTGCAGTATATAAATCAATAGTTAAAAAGACAGTTCTGCATTAAACTTAATGGAGGTAAAAGACTAATACATACATAGGAGGCATATGGGGAGTAATATGAGTGAATAGAGCAGGCAGCATTCGAAAGACTCATTGAAAAAAATTGATTATTGATTAAATTATTTTTTCACTACAGATCTCAGATTTGATAAATAGACTTAATCCACCCAAGCAACAATGGCATTAAAATGGTCACATCAGTCCCTGCTCCAATAGAGCTTGCAGTCTTATTTCCCTAACACACACACACACACACACAGGTCAATTTAATAGCAGCCAATTAACCTATTAGTATGCTTTTGGAGTGTGGGAGGAAACCGGAGCACCCGGAGGAAACCCTCGCAAAAATACAAACTCCACACAGATAAGGCCATTGTCAGGAATTGAACTCATGACCCCAGTGCCGAAGTGCTAACCACTAAGCCACCGTGTTGCCCTATGATATACTTTTTCATTATTTATTGATCAAAATGAACCATAAATTTCCTTTGTCAGAAACAGTATGTGAACATACACTGATCAGCCACAACATTAAAACCACTGACAAGGGAAGTGAATAACATTCATTATCTTGTTACAATGGCACCTGTTAAGGTGAGAAATATTAGGCAGCGAGTGTCAGTCCTTTAAGCACATTGCCATTTTAAGTTTGACCAGCAAAGTCGCCAAATATCGCCGATTTCCTAGAAAACCAAATTAATACATTTATTCCCCCTAGAGTCCAACTGTAACTGTAGCATAGGAAGCAGTACAAGCCGATGGAGCCTTCAGTAAAGGCTTTTAGAGTACGCACAATTAAACAAGATGAAAACAGTGACTTCAATGAAAAGTAACATTTCATTTTCATTTTGGTAATTGGTGGAATAGGAGCTATCTTGCATAAGTAACATTTTTTAGGATAGTATATAAAATCATTTCTCAGAAAAAGTTTGCTTGTCACTATAAAAATCCATGAAAATGATGTACAAGAAAGGAAAAATATTTGTAATCTGGATAAAAAAAAATCAATACACCTACTTCAAAATATTGACAGTTGTTTTGCCTGAAAATTCTGGAACTTGTATGCTAAATAATATTACTTTCATAAATTATAAATGGTGTAGACTGTAGGCCCCTTGAGAAAATCCATTAAAATAATTTCTTTAGCTAAACAACTCATTGCTGATAAAAGTCCACATGAGCAAATATTAAATGATTAATGAGCTATTTCCTCAGCATATTCACTACATTGTTGCTCCTTCATTTTTGTTTTCATCTGTAAGTGAAATACATTATTAGAACATAGGGAGTACTTAAATGGCAAACACTGCAAAAGTTATAGCATGTGCGTCTGAATGGATTGTAGTCTTTAATTGGGAAGCAAATTGGAGCTGACACATTTTATTACTTTCCAAATAGCTTCTACCATCACATGTCTGGCTCATGACACTAATGCAACATTTCAGTTTGGAGAGTCCTTAAAATAAAAATACAATGAAGAATATATTTTATAGATTATTTTCTGCAATTGGCTACACATTATTCCATTAAACACATTTATGTTAAAGTAAGTGACTGTCAAAGCTAACAACTAAGCACTATTATGCTTATATGCAAAAGATGCAGTGATTTGTAAAGTGTTGGAAAGAATAAAGTACTTCTCTGGTTACTGTATTATTTGACTTTATTTTCACTGTTTACTGGGACATTTTTTCAATTAGGATTTGTTTACTATTAGTCATTTTTTTTATTGAAATCCCAGGAACAGCACTTTTGTGCCCAAGTGCTCCAAAAAAAAGTGTAAAAACTTAAAAATGTGTTTAAGGGTGCGGTACGTGGCCCTCCTCTAAGGAGGAAGGGCCATAGTGCCCGACGACCGGAACCAAAAGTTCCCCTGGGGGCAAGGGTCTTCAGACCCCCTTCGCGCAAAGGCTAGAGGGGGCCCCTTTGCCCCTGGGATCTGCCCAAGCTCCCAGGGTACGAAAACTGGCTCACCCCCGGAAGGATGGGAAACGATGGAGTTCAGGGGGGCTGGAACCAGAGGGCCACACAGCCCCCCCTAGATTGTCAGGGATACAAAGCCCATAATGGTCTAGCCGCACCCCTAATATCCGTGGAAAAAAACACACAAAAGTGACAGTGACATACAAAAAGTGAAAAAATAATAATAAATAAGTTATGTTTACTATTAGCCATACTACACAATAAAAATGCAAACCAAACAACTGTTAATTTGTTAATGTAATAATAGCATGATGCAGATAGCCACTTTCCTGTTGAATAAAGAGAGAAAAAGGAAGAAAATACATTATAACATTATTATAAGAAGAATTTTTACAGCATTCCTACTCCTACTGCAGCTCAATAACCTTCTACAGAAACCATACATCAGTTTCACATAATCACAGGGTGCGAAATAAGCTATACCAATAAGCTAACCTACCGCAACTTTCCATCTGGACTGGCTTCAACTATCAGTTTCTTTAACTACCCCATGCATATTAAGGTCGGCTGATACATTGCTATTGTTATCCAGACATTCTGGTAAAAGTACTTGTACCTTTCTTTTTCATTGTATGGAGTGATTTTAACTTGTTATTATTACTGAAATAAAAGTGTCTATATATCTTAAATGATATTATGCCAGATGTTTCCCTTTCATTTATTCCCTTTTAACGAGGAAATGAAAAACTAAAAAGAAAAAGGATAAGGACATTGTGAGGAGAAATCTCTTATAAAACTCATTGAAGGAATAACCTCTGGTAGAGTTCTACCATTAGGTGTGACATCACTGAAGTTTGCACAAGTGTTACACCGTGTTAGGAACTTACCTCTCCTCGTTCCTGCTCGCGCTCGCAGCCGATGCTCCATTCTTCTGGGCGGTGTGCGGCTGCGGTCATGTGACAATGAAGGCAGGGAATTTGAAATCTTCTCCTATATCTTGCTCACTCTGACACGCTGCCTGTGTCAGAACAACAAGCTACAGCTTGGCGTCTGGCTTCCACTCTGTTTATTCTGTGCTGATTTTGCTGATTCCTCCGTGTATGACCTCTGCCTTGTCTGACCTCTTCTTCTGGATTATCCTGTTGACATCATTCCGTGTGTCTGAAGCGGCTATCCACATTTGACCATTCTGCTGCCTGTGTCCCTGGTGTATCCGATCCGGCTGTCATTCCGTGTATACGACCTGGCTATCTACTTTGACTTCTCTGCTGCCCGTGTTCCAGTGTATCCTACCCGGCTCTGCTCCAGGGTATCTGACACTGCGACTCTCCTATCTGTGGTTTGACTTCAGTGTATCCGATCCGGAACTCCACTGATATGTGTCAGGAATCTTCACTCGGTGCTGATCTATTTCAGATAATTATCCTGCCCTGCTTCTCGCTACAGAGTCTGCTCCGGATCTCCCAACTACAGGTTTCTCATCTATTTAATCAGGGGGCTAACCTAGGGGCTGCGACCTGTGGGCCTCCGGCAGCAAAACCCATCCCGCCTTGCGGTGGTTTTTGGCGAAGACTGGGTGGTCCGTTAGACTCTGTGCCCTGGGAAGGCCTGTATCAATTCTGCCAAATAGACGTCTCCAATGAGACGTAACAGTTTGCTCTGACCCAGCAACCATGATGGACGGACCGGGTAGTCCCTCTGCTAGGAATCTTCTGGAGCATCTTGCCGCCTGGGTGGAAGAACAAGAGAAGAATCAGACCCAGCTGCTACAATTTATACAGAGTATGTCTGCTCGTCTTGATTCTCTCCAGAATACTCTTACCTCACAGGCGGCCACACCACCTCCTCCACTGTCTCCTCCACAACCTTATTCTTCTCAGATGAGTGAGATGGCTTCCGCATCTGCGACCTCTCAGCTTCGGATTCCAAACCCTCCTAAATTTGATGGGGATCCTAAAGCCTGCCGCGGTTTCTTAAATCAATGTGCCATCCAATTCGAGTTACAGTCAGGGAATTTTCCTACTGATAAAACTAAGGTGGCCTATATTATTTCTTTATTGTCAGAACAAGCCTTTGCTTGGGCATGTCCCTTATGGGAGCACAATGATCCAATTTTCCATAACTGTGCCACCTTTTTGGAGACCTTCAGACGTATGTTTGATGAACCCGGACGAGTATCCAGCGCGGCCTCAGGTATTCTGTGCCTTCGCAAAGGCACGCTCACTTTAGGCCAATACGTTGTGCAATTTCGTACTTTGGCGGTCGACCTTCGTTGGAACAACGAAGCCCTTGTGGCCACTTTCTGGCAAGGACTCTCAGAATGAATCAAAGACGAATTGGCTAGTTGTGAACTCCCTTCCCCTTTGGATGGGTTAATTTCACTGTGCAACCAGGTTGATGTACGTTTCCGGGAACGCACTCAGGAAAAGGAGATGTCCCGCTGCCCAGGGCCTCACTTTCAGAGTCCTGTGGTACCTTCTGAAGAACCCATGCATTTGGGGAGAGCTCGTCTCTCTCAGGAGGACAGGGAGAGATGATTTAAGAATCATTTATGCCTGTATTGTGGGGAACCAGGTCATCAGAAACCCGCAACTTGTGTTAAAGCGGCGATGGACGGACCCTCTGTCATTAATGTCATGTAATTATTATTTATGGGGTTAGGGGTATTAGGGTTAGGAGTTAAGTTTAGGGTAAACACTAATTCTAACCCTAATCCTAACCCCTAAAATAATACTAACATGACATTAATGACAGGTGGGTCTGTCCATCACCGCTTTAACACAAGTTGCAGTTTCTGATGACATCATTTTGTAGAGTTGGCAACACAGCGAGTTGTCCCATCAAGTCATCTGCATCCTAGGAAGTGGTTTTTTCTGCAGGTCGCTGTAGTATGTAATCGGAATCCTCATATCGTCTTCTTTAGTGTCGGGGTAGTCAGTACCCTTAAACTGACTACCACTGGTTTCATTAATGTTTACGGAGATACTCGTCCCAGTGACTTGCACAATCTGGTGGTAGTCATATTTTCAAAAGAAATATCAAAGGAAATATGACTGACAGGCAAAATCCCATCATGTAAATTTAATAAAATACAATCAGCTAACCAACAACCATTCATGAAACAGTTCTCCAAGTAGATCCAAGAGGATCATGGGAACTTTGGCATTAGCAGATGTATTTCCTGAACTGCATGGATCTTGGGCGTGACTGTGGGTAACCATACAATCTAACTAAACCTACTACACATTACAAAACTTGTGCAGGCAAATTCAATGTCTGTAGATTCTTTTAATCATTGACTACATGTAGAGGAGCCAAGCATTTAAGGGCAATAGCCTTACTGAACTGAACTGTACAAGTGTCTGTCTTAAAAGTCTTATTAAATTTATTAGATCTATAACAGATTAATGGATTACTCAGGGGCCCTGAGGAGCTCTTTTGCTATTGGCAGCTGGGGAAACTTAATTTTAATGAAAGTGAAACTAGAATGAAGTGATGGGAGACAATAGAATGCAAACCTACATGAAGCCACCATCTTGGTCTCATCTGACAGAACTAACAAAGCAGGCAGACATAGAGAACATGCTCCAGGCCAGCACTGCAGACTACAGAACAAACATAGCCGCAGACTTGGGAGTCCAAAGTCACAGGGGCCCCTGAGAGCATCGTGCAAAGTAAACAGTGGGAATGGAGGCCTCCGACAGCAGATCAAGATTCCAACTGGTAGTGAGTACTGCTAATTCCTGTGCCAATTGCTTTACTGAGTGTCATTACAAATTTAATTGGAGACTGAGTTACAAATCCCCATTAATTGAGAAAAAGAGGGGAAAGAAGTACCAGTAACAGAGTTAGGGGGGTATTCAATTGTTCGGCTTGACGGCCGAAAAACTCGCGCTCTAAAACTATTACCGTTAATACGGTAAATACTCGCTGAATTTCAGCTCGCAGCTACCTGAGCTGCGAGCTGAAATTCAGCGAGTAAATTACCGTATGAACGGTTTTTAAGCGCAATTTTACCGTATTAACGGTAATAGTTTTAGAGCGCGAGTTTTTCGGCCGTCAAGCCGAACAATTGAATACCCCCCTTAATGTGTTTACTCTTTATTGTCTAAAAGAACTATAAGTGCAGTGGATGAGTCCACCTTGGCCACCCAACTTAAAACAACCATAAAATTACATTCTGTTAGAGTTATATTCTTTAGCTATCATGAGGGTGATCTGTGTGATTTGCATTCTAATTAATTATAACAGGAATCTGTTGTTAGAACCAACTACCACCTGGAGAGAAACTGTTAGTGCTTTGTTGTTCTGTTCATTTATTACTAGTGAAGATAATTAGTATTTGACTTGATTTTGTTTTATTCAATCATTCTTGCACAGAATGTTTCGGTTTTTACTATGCGTATTTGTCCTATTGCTTCCTACCCACAATCCCTAACATCACTCATTCACTTTTTCTGTTGTTCAGTAGTATACCTGCCATAATAACTTATCCCCAATTATAATTGTATTGATCATTTATGTTGGGTGACATAGGCAGACAGGCATCTCCTGGCACGACCCCTTTTTGGTACGTTATCTATCTATCACCTCTGCCAAGACCAGTTCTGACCGATCCATATGGAGGCACTGAAATGCCAATGGCGAGTGAGCCTTCAATAAACAAAATTGCAGCAATGGAACATACCTCTCTAAGTCCACTGCACAAAAGGACTTAGTCTTCAGGATTATTCCTGTATTGAATCTCTATTAGTTGGTAATCTCAGGTGAGCAGGACTCTCTCAACTTCTGCTTCATCATATATTTCTGTGCCGTCATCATAGCATTTTCAATTTATCCAGCACATATGATGGTGCTGTTTAAGTAAAGGCAATTAGTCAAGATTCATAGGCAAACCGAGAGGGGGGGGGGGGTTCCTAGTGCATGGAAACCCCCCCCCCCAAGCCTGGGACACTGTATAATTGAGGTGGCTGAACCCTGCCCCTGCTTCACACGGCTCTGCTCGAAAAGAAAGAGCTGCGTACACCTTACAGTAGTGCATGCAGCATTGCCAATGTATATTATAGGGATAGGTAGAGTTGGAGAGCAGCCAAGCACTGTCTAAATTTATAGCTACGCCCCCATGCATGCTGGTAACGCCCACTGGCTGAATAGTGTGGACACCCCCTCTACAAATCCTGCGTTTGCCCCTGAGATTGTATTTAGAACTGACACTGTCATAGACAGTGTGAATGAATATACCCTAATTTGGCTGTGTGTCTTCACATGAGATTGCCACACTACCCTACAGTCCATCCTCAAATATTTTAGTAGTAAAAAAATGCTTGAATGTTAAAGATCAGGTAGCAAAAATGAAAGGGAAAAAATTAACATTAACTTAGAACAATTTCTCTGCTGCCCCAGAGAAATCGCCGCTCTGATTGCATACCTAGTTTTCCGATATAGTAAACACAGAGCTTGTGATTTCACTGCTTTTTTGATTTCAAGTGCTGTTTTTGTTTAAAGTGTGGAGTTGGTTCCATTAAGGATTGCTGTGCTGTGCTGAGAGAGTGATATAGTTTGGGGAATTATTCTGTGTGTTTATTGAACGGGATTCGTTTTTCTGTGTGTTTATTAAGTGGTTTTTTGTTTTTTTTTTCCTTCTCTCTGTTAGAGCTAGTGGGTGTGGTTTAATTGCATAGTTGATACAGCTGGTTAGTGCAAGCTCTATTTAACAGGAGGTAGCAAGCGATTTCATTGAGCTTGTGATTTCACTGCTTTTTTGATT
This sequence comes from Mixophyes fleayi, assembly GCF_038048845.1. Lineage (NCBI taxonomy): Eukaryota > Metazoa > Chordata > Amphibia > Anura > Limnodynastidae > Mixophyes > Mixophyes fleayi. The sequence continues at coordinate 163,789,956 of NC_134404.1, read as the reverse complement.
TCAAGTGCTGTTTTTGTTTAAAGTGTGGAGTTGGTTCCATTAAGGAGTTGAATCCAGGAAGGGGTTTAATCTGGTAAGTGGCTAGGAAAGGCTAGTACTAAAGTTCACTGTAGGCTATAAGAAGTTAGGTTAGCCATAATAAGATGAGTAGTAGCAGGCTTGATGATCTCACTCAATGCATATCTTGTCATATGTATGCACACTTGGAGCAAGTGTTCCAAGGTTTATACCTCTGTGAGAAATGTGAGCAATTGGTCTCTTTGGAAGCCCAGGTAACTGATCTAAAGCAGACCATTGCAACATTGAGAGACATTGCCAACCTGGAGCAGAGTTTACAGCTCACCGTTGATGCGTTATCTGAGCAGGGTGGAGCAGAGACAGAGGAGGATGCACAGGTAGGCAGCTGGGTAACAGTTACTAGGGGTAGCAGAGGGAGGAAGAGGCAGGCCAGTTCTGAGCTAGGCAATCCCAGCAGATTTGCCAGATTGGATGAAGATACTGTGGAAGGCAGTTCAGAATTGGTAGAGTTGGATGACACTGCTTCCTCTAGCAACCAGGGGAATGGTCTCTCCAGCATAGAGGGGACCAAAGTTACTCAGGGACCCAGGCAGATTGTGGTGGTAGGGGATTCAATTATTAGGAAGGTAGATAGGGCAATCTGTTACCGGGACCGTGCATGCCGAACAGTGTGTTGTCTCCCGGGTGCTCGGGCTCGGCATATTGCGGATCGGGTGGACAGATTGTTGGGAGGGGCTGGGAATGACCCAGCGGTTTTGGTGCATGTTGGCACCAATGACCGAGTTAGAGGAAGAAGGGGTGTCCTAAAGAATGATTTCAGGGACATAGGTCGCAAACTTAAGGCAAGGACATCCAAGGTAGTATTTTCGGAAATACTACCTGTGCCACGCGCTAGTCCAGGGAGGCAGCGGGAGATTAGGGAGGTTAATGCGTGGCTAAAAGATTGGTGTAGGAAGGAGGGTTTTGGATTCTTAGAGCACTGGGCTGATTTCTCGGTCAGTTGCCATCTTTATTGTCGTGATGGATTGCACCTGAATGAGGAGGGGGCTGCAGTGCTAGGGGAGAGGATGGTTAGAAGGTTGGAGGAGATTTTAAACTAGGCTCCGGGGGGGAGGGGCAAGCAAGTATTTATGGGATAGACATTGAGAGTAGTAAGGAGGAATTTAACAAGAGTAAAGGGGGTGGAGAGGGGGGAAAGGGAAGCATAGCCGATAAGGAGCGGCCCTTTTTAAAGCTAAAAGAAATACCTAAGGGAGGCAATAGACTTAAGTGTATGCTTGCAAATGCAAGAAGCCTGACAGGTAAAATGGGGGAGTTAGAACTAGTAGCAATGAATGAGCAGTATGATATTATAGGTATTACTGAGACCTGGTGGGATGATACACATGACTGGGCAGTCAACTTGGAAGGTTATTCTCTCTTCAGGAGGGATAGGGTAAATAAAAGGGGAGGAGGAGTATGTCTTTATATTAAGCCAGAATTAAAACCAAGTATTCAGGAAGTTATATACGAGAATATTGGTGATAATATAGAGGCATTGTGGGTGGAGATATCCAGCGGAGGAAAAAGTTCAGAGAAGTTTCTGATAGGGATATGCTATAAACCGCCAGATATTAGTACGATTGAGGAAGCCCAACTTCTACAGCAAATTGAAAAGGCTACACAACTAGGTCAAATTTTAATTATGGGGGATTTTAATTATCCGGACATTGATTGGAGTACTGAGACCTGCGGTACAGCTAGGGGAAATAGGTTTCTGAGCACGCTAAAAGACCATTACATGTCCCAATTAGTTGAGGAACCAACTAGGAACCGGACTATACTGGACCTAGTAATAACAAACAATGTAGACGTAATATCAAATATTCAAGTAAAGGAGCACTTGGGAAACAGTGATCATAATATGGTCTCATTTGAAATTAGTTTCCAGAAACAACAGTATAAGGGATCAACTAGGACTTTAAACTTTAAAAAGGCAAATTTTAATATGCTAAAGGAGTCTATAAAGAGCATAGACTGGGACAAAGCCTTTGAAGGAAAAAATACGGAAGAAATGTGGGCTGTCTTTAAAATGTTGTTGGAAACATACACGTATAAGTTCATTCCTATAGGAAATAAATGTAAAAGAATTAAGTCTAAACCAATGTGGCTAAATAAAAAGGTAAGGGAAGAAATGCAAAGGAAGAAGCGTGCATTTAAATTGTTTAAGTCTGAAGGGTCAGAGGAGTCCTTCCATAGGTACAAGGAATGTAATAAAACATGCAAAAAGGAAATTAGATTGGCTAAATTAGAAAATGAAAGGCACGTTGCAAAAGAAAGTAAGACAAACCCCAAAAAGTTTTTTAAGTATATAAATGGCAAAAGGATTAAAAAAGATAATATAGGACCACTAAGAAGTGAGATGGGTGAATTGATAAATGATACTAAGGAAAAAGCAGAGATATTAAACACGTTCTTTTCTTCAGTATTTACCAGAGAGGAACAAATGGCAGGAGTAATACATAAAAATGGAAATGAAACCATGCCATTAATTAATACTTGGTTGTCAGAGGAAGAAGTCCAAAGGCGACTGAAGAATATTAAGATAAATAAAGCTCCAGGTCCAGATGGCATACACCCAAGGGTCCTTATGGAATTAAACTCGGAAATAGCTAGACCGCTATTCTTAATTTTCAGAGATTCAATCTCATCAGGCTCAGTACCAATGGATTGGAGAATAGCAGATGTGGTGCCGTTGTTTAAAAAGGGGACGAGATCACAACCAGAGAATTATAGACCTGTAAGCCTGACATCAATAGTGGGGAAACTACTGGAAGGTATTTTAAGGGACAGTATTCAGGATTACTTGGTACGCAATAAAATTATTAGTGGGAATCAACATGGATTTGTGAGGGATAGGTCATGTCAAACTAATCTAATTAGTTTCTACGAGGAAGTTAGTGGGAACTTAGACCAGGGCAGGACAGTAGATGTGGTCTACTTAGATTTTGCAAAGGCCTTTGATACAGTGCCACACAAGAGGTTGGTTTACAAAATAAGGGAACTGGGTCTAGAAATCAAAATTTGTACTTGGATCGAAAACTGGTTAGAGAATAGGGAACAGAGAGTTGTGATAAATGGAACATTTTCTAATTGGTCAAAGGTCTTAAGTGGAGTTCCTCAAGGTTCCGTGCTGGGACCACTCCTTTTTAATATATTTATTAATGACCTTGGTGATGGTTTAGAGAGTAAAGTTTCTATTTTTGCAGATGACACTAAACTCTGTAAGGTAATAAAATCAGAGCAAGATGTAGCTTCTCTACAGAGAGACTTAAATAAACTGGAGGATTGGGCGGCTAAATGGAATATGAGGTTTAACACAGATAAATGTAAGGTTATGCATTCAGGGATCAAAAACAAGAACGCAATCTATAAATTAAATGGAATTAATTTGGGAGAATCTATAATGGAAAAGGATTTGGGAGTGCTCGTAGACAGTAGACTTAGCAATAGTGCTCAATGTCAAGCAGCAGCTGCAAGGGCAAACAAAGTATTGGCATGCATAAAAAGGGGCATAGATGCAAGGGAAGACAGTGTAATTTTGCCACTGTATAAATCATTGGTAAGACCTCATCTTGAATATGCAGTACAGTTCTGGGCACCACTCTATAAAAAAGATAATTTGGAACTAGAAAGGGTTCAGAGAAGGGCGACAAAATTGATAAAGGGTATGGAGTCATTAAGTTATGAGGAAAGGTTAGCCAGTTTAGGCATGTTTACTTTAGAAAAGAGGCGTCTAAGGGGAGATATGATTACTATGTACAAATACATTAGGGGTCTATACAGAGAGCTTTCATGGGAACTTTTTACCCCAAGGACCATACACAGGACACGTGGTCATCCCCTAAGGTTAGAGGAGAGGAAATTTCACAACCAGCAAAGGAAGGGGTTCTTTACAGTAAGGGCAGTCAAGATATGGAATTCATTGCCAGGGAAGGTTGTGATGGCAGATTCAATAGATATGTTTAAGAAAGGGTTAGACAAATTTTTAGCGGAAAGGTGTATCCAGGGATAAGACCGTTAATTTAAAATAAAGGATAGTAGTGGATATAGGGTAAAAATTGGATTGCAATATTGAGTCTGGGGGGGATTTTCAAAATTGAAACAGATGGGCGGTTGCCTACTCTGGATTAATTTCAAATATAAGTGCAGGATCACAGGAGATCCAAAATAGGTTGAACTTGATGGACTGGTGTCTTTTTTCAACCTCATCAACTATGTAACTATGTTAATAATAATTCTGATGATGATAATAATAATAATAATAGTAATAATAACAACTAAGAATTCCCCACTCTTTTTGTCACTTGGTGGCTTAATCAAAAACATATCAAAGGATATGGTAATTTGAAGTTCTTCTAATTTGAGGAATCACGGGAAGCACATTACTGAGATCTTCACTCCCACCTTGATGACAGCAGCTGCCGCCGAACTTCATGGAGATGTTTCTACAGAGACTGGTTCATGTTGCGTGTCTATGTTTTCTGCTCTCTCTCCTCATTCCAACTGTGCCATACTACCAGTCTCCAATGACTGCTTTATTATAGGTGGCTAATAGTACTACTGCCTTACAATAGCCACACACACTTTTCCGCCATCAGCTACAATTGTTTTTCCTACTACCTTAAGTACCAAGTGTTCCCAACACCTCTTAGATTGTAAGCTCATTTGACCAGGATTATTTTTTTTATCTTTGTATGTAATGTGTTTGTGTCATGATCCCCTCAATGTACTGTGCTGCACAACATAATTACAGGGTTCCCACCAACGCATCTTCTGTATGAGAAGATGAGTCATGATAAATTACCTGGGTAAGGTGCTGGCGACAAGGACATTTAACATAATGGGCCTGATTCATTAAGGAAAATAAGGCAAAAAAATTAGTACGTTTTCTCCTGGACAAAACCATGTTACAATGCAAGGTGTGCAAATTAGTTTATTATTTTGCACATAAGATAGATACTGGCTGTTTTTTTCAAGTAGCACACAAAGACTTGATAGCTTTATTTGTACACTGAAATTTAAAGTTGATCAAGAACATGCCCTACCCCAATTATAAATCGGTCCCCAGATTTTAAATTTGCCTTCCCCTCCAATCCAACATGGTTTTGCCAAGGTTCAAAGTTACTCAGTTTTTTTTTATTTGCTTTCCTTAATGAATCAGGCCCAATGTTTCTGTAAAAGTAAGACTCCTAACAAATGTATGAGATTTGTTGTAGTAAAACTTCTATGGGTGCAATGTTGATAGTACTTAAGTTAACTAGTGAGTGTATGATGGAATTCAGTGGCGCATGATTTCGTCAGCTCAGAAAGACAACAAAGAGGTCCCACCAAACCATGTAATGGTGAGGCATGTTAAGGTGCCATTAAGTAAAACACTCTAAATTTTATTTTGCAAAATACATATTTTTAATTAAAACACAAATTATTTCACTGTATTTTACTCAGAAATAGTTATGATGTAATATATATATACAATAGTACATACTTACCAACTCCCGGGGGCGTGACTGGAGGGAAGGAGGGGGCGGGACGAGGGCAATTGCGTCATTCTGGCCCCCCCCCCCGCGAAAACGTAATTTGCGTCGCGGGGGGCGGGGCCAAAATGACGCGATTGGCCTCGTACCGCCCCCTCCCGCCCTCCAAAATGGCGTGATTCACCGAGAATCGCGTTAAATTACGCGATTCTCGGTGTGAGATTGGGATGCGAATTTCGGGAGTCTTTCCGGGAGAGTTGGCATGTATGCAATAGTACTGTAGTGAAAGCCTTTCAAGCACTTCTTTGTCTAATAGTCTGGTGCCCATTGTTACAGTTAGTTCGGGCTCACAGTGGTTTGCAGCAGTTGACACTCTCCAATTTCTCTGGATACAGCCACCATGTCACTCCATAGCATAAACAACTTGCAGAGCAATCACTTGATTTCAGCATGGAGGGCACAGACGAATAGCATTTTGCTCAGATATAAAGCATTAGGCATCCCTGGAAATGTAGTTTCTCTGATCCTATGTCTCCAGAGCATGCTAGTAGTTACATTGATGTAGCAGCTAGCTTGGTTCCTAAGAACAACACAAAAGAATAGGAATCCTTAGTCTTATTAACATGCAATATGAACAGCTATACTTCTGTGTGAGTACTGCTCCTTGTAAAAGCATGTTATAAAGAAGTACATTGTGTTACCTACTATACATATATATCTTTCTGTGTGGATATCCCCTTTATCAATTCATGGGCAATTAGTCTTGCTATTGTACAGAGCAGTGGGGTCATGGTGTTTTATAAATAGAGGACATTTAATATTAAAATCTCAAAATAAAAAGTCCTTTACATAGGGATTGTGCTGTGATCTGCAACCTATGGAAAAAAAATTGTGAGCTATAAAGAGCTACAGTAGACAGATTAGGCTTTATAATTATGGCCTGTTAATTACCTGGTAAAATGAAAGCATATCAAATGGAAAAGTCACCACATTACCATTAGACTCATAACCCAGAAAACTGACTGCTTGCCATAGCTCCCAGAAGATGCTTTAAATGTACCACTGAACAGTGACAAACAGTGATTAATTACTGGTTTGAAAACCAATTTGCTTTAAATAGTGCTAACACTTTGAATTTCATTTCGTTCACATTTGCTCTTTTGGAAGGTAGTCCTTATCTACTATAATAGCAAATATATTTTTTTCTGTTCCTCTACAAGCTCTGCATTTGACTGTTGATATACTACACTCCAGTATATTTTATCTTTGTCCTGAGAAAAATAAATTGGGAGTGTCATATATTTCTAATGTACAGTTTCTCCAAGGTTCTCTTGAAACTACATAATAAAATATGAAGACAGCTGTGAGTAAATGAATTTGATACAAGACTGACCTTAAGCAAACAAAGCTGGACTGAAACCAAGTTTTACAAGAGAACTGCCATTTAGCACATCTTTATGCTACCAGGGCTCTCATTTTTAATAGGCCATTTATAACAGCTTATTATTGAATGTGCTGTTGTAATTTACTATATGTGCACATCATCCAATTATGTTAAAGTTCTATAATGTAGTGCTCTCTGTTTTTTTGTAGATGGTTAACGATTCCCTTCTTTCTTTAGAGAAAGTAAGAGCATCACCAACCCCAATGCAGAGCAGGGTGAGACCCCCAATTAGAATGAAACCCCAACGAAGCGAGACACTCTCCCAATAATGGCTGCTATTAGGAGGGGGGAATGGAGATGAATTTGGAGGAATAAACACTGGGATAATCACTGGGAAATGACTAAAAGTGCAATGCTAATAAATTATGAAATAAAATATTCAACGTGCTATAGAAATCTATCATTTATTTTGAGAATCTCCTAAATGAATGTAGTACTATTGCAATCAATACAATACAAAGCAATCTCTTAGTTATACAAGGGCGTGCAATATTCAATTTATGAAGTAAGTCTTTTAGAATATATAACTTGTCTATAATCACTTTATTTTCAGTCTTGATGTTAGTATCTTTTGTTTCTAGTATGAGGGATAAGAACAGCTTAAATACACTAGGGAAAATGCTATGATCACAATTTTTATATGCAATTATTGGTTCTTAGTCTCTCTCGATTTACTGTTGCCTGAGTGTTTGCAGGTAACAATGTTTTGGTGGAAATCACCTGGATGAGATATATGTATTTTTAGCACACATTTTTTCAGAGGTAATTATTAAGTCATTTAGTGGTGCCATTCATCTCTTCCAGGTGAGTCCAGAATTAGTGGAATTAAGGCATTGGTCGCTGCCTTCCTTGTCCAAGGAATCATAGTTAGGAAATTGTGACTTGAAATATGCTTTTTAATTAACTTTATTATTTACTTATATTATTGACTGAGTTCCCTCGGGTTCCTAAATCTACTCTATAAATTGCTGGGAATACTATCACTTTTCTCTATAAAACTCCTCAATGTTTATAGTCTTTTACTCAGACTAGGTTTGTTTCCTTACTCTAATCATTTCCATCTTTTGTTTCCTTGTCTGTTTTTTTTTAGCTCTTTTCTTCTCAAGAAAATATGAACTTGTTTATCTTTCTATAAATCTCTCTCTTTTTACCCCATATCTTTAATTTTCCCTTTTCGGTTCTTTCTAGCTCTCCTGCTCTGTATTTTCATTCTTCCTTTTAATCCTTCTCACAATTCTATGTATCTTAATTGTTTCACTCTTCTGTCAAGTTTCTTCTGCTTTTAATTTACCTGTACCATCTGCTGCCTCTTGCTTCTCTCTCACACACTAACAACTCCTTTCTCTCAATGATCCTCTTAATAATTGCTGAAAGGCTTCTCTATCTATCTAAGATGGGGTCAGGTTTTTCACCCGATTAACAAGCCAATCACATGATAAACAACCGTTAAGTCTAATATTGCATTAGTGTGTACTCTCCAACGATCATGTTTTAATGTTCCAAAGCGTATTGCATCGTTTGATTTAATTTTATAAACGTACTAAAAATCTCTATATATGATGGTACGGGCAAATTCTGAAGTGTGTATACACTCACGACCAGCCGTGTAAGCAGATCTCCATAGAGTTTCCAGAGTCACCATCTTTTCAGCAGATGGTTATGAGGAAGAGCACAGATCTGAAGGTAAATCTTGTAAAACGTGTATACTGTGTACGCATAAATCGGTATGCTGATTGGAACTTTCAGTTGTTTGAGCCATGAACCATGCCTGTGGTGGGGCCCCTCACTTGTGATTGGCTGTGGAGGTTCAAAAGGAAACTAACTATGGTAATGAGGTAGATATAATATTATTAGACATGTGCCAGCACTCTCTATTCTTGTTATCTTGCAGCTTTTAGTTGTTTTTTAAGACATAATTACCTAGTTTTAAGTTTACTGCTGTATGAGTTTCTCTGAATATAACTGAAGGCCACAATTATCAAGGCTACACACAAGTGTGCCCTATATATTTTAGCAACAGGCCTTCAGTCAACAGAGCTTTAACCAGTTGGACTGGCTTTAACCATATGGCCTGGGTCTAATGTTAAATGGGTCCTGCAGTGCACCAGAACAAATTAGGTGTTTGCGTCAAAAGAATAGTTGGAATCATGTCTTTAATTTAGTGCTGTAAGCAGACAATTAGAGAAAAGACGAAATCACAGGAAACGGTTTGGCTCAAGCAGATGAAAACACATATCAGAACTATAAGCAGAGGTTAGTGATGAGCAGAACAATCATTAAACAACCTGCAATTGCAGTACTTGATTGTTCCAGATATTACTGCACCACTGGATAATAGACAATGTTGATATTCACTAATCGATATCCAGGAGGCTACAATATTCTTTCTTTAGCTTTAAGGATGTCATATACAGAGAGTACTTCGGCATAGGACAGTATAGTTTGTGTTAAATAGATGAGGCAGGATTATGTTAAATGGGAGAAAAACCCTAGGAAAATGACAGAGCACTTTATTTGACATGATAATCTTGACTCTTTTGAATGGTATTCCAGTACTGGCTTAAATATTAAAATAAGCACAACACAGAACTAATGTAAATGCACTTCCACTAACCCTCCATATATTCTGTCACATTGCATAGATGTATATTAATCACATGCAAAGAGAGTGTAATTTTGTATCTCTTACACTAAAGTGAGAAACTGGTTGCATAAGAGTTTGTGTAAAATTAATTTTTATAAGTAGAAGTTTACATATATTAGATTTATTTATTTTTGCACATATTGCATTCTATCATTTTAATTGGATTCAATACACAACATGCACAATATTTACTACAAATATGTTGACCATCCCAAAATAATAGCACAATATTACTGGTTTCTCCTCCCGCTGTGTAAAACCTAATTGGTGTACTAGACAACATCAGCAACTGGGTCAGTGTTCCTGAAAGGTGGTGGACATGCCATTGTATGAAAAGAGTGGGGCATGATTGGATAGTGACAAGTTTGGTCTAATACATATACTGCCATCTCTTTACGACACGTCTCACAGTTTGATCGCTATTAGATGCATTAATTAGATTTTATTATGGGAGGTTGGTAAAATATAGAAACATTTGAAGGCTATTAATCTTTTCCTGTAATAAGAAGACTAATGTGTGTTTTGTACAAGTCTGTTTTGTATTAAAGGCAATCTGCCCTGTTGTTCTTTCAGGTCGGTTAACCGCAGTGTTATCTATATATCCATATACTGAATACTGGATATAACATGCAGGCCCGGCGCTCCCATTAGGCAAGGTTAGGCACTTGCCTAGGGCACCGGACTCTGGAGGGCGCCACAGAACTGGAAATTAATTTTAAAACTGTGCGGCGACCGCTGACCATACCTGTCACAGCCGCCACACAGCATTCAGATGCACTGGGAGGGGGGGGGGAGGGGGGGAAGAGGCTATTGCTCACCACCGCCGCCTCTCTGCTCTGTCTCCTCCCCTCCACTCACTAGTGTCAGTGAGTGGAGGGGAGGAGACGGAGCAGAGAGGCGGCGGTGTTGAGACAAGGTGAGAAAAGACCGGGTGAGGGGGGAGGAGGGAGAAGGGCGCCGATTTTTGCGGGGGCGGGGAGAGGGCGCCGACTTTGCCTAGGGCGCCATGGACCCTAGCACCGGCCCTGAGAACATGACAATAAAATATGGCATATAGCAATCATCGTCTGTTCAGCATTTAATATACCATGTGTACTTTCTCCAGAGGAAGCAAAGACAGGTATTCTACATGTGATGTGTATGTTGTGTTTAGCATGTAGGAGAATGTAGCTAGAAGTTGATTTTACCAAGGACACATACAAACTACACTGATTGTTCAGACTAATTATCTGTTTTTAAATTGTATTTGACTAGGTTCAGAGCACTATTTTGTTACCATTCTTAATCTCCTGCACAAATCGATTTAACGTTCACAGCAGCACAGAATATATAAGGAGATGAGTGTAATGATCTTGTGTGATTATGTTAGTAAGCACAGGGCTGCATGTGACATGGACAGTGTCATATCATTGGTGAGGAAAGCTGAAATCTACATACTGCAAGTCAAATATTGAAAGGATCTAAATCCCCAACATCACTGAGGAGTGATGTAAGGTTCCTATGAAACTAATCTGGGATGTTTGGCATTTCAAATGTACCTGCATATTAAACAGGATTTATACATTCATTTTTTATTTTTTTTATTTTGGTAAGGCTATAAAATAAATATGGTAAAATAATTATGTTTTTCACATTTTAATGAGATATATACTAGAAAGCTGCAGCAGCATGGTGTCAGGGTTTCATTTAATAGTTATCAGTTATTTTCACCAACAAGGCTAGAATAATTTGCATACATTTGGAAAGTTCACAGGCAGAGACAATGGGCCATGACCTGCGAGTCACAACCAGATTGTATATACCTAGATGAGATGGCTGTTGAAGTGTCACAATTATTTGTTTGTGTCTTTGTGACTTTCAGTTTCAGTCTGTTATTAAATATCCAAAATTACAGGTTTACAAAAAACAGAACTGCCCTGGGACAAATGGGATTTATGGTTTGTCTAAGCACAGGGTAACTGCCTGAGTATTAAATAGTACTGATTATGAGGAAGCCAACCTCATGCCGTGGTGAGATGGACAGTACTACTGATTGTAAAAGTGCCTGTGGATAACAATTCTAATGTCTTACTATTGAATATTAACTTAAGTACAGCAATTTCTACATCAAAACTAACTAAATGCAGACTTCAAATGTCTTCCACCACATATGAGTTATGTGTTATGTGGTGGGAAGTTATTTGTACTAGTATAGTCTGTGTCCAGTGGTGAAGCCTCTTTTTCAAAGGGGAACCATCTTTATCTATGCATACATGTGACTTCATGTTCTGCAGAAACATTGCTATTGTCTAATGAAAGACTTGGGCTGATGGAACTACAGCTTCAAGCTCACAATCACAGATATAACCATGATATAACCCTCCTCAGGGTCCAGCCACCTTGTTACAAGTGCCATGGATCAGTTCTGTGCTGATTCGTTCCCTCCTCCACACTACCTGTCACTAGTGCCTGTTAGAGTGCAGCTGGGGTGGTAAATGGGGTTCTACAATTGGGGCTCAGTCTTTCAGCCTTACTGAGACTGAGTGTGTGTGTGTGTGTGTGTGTGTGTGTGTGTGTGTGTGTGTGGAGGAGCTCAGCACACATAGTCACCTAGTGCTGAAGCAGTGCAGACAGTCTATGTACTGCACCAGGCTGCATTGCAATTCAAACAGCATAATGAAGGAGGAGGATAAAGAAGGAAGGAGGGAGATGAATGAGGAGCAGTGTAGAGGAGGATGAAGAAGGAGGAGGAATATTAGCAAGGAAAAAGAAGAGGAAGGAAAAGGAGAGAGGAGGAAAGAGGAAGAAGGAAGGAAGTGAAAGGGAGGAAGAAGAGAATGAAGGATTTGGATGAAGTAACAGAAAGGTGGAGGAAGAAGAAGGGGGATAACTGAGGCTTGGGGAGTGCCTTCCATAGCATGTATGGTGGGGCCTAAGGACTGATTCATTCTAGTGGAGGGAAAAGGGAGGCGAAGACATGCAGTTGAAGCAAAGGAAAAAGACAGATGAATTCATATGTGTCGGTCAGGTGTGTATGCTGCTTGTCCCTTTGTCACACACCACAACCAGTTTAAGGCAAACTTATGTTACAATCTAGAAAGACCTATGCCAATTCCATGTGGCGTTAGCAGACCAGAGGCACGGAGTCTAAAGAGTTCCCTGGTTCTCACCAAGAACTGTCGCAAGGCAGGATAGACTTTGCTGCTGGGAACTCTCAGGTCGCGGCCCTCTGGCCTGCTTTAGGATGTAACAATTGGAAAATAGAGAGGTACTTTGAGATGTAATCAAGCAGGGACTGGTACATGGAAAATCAGCAGCAGTAGTCCAAAAACAGGCAAGATTTGATACACAGGAGATCAGCAGCGCTTGGTCAGAAACAGGCAGAGTTCGATATACAGGAGATCAGCAGTACTTGGTCAGAAACATGCAGAGCTCGGTACACAGGAGATCAGCAGCGCTTGGTCAGAAACAGCCAGAGATCGGTACACAGGAAATCAGCAGTACTTGGTCAGAAACAGGCAGAGTTCGGTACACAGGGGATCACCAGCACTTGGTCAGAAACAGGCAGCATTCGGTACACAGGAGATCAACAGCGCTTGGTCAGAAACAGGCAGCGTTAGGTACACAGGGGATCACCAGCACTTGGTCAGAAACAGGCAGCGTTCGGTACACAGGAGATCAACAGCGCTTGGTCAGAAACAGGCAGAGTTCGGTACACAGGAGATCAGTAGCACTTGGTCAGAAACAGCCAGAGTTCAGTACACAAGAGATTAGCAGTACTTGGTCAGAAACAGGCAGGGTTTGTTAAACAGGAGATCCACAGGATAAGGTACACAAGGAGTAGTACAGGGAGTCAGTAGCTCGGCAAATTAGTTGCACTGACACTGTGCAAGTGTCAGTGCCAACGTTATATTGGAGAAGTCATTTAAAAAGACCGCCCCGACAGTGCGGTCATGTGACCTGCCACCCGGGAGTGCCGTGCGCCGCTCGGAGAGGAGAATTCTGGAGCGAGGATGAGGTAAGTCTGTTACAACTTAGTACAAAAGTAAACCTGCGAGGTTTGCCATCAGAGCTAACTACTTTAAATATCTTGCTATCAGATATCTTTCATAAATATTCTGACCATGAGTGTTGGTTCTCCATAAAGGTTTATTTTCCAGCATATATGTAACCCTGTGTTACATATATGCTGGATAGTTTTCCTTCACTAGCCATTAAGACTGGAGCTAATGCTGTAACCTGTGTTGTTGATATTATCCTGGCTTCTTGGTGTACCAGATCTTTGACTTCAGACCTGACCGTGATTACTGATAACCCCTGGACATTAACCATAGGCACTTCTTTATTACCCAGCATACCTCATTGAGGGAGGTGATCACGATTGTTGGAGCTAATTTCCTTATACTAACTACAATATGATTGTCACAACTAATATCATCTTTTTTTAAATATTTTTATTGTGATCTTTCAGCAATACGAAAGAAAAATAAACAACATAATCATATTGTTTACAATAATTAGATATTTAGTAGAGCATGTCCTGATGTCAGTAACTAACATCATCTTAACTCTATTTGCCACCGTGTGAGCAAATCTCTTTGTTGGTGCATTGCAGTTACCTTTTATCCTTGCACAGTAACAAGTCACTGGGGTTCATTTTCTATAGCACTAGCTGCACAGTCTATTGCAGTAGTTATTCATAACCAACCAATACACGATATTCTGATTGTTCAAGCACAAATGACCATTATAATTATTCATCTGGATGAATGCCAGACAGCATTATCTATGGCTCACACTGTACTTCCTATGTGTTATCAGTCTATACCTAATGTTACAGGTCCAGAACCCAGGATTAAGTTACCCGAAAAGTTTGGGGCAGTTGTCTACATTATTGTGCTCTTGTGGCCCAATGTTGGCTGGCTTTTCAGATATGTACTTAACCCTATGGAGCAGATTGGTTGAAGGTCATCCTGATTTCGACCTTGCTCAAAGGAGATGCACTAGCCCAGGCCACACCATTTTTGTAATCAGAAGACCCTATGCTGAACTCCTTGTCACTTTTCTATAAGCGTTTAGCAACATTTTTAATGACTGTCACAGAGCTACTATTGTAGAATTAATTTTATCCAACCTGTGCCAAGGATCACATTTTGCTCTTGAAAACACTGTTACATCTTGTCAATGGATGGAGGATACAGGTTGGAATATGACAGCTAGGAGGTGTCAGTATCGCCAAGGACTGAATGATAATATTAATGATGAACTAGCCTGTAAAGATCCTCATCAAGATTTATACAGTTTTATGGATAAATGCATCACTACTGTAATTACCTTACTGAATGATCCAAGGAAAGACACAGACAAACACATTCAGGAGGCTCGTCTTTGCCCCCTACATCTATAGCTAAGTTTTTGACAATCTGTCCAAGTAGCACATAGATTGAACCTGTGCAGACTGGCAGCATTAGAGGTCCACTGTCAGTACAAGAAAAGTCCAGAAGGCAATAACAGAAACTATGCCTTTATTGCATCAGTTCAGATGTCAACTCAATACAAAAGTAATAACCTTGATGTTGGCAGGTGAACTTACCCCGATATAACTATATTGTGCAAAAAATGTCATACTATATGCTGACACATCGCGATTTATATATTGTTTATTTCAGAATGCGGCTATCTTTTGTTTTCACATACACAGTGGTCTTCATTATCCTAGCAGCCCTTTCTCAAGTGATTTAATTCACTTGTACACATATTTAATCCATTTAAAGTAGCACTCCTTCGTTTCACTAATTTGTAATTTGTTTTCGGAATTAAGGTGGGTACACACTACAGGTTTTTAGTCAAATAATCACCTGAACCAGCGACATACCATTGCTTGTTCGAAAGTCAGGTCAGTGTGTGTAGTGACACGATGGTCGAAAGTCTTCCCAAATGGTCGATTGTCGCCTCACTTAGTTAGTCGTACTGTTCAATATTTTTGTTCCAATCACCTTTCCATTGTGTAGTGTGTATAAATTTACGATCGATTCACGATAATCCTCCGATACTTCCTCGAGATGGGGCTCCATTGGGGGCGTGTGTATAGAAATTTCAGATGCCTGTATCTGTCCCAGTTGGTGCAGTGTCCGCACATCACTGACTTGTTAATTAGATGATTGTAACGGAATAGCAATAGCTATAGTCTATTGCATTAATGCATCTAGTATATGGCAGCCAGTTTAATAACGTGTAGTGTTATACCAAAACAACATTTTTATGTGTATTGCTTATGTCTGCCTTCTTAGGTCCCTGTACCACCTTATTGTCCACACAATACACATTATTTTGTAGAGCAAATATGTGTATGTCAGAATGGCTAATTAAATTACAGTGTTAATGTATTGTACTAGAATACAAAAGTTTTTTCTGTTTTGTATACAAGTGTATTGTACCTGTCTGGTTGCAGACCATTACACTTGTGTTATGTCATCATCATCACCATTTATTTATATAGCGCCACTGATTCCGCAGTGCTGTACAGAGAACTCATTCACATCAGTCCCTAGGGTCAATTTTGATAGCAGCCAATTAACCTACCAGTATGTTTTTGGAGTGTGGGAGGAAACCAGAACGCCGGGAGGAAACCCACGTAAACACAGAGAGAACACATAAACTCCACAGAGATAAGGCCATGGTCGGGAATTGAACTCATGAACCCAGTGCTGTGAGGCAGAAGTGCAAACCACTTAGCCACTGTGCTGCCCATGTTATGTAACCCTTTACATCCATATTGGCAACCTATTCATATTTACCCTTATAAACTAATAAACTTATAAACTTTACAAACTAATATTAACCTTTATTAACCTTTATTAACTAATATTTGTAACATATCCAGAATAAAACATTCAGTGTTAATGCAACAGTTTTATTGTGGAATAATTTCCAAAAATATTTAGTGCAGAATAATAAAAGTTATAAAAATAGTAGTACACTTTAAAAGTGCTAGTTCTTTGTGGCAGAACCGTTCCAAACAGCAAACACATTTCAACAAAATTCTTCTCAAGCTTTTTAATTTTTTTCTTGATGTCACTTATAATCGCTGTTATTTCTTTAAAATAATCATTGAGCTTTACAAGGTTTTTGTCTCCCTCAGAAATTTCATCAGATATCACAATGGCATCTACAAAACAAGGAAATAAAAAAATGTTTAGCATTAAACTTTTATATCTGTAATAAAGGTAACAAAAATCTTTATCCCACACCAGAAATAGTCCCATTTGCTCACCTTGCACACTGCTCGAGATTAGTTTATGTTGTGGTCCCTCTGTTACAATCTGTTACAATTAGGAAATTACCTTAGTCGGTATTTGTGCCGGCCTCCCAGGGCGCGGAGTCTAACGGCCCTCCTGGTCTTCTCCAAGAACCGCCGCAAGGCAGGATGGGTTTTGCTGCTGAGAACCGCAGGTCACGCCCCCCAGGTTAGCCTACCAACGTAAGGATAAGGTTCTATGAGATGGACAGCAGGGTAACAGTAGCACACAAGATGTAAATAGTGACACACTAACCGTGGTATCCAGAGAGGTATCACCGGGTTGATATGCAGGGATCTCTCCGCATAACGGCACCAGGGGTGCAACAAGAGAGTAGTCGGGAAACAGGCTGGGTCGGTGCACAGTAATCAGTTCTAGCAGCGGTACCAGAGGAGACACTTAAGAATGGCCAGGAGACAAGCCGGATCGGTACACAGTATAATCCAATAGAGGTGCCAGGAGAGAAGCTGCAGAGTAATCAGGAGGCAAGCCGGGTCGGTACACAGTAATCCAAACAGTAATGCCAGGGGACAACCAGAAGAGTAATCAGGAGACAAGCCGGGTCGGTACACTGTAATAAATCCAGGTCCAGGAGACGCTAGGAACACACAGGGAAAGGCACACGAGAGGGAAAGCCAGGCGCTGAAAACTCGTTGCTCTGACACAGATAGTGTGTCAGAGCAGAGGGAAATAGGATTTGAAATCCCCGCCCCTAGGTCAGGTGCTCGCCGCCGGGACTACCCGGAAGTGCGGCGCGCCGAGCGGGTGAGTCTAACACAATCGCAACAATAGCGAGCTTAACCTCCATAGGTTCTGTAAAACACGCACCATTTTCATTATTATAACGGTACAGGCATGTGCCCAAAGCATTGTGTTGCCTACACATGTTCATTTAAATATCTTCTTGTACAACTTCTTTCATATCTTTGTATTCAACATCAATTTTTCTTGTTTGATAACAGGTGTCACATTAGTGGTATCTAAGCTGCTCTTATTATCCTTAATTCTTTGTTCTGAAAAAACAACCTATGTTACAAATCTAGCTTTTGCATTGCTTCATGTTAAATTAAAATGAAATAAATAAACTCCTTCAACCAGGTACACTACACGTGGTACTCACTTTCTTTTATGTTTCTACTAATTCACACCAGTCTCCTTTGCTCTTTATTGCTAAGGTCGGACCACATCTTCTTATTTCTTTTCTTGCCAAGTTTTTCCTTCAGTAATCGCAGTAGTTCTTGCATTATCAGTTCCTTTCTATTATTAATTTTCGGTATTCTCGCTTTTGACAGTCATAGTTGTACTGGTCCATTACTTTTACCATCATCTCCACCTCTCTTGGGCTCATTGGCTTTGCTCTTTTAACTGCCGTAAATTTTATTTCTTCTTCTTCTTCTTGACCATCTCCATCCCCCACCACAGCTTCTTAAAATTTTGTGGGGCCTTCCAGCACCATGTCCGCCTCCATTGCTCCAACCCCCACCGACACCTGCTCCTCATCCGCCATCTTCTCACGTCCCTCGGCGCCAGTCAGGCTCCTCAGTAATTTTATAAACTCACACATGAGCGTTTGTTTCTGCTGTGGACCAATCAGCAGTGATGCCTGACAGAGTGGAGTATTGTGGGTGAAGACTATTTGTGCATAATAACCTCATGTGTAAAGTATGAATGAATGAAGAGACAGTGTTGTCTTCT
The DNA here is from genome assembly GCF_038048845.1 of Mixophyes fleayi. NCBI lineage: Eukaryota > Metazoa > Chordata > Amphibia > Anura > Limnodynastidae > Mixophyes > Mixophyes fleayi. The sequence continues at coordinate 163,771,362 of NC_134404.1, read as the reverse complement.
GTTTTTATGCATTTTTGGGTGGTAAATATAGTGAAAGCTCTGCCCCTTTATGCTAATGTCTTTGGTATATCGTTACATGACCCGCAAATGATGCTTCAGTGTGTACGAAATTAAAATCATTGTTCACAACAACATGGCTGTAAGAGGTCGCTATCGGGACAGTCGCTCTTCCCTTTATCATCTAAAATGAGGCTAGTGTGTATTCAGTCTATAGACCAAGCGATCGGACCATTGATCGGATGTTAAATCGATTAGCATAAAAAGTTGGTGGAAATTAGGCGTTAGACCTCTTCCTTCATTGCGGTTGAATACTTAATCAGGAAGGTTTGAATTGTGACATCTTGAGTATACTTGTTGTTACATAGGCTAGGGTCTCACCTTCACCAGATACCTTTATGAGCTTACCCCAATATAGCTATATTGTGCACAAAATCTCCTACTTATGTATATGCTGACACATAGTGATTTAGGTGGCCTTTTTGTATACATTATCTTGGTGTCATGGATGGTAATAAAGCCATTAAAAGTTTAGGATGTCACCTGATTATTGTCACCTACTGGGAAAACAAATCAAGTTGATTTGTAGGTAGAAAGGCGCTTTGTGGCCACCCGCAAGCCAGTGAACACACTCATAAATGTGGCTCTCCACCCCTTCACTTTATTTAATTATCTTATCTCTCACAATAAAATCTTGTTTTAGCATATGGACGCAATTCATGGTGCATACATGTTCCTGCATTTATCTAGGAATACTTCAGTCCACTTCTATCAGAAAATGCAAAATCCCTACAGATGCAGCATATTCATGTGCTTCCTGTAAAAATGGGCGTATTTGCAAAAAAATAGACGCAAGGCATCAAATACACAGGTATATTTATGCACACTCGTCAATGACCTTTCAAGCTTATTGCGGATATTTGTAGAAGATAATTGCTTGAGCTTTGTTAACTATTTTGCAATTCTATCACAAAATGATTTATTGTACGTGCATGTTATATGTTATTGAATCAAACAAAATATATTTTTTCAAATATATTCAAAGTCCAGCATCATTTTAAATAAGTACTATTTAATTCCTGAGTGCTTTTAATACCTATATAAAGAAATGTGAAATGATTTCTTTGTCTTTCCTGTAGTCATCAAAGTTAACAATATCTTTCACTATTATATATTTATTGTTCATCCATGCCAGAGTTAAACACATAGCTATATATTTGTGTGTGTGTGTATATATATATATATATATATATATATATATATATATATATATATATTCTGTGTACTTCTTTCTTCTTTTCCTTTATGTTAGATTCATTAACCAGAGATAACATTCACAGCAAGCATATCTATATATCTATACAGCAGCCTATCACACATCAGCATGATCCTTTCAAATATTGCGCTTCACTCTCTAACTCAAAAGAGAAAATTCTGATGAATTAATGCAACAGAAAAAGCAAGTATTGCAAAACAAAATTCAATACAATAGTAACGAAAATACTAAAATGTTTGGAACTATGTGTCCTCTCCTGTGACATATAAGATTAGTAAAAGCCACTTAGAAGGTCCGCTACTTATGTAAAAGCATTCTATTTCAGCTATGTACATTTATATGGTCATAGAGATCCTAACTGACTTAAAATATCACTCTATGTCCTTAGTTGTCACAGTAAGGGGTACATTATATCTGCAACTTAAACAGACATATCAATCAAAGTTACTGCACAGGAACTTATTTGATTTAGAATACCTATTGTATGCCTTATTTGAATTTTAAAACTATTTGTACACCAGATCATTTTGACAATTTTTCTATTTAACACAGAGATATTGCTTTTGATACAATTAAAGATATAGTTGTGTGTCTAGTTAAAGTTATTTTATTTTTTAAAATTTATTTAAAATATTTTGTTGTGGCTATCTATTTAGGAAAGATATTTTTTGTGCTTAATGAGCCTTTTTTATATTACAGTAGAACCAATATTGTAAAACTAGGCAGCTTGACTTTGCCCATCAAATGAAATTCTTGTTTTCAGAAGTAAAATATGTAATATGTTATGGCAGCAGCACAGCAAAATTCTGTAAAATGAATTTGTATATAATAGCAATCTGTGTGAACAGCTGTAGCATAATTACATTCTGCAATTTGTTCTGTAGTACATCTAATTAAAAAGTGGCGAGGATATTGGATTTAAAAGTAATATAGTGTGTTAATGACTTGATATTCTGGATAAATTGTTGCCCTGTGCTATGGACAGTACGGTGTTAGCCAGTAGAACAGAAACAGTCATTATGTGATACATTGTACAATCTTTGAATTATCTGTAACAGGCAATGATGATTACATTACAAGTTATATGTTAAAGAGAAACAAAGTACAGATGCAAAAAAGGTGATATCTTATATTATTCTGGGAAGCACGCAAACTATATATAAAAACTAAGCCCAACAGACAGAATTCAGATATCTGCTACAAAATGTCATTGCCTCACAAAACAGACAATAAGCGATTTAATCCTCACTTAAGAAATTGTGGGCAAACATACAAATATAGGGCCTGAGTCATTAAGGAAAGTAAGGCAAGGAGTAAATGTTCTCCGGGACAAACCATATTGTAATGCAAGGGGTGTAAATTAGTTTACTGTTTTGCGCATAAGTTAAATACTGCCTGTTTTTTCATGTAGCACACAAATACTTGATAGTTTTATTTTTACACTGAAATGTAAAGTTGATCTAAGACATGCCCTATCTCAACTATAAATCTGTCCCCACATTTTAAATTTATCTCCCCCTCCAACGCAACATGGTTTTGCCCAGGTGCAAAGTTACTCCTTTTTATGCTTTGCTCTCCTTAATGACTCAGGCCCATGCTGTATGTGTCACTTTTGGCTTCCAGCATCCAGCACTGCTGGCTAATACTAGCACAATTAGAGCAAGGAATGTACAGACATATATACAGCTTCCACCCAGCAATTCCAAGCTTAATAGCAAGATATGAAACATTGTCATCTTCAAAAAAGCTACCAAACTCTGTCCCAGAAGACCTGTGCCAACATTGTTCTTAAATTTTTGCCCATAGCTATGAAACCATCCCCTTTACTATAGCGTGTATGATAAGTGATCACTTTTATGCTGATATAACTAGGTCTCTTTTCTCCAAACCATGTATGTCAAGTATTTATTTTATCTCATATACAGTAAACTTTAAAATTGGGGGCAAGCTTTATTCACACAGCACTAATTTACCACAATAATTTTTTGGGTGTTAAAAAATGCATACTGGGGCAACATGGTGGCTTAGTGGTTAGCACTTCTGCCTCACAGCACTGGGGTCATGAGTTCAATTCCCAACTATGGCCTTATCTGTGTGGAGTTTGTATGTTCTCCCCGTGTTTGCGTGGGTTTCCTCCGGGTGCTCTGGTTTCCTCCCACACTCCAAAATATACAAGTAGGCTAATTGGCTGCTATCAAATTGACCCTAGTCTCTGTCTGTGTGTGTGTCTGTATGTTAGAGAATTTAGATTGTAAGCTCCAAACGGGCAGGTACTGATGTGAGTTCTCTGTACAGCGCTGCGTAATTATTGGCGCTATATAAATAGCTGCTGCTGCTGCTGCTGATACTTTATTGTGCCATTCCATTGTGGGTGTGTACCGGATTTATTTTACAACACCTTACCTTATTCTATGGTGAACAACTTGCTGTCAACCCATACAGAGCAACCATTAAGATTAAAGTTAAAGGAATCAAAAAGACTCACAATGTAAATAAAATAAAGTAAAGGCCTTCTTAAAATAGAAAATATCATTGTCTCACAAATAAATATTCCTTTAATTTAGCATGTTTTGTTACTATGAACACATTGCCTTTGCAAGCTTTATTGTATGCAACGATGACTATTTAATGCTTGTTAATAATGTTTTGGAATTTGTATTTCTTCTGCTCTGCCATAATGTTTTTTTGACATTTATCACTGAATTATGCTATGGGCTGGTTAGCATGAACATAATCTTATGTTTATAACTAGTCAGGAATAGGCCTATTTTCATGGATGTGCAAAGGAACATTATGTTCTAATATGGAAGCTTGATAAGTAAGCCTGCATATCCTTTTTCAAAATACTATTCATTCAATTATGAACTAATTACAAAGCATCCATTTAGCTTGTGTATTTATTATGTCTGCTTTTACATGTCTGACTTGTAAATTCTAAATACAAATGACATTTTAGAACCCACGGGCAAATATTCCCATGCACACATTAAGGCATATATTGACATTAAGTACAAGAAGACCAGAATGAGCGTGTCAGAGAAACTGGCAGAATGAGAATTAATTTTCATGTAAGAATTCTTTTACGGGAAGGCACATCATTTTTTTTTGCAAAGTTGTAATCCGCTATCACTCCAAGATACTGGATAACTTGGGTTTAACTTTTAAAGGTACTGACACAAGAAGTACAAAAAAATCCTTATTGTTAGGACGTCAGGCTGTCTTTTTTACTGTAATAAGTAATAGTAAAAGCTCCTTCCAGTTAAATTTGTATTAACACACTGTTAAAATTCACAGTGTAGAATGATGAATGACAACTATTAAGTGTAGCTAAACACAATAAGCTTAACATTTCTTAATTACTGGCATATTAATAATAATAAATTCTCTATAGATGTGGCATTCCCAACCTACTAAAATAGATCTGCTCTTTAACTTGTTTTAAATACCTTCAAGATATATACACACATTCTCACACTAACTTATTGCTACTTGTGGAGTAATTTACTTTATAGAAAACTTGATGACAAATGTATACATAAGTTACTAAGCAGCGGTCTAAGCTTGCAGTAAGCAGATATTAATCTGTGCATTTTTCTCAATCACATATTGACCAATGATTTAAAACTTTTTGCAGTGCATCACAGTGCAGATATCACAGCATGTTCTGACTAATCCCTATTTCCATAAATTAATAAAATACAATAAAGATCTACCTAATTGGAGATATAGATGTTCTATACTTATTGTACATTTTGGGGCTGATGCAGAGTAGGATGTATGCTAGTTTGTATACCTTACACGAAATTACTCAGAAAGTGGGCGCGCACATATCTGTCCATGCAAACTTGTGCGTACCTAGCACTTACGCAGGGCCGTATTAACAGCATTATTGTCCCCTGGGCAAAGTAGTGCACTGGGGCCCTACCTGCACAACCACTGACCCACTGATGTACAATTAGTATGTGTATGTTGTTTTTATCAAGGTCAAGATATGTATTCGCAACATTAAGATTGCATGTGCTGTTACTGAGGCGATTAGTCCACCTAAACATTTTAATAAAGAGGGTTTGAAGGTTCTGAATAACTCTCCAGGAATAATATACTGAAAAGTTGGCAAGCCTATGGGGCGCCTCTGCTCGTGTGGCAATCGGGTAACTGCCAAGTATGCCTATGTGTTAAGACTTCTCTGCATTTATGCCTGCCTGTGCCTGGAGAGGTGAGGCAGGGGAGGCAAAAGGTGTTCTATCATTGGCCAAGTGCAGTAAAGGTGTGTTTACACAAATACTACTCAAGCACTTGTCATGACTGAACTGCATATTTGTTTTGTTATAGGAATTTGGATTTTGGATTGTTGAATAATCAGTAGATTTTGGTTTGTGCAATAATCAGTCTTTAATCCATTTTTTTACTTTGACGTCCATATTTATTCTCTTTGGTAGCCTGTTTATTCCAATTTGATCAAGATATTCTAAAGCATAGTCGAATATAGTAGTGATTATGCAATTTTTTTTTAATAATTAGCAATTAAGTACAGCTTACAGTATTCCACATTAGTTAGTTATACCTATATCATTATTTACTTGGTTTGGACAAGAATACAGTTGGCCTAGTGATAGCTAGCTTGATTATTTCTAGTTGGATGCACTGTTTTTTCTCTATAGCTCACATTCAAGCAGCAGTTCATGCACATTTTTTTTCCTTCTCTCGTACACTATAGAAATTATTTTAAGAAATGTTTTCATGTTATTATGCTTACTCACTTCATATTCTTCATGTATTGTATCTGTATTTTACATGTATTGTATTTGTTGGTTAAAGTTCCACACAAATTTGTAACCAACTAGTTCCTTTGACAGTGATTGGTTAGTTGTCACGATTCTAGTGGATACAGTGGATTTTGTTCACCAACATGAATTAGCGCTGGAAGTAGCAGATGTGCTGTGTCTAATGAACCCCTTGTTTTTGCCAGGGACCCCCGCAAGGAGGTTTGGGTTTCACTGTTGGTAGATTCACAGGTCATGGCCCTCTGTGCTGCCTGCAGGTGTGACAAGCTACTATTGAACTGCAACAAGAGACTGGTCAACGTAGCCGGGAATGATACACAAATGGACTGCAGAATGCCATATCAGAATACAGAAGGAATATCACAACAAGCCGGGTCAGCAACAATCAGGAGCATAAGCAGTACCAAATGACAGACAGAAGAGAGGTCAGGAACGATCCAGGTCAGAATCCACAGAGATAGCCCCAAGAAGTTCAAGAATGCTAGAGTAAGGTTTGGAGCCTAATACTCTGACACAGGCTTGAGAACAGAGCAGGTTTAAATAGCTGAGCTAATAAGTAGGACAGATCACAGGTCAGAATACATGACCACAAGTTCAGAGCTCTTAAAGGGGTATGCACCTTCTGTTGTACAGAGTAGGATTGTGGCACAAGGTTCTGCAGCTGGAGTGGAGGGAAGAGTACAGGGAGCATGCCTGACAGTGGGCTTGCCAGACTCCAATGGGTGACAGGGACTATTTAAATATCCAACCCTTTGCCTTGAGAAAAGTTCATTAATTGAAACGCGTTGGAATCAGACACATATAGGAGTGTACTACTTACCTTATGATCCTTAGATTGGCTGCTGGCTTAATATACAGCCATATGATCAATATTGTTACATCTGATAGGAGTCCATCGTCTTACGTGATAGAGTTTTTTGTATCATTTGAATATTTTTTTAGATTTTTTTTTTTATGTAAATGATTTTACTGTTTTTTTTAGTCCGGCAAGTAAGCATTTTACTCTCCATTTATTTATATCAACACGATGAACATTTAAAAGCATATGTTTGATGAGAAAATTAAAGGCATTGACTCATGACTTAATAAATCGGACAACGGATAATAAAAGAAAAGAAAGATATACATAACATGTATCACCAATCACCTTTCTTGTAAGTGTGCACACTGAAGGGGAGCTGTGATCAATGTTATGCAAACAGTTCATTCAAGTTAATTAATTGCATATATTCACACACCCTTTTGGACACCCTTTACTTTTTGTGTTTTATACTTTGATGGTAATTAGTACACATTCTACACTTGTTTTTTGGTTGCAGATTTAGGCTTTACTTATAGGCACCATTCATTTATTATATTGATATATAATAAATACAATACCATTTTGAGATCACAATTATTTTAAGTCACATTGATTATTTTTAAGAGATTTACACATTTTTATATATTTTTTTAGATTTATACCTACTGTACTAGGATCTTGTTTATGTTGGAGATGCTCAGGCTCGGAACCGAACCCACCCAAACAGATCCGAGTACTGAGCCGAGCCAGCTCGGTACTAACGCGCGCTCTCACAAGGCAAAACATCATTGTTACGTCATCGGATCCCGCGAGTTTTGAATTCTATAAGTACATCCCTCCACGGCGACCCAGCACCATTTCACAGAGAGACACTGAAGGGATGGCACGGTTCTTGGCAGTCTCTTTTGCATTTTGGCAGCGTCATAGCTAGAAAAAAAAGAGATGGGGAAGCAGTGTTCTTCAAAGTCTCCAGTTACATTCTACTAAGTTATAGCTCACACAAAAACTGGAGAGCTCCATTGCTAATTGTCATTGCTGAAATAAAAATAATAGGGCTGGCAGTCTTGATCTAAATCTGCAGTCACATTGTACTGTGTTATATAGCTAACACACAAACAGGAGAGTTCCATTGCTAATTGTCATTGCTGAAATAGAAATAATAGGGCTGGCAGTCTTGTTCTAAATCTGCAGTCACATTGTACTGTGTTATATAGCTAACACACAAACAGGAGAGTTCCATTGCTAATTGTCATTGCTGAAAAAGAAATAATAGGGCTGGCAGTCTTGATCTAAATCTGCAGTCACATTGTACTGTGTTATATAGTTAACACACAAACAGGAGAGTTCCTTTGCAAATTGTCATTGCTGAAATAGAAATAATAGGGCTGGCAGTCTTGTTCTAAATCTGCAGTCACGTTGTACTGTGTTATATAGCTAACACACAAGCAGGAGAGCTCCATTGCTTCATTGCTAATTGTCATTGCTGATATAGAAATAATAGGGCTGGAAGTGTTCTTCAAAATCTGCAGTTACAATGTACTGTGCCATAGCTCACTCAGAAATAGGAGAGGTGGCAGTGTTTAGTGCTGAAACAGAAATTCAAATAATAGGGCTGGCAGTGTTATTAAAAGTATCCAGTCATATTTTACTGTGCCATAGCTCACTCAGAAACAGGATGGGTGGCAGTGTCCTTGTCAATCTCCAGTCTTCACTCACACTGTTCTTGTCACTCTCCAGTCTCAGTCATAATGATACTAATTCCTCTACCTCGTGTGCTAAAGCCTATGTTCAAGTGCATAGTGGTTTTAAGTCAGGGAAACAAAAATGTAAATAAAAAGCTTGTACCTGTTTAAAGAAAAAACTCCTCTCTAATAAAGGTAAAAGTTTACTGTAGAAAAACATAAAATTGCCAAAATGCCATTCTACCCAAAATTTTACCAAGCATACCAGCATCAGCTAGCTCCCTTCTCTTAGCTAGATCTCAGCACCTGCAATCTACACTATCATCATCCTCACCCTCATCAGTTTGTACATCATCCTCAAACAATGCTAATTCACCCCACTGGAATCCACCATCAAAGAAGTCTGTGTACTTTGACTTAATTGCCAATAATGGCGTTCCTCATGAAATTTGTAGTTAATTTCATGGCAGAGCTGTCACGATTTTTGGACAATTCTTTTAGACCAGAACAAATGTCAAAATGTTGTGCTGACTCATCTGCATCAACACTGGATGTCTTGGGAAAGCTATGTTTTTTTCTTAGCAGCAGTTGCCAAAGAAACTGAGGGAGGATGAGTCGTTGTGTCATGTATCACTTGAGCTGTCAGTTTGCTGACCAGGAGCTCATTGGATCTCTTGAGATCTGGGACAGCTGAAAAGAAAGAGAAGACATAGCTCTTACCCTAGGATCATGCACAGTTGCCAAAATGTAGTGATCTGATTTCAAGATGTTGATAACCCTCGGATCCTGGTGAAGTGAATATAGTACTTGAACTACAAGTCCTACATAGCGGAAATTGCTTAGTTTCATCTCCTCCTTTAATTTCTCTGGCTGCTTTTCCAAAAGTTTAATTAGGGGAATCACTTGACTCAAGTGTCTGAACTCACTTCACAGATGACTACTTAGAGTGGTTTCAGGACCTTGCACAACACAGAAAGTATTCTCCACTGTGCTGGACTAAAGTACATTCCCCCTCAAATTCGATTCTTCATGCAGCAGCTGCAATCTCCTACATGCTGTTGCAGAATACCAAAAATGACCCAAATTATTTCTGGACACAGACAGCATCTCCTGCATGTCATTGTCATTTTTTAAAAAGCTCTGTGCCACCAGGTTGATTGTGTGAGCAAAACAGGGAATGTAATGGAATTCTCCCCGCTGTAATGCGGTCACATATTGGTGGCGTTATCACAAATGACATATCCTCAGGAGAGTACAAGCGGTATAAGCCATGTTGCAATGACATCCCTTAGTTTTTCAAACAGGTTGTCAGCGGTATGCCTCTTAGTGTAACCGGTAATACACAATTGTTGCATACCACTTTGTATTTGCAACAGGATGAGGGGGGTATTTGTGTAGCTGACAATGACGCTAATGAGGATGTTGATGAGGATGATGATGATGAGGATGATGCTGTTTGTGTAAGTCCTGCACTAGTGGAAGCAGTTCTTGCCAGTGATAAGAAGCCCATTGTCATGCCGGGGCATATGACCAAAAAATCCACCTCTTATGTGTGCAATTATTTTTACCTAAATCTGACAACAGTTGTCTAGTCATTTGTAGCCTTTGTAAAGCCACACCGACAACACCTTTCTCATCAATATCCTCACTAGTGATCGGAGTTAGACCTGCATTCATGTTGCTAAGGCTAGATGACTTCTCCCCTATCCAGGATTACTATGACTCTTAGTGAAGCCGCTGATCCACAGAGTAGCCTGCCTTTGAATAATCTGACATTGTTGGGTACATGCTGCTGCTGTTCTTGCTGCTGAAGGCAACTCACCAACACAGTGGGTTGAAAGTACTAATCACCAGTCCTTTCTACATTATTGATGAGTGAATCTGCAAAAAATATCTTCTTTTGGTGATTTGTATTGTAGTACTTCTTGGCTCAATACAAAAAACTATATGGAAAATGAGTTCTCATTTCTGACCCTCCATTTTCCACAAATACTTAAATAGACCATAAAGGTTAATACTTTTGAAGTCAACTATTGCTTGATTTTATATTTCGAAATAATTGAGAAAAAGGTTTAGATTGTTTTAGTATTTGACATTACATAGTTGTAACAGATTCTGGATACTATATTACTAATCTTGATTAGCGCTGGCTTACCTGAGGTGCGGAGTCTAACGATCTCCCCGGTGTTCACCAAGAACCGCCGCAAGGCGGGGTGGGCTTCGCTGCCAGGAGTCGCAGGTCGCGGTCCCCAGGTTCGCCCCAAGATGTAGTACAGCGGAGTGAAGCAGAGGTAGCGGAGTCAGACAAGCCCGTTCGGTACACAGGAATGGAGTCAGGCAGAATCAGAAGGCAATTCGGAGTCAACAAGCCAGGTTCGGTACACGGGTCACAAGAATAGGAGAATGGTGAGCAAGCCGGGTCAGTACACAGGGATAGGAGTACCAGGGAAGTCAAACAGGCAGAGATCAGCACACAGGTAGACACTGGAAACTGGAAGACACTGCAATCCACGAAGAACAGGAGCCAGGAACAGGTAAGTGTTGCTCTGACACTCAGCGAGTGCCAGAGTGAGGTTTTTTATGCTGAAGTGGATTCAAAATCCCCGCCTCTGAGATGTGGTCATGTGACCGCCTCCGGGTGCGGTCACGTGGTCCTGGATGCGGAAGTGCGGCTTCCGGACGGAGCAGCGGGGATCAGGTAAGTCCGTTACAGTACCCCCTGCCATAAAGGTGGACTCCGAACATCTAATAGGGTTTCAAAGAAAATTTTTTATGGAAGGATTTAAGCAGACGGGGAGCATGCAGATCAATGGCTCTTACCCATGAGCGCTCCTCAGGGCCATAACCCTTCAAATCCACCAAGAACTGTATGGCACCTTGAATTTTACGAGAATCTAGGATAGTTTTAATCTCGTGTTCGACTTGATCCCGATCCACAACAGGAGGAGGAGTTCTGGATGAGGTGGAGAATCTGTTAGTTACCATCGGTTTTAACAAGGAGACATGAAAGACATTGGGTATACGTAAAGAGGGGGGCAGACTCAATCTAAAGGCTATGGGAATAATAATCTCAGAAATAACGAATGGACTAATAAACTTGGGAGCAAATTTTTTACTGGGAACCTTTAAACGAATGTTCTGGGTGGATAGCCATACCCTGTCACAGACTGAAAAACTTGGAGTCATTCTTCTCCTTTTATCATAGAATTTCTTGGAACGAGTGGTTGCTTTCTTTAAATTTATCTTGGTCTGTTCCCAAATAGCGGAGAAGTTACGAAACCGAGAGTCCACCGCCGGAACTTCCGAAGATGAGATTTGAGAGAAGGTGGGTAGTCTAGGATGGTAGCCATAAAGAACAAAAAAGGGGGAGTTAGAGATGGCCTCATGGAAATGGTTGTTATGGGCGAACTCGGCCCAAGGGAGAAGATCCACCCAGTTGTCTTGGTTACTTGAGATAAATATTCTTAGAAATTTCTCTAATTCTTGGTTGGTTCTCTCAGTAGCCCCATTGGACTGGGGATGATATGCGGAAGAGAAGTCAAGCTTAATCCCGGATTTATTGCAAAAAGACCGCCAAAATTTTGATATAAATTGTGATCCCCTATCGGAGACAATATGTTGAGGACAGCCATGGAGGCAAAATATTTCTTTGATAAAAATATCGGCTAAGGAGGAGGAAGAAGGAAGGCCTTTAAGAGCAATAAAGTGAGCTGTTTTAGAGAAGCGATCCGTGACCACAAGCACCACAGTACAGCATTTTGAAGGAGGAAGGTCCGTGATAAAATCCATGGAGATCTGTGACCACGGGTAATCAGGAATGGGTAATGGGAGCAAGCATCCATAAGGCTTCTTCCTAGAGGTCTTGTGTTGAGCACATTTGGAACAAGCAGCAACAAATCTCTTCACATCTTCCAGCAAGGAAGGCCACCAGTAACTTCGGGACAATAAGTCCCAGGTCTTGCGAATGCCGGCATGCCCAGAGAAGAGTGAATGATGAGCCCAGTTAAGGAGCTGGGTGCGTAGATGTGGCAAGCTGAATGTTTTGCCCGGGGGACAACCCTTTTTCAGGTGTGTAGCTGCCAATACTTGACATGGATTTACAATGAATTTATTATCCTCCGAGGATTCCATGTCAGCAGGATCAAAAGAGCGAGATAAGGTGTCTGCCTTCGTATTCTTGGATCCCGAGTGAAAAGTGATGTTGAAATCAAAACGTGAGAAGAATAAGGACCACCTTGCTTGTCGAGGGTTTAGACATCGAGTAGTGCGTAAGTAAAGCAAATTCTTATGGTCGGTATATATGGTGATAGGAAATTGCGCTCCATCTAGTAGATGTCTCCATTCGGAGAGAGCCAACTTGATGGCCAGGAGCTCTTTGTCGCCAATCCCATAATTCTTCTCAGCAGGTAAAAAGCGACGGGAAAAAAATCCGCAGGGATGAAGTTTTCCAGAAGGGCTTCGCTGTGATAGTACAGCTCCTGTGCCAACAGAAGAGGCATCTACCTCCAGGACAAAAGGACGTGAACAATCCGGCTGTTGAAGAATGGGTGCAGATGAAAAAAGAGACTTTAATAATATAAAGGCTTGGATAGCCTCAGTGGACAAATTACTAGCATCAGCAGATTTACGGGTCAATGCTGTGATGGGAGCCATGAGAGAAGAGTACCCTTTGATAAATTGACGATAATAGTTGGAGAATCCTAGGAAGCGTTGAGTGGCCTTAAGACCCGATGGTTGGGGCCAGTCAAGTATGGCTTTCAATTTCGTGGGATCCATCTGTAGACCGGTGCCCGAAATAATATATCCCAGGAAGGGAATCTGTTTCTGGTCGAAGGTGCATTTCTCCAATTTGCAAAATAGATGATTTTCTCGGATACGAGAGAGGACCTCCAATACATGAGTGCGATGGGATACTAGATCTTGAGAAAAGATGAGAATGTCGTCCAAGTAGACGACTACGGATTGGTACAAGAGGTCTTGAAACAGCTCATTCATAAAGCCCTGAAAGATGGCCGGGGCATTGCATAACCCGAAGGGCATGACCAGGTATTCGAAGTGGCCATCTCGGGTGTTGAACGCCGTCTTCCATTCATCTCCCTCCTTAATGCGTATGAGGTTATACGCTCCTCTGAGGTCAAGTTTAGAAAAGATGGTGGCACCTTTAATCCGGTCAAATAATTCGGAAATCAGTGGCAGTGGATACCAATTTTTAACGGTAATGGCATTCAGGCCTCTGTAATCAATGCAAGGGCGGAGGCCCCCATCTTTCTTTTTTACGAAGAAGAAGCCAGCCCCAGCTGGGGAGGCAGTCTTGCGGATGAAGCCCCTTTTTAGATTTTCTTGGACGTACTCCTCCAAAGCCTTAGACTCCGGGAGGGAAAGGGGGTAAACACGGCCCCTGGGAATGGGTCTACCAGGTATCAGGTCAATGACACAATCCCAGATTCTGTGAGGGGGAAGTCTAGTGGCCTCTTGTTGACAAAAAACATCAGAGAAGGTTTGGTATGGTTCAGGCAAAAGAGTCACAGGAAATTCTTGGGAACATCTGGGACTATTCGGAGGAACCACTCTCTGTAGGCAGTGTGAGAAGCAGGACTGTCCCCAGGACAATATGTGACCTGATTTCCAGTCCAAGGTGGGGGAGTGGAGACGAAGCCATGGAAGTCCTAGGATGACTGGGTTGGTAGATTTTTGAATTACTAGGAAAGAAATCTTCTCCCGATGAAGCGCTCCTATCTGAAGCAGTAGGGGAGTAGTGCGTACCAGAATGGACCCCTCAGGAATTCTTTCCCCATCAATGGCCATTAGAGTGATGGGTTGTTCCAAAGCTTGTGTGGGAATGGCAAATTGTTTAACTACCGCGGCAGAGATGAAATTTCCTGCGGCTCCGAAATCAAGAAGAGCCGACTGCGGGAAAGTCTTTTGTCCTAACTGAAGGGAAATGGGAATAGACAGGCAATCATTACTACTGGGAACTGACTGACACTGAGAAAAGAGGCCCAACGATACAGCTCCTGAAGTCGTTAGGCCCTGTCGTTTCCCGAGCGTTTAGAACAAGAACTCAGAAGATGGCCGCTCTCTCCACAATATAAACACAACTTGTTCCGAAATCTCCTCTCCCTTTCTTCGGCTGACAGGCGGGTCCTCCCCAGTTGCATGGGCTCTTCAGGAGGAAGAACAGGGGTTTGGAAGTTGGGGGCCAAGCGAATCATACTACGCCGAGACTGTTCCTTCTCAGAATTACGTTCCTTGAAACGCAAATCAACTTTGACACAGAGGGAGATAACATCGTCCAAAGACGTAGGGAGTTCCTGAGATACCAGCTCGTCTTTGATTCGGTCTGAAAGGCCCTGCCAGAATGTAGCTACTAGGGCTTCATCGTTCCAGCTAAGTTCAGAGGCAATAGTTCTAAAGTGGACCGCATACTGTCCCACAGACTGGTTTCCCTTGCGGAGACGTAATAAGCCGGAAGCAGCATTGGACACCCTTCCTGGCTCATCAAATATTTTCTTGAAAGTGGACAAAAAGACGCTGAAGTTATGTAGAATGGGGTCGTCCCTCTCCCATAAGGGGGAAGCCCATGCTAAGGCTTGACCGGACAATAACGAAATCACATAGGCCACTTCCGTTTTTTCGGAAGGGAAGTTCCCGGGTAAAAGCTCGAATTGTATGGTGCATTGATTTAAAAATCCTCTGCAATACTTGGGATCTCCATCAAAATTTGGGTGGGTTAGGTAACCGTAACTGTGAGGAAGAAGTTGCTGCTGCGGCCTGAGGTACAGGAGCCACTGCCGGCCCGGGTGATCCACCAGCCACTAGGGTGTTCTGGACAACATCCAACCGAGTAGATAAACTATTGAGGAATTTTAAAAGTTGCTCTTGGTTAGCTTCTTGCTTATCCATCCTTCCTACTAAATGCTCCAACAGATCTTTAGCTGTGGTATCCATGGTCAGAGCAAACTTTAACGAGATTCTGGATACTATATTACTAATCTTGATTAGCGCTGGCTTACCTGAGGTGCGGAGTCTAACGATCTCCCCGGTGTTCACCAAGAACCGCCGCAAGGCGGGGTGGGCTTCGCTGCCAGGAGTCGCAGGTCGCGGTCCCCAGGTTCGCCCCAAGATGTAGTACAGCGGAGTGAAGCAGAGGTAGCGGAGTCAGACAAGCCCGTTCGGTACACAGGAATGGAGTCAGGCAGAATCAGAAGGCAATTCGGAGTCAACAAGCCAGGTTCGGTACACGGGTCACAAGAATAGGAGAATGGTCAGCAAGCCGGGTCGGTACACAGGGATAGGAGAACCAGGGAAGTCAAACAGGCAGAGATCAGCACACAGGTAGACACTGGAAACTGGAAGACACTGCAATCCACGAAGAACAGGAGCCAGGAACAGGTAAGTGTTGCTCTGACACTCAGCGAGTGCCAGAGTGAGGTTTTTATGCTGAGGTGGATTCAAAATCCCCACCTCTGAGATGTGGTCATGTGACCGCCTCCGGGTGCGGTCACGTGGTTCTGGATGCGGAAGTGCGGCTTCCGGACGGAGCGGCGGGGATCAGGTAAGTCCGTTACAATAGTATGTGGTGGTGATCAGTGGTAAGAATTCCAGCATAA
The DNA here is from genome assembly GCF_038048845.1 of Mixophyes fleayi. Lineage (NCBI taxonomy): Eukaryota > Metazoa > Chordata > Amphibia > Anura > Limnodynastidae > Mixophyes > Mixophyes fleayi. The sequence goes on along the minus strand of NC_134404.1, from coordinate 163,755,211 downwards.
ATATATATTAATTCTACAATGTAAGAAAATAAAATGCCAAAAATGGCAATATATGAGAGCAAGGGAAAATAATGTAAGCCCATATATATTTATGAGGGCTTCTGTGTTACTATACAGAGTCATTTGCAGTAAAATATGATTTTCTATAGTGAAGTGTTGAATTGCACTTAAGTAAGAGCTAAATAACAGTTTCCAATATGTATTTGGTGCTAGAAATATAGAATATTGTATTTAAGCTTAAACTTAAATTTTTGTAGTGCAGTGTTTAAATGGTACTAAAAAGCTATTAGAACCAGAAGCCGAACTAGCGAGCTGTGGGCACCAGTGCAGGGAGGTGGGGAAGAGGGAAACGGGGTCCCTGACCCTCTGCATCTGCCATGCAGTGGGCCGCATTATCTCCATGGGCCCTGATGCACGACACCTGCCGCTCCAATGATAGTTCCGCCACAGATTAGAACAAATGACAGGCACAAGACAGGCACATTCTCGTGCCTGAGACCTGGTACTGACAATCAGCTTACTAGAGCGATCCTCCTACCACTCCCACTGCTGCAGCCAATCAACAGAGAGTTTGAGCTATAGGCAGCTCGTATTCAGAATGGATTAAATGTTTTTAACTGACTCAGTTTGAGTGGTTCAGTCACAGAAAGAGCCACAGGGGGGCCAGTTCAATTAGTCACAAGATGATTATGACAAAAACCATAATTTTTTTCCTGTACCTCATAGAGATTTCTGCACCGTAATTATGGATATTTTGCTTAGAAACACCTCTGTGGTGCAGTTAACATCTCACAAGCAGACACAGAAAGGGGAAGGCAGAAAAAGAGGGGAAGTGAGATAAATGAATAGGGGAGAAATTGGGAGACAATGGGGGAAGGTCAATAGAGAAAGAGGAACTGATAAAAACCCACAAATCCTGGTAACACCAGTGCACTAGTTACCGCTACTAATCTCAGCCTACTGCAACTCAGTCTGGACTACTACTGGTCCTAGGACATCTACGTCCTAACATAACAAATAAATTCATCAAAGAGAAACTTTTTGTATAGTTGCTTAGTGAATACAAATGAGTATAAATGATTAATTGTGGTTTTAGAGTGATTGAATATAAATAAGTGACAACTAAGGTTTTATGACAGCAACATATAAAACATATTTGAAGAAACTGTTTAGGTGATTTGTATAGCAAACACTGAATTATTAGATTACTCTTTGCTTTCATTTATCAACAACATCTTGAAATTATTAGAATAATATATATTGTATTCCATCAGCATTGCTTGCCAGGATAATTTACACATTAAATGTATCACCTTTTCCACACCCATTTCTTTCTTTTTCTAACTATAAAAGCCAAAGATTAAAAAGTATCAACTGTCAAGTTATTGAGGTCGTGTCTGGGGACTCACCTCTCACTGTGTTGAGGACTCACCTCCTCCTGTGTGTGTTACAGAGCATCGCCACTTACAGGGCCATAACGAGGGCGGTGTGGCCGGTCCGACTGGCCAGGACGCAAGGCCGACGGGGTGCCACAGCCGCCTACTGTTTGCCCCTATCACATCCCCCTGGAATTTATACCATGATGCCACAGAGCAGAACCTTCCTGCCAGCTACACAGAGATTGCAACTAAGAAGAAAAGCGCCTGACTCCTGCAGTGTCACTGATGATGAACGCCACTGTCAGTGAAGAGGAGCCAGCAAGGAGGGAAGCGGAGAAGAGACCCAAGGTAAGTGAGGAGGAGAGGGGAAGCAGATGAGATGGGGAACAGAGGAGAGGCAGAGCGGAGGAGAAGGGGAAGCTGAGGAGAGGGGGAGAGGAGTAGAAGGGGAGAGGAGGAAAAGGAGAGTGGAGGAGAGTTCTCTTTCTATAAGGTCAGGTAAGATTAAAGAGACAAAATCCTAGGCACTAGACTAAACCTCACATGTTGATATCCCTATAAACATATTTAAAGTAAATGAAAAAAAAAAATGTAATAAATAAAAAAATTGGAAAAAAAATTCTAACAAGCAATTAGGGGCGACAAAGAAAGAAATGATCAAATTAAAAAAATAATAATCTAGTTTACAGTGGATCTGGCAGCATAAAACTCCAAACTCCTAGTTTGCACAAAACAATATGAGATTAATTAAGAACAAATTTAATATAACATCACAATAAAAAATAATAGCTAAACTTCCACACAGTACAAAAAGAAATACCTATAAAACTGCCTATTTCATGTAAATGAAAAATAAAAAACAAAAAATGATTGTAGATATTAGCATGAATCCAGCAAAGACCAAAAAGAGACCTTGAGATCTTATTAGGAATTCTCATGCTTAAACTATAGTCAATGAATAGAGCTGAAAGTTAAGGGTATTGGAGGCAAGTGGCCAGCTCACCTGAACTTCCCCAAAAGCTGCTTAAGTCAATCAATCCACTCCTATCAGGTCAGCTCTTTGTTACTTCTCTTACTAATTGCTCCTCTTTCTGTGAGTTTTCATCCATCACGTTGTGTGAAAACCAGAAGGAGGCATCAATACATTTGTAGCACACAACAATTTCCCACTAATATAGCTCACATATACTAGAATCAGCTCGCTCTATTCCTAATATTACTAGTTGGAGGGTGCTGGGAGAAGGGGATTTGATTACTTCCTGCACTCAAAATATGCATATTTATTAACTGTGAATGCTATTCTATCAATTTTAGGACTGATTGGGGTAGAGTGGCCTCAAGTGTTCACTTACTACTTAATAAATATGGGTGCTATTAATTTAATATCTGGATGCAGGTATATAGGCATTAAATGTAAATGCTATTAATTAAATTTTAGGACTGGTAGAGGTACGGTGGGATCACATGTTCACTCACTGCTCAGCTTCCAGGAGGTGAATAGTAACTATGAGCCTGATTCATTAGCGATCTTATCTGCTGTTTTTTACGACTCTTACGAAAATCGTCTCTGCGAATGCCCAGAAAAAGGAGATAAGAAGGAAAATCCATTGCATAAGTTAAGAATTTCTTAAGATGAAAATCCTTCGTAACTGCACTTAGAAAGTTCTCCGACCACTTAAGAAAAAATGGTTGGGAATGGGAGGGGAATGGCTGGAGATCGTACTGACTTAAAAAGAGTAGGCGTTTACCTCCGGATCCGTCAGATAGATAAGAAGAAATGCTTAACGTTTTTATTAACTTCTTGCTTAAACTTAAGGAAGCTAGGGGTCAGGTTGAAATCCAAAAAAGCTATAGCAGCAGCGCTGACTAACAACACAAAAGAGTAAAAAAAGCATTATTCGTTTAAACACTCACAACTAAATATGCACAACTTACATCTTAACATCTTCACTCTGATTTTTTTTTTACAATTTATATTAATGTCAAACATTAAAAAATTTACTATTTTTTTAAACAACCAAGGTGGATGCACAGTTGTAATAAATTGCAAGGTCAAGTGGTTAATGTGTAATATCTAATAGTTAGCCTATACCTTATTTGTTTTGGCTAATAATACGTTAGTATAAATGAAAAACATAACAGATTAATTTGTTAAAACTAGATTAAATGTGTGAACATAAACCATGCGTACTTTTCCATAAGGGACGTATAGGAAACCCACACAAACATGGAGAGAATATTTAAACTCCACAGAGATAAGGCCATGACTGAGTATTTGAACTCATGACCCCACTGTTGGAAGGTGGATTGTCCAACCACCAAACCAATGTGTAGATGGTAACAATATGTGCACGATATAGACTAGAATGAAAAACTCAACAATACATCATTGCATGCAAGTCAAGTTCTACTGGCAGGCTAAAGCCGTATTGTGAAAAATTAACAATTACACACACCAGCAGTGCCAAATAAGCCACCACACTAAACTGTTGTAAAAACAATGTTTGCTTTAAAAACCCATAATCAAAAAAAGCTATGCACAACATACACCTGCATACACTTCTCTCATAACAAACTTTTTTATTTTTTTATTTTTATTACTGTCAATAATTTTACAATGAAATATTTTGCCCTAAATCCATAGTAGATGCACAGCTTTAATCATGTGAAATGTAAATTCATTGATGTATAATATAACAATAGTAATAGTAATAATAATAATAGTTGGACTTTAAATTGTTTGACATTTTTTGCCTTCTGTCTTGTTTTGGGGGACTTTAGTGTTGTTTGCTTTTAACTGTGGATATTTTCTATTTGTTTCAATTCACTTTATTTGGAACAGATGTTTGTCTCTATTGTAGCTCCACACAAATTTCAACATGCAATATAGTCATAGTCCACAAAATGGGTAAGGAATTGAACTCATGACCCCACTGATGAAAAGTGGATTGTCTAACCACTAAGGCAACGTTCAGATTGAGCATTATATACACTATATAGACTTAAATGACAACCATGTTTGAAAGTCTTATTAGATTAAATAAAACAAATGTGGATGGAATTCAACATCTAATAATTTGCAATCATAAATATACATGCACTATATAATACTTTATAGCCAGAGCCAACACCAAAACATATACTAGCGTACTCTTCTATAAGTGACACATTGGAATAAACCTACAAAAACATGGGGATATACAAAGGTCATACAGATACGAGCATGACTCTGGATTTGAACTCATGATCCTACTGTTGGCAGCTGGTTTGTATAACCACTAAGGCATACTTCAGATGTAAAGAAACATACAACATAACACAGGCACTAGTGGCAACCTAGAGTGTTAATAAACATAATTAAATGATGAATTGCACACACCTTCTTAATTACCGACACGAAGGATCATATTTTTTTCAAACATTTTAAATAAGAATGTCTATGCAAATGCATCTCACAATAAATTGCAATCAGAAATAAATGGAAACATATTTTAATTAGTATAAAATTAAACAACAGCTATTTGTAAACAGCATCGCATAGACCCAGCATCAGATCTCGACACCTGATAACACAGTGGTCATACACTTGCATATACTCTCATTACAATCTAGTATAAAAGACTACTTCATGCACACTTGAAGTTGGTTAGGAGTCTATAGTGAAGTTTACTAATGTGCATTTGTATAGGCAGTTATTTTTTCTCTTACTCTTTTATAGAGACTTTAAAAGTCTGTGTTTGTAAGATATTTTATATGCCACAATAACAGTGCATTTTAATGTGTGTGTGTTTTTTATTCTAATTTTTAACCCAATTTTTTTTTGGGGGGGGGGATTCATGAATTCATGTGTGACAATGTGAATATTTTATGTAAACTTGTAATGTAATCTCAACGTGTGCTTTCCTAGATGACATGAGTTTGAACCTATGCAAGTCTTTTGAAACTAGCCAGACCAAGGATAGATAACTTAAGCAGAATGAGCAGAGGTGAGAACTCAAGGTCCTGTGAACATTCCCGATCTCAGGACATCCCTAGCTCACTTTGAAAACCCTGTGACATTTGGAATAATCAATCTGTCCTTATTGACAGCTAAACTCCAAATGTGGGGGGTGAGAGCTATGTGAAAAAAGGGTTATAACCTTCTGCCATAGACAATAATGTGTGCATTTTCATGAGGTGGTCCATCAAGACTGAAATGGCCCGTATTTCTCAATTGTGTTCCCTCACACACCAGGGGGTAAATGTATCAATGTCCGGATTCTTCAACTCCGGCGAGATCGGCGTCTTCAGCGCTTAAATTTAAAGCGGCGCTGCCTTGTAAAGGGAAGTTTACACCAGACAGTTTTGACTGAAAAAATATGTTTACCTTTGAAATCTGCAATTATTTTCTAATCGGGCTGCCTCTGCCCCTGCTGAGATTTTCAGATGTGAGTTTTCTATCCAGACACTTATAAAAATAATGTTGATGGTTGGCTGTTAGAGTTTAGCTGTAAAAAAACCAAACTAAAAGCTTTCATTGATGTACTACCAGGCCTTAGCTGGGAGATGTCTACCTCACCTGAAAAATATTCAGTAATCAACCATAATCTGCATTAATCATATATATGACTCATTAAGTGAATGTTCTTTTCTGCCCAGGTAAAGTACATAAAGTAAGTGTTGAGTGTGTTTATTGTTTTTAAGGCACTGATTTGTCAATGTGTTCTAATGGAGATACCTTAGATTATCTTTCATTTTGAGAATAAATGAGAAACAGACACCATTTTAGTAAATAGCTAAATGTGTGTAATTTATTTCAACAGACCTTATGACCCAGCTAGAGCACAAAGCAGGTGCGGCAAGGATCATTTCATGGAGGAGAATCAAGACATGAAGAAGTTGCCTTATTAAACATGTAAGTATCTATAGTTAACAATATTAGTCCTTTTAGGTTATAGGGGGAGCTGCGCTACAGTTAAGGCATCAGAAATTGTGGATTTTACAGCTGGAAAGCACAGGTGTGTACAAAGTACACATAGTCAAGTAATATTTTATTTCAAAATGGCCTAAGATTGATCGTTTTCTATAATATTTTAAACAGATAAACAAGACAGCCATTATGGGTTCCAGCATGACCTGCCTTGCAACACCTCTAACCATGGGATTAAAACCAACATCCATGTGTTTGTTTGTTTTTTATTAAAGGATTTTGTATGTATAGTTTGTTTTTAATTTGCGTTTTATTTGATTGATGAATAGGTGTTAATGAATAAATATAAATATTTTTAATTTCTCAATACTCATTCTCCTATAACTCTCTGCTGCTCTGAACATTGTTGAACACCCTCTTCTGCTACACACCCTTCACGCCATTGTCCATCGTAACACAGTTCTCTCCTGGTTCACTTCCTACCTCTCAAACGGCTCCGGTAGTGTATCCACCTCTGGCACATTCTCCCTTCCATTCCCACTCATATTGAGGTCTCACAAGGCTCCTTTTTTTTCCAAAATGTTGTAGTTTAATATTGTACACCTCTACTCTTGGGGTACTAATTTGCTCATTTGGCCTCTAATACCGCCTCTATGCTGAGAACACCCGAATGTATATTGCTTTCCCTGACCTATTTCCTTCAGTACTATCTGTTGTAAACCACTGTCTCTCTGCATTCTCCCATGGATGTCACAACAATACCTAAAGCTCAACATGGTCTAAACCAAGCTTATTATTGTCCCTCATGCGTGAGTTACCAACTGCCTTCCAATCTCCCTCACTGTTAATAACACCACTATATCCTCTGTGTTGCTTAAAATTAAATTTGTCAGTAAGTTTGTGATGAGGATAGCAGGAAGCCATTAATAATGCATAACATAAATTAAAAAAATATATTTGTACAGACAAAGATCCCACAAAGTTTAATTAGCATACCCCCTAGACAGCCTAAACAACTGTCCAAAAGAATATTCCAAACAGTGTAAAAATTCAGAGCGGCCAATTTCACTATTAATCAGCAAATTGCTTGGCCTCCAACAGCATAGTGTCCCCCTGCCATAATGGCAAGCAAGCCCTGATTAGTCTGCACTGGCTTCCATTCCGTAGGGTGATGTGCCACTAGGCCCACACCCCCTACATAGGGGGGTAAATTACTCTCTGCTTTTTGTGGTTTGTGGGTAGGCCCATCGTAGTCATCACAAAACACTGTTTTCCCACCTGCCATTTGGACAATAGCTAGCTATAACTAGTTATCCATTCCACAGGTTTCAACCATGACGGCCCTAATTATTCTCTTTTTGGAATAAAATAACCCCCCTGGCCACCACCCAAATGTGTATAATATATATATATATATATATATATATATATATATGGCACAAAGAAGTATTAGTCCTCTGGATACTAACGTGTTTTGCATCCCATTAACTTTTGCAGACAGTTTAAAGTTACGTCTCACTTCACTCCTCTGCTGATTCCGTTAAACAACACCCCAAGAAGTAGTTTATGTATGAGAAATAACCTAAGCATGCTAATTGTGTTATTTTTCCATGTTTTTAACAGCTCGGGAAGACACTATGGGGCATATTCAATTAGGTTTCCGGTCTGCCGGAACGCGCCGGAATGGGCCACAAAGTCAATCCACGGTACCGCAATAACATGGATTTTCGTGCGCACCCCATAGGGTTGCGTAGGAAAATCCGCGTTGTTAGTCTTAGGCTATTCATAGTAATAGATATCAGCATGCACATAATAATGTGAATGTGTCCTGTGGACCAGAATCAGTTTTGAAAGTAAACAATTGTAATAAATTAGTAAATTATTATGTAATTATGTAGTAAATTTATAATATGAGGACAGATTTATAATTGGGATAGAGCATGTAGTAGATAAACTTTGAATTTCAGAGTTAAAATCCAGCTATCAAGTGTTTGTGTGTTACATGAAAAAATAACCATGTTTAGTGATCTGTTTGGTTAATTTGAAATGTGTGCATAGTTTATTTTGCACTATCTGTATATGCAACACTTTATAGTGTGTAAGCTCTTCTCCTGCACTGAAATCCGCCAGCCAATTGGAGTTCAGTGGAGAAGAGGAAACAGAGCTGCTATAAGCCAACACTCATACAGGCTACTAGCTCTAAGACCTCAGTAGCACTCATTCAAATAAAAATTAGTTGAAACTTGAGGGTTGCCAGATTTTTCTAAGCAGCAGGATGTATTCTGCTATCAAATATTTACAAAATATATATTTCTAATTAATCGCAAAAATTAATTGTATTACTACCATATTTTATTTTCAACAATCTGTTCTTACAGTGATAATTTGCAAGAATCAGAATTCACATCATGTACCAGTAGTATCTTTCCTTTGTAAGTTACAGAAACATGTTTGTGAAATGTACTTGGGGAGAAGCAAAATGTCATGTAATACACAGTGATGCAGAAGCAAAAGGTTACCCAAGCAATAAAACAGCACAAAATATCCACTCTGATTGGTAATTGTCTTTTTGTTATACAGCAGATCTTCTTAATTGCAGTTAGTGACATGAAGACCACAGGCCCATGTCAATCGATCACTAAAATCTTCTTTTAATATATGTGTAATGGAATGAATTATGTACTTTGAAGACATTCCTCATTTTGTGTGCTGATTAGAATCAATGAAGGTACAATAAGCAAGAACGTATTTTTATTATAGTGACCATATCAGTGGTACTAGACAGCATTCATACAGTTAAACTACAAAATGGTTCTAATCTTGTGACAGACTGCATCTATTAATTATTAGAACTTCTATTTATATCATCATCTAATATTTCATTGGTCTAAATGCTAATTAGCATAGATGGATATTTTGGGAACAGAGCAAGGAAATTAGATTTAACACTACCTTTTTATATATGATCATGTCAGCTATTCCGTGACAGTAAATGTAATATTTCCTGTGATGACCTCTAGTGGTTAAAATATTAAAGAAGTAATTGTACAGAACCTATGCCTGGCTGTCAGAATGTTTTGTATATTCTTCATGGCAGCTTTGTTAACCAAGGTATATATTTGCTTATATGAATGAACTGTGTGCAACAGTGATTATTTATATCAGATAAAGTTTTACAACCAGAGGTTCATTTGATTAAAATGACTAATGTTTTTCCACTAATGGATACTTAATCACACAGATATGACAGTTGCCTGGCCCACCTTACTATAGTTTTTTTGGACAGAACACAGAGAGCATTAGTGTGGTGCCCCCACAAACCAAGTAATCACCTGGAATAAGATTTTTACTTGTTCTAATGTAAATTCCATATACTTACTTATAACTGTATTTATTATACATTTTAGTGAATTATAATTATTTTGTTTGACTTAATGATTAAAAAATTTTAAACTAATGTTAGGTATGTTTTATACCTGTATCTACACAATTAACCCCATATCATGTGCTGAAGGTCCTAAAATAATCAAATCTGTATTGTTCTTTGTACTTGTAAATGTAAGTGTCTAGAGACACTGATTCCAGAAGTAAAAAAACCTGGTTGGTACTAAGGGTGTGCACCGGCCACTTTTGGGGTTTTGGGTTTTGGGTTCTGATTAGCTTGAGGTTTTGGGTTCTGATTTGTTTTGCCAAAACACCCCACGAAAGGTTTTGGTTCTGATTTTGGGTTTTGGGTTCTGATTTTTTTTAAAAAAAGCATAAAAAGTGCTAAAATCCATATTTTATTTTTTTTTCACTCCTACACTATTATTAACCTCAATAACATTCATTTCCACTAATTTTCAGTCTATTGCGAACACCTCACAATATTGTTTTTAGTCCAAAAGGTTGCACCGCGGTAGCTGGATGTCTAAGCAAAGCGACACAAGTGGGCGGCACAAACACGTGGCCCATCGTAGAGGACTGTGTAGGCTTGAATGGCTTTTTTGCTGCTCCTCCATCGTCTGCAGCATATAGAGGGTGGAGTTCAAGCACGTCACTACCTCTTGTTTTAGTTGATGGCAGGGCAGGTTCATGCTTTTTTGATGTAGAAGGACAGTGAACGTAGTTTAATATCTGATGCTAATATTTCTGCACTGCAGGAACAGTGAACGTAGTTTAATATCTGATACTATTATTTCTGCACTGCAGGAACAGTGAACGTACTTTAATATCTGATACTAATATTTCTGCTCTGCAGGAACAGTGAACGTAGTTTAATATCTGATACTATTATTTCTGGACTGCCTATTGAAGTGGAATCTCGATGGGATTTGGTACCGGGGACACAATACCTCCATCAACCGTCTAAATTCCACTGCACAGTAGGCGGACTCCGGACGCACGTCTATCACCAACATAGCTGTTACGGCCACAGTTATCCGCTTTGCCATAGGATGACTATATAGGAGTGGCACTGCAGTGGCAGACAGGATGGCAGTTTGAAAAACTAGGCCCCAAAGAGCACATAATGCCAAAAAAAGAGTTGCAAGATGGAATTGTCCTTGGGCCCTCCCACCCACCCTGATGTTGTTGAAATAGGACATGCGCACTTTAACAAACCAATCATTTCAGCGACAGGGCCTACAAAACTGTGGCTGAAATGATTGGTTTGTTTGGACCTCCACAAAATGAGCTGGCAAAGAAAAAAAAGAGGTGCAAGATGGAATTGTCCTTGGGCCCTCCCACCCACCCTTATGTTGTTGAAATAGGACATGCACACTTTAACAAACCAATCATTTCAGCGACAGGGCCTACCAAACTACTGTGGTTGAAATGATTGGTTTGTTTGGACCTCCACAAAACGAGCTGGCAAAGAAAAAAAAGAGGTGCAAGATGGAATTGTCCTTGGGCCCTCCCACCCACCCTTATGTTGTTGAAATAGGACATGCACACTTTAACAAACCAATCATTTCAGCGACAGGGCCTACCAAATTACTGTGGCTGAAATTATTGGTTTGTTTAGGCCCCCACACAAAAAAAGCTGTTCATCTCCCACTGTACAAACTAAACTGGCTCTACTGAGGCAAGATGTCGTCCTCATCCTCATCCTCTGATTCCTCGCCCCCTTCAGTGTGTAATTCCTCATCCTCACACATTATCAATTCGTCCCCGCTGGACTCCACAACCACAGGTCCCTCTGTAGTCTCTGGAGGCCAGTGCTGTTCTTGATTGAGGAATTGATAATTCATTTTTATGAACATCATTTTTTCAACGTTTTGCGGAAGCAACCTCCTTCGCCGCTCACTGACCAGGTTCCCCGCTGCACTAAAAACTCTTTCAGAGTACAAACTGGAGGAGGGACAACTCAGGTAAAATATAGCCAGTTTGTACAGGGGCTTCCAAACTGCCTTTTTTTCCTGCCAGTAAAAATAAGGACTGTCTGACTGTCTACTTGGATGGTGTCAGCAAAGTAATCCTCCACCATTTGTTCAATTGTGACAGCATCCAATGCAGCGACAGTAGACATGTCTGCAATGTTTGGCAGGTCCTTCAGTCTGGACCAGATGTTCTCAGCAGGTCTTTTAGGAAAACTGAGCTTTTTCCTCGCAGCCACAGGTGTTGAAGAAAATGGAGGAGCTGTTGGCATGTCACGGTCCTCTTCAGAGGACAATCTCCTGACCAGAAGGTCTTTGCACCGCTGTAGACTTGTGTCCGCCGGAAACAGAGACACAACATACGCTTTAAACCGAGGATCCAGCACGGTGGCCAGAATGTATTCCTCTAACTTTAAAAGAGTGACCACCCTCGGATCCTGGCAAAGCGTACAAAGGGCTTCATTGACAAAAGCTACATGCTTGGTGGAATCGCAATGCTTTAACAGCTCCTGCCTCACTTTCACCAGCTGCTTCTGCAACAGCCTGAATGCCGAAAGTGTCCAGCAATTTTGCGGGCCACCGCAAGCATCTCCTGCACACCCCTGTCACTCTTCAGGTAATGCTGCACCACCAAATTAACGGTGTGGGCAAAACATGGGACGTGCTGGAAATTGCTCCTCCCTCACTGTCTCCAGCTGCTTCTGCAACAGCCTGATCAGGGAAATCACCTGACTCAAGCTGGCAGTGTCGGAACTGACTTCTCGTGTTGCAAGTTCAAACGGTTGGAGAACCTTGCACAACACGGTAATCAGTCTCCAATGAGCTTGACTAAGGTGCATCCCCACTCCTTTTCCTATGTCGTAGGTGGCTGTGTAGGCTTGAATGGCCTTTTACTGCTCCTCCATCCTCTGCAGCATATAGTGGGTGGAGATCCAGCGCGTCACAACCTCTTGTTTAAGGTGATGGCAGGGCAGGTTCAGCCTTTTCTGATGTTGCTCGAGTCTGCGGTAGGCACTGGCAGAATGCCGAAAGTGTCCAGCAATTTTGCGGGCCACCGCAAGCATCTTCTGCACACCCCTGTCACTCTTCAGGTAATGCTGCACTACAAAATTAACGGTGTGGGCAAAACATGGGACGTGCTGGAAATTGCCCATATGTAATGCCAGCACAATGTTACTGGCGTTGTCTGACACCAAAAATCCCCAGGAGAGTCTAAGTGGGGTAAGCCACTGCGAGATTATTTCCCTCAGTTTCTCTAAGAGGTTGTCAGCGTTTTGCCTCTTATTAAAACCGGTGATACACAACGTTGCCTGCCTTGGAACGAGCAGCCGTTGTGTAGATGCTGCTACTGATGCAGCTGCTGCTGTTGCTGCGGAAGGCGAGGGAAGTACCCAGTGGGCTGTCACAGTCATGTAGTCCTTCGTTTGCCCTGAACCACTTGTCCACATGTCGGTGGTTAGGTGGACAGTGGTTACAACTGCATTTTTCAGAGCACTGAGGACACTTTTTCGTACTTCTCTGTACATCCCGGGTATCGCCTGCCTAGTGAAGTGGAATCTCGACAGGATTTGGTACTAGGGACACAATACCTCCATCAACCGTCTAAATCCCACTCCACTGATGGCGGACACCGGACGCACGTCTAACAACAACATAGCTGTTACAGCTGCAGTTATCCGCTTTGCAATAGGGTGACTACTATCGTACTTTGTGCTCATGGCAAACGACTGTTGGACGGTCAACTGTTTGGGGAAAGATGTAGCGTTCTTGCGACTTCCCCTCTGGGAAGATGACCGACTACCAGCAGCAGCGGCAGTAGTAGGCATACCGCTGCAGGATTCTTCGGATGAATCCCGGATTGAAGAGGACTCAGTCTGGCTGGTGACATGGCCTGCAGGACTAAATCTGATCGTGGAGGAAGTTGACGAGGAGGGTGTTGGTGGTGTGTATCCAACAGGACCAAGGGATTTAGGTGTCCCTGGACTGCTGACGGTCCTAGCCACAGTTCCTGAACTAAACACAGAATTATGAAGGTTCTTCAGGTGACGTATAAGGGAGGATGTCCCTAGGTGGCCAAGATCCTTACCCCTGCTTATTTGAGCTTTACATAAGCTACATATGGCCATACATTTGTTGTCCGGATTGGGATAAAAATAACTCCAGACAGAAGAGGTGGATTTTTTGGTCTTCTGACCAGGCATGAGGATGGGCTTTTTCATCCCATGGACAACAACTGTTTCCTCCCCTGGTGCCTCATTTAAGATAACCACATCAGCATCCTCCTCGTCAAGTTTCTCCTCAGCGCCAGCTACATCAATATCCTCCCGGTGTACAACATTCACACTTTCATTAGCCAAATCTGTACCTGGACTGTGGGTGATCCTTCCAGCATATGCAGAGGGCGTGCTGCAAATGGTGGAAGGAGCCACCTCTTCCCGTACAGTGATGGGAAGGTCAGGCTTCGCAACCACCAACACCCTTGGACTCGCCTTGGGGATTTGTGATGACATCTCTCTAGAAGGCAGAGTTGTTTGCTGTGTTGTTGATGACAGTTTAAGTGTCTTAAATTTTTTAGAGGGGTGGGGAGAAGGAGGGCTTAGATCCTTGGGTGAAGCTGAACCACTAGTCATGAACACGGGCCAGGGCCTAAGCCATTCCTTGCCACTCCGTGTCGTAAATGGCATATTGGCAAGTTTACGTTTCTCCTCAGATGCTTTTTTTACTAATTGTAGTGAACTTTGGCTTTTTGGATTTCTACATGCCCTCTACTAGGAGATTGGGCATCGCCCTTGGCAGACGACGTTGATGGCATTTCATCGTCTATGTCATGACTAGTGGCAGCAGCTTCAGCATTAGGAGGAAGTGGGTCTTGATCTTTCCCTACTTTATCCTCCAAATATTTGTACTCCATTATATGCAGCACAAGAGAGCGTACCCCTAAGCCACACACACTTTGGGACTGCAGAAACAGTGAACGTTGTAATATAGATTGCAGTTCCTATTTTTTGGGACTGCAGAAACAGTGAACGTAGCAATATAGATTGCAGTTCCTATTTTTTGGGACTGCAGAAACAGTGAACGTTGTAATATAGGATGCAGTTCCTATTTTTTGGGACTGCAGAAACAGTGAACGTAGTAATATAGATTGCAGTTCTTATTTTTTGGGACTGCAGAAACAGTGAACGTTGTAATATAGATTGCAGTTCCTATTTTTTGGGACTGCAGAAACAGTGAACGTAGTAATATAGATTGCAGTTCCTATTTTTTGGGACTGCAGAAACAGTGAACGTTGTAATATAGATTGCAGTTCCTATTTTTTTAAACTGCAGAAACAGTGAACGTAGTAATATAGATTGCAGTTCCTATTTTTTGGGACTGCAGAAACAGTGAACGTAGTAATATAGATTGCAGTTCCTATTTTTTGGGACTGCAGAAACAGTGAACGTAGTAATATAGATTGCAGTTCCTATTTTTTGGGACTGCAGAAACAGTGAACGTTGTAATATAGATTGCAGTTCCTATTTTTTGGGACTGCAGAAACAGTGAACGTAGTAATATAGATTGCAGTTCCTATTTTTTGGGACTGCAGAAACAGTGAACGTTGTAATATAGATTGCAGTTCCTATTTTTTGGGACTGCAGAAACAGTGAACGTAGTAATATAGATTGCAAGAATATATTGCTCTAGAATATTTTTTATACTTTTTAAATTATTTTTTTATTTTTTATTATTTTTTTTTACATTTTTTACATTTTTTTATAATTATAAAATTACTATGGACTTAGCAGAAAAAAACACAGGACAAAAGCACCACTGGACTCAGCAGGACAGACACTGGCCAAAGCACTACTGAAATCAGCAGGACAGAGCACTGGACAAAGTACTACTGGACTCAGCAGGACAGAGCACTGGACAAAGAACCACTTGACTAAACTAATCAGTAGGACAGAGCACAGGATCTCAACAACCTCCCTCTTCAGTGATCGCAGGGAGAATGAAGATGGAGGCCGCGAGCGGGGCATTTATGACATCCGAGTCTCGCAAGATCCGACGCGAGACTTGGATGTCATAACCTCGTTTTGGATTCCTTTGGCGGCCGGAAGTACCCGAACAGTGCTCGGATCCCATCGGATCCGCACTGTTCGGGTGGGCTCGGATTAGCGAAATCCGAGCCCGCTCATCTTTAGTCGGTACAAGTAAAAAAGATCCAAGAGCCTTGGAAATGTCTGATAAATACACTTTTTAGCTCGACATGACAAAAGCAATGGAGGAAAAGATCTACTAAAACATAACATTTAATAGGAATAAATTAAAATATACATGTATTAAAATCATAAATATATACATATATAGAATAAAATTGCATGTATGCAGGAAGAAGAGTCTAACGTCATATCCGCCCTGGCACACATGACAGCCCACAACATGTAGGCATTTGCATAATGGCTAAAACAATGACAAGGGCATTAGGCAGAGGGTAGGGAGAGCCTTAGTCTAGGACAAGCCAAATTGGTACACAGGTAACAACAATAGAAGTAGCAAGGCGAGACCACAGGTTCAAACCGCAATAATGAGCCAAAGGAAACAGGAAGCTGCTGGGTTTAAACAGCTCAGAGCTTCCTCTGTATTGGTCTACTGAGTAGGAATAGGAATATTATTTAGTAATTATAAATCCCTGGTAATATTCTCTCAAGAACTGCAGTTAAGAAAATAGCTGTATTAGATAAAGACAAGCAAAGCTAGGAACCAGCACTGTAGAATCTAGGGTTCGATGCATCTGCAGATTTAATTCCTTACACAAGAAGCCTAATTCATCAAGACACGCATAGTGAGCGCAATCTGCTTTTGGGTAAAAATGTACATATTTCGGCATTGTGCACGCCCGCATTCAGCATAGCATGGATCTCAACACACGTGCACTGTTGAATTCGGGAGTAGGTCTGCTGTTCTCTACTTACTACACACTGCACAATATTTCCAAGGCCTATGTAGATTATAAATTTATAAAAGAACACACAGAAAATAAAAAAAGATATATAATAATTAAGGCACTAATGATCAAATTGTAAGACAAAAAAGAAAGATTTTTTTTTATTTATTTTTTTCTTGTGAAATACATTTATTAGGATGCGGTTAATATCTACTGAACATAAAATATATTTTTTACAGTTTCTCTTGACTGCAAACACATGTTATAGCATGCATGCGAGACTGTCTTCCCAAGTGATCAGGTCTAGCCCTGTAGCTGGAGCAAGAGATAGGGGAGAAAAACAAGTAACTTTGCAATGCCCAGAGCTTGAATCTGACATGGCTGCGTGCGCTCGAGTTTGACACGCTCTTACTAGACATTGACTATGGCAAAACGCCCCTTTCCCTTCCAGTTATCGTGGGCTGTAGTAACTGCCCTTTACATGCGGAAACGCAGTGGGCATGGCTGCATTTACTGGCGTATGTCCCCAGTTCTGGGCATGCACAGAGTTATTTTGCGTACGATGCACTCAAAATTGACAGATACGTGCCTTAATGAATCAGCCACAATGTTTTGTACTACTATTGAATATATATCATATTGTTATTCTGTCTACCTAGAGCTGCATACTACATTGAACATTCTCTAATGAATCTTGAAAATCTCACATCATTAAAAATATCCACTCAACAACAGCAAAAATGTATCCCTATTAATCCCTGACACTGTCCACGGAATGCAGTTCACCGTCAATAGTTTGAAGATGGGTGCTGTTCAAATGCCAACATAGTAAGTTCTGGGTCAAGTAAGGAATGGTCCCATCTTCATCTCCATTCACTGCCACTCTGCACTGAACAAACTTATTGGTTTGCTGTACAACATTTGGGATCCTAAGGCTAATGTCTAATACATGATGAAGGCACAGTATTATAAATATGTTGCTTCATCCTTGACACACACAAATCAATGGAGACACAGAACTAGCATTTATAAACTCTACAATTGTTTGTTTCGAATATCCACTCATTTTACTGTTTTAGTGCTGAAGTGATTAAGCACTGCATTTAAAATCTGGCATTTTATTCACTCATGTGACATTACCATAAGGGAGAAAATCTGCTACATAAACATTATTGTTATTATTATTATTACTTTGATGAGCATATCCAATTTTTCATTAAGAAGTTTTATATAAATAGTGGTTTTACACTATAAAGGGCTTGTCTTATTTGTTTATTTTAGGTGTATTTTGTAATGATAAAGGACCTTGAAGTACTTCAAATACTATATAAACTTTAGTGATTTCTACTTTTCATTATTTGATTCATTGCAAATTTGATTACTAACAAGTTTAATGATCAGATGTTGTTAATTATCACTCAGGGGCGCACGCAGGGGGGTTTCTGGGTCTCCAGAAATCCCTCCCCTCCGCTAAAGAAGTGCCCCATCATAGCGGCACTGTATTATATAGCAGCCGCGGCGTTGTCAAAGAAGCGTCCGCGGCGGTGCTGTATTGTACAGTGCTGCCGAAACGAAGCTTCTGCTCTAACGCTTTTTTTTGGGGGGTGGGGGGGAAATTCCCCCTTAAAAATCCTGTGTGCGCCCCTGTCACTGATTTTCCAATAGATATTCATTGCTTTTCTGTAGGTTGTGTACCAACTATTTTTGGTGCTTAATAAAGGTTTTGATAATGTGCTCTTTGGACTCAGTTTCTACACTAGTTTCCATCGACTTTTATAAAACCTATCCAGTCTCTCACTCGTCTGTTACTTTCTTTTAACTGCCAAACAAATAGCCTGAATATGTACACACACACTCTGGAATGTCACAACATTGCATCTGCTATTAGTCTTTGCTGTGGTTGAAAAGTAAAGACATTGCACAAGAAAACACTGAACAGATCAAAATGATGTATGCCCTGGTGCTATGTACAGTGAATGCATCCATAAATTAGAATGAGAAAATGAGGCTCATAGAACACAGGGACCTAGAATAGCAACTGCTCTCCAGAGCTTGCACAGCTAATTGAACTGAACCACTGGTAACTTTCACCAGGCTAATTCTCTGTAGTTTGTAAGAAGGAAATTAATTATAAGAAAATTGTAGAAAGCTACTTTATTTCCTCTAGGCACAGTAAACACTGTATTTGAATCTGGAAGCGTACCAGTATTACAGGAAATGGTACAAGAAATATATCCTATGGGCAATCTAGATACAAATGAGTACAGAGAATCTGTGATTCTTCCAAACTTCAATTCCAGGTCTCTTCACATACCAAGAAAATAGACTTTGTGCAAAACTCTGACTCTGAAAAGTAGATACCGTTTACTTCTGAAAAAGAAACTTATTTCTGTGCTGTTTTTTTACTTCTACAGAGGGTAACTTTGGGAAAAGAAGGCTTTGTGAGAATCTGTTTTTCACTCTTTGTGTTTTAGCACAAGGTAGTCCATCTATCTCTCTTTTGAAATAATCATTTTACGCTAACTATAGCCCAAGGGTTAATTAAACCTGGAAAGGGTAGCATGTTTATAGCTGCACACAAAGTCTATAAAAGGGACAATCCTAATGTGTTGGCACATTTCCTAAACCGACTAGTTTCTTTGAAGTGGTGGAAAAAGTGACACAGACTGCTGACCGGGGGGAGGAGGATCAGATAGGTACTTTTCCTCTGATGTTATCCTAATATTTAAAATATTGAAACTCGCCACTATAACTATGTCTTAAAGATCAAGTAACACCATTATTTGACATATGTATCATAGGGTCTAAATTACTTAGATGAATATTCCTGAACAAATATAAAGGTTTATACGTATATTCTCTAACGAAAACAGGCAAGCAGACTTGTCAGAAATTAACTGTGTGCATTGGTTAAAACCTACTTCAGGGCAGTGCCAGTGATGTCACAGCATCTCAAATGAATGTAGTCTCAGCTTTATGTGTGCATTAGATTCCATGGGGGCACCGTCCTAAAGATGTGAGAGAATACATATAGGTCTGTAATGAATTGGATGTAATAGGTGTACTGGAATGTAAGGTTCATTTCTAAAATTAAACATTTTGGGGTAATCAAGGACACCATCATATACCAGTATTGATTATGTTTCCACATATGATAGTGAAAAACCACTATTGTTTTTTAACTGTTTTAATAACAACACATGTTCTCAGTATAAAAGTATTTGAAGACAGCTGGGTTAATTACTGTTACAGATTAACTTGTGTGCATGTTAAAACAAAGAGATACTAAAAAGCAAAGTACTATTTGTTACTGAGAATCAAAGTTGGTATAATATTGCATTAAATCAACTGTAGGGATGTAGACATATAACCACCTCAAGCCCAATACACTTTACACATTTCTTAATTGAACAATTACAATTATGCTAGTTAAGTTATCCTTGGATCAATGGGCTTCTCGGGTAAATTTTTGAAGGGTGTCTCAGCCTTATATCGCTCCCCCTCTGCCACAGTTTCAGCTAATGGGCACACTTCATCGCCCTTCAATATCTCAAATGGCACACATCAGGGATGCCCCCTCTACCCACTTATTTTTGCATAAGTGATTAAACCCCTTGCTGCCAGGATTCGTGCTAATATGTCAATTTCAGGTGTCTGAGTGGGTAAGACAGACCATAAAGTGACCCTCTACGCAGACGACGTTCTGCTGAGTATTTCTCAACCCATCACATCCTTCCTTCCTCTCCTTTCTGAAATAGAAACCTATGGACATTTTTCAGAATACAAAATTAATCCCAATAAAACCAAGACATTGGACTTCTATATTTCTCAATTAGACAAATCTCATTTAGAACAACAATTTACCTACAACTGGCGACTGCAAAAACTGAAATACTTAGGTGTTTACTTAACTAAGCACCATCACCAGCTCTTTCAAGACAATTTTTCCCACACACTCTTCAAAGTGAAGTCTGACCTTCAATCCTGGTCTCGCCAATACATCTCCTGGATAGGACGTATTAATGCAGTAAAAATGACCATCCTCCTGAGATTGCTATATCTATTCCAAACCTTCCCTATTCGAATTCTCCCCTATATGTTCAAATACCTTCGATATATTATCTGTAAATTTATCTGGGCAGGCAAACGACCTCAAATAGGGCTGTGAGTCCTTCAATGATCCTCGTGGGTGGTGGCCTTGGAATCCCGAATTTCAAACACTATTATTTATCTGTCCATATCGCTCAATGTGTTTTATGGTGTGGCCACACGGCCTCCAGGGTCTGGATATCTGTTGAGGCTGAAGGTCTGGGTCTACTCACCCCTGTTACCCTCCTCTGGCTCCCATGGACTCGCAGCCCCAATCGAGTACTGGCTCATCAGACGGTCGCACACTCCCTAGCAATTTGGGACTTCGCATCCAGGCGATATGGTCTCTCCAAGCAACCTTCATCAATTATCCCTTTATTCAATGCGGCTGCAAGACTCATCTTCCTCTCACGCCGCTCCTCCTCTGCCTCCCCTCTCTGTCTTTCCTTACACTGGCTCCCCTTCCCCTACAGAATCCTTTTCAAACTCCTCACCACCACTTACAAGGCTCTCTCTCAGTCTACCGCCCCTTACATCTCTAGCCTCCTCTCCATTCACACTCCCGCCCGCTCCCTGCGCTCGGCCAATGATCGCCGCCTCTCCTCCACTCTGATCACCTCTTCCCACTCTAGAATCCAAGACTTCTCCCGTGCTGCACCCCTTCACTGGAACGACCTCCCTCGCTCCATTCGTCTCTCACCCAATCTGTGCTCCTTCAAGCGGGCACTTAAAACTCACCTGTTCCTTAAGGCCTACCAACCATCCACTTAACCACTCACCCTTCTGTTTCTCCCCTGGCTCCTTTCCTCTCTCCCCGTTGCTTCACTGGCTCCCTTTTGTGCCTGACTTTGTTTACCCTCCCTTAGGATGTAAGCTCGAATGAGCAGGGCCCTCTTCCCTCCTGTCTCCATACCTGTTCTTCTGCTCCGTCTCTACTGTATCTGCCTGCTTGGAGTTTCTGAAGTACTGGTACTTTGTGTTTATTGTCCTGTACTGTTTTACCCTGTATAGTCTACTGTTTGTACCATGTTCGGCGCTGCGGAAACCTTGTGGCGCCTAACAAATAAACGATAATAATAATAATAATATTCAACTCCCCAGAATTCCCACCAGGTTTGTAACTCTTCGAATTCTCTGCCTGGCACTCTCGGGGTGTCCGTTATGTAAATGATATATCCCGCTCTACTCTTTTTCCACAGTTCATTGACATTCAAGCAGCTATAGAAATCCCATCTAAATACTTCTACCAATATCTCCAAATTTGCAATTTCCATACTTCTATCAAAAAGCGCCTCTCTGCTCGCCCACTCACTATGGTTGAGGTGATGTGCCTACGCAAGGCATCAATGCCTGGCTTAATTTCCACTATTTATTTTGAGCTCTCTCACCTGTCCAAATACACTCAGGACCCTCATGAGTTGGCATGAGAATGAGATTTGGGTAACTCCTTAGATAACAAAGGCTGGGCTGATATACGGGAGAATGCTGCCTCCAGCTCAATATGCGTTAAAATCAAAGAAAGCGTATATATAAGCTTCTGTATAGGTGGTAGTACATCCCAACCTGCCTTCACAAGATGTTACCTAATGCCTCGAATCGTTGCTGGCGTGGCTGCTCTGGGATGGACTCATTTCTTCATATCTGGTGGGAATGCCTAAAGCTAATTTAATTTTGCCGTGACATTAAAAACCTAATCCAATCCCTGATTCAAATTGACATCCCACTTGATCCTAAATTTTTTCTTTTGACCCTCGGATTCCCCGCTGCAACATGTCATCAAAATAAATTAGCGCATATTTTCAGCCTTAGAATTCAACCTCTCATTCTAATTCCATTTCTCACCTCTCCCACACTTATTTCTATACTAACATACCTACGCCTTTTCTCTCCTATGTTCAGTGGTCTAGAATTGACTTTATTTCCTCTCTGATTGATATCAGTTAGTTCTAAGATTTGTTTTAACTAATGCTGATATATTCTAAATTCATGTATTATAGTGATGGTTTGCATACAACGTTTAGTAAAATAAGTGTGGAAACTCCCTTTTAAAACGGAAATCAGTAAGGATATATTAATCTAGTGTCTACACATATGATCTGGGTGTGGTGGAAAACTTTTTAGGGTATGTGGCCAGTATGGTGGTCATCTTGAAGTTGGCCATCTTGGATGCATCTCTATCTATTAAAATTTTTTTAGATACCTATTGCCTGTTACATTAAGTTTACACCATGAGCCATCCCTCTAAACAAGCTGACTCATATTACACTTACCGACCAAAATCTAATACAAGGCACAACCAAAGTACAGTATTACAAAGTAATTTTCACACCCTCCTCCCTCTACTGCCCCATAGAGACTGTCACTGAACCAACCTCTGTGCCATGGATATAGACATCCATAATTGTAATTTCTGAAGAGTCAAAGTCTTCTGGGAAAAAAACAAGGTATATAATATGTGTGGGTCCTACATAAATAAACTACTGATATTGATGTTGGAATGTGACCAGCCCCACAAAAAAAGGAAAGAGAAAACTAAATCTGCTCTCTTGCTACTAAAAGTACATCAGATATGTTTCAGTTCAGATATTCAAACATATGCACATGAAATGCTCAGTGGTATGCAAAAGTCTCAGTCATGTTTATAAGGGCATTGGTTGGGTCAGAGCTAGTTGCAGGAGTACTTCTACTCTGAAACTTCAATTGACATTCACATTGACCTTTCTCCACTTCTCCATTATAGATCTACTCTTTCTGATGCCTCTTCTATATTTAGAGAAACCCTCTCAGCAAAACAGAATGCACAGCTCTGAAGCTATGCCATGTCAATGCTTTAAATAGTTGAAGATGTAAGTGGCCCTTCACTTGCTTGATTAACATTTACATCTTATTTTGATGTTGCACAAATTACTAACATCTGCTGCTTGGACCATGGATAAAGTATCAGGTAGCTGATCTAAACATGGGAGCAAATAGCATTTGAATACTAGCTGCCACATCTAAAGTAATCACAGGAATATCAGGGACAGCAATGTTTACAACTTCTTTGTGGCTGTAGGGTGCTGTTCCGCTCTCTCTCTGGGACAGTCACCTGTACTCTTTCCCCGCGCGTCTGGTGTCCAGCCACGCTACGATCAACCTCCGGCGGCGACTGATGAAAGTGCCGCCGCCCCCTCCCTGTCCATTGGCTGCCCAGACTTTATAAGGCAGCCTCACTCCTATCTCCAATGCCAGAGTATCAGGTCTCATTGCCTGCTCCAGCGTTCCTGTACCTTTTGGATTGCCTTTGACTACTCTGCCTTCCAGTGCCTTTTCTACCCTGATCATCTTGACTACTCTTTTGGATTTCCCCTAGTAACGCATTACCAGCTTGTCTGACCTCCCTCCTAGATATTCCCTGTGCACCTTGTTCGCCAGCATTGTTACCGATCCGGCCTGTCTGACCATCCTTCTTTTGTGCCTCGCTATCCGACTTGGGGAAGGACTGCGACCTGTTTGCCTCCTGCGGCGGAGTCCATACCTCCTTGCGGGGGTCCCTGGTGAATACCAGGGGCACGTTAGATTCCACACCTTCTCTCCAAGTTGCGCCAACGCTAGCAGGTACGCAATGTACAGTTGTGAAAGTAACACTCAACTGAAGCAGAAGCTGTGAATTTGTTAGAAGGTTCTTCCATTAATTTTGCTACACCAGGATGTTTCTGGTATCGGTGGCAGCAGCAATTTTAGTTGAGTTGCATTGCAGCTTAAAGAGCAATAGCCAAACTTGTCAGGGTGCTCTAATGGCTCTGGCTTCTGTATTACAAATATCTAATCTGCCACAGAGGCGTTGTCCTGACAGGACTCAATCAATGCATAGCAGCATTTTCCTTTTATAAAAGAAGAAATACAGTGGTACTCTCATCTCCTCACAGCAGCAGCTGGCAGAATAAACAAATACTGCAGCTAACTCTGCTGCTCTAGTCCTTACTCTAACCAGATATACTGCATAGGACTGCCAAATCCCTATTCTGCTTCAACTTCCACCCAAATACATGATAAAAAGAATTGGGTGGTAAAAGAAGGCACAATATGTAATTCTGAGAATTGCATTCTGAACCAATGTGGTACTTTAGATTATTAGAACAAGCCGTCATAGTACATTTTGTCAGACAGACCTAACAGTTTAGCTATCTGAATCATGGGGGATGGAGGTTTCATCTCCATCAGTTAAATAGCATTATGTCTCTTAAAAAAAGGGAATGCATTTGGCAACAGCAAATGTTATTATTATTATTATCGTCTATTTATATAGCATTACTCATATTAAGTGTTTCACAAAGATTATGTAATCATTCTCATCAGTCCCTGCTCCACTGGAGCTTGCAGTCTAATTCCTAACACACAGATATACACATATACTAGGGTCCATTTTATCAGAAGCTAGTTGACCTACCCATCTGTTTTTGGACTTATCTCATCATATAGATCTGCTTACATATTAACGTGAGACTTTATTATTTAGGTGCTTACAAAAATGGAAGGGAAAAAAGTAAATTATTTTAAAAAGTGTATTTGCTGCTAACATTAGTTTAATACATGTAAAATGCAATGTGTAGCTGCTGCTGGGTTACACAAGCCACAATGTAATATGACATAATTGCCAACTGTTTATTACTTCTAATGTTCTGTGCTGGATACCATAACAAGTATTTGTTTTTTTTCTACATGTAATAAGAGGTAGGACCTGTGGATATTAAATATAGATGTGCTCCCCTACCAGAAGCATTTATACTACTGAAACAATTGGCAATCTGTATTGAGCTCTCTATTTGATGTCAAAAGAGCAAAGTTGTGTCCAAAACCTAGCATTTTTAAATGTCATGTTTTATTTTATAGTGATTGTCCAATCTGCAGATGAAGATTGTTCTGAATGTGACTGCAGAGATGTGAGAAATGTGATTTGGAAATGTAAACATATTATACAATAATTTAAATGTAATCACCAATCAGTTTACCTAAATAGTAAATGCAAAACATTAGTTTCAATAAGGCTCATTTAAAAATGGCAAAAAAAATTAAGCCATTCTGCTTCTTGATTTACAGTAGCCCATTTATCCCACGAGCATTTTTCAAGGTAGACAGGTAGTGTTTGGAACTTCCCCCAGAAAACCAAGAACCAAGCCTTAAATATCACTTTAGAGTACAACCTGCTAACATTTTAGGATCACACCCTTGATTACTTTAAAATGTCCATGATTTTCCCATAATATTATATGAGTCTTAAATTAATCATGAGAATGAAAGGTACTCAACACTGTGTGTATTATGTATCAGTTTGTAAGTTTGCTTTTATTGCTTTGATTAAATTTAGTCTAGAATTAAGAAAATATGCAAAATCCATGCCGTTGAAAGTAGAGATATTCACTGACCCCCGTGTTCTGGTTTTGGTTTTGGACCTGGATTAACTTCGTGTTTTGGTTTTGGCAAAACCGCCCTCTTTGTGTTTTGGTTTTGGATCTGTATTTTTTAGAAAAATTACTAAAATATGCTGAAATCACATATTTTTGCTTTTTTTTGTTCCTACATTATTATTAATCTCAATGATACTCATTTCAAATCATTTGCAGCCAATTTTGACCACCTCACAGGTCACAATATTATTTTCATACACTTTCAAACAAAGACTGAAGCAGTTCTTGCCAGTGATAAGAAGAAGGCCATTGTCATGCCTGGGCATAAGACCAAAAAATCCACTTCTTATAGGTGGAATTATTTTTACTCAAATTCTGACAACAGTTGTCTAGCCATTTGTAGCATTGTAAAGCCAATCAGTAGAGGTAGGGACCTTAACCATCTAGGATCCTCATCCATGTTATGTCATTTGAAGCGAGTTCATGGAGAGCTCTAGGGAAAATCAGAAACTTATGCTAAAAAAATAACAACAATCAGTCCAGCATCATCTACCTCCCTTCTCTCATCTAGATTCCAGCACCTGAAATCTATACCCCCAACACCTTCATCATAAATATCCTCACAAGTGATCGGAGTTAGTCCTGCATCCAAGTTGCTAATGCGAGATGACTCCTCCCCTATCCAGGACTCCTCTGAAGAATCCTTGAGCGTTAGGCCAACTGCTGCTGCTCCTGCTGCTGAGGGTGGATCTTCAACCCAAAAGCAGACCAAGAAGAAGACTAGTAGTCGTTTACAACAATTGACTTTTAAACAATCCTTTGCAAGAGGAAGCAAATATGAAAGTTGTTACCCAGTAGCAAAGTGGATCACAGATGCCATAGCGACTATGCTAATATTAGATCTGCATCCAATATCCACTATTAATGCAGCTGGTTTTAGACAGTTAATTGAGGTCTTTTGTCCCTATTACCAAATTTCATCACTACACCATTTTACTAAAAAAGCAATTCCTCACCTGTACCAGGAGGTTACAAAAAAGAAAATAATTGTGATACAAAATGCCATTCTACCCACTGTACACTTAACCACAGATATGGGAACAAGTATAGCTGAGAAAACTAACTATTCTGAAAAAACTATTCTGCGCATCATCTGCTTCACTAAGAGGCATACCACTGACAACCTGTTTGTGGGCAACACGGTGGCTTAGTGGTTAGCATTTCTGCCTCACATCACTGGGGTCATGAGTTGGATTCCCAACCATGGCCTTATCTGTGTGGAGTCCCCGTCTTTGCGTGGGTTTCCTCCCACACTCCAAAACATTCCGGATAGGTTAATTAGATGCTATTAAATTGCCCTTACTCTCTCTCAATCTGTGTGTGTGTGTATGTTAGGGGATTTAGATTGCAAGCTCCAATGGGGCACAGACTGATGTGAATAAGTTCTCTGTACAGCGCTGTGGAATTAGTGGCACTATATAAATAAAGAGATGATGATGAATAACTAAGGGATGTCATTGCAACATGGCTAATCCTGCTTGGACTCTCCTGAGGATATGTGATTTCTGATAACGCCACCAATATTGTTAGAGCATTACAGGAGGGGGAATTCCATCACATTCCCTGTTTTGCTCACACAATCAACTTGGTACCAAAATTTTTAAATAATTACAGTGACATGCAGGAGATGCTGTCTGTGTACCGAAATATTTTGGTTAATTTTCGGCATTCTGCAACAGCATGTAGGAGAATGCAGCAGCTGCAAGAAGAATAGAATTTGAGGGGGGAATGTACTTTAGTCCAGCAAAGTAGTCACCTGTGAAGAGAGTGCAGACACGGTTAGCTTGAGTCAAGTGATTACCCGAATTAGACTTTTTGAGAAGCAGCTAGAGAAATTGTAGGAGGGAATGAAACAAAACAAATCCGCTAAATATATTGGAATTGTAGATTGAGTACTTAATTTGCTTCGACAGGATCCAAGAATTATCAACATCTTGAAATTGGATCACTACATTTTGGCAACTGTGCTTAATCCTAGGTTTAAGAGCTATGTGTTCTCTTTCTTTCCAACTGACCCAGATCTCAAGAGATCCAATGAGCTCCTGGTCAGCAGGCTGACAGCTCAAGTGGTACATGACACAACAGCGTCTCCTCCTTCAGTTTCTCTTGCAACTGCTTATAGGAAAAAACTAAGTTTTCCCAAGAGTCAGCACAACAATTTGACATTTGGTCTGGTCTAAAAGAATTGTCCAAAAAGCGTGACAGCTCTGCCATGAAGTTAACTACAAATTCCATGAGGGTGGCCGGCAATTGCATAAAAGTACACAGACTTCTGTGATGGTGGATTCCAGCGGGGATGAATTAGTATAGTTTGAGGATGATGTACACACTGATGAGGGTGAATATGACAGTGTAGATTGCAGGTGCTAAAATCTAGCTGAGAGAAGGGAGCTACCTGATGCTGGTATGCTTGGTAATATTTTGGGTAGAATGGCATCTTGGCAATATTATGTTTTTCTACAGTAAACTTTCACTTGTATTAGAGAGGTTTTTTTTTCTTTAAAAAGGTACAAGCTATTTATTTACATTTGTACTTCCCTGACTTAAAACCACTATGCACTTGAACATAGGCTTTAGCACATGAGGTAGAGGAATTAGTATCATTATGACTGAGACTGGAGAGTGACAAGAACAATGCCACCCCTCCTGTTTCTGTATAAGCTATGGCGCAGTATAATATCACTGCAGACTTTTAAGAACACTGACAGCCCTATTATTACAATTTTTGTTTCAGCACTGAACCCTGCCACCTCTCCTGTTTCTGAGTGAGGTATGGTACAGTAAAATGTAACTGCAGATTTAGACCAAACCTGCCATACCTATTATTTCTATTTGAGCAATGACAATTAGCAATGGAGCTCTGCTTTTTGTGTGTAATGTATATAACACCGTACATTTTGAATGCAGATTTACACCAAGCCTGCCAGCCCTAGTATTTGGATTTTAGCAGTGACAATTAGCAATGGAGCTCTCCTCTTTAAGGCATTTCGGCCTCACAACACTGGGGTCATGAGTTGGATTCCCAACCATGGCCTTATCTGTGTGTATATAACACTGTATATTATGGGACTGCAGATTTAGAAGACCAAGCCTGCCAGACCTAGTAATTCTATTTCAGCAATTACAATTAGCAATGGAGCAATGGAGCTCTCCTGAATGTCACTTTAGACTTTGAAGAACACTGTTACACCCTCCTCTTTCTATTCTACCAATGACGCTACCCCTTCTGTGTCCCTATGTGAAATGGCGCTGGATCGCCGTGGAGGGCAGTACTTATAGAATCCAAAACTCGCGAGATCTGACGACGTAACAATGGCGTTTTGCCTTGTTTTTAATACAAGCCAGCTTGGCTCGGTATTCGGATCTGCTAAGTTCGGGTGTGTTCGGTTCTCGGCCAACAAGTCAGATCCTATAGTGGAGAGAAAAGACTGTGCACCCTTCCATATAGCATTTAACACCCTTGTAAATGTGACTTCTTTGTCGCTATATCTCATTTAAATAGTAAATGTCCACAGCTCTAGGCAAAGAACAACCCTAATCTGCCCAACTTCTTCACAGATATGGCAATCTTGGCCTGCAAATCTATATGTTTACCTGTAAAAATGGAAATCAACATCTAAAATGTACATTGTGCAAAAGTAGCCATGTGACCTTGCAAAACAGTATTTGCACTAAAGTTTTGCACTTTTCTAAATGCAAGGGTAACATCTCTCGAAATAATAAAACATATTTCAGTAAAATTGTTATGTTGAGTACCACAACTTATATGGGTAACTTCTGCTACTGTAAGTAGGGCCGCCGAGAGGGGGTGGAGCGGGTACACTTGCCATGGGGCCCGGGGCGGGCCCTCGCTGCAAATTTTTTATTTTTTATTTTTTTTTCATTTTGCATTTAAATTTTTTATTTTTCGGGGGGGGGGTTGTCGGTCCGGCAAGATCGTTGGTGGGGGGAGCTGGAACAAAAAAAAAAAAAAAAAATTAATACTCACGTGATCGGCGCCGAGTCCCTACTCTCTTCTCTGCACCATTCACACTGACTGTCGGGCGTGACGTCATCAAGTCACGTCCATCAGTCAGTGAGGAGCGCCGCAGCCAGCATGAAGAAAGAAGACAGAAGAGGAGACAGAAGAGGAGAAAAGAAAAGAAAGAAGTTGAGAAAAGGTAAGTAAAGAAACGGAGAGGCAAGGGGAGGAAAGAACAGAAAGGGACAGTACTATAAAGAAGGGGAAGAGAGGCACAAAGGAAAATAAAAGGGGAAGAGAGGCACAAAAGAAAATAAAAGGGGAAGAGAGGCACAAAGGAAAATAAAAGGGGAAGAGAGGCACAAAGGAAAATAAAATGGGAAGAGAGGCACAAAGGAAAATAATAGGGGGAGAGAGGCACAGAGTGAATAAAAGGGGGAGAGAGGCACAGAGGGGAAAAGAAGGGGGAGAGCAGCATGGAGGGCACAGTGTGAGCATAAGGGGGCACAGTGTAGTTGTGAAGAAGGGGCACAGTAATGTGTGTGTGATGGCACAGGGGGCTTGTTGCAATGTAGTGTGTGTGAGGTAGGTGGTGGCTAATTAATGGGTGCTATTTTGTTTGTAGGGTGATGGTGAGGCAATTTAATAGTGGGGACTATTAATTTAAGATGGGGAGGTTTGGGGGCTATTGAATGTTGGGGTGAGTTTGGGGAGAATGAGGTCTATTTATTAAATGTGACTATGAATTATTTAATGGCAGTGATGGTTGCGGGAAATAGGTATTGCTGTGGCTGTTTGCAGGAAGGGAAATAGGTTTATTTATTAAATGTGAATACTATTATTTTAATGTTGGGGCTGGAGGAAGGCCTAAATATTAATCGTGGGTGCTATTGATTTAACGCCGGTGCTGGCTGTAATTTTCTAAATGTAGCCTTTTTTTTCCAAATAGGCCCTTCAACATTGCAGGATCCGGACAAGCCGCAACAAAAGAAACCAGCAGCCACAGGTGGAGAAAGTGAGAAGAACAGGTAGGAGAGAGCAGCATAGTGTGTGAAATGTTGTGATTCTAGTAGGGACAGTGGCAATTTTTGGTGAGTGTTGTGCCCAATGTAAGGTGCAGGCTCAGACTGAACTGTTTGTGTACACACTGCATTCTTTCTATACTACACTGTGGTGCTAGATGTCTTAAAAGTCAGGAGTGCTGGGACATATGTGACGCTCTGGTGAATTCAGGACCTAGTGATTTTGATGTCGTAGCCACGCCCCAACAGCGCATTGCCACGCCCCCAAATGTATGAACACACCCCGGTAATTTTTTGCACCACTGTTAGGCTAGCTACGCCCCAACGGCGCATTAACACGCCCCTGAATGTATGACCACACCTCCAATATCTTTTTAGGGCTTACTCGACTATGAGGGGGGGCCCCATTATTTTTTGTTGTACCCGGGCCCTGAATTCCTCTTGGCAGCCCTGACTGTAAGTATGACTGGTGCCCAACACTGGCAGTTGAAAGACTTAGACATGATTGAGACTGCCATTTGACAGACATATTACGGCATTCATTTGCAACATCTGTAAACTTGGAAGTAAACTGTGGACTGCAATGTTTCCATGGTTACATTTGTTGTGTCAGTTGATTTTTTTTTTTTTAAATCAAGTAGTTGACTTTAAAACAAACAATAAATATAGAGAACTTGACAAATATACAATGCACGTTAAAATCCTGGTCGGACCTCCCATTGGTGTACGCTGGCTAGAACTTTGACCCTGGTAGCCTGTTCTGAGCCTGCATTGGGACACCCCTGCACTGATTGGATTAAAACTATCACGAGCTGGTCCAGTTGCGCCCTGACCAGGTTTTAGACAGGTTAGGGTCCTGCTCGGACCTCCCATTGGTGTACGCTGGGTAGAACTTTGACCCAGGTAGCTGGTTCTGACCATGCATTCGGACACCCCTGCATCGATTGGGATGAAACCAATGCAAGGTGGTCCACTTGGACCCTGGCCAGGTTTTAGGGGGGGTAATGGTCCCGGTTGGACCTCCCATTAGTGTACTCTGGGGATAACTTTGACCCGGAAAGCCTGTTCTGGGCCTTCCCCTGGATGGATTTCAACAAATATTTCACAAATTGGTAACATTGGTGCCCGGAAGACATACTAGGGGGTTGAGGTCCTGGTCGGAACTCCAATTAATGTACACTGGGCAGAACTTTGATCCGGGAGCCTGTAGTGGGCCTTCCCCTGGACAGATTTGGATGACATTTAATATAAAAACAAAAACAATATTGATAATTAGTTTTCAAAGGTTGACAGTTGCATCCAACTTATTGATAACTTAAAAACGTGAAGCGTTAAATCCGGGCAACGTTGGGTTCTAAGTAAAATACAGCAAGGTGATACAGCTATTCTAAGTAAAATACAGCAAGGTGATATAGCTATTCTAAGTAAAATATGTGGCAAATGCTAAAAAACTTGTTTTAAAAAACTGTTGTATTTTTAATAACCTTATAAAAGGTGCTGATAAGGTTAGAAGAGTCACTTTTTTCATTGTTACCTTCTTGGTTGCCTACTATGATGTATTTAATTACAAGTTAAATGTTTATTTTGCCCTCTTAAAACCTGCTTCAAACCTCTTATGCGTGGTTGTAAATTGAAGACCAAAACCATTAAATGTATCATTATACTGCAACACAGATTTACAACTACAATTCCAACAGCTAAGATAATCAGAAAATCTCTACATAGCTATTTCTGCACACCTGTAATAGACCCGCATGAGCAATAATAGCGGTTCTGAAGTTGTGACCAATATTTGGGTTTGAATCTTCCGTAGTTTGATCCATATGTGGATATATTATAATCAAACACATGATTAGCTGTTATAATATTACATCCTGTACATGTTCTAAGCTATTTTCCATAGAGAAGCACATCTGATATATCTATCTATCTATCTATCTATCTATCTACCTACCTATCTATATTTTGAATTATATTAGTTATATATGTTTTGTAAAGCTGCGATTTTCCAGGCAGGATTTAGAACAGCATTTGTTCCCTGTGCTTCTGCCTTTGATAGAATTGCTGTTTTAAATACAGACGGCAAAATCACAGGAAATCCGGGATTTTACAAAACCAACTAAATGATACATTTACCCCCTAGGGCTAGATTTACTAAAGGGCAGTTTGATGAAACCACCAGATTTCGTCTGTATTTCCGTCGGTTTTAAAAACTCCGGATTTACTAAAGGCCAAACTGCCATTAAAAAGGTGAGATTGCTCAAGCTGCGTGATGGTTTAACTATCTTGTCCTTTAGAACATAAAGCACCAATGACATATAAATTTTGGGGGCAATCATTTTTTCGATTGAGGGGCAAAATGAATTTCTAATAAACTTATGGTGTCAAATTTTATTTTTCATTATATTATGGGGACAATGTTATTGAATTAATAAATAACGTTTGCCCCATAATTTATATGTGAACGGTGTATGGTGATGGTGATGGTTGATGGTGGTTTTAACCAAACTGCAGGCAGTTTAGAAGTTTGTAATCCACCACCAAACATGATTTATTGTAAATTTACCCCCTAGACTCTATTTTATTTTCTAGAACAAAGTGTTGTCTGAAATGCAATCATTTGCCAAGTTATCAAAAACAAAGGGATAAAAAGAAGAGTATCAAAAGTATGGTTGAATCTTTCAATTTTTAAAATATAACCCAGAAGAGAAAAAAGGAAAGACATTTCTGATATCGGAGGCGCTTTAAATTTATTGCCAATACTAAGACAAAAATTGTTCCTTTATTATTATTTTAAAAATAATTCTTTATTCCTTAAATAAATAAAAAAAATATTTTTAAAATGATATTAAAGGAATCATTTGTGTCCTAGTATTGGCAATAAATAAATTTAAAGTGCCTCCGATATCAAAACTTTCTTTCCTCTTTTCTCTTCTGGCTTATATAATGTTATTGTTCTAGGAGAGCACCAAAAACAAAATATAGATTTGGGATATATTACTGGTAGTGAGTGATTGTAATAAAGACATATCGGGTGTGGATGTTTGTACATTAATTTTCAGAATATAAAACAATGTAATGTCTGAATAAAATAAAGATATTAAAATAATTTGAACCACACAAATTGTAATATTTATATAAGTAAGATAGAAACATTTTTAAGAGAGTTTAGTCACAATTAAAATAAAGTACCATTAAAAAATTTAAACCACAACTGTGTTGCACTGAAAAATGGTGCTTTTAAGACAGACAAATGTTTGGTCAATTAGATTAAGGTATACAAAATAATTTTTATTATTCAGTTATTTACTGAAAACATGGTTGTTTTAGGGGTACTGATAATGTGACCACCTACTGCAATATTTATTTGAGTGAAAAATAGAGTCTGGGTAAACTGAAAAACAAATCATGAGTACTGCTTTCTTCTTGCCAGCCACATATATACCAACAAGTTAACCCATGCATGATACTCATGCATTCTAGTCAAATCAAGCTACTTAAGGTGTTAAAAAGGTTCTTGTCATGCATTTGGGGCTAGGCCAGGCCTCCTCAGGGGAAGAGCGTTACTTCCCGACGTAAGCGCCCTTTTTTAACGTGGTTTTGTCCACATGTCACCACCCTAATCATTTTTCTCCATCACCTCATCCTTCATCTTTATCGCCACATCTATCCAGATGTCTATCCAGACACAGGGATCTCTCTCAGCGGTCCTGAGTATCACACTCCTCTCTCTCTGTCACCCCCGGCAACCACCAACCACTCCCCACTGTCACCCCCGGCAACCACCAACCACTCCCAACTGTCACTTCTCCTTCAAGAAATATATATATTTTTTTTTTAAATCTTTATAAACACTTTTAACAATTAACAAATTAAATTAACAAATTAAAAACATCTTAGTATTCCAAATTTCAGCCCTTTCTGAGTTTTTTATTCCACACACACTAAGAATTTAGTAGGTCAGTGTATAACTCCGCCCAGCAGGTGGCGCTGCAGCTTGTTTTTTTTTTACACACACACACACACACACACACACACACACACACACACACACACACACACAGACTAACACACGCCACTAGGCTTATATATATTAGATCATTATTGTTGCAGTCCAGTTCATTGCTTTCAAGCATTTTGCATTTGCCATAAGTAAAAAAGAATATCACATAGAGAGGGGAGGATTTATGCTGAACTAGGTCATTTCTGTTGAAGTAAGGTGTAGGCGGTTATTGTGGAGCAGTGTAGATCTGAACCGAGTTGCACGTCCACATGAAATATTATTTCCACCTGATATTCTATATACCTTTGAACATTAATCTCTACTTACATACTTTTATGGATGTGTACTGCGAGCTGCACCCTTATACACTTACTAACTATTTCAAACAAAAAGGAGAAAAAAATTGTAAATTATTAGGGCACTCTTTGATGTGACACAAAAAGAAAATATTAAATCTTTATTATGATTACAATTAAAATATAATCCATCAATTTCTAAATATCCCTGGTCTGTAAACACCAGCAAAATAAATAAAGTGATAAACATGATCAAAATGTGGGTTAAAAATTGCAGAACATACTGCCATGCTGTGTGATGTATTTGTTATTGTTAATAATAAATATGTTTAAATACTTCTGAATATATTTGTTAGTAATATTCAACAATAATTACTCCCTTAAATATATTAAAATAATAACCCTTGGATGCCAGCGTTTCTCTTTCTTAACCTGATATTTAACATATTAGGACTAGGATTAGGCTCAGGAGTTTCTTGTCGATAAAAAAGTTTCTAGCTCAACTCTGTTATTAATATGTTTTGTTATAGTTTAATTAGCGAGCAAATTTATTTTTTGAATCCCTTGATTTCATTTGATTTATGCATCTATAAAGCACTGGTAATACATAAGCCAAGATCGCTAAATTAGAGCAATTCTCTAGAATCAAACATTTTTCAGAGCTGGTAAACCTGCTATTCATGTCATTAGACCATCACTATTTTCTTGTTAGTGATTTGCCATCCATCTGCAGCTTACAGAGCCATACATTGGCTCTATTCTGAGCCCTCCTTCTGCTAATGAGAGAATCTAAGTTATGATTCTCTAGTAATATACAACATCTACTCATTCTTTATCATTTAGACCAAATAAATAAGCGGGAGTACATAAGGCAGCAAAAGCGGTAAATGCAGACGCACATTTTGCTAGGGAATAGCTTTCTCAAGGCTTGAAGTAGGACATAGAGAAGGCATGCACCTTGCTCTGTAGTCATCTAGGCACAGTGGTCTAAAACTAAGACTGTTTGCAGTGCCTATTAGGGCAACTTCATAAATAATATCCTCTAACAGTACAGGACTGAGGTCCACTGCTTTGTCTCCACTGACTGTGTACACACTATGCACATCTACATTGACATATTGTCTGCAAATGTCCAAGTTGATGATTTTCTTATTGTAGTAAGAGCTGACCATCTTCCTTATTGGTGTATTTTCCCTAAGCGTTTAATTTTTTCTTGTGTTGTGGTCATCAATGATACATGTATAGGAGCTGAAATATTGTATTACTGGCTTTACAGTGAATTATTCCTAAATAAAAGTGCCTTATACTTTCATCACCATTATTGATGCTTGACAGGTATGTGCTTTGTGAATAATTCATCTTATGAGCCACTGCCATTAAGAATGGATTTCTAAAATCCGCACACTTTTCTGTCACAGATTCAAAAGTGTATTACACTGCCTTAAACCCATCAATTTTGGTATGTATTTCATGAAGAATAAGGGTATTTTTAAAGTGCCCTCTTTTCTGTCACAGTTGGAAAAAACTCTAATATCTTGATATTTCGCACAGGGCCAGATTAAGGGCCATATGGGCTTGGGGCTGCAAATTATAAAGGACCTATTGAGAGAAGTGCTGTCCCACTGGAGGTGGGATCAGTGATGTGTGGGTGTGGCAAGATGTGTGTGGGCGTGGCCAGCACCATGGAGGGCATAGCTTGCACTTCCCTCCAACCAGCTACATCTCCCTCCCATTTTCCATTATATAAAGAATGCACCACTAATATTCAACATTAATTACTCCCTTAAATATATTAAAATATTTACCCTTGGATGCCAGCGTTTCTCATTCTTAACCTGATATTTAACATATTAGGACTAGGATTAGGCCCAGGAGTTTGTTGTTATTAAAAAAAATTCTAGTTCAACTCTGTTATTAATGTGTTTTGGGTATATATAGTTTAATTAGCAAGCAATTTTTTATTTTTAATCCCTTGATTTTATTTGATTTATGCATCTATAAAGCACTGGTAATA
The DNA here is from genome assembly GCF_038048845.1 of Mixophyes fleayi. Taxonomy (NCBI): domain Eukaryota; kingdom Metazoa; phylum Chordata; class Amphibia; order Anura; family Limnodynastidae; genus Mixophyes; species Mixophyes fleayi. The sequence continues at coordinate 163,717,804 of NC_134404.1, read as the reverse complement.
CATCAGCCAAGATCTCTAACTTAGAGCAATTCTCTATAATCAAACATTATTCAGAGCTGGTAAACCTACTCTTCATGTCATTAGACCATCACTATTTTCTTGTTAGTGATTCGCAATCCATCTGCAGCTTACATACATTGGCTCACACAGCAAGAATGTAAAGCGTATAAATATATATAAATACACTGTCTATTGTATATATCTATATTGATCCTTATATATATATATATATATATATATATATATATATATATATATATTATTAAAGTAATTCTATCGTTTCAAATAAGCATTGCCCAAGCGATTGTATTGTGTTTCCGAAGCACAAGCAATTTATTTAGCAAAAGCAATTTGTTTAGCAGTTCAATAAATAAGTACAATACAGTACAATATAGCCGATACATGATACCTATTAAAGATATTACATTAAAACAGGAAAGTATAAAAACACAGAATACATTACATTTTTCTTATAGAGCTCCCCCGAGGACAATGGAACACAGCCATGCTCACATGTTGCTACGTTCAGAGAGAGAGAGAGAAAGAGCTGATAAAAAAGCTTGATAGTATCCGGTTTCAGTAAAGAACATGTTTCTATTTTTTCAGGGTTCAGGACAGTCTAATGTAAATCAGGTCTTAGGTCAGTTCAAATGATTTCTCTGGGAAGAGCGGATCACCTTCCCCCAACAGCTGAAAACATGTGCTTCTCAAGGAAACTGACCCAAACCAGTTATAAAACACAATGACATTTTGATCATTCAATCTTTTATCTTCCATAACTATTGATTGCAGGAAGCGATCACAAAGCCGAAATTACAAGATGAGAGATGGTAATGTGCAGATCAAAATGATATCAGACATGACACTTTTCCTATAACCTGAACCTAAAATAACACTAAAGTGTACATATAATCATAATATATAAACTAATAATAAACTAAATACTATCTGCTCATAAATCACTGTATAACGGAACCAATATGAATATGAATTGTATAAATAACTAAATGTTGTAATGCGAGTGTGTGCGTGCGTATTTTACCATGCGATCGCAGTATGCCACGTGTAGCGTGGCATACTGAATGCAATCGCACAATGAAACAATATTAACCAATATGCTTTCGTTCATCCAATTATACGACTTCGACAATATATATATATATATATATATATATATATATATATATATATATATGTACCGTATAAACTCGAGTATAAGCCGTCCCGAAAATAAGCCGAGGCACCTAATTTTACCACTAAAAACTGGGAAAACTTATTGACTCGAGTATAAGCCAAGGGGGGGCTTTTTCAGCATAAAAAATGTGCTGAAAAACTCGGCTTATACACAAGTATATACGGTATATATGTATATATATATATATATATATATATATATATACAGGGCCGGATTAACCCGAGGTCTAACTGGGCTATAGCCCAGGGGCCTCGGGCATCCAGGGGGCCCTTCAAACTCCTCAGCAGCATTATTGATCGGTCGGGGGCCGGGGCGCCCCCGGCCCGATCGATGCTGCTGAGTACTGTCAGTGCAGTCCTCCGTCCCGGCGCGCTGTAGTCTGCTTACTGAGGAGATCTCGCGAGAGTTCATGAACTCTCGCGAGATCTCCTCAGTAAGGAGCTTACAGCGCGCCGGGACGGAGGACTGCACTGACAGGTAAGTGCTTGGGGGGGGGTCCTCGCGGGGGGTGGGGGGCGGCGGACAGCTCACATTGGGGGCCTCGCGGGGAATGGAGGGCCCCTTAGCCCAGGGGCCTCCATTCCCTTAATCCGGCCCTGTATATATATATATATAAACATTCACTGTCCATTTTGTTAGATATACCTCAACACCTGTTAGTTAATGCAAATATCAAATCAACCAATCATTTGGCAGAGACTCAATGCATAGAGGCATGCAAACGTGGTCAAAAATTGCAATTGTTTGTTCGGACCAAACACCAGACTAGAGAAGAAATATGAGCTAAGTGACTTTTACTGTGGAATGATTGTTGATGCCATACAGGTTGTTTCAGTACCTCAAAAACTGTTGCTCTCTTGTGTGATTTTTGCACACAACAGTCTCTTGAGTGTACAGAGAACAGTGCTCAAAACCAAAACCAAAAACATCCAGTGAGCAGCAGCTCTGTGGGCGGAAACGCCTTGTTAATGAGAGACATCAGAAGAGAATGGCCAGCCTGGTTCCAGCTGACAGGAAGGCAACAGTGATGCAATTAACCATGGGTGGTATGCAAAAGAGCATCTCTGAATGCACATCAAATTCAACCTTTAAGTGGATGTGCTACAGCAGCAGAAGACCACACAACATCCTTGTGACCGCCATACAACACATAACACCTTTGGGACCACCACTCAATACAGAGGGCAACGTTGTAACTGCCCCTCAATACAGAGGGCAACCATGAGACTGCCATCCAATACAGAGAGCAAAATATGATTTTTATTGATACAAACAAACTGTACAGTTAATATGCAAGAACGTCAGTATCAGCTGTTGGTTATTTTCATACCTCCTATCACCTCAAATGGCCAAATGGCAATGTATAATATTTGTTATATACAACTATTCTTTCTTCAAGTGTTGATACATCTGAGCAGACTTCAAAATACAAATAGTAAAAACACAGTTAATTTTCAGTTGCACCAGGGTATAATCTCCATTGAAAAAGTTGATATTTTTGTTGTAAGAACAGGAACTGATCCCTATGCTAATACACACAGGCCATTCACACATGCCTATTATATTTTCACATATCCCTTGTTGGGCCTGTTTTCACATATCCCCTGCTGTCACATATCCCATATTGAACCTGTTGTCACATATCCCCTGTTGGACCTGTTGTCACATATTCCCTATTTGACAATAGGGGATGTGTTTTCACATATCCCCTGTTTGGCCTGTTGTCACATATTCCCTGTTGTCACATTTGCCTGTTGTCATATATATCATATATGCTCTATTGTCACTTATCCCTTGTTGGGCCTGTTGCCACATATCACCTGTTGTCACATTTCCCTGTTGGGCCTGTTTCACATATCCCCTGTTGTCATATATCCCCTATTGTCACATATCCCCTGTTGGGACTGTTGTCACATATCCCCTATTGTCACATATCCCCTGTTTTCACATATTCCCTGTTGGGCCTGTTGTCATATATCCACTATTGTCACATATCCCCTGTTGGGACTGTTGTCACATATCACCTGTTGTCACATATTCCCTATTGTCACATTTCACCTGATGTCACATATCCCCTGTTGGGCCTGTTGTCACATATTCCCTAATGTCACATGTCCCCTATTGTCACATATCTCCTGTTGTCACATATCCTCTGATGTCACATATCCCCTGTTAAAAATAAATTGTTCCTACCTGTTGTATTGAGTGCCGCTGATCTCTGCTGGGACTGGGTGGAATGTTGGTACAGCACGAGTCACACACAGCGAGTCACAGACAGCCTCTGTTGGCGCAGCCCCTACCCCACTTAGCAACATGCAGCTTCGCAATTGGCTGCCTGTTGCTCTCCAACGATGGAACCACCCCCTGGTACCCAGGGAAGCTGCCAGTAGACGGTCCGCATCACCAACCCACACCGTTCATCACCCCAAACCCCCATCCCACTCCCCGCGCCAGGTGCCCTCACAAACAAATATATATATATATATATATATATAGAGGTGGTGATAGGGTCTTAATCTAATGTAGTATTGGTGGGAGGTGGGCTATTAAATTGTGAGTATGGGTGCGGGCCAATTATTTAATGGTGGGTGCTATTAATGTATTTGTGGAGTGATGGCGGCTGTTTAATTTAATAGTAGGACCTATTAATGTAAGGTGGTGTGATCGGACCTTTAATTTAATGTTGAGGTGCTTTGTGGCTATTAATTAAAGGTAGGGCTGAGTTTGGGGAGAAAGAGGACCATTTATTAAATGTAAATAATAATTATTTAATATTGGGAATGTTTGTGGGGAAAAAGTATATTTTTTAAATGTAAATGCTTTTAATTTATTGTCGGAGCTGTTTGGGGGGAGGGAAATAGGTTTATTTATGAGATGTATTAAATGAGAATACTATTGTTTTAATGTTGGGGCTGGTTGGGGGGAATTAGGTCTGTTTATTAAATTTGTATGCTATTAATTTAATGTTGGGCCTGGTCGTGGGAAATAGTTATATTATGTAAAGGTGAATGTTATTAATTAATTCAAGTGGGGCAGTCCCAAATTTGGGTGACTGTGTCGCTTAGTCGCATTTGGCCCGACTGCAAGGACAGTTGGGAAGTGTGTCCAGCTTCACACTGCTCTGCTTGTGAAGGGGGAGCTGCATGCATCTAACAGTAGTGCACACAGTATTACCAATGTATTTGTCTTAAATGATAGCAATATTACACCAATGGGGCCCCCTGTCTTAAGTTCCCTGGGCCCCCAAGAGCCTTAAACCAGGGCTATAGTGGCATCGCCGAGCCCATAGCCAAATTTTGCTATGATGCACTATGCCGCCCCTGCAGTGAACAACACTATTTTTACCCCTTGCCCAATTCTTTTGAAGTAATTGTCTAATGGAAACAGCATTTTTTTTTAAAAAAACAAACATATATAGAATAAGTTGTATGAACATAACTTTAAAACCATGCCTGGTACATAAATTTGATTAAAAGAATGAAGGTCTAGAATAAATGAACATTAAATCTCTGAAAGAAAAGGGTCTTGACGCCTTTTCAGTTAAAAAAATACTATACTGTTGCTGACAACCATTTGCTGACAATTGTACTATGAATGTTGCTGTAATACTGTTTATTGATAGAGATGTGTAAGACAGTCAAGATTCACCACTACACTGATGTTCCTTTACTCACAAAAGTATGAGGAACTGGCTACAAGGTGATAGTGGCTATTGTATTGATATGTGGCTTAAACTTTACATATTTAGTTTAATTCTACAGGGGACACTTTTTATTGTCCAGGGAGTAAATGTATTATGTTGCAGGTTTTTGCAAGTCGACGATATTCGGTGACTTTGCAGGGCACATTTAAGATGGCAATGTGGTTAAAGGCAAGTTTTCAGCGTCTTACAAAAACCACAGCATAATACATTTACCCCCAGAACTTTTAATGCTAATCATGTCCAAACAACAAATGTGTCTGGTATGTCCGAATTTAGGAAATTAATTTGAATTTCTAGTACAAATATATTGATTCTCTGAACTGTGGTTAAATGGCTTTACATTATTCACAAAGCTTCTAGGAGCTAGTCTAATTTCCCATAAATGACAGTACACCCTATTATTATATCACGTTACTCAAAGCATTTCATGAGGCATGGACACGATCTTTTTAGAAATTTGATGCATGGGTGGCCTAATTTAACCAAGGAAGATGTATTCTGTGGCTGTACTAATGTAACGCCCCCTGCGGGGAAAGACAGGGACAGACGCAACACAAAAGAACTCACCTTGAAAACGATGGTCACCTCCAGTCCGCTTCCGATTTCCCAGCTGCGATCCAATCCCAGCAGATCCGCAGCCGCAGTCACCTCCAATCACGTCCCTCTAAGATAGAGACAGGGATTACGGCCGTGCCTACCAGGTAAGGGCTGTCCGAGACTACGGCAAAGAACAAGGGCACAGTCAGTCCTAGCTCCTTGCCGCCTCCTCACTTTGTTCTTGCCAAGACGCGGGGGACTACAGGCACTGAAGGCCAAGACTAATCCGAGGACTAATCCCGCCTCAAGTACCTCACACACCTGCCGGTGAGGGCCTAACCGAAAGGGGGAATCGAGCGTGATACTCACCGGGACACTCCCACTTCCGATCCGGTTCTCCTGCACCTTCCCGACTCCTGCGGATGACAAGAACACACAGCCTCCCACTACGCTCTCCGTGAGACTAAGATGGCACCCACAAAACTGGACTGACTGCAACAGCGACCCGACCCTAACAACGTTCTAATGGTCGGCAACGCAACTAGTCAAAACACTAGGACTTAACTAGGTGTGGTGCACTAACCGAACTGCTCACTTACACGCTACGGGGAACACCAGCCGGTGTTCACAGCCTAAACCGGAGGGCGGTTCCTAACCCCCTCACCCAGGTCGTACCAAGAAGCTGCCTTCTTGCTATGGGGTCACCCACGGACCCTAAGGACCGGTTCTTTAAGCCCGGCTGAGGCTCCGTAGAACAGCACACTAACCCGCGGGCCGACTGCCGCACGGAACAGCCGATCGAACTGAACCGCCCGACTGCCTGTACTCGGGTATCTCACACGTGTCCCTACGTCCGGAACCACAGGTCCACCTGCACGGAACCGGCCTTGAGGACCCTTGATCAGAACCACGGCCGCCCCTGGAACTGCCTCAAGGTGTGCTGCACTGCCACCGACTCACTCAGCCACCCCCTCTGGGTACCAGTGTGACCCCGGGGACCTAAGGGACAGGGAAACTACGTGTGTTCTCCCCTGACTATGTGTATGCTGGTAACTACGCTTGTCCCCACAACACGGGTTAGCACAGGAAAACCACAGGAACAAGAGCCTACCTTTAATGGGGGCCTGACGTCTTGCCCCTGGACACAGTTATATAGCACACCAAAATACTGTAATGTAAACTACACTCGCCACACAGACAGAATAAATACAGTATACAGTACTTTGCCCGCTACTTACCCGAACACACCGCTATTAGCCAACCAGCAGGTTGCTACAGCACCACAGGAGCCTCCGCTCTTCTGTACCTCCTAACCACGTGTGCTCACCTCACACAGGACCGCGCCTACACTCACGAGGCTCCCACGCCTCTACCACACACCACCAGGGCCTTATACCCTACACCCCATGGGCCTCTGCCCAGCTACACACAGAGCCTTGTGCTCTGATTAACGGGCCTCAGCCCCCTCTCTACCTCAGGGCTCTGAGCCCACTAACTAGGGCCTTGTGCCCTACTTCCTAGGGGTCCTAGCCCCTGCCTAAGGCCTGTGGCCTCCCTAACTGACTGAGGGCCTTGTGCCCTTAATAGCATATGGGCTACCAGCCCCTAACCAGGCCCTCTGGCCTTCATATGGCCTCTAGGCCACTAACTACCTAAGGGCCTTGTGCCCTTGTACCTGGGCTCTCACGCCCCTGTCTAGCTAATAGGGGCTTGTCCCCTTTATATATATGCTAATGGCCTACTGGCCCACTAATTTCGTTGGGGCCTAGTGCCCAGGTCCCTGGGCCTTGTGCCCCTACTTCACAGTGCCACGGGCCTTGTGCCCTACTGTGCCCACGGGCCTAGTGCCCGAATTAAAGCTGAGTATACTTACCTGCTCTGCGCAGGATACTCAACTTGCCACGCCGTCTTCTGCTTCTTTCGCCGGGTCTTCCAGACCCTCCAGCCGGCGGCGCCTCTTCTCCTCTTCGGCGCTGTTGAGGGCTGCTTGGCGGGGGCGCTCTCAGCCCTTACAAGGGCTCCCCGCCGACGATCTCCGCTCCGGCGGCTTGATTGAAGTCTTCTGGCGGCAGGGTAGCTCACGGCCCTTACAAGGGCCCCCTGCCGCCGCTGCTGCTGGCTCAGTTGCTGGACGTCTTGAAGAGACGTCCTCTCTCTTCTCCGCCGACGGACTTCTGACAAAATGGCGCCACCCGGCGACTTATATAGTCGCCGGCGTGACGTCATCAGCCGGCGCGAGCGCTGATTGGCTCGCGTCGGCGCCAATCTTTTGAATGGCCGGGCGCGAGCCGCAATTGGCTCGCGCATCCGGCCGCTGATTGGCCAGCGGGGAAAGATGAGCCCTGATTGGCTCATCCTTCCTCCGCGGACGGGACCTGCAGAAAGAAAGTTATACTCACCGCCGCTGGATCGATGGACGGGTAAGTTCTTCTCCTCTTCTTTCTTCACCCACTTGCAGGGCTCAGCTATGTGAGGATTCTTCAGCCCCTCCAGGGGCGCAGCACAGCCTGACATCTTCGCCCTCTTCACGGGCACCAGGCACATCTTCTGTCCCTCCACACTAAACACCAGGTACGTATATAATAAATTCAATGGAGGGTTTAATTACTCATGTGACCAAATTTAGATGGGCATAAGACAAGAAATGATCAATTGATTCCAGTAGCTGCAGGAAGCCTGAGTGTATTTTCATGGACAAATACAGATCCTGTAAAAATACTAATTCTAATATATCAAGATGATAACAATCTAATAGGAGTATTATCAGTATGTCAGGATGGATAAACATGAATTATTCAAACATAGAACAAAAAGTAACACAAGCTCACAAAAAACCTCACATTTAAAAATCCATTGTAGATATGCAAATTACAAATAGGCAGATAAGCTAATAAATGGAAATGCAGACACTGCCAAATACAGCCATAAAATTATTTAATCCCTTTTTTCTTTAATATGTTTTAATAATCATTAGGCAACATAACACTGGAGTATGCACAGCCGATTTGAGTGGGGTTTTACGACTCCCTGCAGATACGCTCCTTAATGACGTCCAGAGATTGCAACCATCAGCCGACCATATTGTTTAGCAAGCACAATAAAATCCAGTCTTATTCCAGCTTTAATTAGGATTTCTGTTTTTTATGCCCAATAAATGTATTAATGTCTTGATAATTTGGTCAAACACAACCAACATGATTATTGTAACATATCTGCCTGGTGTTGCATTATACTCTAATTCATCTGCATCCTGCACATTATGTTTACTTGGCTCCCTGGACTCTGTTGCTTATATGAGTGCTTGGAATATGTGTAACCATAAATATGTTTAAGTATAAAGAAGTAGTGACTTGCCCTGCTGCTAAAGGAATGGAGAATAGCCTGTAAAGGTCATTCACTAACCACAGGATGTGAACACATGCAATACATTTCATTTTAAACAAATTAACCATATTTAGCTAACAAGTGTCTACTTAGTTTCATGTCCCCATAAAAATGCTCTGCATGACCTTTTTGGATTCGCAGATGCAAGTGGAAATGTGAAAACATTTAAAATGATGTAAAAGTATTATTTCAAGTTCCTGCCTACTATCACTTTAGTACCAACCACTTTGTTAACTACAACATTTACATGTTTTGCTCCTACAGTTGCTTGTTTGAGGGTCATTTATGTCTTCATAAATCATGACAGTAAGGCAATATCAGCGGGTCAATGTATCAACCTGAGAGTTTTTGGCGGATTCGAAAAGTGGAGATGTTGCCTATAGCAACCAATCAGATTTTAGCTATAATTTTGTACAATGTACTAAGTAAATGACAACTACAATCTGATTGGCTGCTATAGGCAACATCTCCACTTTTCAAACCCACTGGAAACTCTCAACTTGATAAATTTACCCCCAGGACTGTATTTATTTAATGTATCACATGATGTAATTGAATATCTTTGTGAAAATGCACTTTCCCCATTCAATGCACATGGGAGGGGCAAAAGAGGCCCATTGGATGAGTAGGACAACCCTTAACTACTTGCATCTGTCAGTACTTATAAAATCATGCTATCTTGAGATGGAAAAAGGTAGTGTGACCAGCTCACAACGCAACACTACAGTGTCAATGTTACTGAACGGAACTTCTCCTGATCTTCACCCTTTGGTTCCAATTCTCCTGATTATACACCTGCCTCTGAGCCACTTCCCAACACTGTCTGGATCACTGCAGTTAATGTTCAGACCAACTGTGCCCAGCACTCACAACCCAGTGATATGTGGACAGGTTATTAACTCCTTCCTTGCTGCTATAACATACACCTTCATACATTAGTTTAGGCCACAGATGTATTTGGCAAAAGGTTCCAATACCATTTAGATACTGTTCCATCTCTTGGGGACAACAGAGGACAGATTATAATCTGTAATTACTGATACATGAACATATATCATTATTTCCTTTAATTAAGCACTAAGCATTAGGTATTTTCCTTACAGGTATTACAAATACAAGTTAAAGTATTTAAATTAAGACAAAGGGTCTGATTCATTAAGGAAAGTAAGGCAAAAAAATTGTATGTTTTCTCATGTACAAAACCATGTTACAATGCAATGCAATGCAAATTAATTTATTATTTTTCACATAAATTATATACTGTCTGTTTTTTCATGTAGCACACAAATACTTGATAGTTTATTTGTACACTGAAATTTAAAGTTGATCTAGGAAATTTCCTACTCCAATTATAAATCTGTCCTCACATTTTAAAATTATCTACCCCTCCAAAACAACATGATTTTGCCAAGGTTCAAAGCTCCTATTTTTTTATTTATTTTTCTTAATGAATCAGGCCCAAAATGTGCAACTTGGACAAAATAATCTGTGGTCTCGCCACAATTTATTTAGATATATATCACACAGTTATTTTAAATTAAACGTCATTCATTTGTAATAGAATTTGAATGTGAAGTATGTACAGTATGAACAAACTCAGTAACACAGAACTGGATTGCAAGAATGAAGCCCAGCAGAGACCATTACAGCGGGACAAGCTAAGGAGATGACCTTACAAATTGCAGAATAATAATAAACCATTAATATATGTAACTATGATCTGTGGGATGATAAATGGATGTATAAAATACAAATTAGTTTGACAGAATTTGGCAATATTGCACATATTTTAAAGAAAAAAAATAATAAATGTTTTTCAAAATAACCATCATGAATTATACTTATGTAAATGTTAGTAGTTATTAAAAATTTCAATAGTATAGTATACACAGCTTATCAAGATGTTCACAGTTTGGTGATAAAGCAATTGTAATTATTTTACTTACATATACTGTCATTAGACTAACTCAGGAAGTCAAGGACTCCAGTAGAGTTGTGTCATTATAGGGATTTCACTGTGGAGTGCTAGATGGGACTTAATTATCTGTTTCTTTTACATCTGGTGCACTTAACATCTGATGTTTGGAGATTATAAAGCATAATTATTAGTGAGTAAAACACAACTTGCAAACTCCAGAACTACATCATCAATAATATAAAAGTTAAAATGACAACTAAACCAATTTTGTGGTATTGTAAACAGAAAACACCATATGCATTATTTATTATTTATTATCCTTTATTCTTATGGTACCTACATTTTACACAGCACTTTACAGAGAATATTTAATCATTCACGTCAGTCCTATATCACACATATGTATGTTCTCCCCATGTTTGCATGGGTTCCCTCCGGGACAGGGGCAGGCTGGGCTGGGAGCAGGGAGGTATCTGCTTCCAGGGCCGCTCCCATGGTGGGCTGCCTTGGGCTAGATCACTGTGCCACCTGCATTTTTATTCCTTTAAAATGTTCCTAATAGGCTGCTGAGTCGAGTATTGCCCTACGGGCTAAAATGTGCCAGCCCTCCCCTACTCCGGGTGCTCCAATTTTCTTCCACACTTCAAAAACATGCTGGCTGCTGACTAAACTGGTCCCATGTGTATGTTTATTGGGTTCAGGAATGTAGACTGTAAACTCCAAAGGGGCAGGGACTAATGCAAATTACAAATATTCTCTGTACAGTGGTCCATAATGTGGTGGTTTTCCAATTCAACTGTATACATGTTATATGATATATCATTATTATTATCATTGTTTGGGCAGCAGGATGGCATAGTGGTTAGCACTTCTGCCTTACAGCACCAGGGTCATGAGTTCAATTCCCGACCATGGCCTTATCTGTGTGGAGTTTGTATGTTCTCCCTGTGTTTGCATGGGTTTCCTGCGGGTGCTTCGGTTTCCTCCCACACTCCAAAAACATACTAGTAGGTTAATTGGCTGCTAATAAAATTGACCCTAGTCTGTCTGTGTTTGTCTGTGTGGATGTGTGTTTGGGAATTTAGACTGTAAGGGACTGATGTGAGCTCTCTATACAGCGCTGCAGAATTAGTGGCGCTATATAAATAAATGATGATGATGATTTATTTATATAGCACCACCTATTACACACTGCTGTAAAGAGAGAATATTTGTCATTCTCCTCAGTCCCTGCCCCATTGGAGTTACAGTGTAAATTCCCTAACACACACAGACACACAGTGGGTTTAATTTTGCCAGAGAACAATTAACTTAGCAGTATGTTTTGTGGAAATCCACACAAACACGTCTAGAACATACAAACCCCAGACAGATGAGGCCTTGGTCAGAAATCAAATTCATGACCACAGCAATGGGAGGCAGAAATGCTACCACTGTGCCACTATGCTGTCCAAATGTTATGCAACGTTGCTGCCTTGGTTTGGGAACAAGTATTTAAGCAGGTGGATTTTATTATTATTAATAATAATAATAATAATAATAATAATAATGATAATAAAAATAATAATACACTAAAACTTTTGTATTAATGTAATTGATCGTCATCTATCTATATATAGATCCAGTATAGGAGGCACTCAAGGATTTACTGTGACAAAGAAGTATCAAATGTTCATTTATTCCAAAGATCTTTGGAATGTATAATGCACATATACTGTATATCACACCTGTAGACAAACATTAACTTCATACAAAAATGGCAGTATGTTATTTCAAATTGGTCTAATAGTAAAGTAAGCTTACATGTATAAATAAAGTCAGTAATGATAAGATCATAGGTGAACCACAGCGCATTAATATGGTGGAATACTACATAATATATACTTATTACATATAATGCAGCTCTACTTGAAAATGGAACAGTGCTAACCTCAGAGGTGGCAGAGGATTGGCGCATGGCGGATGTGAGTGAACAATACAACTTGATATATGGTAATGATTTTTCTCATTACCATGTATGCCCATTCACAAGTCACCATGATTTCTCATCTGGACATGCACTGGCAAATATGGAGGGGAGAATGGATATGTATCTCTTTCCTCCATATTTGCCTTAATACATAAACCCTAATTGTCTGAACAGCTATTTATTTCAAATAAATAAAATAAACAGCTAAAATAATATGATGAAATATGATGGACTGGCAGACAACTTGACCAGACAATGTACTGTTCCGACAAGTCCTGACCTAAGAACAGAAAGAAAATTGATAATATATCAGGCCAGGAACAAGGTGAGCCAAGAGATGATCTTCTAGCTAGGTAAAGACATTGCATTTTAAATCATAGTGCAGACAGTATTGAACATTTCAGACTTTGACTTCAGTATATCTGCTCAGATGCTCACTATAAATAGTGTTGAAGTACATAAGAGTAGAATATGCTGACAACAGAAAATTGATGGTAGCACTGCTAACAGAGAACGATTACTGAACCTAGCTCTTTGACCTCCTTACAACAATTTTGCAGACGTAATTTCACCTATCGTGGCACTGTATTTTCAGAACACAGTTTTTCAAGACCAAGATGCAATATTTCCTACTGACTAAAGGTGGTTAAAAGGTTCAATGGTGATACAACCATCTTCAAAGGCTGGATATTACTTACAAGACACAATATCAATATATTCTACAGTATTATAGCTTTCTAATTACAACTGTAACTTAGCTGACTGCTGTAGTTTGCACACAGGAGATTAAGCAGTATATGTAACAGGCAAAATTGCTAATGAGTCCAATTTGCATTTAACAGAATTCTGGTCTTCAATCCCTGGAGTATGGCAAGTTAAATATTCTATATCAATATTCTTAATAAGCACCCTAGCAGGCATGTATAACAAGGGTATAAAATGATACAACAAAGTGATGCCATCACCTTTTCGAAAGCATTCGATAGAATTTGAATGCATTTTCTGCTGTTCTCTACAGAATTTGAGCACGTAACATTTTATACAAGTCCACCTTTAAAGATTAATTAAAGCACTACATTATATTACTGTATGTATATGTGTATATATATGTATCAGAGGCTATGCATTGCTGATCTGATCTATGTACATGAAATAACTGAGGGGTGTATACTTAATGAAATGTGTCCACTATGCTCTCTTTCACTCCTCTACAGCTTGTTGCCATGTTTTGCATGGAGGTGCTTGCTTCTAATGAAACAAGCAGGCAGAGACTGACACTGTGGAAGCCTTGTCTTGAAGAAATTGTCTGTGGATTGGCTGTTAGTAAACAGGGGTATGTGATGTCACAGTAACTCAAATAACTGCCACCTCAGCTTTTTAGCTTGCAAGAGATCCATCTGAAGTTTAATGTAATAATGTGGAAAGAGTTTCAGCTGTCTGTAATGGAGTAAGCAGGTAAAACCTTTTAACAGAGCTGCAGTAAGGTTAACACTGAACTATGCATTTTGTCTTTATAGTTTATATCTGAAATTTTCCGCAGTTTAGTAAATATACCCCCAGATCCCTTGCTCTGTGTTTTTATTTTACCCAATGATGTTATCCTTCTGCAGATTAATCCACTATCCATCTACAACAAATTTACATCCTTCCATGACCTATTCCTCTCTCCTTTGGTCTCCTTGCCATTGCTGAAACCCTAACTGTAGGCTGTTTCTTTTAAAGTCTAATGTATTCCATAGCCAGGATCCCCTCAGTATAGTAGACATTGAAGTGAACTTTTAAACAAGCATTTGTTCGCCATATACATTTATATACAAAGCAGTAACATTCAAATTGTTTGGTACCTTGTGTTTTCAATTTTAGTATGTATGTGAATGAAAAAATGAAAATATTTGCATTCATGTACTGTATCGCAATTTTCAATAATTTATATTTTTATATATGTACTTATGAATTATGCTATGTACATACATAAAACATAATATCCGGTTAGGCATTTGTAGATGAAAGCAGTGCACGGAAGAAAAACATACACGTCAATAGACCATTGTTGACCACTAATACAAAAAAATGTTAATGCCAGTCGAACATGGTGCCACTTGGTAATTGAAAGACAGCTAAATTAGGAAGATTTTCCAAGCCACATACTGTAGCCCAATGTTCAGGCATTGTTACGGAATTAGCTGTGTCAAATAGCAACATTTGTGAATAAATTTAATAACATGTACATATGTTTGCTGCCGTGGCATAGATATTCTGCCATGTTGACAGATCTAATATCAATGAAAATGAGAACATTTCCCTCCTATGCACTAATTGTAATTTTTGTGTAAAAGATAAGAAAGACATTTCAGTTACTGCCTCAGGCAGCATATAGGCTAGGCCAGGGGTTCCCAAAATTTCTCAGTTTGAGGCACCCTTAAGGTCACCATAATTTTTCCAAGGCACCCCTAAGCAAAAATAATAACTAGGTAGTCCCGTTTTTTAAGTAGTTGGGTCAAAATGACGTAAGATGTATTTAGACCCCTTCACCATCACATTGTGCTCCTTCACCATATCACTCTGTATCCTTCGCCATCTCACACCCTCTGTCCCCCCTCTTTCAGCGTCTCTCTCTGTCCCCTTTCACTTTCCGTTCCTTTACTTACCTTCTTTCTTCATGTTCCGTGGTCTTCTGTCCTGATGTCCTCTCTGCTGCTGCTGCTCCTCACTGACACTGTCGGAAGTGACGACATCACACCCGGCAGTCAGTGAAGACAGTGAGGTGGAGGATCCGCTGGATGATTGGCAAGTTTTTTTTTTTTTTTTTTTCCCTTTTTATTTGGAGGGCGATCACGGCACCCCTGTGACAGCGCCGCGGCACCCCAGGGAGCCGCGGCGCACACTTTGGGAACCGCTGGGCTAGGCTGATATATCCCAGCTGACATGTAAAATCCAGTTTCTGGAAATGACTTTCCTAAGCAAATTATTCATAGTTGCCAACTAATGACTCATTTCTAGGGACAGTCCCAGGTTGAAAAGATTTGTTTGTAGAAATTTTTGTCCTTGATGATGTCCATATTTTTCTCTGTAGATCAACTGCCCAAAAAGCTTTATATTTTTCCTGCTAGATGCTCCAAGGTCCACAGAGACAGAATCATGCATGACCTGTGCAGATGCAGTGGCTCAATAGCAGAAGCCCTGCAGAATATTATTAAATATTGGCAACTTTGCTTAAAATCTAAAAATGTTGGTAGTACTTACTGCAATTGTACAGTATTTGGGGAGAGGATGTTGTAATAAAGTCTTTAAAAAATGTCTTGCTCATTTTAAAATATAATTGTAAATAGTCCAAATAAACAAAAATAATAGTAGTAGTTCAGTTGTTGCAGGTGAATAAGGTTATGCCCAGAGCAATATGTGTGTGTTATTTACATGTGGATTTAGGGTTTAGTCTGTCATTATAGTTGACAGATGACACATAAGAAAGATTAATGCAAATAGCTGCATTTGGGTTGTAAATATATGCATGCAAACTGTACTCTGAATGGCATTACATTGGATAAACATTGGATAAAGGGCTTGAGAAAAAAACATGGACTATAAACTGGAAATGCAAATAATCGACTTAGTATCAACAAAATATTGTAGCTGTACTACAAACTCGTGAAAGGTTTACCTTAGTCACTAAAATCCATAATGAAACATCATCTAGAACAAAATCTCTGGTAAAAAACCAATGTCTTGAAAAAAAAAAAAGTAATGTAGAGATTAAATGTACAGTACATGAAGTGTTTTTCCTAGGTAATACTAAATGACACCCAATTGTAAGAAAATTTTTATATTTCTGCTACAATATGTAAGTTTTTTTTACGTGACTTTTTTTTTTAATAATCTTGTATTAAATGCAGATAAAATGTATTTCTCCCAATGTTATTATTATTTAATTATATAGTGCCTACCTAGTATATCGTTTCTCATCAGTCCATATCCTAGTAAAACTTACAATCTGATTCCCTACCATAGGCATACATGGATAATTTTAGTGACTAACCAATTAATCGACCAGTGTGTTTCTAGACTGGGATGTTTTTAACTGCATAAAAACCCTCCGAGAACATAAACTATGTAGCAAACCACATTTGGGCCATAAATTACATCAGTAAAAAATGCTGTTCAGCTTGAGCAATAACTTTTTAATAATAGACAAAGTGCCTAAGAGTGCTCATCTGCTAATCAGTAAGAAAAAAACACCTTGTAAATATTATGGTAAAGTCCATACTTCTTTTTTAAATTAGGACTTTAGTAAAGCACTGTAGTACTATAAAACTTGTTTTGTTGTATTGTTTTGCCTTTTTTGTGAAATAATCTGATTAGAAAGCAACTTTCTTCCATGGATGGTACAATGAAAGTAAAAAAAAAATTCTTGAATATCAGCAGATCCAAGACTGAATGACTTAAAGATGCTATCTATAGCTGACTGCTAAACTGTAGTATCATCCTGAAAATTTAGTTTTCTATGGTTGATAATGTGGTAGTGAAAGTGGCACCTCATTGGATTGCTCTGTCATCTGTTATATCAAATGCGCTGTTCACTAAATGACACCAGACAATAGAATAGCTCAGTTACACACCAAAGCTGTCTTCTATGCTTGCTGTCAAACAGGGGCAGATCTAGAAAACTGGTGTACCCGGGGCGATTTAGGGGGGGGGCGATTTAGGCCCCGCCCCTTTCTAACATCTTAGGCTGCCGACGGCTGCATTCTATGTGCAGGTCCGTCCAGCCGTGACAGGCAGGGACAGTGTGCTGCCCGGCTGCTCTGATTGTGTTTTAAAACACAATCAGAGCAGCCGGGCAGCACACTGTCCCTGCCTGTCACGGCTGGACGGACCTGCACATACTGTGCAGCCGTCGGCAGCAAGTGTCTGCTAGGGGGGGCCCCGATCGCCCCCCCCCCCCCCCCCCCTGGATCCGCCACTGCTGTCAAATTATGTGTTTCTGCTCCTATCAAGTAATGATTGGGGTCAAAATGGAGGTACCATCACCAATGTGCTACACTGGAGCAGCAGTTGTTAAATATGGGGAAGTCAAAAAGTGCATAGTGCCATTAATATATTCCTAAATTAAAATATCTTACTGCAGATAACTGACCAGCAGCTTCAGTTACTAGTTTTCAACTAACCTTACTTTATGCAAACAATGTTACCCCTCCCCCTCCATATTTTCATAGAGTTTCTAAAGTTGGCTTTAGGACTCCCAAACTTTTGAAATTAAATATTCGGACACCCACAAGACTAAGGTCACGATTATCCCAAAAGAAGGAAAAGATTCATCTGTGTTAGTTACCACCCCATTTCACTATTAAATGTTACTCTAAAGATCTAGCTAACAGATTTAACTTGATCCTACAATCCCTGATTCATCCAGGTCATAGGTTTTGTCCATGGTTGGCAAGCGCCAGACAATACAAGGTGGATCGGTCATTAATTAATCACGTAAATGAGGGTAGGTTGCCATCTCTCTTCCTCTCCTTAGATGCCGAAAAAGCCTTTCAACATATTAAGTGGCCTTTCAAGATGAGAGCTCTCGCTTCATACAGTTTTCAGGATAAATTTCTCACCAGTGTACTGGCTCTCTCCCCCAAAGACAAAAATTTTAATGGACATGGAAATAGCATCAGTGGGTGGCTTCCCAATATGTTCTCTCCTTTGGTTGCCCCTGGCTCAAAGACCCCCAACTTGTGTGTCCGTCCCCTGATCTGCCTCTCCCTGGCTATTTCAGCTTGCTGTACCAAGATGACTGACATATCCCCTTCCCCACAGGTCTCTCAATACACATGTCTTCTGAGTGGTCTAGAGCAGGAAAACTACTTGTAAACAATTTCTCTAGGGTAGGCATTTTCCCTCAAATCTTGAATCTCAGTGAATTTTCTGGATTTGCCAAGAGGCAGTTTCACCAGTATCTGCAAGTTAGGCACTTCTTCCACACCTGCCTCTTGGTTAGACCTGCCATTACTATTGAGAACCTCTGCCTTTCCGGACGATCCTTAAAAAGCCTCATCTCTATTTATAAGGCCCTCATCCCTAATGGTGAGAAGAATCTGTTCCCAAAAAAATAGGAGGCCGATTTTGGTGAAAAGAAGTGTACATGACGGGGTTACAAAGTCATCAAATAATGTCTGCATCAAAGAGAATGCCTATAAGTTACTATAAATTACTCTACTGATTGTATTATGTTCCAACCAGGCATATCATTTTTCTGACTGTTTCAAATGCCTGCTTGAGGAATTTTGGCAAGTTTGTTGTAGCCATTTTGAAAGGAAATCATCTCCCTATCCACCTCTGCCTATCGGAGACTCCCCTAGGCATGCCTGTAAGATGTTCAAGAATATCATGAGTGCTGCTACATGCCAAATAGCAGCCTGGTGGAAAAATTATCTCCCCCCTGCCATCGCCTTAGTCTGCAAACACATCTGGCACAGGTATCAAATGGAACATGCAATGAGCATCCTGAAAAACTCCTAAATCGATTCTATAATGCTTTCCCTGAAGGCCTTAACCCACTAGCTTCAAATCTCACTTCCCCTCCTCCGTCCCTCATCAGGCTTCTCCCTACCCCCTCTCCCAATACTGTTGGTACAATTTGCATCGCCAGCTCTTCATTGTATTATTGTTTTTTTCCCTCATTCATGATACAAACTGATCTATATTTCTGGAAGCAATCTTGTGCATGCTCTAATTTTGTAACATTCAGTTACATTGCTTGTGATGCTTCCAATAAATAGTTTTTTCAAAAAAATTAAATTGGGACACCCATAAAATCTACCCTACACTTCCTTTAATGGCCCAAATCATTTAAAAAAATAATTTGAAACTATACCTGAGTATCCTGTTAATTTTAGTAGATCAGGAGTCAGAATTATACTAAAATAAGCATCATCATGGGACTGATCTAGTCTCTATGAGATGATGACTAAGGCTTGATGTAAAGGGCTTCAATGTAAACGATGGGGTCCATTTATTAAACCTTTTAAAAAGTAAAAGGGAAAGTGTTGTCCATAGTATCCAATCAGAATCTAGCTATCAATAATCGAATACATTCTATAAAATGATAGCTACAATCATCTATTGGTTTGTTTTGGGCAACATCTCTACTTTTTCTCTTTAGAAAGTTTAATAAATCTTCCCCTATGTTTATATTTGTCATCCTTAACATACATTTATGTTTGGGCTTTCAAATATTTTCATATTAAATGCCTTTGTCTATAAAAACAACTTGAAAAAAGTGACTGTGTTAAGTATAGCTTAGAGATTAAACAGTGCCATACTCAATTTGCTCCCAGCTTAAAACATAAGAGCTGCTCGGCTGCTGCTGAGTACAGATGATCAGTATATTTGGGCAAGCAAACCATCACCCGCACTAATCAGAAAAATGAAAAATAAAAACAAAATAGAACAAGAGGTTAACATGCATCAGACAGGACCACTCCATTGTCCTTCCTTCTGCAATTATAAGTAACTTATTCAGTCTTGCATGAAGGAAAAAAAACAGGTTTTGGGAACATATTGTCATAACATTTATTTTACTAATAGTTTTTCTGTGCAATGAGCCTTCTAATCCTTCTAGACATTACTAGCAATTAGAAAGTCCAGCACTGTGTGTAAAAAATCTAATGGACTGTGATCCTACATTTAGACATCATTGATTAAGTAGAGAACTGAATCCCACTGTCCTCGTAAAATGTGTGGTTTACTCAGATCCCAGCAGAAATATATCCATTTACTGAGTCGACTTCTTAAGGGAACATGCAGTAGATGTTCAAGGTGTGAGATAATTTAAGTGTATGTATGTATGTATATATATATATATATATATATATATATATATATATAGATATAGATATATATATATATATATATATATATATATATATATATATATATATATACATATATGGTGTCAGAACACACAGTGCATTGCAGCGTGTTGCGTATGGGGCTTCAGATGCCCCCCTGCCCCCTGGCCCAGCCAACCCTTGGCATTAATAGAAAAAACTAGAGCAATTCTGAGACACTTATTTATTTAAATGCATATGCAAACTGAACATGGCCATATGCCATAAAAAAAGTAAGTGATAGTAAATAATTAAATTTTGTCTGTTTGAGGAATCTCGAGTCCATTGTAATGATGCTGTGGACTTTCTAAAGATATTCAGTTATAATGCCAGGATTATTCTCATTTAAAGGTCTATTGATTGCAATTATCTGTTTGAAGGGGTACTTAATGTATCAGTAATTGAGCACCGTTGTAAATTTCTGTCAGCTATTGATTAACGAATTAGATTTAGTGGGTAATTAACATTTTTTCTTCAAACGTGAAACACACACTAGGGGGTAAATGTATCAAGCTGAGAGTTTATCGGCGGGTTTGAAAAACCAATCAGACTGTAAGACGCCGTCCCCGCTGATTACCTGTCAGACGGGGAACGGACGTCTGATCCCCCCGTCGGCTGTCGCGGACTTCCGGATAGCGGGCGCATGCGCCTTGGCCTCAGTCCCGTTGCTAGGCAACGGGACGCTGCTTCTGTTTCCGCCTCCGCTCTCCACCAATCACCTCAGTCTGGCGCCATTAGGGTGCCAGAGTAACAGGTTCACCACCAGTGTTCCTGGCTTCCGCACTCCCTTACTTTTCCCTGAGTATCCTGCTTCCTGTTTATCGTTGTGACCCGGCTTGGCGACCATCCTCTTTCTCTGTGTGACCCATTCTGTACCGTGACTTCGGCTTGGCGACTATTCTACTGGATTTCCCTTTTGTACCTATCTACCTGATTGCTGTGACCCGGAACCGTCTGACCTCTCTACGCTACACTGGTAACTGGCTAATATGACCGCGACCTACGTGCTCTCTGCTGCGAAGCCCAAACCTCCTTGTGGGGGTCCCTGGTGAACACCAGGGGTACGTTAGACTCCGCACCTGTTGGACCAGTTGCGCTAATACCGGTTAGTGTCTATTTATCATCAGCCTTCATAGGCCTACAGCGTGACAGTTTACTCTGGCCATGACTGACGGTACCGGAGAACCCTCTTCCCGAGACCTCCTCATCCATTTAGGAGTACGGGTAGAACGCCAGGAGGCCAACCAAGCACAACTCTTGCAGTGTTTACAAGGAGTGATTTCCCGCTTGGATGCCCTGAGCACTTCTCAGGCAGCAGCTCCCGCTCCTGATCCTGCTCCAGCCGCTGCACCACCTAGCGCAGTACTTGCTACCTCCAGAACTCTACGGATTCCAACCCCAGAGAAATACGACGGTAATCCCAAAGGATGCCGTGGATTCCTGAATCTGTGTTCCATCCAGTTTGAACTGTCACCGTAAAACTTCGCATCTGAGAGAGCTAAGGTAGCCTACATTATTTCCCTCCTGACGGGACAAGCCCTAGCTTGGGCCTCGCCACTGTGGGAACGAAGAGATGGATCCCTCCTTCATTCTAATACTTTTATTGAGAACTTCCGGAAGGTATTTGATGAACCTGGTCGTGTGTCTTCAGCTGCATCCAGTTTGCTAGCTCTTCGCCAATGTTCTTTAACTGCAGGCCAATACGCTATTCAGTTTCGTACCTTAGCCTCAGAATTAGGCTGGAATGATGAAGCTCTCTCCGCCACCTATTGGCAAGGCCTGTCAGATCCTATCAAAGACGCACTGGCTTCGCAAGAGATTCCGTCCAAGCTTGACGACTTGGTCTCTCTGTGTGTCAAGGTAGACATTCGCCTTCAAGAGCGTTCTCAGGAGAGGGCCCAAGGTCGTCGCACTATACGTTTGGCTCCTCGTTTTCAATCTCCAGCTCTCCTGGCGGAAGAGCCGATGCAAATTGGATGCTCTCGCCTGTCACGGGAGGAGAGAGAACGCAGGATCAAGAATAGTCTGTGTCTGTACTGTGGAGAGTCCGGCCATCTGCTATCTTCTTGTCCCAAGAGGCCGGAAAACTTCCCCGCCTAGGTAACACCAGGGAGGTTGTTCTAGGTTCCTGTCTCCATTCTCCCTCTCCTTCCAAAGATAACAGTTTTCTGATGCCTGTCACCCTCAAATTCTCTGACTCTTCCCTAAGTTGTTCTGCTTTTGTGGATTCCGGATCTGCAGGAAACTTCATCTCTGCCACTCTGGTGTCGAAGCTTCACATACCCTGCACTCCATTGCCGCAACCTCTGGTTCTTACGGCAGTTGACGGTAACCGTGTCAGCAACGGTTCCATCACTGACACTACTGCTCCAGGTCAGTTGCAGGTAGGGGTTCTCCATCAAGAGTGGATTCAGTTCCTGGTTATCCCACAGTCCGTTAACTCCATCAGTTTAGGGCTACCATGGCTCAGAAAACATTCACCACAATTCGATTGGGCTCACGCTCAAGTTACCTCCTGGGGTTCCTCTTGCTTCAATCAATGTCTCTCGAAAGTATTTCCTCCTAACCAACTTCCTTGTCTCTCTCTGGACTCCCACCTCAAACTACCAGAGCCGTATTTGGACTTCATTGATGTGTTTAGCAAGACCGCTGCAGAGACTCTCCCTCCACATCGAGCATGGGATTGTCCCATTGAGCTAATTCCCGGCAAAACTATTCCCAAAGGTAGAGTCTACCCCCTGGCTCTCCCTGAGACAAAGGCGATGTATTTATATATCTCAGACAACCTTCAAACAAGATTTATCGGAAAGTCTACCTCGCCAGCAGGAGCTGGATTCTTTTTTGTAAAAAAAAAAGACGGTTCATTAAGACCGTGCATAAACTACCGCCGTCTTAATGATATTACCATCAAGAACTGCTATCCGCTCCCATTGATCACAGAACTGTTCGACCGGATTAGAGGAGCCAAAATCGTCTCTAAATTAGATCTCAGAGGGGCCTACAACTTGATCCGCATTCGCAAGGGCGATGAGTGGAAAACGGCATTTAACACCCGTGACGGCCACTATGAGTACTTAGTCATGCCGTTTGGACTTTGCAATGCCCCAGCAGTCTTTCAAGATTTTGTCAACGAGATCTTCAGGGATCTTCTGTATCAATTTGTTATTGTCTACCTGGACGATATTTTGATATTTTCTTCTGACTTACATGTTCATCGTCTCCATGTCAAGACTGTTCTTTCTCGTCTCCGGAAACATTTCTTATATTGCAAACTGGAGAAATGCCTTTTTGAGCGTTCACAAGTTCCATTTCTAGGATACATAGTTTCAGGCACCGGCCTGCTGATGGATCCGCAGAAAGTGGAGGCCATTGTCAACTGGCCATTACCTATTGGTCTCAAAGCTACCCAACACTTTATTGGCTTTGCTAATTATTACCGGCAGTTCATTAAAAGCTTTTCATCCATTATTTGTCCTATTACAGCTTTAACTCGAAAAGGTGCCTGCAGCAAACCATGGCCTGTCGAAGCCATATTGGCTTTCAAGACTCTTAAGGAAGCATTTCTTTCGGCCCCTATACTCAAACAGCCAGACCAGAAGAGACCGTTTTTTATTGAAGTGGACGCTTCTTCAGTCGGGATTGGAGCAATACTTTCCCAGAAATCCGCTTCAGCAACATTAGAGACTTGTGGATTCCTGTCTAAGAAATTCTCTAGCACTGAACTAAATTATGGAATCGGTGACAAGGAATTATTAGCCATCAAGATTGCCCTTGAGGAGTGGCGCCACTTACTAGAGGGTGCCTTACATCCCGTCACGGTCATGACAGATCATAAAAATCTTACTTATCTCCAGGAGGCACAATGTCTTAATCCCCGTCAAGCTCGCTGGTCTCTTTTCTTTGCCAGGTTCCAACTCATTCTTATCTTCCGTCCCGGTTCCAAAAACTCCAAGGCCAATGCTCTCTCCAGGTCCTTTGATAATGCTGGTATTCTCACTTGTTTAGATAACAAAATGATTCTAAACCCAATACAAACAGTGGCCATTACCAATTCTTCAGTGATCTCTCCCCCCTCCAGGGCGTTCATTTGTGGAACCTCATCTCCGCTCTAAACTACTATGTTGGGCTCACGAGTCCAAATTTGCCGGCCATGCCGGTTACAACAGAACCAAAGAATTCCTCTCCAGATATTATTGGTGGCCTAATCTGGCTTCAGATGTTCAAAAATTCGTATCTGCATGTTCGGTTTGTGCATGCCACAAGGTGCCAAGACAAAACCCTCCTGGTCTTCTCCTTCCTCTGCCTATTCCGGATTCTCCCTGGACCAGCATCACCGATCTCCCTTTGAGCAATGGCTACAATACCATCTGGGTCGTGGTAGACCGCTTTTCAAAAATGTCACACTTCACTCCTTGTAAAAGTCTCCCTTCAGCCCCTAAACTCGCAGATTTGTTTTTAAAGAACATCTTCCGTCTTCATGGATGCCCTCGAGAGATCATCTCTGACAGAGGAGTACAATTTGTCGCTAAGTTCTGGAGAGCTTTTTGTAAAAAGATTGGAGTCAGTCTCAAATTTTCTTCCGGATATCACCCCCAAACTAACGGACAAACAGAACGAGTGAATCAAGACTTGGAGTGTTTCCTACGGTGTTTTGCTTCTGATCATCAAACGACATGGAATGATCTTCTGTATTGGGCCGAATTCGCCCACAACAATCTTCTACATTCCTCCTCTGGGCGTTCTCCATTTTTCATTATCTACGGCAGACAACCCACTCCTCCTCTTTTATCCGAAGCTCCTTCTTCTCTAGTACCAGCGGCTGATACTCTCATCCACGACTTCTCTCTAATCTGGTCTCAAACCAAAGAAGCACTGTCTACTTCAGTACAGAGACAGAAGAAAGCGACTGATCTTCATAGAAGAGTTGCTCCAGTCCTGAGGGTAGGAGACCGTGTTTGGTTGTCTACGCGCAACCATCGACTTCAAGTCCCATCCATGAAATTGGCTCCTAAATTTATTGGTCCCTTTTCCATAGCACAAGTCATCAATCCTGTTTCCTTTAAACTTGCATTACCTCCGTCTCTTAGAATCCATAACACATTTCATATTTCTTTGCTGAAACCGCTAATTCTCAACACATTCTTCAGAGAACCTGTTCCCCCTCCACCTATTAAAACATCTTTAGGGGATGAATTCGAGATCGAGAGGATTCTGAAGAGACGTTTCTTCCAGCGCAAACCTCAGTATCTAGTACACTGGAGAGGTTACGGTCCGGAGGAGATTTTGTGGGTCTCGGAAGCCGACCTTCATGCTCCTCGTCTCCTTGCTAAATTTCTGAGGAAAGGCAATCCTTCTCTGAGAGGGAGGAGGGGAGGGGGTACTGTCAGACGCCGTCCCCGCTGATTCCCTGTCAGACGGGGAACGGACGTCTGATCCCCCCGTCGGCTGCCGCGGACTTCCGGATAGCGGGAGCATGCGCCCTGGCCTCAGTCCCGTTGCTAGGCAACGGGACGCTGCTTCTGTTTCCGCCTCCGCTCTCCACCAATCACCTCAGTCTGGACTCTATTTAAACCTGCCTCTGGCGCAATTAGGGTGCCAGAGTAACAGGTTCACCACCAGTGTTCCTGGCTTCCACACTCCCTTACTTTTCCCTGAGTATCCTGCTTCCTGTTTATCGTTGTGACCCGGCTTGGCGACCATCCTCTTTCTCTGTGTGACCCATTCTGTACCGTGACTTCGGCTTGGCGACTATTCTACTGGATTTCCCTTTTGTACCTATCTACCTGATTGCTGTGACCCGGAACCGTCTGACCTCTCTATGCTACACTGGTAACTGGCTAATAGGACCGCGACCTGCGTGCTCTCTGCTGCGAAGCCCAAACCTCCTTGCAGGGGTCCCTGGTGAACACCAGGGGTACGTTAGACTCCGCACCTGTTGGACCAGTTGCGCTAATACCGGTTAGTGTCTATTTATCATCAGCCTTCATAGGCCTACAGCGTGACACAGACTTTAACTTTCATTTATTTAGTACATAATACAAAATGACAGCTAGAATTTGATTGGTTGCTATAGGCAACATCTCCACTTTTGAAACCCGCTGGAAAACTCTCAGCTTGATACATTTACCCCTAGATGTGTAAAGTGGAGCTCCTAAAATAATAAACTATCCAATATATAGATTAAGCGAACATGGTACATAACAGAAACAGCAATTAAATTGTACAGTAAATGAGCACCTATTTCCCGGGTGCTCCACCCGGATGTTTTTACTTGCCACCCAGCTCTTGGAGCCCAACAGTGTCCTATTATAATAGAATAAACCATAGTTTATCCTATTAGAACAGGCACTATGTGAGCATTACAGCTAGTAGTATGTGTGTGTTATAGCCCAGACCACCAGTCTGACCAGTCCTGGCAGGTGTGGGCAATAACCTCCAACATGTTTCAATATTATTACAAAGTATTATAACTTCCCCCACCCGTCTGCTTCTTAATGCCACCCGGCTGGCAACATTTTCTGGGACGGTCACTGTATAAGGCTAAGTTGTGTAAAAACTTGGACCCGGGATTATGCAAATAAATAAAATTCTTATTTTTGAAAATATATTTGAAAAAATATTAACAAAAATGTAGAATGTGAAAATGGGTGCCATCCCTTATAAAGTGAAGAAATATACCCAAAGAATAGTAATGTGTAGCTAGTACATAACATAACAAATTACAATTTTATTTTTGTTTGGATATTAAATTTCAATTGTTTTTACTCATATTTTCTTTGAAAGTGGATGGTCCTGATTACTTGTATAAAAAGTTAGAGTATGTACACCAACAAGTTGTTTTTTTATATAGCATATTGCATGACTTTAAACTGGATATTGACTGCAGAACCAATAAGTATTTAATCCTATGCAGTGTCCCAATACATCCTGGGATATATACCAGCAATTTCTCAGTACATTACAAAGATATTTCACCAGCAATTGTCCCACAAAATATAAGCAATATTCCTAAAATAGCAAAGCAATACCACAGTTTAAATAGTGTCATCAATAAAAAATCCTAGAATAGTACTTTCAATATTTTTTATTTTAAAATGCAATCATGCCTGTACAAACAATAAACTCTGACTACAACTGCTGATCTATTTAAGAAATAAAATGTCATGTTACATATAGTGATCCTCTACTGTTTATCTGCACAGGAATACAGAACCCACATACATTTGAACATAAAACTATTGGCAATAATTGCTTCATTTTATATATATATATATATATATATATATATATATATATATATATATATATATATATATATATATTAAGTTTAGCCTGTTTACATTACAGTTTTTTTTAAAAAGGAAGACTTTGTTATTTTCTAAACATATTGAGAATCTGATTTACTTTAGGAGTAGCATAAAAAATGAATGTGGTAAGAACATAGTTGAAGAAATAACTAACCTAACAGCATACATATAGTCCAAGCAAAGAAATCTGAAAATGCTTGATCAAAGTGTTGAAGCCCAGCAAACATACATTTTTGTGCTATTGTGTTTGCAGTCCGCCAGTTTGTATTATATGTGCAGTCATTGTAGTGTAAATTATTTAAAATAAAAGAGTTTGAGCGAGTTTTATGTTTATAAGTATGAGAATTTTGTCTGCCTCAATTTTGTCTAACACCCTTCCTATTTGGCTATGGGTGTACTAATTAGCATAGTGTATTGCCAGATATCCATCTATATTGTTTGCAGTCTACCAAAACAAGCTAAGAGCAATTTTATGTGCAATAGGTGAGAGATTGATCTCTATAACTGTTAACGTAGGAACCCATAGGAAGAGGTCATCATGCAGTAGTGTGTACAGGCTTCAACGATTTAATCAGGCTAATAAATAAGAACCTCATTCTCTTAAAGAATTGCCCAATTTAGCAATATTGTAACATTTCCAGATGTCCTTGTTTAGCTAAGCATTTTCAAAACTATTGGCCTCATTCCGCATTTGGGAACAGAATTTTGTATGTTTCTCTGATAGCATTTGGTTTTAACTGTACCGTAAAGAATCACTCCTATCATTTTTTTTTGCGATCCATTGTGTAAACCTCACCACAATGAAAGGTTAATTACAACTGTCGTTTCCAGGCTCTGTGAAATGTGTAATGCAAGATTTTAAAGAAAACAGTGTAGAATGGCTATGACAAACCAAAAGTGGACAGTATCATTGTTTCTTCACAGCTCTGCAAAATGCACCGTATGGTCAGGGCATTCAATTTGCAAAACAATTACGCAGCCACTTTGCTCATCTCTGGGTTTAGCCTATATGTATGTTCTTGGTCCTTGAGGGTCATTGCAGGTGTTCCTCTGTCCCTTTTATGAATGTATATTTTTAGTCACAGCAGCGTAGCATCTTGTGTAGTTTATTTAAAGTAAAATTGTTTGTGCGTATATACCTCACAGTTTTATGTATCATAAAGAGTTGCTCAATGTTTGCAAGCATGATTCTTGTCACTGCTTTTGTTTTGGCCACCTGTTTGGTTCAACAAGGGTCTTCACATCTTTATTTATGAGAATACCAATTTATTGTGAATTATGTATAGCTATTCTGTGACATATGTAAACTTTTTGACTCCTTAATCTACTTTTTCCATAAATCCCATGTAGATTAAGAGCTTGTTATGACTAGCAAATTTAGAAGTGCTGCCTATCCTACACCTAGTAAGTAGAGCACCAAAGTGCTTAGTCACATATGTCCTTCAAAGTACACCGCAATCCTCCAGCTGATGAAAATATATGATTAATTGTAGGCCTGAAAGCCAAGACTTTACATAGCTCAAACAATATCAATTAGTGTATATATTTATATAATAATGTACCATTTTCATTTTCTTTCTTTGTAATTGTTTATATGCCATAAGGTAAAGTTAGAAACTGGATAATGTTGACATTTGCCTGACAACCTGTTGACATTTGCCTGACAACCTTTGTAGTAGAAATATTATTTGAAATCGTAGCAGTTGCATATTCAGGATGTCCTGTAGCAACAATCCTTTCTGAAACTTTAAAAGTTATATAGTGAACACATTACTTAAAAAAGAGATTTGCTAATACCTACTTTTTTTGCTATGCAATATGACATAATGAGGACCAGAAAAAACCTTAGCTCTGTTAAGCTTAATGTGCATCAACCATTTTTATGAATCCAGCAGCATCTGGGAGAACATATTTTAGCAGTATGTATCGACTGAGAAATAAACATACTAGACTTCAAAAAAAGATACCCTTGTTGAAGTTATGCACATACTGTATGCTTTTTTAATTAAATCTTAAAAAACGACTTCTCGGTTAGGTCCAGTGCCAATGGTAAAATTTATTGGACAAGCTTTAGGCTTCCATTAGTGTCTTAGTCGTCTACTTCTGGCCAATTGAAGGAAACAACTTACTCAATAAATTGGTTACACAAAATGATCAAATCATGGAAATATCCTTAATTGTGTTGTTTAAAAGACCAGACTAGTCAACTACATAATTTTAGGGACTGTCAGGGCAAAAATAAAAGTGTCAGATATGTGTTTAAAAAATGTATCACGTGTGTTGAGATTACATACAATAAATCTAAAAATTGAGCATTTCCTTTCCATTGATTTTCCATGTCAGAGTGCACCTCCTCCGTGGTCCTGCCTTATTAAAAATATTACATTCCAAGACATGTTTGGGGTGACCTGTGATCTATTTGTGACAATGCTCTGGTCTTTTCCTTTCTTGAGGCCATTGTTTTGTTTTAACACAAGATATCTTAACTCCCCTGCAGTCTACTAAATAACATTGTCCATATAAGAGATTTACCAGATCAATTAATTTATCAGAGACACCTATGCACATATTTTTCTCATGTGTTCCCAAAAAATCCAAGCACTATATAAGTCTACAATATACTGTATACCTAAAACTCACCACACATGTGGCCAGGGCCGCCATCAGGGGGGTACAAGGGGTACCAGCATATGGGGCCCGGGCTCACTAGGGGGCCCGCTCTCCTCTAATCCCGGCGACCCCACTGCTGCATTGATCCTGCAGCTTTCAAACACAATCGCAGGGGAATGATCGTTCCACCCCTGCGATCATGTGATCCGCCCCCTCTCCCTGTCAGCTGACCTCACACTGAAGTTCCTGCCGATGATATAGGAAGAAGCAACAGAGAAGCTGCAGCCTGCAGGAATCAACATGTAGGTAAGTATTTTTTATTTTAAAACAGATAGAGGTACTTAATGGAGGGATAAAGACAGCTAGGAGTTACACAGAGAGAGAACTGGATTAAGGGCTGAGCACACAAAGGGAGATTTATTGTTCATATGCAAACCCAGGACAGACTAAGACACCACTTCCATCTGTTAGTGAGGTTATTTCTGGGATCATGTATGTACACCACTGAAAAATCATCCACACTACTGCCTGATACATGTGTCATTAATAATCAGAAGTGTAGTTATCCAGAGGGTCAGGTGTGAGAGTAGTTTATAAGTGATTCATACTGTATACTGAATTAACATAATTAGAGTAAGGTACATTACTGTGATCAGCCACCTATACCAGTTAGGAACTGCATGATAATATCTGAATTTAGTAGTAATTATGTTATTAGAGTTATTTGCCTGTTACTGTGATTTACATTGTATGCTCCTACTCCAATCTTCAACTGAACTGTGTGTATTACATTGTTGTCTAAGTTTGCATCCATTTATCTGCTATTTTACCCAAGCCACTGCACCTCTGCTTATTAACAACCATGCTGTGGTAGTTTGCTCCTATTTACAGGGTGTGTGGGTCGACGTCTGTATATACACATGCAAATTGACCATACCCCCCAACCCTACCTCTTTTGTCAATCAGGCCAGGGGGTGTGACCACTCCTGATATCCAAGCTTATATTCATAATCCAAGCAAAATAAATCTCTTTGCATTTTATATTCCACTTCATTTTACATCCATATAAACCCATTATCACTAATAGGAGATATATATATATATATATATATATATATATATATATATATATATATATATATATATATTATATATATATATATATTGTGTGATCTATACCTGCTAACAAGGCTCCTTGTCATAGTGTGATAAAAGCTGACTCTGCTTTTCCCACTTATTAGGATTTAGCAATAACCTAGGCTAATGCTAAGGATGTCTTGAAGGGTTGATATCATTTGAGATGGAGGTATAGTTTTTCATAAATACAATATTGAACAACATTCAAAAATTGTACTTTAAGGGAAAAGGCGCATAATGAAACAATAAAGAAAGCAAGGAAATGATGTTGGTGGATATAAATACATATCCAGTTGCCTAAAACTATGTTAAATTTTAGATTAAATAATATTCCTCTCCACACTACTTGATGCACAATCACAAATCTATAATTGAGATGTAGTTCAAGTAATTCAATTGCACAGGTATATATGGCAAATCCAATATAACAATAAGTTTATATCTGTGATTCAGTCCCACAGTCCAAAATAAATCCCACTTCCAATAGCGATTCAGAGCACACAAAGTTCAAATATGCTGCTCTTAGTAATTAATGTAGATTTGCATCAGTAATTGATGATAATGCAGTTCAGCCACATTTACATCTGCCTCCAAATACATAAGTTGGGACAGTGGTTGGGAGGGTGCAGTCGGTTAGTGCTGGGGGAGGGGGGGTGTTGGGGAGGTTGTTGTGCTGGAGGGGCCCATGCCCGTTTCGTTTGTACTGGGCCCCACGATTTCTGATGGCAGCCCTGCATGTGGCCATCAGTTTAGGACACATTGACCAGAAACCACCATGTTTATGGATATCCACTGACTACCATCATTATACATTACACAGTTTATTGATTTTATATTATACCAGTTTGATTGCAATATAATATTATTATAGCATGTACGTTATGTTAGTTACAAACATAGATACAATAATTCTATTTGTGGATTGTGAGTTGATATTTTTGAGAACTATAGAGAACCAATTATATGAAAACAATAAAGAAAGCCTGCCCTCAACGTTATATCATATTTCTTATTAAATTGATAATGTTATAAAGGAATATAAGAAAGGGGAAAGGAAAAGTCAGCTACTAGCTGTGAGGAATTCTGTTAACCTCAGAATTTCTTTTACAAATATAGTAAGAAAAGCTATGCTGGTTATACTTTCTCCCACAAATAAATATATAAAAATATCATATTAACAGTATGTAGTACCAATATTATTATTATTATTATTATTATTATTATTATTATTATTATTATTATCATTATTATCAATAGGTTTAATAAAACTATCAGCACCAATAGTGAGCTTAAATCAAACTGGAAAACAAGTCAAATATTATTATTTATGTAAAAA
This sequence comes from Mixophyes fleayi, assembly GCF_038048845.1. Lineage (NCBI taxonomy): Eukaryota > Metazoa > Chordata > Amphibia > Anura > Limnodynastidae > Mixophyes > Mixophyes fleayi. The sequence goes on along the minus strand of NC_134404.1, from coordinate 163,684,834 downwards.
TAGTATTATAAGTCCACGCAAATAAAACCAAATAAATTATATCTGAACAGTACTTTAAAAATTGAACTAAAACTTAAACGTAATAACTCCACAATGCCAGGAGGATGTAATTGTAAAAATTCAAATGTAATAATGCAAATATTAAAGTCTAACTTGTTCCTTTGCCCTACCAGCGATTTCATCAGAGGCATAGTTCATTCAATAAGAAAGGGTCTTATTTAAATCCAAAGAAACAAATCAGACCTTAGCAATTCATTCATTATTCCTCAGTTGAGCGCATTTTTAAAACGTGCAAATATCCAAAAATAACAGACACGGCTGCATCTTCTGGTTGACTCATTTCTTGGTTCTGACAAAAGAATATGTGTAACATTTAAAAGTAAATATTTAAACAGTAAACACATTTGTACATCTAATTCCGTATATATGATAATATATATATATATATATATATATATATATATATATATTATATAATCATAAATTATGTTGTGTCATTTTTTTGATGATATTATTAAGATACAGAGGTTATACAATTATTACACAATAAGGTATGATACTATAAGTGGTCTGCGGGTTTACAGTTTCTGATGTATATCCAAAAGGAGACTGTTGTATGAGATCATTTAGTTTAACTTTTAGTTTTGATGGTACATATATATACACGCGAACAACTTCTTCCTTTTTATGGTGCTTTATTGTCAGGATGGTAAATGTTTTGACACCGTATACTTGCACAGCAATCATGGAGACCCTAAACGCTAGCTATACATAGACCAGCTCTCTCTCAGGACCAGCCAGCTTTCCCAGCGTTGGTCTCCGTGAAGAAATGGCACAAACAAGCTTTTATACATGATACTCCTCCCCCAGCCTTAGCTTGATGGACAGGTGACACACCCACCTTCTCTTCAAGAGAAAACGCCCATCACTGGCTCTGTTTCAACTAACAGACACACCCTGTCTGTTTGCTGAGAGGAAGCAGCTTTTAAATCATGTAAGTTAACCAACTTTAAACTACACATAAGTCTTTACTTGGTTTAACCTGAATCTAGGTGCATAACTGCGCCAATGTCTTACTCTGCTTGTATGTTTTCTTTGCATATTGTCAGATAAATGCCTCCCTTTGTTACATATCCCTCCCCCTAGCGCCTCCAAGTCGGGGGACGCGGACTTCGCGAGGAGCGCATATTTTCGTGACAATGCATCTGCATTCTTGTGCAGAATCCCAGGTCTATAATCTACTGAGAACTTGAAAGGTTGTAGTGCCAAGAACCAGCGGGTTACCTTGGCATTTACCTCCCGGTTGCTCTGCATCCATCTCAATGGTGCATGGTCTGTTATTAAGGTGAACTCTCTGCCTAGGAGATAATAGCGCAGAGCATCTGTAGCCCATTTTATGGCAAAACATTCTTTCTCCACAGTGGCATATTTTTGTTCCCTTGGAAGCAACTTACGACTTAGGTACAGGACAGGATTTTCTACTCCATTCTTCTCCTGTGACAAGACTGCACCTAAGCCAACACCAGAAGCATCAGTTTGGAGGAAGAACCTCCGGGTAAAATCCGGTGCTTGTAGAACTGGGGAGGAACAAAGAGCTAACCGAAGATCAGACCAGGCGGTTTCTGCAGAATCAGACCAAGTTAATCTATCTGGACAACTTTTTCTTAACATGTCCGTAAGTGGAGCAGCTCTAGTGGCGAAGTGGCTTACAAACCGCCTGTAGTAACGTACTAAGCCTAAAAAAGTTCTTAACTGCGACTTTTTTTCTGGTTTTTGACTGCCTCCACTTTGTCTAGCTTGGGTTTTACACGCCCTCGACCAACAGCGTACCCCAAATATTTGGCTTCTCTCATGGCTATGGCACATTTCTCTGGGTTAGCTGTTAACCCTGCTGACCTTAATGAAGCTAAGACCGCCTCAACTTTGGCTGAATGTGATCCCCAGTCTGGGGTATAAATTACTATATCGTCCAAGTAAGCAGCTGCATAAGCTGTGTGAGGTCGTAGCAATTTATTCATTGCCCTTTGGAAGGTGGCAGGTGCCCCATGCAACCCAAAGGGTAGGACTTTATATTGATAGAGACCATCAGGGGTGGAAAACGCAGTCTTTGGCTTGGCCGTGGAAGTCAGGGGAACTTGCCAATAACCCTTTGTTAGATCAAGGGTTGTTAAATAATTGCTACCAGCAAGATTTTCCACTAGTTCATCCACACGTGGCATCGGATAGGCATCAAACTGCGACATACTGTTTAGGCGCCTAAAGTCATTGCAGAACCTAATTGTCCCATTGGGTTTCGGGACAAGCTCAATGGGACTATTCCACTCACTAGTGGACTCTTCAATCACATCTAACTGGAGCATCTTCTCAACCTCCTTTCTCACGTCCACCCGTCTGGCTTCTGGAATACGATACGGCTTCTGCTTTACAATGAATCCTGGCGCAGTGACAATGTCGTGTTCGATTAAGGTAGTGCGCCCAGGAATGGAAGAGAAGACATCCCTGTTCCGGCAAATCATTTCTTCAGTCTGTTGTCTTTGCTAAATGGACAAAGCTGGCTCTATGGGCACTTCAGACTTTTCAATGGCAGTACTCACTACTTGAGGAGAGGTTTCCTCATCATGCCAAGGTTTAAGAAGGTTAACATGATATATTTGCTCCTCCCTTCTCCTACCTAACTGGCGGACTCTGTAATTGACAGGACCGACAGCCTCTAGAACTTCATATGGACCCTGCCAATGGGCGAAAAGTTTGCTTTCCTGGGTGGGAACCAGGACTAGGACCTTGTCCCCAGGCTTGAAAGATCGAACAACAGCACTTTTATCATAACTTTTTCTCTGTCGTTCCTGAGCCTCTTTTACATGTTGCTGCACAATTGGCCCTATCTTTCCTAGCCTCTCATACATTTGGGACACAAATTGTACCAGATTTGGCTCCCTAGGACCTTGCTGCTCCCACCCTTCTTTTAACATATCCAAGATACCCCTGGGCTGTCTCCCAAACAATAACTCAAAGGGACTAAACCCTGTTGAAGCTTGAGGTACCTCACGGATGGCAAACATCAAATAGGGAATAAGAGTGTCCCAATCTTTTTTCTCTTGAGCCACTGCTTTCCTGAGCATGTGCTTTAATGTGCGGTTAAAGCGTTCCACCAAGCCATCTGTTTGTGGATGGTATACAGAGGTGTGAAGCGCCGTAACCCCTAGCAACTGGCACATGTCCTTCATCAGTTTAGACATGAATGGAGTACCCTGAACTGTGAGAATTTCTTTGGGTATTCCTAAGCGTGTAAACATCAATACAAGTTCCTTAGCTATGGTGCTGGACTTTATGTTTCGTAGGGGAATTGCCTCTGGATACCTGGTTGCATAGTCAAGCACCACTAGTATATATTGGTGCCCACGTGCAGATTTTTCCAGTGGCCCCACAAGGTCCATAGCTATCCGTTCAAAGGGAACTTGTACTATTGGTATTGGATGAGAGGTGCCCTGTACATGGGTTTGGGACAGGTTCTCTGACAAATGGGACAGGACCGGCAATACTTTTTCACTGCCATGTGTACACCGGGCCAGTAAAACCTAGGCAGAACTCGTTCCCATGTTTTATCCTCCCCTAGGTGTCCCCCACAGACGTGTGTGTGCTGCTTTTAACACTAGGGGTACATGGACCTGAGGAACCATTAATTGTTCTACTTATTCCCCCTGTACATTAGCAACTTTATACAGGAAATTATTTTTAACAATAAAATATAGTATACCTTCTGCAGGGTTGTCGGCTTTCGCTACCCCATTTACCTCAGTCACACTTTTGAAGGCATGTTCCAAAGTGGCATCATTAAGTTGGTCTCGAGCAAAGTCCTGCAGAGGAAACAAAATTGGTATTGCGGACCAGTCCGTATCCTCACTGACAGGCGGGGTGGGCTCATCTGCGACATCACCGACCAATGCTACTTTGGACTTTCCATGTTTCCCCGCAGGTGGATGCTTTTGTGGAACTCCTGCTGTGACTCCCAGGATGGCATTCCGGTTTGGCGGTTCCAAAAGATCTATGCCCAGATGTTGTGGATTCTTAGGCGGTTTCTTTAAGACCGGGCTTCCAACCGTTGCATCAATTGCCGGCATGTCCGGCCAGATCCGCTCACCGAGGACATCATTAAACAGTGGGAAGTCTTGCCCCAAAATGAGTGGATATGGGAGTTTAGGTGCTATGGCAGCTACCACCATAACAGTTTTGTCTTTGAGTGTGACTGGTAGTATTGTTCTTTCATACTCCTCTGTCGTGCCATGTACGCAAAGAACCTTCACCTTGGGCAACCGTTAAGTTATGGTTTCGGGTAAGGCAGAGCTGGAAACCAATGAGAGTTCACTCCCCGAGTCAACCAAGACCAGAACAAGGTTTTGGTTGATTAGCACAGTCACTCGGAACAAACAAGGACTTCCTGATGTGGGACTCATGGTAAAACAGCTTGGAAAAGCAGGCCCAATATGTGCCACGGAACAGTCCATGGGTTCCGGTAGTTTAGGACACTCTGCCTTAAAGTGGCCTGGCTCACCACATTCAAAACACTTCAGATTAGACAGCTTTGCACCTGGCCCTCTGTCCGTAGCATTTTTACCATTGGGCCCTATAGCCAGGATTGTCAAACCTGGCTTTTGGCGTGGCAGCGGCTTTGGCACAAATGCAGGTTCTTTAGTCATTTGCTGTAGCGCACAAAACCTTTCTACCACGGTGGCAAGCTCTTCATAAGTTTGTGGGTCTGATTGCAGAACCCACCTTTGCAAATCGCGGTTCAGCCCCCGGATGCAGTGATCTATCGCCAGAACTTCAATAATCCGAGAAGGCGAATTCTCCTCAGGCTGCAGCGATTTCTTTAAAATTTTAGAAAGCTCAGCCATTTGCGCTCTGACCGGTTTTTCTTTACCATAGCGCCATTGGTGATAGCGCTTGGCTCGGCCTGGCCCGGAAAATCCAATGCGAGCCAATATCTCAGACTTTAGGCACAGGGATCGATAACTGAAGAAGCCTAGTGCGAAACGCGTTGGATGGAACAAATTTGTGCCTCTCAAAGGCACCCTACATATATCAGAAACTGCCGCTGTGGGAAACAAACGGACCCACTTCACGCATGCGCATGCGCAACTCTGCTAGGATTGCGATAATACCCGCGACTTCCGGGTTTGGATTATCACACCTCAGCGGGACGGCACAAGCGTTCATCATATCGGCTACCTTGGCACATAACAGGATAACTTGGAAGGATACCACAGGCCATCTATATTGAGGGTAAGTACTCTATCACCCAGCCTTTCTTAGGCGCTCTCCATCGGACTACAATGTCTGCTGACATTCCTAAAGGAGACTTTATACCTGCCTGACACACATAGAATTGATTTTGTTGCTACTCCTGGTGTTCAGCGGACTTTAGTGGCCCTATCAGAAAACCGTGTTTATGTGGCCTGACAAGCCTAACGGAAACTTCACGATTGCCACATCTATTTACCATTGACTTTATTGTATCTCTGTGTCCAGTGGACTTTACCAGCCCTATCAGAGACTTGTGTTTGTATGGCGAATATGGATTTTGTTTGCCGCACTTAAATGTGGTATATCTTCTCTGTCTGTCTTTATGCTTACAGCTTCATATGTGCCATCTTTTAATATGTCAGTGCTATGAATACTGGAGGGTGTTACCCACCAATACTGCAGTTAATAAATTTCTCTGTATTTATCTATACCTGACTATTATTCCTAGTGCCGAGGCATATACTAATCCTAGGAATTAAAATTAGAGGTTGGTACCTCTGTATTGACCCTAAAATAACCTGCTATCCCCTCTGATCAAGCGCCAGGGAGTTATACAATTATAAGCTTTTATACATGATACTCCTCCCCCAGCCTTAGCTTAATGGACAGGTGACACACCCACCTTCTCTTCAAGAGAAAAAGCCCATCACTGTTTCAACTAACCCACACACCCTGTCTGTTTGCTAAGAGTAAGCAGCTTTTAAATCATGTTGTCACGGGCACTAGGAGTTCTACCCAGGATTCACCAGATGATAATGCTTACCAGAGGGGCGGGGTTTACACAGTGATCCTCTGGGCAGTAGGTTGAATAGTAGGAACGTTATACAACAGCAGGTGGAGAGAGAATGTCAATGGAGTAGATAGGAGTCAGCGACTCGCAGCTATAATGGTAGGAAAGTCAGCGACTTGCAACTATAGTGCAGAGGCAGGTATAAACCAAAAAGAGCCGGGCGAACGTGAATAGGTGAAGGAAGGTAACGGGAGAGTCAGTGGTGTGCGGATAGCAAGTTGTACCACTGCTGTGATGAGAAGACTAGTCCAGGTGCAGGTAGGTAGCGGGAGAGTCAGTGGTCTGTGGATAGCAAGTTGTACCACTGCTGTGATGGGAAGACTTGTCCAGGTGCAGGTAGGTAGCGGGGAAGTCAGTGGTCTGCGGATAGCAAGTTGTACCACTGCGAGGAGGTGAGGACTTGTCCAGGTGCAGATAAGTAGAGTAATAGTAATAGTCTATGGCTGTATGTATACAGCTGGAGAGCAGAAAAGCTTGTCCAAACAGATATGCAGGGCAACAGCTAATAGTCTATAGCGGGTATGTATACCGCTGCTGAGTAAAGAGGCTTGTCCAAAGCAGATATGCAGGATAACAGCTAATAGTCTATATCGGGTATGCATACCGCCGCTGAGTAGAGAGGCTTGTCCCGGTGCAGACACAGCAGGAGAGCTGGGAGGCTGTAGCGGGTATGGGAACCGCCGGTGAGTAGAGCAGGTAATCCAGCAGGAAGCAGAAGACACGAGCAGGAGAGCTAGGAGTCTGTAGCGGGTATGGGAACCGCCGATGAGCAGAGCAGGTAATCCAGCAGGAAACTGAAGACACGAGCAGGACACAGGGAACACCTTCAGAGACTCACAGGGAGCGAGAATCAAGATCAGGCAATGATACAAAGGCCACAGGTGGCTTAAATAGGGAGAGGTGATTGATCCACCAATTAAGTTAAAAGCAAGGTCATAAGAGTTCAGGAATCCTGCACATGCACAGTCCTATCAAGATGGCGGACGGCCGCGGCTTAGGACAGGCGCCGGCAGGAAGGCGAGAGAACCACGCACAAGAGCAGAGGCACTCACGGTCCGGTGAGTGACACATGTAAGGTAACCAACTTTAAACTACACATAAGTCTTTACTTGGTTTAACCTAAATCTAGGTGCATAACTGCGCCAATGTCTTACTCTGCTTGTATGTTTTCTTTGCATATTGTCAGATAAATGCCTCCCTTTGTTACAATATATATATTTATATACATACACAATTCTACATATTATTATTATCATTTATTTGTTAGGCGCCACAAGGTATCCGCAGCGCCGCACACAGTACTAACAATAGACTATACAGGGTGAAACCATACAGAACAATGAACAAAAAGTACCAATACTTCAGAAACTCCGGCTAGTCATATGCAGTAAAGACGGAGCGGAAGAACAGGTATGGAGATAGGAGGGGAGGGGGTCCTGCTCATACGAGCTTACATCCTAAGGGAGGGTAAACAGACCAGGCACAAGAGGAGCCAGTTGAGGCAAGAGGAGAGAAGGGAGGATGAGCAAAGGGAGGAGATGGGGGTTAAGTAGATGGTTGGTAGGCTTTGAGGAAGAGGTGAATTTTGAGTGCACGTTTGAAGGAGCACAGAGTAGGAGAGAGACGGATGGAACAAGGGAGGTCATTCCAGAGAAGGGGGGCTGCACGGGAATAGTCTTGGATTCTGGAGTGGGAAGAGGTGATAAGGGTAGAGGAGAGGCGGTGGTCGTTGGCCGAGCGCAAAGAGCGGGCAGGAGTGTGAATGGAGAGGAGGTTAGAGATATAAGGGGCACTAGAGTTGGAGAGAGCCTTGTAAGTGCTGGTGAGGAGTTTGAAAAGGATTCTGTAGGGGAAGGGGAGCCAGTGTAAGGAAAGGCAGAGAGGGGAGGCAGAGGAGGAGCGGCGTGAGAGGAAGATGAGTCTTGCGGCCGCATTGAGTATAGAGCGGAGGGGGGAGAGACGGGAGTGGGGGAGGCCAGTGAGGAGGGGGTTACAATAATCAAGGCGAGAGATGATGAGTGCGTGGATGATAGTTTTGGTGGCATCCTGAGAGAGAAAAGGACGGATGCGGGCGATGTTGCGTAGTTGGAAGCGACAGGCTTGGGCAAGGGAATGAATGTGGGGGGCGAACTTTTTTTTTAATAAATGATGCATTGTAATAATAGACTTCTTTCCAGTTTGATAAAAGGTCACTTCACTGTGTTGGTGCAGACATAGTAATAATCAAATCTGTACCACCTATAATTATTCTGATACTGTATATTTATCGGTAGGAGAAATAATTACCAGCACAGATTTTCTACTGTTTCTTACTGTTGAAACTGTTGTGAACCATTCTAATGCCAGTTATTAACTATGAACTTTGTTACTGGTGAGACAGACTGTTTAAAGAATATGTAAATTCATTATTTCACATTAGCATAATATGTAGACTGCATATTACTGAGTTAAGTAACTAACTAACTGAGTAAATTAAATATTATCCAGCATGTGACCTGATTCAGCTTTTTGCTGGAATCTGATATGGTTATGGTGTAAAGGCAGGGATTGATTACACAGGTCTGCCCCAAAAAAAATTTGGACAGCTGTTTTGGTTTAGTTAACTGATTCTTACGTTTTTTGGTGCGCTGAATCCAAAAATGACAGCCCTTTTGTCCTGGGACGTCAGGTTTTCGAACAAACGGGTGGTCATCGTTTAAAAAAATCTCTTAACACAAATATTTTATTTACATGAAAAATATTAACTCATTTGCACAGGTGACGACAAAATTAACACCACACTCAAGTAGATTGCTTGTGAAATTGTCTCCTTCAAGTACACCGAATGAGCAACAGGAATGGACGCATAACGGCCACCATTGTGAAGTAAAACTGCTTTTAAGCTTCTTTTGGAAGAGTCAATGAAAAGCCTCCATTCAGAAGAATCATACTGAATGTGGAACTGAGCCATCAACCCCTCTATATCAGAGCAAAACACCAAATTGCCCTCATGAAAAAAGTAAGTCAAAAAGTCTTTTTCCCGATGTCTGTACTATGCAAAAGATTGTACCTTCCATCAATCAATTTTTGCTTTTAAGTCTAGAACCAAGTAATTCAGCAGATTTCTTAGGTAGATTTAGGTCTCTCACCAAATCATTGAGTTCCTCTTGCGAGAAAAGTTTTGGTTCGTCAACTTCAACATCTGAAGAACTTGATCCATCTTCAGGCTGAAGTACAGTTCCATTCTCGTCAGGCCAATTGACTTCATCCAGGTTTGTAGGAGGGTCGGGCACAGGGACGTCTGGACCATGGGGAATGGGACAAATAGCAGAAGGAAGATTGGGATACATGATGGTGCACTTCCACTTTGAATTGTACCGCTTCACATCACAGGAACAGAAATAACAATCATCACTATGATTCTTTTGCTTGCGCCACATTATAGGAATTCCAAATCGAAAAGCTTTTATTATCTTGCCTTTTGACCAATTACGAAGATCTTCGACGCACTGCTTACATTCTTTATGAGGAGCCCAAACTTTATCTTGGTCACCAAGTTTTAATTTAAAATAAACAAAATAAACTTTCTTAACAAAATCCGTAATATTTAACTGCTGCTTTTCCATGAACTCTCCACATATGAAACAGAAACTGTCAGGTGAATTTACACACTTTCTTGGAGGCATTGCACTAATTTTGAACCACACAGACAATAGCAGGATGACGACTGAAATGAAATACAAGATTGTGGAGGAATCAGAGAACAAGTTAATGCATGAAAGAACATGTCCGGGCAGGCCCTAGCAAGCACACTCAACAATGCAGTGATCACCATCAGGACCAATAAACATGTAATTTCATGTTTTTGGGAGCACTGGCAGTGAAAATAAATTTGTTTTTCCATGTTCAGTTTTTTTCCTTTAAGTATAATGAATTTGAAATTTAGTGATTTTCAGCTACCTGTTTGACCAAGGCACATTTCGATTGTGAAAAAACCTGACGTTCCAGGTAAAATCAGTGCTCATTTTCGAATTCAGCGCACCAAAAAACATAAGAATCAGATAAAATTATGAAAACAGCTTTTTGGTTGCAGATCTGTGTTATCTAATTGACTGACTAGGCTACAACTTAGGGAGCCAGGTTTTTTTTAGGGCTTGTGAGGAGGGAGAGAGTTTTATGGGTGTAAAAAGGTGGCAAGAGAAGAGTTGTACTGCAAAGAAAAGAGGAAACAAGAACGAAAAATGTAGAAAGGTTTAATCTTTAATATTCCTATAGTAAATGCTGAATACATTAATTCATCCTTGGCTTTCGCTTTTACCTTCCATATATTAGCCGGCATATAAGTCGAAGGGTGCTACTAGCGTATTAGCCTAGGGCAACGTGAACCCTTCATCTCTCCCTATGTACAATGAACGCTCCTTTTTGTTCCTTGTAAGATTTTTCAATGGAGCAAGAAGGAAACTACACAAAAGTCAAACTTATCATAAATCTGTATGATTGGATTGCAGTCTACTTGGTAACAAAAAAGTTATTTGCATAATAGCATGACCAGTGATTTCATAACAGATTTAAAGAGACATCCTTTACCAGTTTATCTGAGCTTTTTTTGTCTATAAGGCTAAGGCTTCATGGGCAATTTTCACTCTGTACAAATACATCTCATGAAATTAATAACTTTAAATCGAAAGTAACTTTATTTGATTTTATGTAATTCACTTTATGTGATTAATCATCCAATGGGAAAAAACAATCTTTCTGTGTTTACTATTTCAATGAGTATTTTCTGCCTAAAGTTGACTCTTTTTTCGGTATTTGATATTTCACTTGCTATGTTTGGTTATTTTATAATAGATGACTGAGTTTGAAATGGTAATATATTTTGTTACATTAAGGTCATGTAACCAATAGTGCCTTTTATATGTGTTTTAAGCTTGTTCTTAACACTAGCCAAATGAATGTAATAACTGTTTTAAAAGGCTCCATATTTTCATTTTTATTTACGTAGTGTTTTTCAGAACACTTCTTGTTCCCTTTCTGTGTGTTTGGTGCTTTTCAAAACCATTGAATCTATGCATTATCTAAAATGCTGGTAAAAATGCAATGTTTTTACTAATGTTAAAAAATACATTTGAAACGGCAGTGTTTAGTAGGCCTAAAGTAGACAATCATGCCACACTTTATTCCACACTGTCTCTTTAGCATATAGAAACTTGCACAATTTGTTTGCAACATGCTTCACATCTACAGCTGTTGAGGTTTTGTTAGTGTACTAGCTTTATTTATTTATAACTAAGTGATTCAAATTACTGTTGAAGTTAAATATAGTCACATCCTACACCTGTAAAAACACAAGAATACCAGGTGTTCAATTCTGCTTTATGCATCTAATTTGTAAGTATTAACTTTGGTTGAATACATAGATTAGATCTTTATGTCTGGGCTGTGATTACAATCTATACAGATATAAAATTTTAGCATGTTTTTGAAAAGTTATATTTTTTCTGGAGCTGAATGTAAAACACTGTACATTCTACGTTATTTCTATCTATCACAGAAACTGTCATTGAAAGTAAATTTGCAACATTTATCATTTATTTCAGAAGATGTATACACACATTTTCCAAATGAACCTTTTCCGTTAGACTTAATAATTAGAAGTGATAGCATCGAAACTTCTTCACAGAGAGTTTATTTATAATCTAGGGCATTCCCAGTCAGGGGGAAAGCCCCTAGGTCAGGGGTGTCCAACCTTTTAGCTTCCCTGGGCCACATTGGAAGACGACGAGTTGGTTTGGGCCGCACATAAAATACACTAACAATAACGATAGCTGCTCATCCAAAAAACCACAGAAAACATAGTTAACATATATATATGAGAAAAAAAGTGATATATATATATATATATATATATCACTTTTTTTTCAAATCCCCCTATACTTACCTTTCAATCGCCCTGTTCCAAAAATCCTCTCTAGTTATTATACTATAATCACTTTTTGTATTGTTTCGATGCAATATCAATAAAGTGCATTTAAGCCAGGCATTGTATATCAGGGTGCCCTGACCAGGCCTGCGGTACCTGACATATACATCACTGTGACCCCAAATTGTGACCTGTTTTGCTAATTACACCACTATGTTCGTTAAGGGATAACAACTTATAATGGCCCAAAGAGAATAATATATAATGCCCCATTAGTATAACAAGTAGAAGTATGTAGCAGGGAGATAAGGTCCATGATGCTCCAGGACCAGGTGACTTTTATTCACTGGTCAGTGTCCCTTGAAATAATAAAAAAAATCCCCCTTAACTTACCTTTTAATCGGCTTGTTCTTTTGTCCTCTTCTCTTCTTTTCTCCAATTCTGTGCTGCTGATTGTTCTTCTCGCGTGGGTGACTCCTCTGTGCTGCGCTCCGCAATGGATGTTGGGCGTGATGACATCACGCCCGACATTCACTAAGAGCACCGCACGGAGGAGGAGACAAGGGAGGGAGCCGAAGTACCAGCTGACGTGACCGCAAGGTAAGTATTTTCTTTTCTTTTTTTTGCAGGATTTTTTTTTTCCATTAACAGTGCTCCCCCTTGCCACAACCAAAACTCCTTCCGGGCCACATTTACAGGCGTGTTGGGCCGCATGCGGCCTGCGGGCCTTGGGTTAGACAACCCTGCCCTAGGTTATCAAATAGATCTTGTGTCTTTCATATTTTCATTATGCAACATTATTGTCGGCATTTTCTCAGTGGTTTGTTTTGTTGCCAAGCATGTTCCAGAGGAGTAGTTTGGTAGTTTCAAGCTGCAAGATTAGAAGCATTTTTTATAACACATTTGAATTTTTTTAAAATTTTGTTATAGTTTCCTTATTATGAACAGCTACAGGACCTTTGGAATTTGTTTTGTGGTTAAAGCTTACAAGATTTTGATACATGGAAACTTACAAGATTTGGATCCATTAAAACTTACAAGATTTGGACTGTTTAGACATGAACAACAAAGATGTTGGTAAGTATTATTGGGGGTTTTATGTGTAAATAAATTTTATGGTTAAAATGAGGAATGTAGTTTATTTAAATTTTGGGCTGGTACACTACAGGTCGCAGCGGAGCATGCTGGCACTTGCGACGCAAGATAGTTGCCTGTGTCTACTGAGGAAACTGGATTTTTAGCCAGAAGCAGGGTCGCAGGAAATTATACTTTTTTTATTTGACTGCTGTAACTATAACTTGTGCTGACTGTATCATCCTGCCATTCTTGAAAAAAGTGCAGCAAAGTGGATCAGCAATCCTGTGTGAGCATCATCTGTTTGGCGTGTCCATCACAAGTGGTGTTATTGTAGGATCTTCAAAGGACAGCCAGATCCTGCTGACCACCCAATTGGGAGAGCTCTCCAAAGTGGTAAAGAACTGGTTGCAGCTAGTTACCAATTCATCTGGCTGTATGTTGGAGATTGTAGCAATTGAAATTGTGTCCAAACGCTTGACCAGAGCTTACAGAGGTGGGAGCGGATCCCCAGTCTTATGAGGAGCTTGTTATGGCAATAGACCATTATTCAGCACTGCAACACATGTCTAAGGCTCCAGAGGGGAATCCAAAGCTATTGCCCAAACTAAAATTTACACTTCCACCGGCTGAGCTGGTAGAAAACTGCTCTTCACCTAAGTGCTTTGAATGTGTTGAACCTGGACATTTCTGTGCTGAATGGCCAAGCCATCAGGAACCAATGGATTGTTCACTTGCTTGGCTGGGTACTGCCTTCCCTAGTTGCTGCACCATGTCCCCATTCACATGGAGTCGGCTGCTGTTTCAGGTGATCAGCAACATGTTTTGGCCCTGGGAGACTCTGGAAGCGAGCTGACATTGGTCTCCAGTTCTATAGTCCCAAAAGAGGTGATGGTAAGGTTGTCTAAGGGGAAAGTGCTATGAAACCACTGAGGAATATGAATGGACTTGCCCACTGTAAAAGGACAAACAGTTAAGGTAGTTGTGGTCATAGCTCCAAAACTACCGTACCCCCATCTGTCATCTGTCTGACGTGCTTATCACAATATATATATACATCATCATCACCATTTATTTATATAGCACCACTGATTCCGCAGCGCTGTACAGAGAACTCATTCACATCAGTCCCTGCCCCATTGGAGCTTACAGTCTAAATTCTGTAACATACACACACAGACAGAGAGACTAGGGTCAATTTTGAAAGCAGCCTATATATATATATATATATATATATATATATATATATATATTTATAAAAGTAATTCTATCGTTTTCAAATAAGCATTGCCCAAGCGATTGTATTGTGTTTCCGAAGCACAAAGTAATTTATTTTAGCAGATGCAAAGTTTAACAATTCAACACTTGATTATAATACAGTACAGCCAATACCAAAAGATAAATACATACCGCTGCATTCGCATGTGCTCACTGCGCTCCCACGGGTACCAGTGCACAGTATATCACTCTAGAATACTGTGGTCAGAGTAGACTGAAAAACCAGTAGGAGCACAGCTATATTATATACACTCAGTGTTACAGTGAGAACAATGCAGATGACGTGGCTTGCTTCTATAGGTCCAGACTTCAGGTGGGTCCAATGTAAACAGGTCATAGGCTAGTTCAAACAACCCCCTCTAAGGCTGAGGGTCAACATTCCAGATGATTCTCCCGCCCAGAAACCAGTTTAAGCTAGTCTATGTACACATTACAGTCAGTATAACTTTAAGTATTTATTCCCTAACATCACTAACTAAAGTATGGAATGTGCGATCTCTTCGGCGAATGAACCGGACAACTGCTGATGAATAGGGGATTAATATGATACCAGACATGACACCTTTCCTATAACCTAAACCTTAAATAACACTAAGGTGTATATATATATAATCATAATATATAAACTAATAATAAACTAGATACTATCTGCTCATAAATCACTGTATAACGGAACCAATATGAATATGAATTAAATAAATAACTAAATGTTGTAATGCGAGTGTGTGCGTGTGTATTTTACCGTGCTATCGCAGTATGCCACGTGTAGCGTGGCATACTGAGTGCAATCCCACAACAAACCAATAATAACCAATATACTTTTGTTCATCGAGTTATACGACTTCGACAATATATATATATATATATATATATATATATATATATATATATATAGATTATGTACAAATTAATGAAATTTGTTCAAACTTAAAATGACACGGTCATTGATCTCTATTGGAAAAAGTTTTATGCTTTGCTCCAACTGAGAGACTGAATAATGTTCAGCATTTGATAAATTTAAATACATTTCTTCGAAGGTTAATATTAAAAAGACAATTTTTAAGGCAAGATTTAGTGGTTATTAAAAATTGTAACGAATATTGTAATGTATCGGAGTCCGAATTAAAAGCTGTTTCTAAATTTTATCCATTTGAGCCCAAAAGCAGTCAAACATATATTTTTTATGAGCTTGTGAAAAAAAACCTATTAAAAATAAATGATAATTTACATGCTAACAAGAAAAGTAATTTTATTTCAGGAGAAAAAAGCATTAAAGAATCTAAAAAATAATGAAGAAATCATTATTAATAAAGCAAATAAAGGTGGCGGCCTTGCTAATGTGAATAGGTAAGACTATGTAGAAGATATGTAGAAGCATATAGGTTATTGAGTGATAATGTTTTTTATAAAACATTAAATACCTATCGGCGACTTATGACAGATTTGAGATCATTATTAGTATAAGGCCTACATAATGAATTAATTAATATGGAAGAATATAAATTTTTGATGCAAAATAACCCAGTTATTCCAATTTTTTACCAAAAATCCACAAGTCTTAAGAATTACCCTGATGAAGACCTATTATAGCTGGGGTAGAATTTCTTACTTCTCATATCTCAGAGTACGTAGAGGTTTATCTAAATAAATATGTTAAAAAATATGCCATCTTATGTTAAGGACACTACAGCTATTTTACAGATAATGGAAGACGGGTTGAAAGGTGTATGTGTGTTTCAATAGACATACAGTCGTTATATATGCATTAATTGGGCATGAAAAGGGAATTGCATCTTAGAGTTACATTCTACATTAAAAGACCCATGGCCCATAATTACTTAAAATTTTTGGAGACCTTCTATTTACTGTGCGGGACTGCTATGGATACAATTGTGCACCTAGCTTTGCGAACTTGCATATGGGCCGATAGGAAAAGCAGTATGTGTATAAGAGCATCTTTTTTCTGAGAATATACATCTTTATAAACGCTATATAGATGATATTATTGTACTATTGCAAGAAGATATGGGACGTTTTGAAGATTTATGAAATATATAAGTAACAATGAATTTAATCTTAGTTTTACATATGTCAGTAAAGAAAAAATAGGATATCTTTATTTAGTACTAATGCATAAAAATAATAAAATAATGGCAAAAAATATTTTAAATCAGTGGATATGAACAGTCACTTACACTTTAAGAGTGGCCATGCTAAAACATGGAACCAAAATATTCCTTATTCTCAATTTTGTAGGATAAAAAGAAACTGTAGAGAAAAGATATGTCAGGAACAGTTATCTATTTATGCAGTGGGAATTAGATTGAAGGTTATCTGAATGTTTTAGTTGACAATGTGATTTTAAAAACTAATGACCTAGAAAGGAATGATTTAATAAAATATAAGGAGAAAAAGGAAAATCGAGAAATTCCTTTTATCACTAAATGCAGTAAAGCACTGTAACAGATACTGGATACTATTACTAATCTTGATTAGCGCTGGCTTACCTGGGGTGCGGAGTCTAACGATCTCCCCGGTGTTCACCAAGAACCGCCACAAGGCAGGGTGGGCTTTGCTGCCTGGAGTCGCAGGTCGCGGTCCTCAGGTTCGCCCCAAGATGTAGTTCAGCGGAGTGGAGCGGAAGATGCGGAGTCAGTCAAGCCGGGTCGGTACACAGAAATGGAGGCAGGCAGAATCATGAGGCAACTCAGAGTTAATCAAGCCGGGGTCGGTACACGGGTCACAAGAGTAGAGGGTTAGTCAGCAAGCCGGGTCGGTACACAGGGATTGGAGAGCCAGGATAGTCTAACAAGCAGAGATCAGAACACAGGAAGACACAGGAGACTGGAAGACTCAGCAATCCATGAAGCACAGGAGCCAGGAACAGGTAAGAGGTAACTTGTTGCTCTGACAAGGCTGCAGTGTCCAGGTGAGCTTAATATAGTCTGTGGATAGTAAAAGCCGCCTCCCAGCCACAATCATGTGACCACCCAAACCAGGAAGTGCTGCTGTACAGAGAGACAGGAAAATCAGCAGCATGAAAGCAAGTAAGTTTGTGACAAGCAGAAGGTAAAATAAGAAAGACTCAATAAAAACTAGAGTATCCTATAGATGGATTTAACATTAAATAAAATTCTCCCTCATAGACCACAAACTATTTTTAAAAAAGCAAGAAATTTAAAAGATATACATGCTCCTAATACATTGTATCAAAGGAAGAGCCAAAATAAGATGGAATTTAATAAAGGTGTTGGGTTCTTTAAATGCAGCCATTGTAAAATCTGTAAGTATGTAAGTGGATCTTCAAGAAAGTTTTATAACTTTAGTGATTAAAAAAAGGTTTGAAATTAAAGAATTTATGAATATAGGTACCTCCTGTTCAGAAATATACTTGGTAGATTATAAATGCAGCCTGAAATATGTAGGCAAAATAAAACATGCTCTAAAATTACGTATACAAGATCATGTGCGCAATATTAAAAATAAAGTAGAAAGTCATTCTCTATCTAAACATTTTTCTAGTGAACATAAAACATATCCAATTGAATTTTCTTTTAAGGCTATAGAGTATATAATGCTGGGAGACAGAGGCGGGATTTATAAAATAATCTTTTCAAAGGAAAAATGTTTTGGATATTCCAATTAAATATGTCCTCAAATGGTTTAAATGAATGATAGCACCTTTTATGATGTTTATGTTCTGTTTAATTATGAAGATCTATAAGGACACACCAGTTTAATATTAACATTATCATGCCTTTTTTATAATATTTGTATTTGTAGGACATGTTAGAAAAATTTAGGAGCGATACGTTCTAATATGTTGTTATTTTTGTTATGCTGTTATAATGATGCTAAAATAATAATAACTATATGGCTAGTTTAAAATATTTTTAAGTTGTAAATCTGATTGTGCTTTTAAAATAACATGACGATTCTTTATACTGTGTCTAATATTCCTACACGAAGTGTGGGCAAATTTGCTGCTTTAGAACAGTATGATTTCCCTTTTTAAAAAAGCAGCTGAAATAGTAGCCATAGATGAAGGGTCTATATGTTTATAGTAATGTTATTTCCTAGTCTTAAAATAAATAATTTTTTCTCTATTAAATGGTATGGGTCTGGAAGAGTAATATAGTGTTTTTTCAGATGAAGAACACATACTTTTTCTATTTATTGCCAATAAGTTAAATATAAGTGTAATGCACCCACCGATGAGCAGGCGGTTTCTGTAATGCCAGTATTGGCTTTTTTCAATCCTCATTTTTCAAATTGAAAATGAGTTCTTGCACATGCGCAATGGACCCGATAAGACACGGACGCATGCGAGCTTTATCGTTTTGTCATTTATTATAAATAGAGGTTTGAACAGGGAGCATGTTTATCACCCCCTGAGTAAGTCCTATGCAGTACAAAAGAGGAAACGAGTTTGGAATTAGCCGTCCCACTACCCCTCTATCTGGATCATATTTATGTAAATTACAGAACTGTGAAAGAATCTTTATTTCAGACTTATCATTTGTAATATCTGTGACATCTGGGTTTAGATAATTTCATGTTCCAAGTTTATTTGATATATGTACAATATTTTTGGACTTTATAGTGTAGGGTATTACACTATGTTATTTTATTTTATTTTAATACATTTTTTGGATCTATGGAGATCACCATTATATAAAGCAAAATAATTTGAAGGGGATATTTGAAAATTTTAAGAGATTCTAATCATACAGAGACATGCACTGGTTGGTATAAAAGCTGTTACATAAGTTATTTTTACATATGAATCATGGGTGAAGAATGGAATTATTCATCGTGTATTTCTGGCGGTTTGATAACTTATCCAAAGGCTACCTTTACAAACATGTTGTATAAGAAGATTCTAAGGTATTAATCCACTTTTTGAATGTGGTCTGAGCACTGAGGTGGTGTTCATAAAAAAAGCAATATTGCACTATTATTGTTTTATTTTTTTGCATACTGTATGTACCGAGTTTATATGTTCTTCATCTGGTATATGGAACAAAGGCACTAGATGCACAGTAGATCATTGCCACAATATACAAATGAGCATTATTGAATATTCTTATGGTACACAAGCCTATAGTGTTGAATAAGATGATGAAGAATGAAAATACTGCACTAGGAGGAACTTTTTTTCTTCTCTATATATTTTTAAATCTTGTTATTCTGGTGGAACAAACAGGAGGTAATTGAAAAAGAGCATCTGCCTTTATATAAAGCGATGCGTTGTTTACTACTGTAACTGTCTTCAATCAAGGACATACTACCTGTAGGATACTAATATAAAAACCTGTCGTATTTAGTTTTACAAACTAGTAGAAATTGAGCAATTGCGTATTTGAGATATATATATATATATAGTTTGAATGGCAGGTATTCATGTCCCAGGCTGTCTGCCTTGCATACTTTTAAACCCAGGGATATTATTATGTATAGGAAGCAGCAAAGAGTATCTTCGGCTTCAGGAAAAGCTGTGAAGCTGTGTGTATATATATATATATATATATATATATATATATATATATATGTGTGTCAGTAACAATAATTTTGGCGCTCAGTTCAAGGTTGTATCGGTAATAGTCCAAGATATCTATCTATCTATCTATATATATATATATATATATATATATATATATATATACACACATACATACATACATACATACATACATATACTGGACCTGTAGATTGGTGAATAAATCATTTCAGGATCACAAAGGGTGCAACTTAAATTATAATCCAATGCATAAAAAATACCAGTACCACAGTTTCTAGACATTTTAACCAGACAAGGCACCCTGACAAGTAGTTGCGATGGCAGGTGAGTGATGTTTGGAAAAAGATAGCATTGCAATGGGATGTGAAATTGATTGACACTAAATCACTTGTTGCTCTATGGGCATGTCAAAATTTAATTCCAAATCTAAATAAATTCTTGAAAGTTTTTTTTTTTCCTAGCTAGAGATGCTGCTTTTTTTCGCATTTGTTAAGCGATTCAGATCTTGCTTTAGTGCACAATAAGTAGAATGTTTTATTAAAAAAATATATTGTGATTCTTAACCCACTGATTTTACACTGCCATGGGATATTAACCATATATTTTGTTAACATTGAGTTACCATATACCTCTATGAATTCATTTTAACATATTGCATTGGAATTTGAAATTAGTTTTCATGTGTAACTTATATATTGTATTATAACAACTGGTATGTTGGCAAATGTCACTCATGCGTTATATGCCCTGCGTGTTCTTAAGTTTCATATGCTTTCACTTTATGACATTTGATAATGGTATCCATCCTAAGGATGTTCTGTGAATAAAACTTAACTATAAGCTTTTTGCTCACCAACAGTTTTTATTTAAATAAAACACACAGCACAGCATAACACAATTATGAAAATACACTCAATTAATAGGTTGAATAGTGGCTCATATTGGATGTTACAGCCTTAAATTCTAATAATAGACTTGATTTGGTTTTTTTAAATAGGACATTCTAATTAATAAAAAATGACAGATATCTGTCATCCCAAATAGATGCGCTGACATATGCACTTATTTATATGATATTTAGAATCACAAAACATTTTTCATGTTTAAAACCCATTTGCAAACAAAACACATTAAACTGATGATGATCTAGTCTTTGTTAATGACAGTATAATAACCAAAGACTATTGTGACAGAAAAGCTGCAGATACATGTATTTGATGTTACATAACCTTTTACTTATCACAAATGAAAAGTGATCACATTTAATAAATTCCTGAGTTTGAAACAAGAATTGACAATTTTGCTAGTCATCTATTAGAACAGAAAACTTGTACTATAGAGGCTATGATCATTTACTTCTTGACAATTCTTTTGATAGAATCAAAAGTCACAGCGCTGGTTTGCTACCAGGAGAGAACCACTTGGCTGGGAGAGCTATCAGAACCAAAACTGGCAAAGCACACTTAATTCTGTTAGGACAGGTTGTGTGGGACAAAGCTAAAGTTAAACGGTTTAAGAAGGTAGAACCATAAAGTGCGCAGCTGAAGTTGATGGGTTGGAGAAGAAATAATCAATAGGGACAAAGCTGAAGTCAATAAACAAGAAAATGAACAAGACTTATTGAAGCACCAAGAAGAAAATGAAAATCCAAATTTTGCATGGGCAAAGCTTGCTATGATAAGGGCATTATACAGTAAATGCTGAGTACAGGTAAGCTCACATAATCCTCATTGTACTTACAGCAGAGTGTGCAGTAAGGTTTATGTAAGAGTATCCAGTATCATTTACTGTAAAAGGTGATAGTGGTGCAGTTGTCTGTGTTGACAGTGCACTGCCACCTGTTGTCAGTAGTTATATATGTTAAAAAGAAGAAAAAAATATATACTAACATATATAAAGTACCAATGTTTTACTATAATTCACCTCTGCTGAAAAACAGTGACAATGGATTTCAGTGCAGAGAGGAGAGGGAGTGTTGCATATGTAATACCCAGCAAATCACTGGTATATATGCACTCATTCAGAAAACTATAGTTCCCCAGAGTGCCTCTGGGAAGTTAAATACAAATTGTGTTTGCCTTTTTGGGGTGGATAAACTGCAAACTACAGCCCAGGCTGCTCACTAGAGCCCAAGAATGTACTAGAAGGCTTCAGGGGATTCTTGGGAAAAGGGGAGGAGCCATAACCATAAACGCTGCAAAACGAGCGCTCGAAAAATATTACCATTTATATAGTAATTACTCGCTCAATTTCAGCTCGTAGCTCCCTGAGCAGCGAGCTGAAATTGAGCGAGTAAAATTACCGTTCATACGGTAATATTTTTCGAGCGCTCGTTTTGCAGCCTTAACGCTGACAATTGAATATGCCCCTTAGAGACTAATAGGTGTTTTGTTGTAAAGTGTGCTTTGAAGGCTGCCTGAGATAATGAAGGCTCTTCCCACAAACAGCCACTGAATGCTATTGCTTTGTTCTGAGCGATTTTTGCTAAGCTGACACAATTCTTTACACTGAAAATCATCTATTGTGCAGAATTGCAGTTTACACTGAGCTCGGGTGCCACGCATATGTCAAATTGATTACTGATTTCATCTTGTAGAAGTAAATACGCTTCCTGTGTCAGTTGAAACGTCACTTAAACCTGTGGATTACAATTTACACCTTTGGGTTCTGTCTATCATAAAGTGACTCTAGTCTACAGTCATTTATTCTAAAGCATTTAACCTAAACAAGCTGGATTAATCCTTGCTGCATCTCAACTGATTATTGTTTGATAAGTATAATTGGTATAATTGCACTTAAAGTCTACTGTGACTATTTTGTCTAGAAAATCTGCTGCAGCAGAATTTAGTGTAATGTTCTAATTAACTCATTAGCAACCGGTTGTCTCCCAAAGTATTTATCCAGTGAAATCCATTTCACTGAAGCACAGTGCCTAAACTTTAAAGTAAGATATATTTATGCAGTGACATGTTTTGTGATGATATATATTTGCACATTGCCGATATTGTGGAAACAAGATTCCTAAAATGTTACTTATTTTGTGACATGTTGAATAATATTGCATATTGAAGGTATCATGGTATTGCTTCCCTACATTACGCTACTTATCTGCCGATGTGGTTAAACCCTATACCACGAGCAAAGAAAATAAACCCACTAGTTTATGCAGTATTACCCCCGTGTTCCTTGTTTTATTCCAAAACTCAAAACTACTCGAGGGACGTTTGTCTCTCTATTATACCATTAGGGCTGTAGAATCCTTCATTACACTACTCTGGGGTGACAAACATCTGCCCCGTTACAACTGGTAATGATTAATGTCATTAATGTACATGCATGAACTCGCCCCGCATGTTCTGTCTCCATTTTCTGATTATGCCCTGACAGTCGCCTATGCCCAGCTGCAATGCATAGGCAAATAATGGAAATGCTACATCCACTCATTTTAACTATTTGCTGATTAATTGCATGTGCCATAAATAATTTAATTAGGCAAGAGGAAACAATTGAGTCCCATTATTTTTTATTATTATTTCTCTTTTGGCTTGCTTATCCTTTACCATGTGTTATGAACCACTATACACATGAAAAAAATTACTGGTCTTGACAAGGTTTTTGCCTTTCGCATCCCTCGTTCCCACCACAGAAAGCTATGTTTTTGCCAATTATAATAGTAGTAATTTATCGCAGTGCAAGATTCAGCAATAAAAATATGGAGAACAAGGATACAAAATAAAATGTGTAACTGACCTGTTGGCGAGTTTTGGGAACGATCACAGATGCAACAGACACAGAACTACAGCAATAAGTGGTAGTGCAGGAAATGCAGGTGCTTGAGCAGGGCCTCTATATCAGACAGTGATCTAAAGTAAATTCCAGGGGGTAAATTTATCAATCTGCGAGTTTCAGGTGGGTTTGAAAACTGGAGATTTGCCCATAGCAATCAGTTAGATTCTAGTTATCATTTATTTAGTACATTCTACAAATTGATAGCTAGAATCTGATTGGTTGCTATAGGCAACATCTCCACTTTTAAATCTGCCAGAAACTCGTAGCTTGATAAATTTACCCCCAGATGTACAATCAAAGGGTCAATTTCCAGGCAGCAATTCAATAGCAAAGTCCAGATGCACACTCTACTGGTCAAATTCCAGGTAGCAATCCAAAATCAAATTGACATGAGGAGCTGTCATGAAAACGTTAAAACTGGCGTTGAGAGAAAGCCAATCGTATTTGCAGGTGCCCTCCCCACTGGTTAGCCCTTGAAGAGTTGCAGTAACGTGATTGTCCGAGAACAGGAAATATCATCACGGCTGCCTAGAAACATCTTCAGTTGGGACAAAGAAGATGTCGTCAGCTTTCCAGGGCCCTCTTAACATTTGGGGCCCCCAGGCAAAGCAGTGCACCGGGGCCCCTATATATATATATATATATATATATATATATATATATAAAAAAAAAAAAAGATTATATATATGGGCCCTGCAGCCCAAGGGGCCCGTCAGAGGCAGCGAGAGAAAAAAGTTCCTGAAAAAAAAAAGAAGACAATACTTACCTTGCTCTCAGCTGGCGATCCGGCTCCCTCCCTGGTCTCCTCCTCCGTGCTGCGCTCCGCAATGGATGTCGGGCGGGCGTGATGACATCACGCCCGACATGCACTGCGAGCGCCGCACGGAGGAGGAGACCAGGGAGGGAGCCGGATCGCCAGCTGAGAGCAAGGTAAGTATTGTCTTTTTTTTTTTCAGGAACTTTTTTTTTTTAGCTGCCTCTGATGGGCCCCCTGGGCTGCAGGGCCCCCGGGCACCTGCCCATCATTCCCTATGGAAGAGACAGCCCTACAGCTTTCTGTGAATGAGCAATCAGCAAGGTAACAGCGGCAACTCCTTAACACCATGATGAAATGAAGTCCAAAAGTGGAGCCCAAAATGGTGTGGAAATTTCCTCCTTTGGTTTTTGGTGTTGAGAGGCTTTGTCAATAACCTTTTGTTAAATTAAAAATTCTTAAATGCTACATCTATTCCCTGAATTATACCCTTGAAAAATTTAAATAAAAATTATTGATGATAAAAAAAAATACTTAAGTGCTTTCAATTTCTTAGTATTTTCAACCAAAATTATAATGTAAACAAAAAATTCATGAGAGCTAGAAATTGAATTAACATGCACACATTCCATATAGAACTTGATTGGACCACTGGGCTTGGAAGGAGTCTACACATTTCGAGTTTGAGGCTTTTAGTTGTGCCTAACTAAAATACTATTCAGTTTCTTATTCCACTGTTTCACTGCATTCAAAGCAGGAGTGATTCCACATTGGTAAAGAAAACTCCACTATGTGATGTCCGGTGGGATTTCGTTTTGGTAGCTAGGCTAGCTATCTTGTATTGAATGGCACAATTAGCATAACAGGATCTGCAATTGTAGATAATAATATATCCAGTTTATAATGACTCTATTAATAAAAAAATACAGGATACCTATTTTAGTCTCTGATAACTCATAAAGGTCTCTCCTTGTTAACAAATTAGGGAAAAAATGTTAAAAACAAAACAAAAAAAAAGTGCTTCGACTTTAACTAAAAGTACATATATTTGGTGTCCAAATACTCAGTAGAAATAGATGGATAAATTTCATGTTTATTATATGTGTAAAAGTAAAGATGGGAGAAATGATAGAACAATATGTTTTTTGTCACTTATGCCAAGTTACCGGACATTTGAAAGCTATCTAATTCAATATGTTACCCAAAGAAACAGCTATATATCCCCCCACCCCACCTCCTACCCCCCAAAAATATAGAATTTGCTTGGAATTACGAAAAAATTAATGCTATCCTGGTAATATTGAATCATTGCAAAACCATGCAAATGAGAATGATCATAGGGGTTGAAGGAGTTGAAAAACTGAAAGAAGATGAAGGTTATTCATTTATCTAGTCTATATAAAACAGAAAATTGTATCATACTTTGTGAGCATTACCTTGGAGGTGTCAGCAGTAATATAATATGTCCCATTCATGACAAGCGCGCTATCCGCTTTTTTGTAGGTTGAAGGAATATTCATGAGATCGCAGCCCATCAATTCACAAAGATCCAGCAGCACCGATGGCACTATAGCCTAAAACTTAGCTCTCTCAAAATTGTGACATTTTTGTAAAGCATTTTTTTCCAAAAACATTACTTCCTTCATGAAACTTTCTAAGTGTAACATTCATTTTAGAAAATAAAAAAATAAAAGCATGCAAAAAACTAAAATCTGTATTTGAGTCTTGCTCTGTAAGGAAACATAATAGAAGTATAGAAAATGCAGACATGTATTCTTACAAAGTTTTAAAAAGTACAGTGAATAGAAGTATATTAAGTATTTATAAAATGGTGATCAGAAAGCTATAAAGAAATGGATATGCAAATTTGTATACACAGCATTTTCTTTTAATCACCCGGTTGGCTTTTCTAAGCAGTAAATACAGGAAGGTTATATTTCAGTGTGCTCACTTGTTAAACATTAAGTGATGATACATTCTTTCTTTTATCATCATTTCAATGTAGTTCATTGTACTAAATATCCCAATCATGCCATACATGATGATAACAGCAGTATTTAGTTACCTGACCGAGCATTACCTTGCAGTGCTTTGAGCTTTGCGGCTCAGCTGAGTCCTCCAGACACTTTGTTAGTGGTCTTTAAGAGAAAACAGCAAGCTTAAACATTATTTGCAATTGTTTTTTTAGCTAGTGAAATGTCTTTGAATTCTGAACAATTTGTAGAATACATATTATTAACACACACTGGACCTGATTCAGAATGAGATGAACGTTTGTCTGCATATCATATCTTTGCGATTTTTCACACCGCTCATGCTCAAAAAATGGATATACTCAAGAGCGGCTATTAAGACCTGTGACTCTATGGCACTTATGACTCCTTATGTCTGAAGGAATTTTCATGAGGATGAAAGTGTTCTAATATAAGTAGTATAGTAAGAATGCGTTTGAGTAATATTGTACTGATTCAAACTAGGACGTAGTCGCAGATACAGCTGAAAAGAGCTTTTATTTGTGGGCTTCAGGGGCAGCAGATGATGAGGATGATGATGAACATCTGAACTAGCGAACTGCTTGAAATTAGAGGTTTGTGAATGATTTACAAATGCTTATTGACAATTTAGTAGTTGCTTAGCTACGGATTATAATTTGATGAGGTTGTTGTAGCAAAGATAATTATTAAAAAAATTTTGTAAGTGTGTAGGGAAGTTGTTTCTGCTGTACTAGCTAGCTTATTCAAACTTTATTGATGCTTCATAGCAATTGCATCCATAACATATAAAATAAAAGGTGTTTGTACATGTTTGCATGTTGGGCGTAAGTGTCCAAGTAGTTTTGTCTTCTATTAATTCGGGCCTGGACACATATTCAACTTTGAATAGAGTGTACATACACATACATTTTTTAGGCCCACTGAGTGTAGCAAGAAACTGTAGATATTGATGTATATTGAATGCTTAATGCACCACTGAAGCCATTTGACAACTGTATGCAATCTGGTGTATTTACCTTGCACTGTCCGTCTGGTGCCTCATCTAAATAGGTCTAAATAAACACGTAGTGAAAATACTAGAGATGCTCAGGCTCATTTCCCGAGAACCGAACACACCCGAACTTAGCAGATCCGAGTACTGAGCCGAGCCGGCTTGGCACCTTCACGCGCCCTCGGAATTGAAAACGAGGCAAAACTTCATTGTTGCGTCGGATATCGGATCTCATGAGTTTTGGATTCTATAAGTACCGCCCTCCACAGCGATCCAGCGCCATTCCACAGATGAACACAGAAGGGGTAGCACAGATCTTGGCAGTATCTAGTGCATTTGGGCAGCGTCATAGGTAGAATAGAAAGAGGAGGGGTAGCAGTGTTCTTCAAAGTCTACAGTGATATTCAGGAGAGCTCCATTGCTCCATTGCTAATTGTCATTGCTGAAATAGAAATAATAGGTCTGGCAGGCTTGGTCTTCTAAATCTGCAGTCACATTGTACTGTGTTATATAGGTAAAACACAAAGAGGAAAGCTCCATTGCTCCATTGTTAATTGTCATTACTGAAATAGAAATAATAGGGCTGGCGGGCTTGGTCTTCTAAATCTGCAGTCACATTATACTGTGTTATATAGGTAACATACAAAGAGGACAGCTCCATTGCTAATTGTCATTGCTGAAATACAAATAATAGTGCTGGCAGGCTTGGTCTTCTAAATTTGCAGTCACATTGTACTGTGTTATATATACGTAAAGCACAAAGAGAAGAGCTTCATTGCTCCATTAGTAATTGTTAATGCTGAAATAGAAATAAAAGGGCTGGCAGGCCTGGTCTTCTAAATCTGCAGTCACATTGTACTCTGTTATATCGGTTGTGACAGGATGGACCGCCTATGCCACCCTGTCTGTTGTTTCTGGGAACCGGCTGGGCTTACTCTGCCACCATTCCCTTTTGTTATCCCAAATGCGCCCTCTTGCCACAGTAGGAGTGGCTTATAATGCTGCCACCACTGAACTCCTTTATGGCGCTCAGAACCACATTTCTTCTGGGTAACTGTCACTGCTAGTTTACTCCTGTGCTGCTACACTTGGGCTGGTAACTCCGGACCTCTTACTATGGATCCGGGTTGCTGTGGATGGATCCTCCCTGGCTTATCACACTGATCAGAGCTGCAGGTAGCAGGTAGCAGGCAGAGCGGTGGTACTGGAAAAGCTTGGGTCCAAACCTCAGAATCAGCTGGAGAACTGATTAGATTTAGGGTCTAATCGGCAGGTCACAGGATCACAGCAATAGTGAAGAAGTTGTCAAGCAGGTCTTTGAAGCAGAGTGATATTTATTGCTCAAGTGTCCTGACAAGGACAGTTCCACTGATTTAAGGTATCAGTGGTCAGGTCAGATGGAACATCACAATGATACATTACATGCTCACACAGCTCATCTTTTATACAGTTCCGAAATAGTCTATGTTTAGAATCAGGATGTACTCTATTTACACAAACATGGATTTACAGGCATTGTAGCAGCACATTTTAAATTAAACCTTCCTGTCTCCAAGATAAACCTCACACATCAAAAGGCCTGATTAGCATTAGACCTTTTTGTTCCAACAGTTGCAGAAAACACATCCCAAAAACAGGTTTAAACTTTTAACAAGTCATTTTCCCACATCACAATACACAGCAGACTTTCTAAATAAAGGCTCATTGTATCAGCTATATACATCAGAAATAAGGTGTTTGCTTTTGAAAGGTTACAATAGGAAAACTAAATTTTCTACCCTGGTCTAAGAAATAACGATTACCTATCACAATATACTCAATATCAAAAAGAAGTGCACGTGCAATTACATAAATAAGTGCCCTGTGCTATTTGTTTTAAATAATTTTGACCAAAAGTTATTTAATAGTGATCCAGTCACATAGGTAAAACACAAAGAGGAGAGTTCCATTGCTAATTGTCATTGCTGAAATAGAAATAATAGGTCTGGCAGGCTTGGTCTTCTAAATCTGCATTCACATTGTACTGTGTTATATAGGTAACATACAAAGAGGAGAGCTCCATTGCTAATTGTCATTGCTGAAATACTAATAATAGGGCTAGCAGGCTTGGTCTTCTAAATTTGCAGTCATATTGTACTGTGTTATATAGGTAAAACACAAAGAGGAGAGCTCCATTGCTACTTGTCATTGCTGAAATAGAAATAATAGGGCTGACAGGCTTGGTCTTCTAAATCTGCAGTCACATTGTACTGTTTTATATAGGTAAAACACAAAGAGGAGAGCTCCATTGCTAATTGTCATTGCTGAAATAGAAATTATAGGGCTGTCCGGCTTGGTCTAAATCTGCAGTTACTTTTTACTGTACCATAGCTCACTCAGAAACAGGAGAGGTGGCAGGGTTCAGTGCGGAAACAGAAATTGTAATAATAGGGCTGTCAGTGTTCTTAAAAGTATCCAGTGACATTCTACTGTGCATTAGCTTATACAGAAACAGGAGGGGTGGCATTGTTCTCGTCACTCTCCAGTCTCAGTCATGATGATACTAATCCCACTACCTCATGTGCTAAAGTCTATGTTCAAGTGCTTAGTGGGTTTTAAGTCAGGGAAACAAAAATGTAAATAAAAAGCTTGTACCTTTTTAAAGAAAAAACACCTCTCTAATAAAGGTGAAAGGTTACTGTAGAAAAACATAGAATTGCCAACATGCCATTCTACCCAAAATATTAACAAGCATACCAGCATCAGCTAGCTTCCTTCTCTCAGCTAGATCTCAGCACCTGCAATCTACACTGTTATCATATTCACCCCCATCAGTGTGTACATCATGCTCAAACAATACTAATTCATCCCCGCTGGAATCCACCATCTGTATACTTTGATGCAATTGCCGGTAATGGCCTTCCTCATGGAATTTGTAGTTCATTTTACGGAAGAACTGTCATGATTTTTGGGCAATTCTTTTAGACCAGACCAAGGGCTAGATTTACTAAAGGGCGGTTTGCTCAAACCGCCGCTTTTCAGCTAGTTTTCCAGCGGTTTTGAAACCGCTAGATTTACTAAAGCCCAAACCGCCCTCAAAGCGGCCAGAAATTACATTTTTCAAAACTACCACTTTACAAACCGCCATCCTGATTTTAGCAATGATGAACATACAAACAGCTGGATTTACTAAGCTGGGGTTTTCAAAACTGCCACAAAACAACCATCCAAACGGCCAAAATAAAAGAGGTGGTTGCAATAGGCGAGATTGATCAAACAGCATGCTGGTTGAGATATTTTGCCATTCAGAACATAAGAGAAAGCACCATTGATATTTTAATCATTTGGAAAATCATTATTTAATGATAAAGGGACAAAATAAATGTAATATTAATTTATGAGAAAAAAAAAATTATATATATTTTTTAAAGGGACACTATTATAGCATTATATTATGTAGAAATGATGGTGGATATAATTATTTATATTGCACAATTTGTCATTTAAAATTGTCCAAATAATATAAAAATTAAATAATTTATCCCCTTAATATAATGAAATTTTTTTATTCCCTCATAACATAGTAACATAGTAACATAGTTGATGAGGTTGAAAAAAGACACCAGTCCATCAAGTTCAACCTATTTTGGATCTCCTGCGATCCTGCACTTATATTTGAAATTAATCCAGAGTAGGCAACCGCCCATCTGTTTCAATTTTGAAAATCCCCCCAGACTCAATATTGCAATCCAATTTTTTACCCTATATCCACTACTATCCTTTATTTTAAATTAACGGTCGTATCCCTGGATACACCTTTCCGCTAAAAATTTGTCTAACCCTTTCTTAAACATATCTATTGAATCTGCCATCACAACCTTCCCTGGCAATGAATTCCATATCTTGACTGCCCTTACTGTAAAGAACCCCTTCCTTTGCTGGTTGTGAAATTTCCTGAGTGTTAATATTTAATTAATTTTGCCCCTTAATCAATAAATAATGATTGCCAACATAATTTAAATGTCAATGGTGCTTTCTCTTATGTTCTGAATGGCAAAATAGTTCAAACAGTAGCAGGTATTATAACTGTCCTGTCCTGTCTTTTGGATGGCGGTTTTCATGGCGGTTTTATCCAAACCGCCGGCGGTTTAGCTTTTTCAATCCGCCATACATCGCCAGTCATTTTAAATTGAAGCCTCAAGCTGCCCTTTAGTAAATGCAGCGGTTTGAACCACTAAACCGCCGGCGATGGGTAGCAGTTTCAAACCACCACCAAACACAATTCTTAGTAAATCTAGCCCCAAATTTTAAAATGTTGTGCAAACTCATCTGAATCACCACTGGGTGTCTTGGGAAAGCTAAGTTTTTTCCTAACAGCAATTTCCAGAGAAACTGAAGGAGGAGATGTCATTCTGTCATGTACCACTTGAACTGTCAGCTTGCTGACTAGGAGCTCATTGAATCTCTTGAGATCTGGGTCAGTTGGAAAGAAAAGAAAAGACATAGCTCTTAAACCTAGGAACAAGCACAGTTGCCAAAATGTAATGATCCGATTTCAAGATGTTTATCAGTCTTGGATCCTGGTGAAGCGAATAAAGTACTTAATCTACAAGTCCAACATAATTAGCGGAATTGCTTTGTTTCATTTTCTCCTTCAATTTCTCTTGCTGCTTTTCAAAAAGTCTAATTAGGGGAATCACTTGACTCAAGCTAACAATGTCTGCACTCTCTTCACAGGTGACTACTTTGAGTGGCTTCAGCACCTTGCACAGCACGGAAAGTATTCTCCACTGCGCTGGACTAAAGTACATTCCCCCTAAATTCTATTCTTCTTGCAGCTGCTGCATTCTCCTACATACTGTTGTAGAATCCCGAAAATGACCCTAAATATAAATAGGGATTTTAGAAAAAAATAGGGATCCATAGCTAAAACCAAAACCAAAACATGTAAGGGAGGTTTTGCCAAAACCAAAACACAAAGTTAATCCAGATTCAAAACCAAAACCAAAACCAGAACACGGGGGTCAGTGAACATCTCTAGAAAAAGATGCAAGCTGAGGGGCATAGGACCTCATAATGTAGAGATGGCTAAGATAATGTAGGATTTAGAAGCCAGTCAGTCAAATCTAGGACAAAGAGGATCTTTTAAGGAATCCGCAAAGATGTGCGTAGTACAATCAGCAATAATTGTTTAGGCATATTAGCTACCTAGTTCTGTTTATAATAGATTAGTATTGTATATCAGATGACATTTTTGTGAGGCTCCATTAATGGGAATACTTTGCGGGGTAAAAACGGGCTTATAAATTTACAGGTAAAGGTAGCTGTCTAAGAAGAAGTGTCTTTTTCAGGCTAATGGCACATGGATCCTTTTATCGCCTACATTTTTTAGCCTAGATTCTGTAAGATGAGCAGTGATAAATGCTGCCGACTGTTTCAACTGATTTCTATGTGCAGTAGAACACAAAGGCCTGATTCATCAAGGCACGTATGTGCCGATTTTGAACATATCGTGCGCAAAATCACACTGCACATGCACAGAACCAGTACATTCGCCTGTAAACACAGCCCTGTCTGCTCCGGCTTTGCATGCAAAGGACACTTACTACAGCTTAGAATTTCAGGGAGTGAACAGGGCGTGAATGGGGCATTTGGTCATAGTCAATGTACAGTAAGAAAGCACATGCAGCTAAGTTGCATGTTTTTCTGCTGTATCTCGATCTCCAGCTACAGGTCTTGTCTAATATGCATGCTGTAACATGTGTTTGCACTCAGGAGCAATTGTAAAAATGTATTTATTCATTTTTTGTAAATTCTTTATTTAGAAAAATGTCAGTGAGCCTTGATGAATCAGGCACAATGAGTTTTCCAGGCTAAATATGCCAGACCAATAAAACGCTTATGAATTGTGCAAGAAACGCGGCAGTTACATGCTTTAAAACATATATTTCTCAAACAAAGCTATAAATAAAATTACTATCCTACCAACCAACATAAAAATGCAGTTCAGAACTCATCTGTTCATGAGATTCTCATGTGATTCTGTGACAGTCATATTTTTCTTGTGATGCGGTGTCATGAGAATATTAAGTATCTGTTAGAAACCCCCCTAGCCAATACTGCACAACCCAGAATCTACTCTGCCAGTCAGGTGTTCACTGGAGCCCCTAGTGGTGGGGACAGACTGGGTAGCAGACTGACAGAGGGTCGTAAAGTGCGTACCGGCTGGGGAGAACCCGGGAAAGCGGAGTGAAGTCCGGGCAAGGGTCGAGGGTCGGCAGCAGACAGGGAATCCAATAAACAAGCCGAGGTCAAGGGTCACGAGCAAACAGGAAGGTCGGTAAACACGCCAGAGGTCGGGGTCACAAGAAACACAGGCAGGGTCCAAATCCAGGCAAGGGGGTCATACACGGGCAATCCAACAGACTATCCAAAGGACAGGAGCAAGGAGCAGAGCAAGTCAGCAGACTGGTAACAGACGCTATAACCGGCAGTGAGGCTGCAGACCTCACTGCCTTAAATAGTACCAAGAGCCAATCAGGACAGAGGAGGACAGGGCTGACAATCAGGCTCAGGAGGTTGCTAATTAATTACTAGCTAGAACTAGCATAGGTAATAACACAAACCAGGAAGCATGTATAAAAATATAAATGAACCAGTTTAAATAATATGAGAGCTCCCCCTGGAGTTGGAGGATGTCCCTACACCCTCCTACATCTATGCCACAAGGATAAAATCAGAGCACAAAAACTAAAGTACGTGGCCGGCTGCTAGTTCACGCCAGGAGGCAGCGTACCGCCGCGGCTCGTGACCGTCTCAGACCTCTCAAAACCTTAAACTACTAGCTTGTTTAGTATGCTGACTAGATGTTGCAGAGCCATCCAATCAGTTCTCTCAACACTACAAGTTTTGAGAAAATAAAATTCAAATTCCTCAGGCTTCCTGCAGCAAAACAGAAAAACAGACACAGTCAGTACAAGCATCTAAATGGTATCATGCTGACCTCTTCTGTGAACATTTAGTAAGGTTCAACATTCATGTGAATGTTTATGCCACCACAATCTGTAATTTATTGGGACCATTGAGCCGGTATCAATTATATTGCTTAGCTAATGAGAATTGCAGGACTATGTCGCAAGTGTGTGATAAAACAGGATATGTAAATATTGATTTTTAGATTTTCGAGGTCCAGTCGTAGAAATTACCATTGAAATTAATTAATTATAACTGTAATAAATGATAACTTTCTACCTTATTGAATAGGTGAACATAGAAGGCACACAAAGACTGGTCTCTTTCTCTTTCTGTGAAGTTCTCCTGAGAGTATTGTCCCAGACTAGCCGCATTTTGCTAAATTCCATTCAACTTTTTATAATAAATTTCAAGGAGGATTCGCCTTGGGAACATCTTTCATCAAAACATCCAGAGTCTTCCTTTGCCTGTCCTTGTTTCTTCTACATTCTCAAACATTATTTTGAACAGAGAGATTACATACTGACATAAATAACTTATTTAATTACTACATCTAGTTTTTATCCAAGTTATAAAATACATTTTTGATATAATTTTCATTTATTTTTTTGTGACAACACTCTCTGTACAATTACTTCAACTTTTCAGCATGATTACTGTAAATGTAGGCTAAGTGAGATGGTGAGAACTCTTTTTACCAAAATATAATATCACCAAGAAATCTCTGTTGTTGATGGATGCAGATTCCTGTAATTATCTATTACATTGTATAATACCTAAGCAAACTACATTTCAATATACAATTTGTAACACTTTTCCTGAAAGGACATCAATTCCTAGTCTCCTCAGACTAAAATTATTAGTGATACATTGGCTATTGGTTTAAATTGATTTATTTTATCTGTTTGCATATTTAATTTGTAATAGTGTAAAAGTGATGTACTTTTTAATTAAGCTAAGACTTTAGCAAGTCATGTAATTGATGCTCTAAATAAATTAGAGCTCATGAGCATTTTTAGATAATAATTAGTGTTTGACTACTTTCATTATTTGTCTGCAACAGATCATTGTAGAGCAGTGTATCTACTCTTTATGGTTGGAGGCTAGTTTGTATGCATGTTAACTGCTTTGTTGTAAGCCCAAATACACCCACGGTGAATCCCTGTCAGCACACAAAAGTGTGTGCGCTGTTTTGGGCATGTTATCCCATTGATGTCTCTGACCTGGATGACAGGTGAATGCCAGTCGTAGGTTTGAGAGTAGTTAAGTAGCATACATGACAATACACATCTGCAAACCCTATGAAAAATAAAAGAAGAAACACCCCTGGCGTAAGGCCAGAGACCCCAAATTTTGTCCTTTGATTAGTGTTGTTAAAAATATTTAAAATTCTGTATAAAGTTATTACTCAAGCCCAAACCAACCAGCAACAACCAAACGTTGCTGTTCTTGCAAATCACCAAGAGCTTTGGAGGCCTGGGCAATCAGAGGGTATCAACCATGATACCCCCAGAAATTTGTAACTACCAATAAGATAGAAATGTGCACTGATAAGAGTACTAACCAAATATCCATGCATTAATGTGCTGTGCATCTCAGTCTTGTTTACAACATCTTACTGCACAAATGGCCCATCTGATTATGCAGGGAGAGCAAACACATCAAGCAAAAAAGAAAACTAAAGATAAGGGAGATGGAAGCCATAATCTGTCAGGACTCTGTTCCTATTTTGCATTAGGTCTGAAGTACCTCTGTTTTACTAAAGGTGTTGCCATTTTGAACTTTGAACATTTCCACCTCACCTGCAGTTAATCTCCTTCCCTTAATTTATCACCTGCACTGTTGGCCATTCATTGTTTCCCCATAGTCTGTGTTCTTCTTTGGTCCAGCAATTCTGATCATATATCTTGTGCTTTGGTTATTCTGCAAACCAGTGTGTTGCACCTGAGTATCCTTGTCCTGGCTATTTACCATTATTTCAAGGTCATAGTTTGTCTGCATCGTCCAGCATCAATTTCTCATCATTCACTTTTGTCTACATATCCCGTGCATTGTAAGTGTTCTGCTCCTCCTGATTTTGGCCTGCTGCTTGGTCTGTTTTTCAGAGACTGTGTCATACATATACTGCTATACCCTGATTGTGATTTTGCATCCTGCTACCTAAGACTTTTTCCTGGACTTGACACTGTTTTTGTGTATAATGTAATAAGGGCTCCGCTATTTATTTGCAACTGTGTGTTTGAACAGAAATCACCGTCATATCTGTCACCTACTTCTGACTCCTCAACAAATCATTACAAGCACTCAGTTAATCCTAACATAAGATAGAATTTTTATTTCCAACTCATTCACAAGGTACTAGTGAGCATGTTCAGCTGTACGTGAAAGGGTGCTGATGTAGGCGATGTCCCCGACTAGGTTGGGTCTGTAGGTGCATTCCTGGAATTTGGAGTCATCACTCTCCCCAGGAGTTTGTCCCTGCTTTTTAGTTACCCTTATTTACTGAGGGTAGGTCACATGATTGCAAAAGTGAAAGGTTTAGAGCAGTCTAGAAGACCCACAGTAGATGCAGCTGAAAGTTCCTGTTTGATGGATGTGAAAGCTTCTTCTGCTTTTGTGCCCAGACGACCTAGAGTGTCCATAGGAGTCAAAGCCAGTTGTAGGACTTGGAAACTTAATATTTGCCTCTATTCATTTATCAGAGAGGGAGTGTTCCCCTACGGAAATGACATCTTAGGTTTTAGTGAACAATTCTTGCAGATATATATTAGTATGTTAATATATAATTGCTCATGTTCCAGAATTTGCCCACAACAGCAGTTATTCTTTGGAAATCCACATATTGCTTAACTGAAAAAAATGTCTCCCATATATATGGGGATGGATTCAAGACACAGCAATCAATAAGCAGCTGTTCTTTTCATCAATAATTTATCAAAACAATCAATAATTATCAAGCCTGGGGGTCCAGCAGCTAAATGGCCCTGCTGTAAGGTATAATGTAAGCCACATACTTTGTGTATCACATATAAATTTATCTTGTACAACAAAAGAAATTGACCTATTTTTCTTGGTCCCAGTGTCTTCCTGTTTAGGTTTTAATAATGGCAATCCTTTGATCTTCTATAGTGGAGGATCTTGGCCTTAATTTAAAATATTACTTGCTTTTACCTTTAGACACCTTTTAGGTTGTGGTTAAACTTGTGGAAGTGGATTCACAATAGCATTACTAGTCCTGGCCTCTTGGGTAGCCACGCAAATAGAAGAGTCCTGGACCACCTTGATCAGTATTTCATGCTAGTCCACCAGAATTTGTACTGGACTATGTTCTTTGTAACATATTTAGGTCAGTTATACTGTAATGTTTTGGCCCATGCATTGTGATAAATACGGGCAGTGTATTTTTTACCTATTGCAGATCTGTTTTGTTTTTTGTTTTTTTAAAGTTGTGCTTATAAATACTGAGGCTTTGTATGAGTCAGAGGTGTTTATTAAAAAGAGATACAGGGTTACCTGGCCTAGGAAACCACAAGTATAAAGCAAAATCCCTATTCAGCAACACATTAGGCAAGGTATAGCAAAAGTAATTCAGATACAGCACCAAATCAGTGCACTGGAGAATTGTCCAATCCCAACTCCATCATCAGGGCAGCAGATAACAAACAGGCAAGATCAGGTTCCATGCAGGGTCAAAACACCAGAAGACCCACAAGAAACAGCACACAGGATATCAGAAGATATATTATAAACTAGAGTTCCCTTGAGCCAATGGGCAGTCCTATTGTGTTTACCTATTAATGACCTTAGAAGAAACTCTAATAAACTCACATCGATTGTTATTCAATCAGCTAAGAATGTGATAGTGAAATATTGGAAGCAATACTTACCAGCTCCCTTGAGTGCTGTTAAAAATATAATATTCTTTATAATAACAATGGGAAAATAACTCCTTATCTAGATGGTAGAGGAAACAAATGTAATCAAATTTTTACCCACAACTCAGAGTGCACAAGAGCCCCATGACCTTTGCTTTAGTCTCAATAATATAATGTGAAACAACTTAATATTAATCCAATGGATTATTTAATTGTTGATAGTATATTTTTTTTATCTTTGTTAGATTACTAGGATTTTGGTATTTTTGAAAAACACATAATACTCCCATTATCTTTTATATATTATTACATAAAAGTCTTACAATTCAAAAAAAAACTATTTGAAAACATGTTTTTTTTTTTTTAAATCAGGTAAAATCTTATTGCATTTTTTTCTTTTCTTTACATTTAAACAACAAAAAAGCCCATAACATTAGGCTAACCCCCAGCTATATCCCACACAGTGATACAAGTATTGTCAAGTATTCATATACCATGTGATCAGAAAAAGCAAAAAACATTGACATTCACATTTCCAAGCAAAGATATGCATAGTTTCAAGATACAATGAGATAATAGCACAACTTTCATAATACAAAATATAATCGTTGACCTTAATAACATAATAGGCGGCTGGATGTCTGCCCCGAGCATTACATTAGGAGAGCTCCACCTCCCTCAATCCCTCCGTTACATATGGGGATATCCTCCACCTGTACCATATTCTTTCATTCTTATCCACTAGGTTCCTGCTAGTATACATGAACCTTTCATGGCCGACTGTATCGTTAACAAGGTCGATTCAGCTACTCAAAGTCGGACCTTCTGGTGCCATCCATTTCCTAGCTATCACCACCTTTGCCAACATAAGTAACGTGTTAATAAGCAGTCTAATAAGTCTACGGGTTTTTTTGTTCAAGCCTAAACCGAATATACAGAGTTTTGGAGTCAAGGCCACTACTCCCACCTCCAATCTTTTAATACAATCCTCCACCTCTCCCCAAAAGGATGAAACCAATGGACATTCCCAGAGCGTATGCCAAAAGTTCCCTTTCTCACTCCTACATTTGGGACACAACACTTTCTGACCACCACTGAACTTAGAAAGCCGAAGAGGGGTGAGATATGCTCTGTGTAACAGAAAAAACTGAACCTGGCGAAATCTAACTGATGCAGTGACCTCCCTTGGGCTACATATCACTATATCCCATGCCTTATCACTAAGACGTCCCAGATCACCCTCCCACCTGCATCGCAGCTCCAGCAAGCCCCCTTCAGCAGATCCTTCCACCAATATTGAATACAAAAATGAGCAATTGTAAAGTGCTACGGAATTTGCTGGCGCTATATAAATAAATGTTGATGATGATGATGATTTGCCGCCTTTGGCCCAACCTTGACAGTTGCACCCTTAAGGAATCTGCACTAAAGCTCGGGGTTGCTCCCCGAAACTGCGAGGTCAGAGCATGTCTTAACTATAAATATCTATAAAAGTAACCCCTAGGTAGTTCATGTAATCACTGGAGTTGCTCGAATGAATATAATATACCATTCTCATACAGTTGTCCAATATGTATTATATTGTAGTTTCGCCAAGCTCTAGCTCCCTCCATCTTATTCAATTCTCCACAATCCAAATAATCCCATAGTGGAGTGCACGGATCCAAATCCAATCCACCTCCAATCTGGGATGACAATCACCAAACCTTCATGGCCTGTATTAACAAGGGGGAGGCCCTCCCAACTTTTCTTCCAGCCAGAAGAAACTGCACACGTGTATGACTAGGTCCTGTCTCAGAGACCAAAAAATCATGTAAGTCTAAACCCAGCCTCGATCTAAACCATACCTCAATATGTGTTGACTGGGAGGCAAAATAATAAAGGCATAGATTCGGCAAAGCCAAGCCCCCCGACCCTCGAGAACGATATAAGGTAGTAAGCTTAACTCTTGCTCTCTTGCCTGCCCACACCAAAGAAGCCATGAGACGTTCAATGTAACGAAATGTGCTATGGGGGATATAGACCGGCGACTGCTGCAAAACATACAAAAACTTTGGTTAAATTATCATTTTGACCAGATTAATTCTACCTGTGACCGACAATGGCAGCTGCTTCCACACCCCAATCCGGCTCTTAAGATAATCAATCTGAGGCTGGACATTACGCTGGATATATTGACCCATATCACTAGAAATCCAGATACCAAAATATTTAAATACCGGGGTCCATTTAAGAGGAGTCTGCAAAACTTGACCCGTAGGGCAGGTTCCCCTAATCAGGGTTACACTAGATTTATCCCAGTTAATAAAAAGTCCTGAGTACCTACCGAACACCGAGACCACATGGAGTAAGTTTGGCAGCGATTTATCAGGATATGACAAAAAAAGCAGCATATCATCTGCATAAAGGGCAATCTTGTCCGTCCTGCAACCCTTCCTTAATCCAGTAATATCTGACTGCATTCTAACCACACATGCCAATGTCTCTATGGCCAGGGCAAACAGAGCAGGGGACAGAGAGCATCCCTGTCTGGTACCTCTGCCCATAACAAACTGACGAGACACAAAGCCATTTACACAGACTCCAGCTGTAGGGCAAGAGTACAAAAGTCGGATCCACTGAATAAAAACCGGTCCAAACCCAAATTTCAACAGCACTGCCCACAAGTACCTCCACTCTACAGAGTCAAAGGCCCTAGCAGCATCTAAGGACACCACCACCGCCTCCTCCTCCTCCTCCGCAGGATGGGGCAACTGCAAATGACAAAAAAGCCTACGCAGATTTATAGCCATATATTTTCCCGGCATAAAGCCAGTTTGATCAGGGTGCACTATCTCACTGATCACCAGGTTCAAACGTGTAGCCAAAATTTTTGCTAAAATCTTAATATCCGTTGCCAGTAACGATATCGGTCTGTATGACTCTGGAAACAAAGGATCCTTTCCCGTTTTAGGGATAAGAACTATAAGGGCTTCAGACATAGACGGAGACACCCACCCCTGATCTCTAAAGCTTGTAAACATGTCTTTCAAGCGAGGCACAAAGAACCCCAGATGTTTCTTATATAACTCTATGGGTATCCCATCTATGCCCGGAGCCCTGCCATTTGGAAACGAGGATATCGCAGCTACAATCTCCTCATCAGAAATTGACAAGTCCAAACTTTCTCTACCATCTATGCTCAATTTGAGTATGGAAACAGCCACCAGATACGTGTCTAAAGCAAAGTCTGAGTACTCCACTCTTGACGCATAAGCATCTTTGAAATACATATAGAAAACATCACTAATCTCTTCAGTCAAGGTATGCACAACACCCAGAGTATCATTAATCCCCGCCACTACAAACCTACCACACTTATCCACTTCAAAGTATTGAGTATGCTTAGCAAATAGCAACTTACGCCTTGATTTATCTAGCAAATAATCCGACCATTCTCTCTGTACCGTTAACCAAGCCATCCTATCAGAAGCCACGCGAGAGGAGAGATATACCTCCTCCAACTGCACAACCTCTTTTTCCAATCTATCGCCTTCAACCTAGACTCTCTCTTGAAACAGTTAATGCTTCTAATTAAGGAGCCTCTTAAAAAAGCCTTAAATGAATCCCAGACGAGAGGCAGAGCCGCCGTGCCCACATTGGTAGCAAAGTACTCTTCCCATTGGGATTCTAAAGTAATTCCATCCTGCAATAATGTCAACCAAAAGGGGTTAAGCCTCCAGAATGCTTGACCTCGAGAAACATTAAGTTCAACTGTTAATATCAATGGAGAATGATCTGAAATCCCCCTTGGTAACTATGCAACATCAGAGACAACCGGCAGTAGTTCCCTCGATACAAGTCCGAGATCAATTCGGGAGAAAGCATTATATGAAGTGGCAAAACAGGAGAAACAAACCTCTGCCGGGTGCCTCAGACGCCACACATCCACCAAACCCATCTCTTCCACCAAATCAGCAAACTTTGATCTTTTAGCATGTGTAGTATTATTGAAATCCCCACAGCAAATCACTGGAGTATCAGGAGACAGAGAGATAAAATCACTGCACTTTTTTAAGACCTCACCACTATAGGGGGGGGGACGACATAAACTGCCAGTAGGTTTATACGTTTAGAATCAAAAATACCCCTCACAAAAACATATCTACCTAATGGGTCCGACTCCACCACTTCCAAAATAAAATTTACTTTCTTACGTATAAGTAGAGATACCCTTCTAGAATGACCCGAATGAGTAGCATGATATGCCCACCCAACCCACGGTTTCTTAAGGGCCAACACTTTACCTCCCACTAAATGAGTTTCAGTTAAACATATAACATCTGCCTCATACTTTTTCATTTGGGATATGACCAAAGACCGTTTAATTTTATCATTTAGGCCGCGAACATTCCAAGTCAGGATTTTAATAGACCCCCTATTCATCTTCCCAGTCGCCATAACACAAGGGAATACACATAAGACATTTCCACATAAAAATCAACCCCCTCCAGCCCCGGCAGACACCCAGCCACGAGTCAACCACATTAGCATATAGCAAAATAGTCAATCTCATCTTCCGGAAGTATTTGCATAAAGATAAAGTACCACACCTATCACTGTATTGAGAAACCCTACCCCTC
This sequence comes from Mixophyes fleayi, assembly GCF_038048845.1. Lineage (NCBI taxonomy): Eukaryota > Metazoa > Chordata > Amphibia > Anura > Limnodynastidae > Mixophyes > Mixophyes fleayi. The sequence continues at coordinate 163,641,992 of NC_134404.1, read as the reverse complement.
CCTACCCTATTTAACCAACCCCCATCCCCGTATATCCATCCCCAACTTAGGCATAACTGGATCCCCTTATGACTATCCCACAACCTCCTAAACAGTGCACACACCTATCTCCACACAGTTATGGAAATATGCGTATGTACTGAAAAAAAAGGAGATGGAGACCGCAACCTTTGAAGCAAGGGGAGCTCCCCAGCCCACAAATTCACCCTATTACTCCTCTAACCCTTCATACCCAACCAATCAATTAGCACCAACCATAAGATCCAGCAGTTTCAAATCATATCACCTTATAGCTAACCTTATCATAAGCAAGCAAATGCCTACAGTATTAATCACAGCATTTCAGTTATATATAAACATAAATCAGGTGATATACATTAACGGAGCAAGTTGCAAACATTATAACTATCAAAGGCACACAGTCTTTAATAGTGCCATATCAATTCTCGGAGCGGGTCTCAGATATTTTAACTATCTGGGACATACAGATTCTAACATCATCATTTCAGTCCAGGAGATCAATATGTCACCAAAGGTATCTTCAATCCGGACGGGGGCCTCCAGGAGCTCTCCTATCCAACCAAATAGTCGCCTCTGATGGAGATCCAAAGAAATGAGTGGTCCCATTCTCAACCACACACTATCGAGCCAGGAAAAGCATAGCATACGGCAACTGCATCTCACGAAGGCGACGCTTCACCTGTATAAACTGAGCTCTGCTCTTTTGTACATCCACCGAGAAGTCAGGAAATACAGCCACCCTTTGATTTTGATACATTAAGGGGCCCTTGGTCCGGGCCAGGCGCAGAAAAGCATCCCAATCTTTATAGTGTAGAAATTTAGCAATAAATGTGCGCGGTTGCGCACCCGGAGGAGGCCTCTGAGTTTGAATCCGATGTGCCCTCTCCACCGCAAACTGGGCCGTAAACTCCTCTTTGCCAAATGCCTGGATCATCCAATTCTCCAGAAATGTTTCCGGGGCATCACCTTCTGCCTTTTCAGGAAGACCCACCAGCCGAACATTACTGCGCCTGAGGCGGCCCTCCATATCTGACATTTTTTGTCTAACCGACACCATCTGAGCTTCCAAACCAGCAACTTTCTGTGCAAAGGAACTGTAGTATCCTCTAATATGGAAATGCGTTCCTCTGTCTCCGACACACGCTCACGAATCTTCTGAAAATCCTGCCGCATCAATGACAGATCAACCTGCACCTCTACAATTTTATCCATTACTTTCTTTTCAGAGGCAGCAATGGCTTTCAGGACTTCCTGAAGAGTAGAATCAGCAGGCGTCACTGCATCTCTGGAAGACTGGGGTACCTGCATTTCAGACGCAGGAGCTCCTCTCGCAGCTGTAGCAGAATTAGAACGTGCATACTTTTCCAGCCTGCTAGCCGCAGAAACATTTGTAGAGTGTTTACCCATAATGACACCACTCTTATGAATAGCAATGGGTGTAGTATAGGGCCGTATACAGCTTACTGGGTCAGCCGAAGTGTATATACTCAGGATTCAATGGCCCACTGTACTCTCTCCACTTTACCCTCCGTAGTCCCTCACCAGCAGGCTCCAATACTCAGCAGATGTCAGTCATTCACAACTGCAGCAGCAGGGAGCTATACACAGGCCTTCTCTCTGAAAATGCACCTTCCCAAGATGGCTCCGCGGGGTGTACAATGGCGGGAATACCCGCTTAAGTATGTCTCCTTCACCACCAGCCTCCAGCCTCCTACTTCCTCTCTCCAATGACCGCCTCAGTGGACCAGCAAGATGCTCTACTTTCCAATGCAGACGTCTCCGACACTGACCCCGCCAAACACTTGCAACCGCCGCACTCCCGCTCTCAGCACAGCTCCGGTCACAGCAGCCGCCCTGACCCGTCACCAACTCTCCAACCTGGGTCGGAGGAAGCAGAGGGGGATTCCGCACAGGACCAGGTAAGTTAAACTCAGCTGTCACCGTTGGAGGATATTCAATTCGGATATTTGGGCTGAGGAGCTCCGACACACGCGTCCTACTCCATTGCTCACCAGGCCATGCCACCATTTGAAAACATGTTTACTGAAAAAGTTGTTCAGCCTGATTCATCAAGACAGGCATACTGAGCACAACATGCATTTGTTTTAAAATGCACATAAATTGGCTCTGTGTACTACTGAATTCAACAAGGACCAGATCAGAAGATACGTGCGCTGATGAATTCAGGTGTAGGTATGCTGTGCTCTACTATACAAGACACTGCAGGATACATCCAATGTCCAATTACAACTGAGGGATGAATTAAACCTGAGAGAATTTAAAAGCTGAGGTGTGTGTTCGTAACTTTATTTTTTCCTCTCTAAGGGGTTAAAGTGAGCAGGCTAAGTGAGCCTTGGGTATGTCCATTGCTGTGTCATGGTAGGAGGTCACTTAGGCCACATTATAAATTTCCCTGGCTGAGGGTGTTCTGCCTCTAAACTACAGAATGAGTTGCAGGCTAAGTGGCCATTGCTCTTCCACCTGCCTTTTTGTTTCTTGATTCATTGTTTTCGCTTTTTCTTGCCTCTCTGGTTTTTCCTGCCTCCCTTCCCTCTGTTGTGTCTCCTTTATTCTTTGCTCTCAGTTTGCCCTTTTCCTCTTCTTTCCTCTGCATCCCCCCTATAAATCCTTCCAACCCCCTTACACAGACATTTAATTAGATGGTCGCCCAGCCCCAATTTTTCACATAATAATTAATCGCCCTTTTTAGTCACTGCCACGAGTTTTGTAGTTCCATAAATCCCTAATGCCCACATTAGTTACGCCTCAAGGCCTGTGTCGAAAGGTGTGAGAGCTGGCCAAGCCATGGCTTGGCCTGCTCCTCTGTGACGGAGGTGGCTTTCCCTGCCACTGCTAGCTCGGGCCATTATTTGGCTCATCATCATCATCACCATTTATTTATATAGCGCCACTAATTCCGCACCGCTGTACAGAGATCTCAGTCATATCAGTCCCTGCCCCATTGGAGCTTACAGTCTAAATTCCCTAACACACACACACACAGACAGACACACACACTAGTGTCAATTTGATAGCAGTCAATTAACCTACCAGTATATTTTTGGAGTGTGGGAGGAAACCGGAGCACCCGGAGGAAACCCATGCAAACACGGGGAGAACATACAAACTCCTCACAGATAAGACCATAGTCAGGAATTGAACTCATGACCCAAGTGCTGTAAGGCAGAAGTGCTAACCACTTAGCCACCGTGTTGTTCACACAATGTGGCTGGAGGGCATAATGTAGCCTCCCCTTCTTGCTCCCAAAGCTGTGGTATTTGTTTCTTTAGGAGTAACCCCCAAGTGGGGTCCTGTCTCGCTGCTGCTCTCGAGGCGGTGATCTGGGGCTGCCCCAAAATGTTGATGGGGGGCATGGAGTGACCCCTTTATGTTCCCCCAGCTCTGAAGCGCATTGCTAGGGGGAACCTTTCTGTGATGCCTGCAAAAAGGGCTGGGGGGGCATAGAGCAGCCTGGCTGGGAGACATATGGTATCCCCATACTGCATGAAATTGTTTGGCCTCAGTGTAGTGGCTCAACAGATTAAGGTACAGCGTTAGTATATTGGGGGGTCATGAGATCTAGCCCCTGGAGTAGGTTGATTTCTATTAGCCTCATTGTGTGCTATGGATACCCAATTTATTCTGGTTATATCTAGTGATATTTCGGGGGTTTTCATCCTTTAAGTGTAAAGCAAAAAATTAAGAAATAAATAAAACATAAACTTCTGGCCTCAAGAAAGGGATACTTACTGCTGCTCAGTGATAGTGTCATGTTGTCTACTCTGACGGTTGCTGTGCGGATCACTGCTGTACTACTTAATGGGGAGGGGAATGCGGGAAACAGCTACAGGAAGGACAGATCAGTTTTTAATGTAATTGGTGTTTTTAGGCATATCGCCTATATGTTTTTAGGATTTTTGGAACTGTGTATAAAATAGTGTATAAAATATAAACATATTGTCGGTATTAAGGGCTTTGCTATTTTGACTATAATACCATTTATTTTCTGGTTTTTTTTTATGCATATAATTTCTTTATGCATAAAAAATACTGATTGTGTAAATACTGACATGTAGAAAATCCTGACGGTCTAAATACCTACATGTAGAAATACCTACATGAATAAAATTAAGGGTGTGCACCGGCCACTTTTGGGGTTTTGGGTTTTGGGTTCTGATTAGCTTGAGGTTTTGGGTTCTGATTTGTTTTGCCAAAACACCCCACGAAAGGTTTTGGTTCTGATTTTGGGTTTTGGGTTCTGATTTTTTTTAAAAAAAGCATAAAAAGTGCTAAAATCCATATTTTATTTTTTTTTCACTCCTACACTATTATTAACCTCAATAACATTCATGTCCACTAATTTCCAGTCTATTCTGAACACCTCACACCTCACAATATTGTTTTTGGTCCAAAAGGTTGCACCGAGGTAGCTGGATGTCTAAGCTAAGCGACACAAGTGGGCGGCACAAACATGTGGCCCATCATAGGTGGCTGTGCAGGCTTGAATGGCCTTTTGCTGCTCCTCCATCCTCTGCAGCATATAGAGGGTGGAGTTCAAGCGCGTCACTAGCTACCTCTTGTTTTAGCTGATGGCAGGGCAGGTTCATGCTTTTTTGATGTAGCAGGAACAGTGAACGTAGTTTAATATCTGATACTAATATTTCTGCACTGCAGGAACAGTGAACGTACTTTAATATCTGATACTAATATTTCTGCACTGCAGGAACAGTGAACGTAGTTTAATATCTGATACTAATATTTCTGCACTGCAGGAACAGTGAACGTAGTTTAATATCTGATACTAATATTTCTGGACTGCCTATTGAAGTGGAATCTCGACGGGATTTGGTACCAGGGACACAATACCTCCATCAACCGTCTAAATTCCACTGCACAGATGGCGGACACCGGATGCACGTCTAACACCAACATAGCTGTTACGGCCGCAGTTATCCGCTTTGCCATAGGATGACTATATAGGAGTGGCACTGCAGTGGCAGACAGGATGGCAGTTTGAAAAACTAGGCCCCAAAGAGCACATAATGCCAAAAAAAGAGTTGCAAGATGGAATTGTCCTTGGGTCCTCCCACCCACCCTGATGTTGTTGAAATAGGACATGTGCACTTTAACAAACCAATCATTTTAGCGACAGGGCCTACAAAACTGTGGCTGAAATGATTGGTTTGTTTGGACCCCCACACAAAAAAAGCTATTTATCTCTCCCTGTACAAACTAAACTGGCTCTACTGAGGCAAGATGTCGTCCTCATCCTCATCCTCATCCTCTGATTCCTCGCCCCCTTCAGTGTGTACTCCCTCATCCTCACACATTATCAATTCGTCCCCGCTGGATTCCACAACCACAGGTCCCTCTGTAGTCTCTGGAGGCCAGTGCTGTTCTTGATTGAGGAATTGATAATTCATTTTTATGAACATCACGTTTTGCGGAAGCAACCTCCTTCGCCGCTCACTAACCAGGTTCCCCGCTGCACTAAAAACTCTTTCCGAGTACACACTGGAAGGGGTACAACTCAGGTAAAATAGAGACAGTTTGTACAGGGGCTTCCAAACTGGCTTTTTTTCCTGCCAGTAAGAATATGGACTGTCTGACATGTCTACTTGGATGGTGTCAGCAAAGTAATCCTCCACCATTTTTTTCAATTGTGACAGCATCCAATGCAGCGACAGTATACATGTCTGCAATGGTTGGCAGGTCCTTCAGTCCGGACCAGATGTTCTCAGCATCCCCGCCAGTGGGTCTTTTAGGAAAACTGAGCTTTTTCCTCGCAGCCACAGGTGTTGAAGAAAATGGAGGAGCTGTTGGCATGTCACGGTCCTCTTCAGAGCACAATCTCCTGACCAGCAGGTCTTTGCACCTCTGTAGACTTGTGTCCGCCGGAAACAGAGACACAACATACGCTTTAAACCGAGGATCCAGCACGGTGGCCAGAATGTATTCCTCTGACTTTAAAAGAGTGACCACCCTCGGATCCTGGCAAAGAGTGCGAAGGGCTTCATCCAGAAGAGCTACATGCTTGGTGGAATCGCAATGCTTTAACAGCTCCTCCCTCACTTTCTCCAGCTGCTTCTGCAACAGCCTGATCAGGGGAATCACCTGACTCAAGCGGGCAGTGTCGGAACTGACTTCTCGTGTGGCAAGTTCAAACGGCTGGAGAGCCTTGCACAACACGGAAATCAGTCTCCAATGCGCGTGACTAAGGCGCATCCCCACTCCTTTTCCTATGTCGTAGGTGGCTGTGTAGGCTTGAATGGCCTTTTGCTGCTCCTCCATCCTCTGCAGCATATAGAGGGTGGAGTTCCAGCGCGTCACAACCTCTTGTTTGAGGTGATGGCAGGGCAGGTTCAGCCTTTTTTGATGTTGCTCGAGTCTGCGGTAGGCACTGGCAGAATGCCGAAAGTGTCCAGCAATTTTGAGGCCCACCGCAAGCATCTCCTGCACACCCCTGTCACTCTTCAGTTAATGCTGCACCACCAAATTAACGGTGTGGGCAAAACATGGGACGTGCTGGAAATTGCCCATATGTAATGCCCGCACAATGTTACTGGCGTTGTCTGACACCACAAATCCCCAGGAGAGTCTAAGTGGGGTAAGCCACTGCGAGATTATTTCCCTCAGTTTCTCTAAGAGGTTGTCAGCGTTGTGCCTCTTATTAAAACCGGTGATACACAACGTTGCCTGCCTTGGAACAAGCAGCCGTTGTGGAGATGCTGCTACTGATGCAGCTGCTGCTGTTGCTGCGGAAGGCGATGCATCTACCCAGTGGGCTGTCACAGTCATGTAGTCCTTCGTTTGCCCTGAACCACTTGTCCACATGTCGGTGGTTAGGTGGACACTGGGTACAACTGCATTTTTCAGAGCACTGAGGACACTTTTTCGTACTTCTCTGTACATCCCGGGTATCGCCTGCCTAGTGAAGTGGAATCTCGACAGGATTTGGTACCGGGGACACAATACCTCCATCAACCGTCTAAATCCCACTCCACTGATGGCGGACACCGGACGCACGTCTAACACCAACATAGCTGTTACAGCCGCAGTTATCCGCTTTGCAATAGGGTGACTACTGTCGTACTTTGTGGTCATGGCTAACGACTGTTGGACGGTCAACTGTTTGGTGAAAGACGTAGCGTTCTTGCGACTTCCCCTCTGGGAAGATGACCGACTACCAGCAGCAACAGCAGCAGCGGCAGTAGTAAGCGTACCGCTGCAGGATTCCTCGAATGTATCCCGTATTGAAGAGGACTCAGTCTGGCTGGTGACATGGCCTGCAGGACTAAATCTGATGGAGATTGTGCAGGAAGTTGACGAGGAGGGTGTTGGTGGTGTGTATCCAACAGGACCAAGGGATTTAGGTGTCCCTGGACTGCTGACGGTCCTAGCCACAGTTCCTGAACTAAACATTGAATTATGAAGGTTCTTCAGGTGACGTATAAGGGAGGATGTCCCTAGGTGGCCAAGATCCTTACCCCTGCTTATTTGAGCTTTACATAAGCTACATATGGCCATACATTTGTTGTCTGGATTGGGATAAAAATAACTCCAGACAGAAGAGGTGGATTTTTTGGTCTTCTGACCAGGCATGACGATGGGCTTTTTCATCCCATGGACAATAACTGTTTTCCCCCCTGGTGCCTCATTTAAGATAACCACATCAGCATCCTCCTCGTCAAGTTCCTCCTCAGTGCCAGCTACATCAATAGTAGTAATATTGATTGCAGTTCCTATTTTTTGGACTGCAGAAACAGTGAACGTTGTAATATAGATTGCAGTTCCTATTTTTTGGGACTGCAGAAACAGTGAACGTAGTAATATTGATTGCAGTATCATTTTTTGGGACTGCAAGAATATATTGCTCTCTAATATTTCTAATACTTTTTAAATTATTTTGTTATATTTTTTTTTAATTATTTTTTGGGTATTTTTTTTTTTTATTTTTTTTACATTTTTTTAAGATTTTTGGATAATTATCAAATTACTATGGACTTAGCAGAAAAAAATACAGGACAAAGCACCACTGGACTCAGCAGGACAGACACTGGCCAAAGCACCACTGGAATCAGCAGCACAGAGCACAGGACAAAGTACTACTGGACTCAGCAGGACAGAGCACTGGACAAAGTACTACTGGACTCAGCAGGACAGAGCACCACTTGCCTAAACTAATCAGCAGGACAGAGCACTGGACAAAGCACCACTTGACTACTAAATTAATCAGCAGGACAGAGCACAGGATCTCAACAACCTCCCTCTTCTGTAAACACAGGGAGAATGAAGATGGCGGCCGCGAGCGGAGCATTAATGACATCCGAGTCTCGTGAGATCCGACGCGGAATCCGAGCCCGCTCATCCTTAGATAAAATACAGACAATATGTATACGTAATAAAACAAGACTGGGCATTAAAAAATAGACAAAGAGATATTCTTCTTAAGACTCAGGAACTGGGTTCCTGTTTGCGAGACCTAGTGATGTATCTTTTAACCAATTTCCTATGGTTGGCATGTGCTGAAAATTACTTCCAAGGCCAGAATTCTGGGATATATTCTTTGAATATTGTTATTCCATTTTTTAATTGATTGAAAACTATACCTTGTTACCAGATAGATGACTCTTTATTTCCACTTTCTAGCTTGTTTTTTTTTACCATATTTCATTGTTTTAACTTGGAGTTTGAATAATTGTATTTACTTTACAAGTACAATAAAATCTTAAAACGAATTAATAGCTCAGCATTCAGACTAGGTTTTAATATTTACTTTATACTTCATAAGTATCATGTAGGAAATATATTACCAGTTAAATATAAATAAGATAACATAGTACAAAGGAATGCAGTCAGGTGCAAGGGTACATGCTGTGAAAAGGGATGAAAAGAGACAGATTGCAGGTACTTTCACATGCAGTCTACGAAAGGAGATGATTTATCAAATACACTCCAGAGAAAAAGTACTGTACGTCCCAATTCTCTACTTTTTCATAGATGGATATTTTGGTTGATAGATTGTGTCTGCTATAGAAGTGTCAAAGCCAGAGACTGAATATCGAAGCTTGTGAATTTTAAATGTATTATCTGTAGCATAACCACATTAGACGACTAAGTTGAATTATATTGTCAACAGTTCTACAAAATAGATTATTTTTGCCAAACTTAAACTGATGTACTGTGTTTAACATGTCAATAACAGAGGTTCACCTTGTTCTGTCTAATTCAGGCACTATTCATTTGAAACTCTCATTGTACCTTGGCCAAGAATAGGATGGAGGATATAGGATCATAATCAAGAAAGCTGAAATGTTATATTCTTCAAATGAATCTTATTTGTAATGGTAAATAAGTACTGATACTCACATAATAGAATTTAGAAGTATCCTCTACAATGTGTTAAAGTATGTGTAGTAAAGTGTTATGTGAGTTCCCTTAGAACACAAGTTACACAGCACCAGAAGGACCATATACGTATTAAAGTGTCTCAACAAGCAATGAATTGCTGCAGCATAAATATATCATGACAAGGAAGCAGCTGAAGTGCTGAAGGTGGCTCATCCTTATATCAATGTGTAGGCTGTATATTGGCTCATGTCTTAGTCTTAGTACAAATATTCCATACATTTCTAATAAACATCCCAGTATTCTCATTTCATAACTCAATAAATAACCAACATATTCAGTAATGTATTCTCTACATATCCACTCTGTACTGGCAATTAATAATTTTCTGGAAGTAACTCCAATTGTTAGGCTGACGGTCTGATCACCAACCCATAGAACTAGATGGTGGAGATCTTCACCTATAGCAGCCGCCTTTCCCTTAGAGCGTGATGTGCTCACCGGTACTCAGATACCCCCGGGACTTAACTCCAGGTGTAGTGTGGGTTGGTAATACAGGCCCATAGCGGCAGGCCAGGAGGCTGGATAGAAAGCAGCGGATAGTCAGACGGAAGCCGAGGTCAAGCGTCACAGGCAAGTAGGATAGTCAATAAACACGCCAAAGGTCGGGGTCACAGGCAAGGTAGCAGAGTCCTAGGTACAGGCCAAAAGGGTCAGGGTCATGAGCAAACAGGCAAAAGTCCAAGGTCCAGACATAGGTCATACCCAGGGAATCAAACAGAGTATCCACAGGACAGGCACAATCCAACAGGAGCAGGTCAGCAAGATTGTGTCAGAAGCGCTATAACTGGCAGGGAGGCTAAGCCCTCCCTGCCTTAAATACTTAGAGCAGCCAATAGGAACCTGTCCTCAACCCCCATTCAGGTGCAGGCTAACAAATGAAAGTGGACTACTTAATCAGCCCACAGGCTGTGATAGATACTGCACATGCGCCCGGCTATTCAGCTTGCCGGAGCGCATAGAGGTTGTGACTGAAAGGAGAAATGTACATGCTTGTCTGGTTCCCATTGCTAAATAGTGTGAATGATATCCTGTCCAAAAACCACTCCTGATTGTTCATTTTAGGAAAGGATTTGCATTTGCCAATTATATTTATTTTTGGGAAGAGGGAGTTGGAGTTTTTTTTATGTTCATAATTCTTCATTATTATTATTACCGTCGATTTGTAAGACGCCACAGTGTTCTGCAGTGCTGTACAGTAGGAAAGACAAGGACATACATAAAACAGTACATAGGTAAAACAAGAAAAAGACAAGGCAGACAAAATGCCTCATAAATATTTACCAAAGGAGTTATAACATTACATGTATGTGTCTCAATCAGTTGCTTTTACATGTGTGCATAGATTTAGCTCAATCAGTATCCAGTGCGCTGAATTTTTGAAACTTGTCAATTTTGTTTATTTAGCATCAAGCATACTAAGTGAAAGCGCTGATGGTATTTGTTAAGGCAGACAAAATGAATGGAGACATGAAAACAAAGGGTATAGAGGACCCTGCTCATTAGAGAGCTTACATACTAAGGGGAAGAGGGCACAGCTGAAACAAAAAAAAGTAAGTGTGGCTCAGAGTGGAGATAGGGATAGTTCTGAGGGTGCATTAGTGTGAATAGTGTTATCGAGGATAAAGTCACCCCTAAAAAAGAGATGGGTTTACAAAGAACATCTAAAGTTTTGAAGGCTGTAGGAAAGTCTGATTGAGCGCGATAGGGGATTCCATAAGTGAGGAGCAACACTGGAGAAGTCTTGTAGGCGGGAGTGAGAGGTGGTTATTAGAGACGAGACAAGAAGCAGGTCAGAGGTAGATCTAAGAGGGTGGTAGGGAGAGTATTTTGGTATGAAATTTGAGATGTATGCAGGGGTGTTGTTGTTGAGGGCTTCATAGATAATGGTGAGTAATTTGAATTTGATTCTGGAGGACACAGAGAGCCAGTGTAGGGATTTGCAAAGTGGTGCAGCAGATGTGGAGCAGTGAGAGAGGAAGATCAGTCTTGCAGCAGCATTTAGGATTGATTGAAGTGTGGATATATGGGTGACAGTAATGCCAGATAGCAGGAGGTTGCAATAGTCAAGACGGGAGATGATGAGAGAATGGATAAGAGATTTGGTAGTATGCTGAGTAAGAAAGGGCATATTCTGGCAATGTTTTTAAGGTGGCGTCGACAGGCCTGGGAGAGAGTCTGGATGTGAGGAATAAAGAAGAGGGCAGAGTCAAGTGTGACACCAAGGCAGCGGGCTTGGGAGACTGAGGAAATGTGGTGTTATTGACAGTGAGGGAGATTTGAGGGCAGGTGGTGACTCTGGCAGGAGGGAAGATAATAAGTTTTGTTTTGGACATGTTGAGCTTTAGGTAGAGTTGGGACATCCATGTGGAGATAGCAGAAAGACAGTTGGTTACACAAGATAGTATAGATGGAAAGAGGTCAGGGGAAGAGATATAGATTTGGGTGTCATCAGCGTAGAGGTGGTATTGGAGGCCAAATGAGCAAATAAGTGCTCCAAGGGAAGAGGTGTACAATGAAAAAAGTAAAGGGCCAAGAACAGAGCCTTGTGGGACCCCAACAGATAGTGAGAGTGGAGGGGAGAATGTGCCAGAGGTAGAAACACTAAAGGAGCTGTTTGAAATGTAGGAAGTGAACCAGGAAAGGACTGTGTCAAGAAGGCTAATGGAGTGAAGGGTGTGTAGGAGAAGAGGGTGATCAACAGTATCAAAAGCAGCAGAGAGGTCTAGGAGAATGAGTACAGAGAAATTGCCATTAGATTTTGCAGTAAGTAGATCATAGGTCACTTTTGTGAGAGCAGTTTCAGTGGAATGTTGGGGGCGGAAGCCTGATTGCAGAGAGTCGAGGATGGATTGAAAGGAGTGAAAGTGAGACAGGCTTTTGTACACTAATTGCTCAAGTAGTTTGGAGGCAAAGGAGAGGAGTGAAATAGGGTGGTAGTTGGAGAGAGAGGCTGGATCAAGAGATGGTCTCTTTAGAATAGGTGAGATGAATGCATGTTTAAAGGAGGATGGAAATGTGCTAGTGGAGAGAGACAGGTTGAAGAGGGGAGTTAGAGGTCCACATGCAGTGGATGAAAGCGAGCGGAGTAGCTGGGAGGTAATAGGGTCGAGTGGACAGGTTGTAGGATGAGATGATAAGTGCAGAGACTGCATCTTCAGTTACTGGAGAGAATGAATTAAAGGTGGATTGGAGAGTGTAGGTAAAGGTAGATAGAGTCAGTGGAGTGAGTGGAATTTGGCATGAGGAAATATCTTGTCGAATGGTGTCAATTTTGTCTTTGAAATAGGTGGCAAAATCATGAGCATTGAGGGAGGAAGGAGGTGGTGCAGGTGGGCAGAGAAGTGAGTTGAAGGTGGCAAAGAGGTGACGTGGGTTAGAACACTGGGTGAATATTAGAAATTTGAAGAATGTTTGTTTGGCAATTGAAAGGGCAGTACTGTAAGATGAAAGGATGAATTTGTAATGGAGGAAATAGGAATAGAAACGAGATTTCCTCCAGTGGTTCTCTGCAGTGCAGGAGCACTTTTGCAGGTAGTGGGTCTGTTTGTTGAGCCATATCTGAGGTTTGAATTGTCGGAGACTATATCTAATAGCTGGAGATGCATTGTCTAGGGCTGAAGTGAGTGTTTTGTTATAGAAAGAGGCAGCCTGATTAGGACAGGACTATGCAGTCATTGGAGAAAATAGTTATTTTTGTGAAAATGAGAAGTGGATTGGGTTAAGAGTAATTAGGTTTTGCTGTGTATGTGGGTATTTAGTTGCAGGGGGGAAGGGTATGAGGTAAGGTGAGGCCCAGAAGTTGATTGATTTCATACCAGGGCGACTTGCAGAGGTCTTCAAAAAGAAGGGTCAACACTGCAAATATTGACTCTTTGCATAAACTTAATGTAATTGTCAATAAAAGCCTTTGACACTTATGAAATGCTTGTAATTGTACTTCAGTATACCATAGTAACTTCTGGCAAAAAGGTCTAAAAACACTGAAGCAGCAAACTTTGTGAAAAACAATATTTGTGTCATTCTCAAAACCTTTGGTCATAACTGTACAGTAGAGTTAAAGAAAGCTAATATACTGAAATCATTATCTAGCTCGGTCGATTTATACCCCCAAAAAATATCTGGAGACGCGACCAATTTCGGATCTCAAAACAAGGCAAAATATGAATGCAAAACTTGTGAGATTTTTTTGGATCAATATCTTCTATATATAACCCTCCCTCGTTTTCTCATGTTCCATTTTAGAACAGTGTGTAGAGAGGAGGTTAGCTGCAGTGCTCTGCTCTGAAAATAGCATTCAGGGTGAGGAAGGGACATAGAAAACAACAGAACTGTGTTATAATTTAAAAGCATTTTCCGTAGAGATCAGTCATCTAGAATAGTTTGCTGATCAATTGGTTTTAATGTCAATCTATCAGAGTTTAGATGGAGTAGTGGCTACTGGATGTTATTAATGCATATATAATAGTACTAGTATATACACTGATTTATATATCAGTCTGAACTACGTAGTATATTTATTGAAAATAAAGAGTGTGCTTTTGCTGTATGAATATTAGCAGTAGTATCCCCCCCCCCCCCAAAAATAGATTTATTTCTCTTAAAATTTAAAGTTTTTCTAGTGAAAGTAATCTTTTGATAAAAATGGGTGTTTGCATGTGTCAACGCAGCTGCACACCCCAAAACAATGCTTTATAGTCTAAACTTTTCTTCTATTTACTAATACTCAATTTTTAAAGTGACCTTTAAATTAAAAAAAGGTTTTCTTTCTAGGCATTTTCGACATTCAGCAACCTCATATAGAACATTGCAGCAGCTGCAAAAAAATGTCATCTGCCATGCCACCGACTGAAGCAAGCTCATTAGCTAAATTAAACAACAAAAAAAAAATAATATTAGGCGTTAGAGATAAAAGTTTTGAAACATTACGCACACACTAAATTTAGAATGTTTGACAGCGTGCATCATGGAGAGTAAAGAGGCAATAACAATCAGATGTGATTAGATGGACAGAGGCATCAGTAGATATTTAGACAAGTCAGTACCCAATTGTAAAGCGCTACGTAATTTACTGTTGCTATATAAATAAATTATGATGATAGACAAAGGTAGCCTACACTCATGCCAACTACTTCAAAGTCTAGAACTATGCACTTCTCAATGGGCAAAGCATTCATCTTTAGAAAAGAGCGGAGCTACAAGTAAGGTAGATCTGTGCCGTAATGCTGCCCTTCTGAACCAAACAAGGTGACTCATATATATTTATTGGGAGGGCTGAAGAATCAGTCACCCAGGGGAAGCTTCATCCAACCCCAGGGTTGGACGAAGCATCCCCCGGGGGACCCATGTATATAAATATGGAATGTTTATAAATAATATTTATATGTTCTATTAGTGAAGTGTTTAAAAAATGTACAATAGACAGTTCAGCTTGGCCAACAGTTTCCCTTCCCACACAAGTAAGTATGTATAATACTCACATTGATGCAGATTTGGTTGCCCAAAACATCTATAGACATTGCAATTGGAAGTCCACATTCTGAGAAATTAAGAGGACAGATTTTGACCCTGGTGTGGAGATGTTCCTCTGAGAAGGTGCCCATCAAGAGGGCAAACAACAGCAGAGAAGAAAAGAATGCTTACCTATCCTGTGATAGGTAAGTCCATTTTCTCTTTTCTTACTGGCGCCGGTAACAGTGGTCAGCTGAGCCAATCAGGGCTCAGCTTCCCCTGTTGGCCAATCAGAGGCCGGGAAGAGGAGCCAATCACGACTCCCCTCTGGCAGTTTGAATTGTTGGAGCTGTGGTGAGCAAATCAAGGCTTGCCAAGTCACCACGCAGTGACACTGTGAAGCAACGTGACATTTTCAGAAGTCCAACGGCAAAGAGACAGTTACACTGCCACGAGAAAACTACTGAAAAGATGCCGTGTCAAGCAAAGAAGACGGCGGCAGTGGCAAGGAGTCTTTGTAAGGCCAAGGAGCTACCCAGCCATGAGTAGATGGCCACACCGAACTGGAGAAGAGCCGCGGACTGGAGGGTCTGGAAGACCCGATGACACCAGGGCAAGTCGAGTATCCTGCACGGAGCAGGTAAGTATAAGTACTACTGTTATGTCGGGCATAAGGCCCGTGGATACAGTTTGGGCACTAGACCCATGGCAAGTAGGGGACACAAGGCCCTGGCCCATTAGGGGATATATAGGTTTATTGTGTTACGCAGTTTAGTGAGTGGGCAGAAGTCCCATTACTGTAACAGGGCACAAGGCCCTATAGTTAGTTTAGTGGATGTGCAAAAAGCCAATTATTTAGTTGGGAGCAAGGCCTAATAGTTAGTGGGCATAAGGCCCATATAATAGTGCTTAAGCACAAGGCCCACAGGTAGCGTTTGGACGCAAGATCCATAGATAGTTTAGGCAGGGCACAAGGCCCTTGGAGCTCAGTTGGGCACAAGGTCCAATAGTTATTAGGCATAAGGCCTATATAGTAGTGCTTGGGCACAATGCCCACAGGTAGCGTTTGGGCGCAAGGCACATAGATAGCTTAGGCAGGGCACAAGGCCCTTGGAGTTCAGACTGGACACATAAGGCCCAATAGTTTAGTAGAGGGCGCAGGGCCCTTGGTCTCTAGTTGAGCGTAAGGCCCTTTAGTTTGTTAGGAGGGTGCTAAGCCCTGGTTGTTAGAGGCGCTAGGCCCCGGGTAGGGTAGAGGGGCATTAGGACCTTGTGGTTAGAGGGACAATAGGTCCCCTGTGTTAGCGGGGCAGTAGGCCCTTAGTTTAGCAGGTCGCCAGGCCCTTGGTAGTAAAGGAGACACTTGGTCCCTTGATAGTAAATAGTTCAGTTCTATGTTGGTGAGAGTGGCATAAAAGGACCCTCTATCAGGCCCCGAAGGTCGCCCAAAGTCCTGAGCTCCAAGAGAGGAGGGCTTAGAAGCTGGGATATAGGCTGCAGGCGGAGGCAGATATGGGTGGCCCAGGATGGGTGAGCAGCAGCAGAATCGGTCCCCTCCCTGAGTAGAAGAAGTGATCATTGCTGAGGTGGTCACTGGCAGGTAACACACCAAACTGTTAGTGTTGTTTTTATGGGGTTGGGTACATTATACCGACTACCAGAAACCCAATAAGACTTACCCCGAAACAGATTACCCGACCATCTGTTTTCCTACACAGTTGTAATGCCGAATGTTTATTAAACTGATTTGCAAGAATTCCGATGACATAACATGATGGCAGTTGTAAATGACGTTACTTTTAAAGGCGACAGTATTATTTTTGGTGTTAAAGGGATAATTTAAGGAGGCGCCGCCTCTATAATTTAAAACTCTTACTAAAACACATTGTTGACCCGACCTCTCCATTAATGATCCCTTTAAGACCAGAAATAATAATTTTGCCTTTAAAAGTGACGAAATTTAAAGCTGCCGTCATATATGTATCCTGTCTTTTTGTGGTATCCAGCAACGGCGGACACATTGGGGTGAGCAGACAGGAGGAGTGGTTCCCGAAGTGCTGTGAGAAGGGCACGGTGTGTCTCGTAGTGGTCCCTCAGGGTTGGGTGAAGACCTGAGGTGTCGGGAAGGGAATTGCAGTTTGTGTGACTTTGTCCCCCTGGGCACCTGTTACACTGGCAAAGAATACATATAGAGATGGAGATATGATGGCTGACGATTTACGCTTAGTGATGAAGTTAGAGAGACGTATAGACTGATTAAATAATTTTGGAATTTAATGGGAGAAGCAAATGCAACGATGGCAAAATTACAAAACTCTTCATTAAGACAGCTCGATGCAGTCTTTGGCCAAAACTAGTGACAATTGGGGCAGTTGTGAAGTGATCATTAGAAAGTAGACTGGAAATGACTGGAAAAGAATGTTAATGCTATAAATAGTAATAAAAGAGCAAAAACAGTTGAAAACAACATTATTTTACCTATTTTTCACAAGTTAAATCAGACTCTTTACTCCACCTGTGTCTCTTTAACCTATCCCACAGATGCTTCATCGGATTAAAATATGGGGAATTTGGAGGCAAAGTCAACACCTTGAACTCTTTGTCATGTTCAAACCATTTATGAATAATTTTAGCAGTGTGGCAGGGTCTCTGCTGAAACAGGCCACTACAATCAGTAGTGCCAGTAAGGGGTGTACTTGGTCTACAACAATGTTTGGTATGTGTCAAAGTAACATCCACATGAATGCCAGCACCCAAGGTTTTGTTGCAGAGCATTGCCCAAATCATCACACTGCCTCCACCAGCTTGCCTTCTTCCCATAGTGCATCCTGGTGCCATATCTTCCCCAGGTAAATGATGCACATGCACCTAGCTGTCCACATGTGTAGTAGGCAATTTACTAGTAGGCGGTGGACAGGGATCAGCATGGGCATTCTGACCAGTCTATGTGTATGCAGCACTATACGCAGCAAGGTATGATGCACTGTGTGTTCTGACACCTTTCTATTATAGCCAGCATTAATTTTTTCAGCAATTTGTGCTACAGTAGTTTTTCTGTGGGATTGGACAAGACAGGCTATCCTTTGCTCCCCTCTCTCTTTAATGAGCCTTGGGCGCCCATGACCCTGTTGCCGGTTCACCAGTTACCCTTCCTTGGACCACTTTTGGTAGATATTAATCACTGCATACTAGGAACACCCCACAAGACCTGGAGATACTCTGACCCAGTCATCTAGCTATCACAATTTGGCCCATGTCAAAGTCGTTCAGATCCTTAGGCTTGCCAATTTTCAACTTTAAGAACTGACTGTTTTCTTTCTGCCTCATATATCCCACCCCTTGACAGATGCCATTGTAACAAGTAAATCAAAGTTACTCATTTCAGCGGTTTTAATATTGTGGCTGATTGGTGCATGTATAAAATATATATATATATATATATATATATATATATATATATATATATATATATACACTATATTTATTCGATTCTAAGACAAGATCGATTGTAAGACGCACACTTAGAATGAGTCCTATGAATAAAATAAAACATTAAAGATGACCCGCAATTGGAAGACGCACCTTGGTTTTAGAGATGTTTATATGGGGAAAAAGTTGCGTCTTAGAATCGAAGCAATGCGATATATGTATGTATATATAAATCATCATCATCTTCATCATTTATTTATATAGCGCCACTAATTCTGCAGCGCTGTACAGAGAACTCATTCACATCAGTCCCTGCCCCACACACAGAGAGACTAGGGTCAATTTTGATAGCAGCCAATTAATCTACTTGAATGTTTGTTTTTTTGGAGTGTGGGAAGAAACTGGAGCGCCCGGAGGAAAGCCACGCAAACACGGGGAAAACATACAAACTCCACACAGATAAAGCCATGGTCGGGAATTGAACTCATGACCCCAGTGCTGTGAGGCAGAAGTGCTAAACACTGAGCCACCGTGCTGCCCATTGTGAAAAGCGTGCAGATAGCTCCTCGCACAGGTTTTCTGAAGCACTTTTATTTTATTTGTCAGGATGGATAAACAGTCTTGGCAGTATCTTCAGCAAACAAAATGAAACTTTCACAGCAATACAGCAATAAACATAATCCAATAACCCGTAAACACTGTCTATAACAATTAGGTCCCTAACTAGTCACTGGCCACTTTTTAGCACCAGTCTCCCACACACACTTCAAACCCAGCTTTTTAAGCTTCCTGTCAGGCCTTGCTCTGGCTGACTCCTTAATTGATTAGACTCTCCTCGTGTGTGTGTGTGTGTGTGTGTGTACAGATTTAATCCTCTCTGCACTTTTAGGCAGTGGTTTCCCAGGGAAACCACCACTCTTTCCTTTGGTAGAAGGTGGCAAAATGTCCCAATTGCCACATAACCCTCCCCTTAGCTTCGTCCAGTTACATGAAGCAGAATCCGCGGGGAGCGCAAAACTGCCCTCTTTGTCATACACCCGCCCCATTTGCTTCATCAACTCCAGTGAAGTAGATACTATGGGAGGTGTTCTTTTATGGAAGTGGGCATCTGCAGTTTTAAGTTTAAGTCCTAGTCTATGCCCTCTCAGTGGGGTCTCCTCATGCCAGGTTGTTAGAATAGCGACATGTTTAAATTGTCGTTCTTGACTTTTATTCAACTGTCAGACTCTATCTATCTTCTTCTTCTTCTTCTTGTACAAGAATTGGGCCCTGTAGTCAGGTTTTGGAGAGGTATTTTTACAGTTTGGGCAGGATAAGCAATAGCTCTTTACAGCCCTATGCATTCCTGGCCAGTAACAGCATAGAAAAACTCTTTCCTGAGTCTTATCTTCTCTTAAATGACCCCCACAAAGATGTGTATGTGCAGTTTCTAATATTAAAGGCATGTGTACCTGCGGTATTTTACAGCTGTTCAATTTTCTTTCCCTGAACAACCCCTGCCGGCCTGGCAGCTTTCACCACATCATTAATTTTTACCACAGATCTAAAGACAGTGTCTAGGTTAGCATCATTATGTTGATCCATAGCAAAGTCCTGCAATGAAATGAGTCTTGGAACTGGGAACCAGTTATCAGCTTCCTCTGCTGACCCCAAAGTCTCCATGACAGTGTCACTGGTAAATGATTGGCTCAAGTTCCCCTTTTGTTCCCTTGGGTAAGACTTGGGATGAGTAGCAGTTGTGGACCTGTATTCAGCATCCATAGGTGACAGTTCTGTGGTCTCTTTTCCCGGGCCCAGTGAGAGTTGGACAGGTTCCTTTAAGATTGGACTTTCGGCCGGTGTGTCAGTTGCCGATATGTCCAGCCAGATCCGGCCACTAAGAACCTCCTGGAACATGGAAAAGTCTCGTCCCAGGATAATGGGGTAAGATAGTTTTGGGGCTATGGTAGCCACTACCTCAACCATTTGGACTTTAAGGGTAATTGTTAGTAGAGTCTGCTTGTACTCCGCTGTAGCTCCATGAATGCACATCAGCTTCACTTTAGGTAACCTTGCAGACACCTCTTTTGGAACCAAAGAACTGGAGACTAATGTCAACTCGCTTCCCGAATTCACCAGGACCGAAACAGCATGCCTATCCTATTCACCAGGACAGGTAATTGGAATTATGAAAGTCTTCCCATGGAGGAAGACATAGCACAGCAACTAGGAAAGGCTGACCTCCGCAGAGTCATAGTACTGTTCCTGTTGCTTTGGACACTCAGCACGGAAGTGCCCAGGTTTATTACATTCAAAACAAATAGGTGGAGAATCTTTTCTCACTGGCTGCCGTGGTGTCCTGAGCAATAGCTTTGGATTCTCCTCTGCAGCCTTAGACATGCATTGCAGTGCTGAGCAAAGGTCTATCGCTATAGAATGTTCCTCATAAAATTGTGGATCCGCTTGTAGCACCCATCTCTGTAAACTCCTCTCCAGCCCACGGACACAATGGTCAATTGCCAGTATCTCCACCATGCGGCCAGGTGTATTGGTATTTGGCTGCAACCAACTCTTTATCACTTTAGAGAGATCAGCCATCTGTGAGCGAACTGATTTTCCTGGGAGATAACGGCAGTCATGGTAGCGCTGAGATCTCCCCGTTTCAGTGACACCTATCCAGGCCAAGATTTCAGCTTTTACTTCCTGATAGACAGCAGCCTGCTCATCGGATAAATCAACATAAGCACACTGAGCTTCACCGCTCAAGTATGGCACCAGTTTCTCCTTTACCTTCACAAAGGCTAAGAGATCTGCCTTCACATCATCTGAGGCAGTCATTTTCTGCAAGACAGGCACCTCAGACATTATGCACCTGCCTCACTTGTGCTAGCTCTTTGCGCAAGAGCTTGGTATTCTCTGTCTGGGCCTCTGCAACCTGTAGCATTTGGGCCTGCTGTGCTTGTTGTGTAGCAGCTTGTCACGAAATCCATGGGAAGTAACTGGATCCTTGTAGTTAAGCTGGGATTGGTGTGACTTCAACTAGGGGCGCGGAGTCTAACAAAATGGAAGGTTTTCGCCAGGGATCCCCGCAAGGGAATTTGGACTTTGCGACTTCCACCCTGCAGGTCCCGGCCCCCTAGAGAAGTTGCCAACGAACCGTGATAGAAACGGAGAGCGAAGAATTTACGGGTATTCGCTCACAGAGAGATGATAAGAAGTAGAACAATAGTGGTGGTCTGTAGTTGGTACCACTGAGGCGAGGTACTAGAGGAGATGATCTGCGGTGCTACACTGAGAAGTAGAGTGTAGAGATGAATCGCTGTGTTATCACTGAGGAGTGAAAATGCTGCGATGGTCTGCGGTGTAACCACTGAGGAGTGGAAATGCTGCGATGATCTGCGGCGTTACCACTGACAACGACAGAAGGAGAGTAGAACACAGATAACGATTCAGGAACAGGCAAGAATCACTAGGGAGAAATAGTAGCCAAAAAACCCAGGGAGCTGCTTCCAGGACAGAGGTAATAGCCGACTGAAAGAACCAGCCCAGAAACAATGGAAGTAAGGCTAGATATAGGGGCAGGTAAATAGACCAGCCAATGACAGGCAGAGTAAGGGAAGAAAGGCTGGTGGTTCTGCGCATGCGCAGAACCGCCGACAGAGAGGGATCTGGCCGGCTGCATCAACGCTGGAGAGAGCCCCCTGGGATCCGCCGCAGAGAACCAGAGGATGTGCGCTGGCGGGGACGGAGCGGAGGAGTAGCAGGTAAGTGCGCTGGCTCCCGGGCAGATGCCGCGGAAGTCCGGCGTGTGACACAGCTACAGCTAGTAATACCCCCTGTTGTTCCTGCTGCCTAGTAGTCACATTCAGAGCTCCTCCATATTGCTATTTTGGTGTAAAGGAAAATGAAACTTTACTTCCCTAATCATAAATTAAACAGACTTGTTTGTGGGAAAGGCTGCATGTCATTTGTAGTTCACAATAAACAACCATCAATCAATTTCATATACCTGATTTGTGTTTAAGGTTTGAATCACCTATAAACTCCACACATTTGCAGCAAAGATTTTGTAATGAACAGTTTTACACATTTGCTTTGTGATTAAGGTTTGTGTCCCCTATAAATTCCTCACATTAGCAGCAAACATTTTGTAGTCAACAGTTTTACACATTTAAGAATTTACAGAGAGAAAAAGCCTGTGTTTTGCAGGGCACTCGAAGGAAAGATAAGTAATATAAAACTTTTAAGTTTATTGATATGCATTAAAAATAATATCACATAATATGTTCATGTTTAGAGTAGAGAACTATTAAAACATGTGAATGAAATGAATAACCAAAATTGTTAATAACTGTTAAAACTGGCCAAACTACTTCCAAAACGTGCTGTCCTTCCTACATTAAATAAAGGTGTCTTTATGGGTGTTTACTTTATATCAAATATATGAGTACCCTAAGTCTGTTATATAATGAAAGGGTTAATACCCTAAACTAGTATTGAGAAATCAATTATATCAGCAGGATTACCTACATGTAACCATTTATGCAGCTAGGGAAAATAAAATAATTATGAGGATTGATAGATAGTTTGTAAAAATGTAACCAGAGAGAAAGAGCTTCTATATATAGCTCCTATTATAATTATCAAAAATCAGTATAGTTTTTTTTTATATATAAACTCTATAGAGTAGGTACATCAGTTTCATTGATTAGGAAAGTACTATATTTTTTCCAATGGATACAAAAAGCTCTGTGAATAATCCCCTATTATACTGAAACAGCAGAGCAAAGTATCAGGTGCATAGATTGTACTGAATAGATACAGCTGCTGCAGATAGGTAAAACTGCCGTATTTCCTCACTTAAGAGAAAATTCTATAGGATTTCCAGAGATCTCTTATGTATAATCCTGAGCGTACAAGACGCTCTAGCACTAGATAAAGTGCTCAATCAGAGCTGAAATATATATTGAGATCAATCTGTTAGCGAATTTTCTCTTATGCTGCTAAGTCCCTTAAACACCCATAATATAGAAAATCATTTAGGACAGTGGAGAGATATGAAGCCGACGCGTGTTTCACTAAACTCAGCTTTTTCAAGGCAACCTGACTTGGCACTCCTATAGGTTATTTATAGCTTGGGAACCTCCCACTTTTGATGTCATGCTTAGCAACCATTATGGTAACACAGGACGCTCATTACTATCAGCATTCACAAATCTTTTTTTCACGCTACAAACAAATGGCCAGAATTTTGTGTATTAATGAGATAATAGTCTTGAAGTTAGTCATTAGCTGGCACAATGACTAACTTCTTCCCATGATAGTGACACAATGACTAATTCTTCCCATGATAGTACAGGGTAATGGCGCTCATGGCATCCCAAAAGTAGTAGTTATAAGGAGAGATAAGGAGCCAGATAATACATTCAGTTCTATTAACATCATAGAACCGATATAGTATACATTTACATGGATCCAGAGAATAAGTTCCCTAGTAAAAAGAGGTAAGTATAATAAATGAAACATTATCACTTTGTTCCATAAATAGAGTTTTTTTGTATGTATGTATTTTTCTAGAAGACAGATACAGCTGTGTGGTCTCTCTTCAAGGAAAAGTTGTGATGTCTTGATTCAAAACAATAAGTCAACACATGAAGTGCATAAAAGTGCCCAAAAATAATAAGTTTAATAAATTCAACATAAACAAGCCATATGATTTTAAAAAATGAAAATATTTTTTTTTTTTATTATTATGTGAAAAATATAAAAACAAAAAATTAAAAAATTAAAATGAAATGTAATATCAAATAGGAGACATGACATATTTATAAAGTGCCTATGATAATAGGATAATAATAACATTGTTTTAAGAGAGCATAATCAATGCTCAGAAAAATTATTAACTGTGAATGAGTGCATAAATCATAAAGATATATATCTTAGAGTGAAGGAAACATCCTCAAGAGCCATTCATAGACAATAAGGCCTATAAAAAATACTGTAAAGTTATTGTGATCATTGAGACCCCTAGGAGTTAAACTGTCCATCAGAAAAATTCTCCTAGTTTCCCTCTTTAAGAGTTCCAAATTAAGGTCACCCCCTCTTAAGCCCACATGGACTTGTTCCATAGCAAATGTTTGGAGTCCTAATGGTTTTCCTTCATGACTTTTTCTAAAATGTCTTGCTACTGTTGTAATTTGTTTCAGATTTTGTATGTCTCTTTCTGCCCGTCTGATGTTACCCACGTGTTCTAGCACCCTCCTTTTCAGGGGTCTGCTAGTCTTGCCGATATATTGTAAATTACATGGACAGTTGAGGCAATTAGGTTAGGGGAGTCACAATTAAGGAATTCATTTATTTTCCATACTTTCAGGTAACGATCCTTATTCTCCCTAATTTGAACCATGTATTGGCGTGCGCGGCATTTACCGCATTTATGAAAACCAATGGGTCTGTTCGAGATTCTCGCTAATGGGGGTAAAGTACTATGTACTATACTGTCTCCTAGATTTTTTGAGCGGTGCCATGTTATGGACACCCTATCATCCAAATCTTTATCAAGGTCATCGTCCGATTTAAGTACCTCCCAATGTTTTTGAAAGATCTTACCAATCTGTCTCCATTCCGAACAGAATAAACCAATCAAGTGAAATTTTGAATCCTGAATTTGGTTCTTAGGGAGTGGATATATAAGATTTTCTCTATCCTTCTTAGTGACTGCTACTTCAGCCTTACGTATGACACATTTACTATAACCTCTAGATGCTAGTTCATCCGCTCTTCTATTAAAAGTTTGTTCCTCTGAGCAGTTACGCTTCATCCTGAGGTGTTCCCCCTTGGGGACACCTCTAATCACTGCTGGATAATGGGAGATAAATGAATGAAGAACACTGTTGGTAGTGGGTTTTTTTCTGAAAATATCAGTACTAAGGTGTCCATCTGGTGTTCAAAAAGGGTTAAATCCAGGAAGTTGATATTATCTTTATGTATCTTAAATGTCAACTTAAGATTCAGATCATTTGTATTCAGAATCCTGGCAAAGTCAGAAAAGAGACTCTCCTCACCATCCCATAAGACCAATACATCGTCAATATATCTTAGACATAAAACGATATGGCTAGTATATATATATTGTTCTCTTCCGTAAAAACCTTCTCCCTCTCCCACCAACCAAGGAAGAGATTAGCGTACGTGGGTGCACATGCAGTGCCCATCGCGGTTCCTCTTATGTGAAGATAAAAAAAATCTTCAAAAATGAAATAGTTACAGGTCAAAACAAATTCTAATAGGTTCAGAATGAAATCATTCATGTCCTCTAAAGTCTCCATGTCCCAAAAATTTTTTAACTGCCTGTAGACGCTGTTCATGGATTATATTTGAGTACAATTACATATTTGCAAACAAACATTTGAAATAAGCAGGTTTTTTGCAGTACTTGCAATTCAAAGAAATAACTTTATGCATTTGCCTTTGTGTTCAGAGATTGCAACACCTTATGCATGCAGCAAACAACATTGTAGTTAGGAGGTTTTGCATAACTCACCACCCTTGATTTGTTGGCTTGGGGGACAGCAATGATCTAGCTGTCTTTTGCACATCCCATTGTCATTGCTGAAATACAAATAATAGGTCTGGCAGGCTTGGTCTTCTAAATCTGCAGTCACATTGTACTGTGTTATCAAAATGGATTCACAGCAGTACACAGAAGACCAGGAGCACCAAGCAGCTGCTGCCACCAGTCATGATGAGACTAATCCCTCTATGTCATCTGCTAAAGCCTATGTTAAAGTTCATAGTGTTTTTAAGTCAAGGAAACAAAAATGTAAAAAACACCTTTTACCTTGGTCACGAAAAAAAGACCTGTAATCCAGGCAAAGTTATCTGCAGATAAAAATAAAATTGCCAACATGCCATTCTACACACGCAGTGGCAAGGAAAGAATGAGGCCTTCGCCTTTCTCTATGAGTGCTAGTTCTGCAACTGTCACTGAGGCATATTCTTGTAAAGTTAGTCATGACCAAGGAAGACCTTGTCATTCGGGTTCCAAAAGTGGTGTCCAAATACTTTTACGTGTAAAAGCCGAGCTAGAAGAAAACATTAAGGCATTAGAGGAAAATGTATGTTCAGATTCAGGATTTGCACAAATCCCCTGAGGTGAGTCTATCCACAAGTGCTATGTGTAATCCTGACCTGTGTGGTAGTGTACCCATAAAGAAGGCCCCTTTCAGCATTTCTGCAAATGTATGCATGTACAGCCCATGTGTAGCCGGTGACACACAAATTGAGGATGCCACTTTGGAATTGCAACAGGATAAGGGTGATATTTGTGTAGCTGAAGAGGGTACTAATAAGGATGTTGATGAGGATGATGTTGTTTGTGTAAGTCCAGCTCCAGTGTAAGCAGTCCTTGCACGTGATAAGAAGAAGGCCATTGTCATGCCTGGGCATAAGACCAAAAAATCCACCTCTCATGTGTGGAATTATTTTTACCCAAATCCTGACAACAGTTGTCTCGCCATTTGTAGCATTTGTAAAGCCACTGTAATGTAAACATGGATGTCTAAATAGACGTGTATATATATTACCTTCCCCTTTGCTGCTGTTTCATCAGTATTGCACAAAGTGTTTGTAATCTGCACTTTACGTCAAAGTTATCTAACTATATTATATTTTTTGGGGAATTGGGGCTGATTCAAAGCTCAGTGATGAACTTGCTTTTTGCTGTGAATTACAATGGCTCTGTTTAGTGCATTGTCTGGCACCCTGGATTGGTCTGGGTCTGATAAAATCCTGGGGGGACTCAGTGCTCGTCGCCATGTATTAGCTGTAGAATTACCACAGTTATCCAAGGAATGGGTGGAGTGATCAAATGAACCATAACTGATTTCATGATCCAAGGACAATTCCATCTTGCACCAATTATCTTTTCTGCCACTGCTGTGTGGCAATGTTTCCTAGATGTGCTATGAAGTGCTGTGTGTTTGTGTCATTGCTCTGTCGCTTAGCATCCAGCTAGGTCGCTGCAGTCTTTGCTTGAAAGTATGAAAATAATATTGTGACCTGTCAGGTGGTCAAAATTGACTGCAAATGACTGGAAATTAGTGTTATTGAGGTTAATAATAATGTAGAGGGGAAAAAAAAGCAAAAATATGTTATTTTAGCAAACAAAATAGGGATTTTAGAGAAAAAACGGGATCCAAAACAAAAACATGCAAGGGCAGTTTTGCCAAAACCAAAACCAATGCACAAAGTTAATCCAGATCCAAAACCAAAACCAGAACACGGGGCTCATTGAACATCTCTCTCTCTCTCTCTTTATAGATAGATAGATAGATAGATAGATAGATAGATAGATAATTTGGCAGTAAAGATAAAAACAAGTCTTGATTTGACTTGTTGTTCTTTTCACTACTATGCCTACATTCTTTATTTTATTAAGATTTTTGACTAAAGAGCAGAATACAAGCCACTTTAAATATCCAGAGCCAGAAATGTCACTTTGACTTGTAAGACATGATTTGCTTGTTGACATTGCTTGGTAAATACATAATTACAATATACATTTAAAAAAAATCTTGAATGAAATGGTTCATTCATCTCTACCTGTAAAATACATATCTCACCAACTTGTTTCTTGGCTCCCATTGAATAACATTATCAGATATTTGAAATGAGATTTGATCTGTGAAGAATAACAACATTTCTATATATTCCTCTTCTTCTATTGGACAGGTCTGCTGAATGAGTGGAAGCCACTCAATACCACACCTAATCTGGCATTTACTAGGACTGTCTTAACATTCAGCAAGTTAACATGAGTACATATTACAAAAAAATAAGATTTTATAAAGGGATGAGTTAGTGCTTGGTTTACTTTTACAATTTAGTGTACTATTTTAAAATAACAAACTGTCCTCAACTTTAGCATTTGTCCCTTCATGATGCTGTTCAAAATAAAAAACAAAAATGAATAGAAAATACTTTCAATTTATTAAAATCCGCTGAAAGCACAAAACCAATTTGAAAAAAAAGAATTCAATTTTATGTATCCAAAGGAAACCTGAAAATAGTTTAAGAGAGTGCCTAGGGCAAATTGGTAGTGGAATAACTCAGACTAGGTTTGATGACCCATGAATTTATATAGAGTTGACTTATCTTAATAACATTGGTGTTAACCCTGAGCTATTCCTCCTGCCATAGTGTTACAACTAATTGAAGTTAGTTAATTGATTCTCTATTTTTGTGATTGAACTGATTTATCAGGTGCAAAATACCACTGCACTTTCATTTATTACCCTGCTGCATTCTTGATTTCTTGGCAAAGAGCATTCTATATAATATAATCATAGTAACCTGTCACTATTCTATTGTTTTCAGTGGTAAACTCACTACTTAATCTATGGTATCAATTATACACAGTCCAGCTCTGAAAGTCATTGGTGTGCTGTGGAGAGCTGGTACCACTTTTACAGTAAATAAATATGTAACTTGTGCGGTGTGCCAATTAAGCTACAATTTAGGTTACTACCTTTGAATGATTTAATAGCATTTTGATCTTTTGCATATAATATTGTAGAACTGTATTTAATTTACAGCAGACAAACAAAGCTTACATTAAGTCTGCTCCACAAATATAAAGTCATCATATCAGCAGGGAAGAACTAATTTCATTAAATAAATGGATGGAATATCTGAATCTGTTGTGTCTACAAAAAGTAGAATGCTAATATAGATCAATATGTGAGCAACACAGTAACCTGCTCAAGGTTTGCTCTAGATTTGGATTAAGAGAAGCACTGTGTAAGGGAGCAAGTGGTGATATGATAAATGAACTGTACCTTTACATCACTGACTAAATTAATCAATAGCAGTTGAGGTCAAATTCATTTGAAATTTAAAAGCTTCCAAACCCTATTTATGATTTATGTACCTTTTTCTTACATCTGAATATCTCACCCTTTAAACTTGTACTATCCAATACCTTATAGGTCTTTGTTGAAAAGCTTCTTATTATTTTATATACCATGTACTATTATTACCATCAGGGGCGAGATTCAGCTCAGCAGCACCTTGCCCCCAGCCCAGCCAACCCCTGATTATTATTACTGCTAATAGTAACAATAATAAAAACACTTACATAGCTCTTTTCTTAGGGTTCAAAGAGCTGCACAGTGCATAATGAACACTGCTTCTCACCTTAATAGGCTGGAGGTCCTCAGGCAGGAAGTATGGCTCTGGGATGTGTCATCATAGTCCAGTGCCACACTCCTAGGCTAACACAGACGGTGTGAACAGATACACTGCAAATTTACTACAGCAGCAGTGGGACCAAGGTATCCTCCTTGATAATCAATCTATGAAAACATTGGATGTCCCATCCGCGCTTATAATAAACTAGATCACAATCGAATAATGAATGTCCTGATAATAATGTTGAATTTCAGTGGGAGCCCTATAAACACGGCAAACTAATGTCCAATCACAATGGTTTGCCCGTAGATATTCTAAAAATAATATATGTACACAATGGAGTATTGGGCTAATATTGACGAGTCTACCATGCAATACTTTAACACAATATCAGCCTACGTCACAGCAAGTTCAAAAAACAGGTGTCCCAAATACAATCCTGCAGATGTAATAGTCCAGAATAGAGTCTGACTAAGCAAACTAATCCATATGAAAAGTTCAACTAATGATATTATATAGTAAGGAGAAACAGGGGTTGTATCACCATGGATGACTTGATCTTGAAGTCAGTTGCAATGAGGTGTCCCACTGGAGGTTTGATGGTAATAGTGTATCGGAATGCTTGAATACTTGTTGGTATGTATCACAATGCATCACCGGCATCCAGCATCTTTGCATTCAGCAGCAGTTGCATAGCCGTGCTTTCAGTAATCTCCACCATCGGGTTAAGATAATTGTACTTTTTAATTAGGTCGTTATTTCAGTCTTCGGGGTTTTTTTGAGATATAGTGGGCAATGGTATCCTAAGTTAAGTGATATCGTACCCAACCCAACTACCAGTCAAATCTCTCTCTTTAATATATGAATATGTGTACTGTGTATTTCAAAAATGCATTAAAAATAATCTTATGATAAATTGCTATATAGTGTGATCACAACAAAGTTGAAATAGCATCTGCAAGAAAATACTTATTTTGTAACAATTGTGTATGAACCCTAAATGTGCCCAATGATTAGGCGTGGTTTGAATTAATAACAGTGCTTGAAGGGTCATCAAACAATGGCATGAGATAGCTATTGCTAGCAAGGGCGGAACTAGCGAGCTTTGGGCCACAGTGCAGGGAGGCAGGGAGAAGGGAACCGGGGCCCCTGACCCTCTGCATCTACCATGCAGTAGGTCCCATTATCTCCAAGGGTCCTGATGCACTGCACCTGCCGCACCAATGGTAGTTCCACCACTGATAGGGTTCATTGTTGATATAGTAAGTGCAAAGGAGGAAGGATTAATGATATTGTCAGTGCAATGGGGGCTGGCCATGTGTCCGAGAAAGTGATCTGAGAATGGGACCAGGGCAAGGTATAAGGCAGGCAATGGAATCAATGCAAGAATCACTAAAGTATCACCAGAGCTGGAATAAGGCTCTTGGGGGCCCGGGGCACTTAAGACAGGCACTTAAGGTATATTTTAGACAAATACACAGGCAAAACTGTGTGCACTACTTTTAGGTGCATGCAGTTCTGCCTTTACGAGCAGTACAGTGGGAAGCAGGACATACCTCCCAACTGTCCTTATTGTCGGAGAAAATCCTGACTAAGCAAGACAGTCACCCAAATTCAGGACTGCCCAACAAGATTCAGGACATTTGACAGACTGTCCTGGTCTCTCCTACCTGTTCTTGTCACCATCTGTGACTACTAGTTTCTTTAGATCAGTTGCTGCTTGTCTGGATCCTGGAATGTTGGAGGCACTATTTGAGAAAAAAATGGATACATGAAATTGAGAAAAAAACAACCAGTCCCAGCATTAAATCAATAGCACTCACATTTAATAATTAGGCCTCCCTCCAGCCCCAAAATTAAAATAATAGTACTCAATTTGATAAATAGATCTATTTCCCTCCAACCAGCCCTGTCATGAAATTAATAGTATACACATTTAATAAATAGCCATCCTTCCCAAACTGAGCCCCACATTTAATTAATAGCCCCAAACCACCCCAGTATTAAATTAAATGTCTCAACGCCTCATCTTAATTTAATAGACCCCAGTATTAAATTATATTGCCCCACCATCAGCCCACAAATAAAATAGCACTCATTAAATAATTAGCCCACACCTAAACTCCACCATTAAAAAGACTACCTCTCACCCATTTACTATTAAGACAGTCCCCACCCTTCCCTCATATCACACAATATACTAAGACGAGGGGGTCTTAGTATATTGTGTGATATATCAGCACTCCTACACTCATTATATCAGCTCCCCCTGCCCTCCTACATGCATTATATCAGGTCCCCCCTGCCCTCCTTCACACATTATATCAACCCCAGCCTGCCCTCTTTCACACATTATAGTAGTCTCCTTCACACTTACCTTGTTACAGCTGCTATGGAGACTCCTCTCTGTACACATGGGACAGCACCTGTCAAATAGTGCACATCCCATGTGACCTCTGACTGGACGGAGACTGCAGGAGCCACACTAGGATGAGAGACGGATCAATAGAGCCACGGCCACATTAGGGAAAGTCGCTGGTCCCGGAGGAGAGGCCAGCCACCCACTACCACACTGACACCCCCCCTCTCCCCATCCCCACTGGCACACGACCCAGGGGAAGCATCCATTTATCTCAATTAAAAATACTGGCCGGTCGGTCCAGCTACGATACATAAATATTTTTTATTCTTTTATAACCCCCAAAAAATACTTCAGGCTACACCTGCTTAGGCCACCAGCCTACCGGGAAATGTCTTCTTCTATGGAGAATTTGACCTTGATTATTACACACCTTCCAACACGACACCTTCACCAGTAGAAAATGCTCCATTTCAGTTACCTGGGCTGAGTAAATGAATTCATGTTTTAAAATAAAATTCAAATTCAATTAATTAATTACATACTGATAACTGCAATAGTACATTAAGATGCGGATTCAATAGCTGCTCATTATTACTGTTACTTCGGTAATTTCAATGCTGATTTTTGCTCGCAGCTCTGTGAGCCGCAAGCAATAATCTGCGTTAAAATTACCTTAGTAACAGTAATAATGCATGCCCCCCGTTATTCTAAAGAACAACACAGGGAAATGAATCTGCCCCTAAGTGGGGAGTTTGATTAGCAGAGTATTGTGTACTAGTTGGATTGCATCATGTTGAAGTGTCTGTGCTCATCACTACTTTTCAGGTTATTACAGATATAGCATACTGAACAACTGACAGTGCTGCAATATGCAATGAAGAGAGGAATGTCTGGTGATGAATAGAAGTGCACAAACCAGTCAAGAATTAATTCTCAAATTGGTTTGAAAATTTAATTTAACAAAAACAGGTATGAGTCTGTTTACCTAGGCTCGAGCTGTCTCATACAATGTGGACCACAAATACAAACTGGGGTCTATTGATGTTTGTACATCGAACATGTTCTTGGCCATCAAACTAATGAAATTCACATTCTGAACTGGTTCAAAATTTTTTAGCATCTCTAATGAGTTTAAGCCTGATAGCATTCAGTGATGAATAGGAAATTGCTGAGAATCCGATGACTGCTATGATAAGCCTAGTAAAACCTATGATTATTATTATCCTTTATTTATAAGTTCACCAATATTTAGTGCTGTACATCAAGGGGATAATAATGCAAACAAGTTACATACAATGACATGAAACAGAAGGTAAAGACCGTACTGCCCAAACAAGCTTACATTGTAAGAGGTGCGGAACAATTAATATATAAGGTAGCGGAATAACAATTGTAGCTGCTGGTGGGGAAAATGTATGTGGTTATTGTAAGGCAGAAACATTATTAAGGCAGTCATTTTTGTGTAATTACCAGTAATGTGTTGCAACGACGAGACAGAAGAAGGTGGAGATATGAAATATGAATTAATAATTGTAAACTGTATACTGGCAACCATGACCGCCCTTCACTGCTTACATTAACCAAACATTTATATTCTGGTTTTGTTGAAGGCATTCACTTTGTGCTGGTTAGTCACCTTTGTGGTTATCCTTCACCATGAAGTAGCTACATACCTTGTATATTCATTTGTCATCAAGGTCAGCAGCCTCCTGGGCTGAAGGGCATATGCCCAGGGCTGCCAAAAGGAATTTAGGGCCCCAACAAATTAATGGGGCCCCCCTTATAGTCGAGTATGGTAAAAAAAATTGCGCCGCATGTGTGGTCATGCATTTGGGGGCGTGGCAAATGCGCCATTGGGGCGTGGCTAACACATCAAAATCAATAGGCTTTTTTTTAACCCCTCTATGATAGACACCCCCTTGTTTTTTTAACCCCTCTGTGCCAGGCCCCACCTCGTTTTTTAACCCCTCTATCACAGGCCCCCCCCCTCATTTTTTTAACCCCTCTATGAAAGGCCCCCCCTCGTTTTTTTAACCCCTCTATGACAGGCCCCCCGCGTTTTTTTAACCCCTCTATGACAGGCCATCCCCTCGTTTTTTTAACCCCTCTATGACAGGCCCCCCCTCGTTTTTTTAACCCCTCTATGACAGGACCCCCCCTCATTTTTTAACCCCTCTATGACAGGTCCCCCCTCATTTTTTTAACCCCTCTATGACAAGCCCCCCCCCCTCGCTTTTTTAACCCCTCTGTGCCAGGCCCCCCCCCTCATTTTTTAACCCCTCTATAACAGGCCCCCCATCATTTTTTTAACCCCTGTATGACAGGCCCCCTCCTCATTTTTTATCCCCTCTATGACAGGCCCCCCTTGTTTTTTTAACCTCTCTATGACAGGACCCCCCTCGCTTTTTTAACCCCTCTATGACAGGCCCCCCTCATTTTTTAATCCCTCTATGACAGCCCCCCTCATTTTTTAATCTCTCTATGACAGGCCCCCCTCTTTTTTTAACCCCTCTATGACAGGCCCCCCCTCATTTTTGTAACCCCTCTATGACAGGCCCCCCTCATTTTTTAAGCCCTCTATGACAGGCCCCCCCTCGTTTTTTTAACCCCTCTATGATAGGCCCCCCTCATTTTTTTAACCTCTCTATGACAGGCCCCCCCCCTCATTTTTTAAACCCCTCTATGACAGCCCCCCTCGTTTTTTTAACCCCTCTATGACAGGCCTCCCTCATTTTTTTAACCCCTCTATGACAGGCCCCCCCTCGTTTTTTAACCCCTCTATGACAGGCCCCCTCATTTTTTAACCCCTCTATGACAGGCCCCCCCCTCGTTTTTTAACCCCTCTATGACAGGCCCCCCCCACTCGTTTTTTAACCTCTCTATGACAGCCCCCCTCATTTTTTAACCCCTCTGTGAGAGCCCCCCCGTTTTCCTCCCTTTACTTACCTTTTCCTTTTGTTCTCTATTGGTCCTCTCTGCTGCTCTGCTCTGTGCTCCATTGCTCCAGACTGACTGAATGCTGGGCGTGACATGATGATGTCACACCCAGAGGAGAGACGCCGGCACCGCGATCACGTGAGTATGAATATTTTTTCTTTTACTACCCTGCTCCCCCCACCAACGACCTCGCCCCCCCCCCCGTCAAAAAAACAAACCACAACAACAAAAAAAAATAGTTAAAAAAAAAAAAAAAAGTCGGCGCGAGGGCCCGGGCCGGGCCCCCTGGCATGCCCGGGCCTGGGTAATTAGTACCCGCTCCACCCCCCCTCTTGGTGGCCCTGCATATGCCCCCCCCCTACCTAGGGTAGTGGGCTACCTTGGGCTGGGTAACTAGACTACATGCATTAATTTTCCTTTCAAATGTTCCCAATAGACTGCTGAGTCTCGCTCCCTGTGTTAAAGTTTGCCAGTCCTCAACTGATCACTTGTTTCCCATTTTAGGGAAGTTGTGGTGGCAGCTGCTGCAACCAATGAGGCAGTAGAGATCACCAAAGGAGAAACAGAGATGGCAACAGCAGTGGTAGCTGAACTGAGATAGTTTGCCAGTAGCATCTTACTAACCTGTGATAATACACTGTCTAGCTGTTTAAAACGACAGCAATTGTAAAAAAAAAAAAACAACAATCCCCCTCCCCCCCCAAAGCTTAGTGCCCTACCTTATACCACATACACCTCCATGCCCTTTGGGGGAGTACTTACAACCTCACCAGGTGCAGTGTGGGTACTGGGTCATACAAAACATGCCAAATTCACTTAGCCAGTGTAAATAAGATGGCCCCAGCCTGTTAATCATTTAGATAATGAGAGTGAAAAGTAATGAGCCACAGCTTAATGCTTTCTGTTTCCACTGGAGAACTGGGGGCCTGGTAAAAGAGACTCCAGATTAAAGCTGGGGGCCTTATCCATGCCCTCCTGGTGTCAAATGGGAATTATGAACACTACCCATGCAATAACTTAGTAGATAGGGGGCTTTGGGCAAACCACAACATAGTAACAGGGTACTTTGGGCAAATACAGATTGATAAATACATGGTTTGATGCATGCACCATTCATTAGGCGCTAAGTTTATACTACATTTGTGCTGTAGCACTTAATGGACACTTGCATTTGCTGAAATGCTTAGGTATGTCAAATGTGTCTTAAGAAAAACTTTAAAATTCTTAAGTGAAATGTGATGATATCTAGGTCCAGACTGGCAATCTGAAAACTCTGGCATTTGCCAGAAACACTTGTGTGCCTGAAATTATTAATGGGCTGGTTCATCCCAAAGCTGCGTAGTATGCAGATCAACAATGGCGGCAATTCAGGGACATGTTTACAAAATGACCAGTGAATGATAGATTGGGCATTGAGGACATATGTGGACTGGTGTGTTTATGATTTTAAGACTCCTTTTTAGTCACAGTCCGGGCTAATGCACTTAACACACATTAAAAACAGAGGCCTCACGTGAAAAAATATCTGTTAATTGCTGTTATAGAATGGAGCAATTGATAGGAACCCAGGAAAAGTATTTATCCTTTTTTTATTTTTTGTTTAGCTTGTGCACTTTAAAATATGTACTATAAATACACAAAAAAATGACAAATATTTTTTTACAAATGAGAAATTTGCATATCCTCCCAGTCTTAGCATAAGTGTATATTAAACATATGAGGTTATCTTTCAAAAATAGAACCAAATGAAACCTCAGGTTGCATATTATAAATTAGGGTCATATAAAACAGACTTATGCTATTTATTAACATATGTTATCATCATAAACTAGGTAAGACTAGGTTCAGTACTGTAATTAGGGAGATGTTAAGAGGCACTAGCTTTTAGAGCTTGATGGTGCTTTATATCAGAGGGGAAAAAATGTTTGCAATACATAGTGGACCAGTGTCAGACTGGGGTATGAAGGCCCACAGGGGGAATACAATGGTAGGGGCCCACAAGAGTGGGTGTGGCCCGCCACTAGAGAGGCGTAACAAAACCAATAGAGGGTGTGTGGTAAGCCCAAGAAGGACAGCTGGCACAATAGTGTAATATATAAAGAATGCAGTGTGTATATAAAGGGTACAAACACTTGGCCTGCCCCTTACATTGGGCAGAACAGTCACCAAAAATCGGAATTGTCCCACTAGTATCAGAACATTTGACAGACTGTCCTGCTCACTCCCACCTGTTCTTGTCACCACCTGTGGTTGCAGGTTTCTTCAGTTGCAGCTTGTCCGGACCCTGGAATGTTGGGAGTCCTATTTGGAAAAAAAAGGGTACATTCAGAAAATTCCAACCAGCCCCGGCGTTAATGCTTAGGCCTTCATGCTTAGGCCTTCCTCCAACCCCAGCATTAAAGTAATAGTATTCCCATTGAATAAATAAACCTATTTCCCTCTCTCCAAACAGCCCCAGGAATAAATTAATAGCATTTACGCATAATAAATATACCTATTTCCCGCACCCGTCACTGCCATTAAATAATTCATATTCACATTTAATAAATAGACTTCATGCTCCTCAAACTCAGCCCACATTCAATTAATAGCACCCAAACCACCCAATCCTAAATTAATAGTACCCACTATAAAATTAAATTGCCCCATGACTCCACAAACAAAATAGCACCCATTAGTTAGCCACCACCTACCACACACACATTACATTGCCACAAGCCCGCTGTGCCATCACACACACATTACTGTGCCCCTTCATCACCATGCTGTGCCACCTTATGATCACAATGCGCCCTCCATGCTCCTTTTGCTCCCTTTTTCTCCTGGCCCCCCTTCTTCACCCTGTGCCATGCTGCATTTGCCCCTCTTCACCCTGTGCCATGCTGCTTTTGCCCCTCTTTACACTCTGTCATGCTGCTCTTGTCCCTCATCACACTCTGTCATGCTGCTTTTGCCCCTCTTCACACTCTGCCATGCTGCTTTTGCCCCTTTTCACACTCTGCCATGCTGCTTTTGCCACTCTTCACACTCTGCCATGCTGCTTTGCTCCCCCTTCACACTCTGCCATGCTGCCTTTGCTCCCCCTTCACACTCTGCCATGCTGCCTTTGCTCCCCCTTGCTTCCGTTCCTTCACTTACCTTTTCTATCGCTTCTTTCTTCTCTTCTCTTTTCTTCTCTTCTTGTCTTCTGTCTTCTTTCTTGCTTGCTCCTCTCTGCGCCGCTTCTCACTGAATGTCGGGTGTGACGTGGTGACATTACACCTGACATTTAGTGTAAATGGAGCAGAGAGGAGGGAGATGGGGCTCTGGGGCCGTAATCATGTGTTTCTTTTTTTAAAAGCACCTGCTCCCCCCCCCCCCCCACCAATGAAGAGGGGATCCTTCAGGCGTCGGGGCTTATCGAGGATACCCCGGCTCCCCAGAGGACCAGTCCGACCCTGTAGTGGACTCAACATCTAAAAGAGCCACCCAAATTAATATAACATTAGTGTGACAAAGGGAATGGATTTCCACTGCCCTCTAAGAGAGTTAAGTATTCAGCTGGCAGTCTACAGGGCAAGGCTGTAGAAATTATACATTTGTACAGCAATGCATCTAGTTTAAAGATATACAGGTAGAGGACCTATGTGTGACAACATAACAGTATACAGCAGTGCTTCCCAAACTTTTTAAGTTTGCGGCACCCTAGGGTCTCTATAATGTTTTCAAGGCATCCCTAATCCAAAATAAATACCGAGCAGACCCGTTTTAGAAGTAGTTGAGTTAAAATAAGATAATAAGTATTTAGGTCAGAACAGAAATACTAATTAGTTTGCAAAAGTAATACACATAAATCCAAGGGAAAAGAATACTTTTATATATTTTTTCAATTATTTTTCTGTCAAAGAAAAATTTACAGCTATCATTGAGAGGAATAAGATCAAATAAAATAAAACAACAATATGTATTAAAAAAAAATCATCATACTGTGCCCCTTCACCATTACACTGTGCCCCTTCATGATCACACTGCCCTTTCATGCTCACAGTGTAACCCTTCATGCTCATACTGCATCCTCGTCCATTCTTTTGCCCCTCCATCGCTGTTTCCCATCGTCATTTCAACTTGGTTCCTTTACTTCCCTTACCTGGCCTTCTCTCTTCTGTTTTCTTTCTTCCGGCTCCTCTCTGTGCCGCTCCTCACTGAAAATTTCTGAGTTGATGACGTCACGCCTGACATTCAGTTTCAAATTTTTTTTTTGCCCTGGCCACGGCACCCTATTACCTCACCGCAGCACCCCAGGGAGCCGCAGTGCTACCTTTGGGAACCGCTGGTATAAAGTGTGAATTAAGTTACATATTTTGAGTTAGTTTGAAGTAATCTTTTTCCACAGCTAAAAGTAGCTAACAGGGTGTGTCTGCAGTGAGGCTGATCAAGATGAGCACCTGATGAGAAGTCCTTTATTAAGACCAGGTGGGAGTGTCATCTGTCCATCAAGCTAGAGCTGTGGGAGGAGTGTTAGGTATTTAAGCCTGAGTTGTTCATTATATAAGTGTGAACGATGCTGAACAAATTGGTCGGTGTCTAGAAAGTTTTGGTCACAAGAAAGTGTGTGTAACTTTGTTACTTTGCCATGCTGACTATAAAAGCAAAGTGCAAAGCAAGAAGCTGTTTGTGCCTATGCCACACTACACTTTATGTGGAATTATGCAAATATATAAATCAATATATAAATACCTCAAATTGATAAATCACTAATACATTTACCATAATATATACAGTATATAAAAAAGTGTCTATTATTATTATTATTATCTTCAAGTTTGGTAAATTTTGCAATAGACATCAACAGTACCTGTAACTGTTGCTAGGATGACCCTTAGTCAGTTTTGAGTGAGGTCCTGGAAAATTAGTGTTATATAAATTGAGATCCCATTATATGTCAGATAGGCTGTCAAGTTAGCAAATAATGTTCAAAATAAATACATGTAAAGTTATTAATTTAGTTTCTAACATGAAGCTTACAATCTAAAGACCAGGGCCATCTTAACAACTTTATGGGCCCCCGGGCAAAGCAGTGCACCGGGGCCCATAGATATAGATATATAGATATATATAGATATATACAGATATAGATGTATATATAGATATATAGAGATAGAGATAGATAGATGTACTTGCTTAGTGACCCTTGAAGGTTTTTTTTGCAGGTTTTTTTTCTTTTGCAGGATCAATTATTCTCATTAAGAGCCGTGCCTATGGGGCCCCCTTGCCCGTGGGGCCCCCGGGCAGCTGCCCATCGTGCCCAATGGAAAAGATGGCCCTGCTAAAGACCACATAAACCTTGAACCTCAACCACCAGAAATGGACAGCTGCTTCTGGGAAATACATGTCAACTTGTTCTTTGTTGAAACAGTATTTAACATCTTCTAAATGTTTCAAACTTTGCATTTAAGTACAGATGTCTTGATCTTTTGCCATTCCTAGATATTTTAGTACAATATGTTTAATTTAAACCATTAGGTACAAAGGCTTTTTTCACAGACTGTTAATTTTCTGCACTGTTTTCGGAGGACACTGCATGAGGCACTTCTCATTAGCTCCTTTATTGGTACATCTGAATATCATAGCATAGCATCATTAAGCCTGGCACAGTTTTATTCCTCTTTCAGCAGTATTTGTTAACCTGTTCGCTCCAACTCTCATTATGGCTCTCTCACCAGATGGTTATATGCTAGCAAGGGAAAATAAGTCAGATTGTAGATAATAAACGGTTTCATGCAGTTTGCTGGTGAGATTCTACATATGACCACATGCTTTATTGCATCTCCCTCTTCCTTAGAAGCAGAGTAACTTGACAAAAGGACCCACCAATGTTACATCGATTTCAGGAGACTGGCTGCCTGAAACAGAATTTTATTTTAAATGAAACTAAAAGACTTGCACTTTGCCAAAGTTCTTAGGTCTTAAAGTAATTAACGTGAATTTGCTACTGGAAGATTTTCAGAAAAGTTCAAGAGACAGGGTGTGATGAGAAAGAGGAAGAACAGATGTCTCAACTCCACAGAGCTCTGCCAAATTTAACATTAATGTAGTCCAAGAAACTGCTTGTAAGTGGGTATCCATATTTTCCATCAGTACACTTTATGCTGGGGGGAGTTGTAAATGTTAAATCAACTCAACCAAATATAAAGCCAAGTTTTGAAATACCTTCCTTTGTTTTATCTCTAGAATGGCCAATAGTGAAAACCTTTACCTATACTGTACCACATAAATCAATATCTGAAACAGCAAAACAAATTTTACTGTATTGCCAGGAAGTTATTCGATATGTAAAATGCTTCCCAGAGGAAAGATGTACAAAATTAGCCCACACTGGGGTAAATTACAAAAGGATATTTTAGACCAACACCCCACCTTATTTCTCTCTGCTCATTTGAAATTTGGCTACCCTGTCCTTCAGAGTAACGTTACATATTATTTCTCTAACCAGTTGTATAAAAGTTGCCACCACATTATCATCTTCTAAATGCTTTATAGCACTCATAAATCCTTTGCATTATCTTTGTAGATTGTAAGCTTTTACTATATGTGATGCTCTAGATTTGTTGGTTGCAGACTCAGGACAATATGCACACAGGAAAAAAGCATATTTAGGTCATACTTGCCTACTTTCAGTAGATGACGTCTGGGAGAGGGGCGTGACTAAGGGGCGGAGGGGGCGGGGCGCCTCAAATCGCTTCATTTTGGCCCCACCCCCACAAGTAAAATGTTGTTTTGTTGTGGGGTGGGGCCAAAATGACGCGATTCTCAGTGAATCACGTAATTTTGACAAGGGAATTCCAGGTTGCGGGAGAAATGGCAGCTCTCGCGGGAGCCCGGGAGACTGACCCGAATTTCGGGAGTCTCCCGGACTTTCTGGGAGAGTTGGCAAGTATGATTTACGTGCATATGCTCAGTCAGGCACATATAAAAGGCTTACATTAGACACACTGACAGCCAAATGTACAGAAAAGGTACAGGTGTGGACACCGTAAACAGGGGCTGGCTGGGCATATGCCGCCTGGACTGGTCCCATCGTGGCCAACCTGTATTTTTGTCCTTTAAAATGATCCTAATGGGATGCTCACCTTTAAAAGTTGCCAGTCAGCCCCTGATCTTAAAGTACAGTCCATTTAGATTGTAGAATGAAGCACATGCTGCATTTCTCAACAAAGACAGCACACTGTATTCGTTAACAATATATTGTAAGAAATACTTTACTTTTGTTAAATAAAAAGAGTAATGCTGCATTAGCAGTGGGCATGTCTTGTGTAGTGTTGCTGTACTAGTAATAGCAAATAAACACTTATTTCACTTGCACATGAACGCCTTATTGTTTCTGCATTGTACATTGAATGCACCATATATATCTAACAGTAATCATATGCTTTATTAATTTAGTTCATTATGTAAAATAATAGAATATATGTGCAATGAATCAGAATTAACAAACATTAATATTTTTATTTAAACAATAACATATTAACATTGACATAACCAACATAAAAAAAAGCGAAGTGTTAAATGACTGTGCCCAATGGTGAAATGTATTCCTTTTTAAGTGTATCAATATAAAATGATTTAATACATATCAGTTATGCCATAAATAGAATTCATCCATCACTGTTTAAAAATTGGGTGCATAAATGTAAAAAATTTATAGAATATACAAATTATATGCTTCTGAATTGTTAATTTATAATGCTCTATGCAATAGCACCTAAACACCTTTTATTTTCCATTGATTTCTTTTTTTAAGTTTTACTAAATTA
This sequence comes from Mixophyes fleayi, assembly GCF_038048845.1. NCBI lineage: Eukaryota > Metazoa > Chordata > Amphibia > Anura > Limnodynastidae > Mixophyes > Mixophyes fleayi. The sequence continues at coordinate 163,599,422 of NC_134404.1, read as the reverse complement.
AAAACCAACAACAACAAAAATGTTGCCTAGGCTTTGGCGTGTCTTTGTTACGTTCAACGCCAAAGCCTTATTTCTGACAGTCTTCATCTGAAGGGAGTCAAAGATCAGTCAGTGTCAAAGTATTTACTGCACGCCCTCTGACCTCATCTCAACTGGGCCACGGTGCTTGAGCATCTCTACAAGTAAAATGAGGACAGTATGTCATTAGTGACGGCAATAAATCCCAACACATATAATCTCTACACACATAAAACACTGACACATAGCATACCGACACTCAAAAATCTCACATACTCAAAAAGATGATTTAGCTAATGTCCCAACACATATAATTCTGACATCTATAAAAAAATTGACACATTAAATGCCTACAATTTAAAATACCTCAATATCTCAATAAAGATGACCTACATTAAATCCCAACATATAAAATTCTGACACATTTAAAACACGAACACTGATAATGTAGACAGATTATTATTCTGACAAGCATGTAATGATGTAGTGAATGCCCACATCTTTAATGCAAACCAATATACTTTCAATGATCGTGCCCCAATTTGTAATATGTACCCCCCAATATAAAATTGTTTATTGAATGTATATCCTTTGAATGATCTATATGTTCAATTAACATACCCACAGTTGTGACTACTAATGTTTTATCAATATGCAATCTATAGTCTCACATAAAGCAAAATCAACATTGCGGCTTTTTTCCATAGAATCCCGCAAACTTTTTTAATCATATTAATATCAAATCTTTTCCATTATATTAATATAAAAACCACATAACATTTTCAACATATAGGAATCTTGGGCCTGATTCATTAAGGAGCTTACCTTAAGAAACTTCTTATTTCAGTCTCCTGGACAAAACCATGTTACAATGCAAGGGGTGTAAATTAGTTTTCTGTTTTGCACATAAGTTAAATACTGACTGTTTTTTCATGTAGCACACAAATACAAGTTTTCATGTTTATCACAATAAAAAACTTGGAAGAAGCAAATTACTTTAGGAGGTTTTACTACTTAATTTAAAATGTAAACATAAATGCAGCTTTTCAAAACATTTGTCCCAATGTTAATTTTGTAAAAATATATATATATTTTATTTAGAATTTAATAAAAAAAAATGTTTTAAAGATCAGTAAATGTATCAATTCCAAGTTTTTTTTTCATGTACAAAAATATACAAAATAAGTTATATAACATTTATAGCACATCATTTTAATGTAATTCTGCCCCAATATTTGTTTGTACATTGTTTAAACAGAAGTTAAAGTGAAGCCTTAAGCTGAGGGCAATTAAAATATCGTGTTATAGTTGACAACACGAGCCCTTAAGAGTTAAATTATTATCACTGCCAGCCAATCGTAGTTAAAAGGGGAGGGGCTAGTGAAGGGATAAATCACACTGGGGAGTGGGCTGGCCCTCTCTTGGTTCCTGGTCTGCGGATAGGAAGCATCCCCTGAGACAGCTAAGATATCGTGTTTTATTAAAAAAATTACTTACCTTATATTTCACATCCTTTATTCTTTATCTGGTTTTTCTTCCTTTTTCTTTCCATTACCCTATTAATTAATCCTCTTTTCCCTGTCTTTATTCTCCTACCTTGATATCCCCAGCCTGTCAGTGAGTCTGTTAGCGCCCGAGGGAAGCCTCGCGGCGCTGCAGATTCAGCGCCTGATAATTCAGCACCTGCGCCGGAGCTCAATAGGCGTGCAGGGCGGCAGGTGCATAATAGAGTGTCTAGAGGGAGGAAAGCCCACGCAGTAGAAAGGGCTGTGCGCCCATCTTCAACACTAAGTCAGAGGGGGAGAAGGGGGAGGAGAGGTAGAAACGCCTCCCTTTCAACCACTAGGAGTAACAGACTTAATTCCAATCCACAAGTAGGAAATGATATAAGTGTTAATACTGAATCAAACCTTAGTGGAAACAGGTTTGATGAGACTTCTATAAATAGGGATGTAAGGCCATTGGGTGATATTCCTTCAAATAATTCCCCTCAGGTTAATTTGGGAGGTGATCCCATAGTAAATATGGATTCAACCGCCCCTATGAATCAAAGCAGTATTAATCCTGCACTTATACAGCAACATGTCACTTCACGATTACCACCGCTTATGCCAGAGGGGTGGTCGAGAGACAGGTCGTCCATATCACGCTGGTGGTTCCCTTTCGGCCTTAGGTGCCCCCAGTACATACGTAGCACAATCTCCCCTTCTTTTTTCACAGGATGAAAGACATTCGGGCCAGGCTTCACATACACCACATAATTTGTAGCAGGGATATCAGTCTTCATCAGAAGATGCCCTTTTTAGGTCTATTAATGCTGACAATGCAGGGCCTCAATACGGTTATATGGCAACACACTCAAGGACCATGCCATATACATTTATTCAGAACCAGAGTAGATACCCACCGCCATCAATGCAGAATATACAACCTTTGAATACATTATCTTCCTGGACTCTCCCTTATCCGCCCCCCGCTTCACAAGGAAATTTTAGCACAGGGTCTCAGTGGTCAGCCCCCTACCCGCCACAAGACAGAAGACTACCATATGATTATTCAGACATGGCATCTCCATTACAAAACGCTATTCCCCAGCAAAGTTTTAATCAAATTACGGTTCAAATGCTTGGAGATAATTCATTGTCACAACCACCAGCCCCGGGTTTTCGAGTTAGTAGGGGGTTTGAAGTCCCTGTACCCGCTTCACTTAGCAGTGCTGGTCAGGTAGGGGTGTCTAGATCAGAAGTAGTACCTGTGTCTAATGTACTTTCTCATTCAGTAACACAGACAAGTCAAGGAGGTGAATTGAGTTCGTTAGGAAGATTGGGAGTATCGTCGCAAGTCGCATCGGTGGAAGAGGCACTACAAGCAAGTGGAACAACTGTCAGTGCGCCTCAGGACAGCTCATCACAACAGAGACCGGGGATCTTGGGTACTGCAGTCGGTGAGAATAATGTTCTAATTATGCACCAGTCACAAACACAGACACATAGTCCCCCTATGTCATCTACTGATGGCGATTCGTCGGATGACGAACAAGGCTCGCGCAAGCTCCTTAGATTGTTAAAAAATCACTTGAGTCACCCAGCTAAGATAGCGTCTGCGGCAATGGCTCCACGAGCTGCATTAGGTGGCCCCATGGTACGCTGTGAAAATACAGCGCTGTTAACAGGTGTGAGACCATGTATGAAAGACCGAATTAGAAAAGGTGTGTTTGTAGATATGTTTTCACTGACAAAGAAAAGTAAGAAAGACTTGGCCAAGGCCTGTGCAAAAGGGGGTATCGGTGAAGAAGCATATCGCTCCTTTAATAATTGAGTTTCATGCTACTGTGTTTTTTCGGCATGCTATTTAGATACCAGACCGGCAGCTCTAATTGACGTATGGCGTTATCTTCACTTGATAACTGAAATGGCAAATAAACATGGGCATAATGCGTGGAGGAGATATGATGAGAGCTTTAGAGAGAAGGCTGAAGGGCTAGATCGGATACCATTTGAATGTAAAGATATGGAAACTTGGTCAGAACTTATGCGCCCTTCGAGTGGGGGTCAATTTGGAAATTATAGGTTTCCAGGAACTGGGGGGTATAGTGCCCCCCGCAGAAAGCAGAATAGATGTTTTGCTTTCAACAATTCCACCTGCGGCAGAGGAGAATCATGCAGGTATAGACATACCTGCGCGATTTGTAGAGGTACCCATTCAGCAAAGGATTGTACAAGGAATACAGCGACCCGTGGAAGGGGTCGCGGTATGTCAGGATCTGCGGCGCAAGGCTCCTTCGCCAGTTAAGTTGGATTGTCTATATAGATGGTTGGGTTTCTTTCCAGACACCCTGCATGCCACATTTCTCCACAACGGTTTTACTGATGGTTTTAGGTTGCCTATTGTTGGACTGGTGCGGTCTAGTGATGGCCGGAATTTGAAATCAGCGTCTCTTCTTCCCTAAGTATTATGGAATAAAGTTAATAAGGAAGTCACCCTGGGACGTATGTTAGGCCCATTTAACTTACCTCCTTTTGCGGATTTAATATTGTCCCCTGTTGGTGTTGTGCCGAAGAAAACGGCAGGTAAATACCGTTTAATCCAGCACCTTTCTCATCCCCCAGGTTTTTCAGTGAACGATGCCATTGACGAGAGACACAGTTCAGTGAGCTATCAGTCTTTTGAAGAAGCATTAAAGCTTGTTAGATCATTTGGGAAGGGTGCGCTTTTAGCTAAAATAGACGTAGAATCAGCATTTAGATTGCTTCCCCTCCAACCAGAATCTTTCAGATTCATGGGTTTTAAATTGCAAGACTAGTACTATATTGATCGCTGTCTTCCAATGGGATGTTCGGTATCTTGTGCATATTTCGAATGTTTTAGTTCCTTCCTGCATTGGTGTATACAAGCAGGAACAGGCCACGTTGGCTTGGCTCATTATTTGGACGATTTTTTATTTATTGGCCCAGCCGCATCGTCAGTTTGCGCAGATGTATTGTTTTCGGCAAAATCTCTTTTTGCCGTTATGGGAGTTCCAATAGCCCATGACAAAACTGAAGGCCCTATTGATTGTTTGTCTTTCTTGGGTATAGAAATCTATACTACTGCAGGATGTTGTCGTCTACCCAAAGAAAAGATTGATAAGTTGGTTTTCGTTATCTCGAAAGTGTTAAGTTCAGACACAAGTACTTTGAAGGGGATACAGTCATTGTTAGGATTTTTGAACTTTGCTTGCAGAGTCATTCCGATGGGAAAGATTTTTAGCGGGTTTAACGAAGCCCCATGCTCGGCTTCGTTTAGCCATGGACATACGATATGACCTTCGGATCTGGTCCACATTCTTAAAAGATTTTAATGGTGTGCGGATTTGGCAATCTCCTATTGTATCTAGTTTAGAATTAGAGCTCCATACAGATGCCTCCGGAACTCACGGCTTCGGAGCCTTTTTTAAAGGAGAATGGTGTGCTTCCCCTTGGCCTATAGAATGGAGACAAAACGGTTTAGTAAAAAATCTATTGGTATTGGAATTATTTCCAATAGTATTGTCCCTGGAATTGTGGTCCAGTAGCTTGTCGGGCCAAAATGTAATTTTTTTGTGCGACAATTTAGGTGTCGTCCATGCCATTAATCAACAAAAGTCAACATCGTTGCCTGCGGTCAATCTGTTGCGCAGACTGGTCCTTTTGTGCTTAAAGTTTGATATCTCTTTCCGGGCTAAACATGTCCCAGGAATAGAGAACCAGATAGCAGACTCGTTATCTTGTTTTCAATGGAGTCGATTTAGAACACTTGTCCCACACGCTAATTTAATTGGAATTCCTTGTCCTCTTTCTGCTTGGCAGATGGTCGAGTCGGTATAAAGGACTTGGCGGAAGCTTCATTGGCTCCTTCTACTAGACGATCTTATCGTGCTTCATGGCAACAATGGCAATTATTTTTGAACACATGCCCGGGTGCTTTTCCCTTAGGTGAGAATGAACCCATCTTAGAATTCATGTGGAACAGATATGTACAGGGTGCTACTAAATCTAATATGGCATCTGCACTTGCTGGCATTTCCTTTATGGCACGCCTGCATGGGTTGCCAGACCCAACAAAAGGATTCATGATTTCTAAAGCGTTGAAAGGTTGGGCGAGGGAACGAACAGTAGAGGCTGACACTAGGCGTCCCATTTCCATTGAAGTATTGAAACAATTGGTAGGGGCACTTGCATCAGTTGCTTCCAATCCATATGAAGCATTGTTATTTAGTACAGCTTTTTGTATGGCCTTCCATGGGGCTTTTAGAATAAGCGAACTAGTGGCAAGATCTAACACCGATATTGGAAATGCTTTATTGGCTAAGCACACACATATTTATTTTACACATGTTTCTTGTAAGTTGACCCGATCAAAAACCGATCAGTTTAAGCCTGGACAGTGGTTCAACATATGTACACACGAAGATTCAAACATTTGTCCGGTGATATTGTGTTCAAAATTTTCTTTGATTCGTCCTAAAGGAGAGGATATGTGGCTACTGCATGCAGATAGATCACCGCTTTCCAAATTTCAATTTAATGCCCTATTTAAACGTTCATTAAGCTATATCGGATTAGATCCGTCCTTGTATGGTACCCATTCATTTAGAATTGGGGCGGCTACAGCCGCAGCTGAGAAAGGTGCTTCCCCTGCGGACATACAGGCTATTGGCCGTTGGAAATCCGAGGCCTATAAAACTTATATTCGCCCGCAATCCTAGTTTAATAGGCTTTTGCCTCGCCAACTCGTTAACTCATGGCTATGCTGCTTGTTGCTTTTAGCGAGGGCATGAGGGGATTTTTTTCCTGTTTCTCCTGGATAAAGGCCTGATTGGCTATTGGCCTCCGGGGTGTCTCGGTTTTTTTTGTCCTTCATATGGGCTAACTTCCCCTACCCTCCCTCCCACACTCACGTGTCACGATTAGATTGATTATAAGCAGCCTGTGCGGCTAAGTTAGTATTTGCAAGTTAAAGCGTCACATTATTTCTGTGGCTGCTTGGTTGTTATTGTAATAAACAATGATATTAGTTCGTTTTGAAAAAGCTGTTCGATCGGTAAGGATTTCGCTTGGTTATATATCCAATGACATTAGTCGGATTAGTAAAGCGATCCTGAATTTAAGACGGACATGCTTGGTTTTGTATATTTAACGAACTTTCATATAAGTATTGGATCTGCTGTTGTATGCAGAGATCAGTCCCCTGTAACATATTAGATATTTATATTTCCCACAGGGACATAGTAGCATAAGGTTCTTTGGTAAAGCTGTCCGGTCGTTAATGATTTCACTTGGGTGACATTTCCAAGAATATTAGTAAGCCGATTTTCGATTAAGACGGACATGCTTGGTTACATGAATTAGAGAACTTATATAGAGAATTGATCTACTGCTGTGTGCAGGGGTCAGCCCCTTGCATTTAACTTACTAAATACTTACATTGCTCTAATTGAAATAGCTATTAAATGGTTAATAAGTGAAACATGTTTCTTTGGTTATAGGTGCTCCGAACAGGAAGACAACAATATGGGTGTTAGGCCACTCATATGTTTTTTGGGCAGAAAAACACAATTTGGCCTATGATTGGGCATTATTTCCCAGCCCAGTAGCTATAAAATGGGTGGGAAAAAGGGGCCTTAAATGGCTTTCGATTAAAACCCTACTGAAAGACGAAATTAATAGTCACGGTTCCCCTAATATTGTAGTTGTGCATGCTGGAGGTAACGATTTAGGGCAAGCTAAATCACTCGAATTAATTATAAACATGAGGGAAGATTTTAAAGCTATGCATGCGAAGTGGCCAGAGATTAAATGGTTTTGGTCACATATTATTCCACGTCTCAATTGGAGAGTTACAATTGCTGCCCCCAAAATGCAGTCCATACTAAGAAAGACCAACAAAGCGGCAGACAAAGTAGTACTTGCTTTAGGAGGTACAGTAATTGCACACCCATGGATATCCGTAAGGGATACTCAATTTTTTCGCCCTGATGGGGTCCACTTAAATGATCAGGGTTTAGAATTGTTTATATTGCAGATTTATGGGCAGTTAGTTTCAGTGGTCAGGGGTTCATATGGCGGGCTGATAACCCGTTAAAGGGTTTCAGCGGTGGGTAGGAGAGCGGTGCAGTCAGTGACTAATCGAAGGTGCTACCGTTTAATGGCCGCACTTTGCTGAACCTTTCGCAGTAACCCGACTCTTGGTCCTCTTGGGCGGAGGGTCCCTTCGCGCGCCTTGAGCGGGCGCGTTATTGTGAGTCCAGAGGGGGGCAGTAGCGTTGACGCCAAGTTTAGCTCCGGCCAATGTAAAGACTTGGGACTCGTAAAGTCTTGGAACAGTGGTAAGTGAGGTTTACAACTGTATTGGTTTCAAGATTAGTTGTTAGCTGACTGCGTTGATCTCGCCGCCATGACAGTTCAAAAAATGTCATTAATAAACTGCGACCCCTTACCAAATATATATACTGTGTCCATGTGTTTATTTTTAGTTAAGTATAGTTAAGAATTTAGCAATAAAGGTTATAAGTTGTGTCAAGGTATTAACACTGAGCATTTTATATCTGTTTTACAATCTTCTACCATATGTTAAATAAAAATACTTTGTTTCTGACAAGTAGCCTTGAAAATGATAACATTCTACTGAGTAAATAGCACTGTTTACCTCTAAGAAAAACATTTTGTTTGCTTTAGTTTCATAAAAAGTCCCTAGGGTCAATAACATTTATATGATGCATGCAACAAGTATCACAGGATTATTTTTGACCTAATTTCTGTTAAGGGCAAGTGTCTGCATCACAAATCCCATCTGATTTCATTCCCTGGGGATGTTTACTATAATTAAATCAAAAGACATGGAAACCTGCATGGCAATCCCTGGAGGCCCAAATGTGGGCCCACTAATTGGTAGGAGGTTCTTGACATTCCATTCCATTCCATAAATTTTTGTTTTAGATTTGAGATACACTTTGCCATGGCTTCCGATACTTACTACTGCACAGTTAGTACAACACGTTAAAGGTCATTTACAAACTGAATAATACAATAATTTGAACCTTTCCATTCCTGCTCAGTTTATTTATGTGTTAAATTAGTCAGGAGAGTGAGGGGACAATGGGATTCTCTTTATTACATATCACTTTCGTTTGTCTGGATGTTTTTATTACATTGGTCAAAGTGTGCCTTGAAATGTGCTTTTTTATATAAGGTTTGATTGGAAGGCACAAAATGTATGCCAACAAAAATATAGAGAGAGGGTCTGATTCATTAAGGATCTTGACTTGAGAAACTTCTTATTTCTGTCTCCTGGACAAAACCTTGTTACAATGCAAGGGGTGCAAATTAGTATTCTGTTTTGCACATAAGTTAAATGCTGACTGTTTTTTCATGTTTTTTCTTTTGACCTGGCCATCTACATGGACAGGAGAATTTTTATATGCCCAACCTAAAGCCCAATCTCATGCACTTATTTATTTTTCTTCAAGTGTGTTACATTTACTTGTGTGGGTTTTGTTTCCCAGATGGTGGGATTTGGGTGCCCTTATGGGCTCCAATCCCCAAGATCTAGGGGATGATGTGTGGTCATATGGTTTCTTCCTCCCTGAAACTGAAGTCACCAGGGCCTGATTAAGGGTTCCAGCCGCCCTAGGCTAATACACAGATTACCGAGGGAAAGCAGTGTATTTAGAGGCACTCCCGAGAAATTACTAAAACATAACTTTTATTAGGACATTAAAATCTCTGACGAAACATAGGCAAAATAACTTAAAAGAGAAATGAGGATAAAACAGTGATAAGTGTTTTAAAATGCAAAAGTATTGCAATGTCCCACTAATATCGTCATTAGTCAATTATAATAATTTGATTAATGCAAAAGTAATATGCCTCTCTTGATATATCGCGTTTCGCCCCCTTTGGCTTTTTCAAGGCTTTTTCAGAGTGTCTTGAAAAAGCCAAAGGGCGAAACGCGCGTCGGCGTCTCGTCTCACCTAATCTTCCCAATATAGGTTTCCTAAAAGAATCGCTCCCCAGATCTAAATAGGTAGGAACTTATCACAAAATCCCGCGATTCGGAAACTCAGCCTCCTTGATACCCGCAGTGCTTTTATCGGAGCCTACTGAACCTGGTATCATCGTATTAGACCAGATTTGCAGACTCGGATTAATTACTATTACTTCACAGCAACTTTTGAGGGCTTGATATCAGCCTCTCCGAGAGGATTGTAATTGTCCAAATTGCGCCTCGCTGTAGCGCTACTGAGAGACATTTATTTTGGCTCCTATCATAGCTGGCACCTTATATTGGATACCAGTCCATATAAGAGAATTATAATTATGCACAGTGGATATATCAAGAGAGGCATATTACTTTTGCATTAATCAAATTATTATAATTGACTAATGACGATATTGGTGGGACATTGCAATACTTTTGCATTTTAAAACACTTATCACTGTTTTATCCTCATTTCTCTTTTAAGTTATTTCGCCTATGTTTCTTCAGAGATTTTAATGTTCTAATAAAAGTTATGTTTTATTAAGTTCTCGGGAGTACCTCTAAATACACTGCTTTCCCTCTCCTCCCTCCCTGTTTAATGCAATTGACTCAATGTAGGGAGCACCCCCCGATGAGAGTTCTTTTTCTCTCTATTCGGGCATTCATTTGAACCAATAATTGGAGTTCTTACATCATTAATACCTGGTGCGGTTTTTCTATCGTCTTGAGTATATAAATACCAAGTCATCATCATCTTCCTTATCAGTAGCAGCATTATCAACATGTAATTAGGTAATATATGGCTTCAGGTGGCATAAAAAAGTGCAAAATGACATTAATCATTGACTAGGTCTCAGGAAACTGCAAGTTGGTTATGTAGCAATGGCTTATGGTATGCATATTGTGACAAATCCTGATGCACTCCTTTAGGATAAACTCACCCATATTACCTGCTTTGATAATGTTCTCAATATTATTATATTGTTAAGAAATGCAAAGCATTTTGCCACTGGCATGCAAAATCTGCTCTTACTTTCATCAATCCTAAACAGCATGATAAGTTAGGAACAAATTATCATTACACAAGTCCCTACCATATTGAATAAGACTTTCAATATGCTTGTGCAACTTTATGAACAATAAAAATATGTCAACCTTTATGTACCAAGATACAGGATGTCAAATTCTATGATCTAAGATAAGGGACATCCGAGGTAATATCAAACCATGGCGGCATATGTCAGTTGGCTGCGCCCTTGAAAGAAACTACCAGTGTAGTCAGTGGAAATTATACTACTGTAGATCTGATAATACTTCTCATATACCTCCTTGAGAAACATTTATTCACTATGCAGCATATTAATGGCAAAATGGCTAATGATACGTATGGTGTTGCTGCTGCTACTCTTAAGAGTGATGAAACAGTGACAATGACTGACTCTGTACCGTTGTGCTCATGAAATGATACCTATGTCAAGTCAATAATGAATCAAGGTGACTTCTTTCTTGCTTTTCAATTAAATTCACACTTCAAACACAAAATGAGGGACTTTTTTTCACAGAGGACACTGACAGGGAATTAAGTGTGTCTGGGTTGTTGCAACCTTTAGCAAATTGTATAGAGGCCAAGATAGCAACAGAAGCACCCCAAAAAAGATGGCAGCCAGATGAAGAAGAACAAGTAGCATTAACAATATTATCAGCCCATAAAGGTTTAACTTATACTCAAACTTAGAGTGGTGATGCTTGTGGTGACAACATTTGGGTGTTTAGAGCCAGAAGAGGCAATTCCCTTTAGCGATTAATGCAATAATTTCTGTAGATCCTCCTTCAGAAGCATACAGTTCTGAACATGCTGAGCGAAGCACTATATACACATGTTTAGCAGTGGATAAGGCTGAACGGGTGTAACTGTGAAGTGCTGAGCTGCAGAGAGCAGAAGTGCTGAGATCCACACGGGTGTTATAACTCTGGAACAGGACCAATGATGAGCAATGCACTGCAGTGAGGCCACAGGTCTTGACTGTGGAATAAGCTGAACAGGTAATGCTGGGAAGCGATGAGCTGCAGAGAGCAGAAGCACTGAGATCCACACAGGTGTTATAACTCTGGAACAGGATCGATGACGAGTAAAGCTGCAGCAGTTAAATGAACGGCCTAACCCTCGAAGTCAGGAACAAAGGTAAGTATAAGCACGAACAGGAGTCAGAGGTGATGCTTCCTATCAGGTAGGGAGACTTGATGATCTGACACTCATGGAAAGGAGGAGGACCCTTATAAAGGGAACTGACTGGTGATCATCCAATCATTGCAGAGCAGAGGTTTTAAAGGTTCTCGGGGTTGCGCATGTGCAGAATCCTTGGCAAAATGGCGTCTGAGGATAGAGGAACGCCAGGCTGTACAGCAGATAGCAGTAACCAAGGGAAACCAATGTACATAAGGATCAGAATAAAACTAACCGGTGAAATGCGTGATAAGTGGAATGGTTGAGGCAGGGACATCAAATGTTGATGTTGACAGCCCGGGCGACAGAGTCAAGAGCAGTGGTAAGGGTGCGATTGTAGAAGGAGACACTCCTTCTGTAGGAGTAGGAGTACTCCTCACAAAGGGTACATCACTGTAAATGGGTTATGATAGTAATATACTACAAATTATAATAATGATATTTTATGCTGCCATGGACTGCCATAAAAAATTACAAAGTAAAGTGATTTGCTCTTCAATTTTTTCTGTCACTTTCTTGACACCGTTCTAAAATTTTAATTATACCTGCAACACTATATTTCTTAAAATATTTTGATTTTTATCTTCTTTTTATTTTAAATAATTGAAAATAAGCTTATTTTAACAAACTTTTCCATATTCTATACTAGGGGGTACCATACATTTGCACAGTTATGGTTCATAACTATATTATACCCTGTAGGAGTGCCCCTGATAGACCTTCCTTTCTTCACATACTGTAAACCATATATTTAAATTAAAATTAAGGAGATACAAATTAGAGAATTTTGACTGATTTGGGATTAATTCGATGGTGGGTGTTTTTTTTTCTAATGTTATTGTTTTAAGGTCAGGGCTGGTTGGAGGGAAGGCCTATAATTTTCACTCTTTGCTCAAATTTTCAGGAAATACATGTACCTATCCTTTTTCTAAACAGACCGCACTATTCCAGGATCCAGACAAGCAGCACCTGATCTTAAGACACCAGCAGCTGCTGGTAATCAAAGCTGCAAAAGCAAAGGAAGAGCAGCACTAGTTGACGGCTATCCTGATTCTGGTGGGACAGATCCGATTTTCAGAGACTGAATAACTCCCGACTGTGCGGACAATTGAAAGTTAAGACCCATTCATGTTGTTCTGCTCATGAAGGGGAAGCCATGTTATGCAATAGAAAAAGCTGCCTGCTTGCAATAGCGATAAGAAATTATTTCCTCTCCACTTCACCACACATTGGCCTGGTAATATACATAGTTATGTGGCGGAAAAGACACAGCAACATGTCATTCTTTACTGGCAGTGTGTTTTAGGGAGAGTAAAGATAATTTCTGAAAATTAAAAAATGTCTGCAGAGCAAATGATGATTTGTGTTGTCATGTGCCCTGTTAGCACTTGATTTTACAAGATACGCGTGAAGTTTCCATATGAAAAGTACAGTGTCTGCTGGGCCTCAGCAGTTCTGATTGGAGGAGCTGCGCAAATCAAGCTGTTGATATTTGAACGCTTCTGAGCACTCTTGTGCTCCTCCTGCATGAAATCTGTTTTGTTTTGTAGGAAGAGAAAGTGAAATAATAGGTGGAGAGGGTGCATCAACTGGTTTATGGATGGATACAGATTATTTTTTCGGGTGCTTGAATCCAGAGGGAGGGGGTTAGAGGGTGGGGCCATCTAGTGCTAGGCACAACTCTGGTGGCACTTGATTGGACTATCCCCCTTGGCTAAAAGTCGCAACCATATCCTGCTTATGACTGTGTTTTGCAGTATATGATGGTCTTTATTATATGACTGTATTGTGCAGTGTATGGTGGATCCTGTTGTGTATTGATGGACATAGGATTCGGTTTTGCAATATTTGGTGGATATAGTATTATCTTGTGCAGTGTGTGTTTCTTTGTTTGCTGTACTGTGAGCTGTTCTATATACAGTTCACTAATTCTAACCTTTTTGCCATATTGTACATGGAACTTACTTTTTAACCCTACCTTATGCCATGCTATTATTTCCTGCACCATTTAGGGACAAATCTGAGGAGATGAGCAACACTGCTCTGTATCATAGACTTCTAAAGAACATTGTCCTTTTTGTAACATGAACAATGACAGGATACTTGCATGACAACACCAGACACTTACATTAAATAAGGCTCTCTTAGATTTGGGTGTAATCTTACTGTGCTCTTATACAAATAATGCTAAAAGCCCCCCCTCTCATCTGTCTATTTTTTAAAAAATATTCTAACTAGATATTGCCCATATATTCTGAGCTAAAGCATTTATTGCATGGCAGCAAAACAATTTGCTCCATTCACAGTACATTTTAACACTTCTGTGGAAGTGAAACATATGCTGGTATTACTAGCATTATGTATACAGCTCACCGTGCTGAAAATCAGCCAGAGATTTGTGAAGATGAATCCGTATTCAATCTTTTCCTGTATCAGATGGCATCTGTCACAGCCCTGAGTCCAGATAGCTACACCATTTTTCAACTGCATACAAAGATTATGCTGTAGTTTAATCAGAACGGCTATTTTTGGTTTTGTCCCTGCTGGTTCACTCTGTAGATATAAAAAATAGACATATGGAGAGAGAACAAAGCGCATGTATGTTTAAATTACATTTTTAGGAGGCCGGTACAGGCATATAGTAAAATACTTGATACAAACTAATAAGTGTTCTGTCTGAACAACATTTACAGAAACTGTCATTTTATTAACATAAAACACCTCAACTGAGTACGTGTAAATAGAGAACTTAATTTTTGTAATTAAACTATTAGTAAGATTCTGAAATACCTGCTGTTAATGGTTGGATATTTAAGTTCGATGAGACCACCGATATATAATCCCAAGTAAGAGACACAACTACAGTTAGTACAACAAATAGATTTATTTAAAATATACTTAGTTACAAGTGTTGATCAATTCATAGGTTTATATGTCTAGTTCAGCAATTGCATCAGCAATTCTAGGAGCCCTCCTCAGTCAATCAGTGAGGCTAGAATAGGTTTCAGGCTCCTTGGCGCTACTGCAGTCCGCACTATTCCAGGGAAAAGGCTACCAAATCCACCCCCCCCCCCCCCGTCTAAGCTTATATAGTGAGCAGATAATGATTCCACCCACCGCCCCAAGTGTACATGTCAAAAGGCCATACTCCTGACACATTATGTACATGTCTGAAAGCCGTATGTTGCAAGACCAACTGAATCATTAACAGCTAGATGGCTAAAGTGAATACTGAAATAAAGGGTGTTTGCGTGTGAGTTTTTTTTCTGAGAATTTTTATTTTTCAGTGACCGCATGTAGAACATTACAGAGGCTGCATGAAACATGTCACGGAGAGTGAAGAGGCAGTAACAATCAGTTGTCATTAGATGGACAGAGGCGCCAGTAGATATTTAGACAAGTGCTAGGTAATTTGCTGTCGCTATATAAATAAATGTTGATGATGATAGACAAAGGTGTCCTATACTACAAAATGTCAAAGACTTTGCACACAATACATTTTGAACATTACAGGGCATCCATCATAGACAGTGAAGCTACAGTAACAGGCAAAGGTCATTGGATGGACAGTGGTATGAATAAATAGAGTTAGACATTTATAAAAGTATATAGACGAAGGTGACTTACACAAATACTAAAAAGTTCAAAGACTAGTACTATGCACTTCTTAATTGGCAGAGCATTCATCGTTAGCCAAAAGCTACGAGTCAGCTAGATCTGTGCTGTAATGCTGCCCTTGTGAATCAAACAAGGAAACTTGGATATATATACCAGTTACCATGTCCAGTTTGAGATTAAAATGTCAACCTTGATTAATCCTTTTAGCTAAGCTCAAGTATAGTATCTGACCTAATACGTTTGGTTTGGGATGTAGAGAATTAGCGGGTCTCCTTGGTGTGGTGGCGGAAGGCCGGTAATGTTTGGAGCTCAAGGTGTCTGTGCCTCGGGGGGACAGGGTTTGTAGGTGAGCTAAAAATACCGTTGTCGTGGGACTGGAACCCTCACCTTGCACAACCCCAGGGTAAAGGGGACTGCCCGAGACTTGCGGCTGAGGTGGTCCTGAAGACCCATGTATATAAATATGGAATGTATTAAATATGGAAAGTAAATAACAAGAAAAATGTAATTGCTAAGGACATTTTGAAAGTATTTATTGTATTTTGTGATTGCTGAATTCGAAAATGAAAGTAGTTTTTTTCAAATTGCCTCTAGTTCTTGAGATAATGGATACCCTAAATAAATAGGGAACTTAGCCATGAACTGTGGAATATTCTACAATGGGAGACACGCAAATATATTAGTTGTTCAATTTGTGATCATTCTAGATTATTCCCCCTCCACATTTAAGTGATTGATCACCCCACCAGCAGTCAGTTGGCAGTTGAGCAGTTCAAGTGTAATTAGTGTAAATACGCAAGTTGTATACGGAGTTGTTGTAGTGACAATTTGTATATACAGAGTGTTTCAAGTAAGAATAAAATCTATTGGTTGACAAACATTTTCCAATCATTCCATATAAAGCTGGGACTAGTGAAACAATTTGTTAAGGCCTTGGACAAAGATGGTGATTGCTTCGAATACATTTGTAGATTGTTCCCTGTACTAAGTTTGGAAAAACTAATAGCTTCAGCCCTCAAATTCGTAAACTTATGAAGGATTTTAATTTCACAAAATATATGAATGGTGTTGAAGCTTCTGCCTGGTTCAGTTGTGTTTCAGTTGTCAATAACTTCTTGGGTAACCACACAACAGACAATTATGAAGAACTGGTGCAAAACATGCTCACAAAATTTAAAATGTGGGTACTGATATGAGCATAAAGGTACACTTTCTCCATAGCCACTTATACAGATTTCAGGATACTTTGGATGATTTTAGTGAGGAACAAAAGGAGAGGTTTCATCAGGATATAATGGTGATGGAGGAAAGGTATCAAGGCACATGGGACAGCCACACCACATGATGGCAAATTATAGCTGGAACCTTCAACGTGATTGTCCTGATAACCCACATAAAAGAAAATTGTACAAACAGAGTTTTACTATGCATTAATTGTAATTATCCGAATCAGCTTACTATATCTATCTGCTATTAAACAGAATAAAATCCCATTATTTTGCATGATTTAAGATAATTTCAATGTGATTTGTAAGTAGGCTCTTCCTGACATTACATTTTTGGCATTTTTATGTTTTTCAATGGGGTACCAATTATCTAAATATTTAGAGCCATTTTAGCAAATCCGATGTCATATTCGGAATCAGCATCACAAAGTTAGCCCAAAATCATTCTATTATGATTGGCAATAAAATGAGTGTTGACCAGTGTAATATATATATATGTTATATTAGTGAAGCGTAAGATACATGTATAATAGACAGTTCAGATAGGCCAATAATTGAACTTCCCACACGAGTAAGTGTATAAAACTGACATTGATGCAGATTTGGTTGCCAAAAATATCTGTCTTGAGAAGACAATGCAATTGAACGTCCACATTCTGAGAAATTAAGAGGACAGGATTTGACACTGGCAAAGAATACATTTATAGATGGAGATATAATGACTGATGATTTATGCTATGTGATGGAGTTAGAGAGCCGCATAGACTGGTTTAGTATTTTTTTAATTGAATTGGAGAAAGCAAATGCAATGATGGCAGAGGTACAAAATCTTTAATTTAGAGAAAAGTGGACAGGATGGCATTAGTAGACATTTAAAAGAAGATTAGAGGGCACCATGTTAAATGGTGCATATCAAGATGGCATTGTCCTTGGAGTAAGGTAGATCTGTGCCATAATACTGCTCTTTTGAAACAAACAAGGAAACTCTGATATATATATATGCTAGTTACCATGTATATCTACATCCAGTTACCATTTAAATCTACATACTAATGTCCAGTTTGAGATTAAAATGTCAATATCGATTTGTCCTTTTGCTAAGGTCAAGTGTAGTATCTGAAATAGTATGGTTGGTTCAGGATGCCCTGAATGGCTGGGTATCCTTGGTCTGATGCCAGAAGGCTGGTGGTGTTTGGAACCCGAGATGCATGTGGTTCCATGGGACAAGGCTCATAGGTGACCTGAAAATGCAGTGATGGTGGGACTGGAACCCTCACCTTGCACAAACCTGGAGTAAAGGGGACTGCCTGAACAGGCGGAGGCATCAATTATTATAATTAACATTTTTCTTGGGCCCATGGATCTTATTAGGCAACCCACACTATGATAAGGAAATGGAGATGATTGGTAGTTTATACTTTTAAATTTAGATTGGAATAAATTGATTTTATTAATGAAACTATTCTTGGCAGCTGTGTATTTTTAACAGTGTGCTGGATTACTATTCAATAACAATAGTAAACATACTGATTATTTTGTTTCTTATCTCTTATTGTACATCAGGGCTGGCGGGCCGAATATGATCAGAGAAATCAGGGCTGGCAGAACACGGTAAGTAAGGCAGGGGGACACCAAGCCTGAGAGGAGCTCCCCAGAGTCTGCCATCCCCCGCTTATCCGCCAGCGCACTCCTCCCCTCCTGTTCTCACTGTGCACTGTATGTCGGGTGTGACATCATCACGCCCAACAGTTGAAGTGAGGAACGCACAGAAAGGAGTCGCAAACAACACAGTAGAGAAGAAGAGAACTTGAAGAAAAAAATACAGAAGAGAATAAAGAAGGCAATCGAAAGGTAAGTTAAGGGAAAAACACAGCATGTTGGGTGCAGCATGATAGAGGAGAGGCAAAGGGAAGAAAAAAACGGCATGCAAGAGGGGAGACAAAGGGGAGATAAAACAACATGAAACAGGGACACAAAGGAGAGAAAAAAAATCAATACCAGTTAACATCACATTCCTCACCAAAGAGAAACAGTGTCACGGGCACTAGGAGTCTTTACCCAGGTATCACCAGATGATGGACTTACCAGAGCAGTATAGGTGGTAATATGGTACTCTGGTAGCGGGGTGATAACGGAACAGGAGACAGCAGATGGTAAGAGAATGCTCGTGGAAAGTCTATGACTAGCAGCACTGGTAATATATAGATAATAGTACACAAGGAACTGGATGGACAAGGGAACGTGAGGGTAGTGAGTGGTCTGCGGATAGCAAGTTGTACCACTGCTATAGTGAGGAGGAATGTCCAGAAGTAACGAGGAGGTGATGAGAGTCAGCGGTCTGCGTATAGCAAGTGGTACCGCTGTCTAGGTGAGGGAATGGAATCCAGGTGAAGGTATCCGGGAAGTCAGTGGTCTGCGTTAACAAGTTGTACCACTGCTATGTGAAAGGATACAGGAAACTGGTGACTCAGGAAACAGGGAACAGTGGTCTGCCTCTAGCAAGTTGTACCACTGAGATATATCTGTGAGGAGGAGCACGGGGAGGTAAATGCAATGCAGAGTATACACGGGCACACTGAACTTGATCCCACGATGATATGCACAAAATAGTAATAACTGAACAGCACTGCACAATTATACAAAGTCACAAGAACTATCCAGGCTAAAGGTAACACAGTCAAATGATGGCAATAGTCTCAGCGGATAGGAAACTCCAAAGGAGAACAACTCAGTCCAGCAAGATATGCAATACACCAGCACAGTCAATGAGAAGTATGCATACCGTGGTTCAGGAGAGCAGGCTGTCAGACAGAAGTGCAGGGATACCTGAACGGCTGGAGGCCGGCAGGATACGAAGTCCCAGGAGGGTGGAAGCGATAATCAAGTAGGTGCAGCGCACAGGTAGGTAGACCAGCAAGGATGGAAACAATACTCAGGAAGCAGTAGTATATAGAACTGGACACCTGGAGAACACTGAAGAGTAGAGATGGTCTAGCCGAGATGAAAGCAGCGGAGCGTTGATCCAATGCAGACAGGCGAGTTGACACAAGCGGAGACACTGTAGAATCACGGAGGGTGGATCAGCTGGCTGCAGACACGAGGAGTACTGGAGGGTTGCGATGAGCAGGGCACTGCAGATACACGGAGGCAGCGGATAGGAATCAGCTGGTGCAGTCACGATGAAACACGGGAGAGTTGAAGTGGTATGGAAACTGTAGAAGCACGGAGGCAGCGGATAGGAATCAGCTGGTGCAATAACGATGAAACACGGGAGAGTTGAAGTGGTCTGGAAACTGTAGAAGCACGGAGGCAGCGGATAGGAATCAGCTGGTGCAATAACGATGAAACACGGGAGAGTTGAAGTGGTCTGGAAACTGTAGAAGCACAGAGGCAGCGGATAGGAATCAGCTGGTGCAGTAACGTTGAAACACAGGAGAGTTGAAGTGGTCTGGAAACTGTAGAAGCACGGAGGCAGCGGATAGGAATCAGCTGGTGCAATAACGATGAAACACAGGAGAGTTGAAGTGGTCTGGAAACCACAAACGAACAACAGGAATCAGCAGGAGCTGAACACGAGGAAACACAGGAACACCTTCAGAGGCTCATGGGGAATGAGACTCCAAGATCAGGCAACGAGGTATTGACCTCAGGTGCTTTAAATAGGGAGTGTTGCCTGATCAGCCATATAACTAAAAGGAACATGTACTGAAGGTTTGAAAGGGCTGCGCATGCGCAGACCCTCAGGATGGCGGACGGCCACGGTTCCTAAACACACGAGAAGTAGCACTCACAGTCTGGTGAGTGACAGTACCCCCCCTTTTAAAGGTGGGCACAGAACACCTGGAACCGGGTTTGTCCGGAAATTTGGAATAAAACTTCTTAAGAAGAGTTGGAGCGTTGAGATCTTCAGCTTTGATCCATGAACGCTCCTCAGGACCAAAGCCCTTCCAATGAACGAGGTAATGTAGAACTCCTCGCGAAATTTTTGCATCCAATATATGAGTAATCTCAAAGTCTTCCTCCTGATGAATTTGAACTGGCCGAGGTGCTGAAGGAGGGAACGAGAAACGGTTGATGATGAGAGGTTTGAGCAAGGACACATGGAAGGGGTTGGAAATACGAAGATTCTTAGGAAGTAGAAGTTTGAAACAGACTGGATTGATCACTTGAATGATCCTATACGGACCAATAAAACGAGGAGCGAATTTCATAGATGGGACCTTCAAACGAATATTTTTGGTAGATAACCAAACACGATCTCCAATTTTCAGTGGTGGAATAGCTCGCCTCTTTTTATCTGCAAAAGACTTATATTTGGCAGATGTCTTCTTTAAACAGGTATTGACCTGAGACCAAATATTTTTGAAAGTTTGACAAACAGTCTCTACAGCAGGGACTTGGGTGGGAGGGAGGGCAGGAAATTCCGGAAAAGACGGATGGTGACCGTAAACCACAAAGAATGGAGTTTTAGAAGATGACTCATGGTACATGTTGTTATGAGCGAATTCAGCCCAAGGAAGCAATTCTACCCAGTTGTCTTGATTGGCTGATGAGAACATTCTTATAAACGTCTCAAGATCTTGATTGACCCTCTCAGTTTGTCCGTTTGATTGAGGATGGTAGGAAGATGAGAGTGCTAATCGTATGCCCAAGGTCTTGCAAAGGGCCCGCCAGAATCTGGACACGAATTGTACGCCTCTATCTGACACAATCTCAGACGGACATCCATGAATACGAAAGATTTCTTTGATGAAATGCTCAGCCAGGGTAGAAGAGGAAGGTAAACCAGACAAGGGAACGAAATGCGCCATCTTCGAAAATCTATCCACCACTACCCAAATAGTATTGCAGTTTTTACTAGGAGGAAGATCAGTAACAAAGTCCATACTAATATGGGTCCATGGCTTGGACGGAATGGGTAGTGGTTGAAGCAAACCCGCTGGAGTTCTGCGGGAGGTCTTGAACTGAGAACATAATTCACAAGCGGCTACAAACTCTTTGACATCTCTCCTCATAGAAGGCCACCAGTAACTTCGAGAGAGAATCTCAAAGGTCTTGCGTTCACCAGAGTGTCCAGAAAAACGAGAAGAGTGGAACCACGAAAGGATTTTCCTCCTAAGAGTAGGAGGCACGAGGGTTTTCCCAAATGGTAGCACCTTAGTGGAAGAAGCAGCCAGCGAAACACATTTGGGGTCTAGTATAGAGTGGTTGGAAACCTCTTCAACGACAGAGGACGTCACAAAGGCTCGAGATAGAGCGTCGGCTTTTTTGTTCTTTGCAGCTGGTTTGAAGGTTATGATTAACTCAAAACGAGAAAAGAAAAGAGACCATCTTGCTTGACGAGGATTCAAACATTGAGCAGACTGTAGATATGACAAGTTCTTATGATCCGTGAAAATTGTCACATGATGACGAGCTCCCTCCAACAAGTATCTCCACTCCTCTAATGCTACTTTAATAGCCAACAACTCCTTGTCCCCGATGGTGTAATTCTTCTCCGCAGGCAGAAGACCCCGAGAGTAAAAGGCACAAGGATGAAATTTCTGTTGCTCCGATCTTTGGGAGAGAATGGCTCCTAAACCAACATTAGAGGCATCTACTTCTAGGAAGAAGGGAAGCGTCACATCAGGCTGTCGAAGAATGGGAGCAGAGGAGAAGGACTCTTTAAGAAATTGAAAGGCTTGAAAAGCCTCAGAAGATCATTGTTTAGTATTGGCCCCTTTACGAGTCAGGGCCACAATAGGAGATGCAATCGAAGAGAAATCTTGAATGAAGCGTCTATAGTAATTGGCAAAACCTAAAAAACGCTGAATGGCACGAAGAGTAGTTGGCTGAGGCCAATGTAACACAGCATTCACCTTTTCTGGATCCATTTGTAGACCAACTCCGGAGACAATATAACCCAAAAATGGAATCTGGGGCAACTCGAATGAACATTTTTCTAATTTGCAGAATAATGAATTTCTCCGGAGTCTGAACAGAACTTCTGCCACATGTTGGTGATGAGAAGGCAGGTACTGTGAAAAGATCAATATGTCGTCCAGATAAACGACAACGCATGCATATAACAAGTCCCGGAAGATCTCATTAATGAAGCCCTGGAAAACAGCGGGGGCATTACATAACCCGAAAGGCATTACTAAATATTCATAATGCCCATCTCTGGTGTTGAAAGCTGTCTTCCATTCATCACCGGACCTGATTCTACTTAAATTGTAGGCACCACGAAGGTCCAACTTGGTAAAGATCCGAGCTCCCTTAATCCGATCAAATAGCTCAGTAATCAAAGGAATGGGATACCGATTTTTAATAGTAATGGCGTTAAGTCCACGAAAATCTATGCAGGGGCGTAGTGATCCATCCTTCTTTTTAACAAAGAAGAACCCGGCTCCAGCGGGAGAAGTAGAAGGTCGAATAAATCCTCGCTGGAGATTCTCTTGGATGTATTCAGATGTAGCTTGAGTTTCAGGTAACGAAAGTGGATACACACGACCCCTAGGAGGAGTCTTGCCAGGTAGAAGATCAATCGGACAATCCCATGAACGATGAGGAGAATGACGTTCAGACTGAGTTTTATCAAAAACATCGGCAAATGAAGCATCCTGAGGAGGGATTCCCGGTGAGGAAGGTGAAATGGAGGATTGCTGTATTTTAAGAGGAACGACTTGGGAGAGACAACGATGATGACATTCAGCTCCCCAAGACGTAACTTGAGGAGTGCGCCAGTCAATCTGGGGAGAATGACATTGAAGCCATGGAAGACCTAAAACAATCGGACTTGTAGTAACAGGAAGAATTAAAAACGAAATTTCTTCTTGGTGTAGCACACCAATCTGAAGCGTTACTGGAGACGTACTCTGGGTGATGAGACCATTGATAAGACGTGATCCATCAATAGCAGTCACAGTAATAGGTGTCTTCAGGGTAATCACTGGTAGGGACCATTGATTCACTAGGGATTTAGAAATAAAATTTCCCGCAGCTCCAGAATCAATAAGTGCTTGGGACTCAAAGGATTTGGTAGCGAAGGAAATGGTAACATCAAAAGCGCAGACTTTTAATTTCGTAGAACATGGAGAGGACTCCAGGGACCCTAACTTCACCTCTCCAGAACTAGTTAGGGCCTGGCATTTCCCGATTTTTTAGGGCATGAATTGAGCATATGTGTGGAATCAGCACAATAGATACAAAGTCTATTCTTTACTCTTCGGTTCCTCTCTTCAGTAGTTAATTTGGAGCGTCCTATCTCCATGGGTATCACAGGAGATGAAGCTGGACGGAGGTGAGAGGTTGAGCGAAGAGGTGCTTTAACTGAAGTTGTTTTTTCAGACTCCCTTTCACGAAATCTCATGTCTACAAGATGGCAAAGAGAAATCAAATCTTCTAAAGAAGTAGGTAGTTCTTGAGTAGTCAGTGCATCTTTAATTTTATCGGAGAGCCCCTGCCAGAAGGCGGCAATTAACGCTTCAGTGTTCCACTGAAGTTCAGAGGCTAATATCCTAAATTGAATGACATACTGGCCTACTGTACGAGAACCTTGACGTAAACGGAGAATGCTGGATGCAGCGGAGATGACACGACCTGGTTCATCGAATACACTTCGGAACGTAGAAATAAATTTGGCACTATCCTGTAATAATGGATCGTTTCTTTCCCACAGAGGGGAAGCCCATGCGAGAGCTTGTCCAGAAAACAATGAAATAAGATAGGCCACTTTGGAACGATGAGTAGAGAAATTTTGAGGTTGGAGCTCAAAATGAACAGAACATTGATTGAGAAAACCCCTACAAGTTTTGGGGTCTCCATCATACTTTGACGGAGTAGGCAGGTGAAGCGTGGAAGCCGTAGACACCTGGGATGGCACTGGGGAAACGGAAGAAAGCACAGGAGCATCAGCATTAGCTGTGATATTCTGTCCAGATGTTCCTTGGGAGGCTAACGCCTGGTAACATTGTAACAACAGCTGTTGGCGAGCATCCTGTTGCTCCATACGGGTGACCAGATGCTGCAGCATCTCCTTAGCTGTAGGTTCCGAATCTGGGTCTGTCATGGCCTGATCTTACTGTCACGGGCACTAGGAGTCTTTACCCAGGTATTACCAGATGATGGACTTACCAGAGCAGTATAGGTGGTAATATGGTACTCTGGTAGCGGGGTGATAACGGAACAGGAGACAGCAGATGGTAAGAGAATGCTCGTGGAAAGTCTATGACTAGCAGCACTGGTAATATATAGATAATAGTACACGAGGAACTGGATGGACAAGGGAACGTGAGGGTAGTCAGTGGTCTGCGGATAGCAAGTTGTACCACTGCTATAGTGAGGAGGAATGTCCAGAAGTAACGAGGAGGTGATGAGAGTCAGCGGTCTGCGTATAGCAAGTGGTACCGCTGTCTAGGTGAGGGAATGGAATCCAGGTGAAGGTATCCGGGAAGTCAGTGGTCTGCGTTAGCAAGTTGTACCACTGCTATGTGAAAGGATACCGGAAACTGGTGACTCAGGAAACAGGGAACAGTGGTCTGCCTCTAGCAAGTTGTACCACTGAGATATATCTGTGAGGAGGAGCACGGGGAGGTAAATGCAATGCAGAGTATACACGGGCACACTGAACTTGATCCCACGATGATATGCACAAAATAGTAATAACTGAACAGCACTGCACAATTATACAAAGTCACAAGAACTATCCAGGCTAAAGGTAACACAGTCAAATGATGGCAATAGTCTCAGCGGATAGGAAACTCCAAAGGAGAACAACTCAGTCCAGCAAGATATGCAATACACCAGCACAGTCAATGAGAAGTATGCATACCGTGGTTCAGGAGAGCAGGCTGTCAGACAGAAGTGCAGGGATACCTGAACGGCTGGAGGCCGGCAGGATACGAAGTCCCAGGAGGGTGGAAGCGATAATCAAGTAGGTGCAGCGCACAGGTAGGTAGACCAGCAAGGATGGAAACAATACTCAGGAAGCAGTAGTATATAGAACTGGACACCTGGAGAACACTGAAGAGTAGAGATGGTCTAGCCGAGATGAAAGCAGCGGAGCATTGATCCAATGCAGACAGGCGAGTTGACACAAGCGGAGACACTGTAGAAGCACGGAGAGCGGATCAGCTGGTTGCAGACACGAGGAGTACTGAAGGGTTGCGATGAGCAGGGCACTGCAGATACACGGAGGCAGCGGATAGGAATCAGCTGGTGCAGTCACGATGAAACACGGGAGAGTTGAAGTGGTCTGGAAACTGTAGAAGCACGGAGGCAGCGGATAGGAATCAGCTGGTGCAATAACGATGAAACACGGGAGAGTTGAAGTGGTCTGGAAACTGTAGAAGCACGGAGGCAGCGGATAGGAATCAGCTGGTGCAATAACGATGAAACACGGGAGAGTTGAAGTGGTCTGGAAACTGTAGAAGCACGGAGGCAGCGGATAGGAATCAGCTGGTGCAATAACGATGAAACACAGGAGAGTTGAAGTGGTCTGGAAACCACAAACGAACAACAGAAATCAGCAGGAGCTGAACACGAGGAAACACAGGAACACCTTCAGAGGCTCATGGGGAATGAGACTCCAAGATCAGGCAACGAGGTATTGACCTCAGGTGCTTTAAATAGGGAGTGTTGCCTGATCAGCCAATTAACTAAAAGGAACATGTACTGAAGGTTTGAAAGGGCTGCACATGCGCAGACCCTCAGGATGGTGGACTGCCACGGTTCCTAAACACACGAGAAGTAGCACTCACAGTCCGATGAGTGACAAACAGTTCCAGCCATCACATTAGGGGTGACTTAATTTAATGTTTGACCAAATATAGCAGGCTAATTTTTAAGTTGATAATTTTGTATGGCCCACGAATGATGTTATAAATATCCAAATGGCCATTGGATATTTATACAACACTTCCTTCATGTATAAAACCCCTGTTGTACATGAAGGAAGAACCTAGCAACTGACTTTACTTTTTATGTTGCCAATCACTTAAAATATTCACAACTTTTCACTTAAACTGAACATATGTAGTTAATTCTAATTGCAAATAAATATCACCAATATATTTTTTAAAAAAATAATATTGAACACTTAATTGACCACTGATTTTTTCTTTGATATTTATACTATCTTTGAGGATTGTCTAGTCACAAAAACTTTTTTTTATGTACAGCAGCATATAAAATAAATAAATATGCATGTTATGATAAAAAACAGACTGGTCAGCATGCTCAAAACTACAGTGAGTATCTTGTCACTTACAGGTGCCTGAGGATGGGTGTAAATACACACTGATGATGATGACTGTTTCCAGCACTAACTAGCTGCTTCCGATTGGCTGCTTGTGGATACTTCTTTCATTGCTTGTGCCTATAATATGTGATTCTGTAATAGGGCGTAAGTGTATCTGGGTGCAAATAAGCCTGACTTAAACCTGGAGCACATGCTACTGATGCAGAGCTGGGTGCAGCTTTAGATGCCTTCAATTCAGCAACACCCTATTTTTACTTATGTTTTTTAGAGCTTTATTTTTTGGATGCATATTCATCCAACTAAGCATGAGCCCCTCTGTGTACAACGTGTCTCAGTGATGGTACTTACTGCTATACCTCCCTACATTCCAGAGTAGAAAATCATTACACTGCATGCCAAGCACTCCTTATGTCATTCATACTGTTGATCCACCTACACATTCCAACCAATCCATTCCAGCATGCCTACAAGTTTCTGTACCAAGCCTCTTATTGTGGTAAAATGAGAAGGTCCCACAGAAAAGTGGACAATGGTTTCTGTAAAATGTGTAGGCTGCATTCTTTTATAGTATTGTTTAAGCTTACAAAATTGCTGTGTAGGCGTTATACACATGTGCACTTTATTTGGAGAAACAGCTTAACAAAATAAATATAATCTAAATCAATTTCGATTTTGTTTTTGATTAAAAAACAATCCAAACAAATTCATATTTTAAAATGTTAACATAAATGTAGCTTAATAATATATTTGTGACACCTCTCATTCTAATTGAATCAATAAACTGCATTCTCATGAATGTCGGTTCAGTCCACAAATTGACTGCCTGTTTTGTGTGTTGATAACAGGGGAGGGCTGGGAAATGTTAGCCCAGGGGGCAAGACTTGACTCAGCAGCCTATTAGGAACTTTTTAGGGAAAAAAAATGCAGGTAGCCTAGTGACGGAGCCCAAGGTAGCCACTATGGGACTGGTCCGGGGTGAAGATGCCCCCCTGTCCACCAGCCTAGCCAGCCCCTTAGGTACTATTTTAGTCTACCAAAGATGTTCACTATAGAAATTAACAATATGGACAAACAGTATTACAGTATTTAAGTTGCAAAGACAAAGCAAGAATAAAAGCTTTGTATGGTCTTTGCTTTCCATTTGCTTCCTAAACAGTAAAAAAAAACAGTCATCTCATCTAGTTTTAAACAAGTGTATTGCTGTTCCTGAGTTAAAAGAATATATCTAACACACTAGCATTGCTTGGTAATGCATTTTACAAAGGTTATAAAAATTGTGAAAAAGTTTAGTGTGTTGTGTAGAATTGTGTAACCTGCAGATGTCACGTTTGTCACTTGTTTTTGTGGAGACGTCTAGTGGTTGGTCATATACATTCAGTAGACAGCAGATGCATTTGCTATTTTCACAATCCATTATATATCTACTGTGTACTCCAAAGCAGTTGATATAGATGTTTGCAGACAAGTCTAATTCTTTCATATACATTTTATTAGATAATGGCTTCATCAGAGTGCATGCAACACAATGGGCGAATGATGTTTCCTTTGTGTCATAAACGTGTGTGTCAGCACTTGCCAAACAATATTTGTTTACTAGATGATGATATTTATTGCCAAGTAAATATACATTTAAATAATGAAGTCAAAAGCATACAGGGGTATAATAAAAAAAATGTGCACATAAGAATGGCATTGCAGCCCATACTAACCAATCAGTATCGTGATATGTGGAGCAATAACAAGGACTCATTGTTAGATATTTTATTCACTCAAAAAATGAACCTGCATTTTATTTGGAAATCTGACTGAGAGCTTGGGAGAGCCGGACCTACCACCTGGGAGCTGTCACTAACATTTAGCTGTAAATGTCAAGCTGTGGAAGCTGCATTTACATAGGAATCCAGCAGCCAATTGGATTTTACTATACAAATAGATTCCTGCCTGATATTGTTAACAAACCAACGCTGGAAACTGTCAAATAGATGTTAGTAATAGGTACGGGGTGCCAAACAAGTGACAGAGCAGTGTCTGGGCAGTGGTGAGTAAACCATTGGGGGTAGGTACCGCTCACTGTAGGTGACTGCTATACCACCAGCTATGAGATTGGGTGTGTTGCTATACATTAGCCGACCTGATTGCAGTTTAGTGGTACACACTAGCCATCAGATCAGCAGTGGCTGTGGTACCCCATCCAACAGATTGGAGTTGAGTGGTACACACTAGCCATCAGATCAGCAGTGGCTGTGGTACCCCATCCAACAGATTGGAGTTGAGTGGTACACACATGCCATCAGATCAGCAGTGGCTGTGGTACCCCATCCAACAGATTGGAGTTGAGTGGTACACACATGCCATCAGTTTGGCAGCGGCTGTCGTACCCCATCCAACAGATTGGAGTTGAGTGGTACACACATGCCATCAGATCAGCAGTGGCTGTGGTACCCCATCCAACAGATTGGAGTTGAGTGGTACACACATGCCATCAGATCAGCAGTGGCTGTGGTACCCCATCCAACAGATTGGAGTTGAGTGGTACACACATGCCATCAGTTTGGCAGCGGCTGTCGTACCCCAACCACCAGATTGGAGTTGACTGCTAGAAATTAGCGACCAGATAGGAGGTGACTTCTGCACACTAGCCATCATCATCATCAGCTATTTATATAGCGCCACTAACTCCACCTAATTAGGGAGGAATGCTATACACTAGCTAACAGATTGAAAAGTCAGCTTTAAACACTATCCAACTAGCTATATGTCTTCTTTAAACACCAGATTCGAGATCCAGTTTGTACAGCAGCCAGCATATTGGCAGTCTATAAATTAGCTACCAAAGTATATTTTGCATTGGACAGATTGGTGATTTTTTTGTATATGCTCCTTGCCAGATTGGGGTGTACATTATACAATAGCCATCAGAATGGTGTCTGCTTTGTATACTAGACACTTGATTTTGGAGATTTGCACTCTATCCAACCATGGATGCCATTGTATAGTTCCCATCATAGAAACATAGACTTTGATAACAGAGACAGTCTATCTATTCTACCCATTTCGGGGTATAGAGTGATTTTGTTTGTGTTTTTTAATAAAATGGCTGCTTTGAACAAGGGAAACAAAGGAGGTATCCTTTTACACACACAGAGGTTTCATCTGCACAACCATACAAATCATTTCGAAAAGTAAGACCCCATAGGGAGGGAAGTTATAAAAGATCAAATGGGGAATGGAAAAGGGATGAGAGGGTGAGACATTTACCCATACAAGAGTGGAGGAAACCCTGTCAGAGAAGAAAAGAGAACAACGATTATGCAAAAGTTAGCTTCAGACCTGAATGGACAATACCTACAAAAAATAGGTTTGATAGTTTAGATGATGCGAGAGAAACAGGCAATAATTCACCGTCTACTCCGTCTTTTTTAGATTGAGGCAGGAGCAAAATATTAAGGAGATAAGACCTCAGACTAGTAGAAAGATTCATAAGAAAAGGGGAAAAAAAGGGGATCTAAGAAAAGAAAAAGAAAGAAGATTACAACCCAATTGAGTGGATGATCCATAAGGCATCAATACCTCTGGAGATAGACACCGAGATTGAGTCATCTAATAATTTTAATTTGAGTTCACACACCCTCACAGAAGGTGAGAGTGCCTTACTTAAGAAGGGACTCAAATTTTCTCCCACAAATGATATCGTTCCATTTGACACCTTCGTAGATTTGCAAAAATTTGTGAGGAAAATCATGATCAATAAATTTTTTAAAATTAGGAATGATAAAGATGATGAGGAACCTGTTGATAGATTGGAGGAATCTAAGAGATTTAGAAATAAATCAACTTTTTTCCCCTCCCATGTAAGAGGGAATTTCATTGAGACCTTTAACCAGTTAGTTGCAGAAGATATAAAAAAGATTAAGAACAAACAAAGAGTGGGAAGTAAGAACAGCTCCAATTTAAACATGAAAGAAAGAATAGCCATAAAAACCCTGAAAGATATCAAACCCGCCGACAAGGGTGGGGGGGTAGTTATTATGGACAAGGATAAATACGTATTAGAAGTCCAGAGACAATTGTACATGGATAATACGTATAAGAAACTGAAAAAGGACCCCATTGAACAGATTAGTAGTGAGTTGAGAGCATTGCTAGATAAACATAAGGCAATGGGTGCAATAGATGAGGATACGGCTAACTATATATCAGTTCAGTATCCAAGAACACCGGTACTGTATATACTACCGAAAATACATAAAGACAGGGAAAATCCACCAGGAAGGCCCATTGTTTCAGGGTCAGGATCAATTACCATCAATTTATCAGAAGTCCTTGATTCTTATCTGCAACCACTGGCACAGGGGTCAAAGTCGTACCTCAAGGACACCACTAATTTTTTTAAGTCATCTATCTGAGATTACTTGGGATGAGAATATGACATTAGTTACAGCGGATGTCAAATCCCTTTACACTATTATTGCCCACAATTTAGGGTTAGAAGCTGTAAAACAAAGTTTGTTGGATACAGAATTAACGGAATAAACAAGGAGCTTTATCATGGAGGGGATATAATTTGTGTTATTACACAATTATTTTAGATTTCAAGGAGACTATTATCTGCAATGTGTCGGAACTGCGATGGGCACCAGGTTCGCCCCAAGCTATGCTAACATTTTCATGGCCCAGTGGGAGGCCAACCATGTTTGGTCAGGCCATGAGTTTGGGGCGGACCTGGTGTCATGGCGCCGATACATAGATGATATTTTTTTCGTTCAGGATTTGCAGTCCTTTTTTAGTTATTTGAACAATAATCATTGTAATATTGATAATATGTGATGCCACTGGTACAACCCGGGGACGAGTGAAACATCCGTCTGTCCATTACGGGCTTGATCACGTCTTTGCTCTAGTAAGCATATACCCTATAGGGGCCTCATCCAGAGGGAAGACACGGGTGTTGTGTGGATTTTTTATCTAAGCACGGGCACTTTGTAATCAATATTTTATTATTATCATTTTGATTTATCAATCTACTACACTATCAGTCTCTTTTGTGTTGTATAATTTCATATTCTAGAGAATTATACAAGGGCATTGAATCCATTTGTCAATCCATCATCCTATCCAAATGTGCGTGAAGGCAGCGCCATATGTATGTATCATTTGTGAATATATATGCTTTGTTTACTGTTTACCATGATTGACTATATTTTATATCCTAACCAACATAAGAGGCTCAGACTTGTATACTAGCCACCAGAATGTGTTCTGGATTGTAATAATCAGGATGGGGGAAAGGCAGGTGTAGCCACTGTTATCCAGATTATAAAGACCCACAAGACATCATATGGGGAGGGATCGGGAGCAACACATCTCTTCTAGTTTTCAGGATTTACGTTCCCCTCATTGAGGGCATGGTTAACTCATGGAAAGCTGGGACAATGTTCTGCTATAAACCTTCTTTTGCAGGCAGTTCTCTATATAAACATAAATGTATACTGGCAATTAATCTTTAGTCTCTTGCCTAAAAAATAAACTGATTGCTATGCTATCATGAGAAACTCCTCTGGTAGGGCATCTGCTTATTAGACAAAAAGGCAGAGTCATGTACACTGACTTAAGGCTACATTGTAAACAACCATCTTATGAAAACTGGTATAACTTTTAATTATAAGTCCAAACTAATAGGGTCGATAACACTTGAGTGACGAAAAGCAGCATTTCTATCACTTTTTTAAAAGGGGATAAGATTGGAGTCAGGAAATTCTAAACATCAGTGGGTAAAATATTTCAAGGGACTTTAATGGGGAGATAACTTGCAAAAATTTATAACACAGAGAGTTATTGTAATTGTAAAGTATTTGGACTGTATCACAGTTCTTATTGGGGTTCCAGAAGGATCACTATTCTTTTAAATATTTGAATTAATGACCTTGTAGATGTCCTAGAGTGTTCATATTTGCAGATAGCGCTGAACTATGTTAACACAGAAAAGGATATTATGTCACTATAGAAGAATTTCAAGAAAATGCAAAGCTAAGCAGAAAATGGTAGACGAAGTGAAATGTATATAAATAAAGAGTTGTACACCTAGCCAGTGGAGACAATTATACTAGTGACTAATTTGAAATGGAAAATTATTTAGGAGCACGAATAGACAGCAGGCAGGACAGCAGCACCACATGAAAGGCAGCTTCTGCAAAGGTTATTATGATTCTGAGCTGCATATTTAGGAGCAGAGATGTATGTGATGCACACATTGTTTTACCACTGCATAAGTCACTTGACAACCATATGTCAAATATAAGGTACAGTTTGGGCACCTGTCAGCAATAATATGGATTGATAAGTTATAATTGAACTGGTAGAACATTTGCCTTTTTCATCGTTATTCACTGTATAACTTTGTAACTGCTTTTTTTTGGTAGGATTCACCAAAAAGTCTAAGGGGTGAATTTACTAAACTGCAGGTTTAGAAAAGTGGAGATATTGCCTATAGCAACCAATCAGAATCTAGCTATCATTTATTTAGTACATTCTACAAAATTATAGCTAGAATCTGATTGGTTGCTATAGGCAACATCTCCACTTTTTCAAACCCACAGTTTAATAAATATACCCCCAAACTTATTCTATAGCGATAATATGGCAACCTTGTAGGGCAATACCGTGAGGCACAGATTAAAGTTTATGCAAATAAAATTCCACATTTAAATATTATGCTTGCAGGGTACACTATCTATTCTCGTAGCAACAGCAGCTAGTGACTTCTCGCAACATCGTATATACTAATTGTTCTATTAAACTCTATTTCCATTCGTAGGCAGATTGATGCAAGACAAGCAGCCTCTATTTTATCTTACATTATGTCTTCCTTAGGAGCTTTCTGTATGACCAGGAACCCCTCAGCTAATGCCGTATTGTTGTTGTGCACTTTGGAAGACATATTTGTATGGCATGATGCATATATATGGGTATTGAAGGGACACTGGTAATATGGGGTAAACACAATCAAACAAAGTTCTGCGAAACTTCTTGTGAGGGAACCCTGGAAACCAGCAAGTTAACTTCCAGAAAAGTATGTGAATTACTGTAATAGCAATATTGGATGCTCTCTGCACAGCAGCAGAGTGAACTAGATGACTCAGAGGACTACATGGGTGCCACAGTTAAATTTGGAGGTGGTGCGTGACAAGGCTTTATGTTTAAATAAAATACCGTATCAAGGGGAAACTTTGCCTTTGGAAAAATGTTTGAGATTAAATGTATCTGTGAACTGTGCAGTGCAGTTACATAGTAGGGGTTAAGATTAAACGCCCCCTCAAAAAAAAATTCCTGTTTCAAAAAGTTTCAAACTCTGTGAATCTACATTCATTGGTGGTGGTACAGAAACTCCTGCAATGAAAAATTAGTAATAGCAGATAAAATAAGCTACTCTGGGATATGATGCGTATTGTAGTGCAACTCCTGTTGGTTAAGCTTGCTGTGCTCTAATTAGTAGTGAATAAAATAATTGCTGCTGTTTAAGCTAAACGTAAGTACACGGAAATGGCTGTTGTCCTTGCCTTTAGCCCAGATAAAACATGGGTAAGTAAAAGAAACTTATTGTTTGTAAAAATATAAAAGGAAATATTACACTCAGGTGTCAGTCTGGACAGATACTAAATTAGTAAAGATATCTGTCCATAAAGCAAAATTGTTGCATGAAAGCCATTTCAAGTTTATGCAAAATGATCTTGTACAATGTGTTGAACTACTGAACAGAATTTAAGTCTATAAAGAATGAAAAGCTGGGTCAGTTCATAAGTGCGGTGCTAGTTTTGCCTGGAATGGACTGTATGAATTGAAAAGACTTATCTTGATATGAAAAAAACTCTAACTGATAAAGCTTTTCTGCATGAAGGTCAGACCATTGAAATATTGTAAAATGGACAAGATATGTAACAGAAAAGCTCAAAAGAACTGAACATGCAAAAAAATACAAGAACATTTCTAACGTGAACAGTCCGAATATTTAGTGTCCCATGTGATGTAAGGTATAAGTGTAATAAATTGGCAGATGAGTCTATTGAAAAGGAGAATCAAGTAATAAAGCTGAGAAATTAATTGGCTAAAAGAGACTCCTAGTTATACACACTTGAAGAGAAATGAAACAGAGTTCCAGACTCAGGTAGAACAAGCAGGTGAATGGCAAGAAGCATCTACCCAACAGATTGTTGACCTTAATTTATAGGTCTGTGAACAAAGCACAAGGATAACCTCTCTTGAGAACATACTACCTTAAAAAGACAAGCTGGTATATTTACTAAACAGCGGGCTTGAAAAAGTGGATATGTTGCCTATAGCAACCAATCAGATTTTAGCTTTTATTTATTTAATACATTCTAGAAAATGACAGCTAGACTCTGATTGATTGATATAGGCAGGGCCGCCATCAGGGGGTTGCAGGGAGTACAACTGTATGGAGCCCACCATCAGAGTGGGGCCCCACCAGCAGAGTGGGCCCAAACAAATTCATTAGGGGCGGTGGCCTCCGCATGTGAATTAAGGGAGGTAGCGGGAGCCATTTCTAGGAAGCAGCTGTGCTTGAGATATGATAGTTGGTGTCGGGAGAGACCTCTATGCGTAATTGAGGATGCGGCAGCTGGCCCCCTTGTAGGCAGCATGTCTGTCTTTGCTTCCAAGATGTCAGGGGTCCACAGGTGCCGCTATTTGATCCAGTCCCAGCCCCCAGGTGCCCAGCTCCTGGACAGAGATTAATTAAGAATGTCACAGTGCTGTCAATAGAGGGGAACCAAAAGGAGACAGCAAGAAGACGCAGAGATGTAGGTAAACGACTGCAGGGGTTATATGGAACCAGGGATGGGAGGTGACTGTAGAGAATGGGGGGCGGGAAGCAAATGTTGGGTAGAGAATAATTAAAAAATGAAGGTAGGGTGAGAGAAGGAAGGAAGGGGCCCTCTCTGTTTCATTGGTACTGGGCCCCGCAATTTCTGATGGCAGCGCTGGCTATAGGCAATATCTCCACTTTTTCAAACACAAAGATTAGTAAATATCCCCCCGAATCTGCTGAAGCTGCGGTATAATATAGAGACTCTGAGAAACACAAATATTGACTGACTGAACTGCAGCTCCAGCATCAACAGGGAAGGGACCTTCATATTGCAAAATTGAAGATGCAGAGCCAAAAGTAGAAGAAAATCCAACAGTGAAAACAAAAGCTATTCAGGATCAAGCCGAATCTCTAAAAATAAAGAAATTAATTAAGTTTGAAATTCTATGAGTGAAAATTCTAAAGAAGTAGAACCACTAAGAGAGTACACAAGGGAACATCAGTTCAAAACAAAGAGCGCACTGGAAAAGTGGTCAATTTTTCATGTTAAAAGAAAGATATTTTTTGATAGAATCCTTACAAGCGATACTTGTAGGACCCGAAAGGAAAACAAAAAAAATGGGTACCTTTGAACCTTGGCAAAACCATGTTGTATTGGAGGGGGAGGTAAATTTAAAATGTGAGGACAGATTTATAGTTGGGAAAGGGCATGTCCTAGATAAACTTTAAATTTCAGTGTGCAAATAAGCTATCAAGTATTTCTGTGCTACATGAAAAAACAGCCAGTATTTAAATTTAACTTATGCAAAATAATAAACTAATTTGCACCCCTTGCATCGTAACATGGTTTAGTCCAGGAGAAATCTTACTAATTTTTTTGCTTTACTTTCCCTAATGACTCAGGCCCCTAGAGTTTTAACAAAATGTTGCAGTAAGTAAGGTTTATCAAAGTGTCTTCAGTAAAACGAGAAACCTCTTAGTTTATTGCAGACTACACAAATGCAGCCCATACTGTCTGAAAAACATGAACAGCTGAATTCTACTCAGGAGAAAGTTCCTTTTATGCATACAGATATTGAGAAGCTTACTATTTAGTCAAATGAAAAAGAAAAATTTAATGAAAAATGGAAAGACACTTAGTCTCAAAAAAAGAGATAGGGATAAATTTATCAAGCTGCTAGTTTCCGGCGGGTTTGAAAAGTGGAGATGTTGCATATAGCAACCAATCAGATTCTAGCTTTCATTTTGTAGAATGTACTAAATAATCTCCACTTTTCAAACCTGCTAGAAACTCGCAGCTTATTAAACTTACCCCTTAGAGTTAAATAGTTTAAGGAGAAAGCTCATGGGGGCAGCACGATGGCTAAGTGGTTAACACTTCTGCCTCACAGCACTGGGGTCATGAGTTCAATTCCCAACCATGGCCTTATCTGTGTGGAGTTTGTATGTTCTCCCCGTGTTTGCGTGGGTTTCCACCGGGTGCTCTGGTTTCCTCCCACACTCCAAAAACATACTAGTAGGGTAATTGGCTTCTATCAAAATTGACCCTAGTTTCTCTCTGTCTGTCTGTCTGTGTGTGTATGATAGGCAATTTAGACTGTAAGCTCCAATGGGGCAGGGACTGATGTGAATGAGTTCTCTGTACAGCGCTGCAGAATCAGTGGCGCTATAAAAATAAATGGTGATGATGATGATGATGATGATAATGGAACTTGGAAAAAAGGATCAGAAGAGCCAGGAGCACTTCCGGGGGAATGCTACTCATGGTGGTCATGTTTGAACAGAGCTTCCCAGGCCTCTCAAGCATTCAGTGCCATCCAACACTTAACAGTCTTTAAAGGCATCAGAGAAAACTTCTAAAATTGCAGACAGTAAGTGAAAGTTTCTAGCTAATTGTTGCAGCATATCCATAACTAGGCCTCAATTATGTCACATATTACAAGTGGGAT
The DNA here is from genome assembly GCF_038048845.1 of Mixophyes fleayi. NCBI lineage: Eukaryota > Metazoa > Chordata > Amphibia > Anura > Limnodynastidae > Mixophyes > Mixophyes fleayi. The sequence continues at coordinate 163,561,825 of NC_134404.1, read as the reverse complement.
ATTTTGTCATTAAGATATTCCTCTGTACCCTAAATAAGGAGCCAGACCTGCTATATTTGTACATATACAAACAATAAATAAAAAACAAAACCTGAATTATGTGATTTTTATTGTGATTGTTGTAGGAGCGATTGGGAGTGAAAAATCCTTTCAGCTTACGGAGCGGAGACCTGGGATAGTAGGACCTGCAGGAACGTGAGGACCCTGTATTCTATTTTTTAAATATCTATAAATCCAAGTTCATGATATAAATGAGAAATACATTCAACAATGTCTTCATTATATGTGTGTAACCAAGCTTTTGATTATTAACCGGTCTGGATGAAATATATATTATTATCAGTTCTCATTGAAAGTGATTATATGAGGGCAATTCAATTGACAGAGTTACTTGTGAAAATAACGCGGCCATCACACTATTACCGTTACTATGGTAGTAGTGAGCATTATTACCATTAGTACAGTAATTTCAGTGCTGAATTTTGCCACAAGTAGAAATCCATTGTAAAATTGTCATACTAACGGTAATAGTGTGCAGGCTGTGTTATTCTCACTAGTAATGCTGTCAATTGAATTCCCCCATAAAAGTTTCTTTCAACATTGGCACTGTTAGTACACTCTCTAATAGCAACTTTGGGACAAGTTATTAATGCCTGCATATTCAACTTTTGAGGTCTATTTACAATTATTTGTTAAGTGTCTTAGGAGAGTGGGACAGACAATACAGTCATGGCCAAAAGTTTTGAGAATGACACAAGTATTGGCTTTCCCAAAGTTTGCTGCTTCAGTGTTTTTAGACCTATTTGTCAGATGTTGTTATGGTATACTGAAGTACAATTACAAGCATTTCATAAGTGTCAAAGGCTTTTATTAACAATTACATTAAGTTTATGCAAAGAGTCAATATTTGCAGTGTTGACCCTTCTTTTTAAAGACCTCTGCAATTCGTCCTGGCATGCTGTCAATCAACTTCTGGGCCACATACTGATTGATGGCCGCCCATTCTTGCCTAATCAATGCTTGGAGTTTGTTAGAATTTGTGGGTTTTTGTTTGTCCACCTGCCTCTTGAGGATTGACCACAAGTTCTCAATGGAATTAAGGTCTGGGGAGTTTCCTGGCCATGGACCCAAAATTTCGATGTTTTGATCCCCGAGCCACTTAGTTATCACTTTTGCCTTATGGCAAGGTGCTCCATCATGCTGGAAAAGGCATTGTTCGTCACCACAGTGTTCTTGGATGGTTGAGGGAAGTTGCTCTTGGAGGATGTTTTGGTACCGTTCTTTATTCATGGCTGTGTTCTTAGGGAAAATTGTGAGTGAGCCCACTCGCTTGGCTGAGAAGAAACCCCACACATGAATTGTCTGAGGATGCTTTACTGTTGGCATGACACAAGACTGATGGTAGCGGTCACCTTTCCTTCTCTGGACAAGCGTTTTTCCAGATGCCCCAAACAATCTGAATGGGGATTCATCAGAGAAAATGACTTTACCCCAGTCCTCAGCTAGTCCAATCCCTGTACCTTTTGCAGAATATCAGTCTGTCCATAATGTTTGTTCTGGAGAGAAGGGGCTTCTTTGCTGGCCTTCTTGACACAAGACCATCCTCCAAAAGTCTTCGCCTCACTGTGCATGCAGATGCACTCACACCTGCCTGCTGCCATTCCTGAGCAAGCTCTGCACTGGTGGTGCCCCGATCCCGCACCTGAATTAATTTTAGGAGACGGTCCTGGCACTTGCTGGACATTCTTGGGCACCCTGAAGCTTTCTACACAACTATTAAACCTCTCTCCTGAAGTTCTTGATGATCCGATAAATGGTTGATTTAGGGGCAATCTTACTAGCAGCAATATCCTTGCCTGTGAAGCCATTTTTGTGCAAAGCAATGATGACTGCACATGCTTCCTTGCAGATAATAATGCATAACAGAGGAAGTACAATGATTTCAAGCACCACCCTCCTTTTAAAGCTTCCAGTCTGTTATTCTAACTCAATCACCATAACAGAACAATTGTCAATACTATTTAAAAAAGAGTTATTTTATTGGAGGCACTCATTAATCTATTGAACAATTAAAATGTACACTCCAGCTGGGAAGAAAGCAATCAGACTGACCCGGATACTAAATTACAAATATTTGATATTACTAGTACCATAAAGGTGACTTTTATAGTTAAATCAGAATTCTATCGACTGCAACACAATAGCACATATATAGAGACTATATTAAACAGGCATACTAATTTTATCACCACCGACTAATTTCTATATGAAACTTTCTAAACCTACCATTAAATATCCTTATTAAATAAAGCTATAGGTAAGAAACTAACATCTAAGGAAGAAAACACTTTTCATTTACCCTGTTATTCCTACTTATCTCCACCTTCCCAAAATCCACAAGTAACCAGTCACTCTCCCGGGGCATCCCAACATTTCCAGGATAGGGTGCCTAACCAATATCAGCTTTTGTACAGTTTCAACAAGCTCATATTTTGTCCCTAAAATACTATATCAAAGAATCTGAATCTTATCTGCTCACCCACTTGTAAAAATAGTTGATGTTTTTTGGAGACGGGGATTTAAACTCAGTTGATCTTTCTGTGAGTCTCTTAATAGTAACAATTAGAATCCTATTTTTATGCACTTATCAACAGTAACTTCCTCGATATTGCTATCTAGGTCAGAGACAATCAAATAAATTCAGAGACGTATCAAAAAACAGGTAGATACTAATAAATATCTGAATTGTAAGAACTGTCATTATCATGGAAAAGACAACATCCAAAAGTCTAAATTCCACAAATTCATCAACAAATAAGGCCTTTCAGAAACTTTAATAACTTAATTTAATGACAAAGGCTATTCAGAAACAATCGTGACATCTTCCCTAACAAAGGTTAGTAAAATTGCAAGAGATTGTCTGCCTAAAAATTTTAATAAGCACATTAATTTGAATAATACTATATGCATAAGAACTGAACTCCAATACTGTGGTCTATTTATATAAGCACTGATCACTTACTTTAATGCACATTTAACTTTTATATGCTGGCATGCAAAAAAAAGTTTTAGTGCACTATCTGATGCCCCATTCTGTCCTTCTCTTCATTTAGATTATTACAGCCTTACAGCTCCAGCAGCCAAAAGTTTGGCCATAGGTTTGGTTAATCTTTACTGTGACTTTGATTTATTTGAGCTTATGCTGACTTTTCAAATATTACAATCCTGTTGCATATTCAGACCTATTTCATTTGGAGCACACTGGTAATTTGTTATAGTTAGTTAAAAAGTAAAGATCAATAAACCAAATGATGTTATATAATAACATATATAAAGTTAATTTAAAAACAACAACACCTGTGATAGATTGTGTTTAATTGAATGGAAACACAAAGGGTTGGGCATCTGGCTGTGTATTTCTAGGACAATTCAGTTGCCATGTGCAGGAACAGTTATTCCTTTAATTTCAGCCTAATTCACTGACAGTGATTATTTGACTGAAATAATTGGTGATTTTCACTGCATTATCTCTTTTTTTGCATTTTGCTTTGCAATTGCATTCCCACAATCCATAATGAACCCCTAAAAGGAACCTTCGCAGTTAATCCCTACTTACAGCTGGATTTCAAACAATCAGTGAGATACACACTGAGGTGTCACGAAACAGTGTGTCACAGGAATGCATGGGTGATAAGTGAGAAGATGGGTAATACATCAGAGGAACAAACAGTTTGATGACAGCTATATAATGGAATTTCAAGAAGCATTGTGTCTGGCCATTCTGTAGTGTTTTCCAACACTGCCAGCTATCAGTGTCGGCAGACTGGTGACTTCTGTATCTCCTGCTGCAAATTGTGAGAAACCGATTGTGCTGATATTTGAAGTGGAGTTTACAAAGGATCTCTATGGAGGCTGAAAGCTCAACACATACAACAAAGTTACAATTCTAAGACATCTCTGCATTTTATAATAACACTAACATCATATGTTTTAGATATAAAACATTATTAAAATCTCAGAAATTGATTACTTTGGATGCTGCTTAGCACCTTAATTAACCCATACTTAATTTGCACCTCTGGTAAAGCCATATTTAACTACAAAAACACAGGTAGTCCATTTCCAATGCACTTTACAGCAACGCTTATAGTCCTCTCCATGGCCTGTGCTTCCATAACTTGTAAAGGAAAAACACATGTGACCTAAAGATTTTCCAGGTCATAAAATCATCTCCATTCAAGTATTAAAACAATGGAAGACTATTTTCACATGCCCTGTTAAGTTGGGTTCATCAGAAATTTAAACTCTGGGGAAATAAGTATTGTAATGTAATGATTGTGAGTGGGGAAATAAGTGGACTATCATGGAAACACTGGAACAAATGGGAGCCCTACTCATGCCCCAATGGAGTGTGATCAGAGATGACCTTCCAAAAGATCTATAGTTGCAAAGGAATATATTTGTATGTATATATATATATATATATATATATATATATATATTTATAAGGGAGCATGTTACATGGTTAACACCAGGGGTAGCGGTTTCACCCCTTTGGCCACAAACAAATTCTGGAGAAGCTGGAATCTTCTAAGCTATTTTAGGGACATTTGGTGGGCATATGCCAAGCTGCAGACATTATGGCTAGCTATTCAATAGCTTATAAAGAGGATCACCAGCGAAAGAGTTTCACACTTGCTGCAGTATTATTGACAACCTTTATCAATTCCTAAAACCTCAAATACATAAACAAATTGGTCAGGCATGTATTCAATAATGTGATTTGCTAATTGGCTGCTTCCTGGCATATACCTAGTATATATGCAGCAATCCTATGCAGGATATGGGATGTGCACACTATGAAACTCATAATGAATGTTCTGGGGGATTCATAGTTTTCAATGGTATGGGACCACTGCTTGTCGTATGTTAATGTACCACCCTCCTTTTAAGTGAGCAAAGCTAACTGCCTCAGCCCTGGCTCTCAGATTTCTTTTTTCTTTCCAAGTCTGTTGTTTACCCTATCCAGTCCTTTTTGTAAACAAATTATCATATATATGAAGTGCTTAGCCCCGTTGTCCTCGCTGACTTTTCCCACAATCCCTAGCTCTCTCTCACCCTGTCCTTCTCACCAAATTCATCCCCTTCCTCATCCTAGGTTATCAACATTAAAACATTAAAAAGTTTTCTAGATTCTCTGTGTGTATAATTTTCTAAAATCCATCTGTCCATTACTTTCAGTCACTCAATCATTAAAACGAAACTTGGTATCTGATATGTATGATGCTATATCCTAATATGACTGTACAAAGATATTGAATTCTTCCTGGATAAAGACATTTAGGGGTGGGCCGATACACATGGGTCGTTGCATTGTACTTGCCCCCAGGCTAACATTTGCCAGCCAGCTGGAAGTACATAAATTAGTGCTAAACTCTGGAAAAGAACATGTAGAAAAATGGTAACATAAGTTCAATATATTCTATCTTATTTACTCCTCTTTTTAGTTATTAGCATTCTTAATTATTCAGTCTTATTTTTAAACACCATAGTATTCAATTACTTCAGTAGCGATCTTGCAAATAAGCAGTGAATCAGTCCAAAGAAAGGTTAAGTGAACTAATGAATCATAATGTGATTCTTCAAGATGTTGCAGCTACTTTGATTTACTTTTTTACTGAGGAATGCTAACTCTAAAATACTCCTTGCAAAGAGATAAGATTGTCTAACATATATGTATCTGATAATATTATTATACATTTATGTGTGAAATATGGAGCAACTATCATTTAAAAAGAGTTTTGATTTTGAAAGCATACATATGTCATATGTCAGAAAATATCGGGTAATGTCACATAAGTAAATAAAACACTAAATTTTAAACATGGCAGAAGCACTGATTCTTAGTAATGAAAAGAAACTCAAAACTACCAATAGTAGAATGTCTTAATGCTAGTTCTGAGTCTCCATTCTTTATTATGTAATACAGCTATAGTGATTAACCATTAATGACCAGGGGCCTGATTCATTAAGGATCTTAAATTCTTATTTCAGTCTCCTGGACAAAACCATGTTACATTGCAAGGGGTGCAAATGAGTGTTCTGTTTTGCACATAAGTTAAATACTGCCTGTTTTTCATGTAATACACAAATACTTGATAGCTTATTTGTACACTGAAATTTAAAGTTGATATTTGTGTGTTACAAAAACAGTCAGTATTTATCTTATGTGCAAAATAGAACACTCATTTGCACCCCTTGCAATGTAACATGGTTTTGTCCAGGAGACTGAAATAATGACCCTCTTTATTTAAGATCCTTAATGAATCAGGCCCTAGATTTCATTTGCATCTCTTTCACCAAACTCTTTTTCACATTCTTGAGGTGTGTCTGCTGCAATGGGATTCATTTTTACATTTTTTATTCTAGCTAAACAAAACAGGACTGATAGGGCTTTTTGGGAAGAGAAGATTGGAATTCATATAGTTTTATTTTTATTGTAATATATAGGGTAATTCTGCCAAGGGTTACTTTCACATAAATAGGGTAATCCCATTAAATTACCACAAACATTATTTTAATTCAGTTTTGCAGAGGAGAGGGGTATTAAATATGGATACACATATAACATATTTTATGCAGTTATATGGGGAGGTGGGGCTATGATTCAGGATTACACTGCCTTTTAGTATCCTTTCTAACACTGAGGGGATGTTACAGTTCTCTCTTTTCCAATGATGAAATGCTGTGCGCTCTATATTAAATAAATATGGGACCCTTGAATGTATTTTACCCCCACATAAAGCTCCCATTCACATATCTCACAGCACTTATTCAGGCAAATTAGAACAAAATAAGACCTACACCAGATTCACACAAGCAAAGCTTTTAATTTACATAAACCCCACCCAATCCACTCAACCACGCTCACTTTCTGACTAAAACCCACTCACTTACTTGTAAACCCCGCCACTTTGAAGGTCCACAAATTGGGTCTTTCTAACTGAAATAGGGACAGTTGGGTGGAGAATCAATGGGCAATTGTAGCCCTACCTTTATATTCATCTTTATCTTTTTAAATACCCCTTGGGGGCATCTGAGTACCTTTGAGCACAAGGAGCTCTACGGGAAAGGCGGCTGCTATAAATGAAGACCTCTACATCCTGTTCTACAAGCTTATAATAATCAGTCGTTAGCTGAAACACTTGTCCACAAAGCACATGTCAAGGTGCACACCCATCATCATCTTCAACATTTATTTATATAGCACCAGCAAATTCCATAACGCTTTACAATTGGGAACAAACATTAATAAAACAATACTGGGTAATACATACAGACAGAGAGGTAAGAGAAGTCACATTCTTTAGAACCACCTCTGTAAAATCAATGTGTGCCTAATTATGTGGGGTGGTGGGTTCTCTGAAAAATGTGCAGGGTGGAATCAATAATAATGTTCAAGTATTTATAGGACAAGTACCTCAGAAGTGGCAGCCTTTTGCTGGGAGGAAAAGGCTGTGTGCCCTCCCACAAAGGCAAGGAACGCTTCTATGTATACATTCCCACTCCTTATCTTATATTCACATTCTGCAAAATGAATTTTTATTTCAGAAATTCAGTGCAAAACTAGGTGCTATTGTGCACTAATCCACAATCCTCCCAACTTCTCCCATGTGGTGATGTGCACATTTTTGCACACCACAATGTTGGACCACAAATCCAAGCACTTATTTGTAAAACTGGGTGCAGTCATGCAATAACATACACTTGACTTTACAAAAGAGCATTAATGCAGCAGTTCCACTTTTACAGGTTTTCAAAGACCATTTTTGTTTTAATGAAGTATTGCGAGTACAAAGGACACCTTTCAATATCTTGTTCAACACCTAAATGCATGACTTATTTTCTCCCTACTAGCCTGGTGTGGAAGGCGAGGGGTCGCAACAAGTGTATTTGCCTAGGGCAGCCTGAACCCTTAATCAGGCCCTGGGTGTAGTTTACAACCATGGGACATCACTGTACTAAGCAGAAAAAGGAGAAATGACGAGAAACAGATGGCTGCTATGGAAATCGTTTTAAGAGAGCCTCTTGTAACCTGACATTTTATGTTATCCAGCAGGAATGTTAAAAAGCGGTTTAACAAAAAATAAAACATCTATGTATCCTTTATTCTGGATATTGTACAAGCATCATCGTCCTCTATGGCATGTGGCCCATATTAAAATTCACGCTTTCTATAATGAGATATTCGTGCAAGACTATAAAAGCTGATCACTAATCCTTTATGGATGACTTCCTTATGGTTTAATTCCATTCAGGGAATGGATTAGGAATATTAGACTTGGCACCCCTGTGTTATTTCCCTGAATTTCAAAAGAGTTGTGACCATTTTCACCTTTCTTCAGATAGGATTTTTTAACACCTTCAACTTAAAAATGTATTTGGTTGGTGTTTGGCACTATTCTTCTCACACACCCCTGTTCAGCCCATTGCTTTGAAGTCATTCTGCCTATGCAGGTCAAATAAAAGGCCTAATTTCTGTTCTATATCACTTATGGCTTAAGTATGGTCAAGTCTAAAGGATCCTCATGAAATCAAATGGAAAGAGGGCTTAGGAGAGATCTTGGATTGAGTTTAAATAAAAAGATCTGCAGTCAAGAGCTCTATTTGCATTCCCATTAAAGAAAATACTTACAAACTTCTATATAGGTATGACAAGATATGGGTATCAGGACCTTGAAATCAGGGGTTTTGCCCGCTGAACCCCCCTTTTCATCCAAACTGTGCTTAATATTGCTTGACTTATAGTGTGTTAATCATGTATTCATGTATTTTATGTTTATTAGATATTCTTTAGTTATGCCAGGTGTGTCCATATCCTTATAGTTTCTTGCAATGCAGTAATTGTATTGAGGTACTGGCCATTTGTAAGAGAGAATCCCATGTCAGTTAGCATAAATGTTAGCATGGCGAGCACATTCCAAAGGTGGGGGCACCTGCAGTGAGCTGAGGGTTCATGCAGCCCTGTTAAGAGAGAAGTTACACACGATGCAGGGTGAGCTGTTACAGAACATGGCTGAGGGATAACTCCGGTCGCATTGGTCCAAGATCATGCCTGTATTAATATTGTGAAGTCTCAAGTCTCACTGTAACTTTAATTTAATACTATATAAACTCTTATCATGACAAAAGCCCAAGAAATATGAATTTTCCTAGCATTTCTTGTATCTTACATCTGGATATATAAATCATATTACCCTTCCCTACTTTTTTCTTCTGTAAACTATCCTCAATCTCATTACCTCTTTGTTATAATTTCAACAAAATATAATTTAAAAAAATAAAATAAATGTAAAAATATGTTAGCACTCTTCTCTAATTTTGAATCATTACTTGAATGAAAATAAATAATTTATACGGCTGGTCATTTTGGGGTCTCACTGGTACAATTACATTCTGACCATTTAAAAGGCACCTACAGTGATATTTTTTTTGAATACAAATATATTTCAAAGTCTTTTTAAGATGAAATGATAAAAAAAGATATACACATTCAATATATGTGGCCTCATTTAGAGTTTGAAAAATATACCCAAATGTACATATAAAGATTTGGTAGCAAAAAGTGTACATATGTGTGTATATTCAGGAGTACAAATGTGTATATTTACACCTAATCAACTTTTCTTGAGTAAATTTAATGGAATGGGCAAATAAATAATGTGAATAGATGGCCCGAAACATTATATAATATTATATAGCTGCTACACTAATAAATTTAGCACCATCAGCTTGAGGAGTCAATACTGAAGCAGCAAATTAGAAGTAATGAGATATTATAGCAGATGGTCATCATCATTAGTATATATATAAATATCCTAAGAGACATATCTGCGGTGCACTTAGATCTAATTGTCGCATCTCTAGGGGGTGTGTGCTACACTTACGTTAAAATACCCTTACAGTACGAAACTAATACCTACCCTGTTATGCCTCTCCAGGCGTAAGGGTCCACTAGTCTAAGATATGCCCAAATCTTGATACAGACGCATTTTGATGCGCATGCACAGTATGGAGATGCGTATGTACAGGCAACAAAAATTGAAATACACTAAGCTCTAAATGATGACTACATTATACAGGTAGTTGTTGAGCAGAGTACATGGATACATTTGGTTATTGTACCCAAAACAGTATTTCTATATGTTTTATTTACACAATATAAACACTTAATATTTGCTGTGATTGTGAATATTCAGCATGTAGAATAGATAGGACAACCCAAATAGGTAAAGCTTTTGGATTTTTAAAGTAAAGTTGTTTAAAATTACCAAAAAATAATAAAACAAAATAAAGTAGCAAAGTAGTGGTTTTAATTATCAAAATAATCCTTAGGCTCCACTTATGCTAAATATCATAATCTTTCAAAAGACTTTCTTATTTTATTATTTAATTATCTTTGCATATTTGGATATTTTATTTAATAACAACTCCTCCTTGTGGGTACCTGAATACAGTTGTGTAATAGCATGCATTTTATATACTCTATTTTGTTTTCATCTAAGAAAATTACAAAGGATCATCATCATCATCAGGTATTTATATAGCGCCACTAATTCCACAGCGCTGTACAGACAACTCACTCACATCAATCCATGCCCCATTGGAGCTTACAGTCTAAATTCCCTAGCATACATACATACACATAGAGAGAGAGAGAGAGAGAGAGAGAGAGACTAGGGTCAATTTGATAGCAGCCAATTAACCAACTAGTATGTTTTTGGAATGTGGGAGGAAACCAGAGCACCCGGAGGAAACCCACGCAAACACAGGGAGAACATACAAACTCCACACAGGTAAGGCCATGGTCGTGAATCAAACTCATGACCCCAGGGCTGTGAGGCAGAAGTGCCAACCACTAAGCCACTAATGTCTAATGTTGTATTTGGTAATAGTTTTGATGCTAAAATAAACTAACAGATATGTACACTTGTATCTTATTTTTTAATAACTAATAATACTGGTATAGTAAATTTACCCACCCATAATTAAAACAAAAATGTTTGTCTTTCTCTTTGTCTAGTTAGTTGATATCTCTACAAAACATATCACAGTCGCTAAAAACTTTGGAATTTCTTGTTACCAAATTCACAGTATAGGAAGATAAATGAACAAATATTACAGCCAGAGGGCAGAATAGTGTTATCTGTGTTGGAGAAAAAAAACGACAGAACAACAATATGAATCAAGTGGTCTATGTTCTCCTGGCCTTACATATTTGCTCCCAGGTTTTTCACAGTGAACCTGAATTTGTAACTTTGTTTACAGTTGATTTCAGTAAAACTTCAGCTGTAAACTGTTACAAGTGTACTTTCTGAAAATGAATTTACCGTTTTATTTTAAGAAAATTCTGCAACATAAAAAGGATCATAAATAAGGGTGCCATCAACTAATTATTGAAGGTTAAAAAGTTACTCTATATCTTCATTCCATAAAGCGTCTCAAAGTTTATCAGAGAGAACTAATCCTTGCTCTTCCCTAGCAAACAGCAAATTGCTAATTTGACTAATTAAATTTTATTATTTTGTAAATTTATTATTGCGTTTATGTTGACAGTGTTCTATTGAATCACTTGTTCCTCTCCAGCCCTGGAACCAATTCTATAAATTATGTTTTTCTAGTCGAGTCATGCTGTGAGCAACAACACTAACAGGAGGCTTGACGTTGCTCAAAAGGAGAGAAGTGGATCCTCAATTCAAATACCATGGGTACATGAAACACCATACCAATAGTAACAAATTGTTTGACAAGAAGCTAATATGTTTAAAATGTATAACTGTGGTTTCCCAGGCTGTAACACTGCTGAAATGCATATTCCTCTTTTGTGCACTTACTATATCCTGAGATAGCAAAATAGACTCTTTACAATGTTTGTATTGTTCCAAAGATTTAGGAAACGTCCTTCAGTTACATGAGTGAGATGGCCTAGAAGTCCTTGTCATCAGAACTACTTGCTTTCGAATACAGCTCAAATTCTCCATCCCAACATTTGTTTCCTGTTTGTAAATACTAAAATTACAATTGGCGTTCATGTGCATAATCATGTATTTATTGACCCTCATCTGATACTTCTTGCCAAATACCACATTGTGATGAAACCTGTCTTTACATAATTACATGTAATTTACACACCCTGATTCCATTTATTGTCATCTGTAAATATAAACACTTTAATGTTCAGTCTTGCACAAAGTTATGAAAAAATGGTTAAAAATAATGTTGCCTTAAATTGTTTGCTATAGCACACTACATATTATTTTAGTCTAGACTAATATTTTCGCTAGAATCTGTTTGCTGTGTGTCATTTAGACAGTTTTCTAACAGATTATATTCTGTAATGGAAGTTGTAGTTTTATATACTAATCTGTTACTGTAATCAACGCTTCAGTGAAAACTAGGTTCGTTTTGACAATCCCACTGACCAGACCTTGTTTAATTCTAACTTTTGTATAGAAATAATCAAATATAATCTGAAAAGCTAACTATTCTTTAAACCATTCTGATTTTTGTAGTCACCTTAATTTCTATCATACATATTGAAAATCCTAATTTCTAATATCCACCCAAATATTTAACAGACAATTTTTGTTGACAAGCTTATTGGTTTAAAATTCTTAGAGTACGATTACTTTCCCTTTTGAGTCTTGGCCATTATTATTATCTCCAACACACTGAAGCTCTGTGAAGGAGGTTAACTAGTCTATTAATTCCCCATCATCCAGCAGACAGTGCAGATCAAGGTTACCACTAGTGTAACAAAGAGAAGAAAAGTATTTACATATCAAACTAGTATTACTGCTTTAAAACTTGTTCTAATACATAATAATGTAGCAATAATCATGTCCCAAAGAGTCTGTAATGGGGATGTGGTCATAAATAGGCAGTGTTAATGTAACATGTGCGTCTTACTGTAGAATATGAGGTAAGGGTTAATACGACTTAAGTGAAGGTGAATAGAGTTGTAAGAGAGAGTTGGAAATATTCTGGCAGTAAATAAATAAATTGTGCACATGGGAAATGAAGTGCAGCTGACAGCTATCATGTTCAGTAAAGAAGATACAAAAGTTCACAGGTCCATACTTGTCATAAGCCAAGGCGGGAAAAAGCACCAATCAGTTTAAATTAAAGTAATGCTGTTCTAGTACCAGCAATTGAGCTCAGTTGAGAAGCTACAGACAAGTTCCCAAGGTCCAAACAAAAGAAAGACGCAGGAAAATCAAAGATGAGAGCACGGGATGGCAGAGGAAGGAGCATGATCTTGAGAGTGTGGATAAACCCTGACATAGTAGCCTAAAGTTGCTCACCCCAGAGGTTGTGAGTTGGGCAGGGGTATGTGGTTACAGGCTAAATATAGCAAATTTACCAACTGTTCAGGCCTTGGAGTTTAGGATCTCACCCACAGAATTAATGTTTAACCTCAACTATCTGCAGACCAGTATAGAGCTGAGGAGAAGACTCAGTGAGGAGCTGTATGTCTTGCAGGAGGCAGGAAAGCTCAGACAACTGAGAATAGGGCCAGTGAGTATATGTATGTCATACAAGAGTCAGGATACATGAGAGGATGACTCAGAGAGGAGTTGAGGAGATGACTGTATGGAGAATGCTCACAAACCAGCCCAGTGAGGGGATGTGATGTAACCTATAGGATGCCTGCACGAAAGTCTGCAGCGAGAGAAACTTAAACAAGATGTTTTATGCTTCAGAGTATGAAAGACTCAATGGGTCTGATTCATTAAGGAAAGGAAAGCAAAAATAATGAGTAACTTTGAACCTTGGCAAAACCATGTTGTATTGGAGGGAGGGGGGGGGGTAAAATTAAAATGTCAGGATAGATTTGTAGTTGCAGGCATGTCTTAGATTAACTTTAAATTTCAGTGTGCAAATAAGCTGTCAAGTATTTGTGTGCAACATGAAAAAACACACAATATTTAACTTATGTGCAAAATAATAAACCGATTTGCAGCCTTTGCATTGTAACATGGTTTTGTCCGGGAGAAAACTTTATGAATCAGGCCCAATGTGTTTTCTACTGACAAATAAATTCAATAAAAATTCACATTTTCTTATTTTTATTTTGTATATGTGTTCTAATCACTATTTTACAGTGGGGCAGATCTCTGATAGTTAATTAATTCACCTGGTGAGTGAGTAATATGTCTTTATATTAGAAATGAGCGCACTCAGATTTTGTGAATCCGAGCCCACCCGAACCTTTCCGATCCGAGTCTGATCCGAGACAGATCCGGGTATTGGCGCCAAATGAAAAATTGAAACCGAGGCTGTCAGTCATAATTCTGCTGTCGGATCTCGCGATACTCGGATCCTATAAATTCCCTGCTAGTCGCCGCCATCTTCACTTGGGCATTGATCAGGGTAGAGGGAGGGTGTGTTAGGTGATCCTCTGTCCTGGTAGATCTCGTGCTGTGCTGTTTAGTTCTGTGCTGTGCTGTTTAGTTCTGTGCTGTGCTGTGCTGTGCTGTGTTCTGCAGTATCAGTCCAGTGGTGCTGTGTGCTGTGCTCTGTCAATTTTGAGTTCAGTGGTGCTGCTGGGTCCTGTGCTGTGTCCTGTTCAGTCCAGTGGTGCTTTGTCCTGTGCTCTGTGCTTCTAAGGGCATAGTTATTTCCCCATTATTCCCAAGTGTTTTAAAAAATTAAAAAAAGTTATAAAAAAAAAATACAAAAAAATAATTAAAAAAAAAAATAATTACAACAAAATTTGCAAAACCAATCCTGCAGTATAAGTCCATTGGTACTGTCTGCAATATTACCAGGTTCACACATTCTGCAGTATCTTGTGCTACATATAATGGAGACCAAAAATTTGGAGGATAAAGTAGGGAAAGATCCAGACCCACTTCCTCCTAATGCTGAAGCTGCTGCCACTAGTCATGACATAGACGATGAAATGCCATCAACGTCGTCTTCCAAGCCCGATGCCCAATCTCCTAGTACAGGGCATGTAAAATCCAAAAAGCCCAAGTTCTCAAAAAAAAGCAAAAAGAGAAACTTAAAATCATCTGAGGAGAAACGTAAAGTTGGCAATATGCCATTTACGACACGTAGTGGCAAGGAACGGCTTAGGCCCTGGCCCGTGTTCATGACTAGTGGTCCATCTTCACCCAAGGATCTTAGCCCTCCTCCTCCTCCCCCCCCTACAAAAAATTGAAGAGAGTTATGCTGTCAGCAACAAAACAGCAAACAACTCTGCCTTCTAAAGAGAAATTATCACAAATCCCCAAGGCGAGTCCAAGGGTGTTGGTGGTTGTCAAGCCTGACCTTCCCATCACTGTACGGGAAGAGGTGGCTCGGGAGGAGGCTATTGATGATATAGCTGGCGCTGTGGAGGAACTTGATGTTGAGGATGGTGATGTGGTTATTATAAATGAGGCACCAGGGGGGGAAACAGCTGATGTCCATGCGATGAAAAAGCCCATCGTCATGCCTGGTCAGAAGACCAAAAAATGCACCTCTTCGGTCTGGAGTTATTTTTATCCAAATACGGACAACCAATGTATGGCCATATGTAGCTTATGTAAAGCTCAAATAAGCAGGGGTAAGGATCTTGCCCACCTAGGGACATCCTCCCTTATACGTCACCTAAATAACCTTCATAGTTCAGTGGTTAGTTCAGGAACTGAGGCTAGGACCGTCATCGGTACAGGGACACCTAAATCCCGTGGTCCAGTTGGATACACACCAGCAACACCCTCCTCGTCAACTTCCTCCACGATCTCCATCAGATTGAGTCCTGCAGCCCAAGTCAGCAGCCAGACTGAGTCCTCTCCAATACGGGATTCATCCAAGGAATCCTGCAGCGGTACGCCTACTACTGCCACTGCTGCTGTTGCTGCTGGTAGTCGGTCATCTTCCCAGAGGGGAAGTCGTAAGACCGCTAAGTCTTTCACAAAACAATTGAGCGTCCAACAGTCGTTTGCCATGACCACAAAATACGATAGTAGTCACCCTATTGCAAAGCGTATAACTGCGGCTGTAACTGCAATGTTGGTGTTAGACGTGCGCCCGGTGTCCGCCATCAGTGGAGTGGGATTTAGAGGGTTGATGGAGGTATTGTGTCCCCGGTACCAAATCCCGTCGAGATTCCACTTCACTAGGCAGGCGATACCAAAAATGTAAAGAGAAGTACGATCAAGTGTCCTCAGTGCTCTGAAAAATGCGGTTGTACCCACTGTCCACTTAACCACGGACATGTGGACAAGTGGTTCTGGGCAAACGAAGGACTATATGACTGTGACAGCCCACTGGGTAGATGCATCCCCTTCCGCAGCAACAGCAACAGCTGCATCAGTAGCAGAATCTACAAAATGGCTGCTCATGCAAAGGCAGGCAACATTGTGTATTACAGGCTTTAATAAGAGGCACAACGCTGACAACATATTAGAGAAACTGAGGGAAATTATCTCCCAGTGGCTTACCCCACTTAGACTCTCATGGGGATTTGCGGTGTCAGACAATGCCAGTAACATTGTGCGGGCATTAAATATGGGCAATTTCCAGCACGTCCCATGTTTTGCACACACCACTAATTTGGTGGTGCAGCATTACCTCAAGAGTGACATGGGTGTGCAGGAAATGCTTGCGGTGGCGCGCAAAATTGCTGGACACTTTCGGCATTCAGCCAGTGCCTACCGCAGACTAGAGGCACATCAAAAAAGCATGAACCTGCCCTGCCATCACCTCAAACAAGAGGTTGTGACGCGCTGGAACTCCACCCTCTATATGCTGCAGAGGATGGAGGAGCAGCAAAAGGCCATTCAGGCCTACACAGCCACCTACGACATAGGCAAAGGAGTGGGGATGCGCCTGAGTCAAGCGC
This sequence comes from Mixophyes fleayi, assembly GCF_038048845.1. Taxonomy (NCBI): domain Eukaryota; kingdom Metazoa; phylum Chordata; class Amphibia; order Anura; family Limnodynastidae; genus Mixophyes; species Mixophyes fleayi. The sequence goes on along the minus strand of NC_134404.1, from coordinate 163,544,931 downwards.
AGTGGAGACTGATTTCCGTGTTGTGCAAGGTTCTCCAGCCGTTTGAACTTGCCACACGAGAAGTCAGTTCCGTCACTGCCAGCTTGAGTCAGGTCATTCCCCTAATCAGGCTGTTGCAGAAGCAGCTGGAGAAAGTGAGGGAGGAGCTGGTAAAGCATTGCGATCCAACAAAGCATGTAGCTCTTGTGGATGAAGCCCTTCGTACGCTTTGCCAGGATCCGAGGGTGGTCACTCTTTTAAAGTCAGAGGAATACATTCTGGCCACCGTGCTCGATCCTCGGTTTAAAGCGTATGTTGTCTCTCTGTTTCCGCCGGACACAAGTCTACAGCGGTGCAAAGACATTTTGGTCAGGAGATTGTCCTCTGAAGAGGACCGTGACATGCCAACAGCTCCACCCTCATTTTCTTCCACATCTATGGCTGCGAGGAAAAAGCTCAGTTTTCCTAAAAGAGCCGCTGGCGGGGATGCTGAGAACATCTGGTCCGGACTGAAGGACCTGCCAACCATTGCAGACATGTCTACTGTCGCTGCATTGGATGCTGTCACAATTGAAAAAATGGTGGAGGATTATTTTGCTGACACCATCCAAATAGACATGTCAGACAGTCCATATTGTTACTGTCAGGAAAAAAAGGCAGTTTGGAACCACTCAACAGTCGTTTGCCATGTTCAAAAAGTAAAAGAAAATGTCAACAAATTACAAAAATTTAATCAAAAGTTAAATGCCCTGTCATTATTTAAAACAAGACGGTTTGACGTTCTAGAATTAGTGTAGTGTTAATATGTTATAAACACTACACTTGGAACTTGGAGGAGGTATTGTGGGCCAGGTATCAAATTTAGTACCGGGGCCACCCCACTACACATTCCAGAATTTTTTTGGGGGAAATTCAGACCCGTGGAGGGTTTTTTATTAATTATATTGTGGTGACCACTCCTCTACGCAGTCCAGATACATTTATTGGTGCGATTAAGACCAGTTGATGGTTTTCTTATTATATTGTGGTGACCCACTCCTCTACGCAGTCCAGATACATTTATTGGTGCGATTCATACAAGTTCAGGGTTTTTAAATTATATTGTGGTGACCCACTCCTCTACGCAGTCCAGATACATTTATTGGTGCGATTCATACAAGTTCAGGGTTTTTAAATTATATTGTGATGACCACTCCTCTACGCAGTCCAGATACATTTATTGGTGCGATTCATACAAGTTCAGGGTTTTTAAATTATATTGTGATGACCACTCCTCTACGCAGTCCAGATACATTTATTGGTGCGATTCATACAAGTTCAGGGTTTTTAATTTATATTGTGGTGACCCACTCCTCTACGCAGTCCAGGTACATTATTCGGTGCGATTCATACCAGTTGATGGTTTTCTTATTATATTGTGGGGACCACTCCACTACGCAGTCCAGAAAGATACCTCGTTGCAACGTTTTGGACTAATAACTATATTGTGAGGTGTTCAGAATACACGGTAAATTAGTGGAAATGCTTGTTATTGAATGTTATTGAGGTTAATAATAGCGTAGGAGTGAAAATAAGCCCAAAAACTTTATTTTTGAACTTTTTATGCTTTTTTCAAAAATAATCTGAATCCAAAACCTTAAATCCGAACCAAAACCTTTCGGCAGGTGTTTTGCGAAACAAATCCGAACCCAAAACATCATGGAAATCCGAATCCAAAACACAAAACACGACACACCAAAAGTCGCCGGTGCACATCTCTACTTTATATACTGCTCACTCCAGTATTTATGTCATGGCTGAAGAAATTTAATGTTAACTGATTCATTGGAATTTGTGGAAATAAAACACATTTTTGAAACTACAATTGAATACCAAATCCTTGAGTGCCGCCTGCCTTGGGTTTGTCTTTTAGCTGAAGGTGAGCAACGGGGGCTGTATGATTACATGAAGCTGAGTGCCAAGCAATGATAGAGGGATTAGCAACCTTTATTTTAGCCAGTGCCTATTGTTTTTGGTGCTCAGAAGGTCCCTCACTGACAGGAACTATTATATTATTAAATTAGATTTAATTTGTCAACAGCTTGGCAGCAGTTAAGAATCTAAAAAATAATAACCACCTATTCAGGTCACTACCTCACTGCTTGGCGCAACAATAACACAATCCTTTATTATTCTGAGGATTCTTCCTCAGTCAGTTTCTGAAAGATAACCTGGGGCCTGATTCATTAAGGATCTTAACTTAAGAAGTTTCTTATTTCACTCTCCTGGACAAAACCATGTTACAGTGCAAGGGGTGCAAATTAGTATTCTGTTTTGCACATACGTTAAATACTGACTGTTTTTTCATGTAGCACACTGCTGTCTAATGGAGGAGAAGCCGCAACAGAAGAAATTTTCAGTGATTATTCTAAACTTAAAAAAAATGGGAAGCTGATTTCTCCCTATATGGGGTCACCCAGTCTGATTATCACCGGCAGAAAAAGATTCCCAGAGGGTTCAGAAAAAAACTATACCCCCAATTGGAAAATTTAATCAGGAATTTTGTATAAGATGGGTAGAAACTTTGAATAAATGCTCTTTGGATCTAATTCAATTAGTAATAGAAAAATCTAAAAGGGAATTGAACAATTCAGGAGAAAAAAAAATCACTTCATTTGAAACTACTAACAAGTTTATTAGAAACAAATATAACTTTAAAAGACAAGAAACAAAAACAGATTGACACATACAGACAGGAAATCATCAATTTAAAAAAGAACAATGTGCTTTCCAATGCCCTAGTGGTATAAATTATAATAAAAGAAACTTACCAGATATTAACAAAGGAGGTTTCTTTATAAAACAAAAGAAATGACACAATCAAAACATATTATTCATCTTCATATAGTTACAGTGACCAAGCCTGTATGGAGACCCCCTTTAGGGGTTCGTATTCGCACCCAACTAGGAGGCACAAGGGGCCAACAAGTAGAGGTGGCATATGGAAAAAGGGTTTCACCCAAAAGATTCTTCCCCAGGAAGTATTTAGTCTTTCATCTTATCCTCTATCAAGAGATGAACATGCTGTCTTAAACAGAGGATTATTTTATGTCCCTACAAATAAACATCAAGATTTACAATAGAATAACAATATTGCCAGAATCAATAGACAGTTAAAGCTGAAAGATTTTTTGGCAAAAATTATATTTTCTCAAGTTTAAAAGAAAGAGAAACAATGATTATTACTTTATAATCAAAATTTCATCCGCCATCAAATAATCCCTCAATAAAAAGTTTTATTCATCTCTCTCATGAAGATGTTCAACCAGGACATAGTTTCCATAATAATCTATCGATTAAAGAATCAATATTAAGCATTGTGGCTCTTTTGCAATATTAAATGATATTTAATAACATTCAGTCTTTGTGTTCTTAACAAATGAATGTGCTAAACTGCTTGGTTATTAAAATGCTATATAACAGAAATATAGAAGGATTGTTTGATAATGAAAAATTCAGATGATTTTAAGATGAATTGTAGTGGGATATAAGTTGTGATGGCATTTTTAGTTAAGGGGAGTAACCTAACACTTTCTTAAAGTGGTATTTTTTAATTGGATCTTTGACAGTTTAGTGGTGGCAGATTTGATAAAAAGAGAATGTGAAGAATTATTTTGAGGGGTTCTTAATATGTTTTTGACAGACCGGGTGGTCTTGTAGTGATTAACCCCTTGCCACATACACTTTATGCAGGCTCAGATGAGGTGCTGGTTGTGACAATCAGGTATTCAATCAAACCTGAGGTTCAATGTTTCGACCAGTTCTGAAGAAGGTCACTAGTCGGACAAAGTATTGCAACAAATTACTTGACACGTTTACGTATTAAACCACAATTGTTTGAAGCACTGTGAATATATAAGGTGTATGTTTGGAAACATGTAAATGGAGCACCCCAGAGGTATTCTGGGTGTAGTTTTTCTGGATCAAAATTCAATTTCATGATTGCTTTTTATATAAGTGCAGAGGTAGCAATGGAAGCTCTTATGTGGCACTAGCTATGAAACATGCACATATACTGATCCTTTGAGTATCTGACAGAAGGTGAATTACTAGAGTGTCCGGAACTTGAAATCCCCACTCATCAGAAGTAGACCATGCGGTTGGGTTTCTGAGGGTGGGAGCAGAACTGTGCTGCAGTAGCACAATTTATCAGCTGCTTAGCCAGGACTGGGGAGATTGATTGATTTCACCCAGCAAAAACATCTACTTTTATGAGTGTAACTTTTTATTAGTAGTTATGCTTTTAACAACATATTTGTCACAATATGTATTATTCTTAGATACCCTTGCGTGGATTTTTGTTATTAGAGTATAAACTTATAATGCCTTTAAAGTGAAAGGCTATAGTGGGCCAGAGAATGAGACCTATAACATCAAAAGGATCAATGCAAGTGTATGTGTCATACCTAATGCAATCAAATCACTTTGTGAGTAGGTTATCACACCATTTATATAACAATTAATCATACAACTTCACTTTGACCCAGATATATCTCTGGTGTGCTCTACTTACATACCTTCATAGAAATTACTTCCAGAGGATCCCATGGTAACCCCAAACAAGACTAAGCACTCAAACCCTGAATCTTCTTATATAGGTAACAGCATATAGATCCCAATATTAGAATTATATACAACATATGACCATTAATTATTTCCAAAGTTTACAACAACCATACATTGCCCAGAATGACTGAACATCTCATTTGCTTCCTACTATGACTAGAACCTTATCACTAAGTGACTACAGTATCCACATATATAAATAATATCATCACTCACAGAGATCATTGAAAGAAAAGTAGCACGCCACTGCCTCACTCTGACAGAAAACAAACACCCTCTGCTTTTTCACTCTCCAGCCCCTACTTTCTCACTTTCTCACTCTCCACAATTCACTTTCTCACTCTCCATTCTCCATTTTCTCCCTATTCATACTCTGCTTTCTCACTATCCCCCCTCTCCTTTCTCACCCTCTACCATACACTTTCTCAATCTCTCCCCTCTACTTTCTCACTCTTGTCATCTCCTATTTTGCTTTCTGTCCCCCCCCCCTCCTCCTCTTTCACTCTCAGCCCCTCCTGCTCTTTCACTCTTAGGGGCTTATTTAAAAAGTTCCTTAGAGCTGAAAATCCCCAAAAAATTCTGTTAACCGCATTATTAGGTAACACTGTCATCTATTAAAATAGGAATGTAGCAGATATCGCCACTGTCTTTGTATGCACAAGCAATCCCCATAGGTTTGTATGGGGACTGCTATTTTGCGTGATTTACCAAGTTCCAAAAATCGGAAGAAGGCGTTAGCCATTGGAGCCTATAGGAAAAGCATTGTGGTAGAAGGATCTTCAGAATACCTCACTGCAGCTCACCTGCTCTACCCTCCGGTTACTATCACAAAGGTGGCTTTGTGCATGCGTTACCTTAGTAACTGGAGTTTTAAGGTAAGTAAAGCCATTGATGAGACAGCCTCTCCTATTGGATATGCTGTCTCGGGATGATATTTTGTCAAATGGGCCTGAAAAATCATCTGTCATCGTCGTGATGACAGATGATAATTAACAGGGTAAAACTCAGTTAATTAATTAAGATGCCCGTTAGTCCTCATCTCCTCTTTAAGCTCACAGCCCCCCCCCTTCTACTCTTTCACTCTCTGACCTCCTCTTTCATCCTCATGCCTCTTAACAAAATTGATGGATCAATTATTTTTTTGGGGTATCTAGCTTTCCCTTAGTGAAGTTAACAGTGCTGCAAAAATGCCTGGTTCTTTACAAATTGTATTCATTACCAGTGAACATGTAAATTATTATGTACAAATGAAGGAATATGTTGGAGATATAAGCAACAGAAATTCAGTTAACTAAGCTTCTGCCTTGGTGATTCAACAATTGAATTCACTGTGAGATCAAAGGAGACGATTAACCACAGGAATTCAGAGACTGCAGAGGAATGTGGTGGGTCATCAAGGGATTATTGAAGAGCAACTACAAAAAAGTGGAAATACCAGAGGAAAGAAAGTGAGAAATAAATAATTGGATGCATTGCATTAGGGTCAGCAAATAATTTTCAGATATATATCTTAGGCAAGATCATTTCAGTTTTAAAGAATAGAAAATTACAGTGAAAAGGACATGATGTCCTGAAAGAAACATCCATGTACTGCTTTACTGTACGTCTTGCTTAAATACGAACTTGTGCATCATGCAGAAAGCCCATCAGACTGCTCTTAACTTACTGCAGAGTCTAACAGATTATTTTATTCACAATTACCATCTGGATAAAAAAAAAAAATCAAACAATCAAATTTAATATCTACAAGGCAGTCAAATAAATTATATTTAAGAGCTAGTATAATAATAATAATAATAATAATAATAATAATAATAATAATAATAATAATTAATAATAGTATATATAATATATAGATTGATACAAAATAGAGCAATTTTCTACATTTAAAGCGGCAATCTATGGGTTAGGGATAGGCGCCGGCTCCTGCAATTGTCGCTTTAAATACAGAAATGTCCATGTTGCTCTGTTTTGTGACATACAACTCAAGTGCCAGCATGCAGTAATTTTGCAATTTCTAGCAGTCTGGATGGGGAGTCGTCGGAAATGTCCTTTGTGTGTTTTAATGTAAGTCTACATATAATCATTGTCGCTCTTCTACTAATCGGAATTTCTTTGTCTATGTAGTCACTGTTGGTAAGACTCTTATCACAATAACGAGTACCACCACACTCGATAACAGTGGTGAGTATAGCCAGTCCCATTCACTTACTGAGAGTTAATATCCCAGCATGTCTCTACTGCCGTCTAACGTCTGGAGTGGTGAATAGAGTAGCAAGCAACATATCTCTTTGTCTTGCCTGGACTACCTTTCTGCTGATGTTTATGACAGATGAAGAGCACAAATCTGAAGGTAATCGTGTATAGTGTGCACACATGAATCGGCATGTTGATCAGGACTTTTTTTTCTCCTGTGGTTGGTAAAATCATTAAACCTATTGCATCGTTAGAATTTTCCTGTAGTGTGTACCCAGCCTATCACTACAAAACATATGCCCCACAAACATGGCCATGCCCTTTTGGATACTGCCACTTGGGACTGTTGCCAGAAATGATGTTACAAATATAGATTGTAAAAATTTAGTGGAACTTTAAACAACTTACAGTGTGTTCTTACACCTAATAGTAAAGTGATAAGTGGGTATGGAAAGGAACAGATGACTGGGGTAAGGGGAAGAACACAAATTTGAAGTTCAAAAAAATCTGCATTTTGAGTGATTAATTAATAAGTTAAGTCACAAGAACAATGTGACAAGAGTTAATAAAATATATCCTATTAGCACCTTATTATTTAAAGGTGCATTATCCCCCCATTGATTTCTAAATTTATTGAACGTAGTTGCTCAACAAAAGATAATGGTTGTACTCTAGTGAAAGTAATTGTTGGTTTCAAATTTGAGTAGTTGGACATTTTCCAGCAAGTGGTCCAAAAGGTGACATTAATAATGCATTACTGCTCCTCTTCCAGTAGCCAAAATGTGGGTAGACTATATCTAATTAATTAACTTCGATACATTTATTTGTGTACAAATGGTTAACTATGGTAAATCAAACTGATATCTGTAACATAGACTACTTGATGCTTTCATTGAGGTGAACAGTCTGAGAAAATACCACAGTGATTCATTATATATAGGCCACTAAATATCAAATAAACATCAATATTTTGAACATAGCTAAACATCCACCACTTTGCATTTCATAACTATTCTGTCTACACAGCCTAAGGTAAAATGCTATTTTAAATCACAGAATACAAAAGGTTTTCACTGACAGATATATTATATTAACTTCTAATTATTTTTAAGCATTAAAGACAAAATTACTCATATAATTAGGCACAATGGATTTATTATAAAAAAATGGGAGGCATGTTACAAAAATAGATTGCCTCAGTGCTCTTGTTCATTAACTCTAACTACATCACTCAACAAAAATAGTTCTAAAGCAAAAGGTCCACTGTAATTATTCATTATTGCCACAAGAATCATAAGAGAATATTGCTTATTAAAGCACTTCAAAACAATTAGAAGTGGAACTCATTAGTTATGCTGCATTGTATGGAGACAGAATTATAATTTCATAAAATATCAGTGTGACATTATTATGTTAGATAATTATCCCGGATTTAGTTCTTCTGGGGGTAAATATATACAAGTTCCGATTTCTGCAAGTCGCCGGAAATCGGTGACTTTGCAGCAGAAATTTAAAGCGGCCATGGCTTGGAAAGGCAAACTTGCCTTTAGAAGCCCTCGCCGCTTTAAAGTCGCCGATTTTTAGCGACTTACAGAAATTGGAACTTGATACATTTACCCCCTGGACTCTCAAGTGATAAGAGGTGAGGTGAGTTCTGCAATAAGGGGTTTTCATTAACCAAAATGTGATAGGATATTATTTTTAAAAATATATTTATATTCATGTATTATTACTAATGATGAGGATAGATCCAAAACCAGGCTGCTATTTAGTTTTTGCATTTAACCAAAACAGTGTAAATTTGATGAAAAAGGCTGATAAAATCATTAATGTTCAGCTGTTTCTTGTTCCTACATTAGTATTTATATAATTTACATAATATTAATTTGCATGCGTTTATACTAATTGACTGTCAATTTATAGATAAGTTTCTATTATTTCCTATTTTACTAACACAATTTCTGACATTACACTCTTCTTTGTTGAATGAAGCAGTAGTATAGTAACACAATAAATACATATGTATTCTTATCATCAGAAAGATTCCAGTAATCGGCATTAGATAAGCACAGTTATTGCAGGTCAAATAACATCATCATTATAGTATATAAGGTTAATGACATTGTGTCCAAACACTAAATTAATACAGAATTAAGTTTTATGAAATGAATGAAAATTCTAGACTGTCCGGCTTCTAACTAGTACACAGGAGCACCCTCTCTCAAGTGAAGGACCTTGTGTCCCACACACACTGAAAATAACAGCACCTACAGGTCATACACTGCAGTGTCTCTCAGGAAGCATTTGATCTCCTCCCCAGGAAATTAGAGAAAGATTGAGCTGACTTGCAGCTTTTTATCAGCACCTTGCAGGTGCAACTCCTGATTACCAGCAACTTGTTAGCTGGTTGGAAAACTCGAAATTGACCTTATAAATGGACCCCACCTTCTCTCTCCATTTATACCCCAAGCATCCTTATACCAGTATTTCCTGAAGCTGAACACACCTTTTGGGAAACTCCTCCACACAAAAATAATCTCCCTGGGGTTTTAAAGCATACAAGACAGAAAGCCTGTGACATATAGCTCTGCCATTCACTACTTGCCCAGTGCTTCTGTCATTAACAACAATGAAATACATATGGCCTGAGTCATTAAGAAGAGCAAAGCATAAACAGGAGTAAATTTGCACCTTGGCAACACCATGTGGCATTGCAAGGGGGTGGGAGTAATTTAAAATGTGATGACAAATTTATAGTTGGTGTAGGGCATGTCCGACCTAGACTAAAAGTAATTTTCAGTGTAAAAACAAAGCTACCAAGTATTTGTTTGCTAAATGAAAAAGCAGCCAGTATTTGCAAAATAATAAACTAATTTGCACCCCTTGCATTGTAACATGGTTTGTCCAAGTGCAAACTTACTCCTTTTTTTTCTTTGCTTAATGACTCAGGCCTGTACAGTTGAATCTTTATAAAACTGGTATACTTATTAAGATTTCCATAACAAGGACTTTTTGAGCAATAGCGTGATAAAACCTGTTATAAGATGTTATTCATACGTGTGTCCTATATATGATTTAGGAAATGTTACTATATTAGGCTAGAAATAACATGGAGCAGTCATGATCAATGTGTGTCTGATGATTGATCATATTATATTTATAAAACATTAATAAACCCAGGAGCCTAGCCTTAATAGCTTGGCTTTTGAGGCCACATTAATGGTGTGCAAGAGTTTTTCTGGGTATGTTTATACAGATGATGTTGTGGGCCATGAAGCCCATCTTCTACAAGGTGTACCACAGAGGAGTATGAGATGCCTATAACTGGTGAAGTATAGATAGCTAATTCTCTTGTGACAGTTTGTACCTCCCTAACCTCTTGGCGTTTATTTACACCAACCTGCACAAAGGGTTGGTTTTCAGCTCTATGAATGTTCAGATTTCTGTTATATTAGTTCTCTTCCAGAATTCACTGTCTTACACCCCAGAGGTCAAGAGTTTTTTCAGGGTGTTAATCCCACTTTGTTCTTCTATCCAACCCCCTAGTGAGCTCTCAGTCTGGTCCTCTCCTTCCTCTAGTTGGATCCCTTCAAACATTTCTTAGAAGTCTTCTAAAGGAGCTCTTCTTCGCTTTTTTATTAGTCATATAGTTCATCCAGTGGCACTATCATCAGTTTCCTGGTTCATTATCTTCCACAAAGATAAGGTGGTCCTGCAAGCCAGTCCTCTCTTTATCCCAAGTGATGACAGGTTTTCACACGAACAAAGAAATTGTTCTGCCCTCTTTCAAGCTAAATCCAAGATAAGAGGAGACTATGCAATTTCAGTGTTTGAACATGGTAGAGCACTAATGATATATTTTCAAAGCAAGCACTAGCCCTTTCCATCACACTTTTATTGTCTTAGAAATCGTTGGGGGTCTGGGTAAGAGCAAGATAGCCTCTTTACTGTCCAGCCCTTAGTGGATGTGTCAAGCAATTAAATTGACCTATTCTAAGGCTTCTCCCTTCCAGGACACTATATCTGGGACTGTTGGCCATTCCTAGACCTGGAGTCAAACTGCTGAATCACTGTGCAGAGTAGCCATGTGGCTTTCTTTGCACACCTTCATGAAGTTCTACTGTGTGCACATTGTCTGTTTGGTTTAGGTGAGTTTTGGAAGTAAAATGTTGCAGACAGTGCTTGCAGAGTAGCCATCAATTTCCTTTCCATAATAGGATACTCTGTGACTTTGGCATTGGAGATTCTGCACTTCCCCTTTTATTGAAGAAGAAAAGGCAATTTTTTTTACTTACCAATAGCTCAGTTTCTCCAAGGCCAAGAGGGAGTCACAGACCTTCTGTTGTTTTATGCTAAGATTTGTTTTTCCTTTTTAGCATTTTCTTATTGTGACATTATTCTTGCTTCACTCAGGTCATTTATTGGTTGGTTTACCTTTCCTATACCATTTTGAAAAATTAGCTCTCTGGCTGAAAAAGGATGTTAATTAAGAAAAGGAGTAGCCTGTTTCATCCACCAATTACCCTGCCTCCTGTGGGTAGTGCTTAATACCATTTGCATTTATGTCCATGTAAACCCTAATAAATTGGATTTCTTGGTTAGTAAAATCATTTTTATAGATGGCAATTCCAATCGCATTTAACAAAGTAACAAATAATCACGGATATGAACCTACTGTGCTGCTTGTTACTGGCTAGATCTGAGTTGTGGAGTCTTATGGGAATCTCAGCTATCAGGTGGAACCCAAAGAAGTGATAACTTTTGCTGTGGAAAACTGACAGGCCACAGCCTCACTACCGGTAGCTGACTATACAGAGGAGCAACACAGTAATTGTGGTGAATATACAGACCAAAGTCAGAGCAGGCAGAATAGGTTTAGAAATGTTGGACAAGCAGACATCATGGGCACAAGCAAATGATCGAAGTACAGAGCTAGTTGGGTTAGTATCAGAAGGTCAAACAGGATAATTACAAGGAATGTAAACAAAATCTGGCTCAGGCATTAGATAGTAGTTTAAATAGGGGTCACCTGATGTAATAGATGATAGCCTAAAAGCATTCCCACCAATCATGGGAACACATATATAAAATTCGCCAATCTGGAAGTCTGCTATCTCTTGACAGAGGACACACAGAAACCTTTTCTGAACTAGATTTAAGTGTAGCCCCACAATTACTTGATAAATGAAGGCTTCCGAAAATAAAAGGGATAAATTTAACATTGTGACAGAGTCACTGGTTTGTATGGCAGGTATTCATGTCCCAGGCTGTCTGATACTAGCATGCTTTAAAACTCAGGGAGATTGCTGTGTATAGGATGCAGCATCCAAAAGAGTGTGCTCAGCTTCAGAAAAAGCTGTAAAGGGTCCCTGGTGTTTTGTATGGAGAGAGAAGGGTGGGCTCCAGGCAAAAGGTCTAGTCCGGGTCTTCTGGTCTGCAGACTCACAGCAGACTAATTAGGAGCTGCAGGTGAGTGATAGCTGTAAAATGCTGGAGCTCTGCCATAATCTCTCTCACAGAATTGGGGAGGAGGTTGGTTGCCTCTTGAGAGACTCTGCTGTGGTGAGAAATAAGATGTGTTTGGAGAGTGCAGAGTGTCCCTGTTTTTTTGTCTATACAATGTGGGCAACCCCCTCTTGCACCCCAGTCTGTATTTAACCTGTGGCTCTTCATCCTACAAAGGGACGGGGGTGATTATGTCCCTCTACTGTTTCTATCTAATGGAAGAAAACTGCTTCTGATGGTTTCAGCATGACGGCACAAGGGTTGCCAGATATAGCCCAGTGCAATTCTGTGATAATGTAAATGTTTTGGTCCTATTGTCTGTTTTTTTTTTACAACTGTTATTATGTGATCAGGAATAGAAGGTTAAAAAAAGACTGCAATAGCAAACATTTGTGCTAGAAAGACAGCTTATTTATTTATTATTTATTGAGTAAATTTCAGCATAATTTTCCGAATAACAAGAGCTCTTCTGACATTCAGCAAAAAGTAAAACAGCACAATTCACCCTCTCCCATATAACACATCAAATAATTATTTCCTGGATTTAGTTGTGCTTTATAAATGATTGATGGCTATTACAAATAATATCTGTTTTCCACTCTTAGAATACTAGTGTAGAGTACATTATCCTAACACAAATATTTGAATAACTTACTAAGTAATTTAAACACTTAAACTCTTATTTTCCATCTTGTTTGGCAAAGATCAGCGGCAGTGTTATTTGATAAGTTAAACTGTCAAAGTTCAGCCTAATCCTAGGGTATTCTGTAAATTGTTTATATTATAGCCAGATGATTAATTGGAAAACATCATAAACATAATAATGAGTTCTCAAAAGGGATCAGTCAAATCTCAAGAGCTGTTGCCATTTTCCCATGAATATATACCAATTATTTTTAAATATGCACAAATCCTGACATGTTGAAATTAAGCATTTCACATCCATTCAATGTCAATATACCTTTGGGAATATTGTATTTGCTGATCCTGTGGAGTGTTTGGTAGGTACTTGGGGCTCAACCAAGACAGAGACAAGATTCTGTCATTAGACATTAGAAAGGGACAATTTACAGTGGTGGTTTGTGTAGCAGGTACAAGATCCAGCTACACCTTGCAATATCCTCAACCAATGGTGTTCTAAGGAGTGATTTATATATATTTTACTTGGATGACTCGTGTGTAAAGATAGCAAAGAGACTACTAGAACACAATGTATAAATTTAATCTACCATAGGCAGGGCAGGAATTAACAAACACTGCAACACCAGATTGAACAGTAAGCCACCACACACACCAATAAAACATTTCAACTTTGTATGGGAGGGAGAGAGAGAGAGAGAGAGAGCAAGAGAGAGAGAGGCAGAGAGCAAAAGAGAGGTGGAGAGGGCAAGGGGGTGAGATAGAGGGAGAGAGATGGGGAGAGGGAGAGTGATAATAAGGGCACACAGTAGCTAACACTACCTCATTGGAAATGATCCTAGTGGGTTCAAAAGACTCATCTGGAGTTTCTGAAAACTTCTATATAGAATGTCTATTTTGTATATTTTTGGAAACTAGTTTGTAGGAACTTAAGCTAAATAAAAATAGATGCCACATAGCTCATCTTATATGAAACTCAATATATTGCAATCATTTACTGAGCAACAGGTATCCTTGTTCTGCAAAATAATATTCTTGGTTTCATTCTCTGTACCTTAAATTAACCTTGGCTATTTTATCTTTGATATCTACTTGTCTCAACTTTGGTTTAATCTATGACTTTGCATCTCTGCTATTGGCCCCTGACCTTTTGGCTCATTTCTGAATTTAGCTTGTTTTAGGATACTTTACTGCAACAATTTTTAAGGTCCATAAGAGTCCATGCTCCACAGCATCCAGGAGCAGTCATCTATACTTGTTTTTACCGAAACACTGTCAGACAACCTAGGAAAATCCAGGCCAAGCAGCACAAATTCATAGGAATTCTGGACAAGATCAACAGACGCAGGCACCAGCAAAGCAAAATAAGAGACAATACAAGAAAAATTAATGACCTGGCAACAACCCAGAAACAAGGAGGATTTAATGTAGGCCAGTAAAGTATGAGGCCAGGGGCTGGTAACTTGCTTGTAGATAGAGAGAACAAGAGTAGACTTTTATAAATGTCTATATTGAAGGATTCACAACCAATGTGGTATAATATTTCAACAAAATTAGTTGCAGGGCTCTAACTATTGACAAAAAAATAAACAAAACTCTACAAAAATCCATTTGTTTATATATCAGTGTTATAAATGATGAGTTCATCAATATGCTTTAGCAGCCACTGATCAAAATAGCATGTGGTCTCTTACTAATGAGTTGTTAATTGTGGATTGCCGTTTACCTTCCAATTTAAATTGAATACAAATGACATACAAAAGGAAGAACTAATATCAAATACACAGATGTGGTGTTTGGGAAATTATAGTTTCACCTTTATTTAACAAACTACATATAGTTGATAAATTGAGAGTGGGCAGCAAACTTTAAACAATGAGGCGTATTATGAAGCCCATAAAACTTCAGGTTTAAATGAATTAACTATTTCTTGAAACATAATACATATTCATTCCTTGCATACTTTTGTTCAATAGCAAAAGGGAATGTAATACATTGAGTAAGATGAATACCAATTTTGGTTCAAAACCAATAGACTATATATTTCTTATTAGACTGTTGAGATGAAAATAAAAAGACTTTAAGCAAAAACAAAAACTTGTGATGTCTCCATTCATCTCTTCTTAATTGCCCAAACAGAGTGAGTTGATTTGACATCCTCCTGAGTTGCAGGCACATTTGACCCCTGTATTCTGAGATCACACCTTCCCTTGATAACTTATATTCATGATCATGATCTCTCTGTTTTATCACAAACTAACTAATCATATGTAATCAATACACACAAATGTTTGTTGTTTTTACAATAGAAATTAATATTAACATTTTTAATATATTATGGACTGTGACAAGTTTATAATGTTCAGCTAATTATCTTTGTATGACAGGGACACTGAAGCAGAATAGCTAAATCATCATCATCGTCAATTTATATAATGCCACTAATTCCACAGCGTTGTACAGAGATCTCACTCACATCAGTCCCTGCCCATTGGAGCTTACAATCTAAATTCCCTAACATATACACACACAGACCATGGTCAATTTAATAGCAGCCAATTAACCTACCAGTATATTTTTGGAGTGTTGGAGGAATCCAGAGCACCCGGAGGTAACCCCCACAAACACGGGTAGAACATACAAACTCCACACAGATAAGGCCATTTATCTTTGCCAAAATTACAGTTTAATATAGTCAAAGTAATCTCTTCAACTGTGTCTATTGTACAACTGAAATATGTTGTTCACTCCACTGTAAGCCAAACAAGTTTAATATAGTGGAACTTTTGGAAGAACTGCTGCCCTAGAGTAAAATTCTGGCGGAGTCATTAGAAACTTCTTACTGAGCTGTGGGGCACATTATTTTACAAATTTCATATTTTTAATTAAACAATTTTGCCAGAATGTTTTAGATTCATAATTTTCTTGTTCCATAAATTATTTCCCATGGTTTCAGATCTCTAGACCGGTTATATTGCGCATTTCAACTTGACCTCATTTTTTTTCTGCAAGAAGCTTGCTGTTTAATTAAAACACAGAAAACCAGCAGACCCTTGGAACATCAGGTGAATGTAGACTTTCCCATACTTATTGTACTGGGGAGCAGGTGCAGAACTACAGAAATATTTGCAGCGGGAACAACGAATGCCAGATTTCAGTAACAGTCTATAATTCATTATATGAATCATAAGTCTATTTTAACTAGCAGAGCAACAACAAAAATAAAGTGTAAGGTTTTCTTTTTTTTATAATCTGGTTCATAACAAATGCTTCCTAGAAAATAAATGAAGCAGTGTGGACATGTACTAAGTATGAAGTCCCCGGAGAGAGGAGCATGATCCCACAGCACCATGCTTTATGGGAAAACATGATGCAAATCCTCCAATGTCTTCTCCGTTATTTTAGTGACCAAAAAGGTAGAGGAGAAAGAGAGAGTCATTGATCACAAACTATATTGATAAATTACTTGTTCAGATTGTTTGAAAAAGAGATCAATCTGGCCTCGAAATGTTGCTGCTATGTGGAATAAACTCCTTTGCTGCTTACATTCCTATATATATATATATATATATATATATATATATATATATATAATATATATATATATATATAATTATATTTACTATATGGACAAAAGTATTTGGCCACACCTGTTAATTATTGAACTGAGGTGTTTCAATCAGACCCGTTGCCAGAGGTGAATAGTCATGCACCTAGCCATGCAGTCTCCATTTGCAAACATTTGTAATACAAAATTGGTCGTTCTGAAGAGCTCAGTGACTTCAAACATGGTACTGTGATAAGATGCCACCTTTGCAATAAGACAGTTTGTGAAATTTCATCTCTGCTGGATATTCCATGGTCAACTGTAAGTGATATTATTAGGAAGTGGAAGCAATTAAGAACAACCGCAACTCAGCCATGAAGCGGAATACCATGTAAAATCACTCAGTGGGGTCAATGAATGCTAAGGCTCACAGTGCGTTAAAGTCGCCAACGCTCTGCTGATTCCATAGAGTTCTGAACTTCCGCTGGTATTAATGTAAGCACAAAAACTGTGCGGTGGAAGTATAATGGAATGTGTCTCCATGGCCGAGCAGCTGCATGCAAGCCTCACAACACCAAGATCAATGACAAGCGTCGTATGGAGTGGTGTAAAGCACACCGACACTGTGGAGTGACGAATCACACTTCTCTGTTTGGCAGTCAGATGGGCGAGTCCAAGTTTGGTGGATGCCGGGAGAACATTACCTGCCTGACTGCATTATGTCAACTGTGAAGTTTGGTGAATGAAGGATAATGGCATGGGGCTGTTTTTCAAGGTTTGGACTAGGCCCCTTATCTTCAGTGAAGGACAGTCTTAATGCTTCAGCATATCGAGTCATTTTCGACAATACTACGACACCTCTTCAACCTCTCACTCTCCTCTGGCGTGGTCCCCTCTTATTTTAAACACGCTCTTATCTCTCCCATCCTCAAGAAACCTAATCTTGACCCTACCTCTCCTGCTAACTATCGCCCTATCTCTCTTCTCCCCTATGCTTCCAAATTACTTGAGAGGATTGTCTACAACCGCCTCACCAGACACCTCTCGGACTTCTCCCTCCTTGACCCACTCCAATCAGGCTTCCGCCCCCTCCACTCCACCGAAACTACCCTGGCCAAAGTTACCGATGACCTCCTACTTGCCAAATCCAAGGGTCCCTTCTCCCTACTCATCCTACTCGACCTCTCTGCGGCCTTTGATACCGTTGATCACCCCCTCCTGCTACAAACTCTTCTCTCTCTTGGCCTTTTGGGTTCTGTCCTCGCCTGGTTCACCTCTTACCTTGCTAACCACTCCTTCTCGGTATCCACCTCTGGCTCTTCCTCAACCCCCTCCCCTCTCCCTGTTGGAGTCCCTCAAGGCTCCGTTCTTGGCCCTCTACTCTTTTCACTCTATACCTCCTCCCTTGGCGCTCTCATCTCCTCCTTCGGTCTTCAGTATCACCTCTACGCTGACAACATTCAACTCTACATCTCCTCGCCTGACCTCTCCCCCTCCCTTCTCTCTCGTGTATCCGACTGCCTCTCTGCCATCTCCTCCTGGATGTCCTCGCGATTTCTCAAGATCAACATTTCCAAAACGGAGCTCATTGTCTTTCTTCCCCCCAGGCTCCCCTCCCACCACGACCTCTCTATCACTGTTAATAACACCTCCATCCCTTCTGTCACCCAACTTCGCTGCCTAGGCGTTACCTTCGACTCTTCTCTCTCCTTCACCCCCCACATTTAATCCCTTGCCCAAGCCTGTTGCTTCCATCTCGCCGCTCCTCCTCCGCATCCCCTCTCTGCCTTGCCCTACACTGGCTCCCCATACCCTACAGAATCCTTTTCAAACTCCTGACCACAACGTACAAGGCGCTCTCCCAGTCCACTGCCCCCTATATCACGGACCTCCTCTCCATTCACACTCCTGCCCGCTCTCTGCGCTCGGCCAATGACCATCGCCTCTCCTCCACTCTGATTACCTCTTCCCACTCCAGAATCCAAGATTTCTCCCGCGCTGCCCCCCTTCACTGGAATGACCTGCCTCGCTCCATCCGTCTCTCTCCCACTCTTAGCTCCTTCAAACGGGCACTAAAAACCCACCTCAAAGCCTACCCACCTTCCACCTAACCCCGCCTCCCCTCCTTTATACGCCAACTCACTCCCTCTGTACTTGTGTTTTGTTCACCCTCCCTTAGGATGTAAGCTCATTGAGCAGGACCCTCCTCCCTCTTGTGTCCTTACCAGCTCTTCTGCTCCATCTCTACCGCATTAGCCTGCTTGGAGCTCCTGAAGTGTCAGTATTTTTTGTTTACTGTTTAGTAATGTAATACCCTGTACTGTCTACTGTTTGTGCATTGTACAGCGCTGCGGAACTCTTGTGGCGCCTAACAAATAAAGGAGAATAATAATAATAATACTATGCTTCCAACTTTGTGGCACCAGTTTAGGGAAGTGTCATGATACTTACCCCTCCGCATTCCCCCGCCACTCCGTCGGACCCGAAAGCCGCACTTCCGGGTTCAGCGGTCACGTGACTGCTACCTAGGGTGGTCACACGATTGCTACCTAGGGCGGGGAATTCAAATGGGACACTGTATAAAAACATTGCTCTGACACTTGGTGAGTGTCAGAGCAACTTACCAGTTCCTGGCTCCTGATTCCTGTGTCCTCCTTGTTCCTGCTTCCTGTGTGTTTGACCTCCAGTGTACCGACCCGGCTTGTTCCTCCCTTCTGGATTCCGTTGTCCTCTGTGTACCAACTTGGCTTGCTGCCTTCCTGTGTACCGACCTGGCTAGCTGACCATGCATCTGTTCTGGTGACCCGTGTACTGACCCGGTTTGATTGACTCCGACATTGCCTCCTGATTCTGTCTGCATTGCCAGCCTGTGTACCGACCCGGCCTGTCCGACTATTCTCATCTTGCTCCTACTCCGCTGTACTATATCTTGGGGCAAACCTGAGGACCGCGACCTGCGTCTCCTGGCAGCAAAGCCCATCCCGCCTTGCGGCGGTTCTTAGTGAATACCGGGAAGATCGTTAGACTCCGCACCTCAAGTAAGCCAACGTTAATCAAGATTAGTAGTGTATCCAGTAAATCTGTTACAGTTTGCTCTGACCATGGATCCAGCGGCTAAAGATCTACTGGAGCATTTAGTGGGTAGAATGGACAAACAGGAGGCGAACCAAGAGCAACTTTTAAAATTCCTCCAGAGCCTATCTACTCGGCTGGATGTTGTTCAGAACACCTTAGTGGCCACCGGACCTCCTGCACCAGTGATTGCGGCTTCGGACCCCCCTTCTACAGCAGCAGCTTCTTCCTTCCAATTGCGGATACCTAATCCGCCTAAGTTCGATAAAGACCCTAAACTTTGCAGAGGATTCCTGAACCAATGCTCCATCCCAATTCTGAGAAGGCTAAAGTGGCCTATGTGATATCACTGCTCTCCGGTCAAGCCTTAGCATGGGAATCCCCGTTATGGAAGCGGAATGATCCTATCCTGCATAATTTCTCCACCTTTTTGTCCACTTTTAGAAAGATTTTTGACGAGCCAGGAAGGGTCTCCAATGCCGCTGCTGGGTTATTGCGTCTCCGCCAACGAAACAAGTCTGTGGGTCAGTATGCGGTTCACTTCAGAACTATGGCCTCAGAACTCCGCTGGAACGATGAGGCTCTTGTAGCTACATTTTGGCAGGGTCTTTCAGATCGGATTAAAGACGAGCTGGTGTCTCAAGAACTCCCTGCATCTTTGGACAATCTCATCTCCCTCTGCGTTAAGATTGACTTACGTTTCAAGGCGCGTAATTCTGAGAAGGAACAGTCTCGACGCAGTATGATCCATTTAGCTCCCAACTTCCAAACACCTGTTCTTCCACCCGAGGAACCGATGCAATTGGGAAGGACCCGTCTATCGGCCGAAGAGAGAAAGAAGATTCCGAAACAAGGTATGTTTATATTGTGGAGAGAGCGGTCATCTTCTGAACTCTTGTCCCAAACGCCCGGGAAACGACAGGGCCTAACGTGTTCAGGAACTGTGTCGTTAGACCTCCTTATTCCATCTCCCTCAGTTCCTGATTGTGTCACTATTCCCATTTCTTTACCGTCTGGACGATATACCTTTTCTCAGTCCGCACTCCTTGACTCCGGAGCGGCTGGGAATTTCATTTCTGCCTTGGTAAAGTAATTCTCTATCTCCACGCAAGCTCTAGAACAACCTATCTCCCTTTTAGCCATCGATGGGGGAAGAATTCCTGAAGGATCCATCTTTTTACGCACCACTCCTCTTCGTCTTCAGATTGGAGTCCTTCATCAGGAGTATATCCCCTTCTTCGTAATCCATAAATCTACCAATCCAGTTATCCTTGGACTTCCGTGACTCCGTCTCCATTCCCCTAACGTGGATTGGCAGTCCGGCCATATCTTATCTTGGGGACAACATTGCTTTAATCATTGCCTATCGAAGGTAGTTCCCAAGAAGGATCCAAATGCCACAGGAGGTTACCCTTGGCACTCTTTCCTGAACCCTACCAAACCTTTTCCGATGTCTTTTGTGAACAGGAGGCCACAAAACTCCCTCCACATAGAATTTGGGACTGTAATATAGATCTCATTCCCGGCAAACCAGTACCCTGAGGCAGAGTGTATCCACTTTCCGTTCCCGAATCCAAGGCCATGGAGGATTATGTCCAAGACAATCTGAGAAAAGGCTTTATCCAGAAATCCTCTTCTCCTGCTGGGGCAGGCTTTTTCTTCGTAAAGAAGAAGGATGGGGGCCTCCGCCCTTGTATTGACTATCGAGGCCTAAATGCCATCACCATAAAAAATCGGTACCCCTTACCACTAATCTCAGAATTATTTGATCGTATAAAGGGGGCTACCATCTGTTCTAAATTGGACCTCAGAGGAGCCTATAACCTGGTGCGCATTAAGGAGGGGGGTGAGTGGAAGACAGCCTTCAACACCCGGGACCGTCACTTTGAATACTTGGTCATGCCGTTTGGGTTATGCAAACAGCCGCGGCTGTTTTTCAAGGTTTCATGAATGAACTCTTTCAAGACCTATTATACCAATGTGTGGTCATCTACCTAGATGATATCCTTATCTTCTCCCAAGACTTAGTATCACATCGCAAACATGTCTTGGAGGTTCTGTCTCGTATTAGAGAGAATCATCTATATTGTAAATTGGAGAAGTGCATCTTTGAACAAAAGCAAGTTCCTTTCTTAGGTTATATCATCTCTGGCACTGGATTGCAAATGAATCCTACCAAGTTAAAAGCCATACTAGATTGGCCTCAACCCTCGGGCCTTAAAGCTACACAATGGTTCCTAGGGTTCTCCAATTACTACCGCCAGTTCATTAAAGGATACTCTACCTTGGTGGCACCCATCACTGCCTTAACCCGTAAGTCTGCGAATGCCAAAGTATGGTCTGTAGAAGCCACCCAAGCCTTTGCTACCTTAAAATCCCTCTTTTCCTCAGCACCCATCCTCCAACAACCTGACTGTTCTCGCCCATTCATTCTAGAGGTGGACGCATCCTCCGTAGGTACAGGAGCAGTACTCTGACAAAGAGACTCTACTGGTAAACTACATCCGTGCGGATTCTTTTCCGTCGCCTTCTACCTGCTGAAAAGAACTACGGTATCGGTGACAAGGAGCTCCTGGCCATCAAATTGGCTCGTTTTGAATGGAGGCATCTCCTAGAAGGAGCCCAGTTTCCCATCACCATCTATACTGATCACAAGAACTTGCTATAGCTACGTACTGCACGCTGCCTAAATCCTCGACAAGCAAGATGGTCCTTATTTTTCTCTCGATTTGACTTCAACATTTCCTTCCGTTCTGGATCTAAAAATATCAAGGCAGATGCTCTATCTCGCTCATTTGATCCTGCTGACTTGGAACCCTTGGAGGAGAATAAATTTATTCTGGACCCTAGTCGAATATTGGCAGCAACTCATATCAAAAAAGCTGTCCTCCAGGCAAGACCTTCATTTCTGCACCTCTTCGCATCAAACTCCTACGATGGGCTCATCGTTCCCTCTTCTCAGGTCATGCTGGCATTCGCAAGACTTGGGTCCTGTTATCTCGCAACTACTGGTGGCCTTCCATACAGGAAGATGTAAGGAGGTTTGTGTCTTCGTGTTCCATATGTGCCTAACACAAGACCTCCAGGAGGAGGCCTTATGGTCATTTACTTCCATTACCAGTTCCTGAATACCCGTGGTCACAAATCTCCATGGGTTTTATCACGGATCTACCCCCCTCCAAGTCTTGTACGGTGGTCCTAGTGGTCACAGACCGCTTTTCCAAAACTGCCCACTTCATTCCACTGAGAGGTCTTCCATCTTCCTCCTCGTTGACTGATATTTTCATCAAAGAGATATTCCGCCTTCATGGTTGTCCTCGTCACAAGGACCGTGGATCTCAGTTTATATCCAAATTCTGGAGATCCTATTGTCACAAATCTGGGATCAAGCTTGATTTTTCCTCTGCATATCACCCCCAGTCTAATTGCCTCACTGAGAGAACCAACCAGGAATTGGAGAAATTCTTAAGAATATTCATTTCTGACAATCAAGACAACTGGGTGGACCTCCTTCCATGGGCTGAGTTTGCCCATAATAACCATTTCCACAAGGCTCTCTCTAATTCTCCTTTTTTCGTTCTCTATGGCTGTCATCCTAGATTACCCACCTTTTCCCAAATTTCTGCTTCTGAAGTCCCAGCAGTGGACGTATTATTTCGTAACTTCTCGCATATCTGGGAACATACCAAATCAAGTCTCAGAAGAGCCATCTCTCGTTCTAAGGAGGCCTATGATAAAAAGAGAGGAGCCGGTCCTAATTTCTCCATCGGTGATAAAGCCCATCCAACCTTGCGGTGCTTCTTGGTGAATAGCGGGGAGATCGTTAGACTCTGCACCTCAGGTAAGCCAGCGTTAATCAAGATTAGTAGTGTATCCAGTAAATCCATTACAGGAAGGCCCTTTTTTATTCCAACATGATTGTGCCCCAGTGCACAAAGCAAGGACTACAAAGACATGGTTTGATGAGTTCAGTGTGGAAGAGTTTGACTGGCCCGCACAGAGCACTGACCTCAACCCCATTGATTACCTTTGGGATGAACTGGAATGGAGATTGCGAGTGAGGCCTCCTTGCCCAACATCAGGGCCTGACCTCATAAATGCTCTACAGAATGAATGGGCACAAATTCCCACAGAAACACTCCAACATTTTGTGGAAAGCCTTCCAAGAAGAGTGGACCAACTCCATATTATAGTATGTGTATTTGAATATTTGTAATACAATGGCACTACAGTCCCTGTTGGTATAGTGGTCAAGCGTCCAAACACTTTTGTGCATATAGTATGTATATATATATATATATATATATATATATATATATATATACAGTGGTCACAGTGGAAATTTAGAAGTGGGAGTATGGAAAACATAAGTGTATGGAGTTTTTACATTGAAGGCAGTAGGAGGAGTGGTGGCATGGCATACCACTGTATAACAGACCACTTTGACCCCTGTTAATGTATTTCACTGAGAAACAAAATGGTAAGCTCCTGGGCATTCAGCTTACTGCAATAGGAAGATAAGTGGAAACTTAAGAAGTGTAGTATTTTGCACTGGGTGAAATAGATCATTTTTGGGGGGTCAACATTTCATTACAAGTCCAACAAACAATATCTTTGTTCGAAAAAAAAAAAAAGGCTATGTTAGCAGATATAATATGATAAGCTTTTGTTAGGTGGTTCTCAGCATTTCCTGGAGACGTGCTTTAACAATGTTTACATTTAATTACTTGCCATAGTAAGTCAGTTTAAAATTCACTGGGGACGGAATCCTGTGGTCAGCTGGGAAAAATGTATTGTGCATTTTATGAACTATTGTATACCCATCTCACTCAGCAACCTTCCCCTAAATTGTATCAGGAGATCAACTGGGTGACGACTGTCTCCCTGGAAACCTTGACACAAAACACTTGTCTTCCTAAGAAAGACATATCCTCACACATGTTTAGTCACTGTTTTGTTTCTAATAAACTTCTCTGTTATTCTCTGAATTGAATTCAAACTCCTGCTGAATAAACATTACCTTACTGAAAACATTTGTTTGACAGATTGCCATATGTTTCTATATTTCTCTTTCTAGATATATCAACATTTTAAAATAATTTCCAGGGATACTTTGCTACTGAGAAGGTGTATCTAATCATATCACATACCATGCAGTCTAGTCAGACCTTGTGGCACTATAATTGCCATAACGATATGTTTAGTATACATGGTTGGAATGCAATTTATTTATATTTTAAATACTCATTCAAGTAATCATCACCTAGGGCTTATTCACACATGCATAAAAAATGCAGATCTAGTCTAAATTCAGGTTTAATACATATGTGTGGTACATATCAATAGATTGTTGTGCATATTTAAAGCTATATGCAAATTTTTAAAATCCACAATGGTGAGTGCCCAAATCCTACTGTCATAAGAAATGTCTTGGAAAACTACATTTCACATTCCATTGACAGATGTGCTAAAATCTAACATGGGAGTGTTAACCTGTCATAATAAGTGTATATGGTTTAAAATACGCTAATTTACAAAATACACATTTTTTTAATGCATGTGTTAAGGGGCCTTTTCCTATGAGAATTGCATCCAATATGCAAAAAAAAAAATGAAATCTCACTAAAAGCTTGTCCAATATTGAAAATATATTGAATATTTTCATGGACAAAAATATACAGCATCAAATAGTTACAATCAAGGACTGTCCCTGGAAATTAGGGACACTTGGCAACTATGGACAGTAAGTTGTGTCAACATAATTGCCCTGCTTTGTAGTTGGTCATAAATCAAACTTCGTTGCATAAAAATGCACTTTGCTGCATTGTACATCCGCAAAACATTAGCCCAAACTTAGAGTATAGAGAGTAACTTGCACTTGTGGGCCCTGTAACTTCATTACAGTAGGTGTGTGCAAGACAATTAATGAGTTCAAAGGTCTTGTAGGAATCAATAGGCACTCAGCCGCTTTGATTGGCTGAACGCATATAGACTCTTTCATTCATTTGTTCATTCTTGTCACAGCTCCACTAGGAACTTACATTATTTTTTATTTACTGACTGCATCTGAAAAGGAAAGCTGAATGTGCTGCTGCTGGTTCAAGTACACAGAGGACCTGAGAACCCCCCATAAGTTTGTCAACACCATAATAAACCTCCCTTAGCACAAGAAGTCACACATGTAAGATGAGGTTGAATGTGCGTATGGACGTATGCTTACACATTGTTGGTGCAAATGTGCAGCATAAGATCCAACTCTCTATCAGTCCCTAAGGCAGCAAAACCTTGATGCAAATGGTAAGGATACATGAAGCCACTTCAACCATCCATGACAGCAAGTTTAATTTGATATGGTCACTGTCATGGTACAACCTTGAAAAGTATTAATTACGCAGATGTCCTGTGCTGAAAAAAAACATATTTATGGCATCACCCCAAAATTCTCTGGAAAAATCAGGACAAAATAAATTCTGCTCCCAAGCTGCACAAAACATGTTCCCACTTCACACATACCCTGACCTGACCAGACTATGTCCATTTTCCAAACAACCACGACACTTTTGGCTAAGCTATGCCTACTTCAGTGTAAACACTTCTACCTTCAAGGCTAGCGAATCAGGACAGTTTTGATGTATGCCACAATAGTCAAATACTTTCTTGATTCCTTAGGTTCTCTTTTCTATAGTGCACTTAGTTACAGCATTACATTACAGTAAGCAACTGTACAAAACATTACTATTACCTGCTCCTTCACCACACATCAATGTCTCTTACTTTTCAGTCACATTTGTAAATACACTAATTCTTCTCCGCACTAACCAATATGAATTGTTGATGTGTTAATTCAAGTATTTTAAAACTAATAGCATCTTCGTTACTATGCTGCTCTTCCATGTCGGTGATATGCTGTCTGGAACTGATGATGATGTCACAGCCTAGCACCACACTCCAGTCTGACATAGAAGATGGCACCCCCATCTCTCTGCCCCACAAATTGTACTGGGGACACAGAATATGGCTCTGTACAGTACACCAGGCCATGTCCTATGTTGTGCAGGGGGCATTGAGAATATGATTTTGACTAGTGATTTTACTAAATATGCACTTTCACAGTGCAGCAAATATGTTCCTTTTCACCATACCACACAATAAATAAATATGTTACCTTTTCACTGGGTTGTGCAATGCATGACACATTTAGGTTATAATTTTTACCATAGCACAGAATTTTTCTGCTGAGAAACTACATTAGTCTGTTTTTGGCATTTGGAAAATATGGCAATCGTTCCCTGCCTACTATCTAAAACCCTTTTTAATGCATATTGCTTCACTTTCTTTGAACCCTTTTTAAAGCATATTGCTTCA
The DNA here is from genome assembly GCF_038048845.1 of Mixophyes fleayi. Lineage (NCBI taxonomy): Eukaryota > Metazoa > Chordata > Amphibia > Anura > Limnodynastidae > Mixophyes > Mixophyes fleayi. Next base: position 163,518,023 of record NC_134404.1, on the reverse strand, counting down.
GTTTCTTTGAACGTTTATTAACCATTATGTGTATTAATATGTATTTTGGTGTTGTAGAATTGTTTTCTTATACTTGTTTCAATGGTCTACATATTTTGATTATACACAAATTACGATTACCTTCTTTTACATGCCTCCCTCCTATTATAATTGTGCAGGTTTCTGGGATTCTCTCTCAGGCACACTACAAATAAAGCCATAAACAAACCCTTAGGCTGTAACAGTCAGTCATATTCCGGCGTAGATATGCTGACTAAGCTCACCTTAGTTGGCAGCTACTGCATTCAATAATATTTTGAAATTGCAGAAATCATCAGCTGTGGGAGAAAAATAGCTGAGACCTGAGGCGCAGAACACTCTGGCACTCCACACCTTAATACAGCAAGTGACTGACAGTAGGTTAAGTAGAGCATTTATTGGTATAAAAAAAAAAACTGTGTGGATAAGAAAGTAGACATTAGCGGTCAATTGTTTTTTATTATTATTATTATTGTTTATGCTTCTTGAATGTTCAGAATTTTGCCTTTACGTGTTCCCTATTTTGTTGTTGGACCTCTGTGTAGTATGTACTATGACTTATTTCCCCACTGTATAATGCTGCCAGAGAGATGTCTTGATGTAAGGTGTTAATTTTGGTGGTGGAATGGATGACAAAGTCGAAGGCTTTACCTGAGATGTGAGGAGGAGGAGGCGGAGGAGGAGAAGCGTCATATTAATAAATGCACCATATCCAGTGGCGCACGCAGGGGGGGTTTCTGAGTCTCTAGAAACCCCCCTGCGCTAACTAAGTGGCCACTGTCCTATACAGCAGCCGCGGCGCTGTCAAAGAAGCGTCCGCGGCGGTGCTGTAGTGTATACAGCACCGCCGCGGACGCTTCTTAGACAGCGCCGCGGCTGCTGTATAGGACAGATCTGACTAAACGGAGCTGCTGCATGCGCAGCAGCTCTCTCTCGGGTAGTCTTTTTTTTTTTTTTTCTTTGGGTCGGGGGGAAACCACCCCCCGACAATCCTCCGTGCGCCCCTGATATCAATAAACACAATAATATCAGCAAATGAAGCATACTATGTTACAGGTTATAGGAAAGGAACAGAACAAAGCATAGTGTCACACTTCGATCCCGCATATGGGCACCTGTCTTGTTACCTGCCTCTCACTGATCTTGAAACTGGCATGTCCTGGCGTCAGGCTCACACCATACATTGCTCTACTATCGGATCTGCGCAGGTGCAGAGTCTGTTTCCCTTCTGAACCTCCTCCCCTTTCCTTATTGGCTAAGAGATTTGGGAGCACTATTTAAACCTCCTGGATTCACCTGTCTGACGCCTGTTCTTCAAGCTCACTTCCTGCAGCCTATGGTTCTGGTTCCTGTTCTCCCTGTGGATTGCGTGTACTTCAGTCTGCTCTCAGTTTGTGGCCTGTATTGAACTATTGCTGCTCCAGTATCTCTATTACCATCTCCAGAGTACTTCATCGTGACAGCCATGGTTCTCTCATCACTACCTCTCAGAGCCGCTACTACACTTGTGACTCATGTGCTGTTGTCCACAAGTTACCATAATTACCTCAGACTCTTCTCAGCTTCTGCTCGGCCTAGAATCACCACTGTTCCAGTATGTCAGTCAGGCCCGGCGCTCCCATTAGGCAAGGTTAGGCACTTGCCTAGGGCGCCGGGCTCTGGAGGGCGCCCTCCAGAATGAAAATTACTTTAAAACTGTGCGGCGACCGCTGACCATACCTGTCACGGCCGCCGCACAGCATTCAGATGCACAGGGGAGGGGGGAAGAGGCTATTGCTCACCACCGCCGCCTCTCTGCTCCGTCTCCTCCCCTCCACTCACTAGTGTCAGTGAGTGGAGGGGAGGAGACGGAGCAGAGAGGCGGCGGTGGTGAGGTAAGGAAAGACGGGGTGAGGGGGGAGGAGGGCGCCGATTGTTGCGGGGGGGGGGCTGGGGCGCCGATTTTGTAAAAATGCCTAGGGTGCCATGGAGGCTAGCACCGGCCCTGATGTCAGTCACCATCTCCTGAATACTACACTGTGTCATCATTGGTTCTCTATCTACTGTCATTCAACCTCCTATTGTTTCTAGGACTCCTCCACTGTAGTCCTAAGACTCCACTGTTGCATTCTCCTCTGTGACCATCAGTATATATTACCACTGTGCCAGTGTCTCTATCAGCGTTACTTCTTTGCATCACCTGGCTCCTCCACATCGTTCTGCTGTTCACTCACTCGCGGGACCGTAACCTGCAGGTTTGGTGCCGCTAAGACCATACTTCCGTGCTGGGGTTCCTGATGAAAACCACCTTCCTGTAAGACTGCGCACCTATGGGTGGGCTTAGCCATGCTCAGCAGAACCTCAGGATCTATTTCCAGTAGTGCAAACCGTAACACATAGTGCAGAAATTGAAAAAGGCATAAATGCAAGGACACACGTATATATTCTAATGGAGTGGGGTGAGAGAGATAAGGAAGGGGGTGCCATGAAGAGTGAATGTGGAGAGTGTGGGTGGAATTTGGTGGGAGACTTGTAGACTTTCATGAACAGGTTTTGTTTTGGAGGCTAATTGAGACTGTGGTTGTTCATGGAAGTGTATTCCAGAAGTGGGGAGCAATGTGAGAGGAGTCTTGGAGGCAGTAGTAGGATGTCAAGGCTCTGGGAATGTGAAGTGAGATGAAATCAGAGATGTAGAGGGGAAGGAGTAGATGAGGACTTTGTAGGTGAGCATAAATAGTCTAAGTCGGCTTCTGTAGTTAATGGGGAGCCAGTGTAGGGATTAGCAAAGTGGAGAGAGAGAGAGAGAAGAGGAGATGCTGGAGAAGAAATCAGCCTCTTGGTGGCATTAAAGATGGACATAGATTGTAAGCTTGCAAGCAGGGCCCTCTTACCTCTCTGTATGTATTACCCAGTATTGTATAATTGCTGTTTGTTACCAATTGTAAAGTGCTACGGAATTCGCTGGCACTATATAAATAAATGTTGATGATGATGACTGAAATAGGAGGAAATGGGTGAGAGGAAAGCCAGACAGGAAGATGTTACAGTAGTCAAAGCAGTAGATAATGAAAGAGTGGATGAGAGTATTGGTAGCATCAAAGGGTTGTATCCTGGTGATATTTTGAAGGTGAAAGTGATAAGTGATAGGTTTGAAAGAGAAACTGAATACGGGGAGAGAAGAGAGTGGGCTCAAGGCTGACCCCAGCCAGTGAGCGTGAGTTAGCTGTACATGCATTGCTACAGTACACACCATTATTATTCAACATCTTAAACCTAGATACTGTATATCAAAATGGCAGGGTTTTTTAAGTCCAGGTGAGGAGCATTTCCCAAAGTAAGTAGGAGTAATTTTAGTAGTAAATGATTGGAACAAACTGCCAGTTAATGTAGTGAATAAAATAACAGTAAAGGAATTCAAACATACTTTTAATACATATAGGTTTGTTTTGAGACTAAAACGTTAATAAGGTACATAGAAAGGCTATATGGGAACATTGGTCTTTATCTGTATTCAAAATTCTATGTTTCTCAATATGAGTAGATTATAACAAGTAAGTTTATTTGATATTCTCCGTACAGTTTCATATTTGCTACAAGGTCACTGCTAGAGAAAGAGTTATCCTATTTGTGGGTATGCTTATCTGTTGTTTTTGATAAGCCCTTAATTACGAAAAACCCAGGAGATATATAGTACTATATGCTCACCCTTATTCTATATAACAAATTAGTAAATCCCCTTTGGAATATTGTTTTTTTGTTTGAGATTAATAGGCACTTTAATAAAAAGATTAAAGTGACCATTAAACTTACCATTGCTTAAAGCAAGTAACACCAGGGGGTAAATGTATTAACCTCCAATTCTAGCAAATCACCAATATTCAACGACTTTGCCGGCCAAATTTAAAATGGCAATTTATTTAAAGGGAACTTCTGGCTTTAAAAACAGGTTATTTACAGGAGTGATTTTGAATAAGATATATTGACTACATATTTAGTTTTGCAAGGTAAAGTTCATGAGCTTCTTCTCTGACATGGCATGGCTGCTCTGGTGCTGGGCGTTTCATGCCAATGTCCAGGAGGATCTTGTGCTCTGCTCTAAGTCTAGTTTGCTGCAGTGCAGTCTCTACACAGGGAGCCACAGGCTCGGTAAACCTGCTGTATCCTTTTCATTACATCTGTGTAGTCCTATATCATGGAATGGCCTAATGACCTGCTGCTGGTAATGAGCTGCCAACACCTCTGGCTTGTAAACACTGGTTCATATCTATATAAGCAGCTTTCTGGGAACAAAACCTGTTCAGTTCATTGAGCTTTGTCTCTGTAAAACAACATTATGAACCCTGTTCCTTTCCAGGACCAGGAAGAGATCAGGGATTGTTGCATAAACACTTACTGACTGATATAGGGAGAAGAGCAGTCATCTACATCACCCTCATCTTCCATGACACCTGCTAAATACCAAAATTTCAGAATAGTAGATCTTGAGAAATGCAGGTTGGGGGATTAAGAGACACACTGACAACTCAAGACAGGATCCAGAGAAGAGAACAGGGTCTTTGCCTGCTTTGCACTAAAAAGGCATTTATTGTTTGACTGTCCCTACCAAAGACAAGCTGAAAAGGCAGTGGATGACTCCCCAATACAGGCAACTTAAAGGAGGAGGTTGTCTGGGTATTTACAATTCTCAAATCCTGTGGATTATCCTCTTATGTCCACCCACCATGTTCCTTTGCTGTTGTAAATCTCTTAAACTCAAGTTCTTGGATTTTAACTGCTCCAGCTCTCATTGACTGAGCACAGTCACATCCAATTCCCAACAGGCTAAAAAATTAATCAATTCTGATGGAGACTTTTAAAGACTCCCCTACCATGTCAGGATCTGGGACTGTTGAGAAAATTCCTCTTAATTTGTGCTAATATTAGTCGTGGGTGTCAATCTCCACCATGCCAGTTGCCTGGCAACACAACCAGCATCCTATAACTAATAGGACTTGGCAGGCCTTGCCTCATTGACAGCTAGTTTGCAGCTGCCAACAGCAACCATGGAAATATAGAAACACAGGATTTGACATCAAATAAGATCCACTTGACCCATCTACTCTGCTAATTTTTTTAACCTATGGTAACCTCCAACCTTATTTGATCCTTAGTTCTATGTAAGGATATCCTTATGTCAGTTTGGATGTGGTCCAAGCTCCCTATCATTCTTGGAAGCCCAGGGTTTACCAGGCATAACCCTGCTATAACATGATGTCATTCACATGAGTTTCCTGCACCCAAAAGTGCCTACTGACATTTATCCAGTAAAAAGACATTGTGGAACCACTTCCAGTGACACTTTCATCATTCCGGAGACATACATGGAGTATCAGGACATCTTTTGACAAGAATCAGACCAAAGCTTTGCCCCCTCATTTGCCTTCTGATTATTCTTTTGATCTGTTGCCATGAGCCCAGATTCCTTTTAAGCATATGTATTCTCACTGTCAGACCCTGGTTTAAAAACAATCAGAGAATATATGACAACATATCCAAAGGATTTATTCATTCTTCTAACTCACCAGCAGGAGCCCCCAATCTTATTCATGGAAAAGAAAGATGGAGAGCCTTAAATGCTTTAACAGTGCAAAACTATTACCCATTGTTGCTGATACAGAATTACTTGAAAACCTCTGAATAGCAAAAATCTTCACTAATCTGGATCTGAGGGGGGCCTATAATCTGGTCCAAATGCTTAGAGGAGATGAATGAAAAACAGCATTTCACTCCTGATACAGGCATTTCAAATATCTAGTCATGCCTTTTGGACTAGCTAATGCTCCAGCCATTTACCAACACCTATGTAAACAATGTGGTCCATAATATACTTGACTGATATGTTTATGTAGTAGTGTCTCTGTGTCAGGATGAGAGCATAAATCTGATATGCTAAAATAGAATATTGGATGTCAGGACCCAAAATAACTCTTTGCATGAATACCTAAATTAACCTGATCGTCAATTCAGATTACATTAGCATTCACGCTGTCCCTGTGAATGCCGTCCCATTTGAGTTTGCTTAAAACCCTGTGTCTGGAGGGACAAAGTGTCAGACTTTTTGGGAAATCAATTGACATTGATAAGCTGTCCATCTTCTTAGCTACATTTCACTTGGCCAGAAATGCAATTCATGTAAGTGCAAATCTGAATGTAATCCTTTTTATTTTAAACTGTTTTTGCTTGTTATGTCAAATTTATTATTTGTTTATTCATTATTTTTCTTTATATCTGAATGCCCTGTACCTTTTGTATATTAAATTTTAAATTTAATAAGTTGCGTCCTTGATACTCTAAAGAATCCATAGCCTGTGAAGAAGAGAGATTGCTTGTCCAGGTTACCCTGTGTGTGATTTGTTGATACATTTGATTAACAAGCTGTGTGTGCTTGTATTTACATTTGTGTAACAGTCTGGAGGTGTGAAGAGTTAACCCTGTGTGTGCTGGTGTAAGTCTTGCTAGTTTGTGGAACTAGAAGTCTGTGTGCCAGTGTGAGCCAGTATATTTGGGTGCTATTGCCCGTACCCAATAGGTGGTGGCTGAACCTTGAAGTGTCTGGGGTGTGAGAGCGCTGTGTTTGGGGGCGATTCTGTAGGTCTAGAACCTGTCTGATAGGTGAGAGAGACTGCGGGCTGAAATCGTGTGTGACCTCAGACAGCAAACACCCCAAAGTCACGGCAGCTGGGAGCGTGTTCGTGACAAATTGGTGGCATAGCGGTGGGATGGTTTAAATACTTAGAGTATTAAGTGCATGGTTTAAGCAATTAACCCTTGCACTTATAAACTGATTGTAACCTTGCGAGGAATACAATAGTTTAACAAGGACAAAACTCAGGGCTATAATTTTTGAAGACATACGTGCAAAGCAGTTCCCTTCCCTTCTCTCTTGTTTTTCTTTTCTATCTTTTATTTTGCAACGTAACGGAGGAGATGGCTGCGGCATATAAACGTTTGACAAAGGAGGCGATGATTTCAGATTGTGAGGATGCAGGAATTCCCACTAGTGGCAAAAGTAAGGAGCAATTGATTGAAGCTCTTGTACAGAGGGATCAGCGTCAAGTCACAGTTGTGTCCGAGGAAGAGCATAGCCAGGACTCAGAAGCGGACCTGACTGTGGATATTTCTCAAAACCAGGGACGGTTAATTTCGGATGATTCTACTAGTTCATGTGTGGACACTGCTATGGACGTTTATATGCAAACTGCCCTAAAATATTTGGGTCCGGCGGACATTACAACTAAAATGCAACTTATACAGCAGTTCCAGGAGAAGGAAGCTGCTGACTGTCAGGAGAGAGAGAGGCATGCTGCTATGGAGGCAGCAGAGAGAGAGAGGCGTGCTGCTATGGAGGCAGCAGAGAGGCGTGCTGCTATGGAAGCAGCAGAGCGCCAAGCCGAGTGGCAGGCAGAAAGAGAAGCTGCCGAGCGAGAGGCAGAGAGGAGATATGAGCTTGCCAAGCTCAAATGCCAGCCAGAAGCCAAAGAGACTGGTATTAGCAGACCCCGTCCAGAGAATTTCCCTGTATTGGAAAAAGATGGGGATTTGGATACTTTTTTGCGTGGATTCGAAAAGACATGCCGACAGTATGGACTGGCCAAAGATCAGTGGGCACAATATTTAACCCCTGGTTTGCGAGGTAAAGCATTAGAGCCCTTTGCAGATCTTCCACCTGAGATGGACGGAAATTATGAGGCAATCAAAAGTGCCCTGTTGCAACGTTTTAACATCACCCCAGAGGCGCGTAGGCAGAAATTCAGAGATTTAAAAATGCAGTGCCTCTGACACATATTCAGGACTTGTGGCCCAGCTGTGTGCTTCCTTCAAACAGTGGGTTGGAGGGCTACAGATCACCACCTTTGATGCTCTGCAAGATTTGATGATCCAGGAGCAGTTTCTGACTTTGTGCCCAGCTGATGTGAAGGAATGGGTAGTGGATCTGGACCCTACATCATCGGCGGAAGCAGCTAGACTGGCTGACAAGTACACTGTCACCCAGGCACCTGCAGCTAAAAGAGGAACTTTTGTGCCAGGGCAGTCGGCCTGGAAAGAGGGACGGCCTGGAGGATCAATGCCACCCCCCTCAACACCATCACCTACTGTTTCTTCATCTTTTGGGAGGGTTGGGGCAAAGCCTGTTTTGGGAGATACCCGCAGGTGTTTTGTGTACAACCAGGTGGGACACATTAGTACCGCCTGTCCAGAGAAGAAGACCAGTTCACCCTCCGCTCGGGGGGTACCCTCCCTGCAATCTTTACCAGCTGTCCTGTGTGTTGCGGGACCAGAAGGGGGCCGGAAGGACAACCTACAAACAGTCACGGTGGGTGACAAGGTAACTGTGGGGTTAAGAGACACTGGTGCACGTTACGTTAGTGCATTCAGAACTGGTAGGGTTAGAGGACTTCATTCCAGGAAAATGTATTTCTGTGAAAGGGGTGGGTGGAATTCACCTTACTGTACCTGTAGCCCAAGTTTACCTTGATTGGGGTGCTGGAAGAGGTATAAGAGATGTTGGGGTCTCGGATAATATGCCTATAAATGTGTTACTGGGGACAGATTTAGGAAGAATGTCGTCTCAGTATGTCTGTAATGACGATGTCAATGCCACCCCTGTTACTGCGTCAGAATCAACTGAAAGTACCAAAGTTTGTTCCCAGGTAGCAGGAGGTGACAAGGAAAAGGTCTGTTCAGTGGCACATGAAATGTGTAAACCAGGATGTGACAGGGACAGGGAATGTCTTATTATATCTGATGTAGGTAATGACGCTGATGTCACTGTGTTAGACTCAGCTGAGAATACCAAGGTTTGTTCCCAGGCAGCAGGACGGGACAGGGAACGGAAATGCCATATTATACCTGAAGTGTGTAATGATTGTAATGCCACCCATGTTACAGTACCGGAACCTGCGGAGAGTAACCATGTTTTTTCCCAGGCACCAGGAGGTGACAAGGAGAGAGAATGTCTTATTGTATCTAATGCCTATAATGAGGATAATGTCAATAACAGTATTGTGTTAGAATCCAAACCTGTTTTTACACTGACATCTTGTCATGGGATAGGGACAGCGGACATTGTTATTGCAGATGTTGGCATTAATACTGGTGTAGATAATATGCTTACTAGAAATGGGACAGATGACCATGTGATTAATTCTGTTGTGCTAGAGAAAGACAATGTATCTACCCCGGTAATATGCTCAGAAGATGCTGTACCAAGTAACTGGGAGGGAGGGCAGAGTGAAGATGTGTATTCTGTGCCTGAACCAGCTGCACACAGAGTGATTGAGCATGCGGGGGAGACACCTAGTCCTGGCCAACGGGAAGTAGCGAGTGACAGCAATCTGTACATTGCTGCTGGGACCTGTAGTTCGAATGTTCACCACTTAGATCTACATCTGAGTTCTGACCATTCATCTGAGTTGCCTATAGAGACAGGGAGGTCAGTTGCTAGCACACACTCACTTAGCCAGCCATCTAACGGCTTATAGGAGATAGATGAGGGGAAGAAGGACTTGTCAGGGGATCTAGTAGCTGCAGCGCAAGGGATAGGACCCCCTAAGAATACAGAGGTTAGCCCACAGCTATGTAAGTATCAGGAGGCCCAGCCACATGAGGTAATTAAACCCCTCTTAACCCATCCCACCAGAGACCTTAGTGAGAGCCAGTTAACAGCTATTACAGTGGACCCAGGGGGAAATTAGATGAGATGATCTTGGGCACTGACCTGTCAGTCAATGCCCATGCCATCTCTTGAAGGGGGGAGATGTTAGGATGTTTATGTAGTAGTGTCTCTGTGTCAGGATGAGAGCATAAATCTGATATGCTAAAATAGAATATTGGATGTCAGGACCCAAAATAACTCTTTGCATGAATACCTAAATTAACCTGATCGTCAATTCAGATTACATTAGCATTCATGCTGCCCCTGTGAATGCCGTCCCATTTGAGTTTGCTTAAAACCCTGTGTCTGGAGGGACAAAGTGTCAGACTTTTTGGGAAATCAATTGACATTGATAAGCTGTCCATCTTCTTAGCCACATTTCCCTTGGCCAGAAATGCAATTCATGTAAGTGCAAATCTAAATGTAATCCTTTTTATTTTAAACTGTTTTTGCTTGTTATGTCAAATCTATTATTTGTTTATTCATTATTTTTCTTTATATCTGAATGCCCTGTACCTTTTGTATATTAAATCTAAAATTTAATAAGTTGCGTCCTTGATACTCAAAAGAATCCATAGCCTGTGTAGAAGAGAGATTGCTTGTCCAGGTAACCCTGTGTGTGATTTGTTGATACATTTGATTAACAAGCTGTGTGTGCTTGTATTTACATTTGTGTAACAGTCTGGAGGTGTGAAGAGTTAACCCTGTGTGTGCTGGTGTGGTGCCCCAAAATCTGAGTACCCTGGGGTGTATCTATATGTTTTTAATTTGTTAATTTAATTTGTTAATTGTTAAAAGTGTTTATAAAGATTTAAAAAAAAAAAAAAAAAATATATATTTTTCCTGAGGGAGAAGTGACAGTTGGGAGTGGTTGGTGGTTGCTGGGGGTGACAGGAAGGAGGAGTGTGTGGCATAGCAACAAGTCCACTAACTTTGGTAATAAATGTGACTTCCCAGAAGGCAGTGGGGAGAGAAAAGTTCTAGACTTCTGAGGGAGAGAGATCCCTGTGTCTGCATAGACTGAGAGAGAAAAATAGGGACAGAATGAAAATCGGACAAAGTGATATATAAGCAGATTAAAGGTGAAGTAAGTGTAAGAAGAGAAGAGGATAAGAAGTGAGCCAAAGAGAGGTGTGAGTAAAAAGGAAAGTACTGAAAACAAATGATCAGTATAGAGATCTGTGACATCACACTAAACAGACTGAGCTATGTACTGAGAACAGTGTGAGAGGAGAGAAAATAAAGAGACTGTGTAATACAAAAGATCATCAGTTTATTTGGCGTGAAAAAGTAATTTATGGGCCCCAACCACGTGCAGCACTTCTACTAAATTCCTGTGCACAGTTCAACCCAGTACTGAGTGTAAATATGGTAACGTTACCAAATGTTTTAGTTGAATATTAATGTTAAGTGATTTACCTGAAAATTGATTTATTATTACTATATGTTAAATGCTATTGTGCTCTATGTTGATCAAATGAGTGTTTTGTCATTGCCATTTAGTTGAAGGGGTCAGTGGTGCGGTTGCTTACCAAAATGATCTTTACCGCATTATTAATAAACCCAAGTTATTTGTCCAATCCTTGTCCCTTTCATTGAAGTATTTATCTCCTGACCACCGGATGGCCGAATAAAAGAGAACCTGAATCGTGTCTGGAGGACAAGGTAAGGGAAGAAAGTCCCATCAGTACTCGGCCACCACATAACTTTGGCGTCAAACCGAACAGGATCCGAGTGCATCAGGAGAGTAATACCCTCAGTGAAAAATGGATCAGCAACCGGCAGGGCCCATAACCCTACCATACTATTTCGGGGCCCCATGGCTCCCGAAGTACAGCGGGGACGACAACAAGCTACAGAAGACTTCATTCGGAGAATTCGAGAACAAACTGGAATCCATGTTCCGACTATACCCGTTGAATGAACAGCAGAAAGTGGAGATCTTAATAGGGCAACTCACAGGGTCGGCGCTCAGAGAAGTAATCTCATGGCCGATGGACGACAAGAAAGAAGCGGCACAAGTTTTAAAAAAAATTTCCACAACGTTTGAGACAAGAACTCTTTCGGAGTTGAAGATGAAACTATATGCTCGCAAGCAACAACCGAACGAGACACTGCGGGACTATGCCCTGAGCCTACAAGAGATGCTAAGAGCCATTCAGGCAGTGGACAAAGAGGAAGTACGAAATGCGGACGAAGCCCTGACCGTACAGTTCGTAGAAGGAGTCGCCCAAGAAAGCGTTAAGATTCAGCTACGACTGATGAAAGCACAGATGCCAGGCAAAACCTTCCGAGAGTTTAAAGAGACCGCCATCGCCATTGTCGGTAATCAACGGGGAAAGGAGGAAGAATACCCAGAATTGGTAGGCTTCAGAGAAAGCGCAAGCTCGACGGGAGCCATGGCAAGCAGCACAAAAAAATTAACACGGGCCCAAGAATCGGTAATACAGAGCGGTCAGTATCCCACCGGAGACCCAATGCAAACGCTCAAAGAGCAAATGGAGGAGCTGGCCGTCGGAATGGCAGAAATTCAGCGAGAGATGCGCCAAATGGCGAGGCCACCGGCACCCACCTACGGGGAACCAGAGTGGAGGCCCGAAAGACAAAGACCAGTCCGAGGCAGGTGGGAACCACCTCGCGAGTATGTACGGCGATCGCCCAACCAATTCGATAGTCAAGGGCGCCCGATATGCCGCCGGTGCCATGGGATAGGACACATAGAAAGAAACTGCGACCGAAATGAACATTTAAACTCCGACACCCCGAGATTGAGGGCCGAATCTCGGGGCAAGCCCCGGGAATAGATCCGGATCCAGAAAACTGGAGGCCCCAGTTCATCGGACAATGTCCCACGTTACCCGTTACAATTAATGGAGTGGAGACCCTGGCTATGCTTGACACGGGGTCACAGATTACGACCATCCGGCTCCCTACATTCCACAAGTATTGGGGCAAAGAGCAGCTGTTATTACCACCCCCAACCTGGCTGCAGCTGACCGCCAGTAACGGCCTCGAGATTGCGTGTGAAGGGTATTGGGAAGCGGACATCCAGATCGGAGCGACCTTGTTGCCAAGACAAGGCTGTCTTGTCACCGCCCCCTGTGAAGGGAACATACCCCCCATCATCCTGGGGATGAATGTGCTGCAAAGATGCCCGGATGAGCTAGTGGCGACTTTGAAGGGTAAATTAACCCAAGCGGCTTCCCCCGGTCATCAGGCCTTTCAACATACTGTTCGGCTCCTACAAGGTTACCAAAAGTCTGCTGGTTCCCATGTAAAGGTTTCGGGCACTGTCAAGTGGTTTAATGTGCGGAATGGATATGGCTTCATCAACAGAAATGACACCAAAGAAGATGTCTTTGTCCACCAGACAGCAATAAAGCGAAATAACCCACGGAAGTTTCTGCGCAGTGTTGGAGACGGGGAGACTGTGGAATTTGATGTTGTGGACGGAGAGAAGGGTGCCGAGGCAGCAAACGTGACTGGCCCTGGTGGTGTACCAGTAAAAGGAAGCAGATTTGCACCCTACCGACGAAGGTTCCGCAGACGTTTCTACCGGCCAAGAGGAGAGAATGCTGCAGAATCTGGTGGGGAAGTAAGTACAGAGCAAGTGAGCGAGAGAGAGAGAGCAGAAGAAGTGTCCTCTCAGCAGAGACCTTTCCAGCGCAGACGCCCTCCTCCGTTCTTCTACAAACGGCAGCAGAAAGACTACAACTGGGATGCGCAGGCCTATCGGCTGTCAGAAGGGAGCATCGTCCTCAAGAAGAAACATCAAGGGATGACTGGGACGAAGAACCAGATGATAGACAAGGGACTTTGCCTCAGCTGCCCACCGACCCTTTCGAGCTACTATTGGCGGTATCAGGATTAGAGATCTTTCTCACTAAAACTGTTGTATATAATGTATATAATGATTATTAAAACTGTTGTCATTGAAAATGTTTGCTATTATAAATGTTGTAGATGTGTGATTTGAGTTGATAAAGAACAACCACCTTTATGTCTTAATGCGTGAGGACACGCACCTGAAAAAGCGGGGGTGAATGTGGTGCCCCAAAATCTGAGTACCCTGGGGTGTATCTATATGTTTTTAATTTGTTAATTTAGTTTGTTAATTGTTAAAAGTGTTTATAAAGATTTTAAAAAAAATATATATATATATATATTTTTCCTGAGGGAGAAGTGACAGTTGGGAGTGGTTGGTGGTTGCCGGGAGTGACAGGAAGGAGGAGTGTGTGGCATAGCAACAAGTCCACTAACTTTGGTAATAACTGTGACTTCCCAGAAGGTAGTGGGGAGAGGAAAGTTCTAGACTTCTGAGGAAGAGAGATCCCTGTGTCTGCATAGACTGAGAGAGAAAAATAGGGACAGAATGAAAATCGGACAAAGTGATATATAAGCAGATTAAAGGTGAAGTAAGTGTAAGAAGAGAAGAGGATAAGAAGTGAGCCAAAGAGAGATGTGAGTAAAAAGGAAAGTACTGATAACAAATTATCAGTATAGAGATCTCTGACATCACACTAAACAGACTGAGCTATGTACTGAGAACAGTGTGAGAGGAGAGAAAATAAAGAGACTGTGTAATACAAAAGATCATCAGTTTATTTGGCGTGAAAAAGTAATTTATGGGCCCCAACCACGTGCAGCACTTCTACTAAATTCCTGTGCACAGTTCAACCCAGGACTGAGTGTAAATATGGTAACGTTACCAAATGTTTTAGTGGAATATTAATGTTAAGTAATTTACCTGAAAATTGATTTATTATTATTATATGTTAAATGCTATTGTGCTCTATGTTGAGCAAATGAGTGTTTTGTCATTGCCATTTAGTTGAAGGGGTCAGTGGTGCGGTTGCTTACCAAAATTATCTTTACCGCATTATTAATAAACCCAAGTTATTTGTCCAATCCTTGTCCCTTTCATTTAGGTATTTATCTCCTGACCACCGGATGTCCGAATAAAAAAGAACCTGAATTGTGTCTGGAGGACAAGGTAAGGGAAGGAAGTCCCATCAGTACTCGGCCACCACATAACTTTGGCGTCAAACCGAACAGGATCCGAGTGCATCAGGAGAGTAATACCCTCAGTGAAAAATGGATCAGCAACCGGCAGGGCCCATAACCCTACCATACTATTTCGGGGCCCCATGGCTCCCGAAGTACAGCGGGGACGACAACAAGCTACAGAAGACTTCATTCGGAGAATTCGAGAACAAGCTGGAATCCATGTTCCGACTATACCCGTTGAATGAACAGCAGAAAGTGGAGATCTTAATAGGGCAACTCACAGGGTCGGCGCTCAGAGAAGTAATCTCATGGCCGATGGACGACAAGAAAGAAGCGAAACAAGTTTTAAAAAAAATTTCCACAACGTTTGAGACAAGAACTCTTTCGGAGTTGAAGATGAAACTATATGCTCGCAAGCAACAACCGAACGAGACACTGCGGGACTATGCCCTGAGCCTACAAGAGATGCTAAGAGCCATTCAGGCAGTGGACAAAGAGGAAGTACGAAATGCGGACGAAGCCCTGACCGTACAGTTCGTAGAAGGAGTCGCCCAAGAAAGCGTTAAGATTCAGCTACGACTG
This sequence comes from Mixophyes fleayi, assembly GCF_038048845.1. NCBI lineage: Eukaryota > Metazoa > Chordata > Amphibia > Anura > Limnodynastidae > Mixophyes > Mixophyes fleayi. The sequence goes on along the minus strand of NC_134404.1, from coordinate 163,502,743 downwards.
ATGAAAGCACAGATGCCAGGCAAAACCTTCCGAGAGTTTAAAGAGACCGCCATCGCCATTGTCGGTAATCAACGGGGAAAGGAGGAAGAATACCCAGAATTGGTAGGCTTCAGAGAAAGCGCAAGCTCGACGGGAGCCATGGCAAGCAGCACAGAAAAATTAACACGGGCCCAAGAATCGGTAATACAGAGCGGTCAGTATCCCACCGGAGACCCAATGCAAACGCTCAAAGAGCAAATGGAGGAGCTGGCCGTCGGAATGGCAGAAATTCAGCGAGAGATGCGCCAAATGGCGAGGCCACCGGCACCCACCTACGGGGAACAAGAGTGGAGGCCCGAAAGACAAAGTCCAGTCCGAGGCAGGTGGGAACCACCTCGCGAGTATGTACGGCGATCGCCCAACCAATTCCATAGTCAAGGGCGCCCGATATGCCGCCGGTGCCATGGGATAGGACACATAGAAAGAAACTGCGACCGAAATGAACATTTAAACTCCGACACCCCGAGATTGAGGGCCGAATCTCGGGGCGAGCCCCGGGAATAGATCCGGATCCAGAAAACTGGAGGCCCCAGTTCATCGGACAATGTCCCACGTTACCCGTTACAATTAATGGAGTGGAGACCCTGGCTATGCTTGACACGGGGTCACAGATTACGACCATCCGGCTCCCTACATTCCACAAGTATTGGGGCAAAGAGCAGCTGTTATTACCACCCCCAACCTGGCTGCAGCTGACCGCCAGTAACGGCCTCGAGATTGCGTGTGAAGGGTATTGGGAAGCGGACATCCAGATCGGAGCGACCTTGTTGCCAAGACAAGGCTGTCTTGTCACCGCCCCCTGTGAAGGGAACATACCCCCCATCATCCTGGGGATGAATGTGCTGCAAAGATGCCCGGATGAGCTAGTGGCGACTTTGAAGGGTAAATTAACCCAAGCGGCTTCCCCCGGTCATCAGGCCTTTCAACATACTGTTCGGCTCCTACAAGGTTACCAAAAGTCTGCTGGTTCCCATGTAAAGGTTTCGGGCACTGTCAAGTGGTTTAATGTGCGGAATGGATATGGCTTCATCAACAGAAATGACACCAACGAAGATGTCTTTGTCCACCAGACAGCAATAAAGCGAAATAACCCACGGAAGTTTCTGCGCAGTGTTGGAGACGGGGAGACTGTGGAATTTGATGTTGTGGACGGAGAGAAGGGTGCCGAGGCAGCAAACGTGACTGGCCCTGGTGGTGTACCAGTAAAAGGAAGCAGATTTGCACCCTACCGACGAAGGTTCCGCAGACGTTTCTACCGGCCAAGAGGAGAGAATGCTGCAGAATCTGGTGGGGAAGTAAGTACAGAGCAAGTGAGCGAGAGAGAGAGAGCAGAAGAAGTGTCCTCTCAGCAGAGACCTTTCCAGCGCAGACGCCCTCCTCCGTTCTTCTACAAACGGCAGCAGAAAGACTACAACTGGGGTGCGCAGGCCTATCGGCTGTCAGAAGGGAGCATCGTCCTCAAGAAGAAACATCAAGGGATGACTGGGACGAAGAACCAGATGATAGACAAGGGACTTTGCCTCAGCTGCCCACCGACCCTTTCGAGCTACTATTGGCGGTATCAGGATTAGAGATCTTTCTCACTAAAACTGTTGTATATAATGTATATAATGATTATTAAAACTGTTGTCATTGAAAATGTTTGCTATTATAAATGTTGTAGATGTGTGATTTGAGTTGATAAAGAACAACCACCTTTATGTCTTAATGCGTGAGGACACGCACCTGAAAAAGCGGGGGTGAATGTGGTGCCCCAAAATCTGAGTACCCTGGGGTGTATCTATATGTTTTTAATTTGTTAATTTAGTTTGTTAATTGTTAAAAGTGTTTATAAAGATTTAAAAAAAAAAATATATATATATATATATTTTTCTTGAGGGAGAAGTGACAGTTGGGAGTAGTTGGTGGTTGCCGGGAGTGACAGGAAGGAGGAGTGTGTGGCATAGCAACAAGTCCACTAACTTTGGTAATAACTGTGACTTCCCAGAAGGTAGTGGGGAGAGGAAAGTTCTAGACTTCTGAGGAAGAGAGATCCCTGTGTCTGCATAGACTGAGAGAGAAAAATAGGGACAGAATGAAAATCGGACAAAGTGATATATAAGCAGATTAAAGGTGAAGTAAGTGTAAGAAGAGAAGAGGATAAGAAGTGAGCCAGAGAGATGTGAGTAAAAAGGAAAGTACTGATAACAAATTATCAGTATAGAGATCTCTGACATCACACTAAACAGACTGAGCTATGTACTGAGAACAGTGTGAGAGGAGAGAAAATAAAGAGACTGTGTAATACAAAAGATCATCAGTTTATTTGGCGTGAAAAAGTAATTTATGGGCCCCAACCACGTGCAGCACTTCTACTAAATTCCTGTGCACAGTTCAACCCAGGACTGAGTGTAAATATGGTAACGTTACCAAATGTTTTAGTGGAATATTAATGTTAAGTAATTTACCTGAAAATTGATTTATTATTATTATATGTTAAATGCTATTGTGCTCTATGTTGAGCAAATGAGTGTTTTGTCATTGCCATTTAGTTGAAGGGGTCAGTGGTGCGGTTGCTTGCCAAAATTATCTTTACCGCATTATTAATAAACCCAAGTTATTTGTCCAATCCTTGTCCCTTTCATTTAGGTATTTATCTCCTGACCACCGGATGTCCGAATAAAAAAGAACCTGAATTGTGTCTGGAGGACAAGGTATGGGAAGGAAGTCCCATCAGTACTCGGCCACCACACTGGTGTAAGTCTTGCTAGTTTGTGGAACTAGAAGCCTGTGTGCCAGTGTGAGCCAGTATATTGGGGTGCTATTGCCCGTACCCAATAGGTGGTGGCTGATCCTTGAAGTGTTTGGGGGGTGTGAGAGCGCTGTGCTTGGGGGCGATTCCGTAGGTCTAGAACCTGTGTGATAGGTGAGAGAGACTGCGGGCTGAAATTGTGTGTGACCTCAGACAGCAAACACCCCGAAGTCACGGCAGCTGGGAGCGTGTTCGTGACACTCTGGATGATTTTCATTTTTCTATTCACAAACACCTTTGGAACAAAAAAGACATGTCAGGCCAGTTTTGGAATATCTAAGAACTTATAGGCTTTAAGCAAAAGCTGAAAATGCACTTTTGAGGTGGAAACCATATATTTCCTTAAGAACATCATTTCACCTGAAGAGCTACGGATGAATACTGCTATCACATAAGAGCCATAGAAAGCTGGTCAACCTCAGCATAGGTGAAGGTAGTATGGTAGAATTTGCTGTATATTGCATACATATACTGTTTACATGAAACTTTTCTTACATAGTTGCACCTATAGTGGCACTAACAGATAAAGGCACATGTTTTTCATGAATGATACCTGCACAACAGGCTTTCTGTCAGAAATGGATTTCCTGAGCTGGCCTTTTAAGAAATGGGTTGTAGGGTCTATTTTCTCTGAGAGGCAGTGGAGAAGATATATATGCACCAATGTGCCTTATGTTTAAAGAAGCTTTTGCCTGTGGAGCGTAATTATTCAGTAGGCGACAGAGAACTACTAGTCATTTGCTTAGCACTCAAGTAATGGAACCATCTACTAGAAGGTGCACAAACACCCATTACTACTTATACAGATTATCACAGTCTACAATTTTCAAGACTGTATGAAAGTTGAACTCCTGACGGGCCATCTACTTTATAGGATTCAACTTTATATTTACCTACAGAGAAGATCACGAAATGCCAAAGCACTCTGCAGCATCTCCTACTCAATATTAATATATGTTTTCACCAGCAAAGATCCTAGCAGCTCTCATGCCTCAGACTTTCCTAATCAGAGTAGCTCAAGCTACTCGTTTAACTCAACTTTTCCCTAAAGTACACACCCAATATCCTGAACTTCAGATTCAACCTGAAGGATTACTGACCTAGCAATTCCATCTGTTTGTTTCAATATGAACATTGGAACTTATGTTTCTATGACAAACAGAGCTGGAATAAAGGGGGGGCTCATCCTTGTAGCAACAGGGTCATAGATCTGGTTTCTGGGGTCAAAAAAATCTAAGCTGGTCCACCAACATATCATTGCCTATCCTATCTGCACTTGGACATAATCTCATGATCACCCCTCAGATCATCAGGAGACATTGCCAATGTTCCCAGGCACCAGACTGGCTATTTTGATGAACTGTATAACAAAGTTTCCACTTTCATAGGGGTTCAACAATGCTGACAACACCACAATGGACCAACTGCCCCTAACACATTTATCACCTTAATGGATGCCCAGAAAGTAAAGTGTCAGACAGGGGCATTCACAGATCATTTCTGGAAAGCATCTTTAGAGATTGGCCTGCCATCCTCAGTCAAAGGGGCAGATGGAATTGATGAACCAATGTCAGGAACAATCCATGAGAGCAAATGTGATTTTTTTTTTGCTAATTATGGTTATTATCATCTGCATGTTTTCTTCTATTTGGAGCAGATCTCCATAAAATGCTTCAAGATACCCTGACTTAAGATTGGCCTTCTCAAGTCCCAATGACATATATATATATAAAATGCAAACTGATAAATGTCGACAGCCAACTACTCCTCCGTTCCCAGCCACACAATGCTTTCCCACCGCAATGCACAGACTGCACCCAGTATTCTATAAAATAAAATTCAGACTCCAAGGTAATTCTCAAAAAACTATAAAAAAAATGTGTTGACCGTGGAATATCCAGCAGGAATGAAATTTCACGAACCGTCTTATTGCAAAGGTGGCATCTTATCACAGTACATGCTTGAAGTCAATGAGCTCTTCAGAACGACTAACTTTCTATCACAAATGTTTGCAAATGGAGACTACATGGCTAGGTGCTTGATTTTCCATACCTCTGGCAATGGGTCCGATTGAAACACCTAAATTCAATAATTAACAGGTGTGGCCAAATACTTTTGTCCATATAGTGTATCTCCTTTCTCAGTCAGTGGTATTGAAATGATATCACCTCCATCCTTATTCAATATGCAACACTTTTACTGAGGGACACAAGTATATAAAATTATATTATTTTGATCGTAAACTTAGCAATAAATGCAAATCACAGAGGTCCAATTGTACACAATTACTAGACTGGGAATATTCTTTTCTATATATAGTGCAGTCCCACTCCGATGTTGTATTTCCACCACTGCTACGATTTATCTTAGCGAGATTTGAGGACGCCATCCTTGAGTTTTCAACCTGGGAGGGTGGTGCTTGGCTGTGATGCCAGAGCCAAGCTCCACGCTCCCAGCTTATCACAGACATTGAGTGTGACTCTGGGGCTCAGAAGCCCTGGATCACACATTATAAATTTATTGAATTGAGCACTGTATGAGTGAAGCCCCATTTAGGTTTTCAGTTACAGAACCCAAAACTGGACTTCACGGTGCATGCTCAGGCCCCTGTACATGCTCAAAAGAGCAGAACAGGTGGCCTCAGGAGGATGCAGTAGCATTACCAGGCCACCCTCACCTCTGGGCAACATAGCCTTCACAGACCCTGCAATCAGGGCTGGATTTACCGCTAGGCAACCTAGGCACCTGCCTAGGGCCTAGCGGCTCTCGGGGGCCCAGCTGGGGGGGACAGGAGCAATTTAAAAAAAAAAATCGTCCCCTCCCCCGACTCGCGGCACCCGCGACTCGGGGGGGAGGAGGGGGTGCCGCAAGTCGGGGGGGGCGGGGGGCCGGGGCTCCACGATCAAAAGCATTGGTGGTCAGTGGTTAGCAACAGGCAGCCAATCGCTAGGCTGCCTGTTGCTGTACAGCAGACAGGAAGCAGGACGTCTTCACTTCCTGTCTGCTGATCTGGGGAGTGAGGAGCGTCGCTGGCACAACTACAGGTAAGTGAAGGGGGGGACTGCCCTGCATATCTATAGGGAGGGGGGAAACTTCCCTGCATATCTATAGGAAGGGGGGGGAAACTGCCCTGCATATCTATCGGGAGGGGGGGGGGAACTGCCCTGCATATCTATAGGGAGGGGGGGGGGAAACTGCCCTGCATATCTATAGGGAGGGGGGGAAACTGCCCTGCATATCTATAGGGAGGGGGGGAACTGCCCTGCATATCTATAGGGAGGGGGGGGGGAACTGCCCTGCATATCTATGGGGAGGGGGGGGAACTGCCCTGCATATGTATAGGGAGGGGGGGAACTGCCCTGCATATCTATAGGGAGGGGGGGGAACTGCCCTGCATATCTATAGGGAAGGGGGGGAACTGCCCTGCATATCTATAGGGAGGGGGGCGAAACTGCCCTGCATATCTATAGGGAGGGGGGGGAAATTGCCCTGCATATCTATAGGGAGGGGGGAGGGAAACTGCCCTGCATATCTATAGGGAGGGGGGGGAAACTGCCCTGCATATCTATAGGGAGGGGGGGAAACTGCCCTGCATATCTATAGGGAGGGGGGAAACTGCCCTGCATATCTATAGGGAGGGGGGGGGAACTGCCCTGCATATCTATAGGGAGGGGGGGGAACTGCCCTGCATATCTATAGGGAGGGGAAACTGCCCTGCATATCTATAGGGAGGGGGGAAACTGCCCTGCATATCTATAGGGAGGGGGGGGGAAACTGCCCTGCATATCTATAGGGAGGGGGGAAACTGCCCTGCATATCTATAGGGAGGGGGGGGGACTGCCCTGCATATCTATAGGGAGGGAGAGGGGGGGCACTGCCCTGCATATCTATAGGGAGGGAGAGGGGGGACTGTCATACAAATCTATAGAGTGGGAGGGGGGGGGCTGCCATGAAAATCTATAGGGAGGTAGGGAGGTTGATATGTGTGAAGGAGGGCAGAGGAGGGGGGCTGATATATGTGACTGGGGGAGTTTTGATGTGACTGGGGGATAGCTACAGAGTGGAGGTAAGGAAAATAGCTGCAGGGGGGATGGATGCAGGGTGGGAGGTAAGGAAAATGGCTGCAGCAGGGGTTAAGGGAAATGGCTGCAGGGGGGGGTGGTTAAAGAAAATGGCTGCAGGGGTTATTAAAAAAATAGAGCAGCTTTGGAGGGCACAATCTCATGATTGTGTGGTGGTCACATGGATGCTCTGTGGTCTCAGCAATCACTAGAATACTAAATATTAGTGAGATGGGGCTGGAAGAGGTTTTTGCATTTTCAAAACAGAACACCAACTTTCCAGAAGCCAGCGAGAGGATAACAAAATTGCAAGAGAGAAGAGCAAGAACAGGTAAGAGACAATGGCACAATCTGTCTAAATTTGAATGCTGGAGAATACACCTGAACATTCATATTCAGGAGTGTTCCTATACACTTATATATGCGGGGGGGCGCTGCGGCCGTATTAGCGTGTATTATGTGTGTGTGTGTATTATGTGTGTGTGTGAGGGGCCACTGCGTGCGTGTATTATGTGTGTGTGTGAGGGGCCACTGCGTGCGTGTATTATGTGTGTGTGTGAGGGGCCACTGCGTGCATGTATTATGTGTGTGTGTGTGTGTGTGTGTGTGAGGCCACTGCGTGCGTGTATTATGTGTGTGTGTGTGTGTGTGTGTGAGGGGCCACTGCGTGCGTGTACTATGTGTGTGTGTGTGTGTGTGTGTGTGAGGGGCCACTGCGTGCGTGTACTATGTGTGTGTGTGTGCGAGGGGCCACTGTGTGTGTGAAGGGGGGGGGCCCAAACTGATATCTTGCCTAGGGCCCCATGAGGTGTAAATCCGGCTCTGCCTACAATGGTGGTAGTCCTGCAACTGGGAAGAATACATGTATGTGACAATTTATGTCCATGTCTGCTGTTCCTTGATTCTTGATTTAGCTCATAATACATTATTCATTGGCTTGCTCTAATTGATTTATTCTATTTAACTTGCCTATAACTTAGCAGTTTTGTTTTGTACAGATAGAGCTCGGTGTGATTCAGCATGTCCACCACTCTTTAAGGTATGCCAGAACATGACAGTTATTGGAAAGAAAATTATTCCCATCTTTGTATAGCTGTATGACTGACCCTATATATACAAAAGGGTCGGCATTCACAAAGGACTATTTGTGTTTCCAGAACAAAACAGCAGAACTTATCAACCTGCGGTTGGAAGTTAAAATCTCAAACTGCATCCAAGTTTGTAGCGTTTTGCATCAAACTTGCACTCTAAAACCAGATGTCACACATCTGGTTTTACTTATTGGTTTTGTTATGTGTATTGCCAGAAGTCAACTGTGTGGGTGTCATTCTGGCTAGCAAACCTTTTTGTAAACTAAATAAATGTTCACTCCCCTTACTAATAACTAAACATCTATCCATTATGTTTAAACTACATAACATTGATACTCACTTCCCTTTTTCCAAAAAACATTCAAATGTACTATTTTTAATAACCAATATATATATATAAAAAATAAAGATTTGGGCACGTATTCAAATTTGGCAAAATTAGGTCACAGTTTATTAATTATTAATTATGATATCTTCGTGGCGGAGAAAGCAACTGCAGAACAGCTCCAACTGATGACCTGAACCAAACGAGTGGATGGCCAAATGAGCCCTAAATCCACATGACCAAGGATAACCTCCCTTACTGTATGTCTGGAGCTAAACCTGGCGTCAGAGTAAATACACCACCTCTAGACTCACAATGACAATGTTCACATAAACAGTCAAGGGATCCTTCACAAAAAGGACCAAGAGTCACCATTACCTTGAAGAGGATAGATACCTGTGGCCAATAACCTATTGCTCCGTGTGTATCAGTCGCTGTTCTCAGTGCTTTCCCACCACAGCTGACGTCCTTTAACGGACCGACAGCCCGCCACCATATGACCTAAGCCAACCACCAACTTCCGAGAAAATTTGATTAATGAACAAAACCCCTTATCATTAAGATGGATCCCATCATTCCTAAACAATTGAATTTGATCAACCGTAATGTATGATGATCAATAATTAATCCATCAATGGACTTAATTTCTTTCCCAATGGCACGATTAAGCTTTTTAACAAGCTTTAACATTATATTTTGGGGAAATACTCCTCTCCAGTGGAGGAGTGGAATCATGGCAATCTAGGACAAATGAATATATGGCCATCTGGACTTTATGGTCATCTTCTTTGATTTTTATAATCAAATCAAGAGACTTCCCATTTCCCATTTCATTGCCACCCAAGTGAATTAGAATAATATCTGGGGGCCCCATTTACCTATTTTACGTCTCAACATAGGAAGAAAGGCAGGCCAACAAAGGTGTACTTCAATGGGGCAATGAAAGTCCCTCACTCTGACCTGATATGATCGCCTAGTAGATGGTGCCAACGACATCTCCATGAGCCCCTTTATGCCGGTGTGATGATCTGCCAAACATAAGAGGGACAAGGGTTACCCACTACGTTAGCATGAGGAGCCAAAAACCTAAATCGTCGCCAATGAAAGCGTGAGAAGGCATCTGCAATTCCATTGTCAACCCCTGAACATGTCTTGCTGTGAAGGAGATGTATTCTAGACAACACAAAACTAGGTGTCTAAGCAACGCAACAGCGGGTGGGGATGATGCGCTCTGTTTGTTTATCGATTGTGTTGGTGTGATAATCTGGGTGTTCTTCAATGTGCCGCCTCCTCAATCTCAAGGCCCAGTGCTCTATGGCCACAATAATAGGAAATAGTTCTAACACAGGGAGCTTGGACACCAGTCCAGACTGACGCCAAGCGAGAGGCCATTAAGTGGCACACCAGTCGCCTTTCAAATAGGCCCCAAAGCCTACAGATCCCGAGGCATCTGTATGTAAGTTTAGTTGCAAATTAGAAACGGATGGACTAGGCCATATACGCATCCCATTGAATTCTCTCAGGAAACGAGACCAAACACAAAGATCAGATCTGATCTCTTTAGACAACCTAACTGCAGCGTGTGGCCTGGTGAAGTTTCCTGCAGAATACCTGTCCCATAGGGATGATCCTACATGCAAAATTAAACAGACCTAATAAAAATTGAACAGAAGGGGCTCTTTGAATGAATAGAATGACTCCCTCCATTCTACGCACCCTATCAAGGGGAAGACGATAACAGCCTGCCTGTGTGTCAATTTCAATCCCCAAAAAAGACAAGCAGGGTGTAGGACCCTCAGTTTTGTCTTGTACGATTGGAACCCCTAAAACCGAAAATAAGGCTTGAGACGATTTTAATGTATCTAAACATTATGAAGAACCCGCCAATCTCACTATTAAAAATCGTCTAAATAGTGAGCTAACCCACGATGTCCAGTTCCTGCTTGAATGCACCAATGGAGGAATGAACTAAACCTTTCATAAAATGCACAGGTTATCGAACAACCCATGGGCAGACATCGGTCTATATAATATCCGTCCTGTATTTTAAAACCCATCAGTCAAAATGAATCAGGATGCAGTGGCAACAAACGAAATGCAGACTCAATGTTCAACTTGGCCAATAATACATCCTGTCCAAAATCCTGAACTAACGCAAGGGCAGATTCAAACAATTGATACTTAACCAAACTATAATAGGGATCAATGGCGTCATTCACTGAACCCCCTTCTGGGTATGACAGGTGTTGTATCAGCCGGGGGGTTAATGAGAAGGGGCCCAACATTCAGCCCAAACGTACCTCTTTTCCTGCTTTCTCTACTAATATGTCTGGGAAGACATGTGCAGACTTCAAATTCTTGGTGGCTTGGAATCTTAATTCTCCTTGAACAGGGATTCTAAAGCCAAACATAAAACCTTGTCTTAAAAATTTGGCTGAATTAATGTCAGAATAAAAGCGAAGCCATCATTCTAACTTCTGCAAATTAAGCGGCGAAGGAGCTTTAGCGTGCTGGAGCCCCTGCAGTGTCTCTTCCCCTGCATGAGTCTGGAGCATTTCTGGAACACTCGATGGCAGGATGGGAACTCCTACAAATGGAACAGATGTGGGGGAACTTACACGACGTTGCTCTTGTACATGTTCCTGCATTGAAGGCATAACAAAAATTTGTGCTAGGGAGGGGTGTGGAGCACCTCCCAATTGCCAGAAACCTCTTTTGACTAGTAGTCCCCGTTGTATTACTTGCAGGCCACATAAGATTCAACCATATTTCAACATCTTTGAAACCCAGAGAAAGACTGGCGTGCCCACTTAGATTCCGACGAAAACGTTTGTCATAAGTGCACCATACCATTGCATCATCATTAATGAACATGTCATTAATTAAAAGCAAGCATCACATCGGTATGCTCTGCTTGTCTAGTCTCGGTGTATGCCGTCGCAAATATACAATATCCAGCGAGCCAGTTTTGGAAGTATCTATATGCTTCCTCACCTATACCGTTTGTTTCACAGCCAGTAAAGCCCTTTTAGACAAGTCTGCGAGAGTAAAAATATCAACAAAAAGTAGTTTCTTTATTTTATCTTTAACACTCTTCCTAATACTCCAAGCAAAAGCGGTATTTGAACATTTAACCATACCTGTGCTTTTGAATGGGGCACTAAAGTTTGGATAACACGTGTATGTTTTTTGCCTAACAATTGTGTTTGCAGCAATTTCAATAGCTTGTGCGATCCCTGCTCTTCATCTGATGATTCGTTACTAGTACTATCTAAAGGTAAACTAAACTGCTGTACAGTGTAAACAGATGGAGTAACATACTCACCAGCGGTAGGGGCATCCACGCCCTCTACTTGAGCTTCTGACATGTCCATTCTTCCTGTTTCAATAACACTCCTCACTCCCGGCATCCTTCGACTTTCTGTAAATTGAGTAGCACTAGTCTATATATTCTTTCTCGATTGAGACTGATGATCTAAAGAGAGCGGCACGTTAGATACAGAAACATTATTGATCAAGAATCTAGATGTGTCATAAAATTCGGTTGATGTTGATATTTCAAATTACCGCTATTATCATCAATTCTAATTCCTTGTGAAAGGGGGGAGAACTATAATCCCGCTTTCTGCTTTGGGGATGTCTTGACCGCAAAACAGAAGGGGTGCAGTGTTCTGAAAGCGAGTTTGAGGGGTTGGGAAAAGAAGAAAATTGTGTAGCCCCATAACCCTCTGGGGGGATAAGGGACTGTCCACTCGTGTACATAGCCTTGTTAATTTATTGGGTTCACAACATCGCCACCCTCCTGCTCCTGTGGTTTATCTAAATTTAGTCCTACTGCTAAATTCTCAATTGTGGATTCATTATTAACATTTTCTCTCCTAATATTTTGTGCCGTGAAAGGGCTTGGTAGTGACATTTCCTTCCTTACTGTTGCACCAGTCAGCACACAAATGACTCTAGATGCTGGCAGTGGACGGATTAAATAAATAGACCTGATATTATTATTTCCTTCTGCTATCATTCCAGCATATTGCTGTAAATTTTTCAAATTGTCACCAGGGGCAGCTCTTGTGGTGCTAGCTATATTGTTGTTATTATTTTCCCCCCAATGCTGCATTAACCTCTATGTTAGTGACACAGTGTCCCTGACCAGTTTGAGGCGATGAAAATCAAATCGCTGACAGGGAGCGATGCCTCCTTTGACCAGACGCTCCGGAATCGGGCTGAATGACAACTCGCTCCGGAGCTAATGACCTGCGTGTGCGCACAAAACCTAACAGTTCAGAAAGAACCGTTGAGCTGCGCGATCGCACGTGTCGCTGCCCACTCACACCAACAGAGATTCCCTGACTAGAAACCGCCATTGGGGTAGCTGAAGGCAAATTAGACAGACAAGCGGCACTAGACATTCCGCCACCGGCACCAATAACATTTTGAGGGGGAATTGAAATGCCACCACCAAGATGGCTCCCTGAAGGGGAGGGGACTCCATCTTGAAGCCTAAGCGGGAGGGAAGCCATCCGTTTAGGTGTACACATTTTATTAAAAGATAAAATAAAAGTAGAAATGTGAAAAATTAAAAAGAGAGTAATAGGATAAAATAAAAGAAAGTAGTAAGAGGGTGAAATGAAAGATAAGAATAAAAAAGGGTTAAAAAAAAAGTAAATAAATTGAAAAAAGAGATAAAGCTAATTAAAATTTTATAAAGTTTAAGAAAAGTACAAAGATAAATCGCAAAAAAACACTGTAAAAACAGGCAAATAGGGGGATACAAATGCTTTATCTCTGCTGCAGTCACAGGTCTCACTCAGGATTGTGTGAAGAAAAAATTTATGTATGCAGTTAATGTAAATATTGTGAGCATTACAGGTCAGACAGCCAATCAGCTTGTTTTCTGTGCAACCCGGGTTGAAAAACCCGGGTTGCACCATTCATAGTGCAGGCAACCCGGGTCCGACCCGGGAATTACCCCTCGATAAATCCCGGGTTGAAGACCCGGGTTTTTAGACCCGGGATTTTGGACTTGTACCATTCATACTGCACCAAAGACCCGGGTCGTTTGAGCTTGTCCCGGCAAAAACCCGGGATTTTGGTGCAGTATGCATGGGGTATAACTGACAAGTGAGGGTTTATATAACCTCACGTTAACCACTCCCCCGCCAACTCTCATTGGCTAATTCAAAACTGACACTAAAACTTAACCTTTGCAGGTACATGTTCAACGTATGTGAGCCCAAATGCATTTGTTTAAGTGCGTTAGGCTTGAATGCCTCTCTTGTCATTGTGCTCCCTCCTAGAAGACCAACCTAGATTAACATGATGGGCTGTTCAACACTATGACAAGTAGACATACACTTGAGGCTTCCCGTTAGTAATGTTTAATGAACTCATACTGTGTAGTCTGGTGTTGTTTCCCACTCCCACTGAGGAAACCTGGCTACATAGTACTGAGCTTATTTATTGTAAGAGTGTAGGGGGCTTTCTGTAAGGTGAGATAGCCCAAGCAGCATGCAGCGTGAGTGATCTTGTCTGCCACAACCACAACTTGCTTTAACTAATCAGCAGAGGTTTGCTGTGCAGTCCCATTTATCAAACGTTTATATCATATGTTTTCATGTTATTCGATGTCTGGTTTGTAAACAGTGTAAAACCACACATTAGATAGCATCCAACAGAAGCCCAAGGTATCAAACAGCATTTGCACATTGCAGACCATGTGGTTTTGTTTGATACTATTGATGTGTAGTTTCGCACACTGTTTACAAAACTGAACATCAAATAGCATGAAAATCTGCGATTTGGGGAAACCTCATTTCAGTAAACCCAGTAAAGGAGACTACATGGATTTTGCTATTACAGTCTGTAAAGCTCATTGATACTTAACACACTTTTGTGTAATATATTCCATCGCATAGTGTTTTTGAGTTAATATTTTACAATGTTTATGTTTTTTGTGATTCGTCTATGTGTAATGAAATATCTGCTTCCTTACACACATTTATTGTCGCATCTCAACAATTTTTTCATATACCGTAAATTCCATCATAGAATAAGGTAAGAGTCTAAATCTGTTTATTTACATTTTTGTTTCTCAGGATGAAGGTGATTTTTTTTTCTAGTGTTATGTGTGGGTTTTTTTTTTTGTTTTATTGCACTTCTCCTGTAGACATCTGCATACATGGTGCACAAAATATAAATGAATTACAAAAGGTTTTCCCACAGCAAAGCCGAAATTAAAACCTTGTGTTTCTTTTCACCTTAAGCAAATTATTTTTTACAAGGCAAATGAACCAATGTTACGTTAGATTCATTTTAAACATTTCCAGTATCCATACTGGGTTTTTAAAATAAATCATGCACTGTAAGATTGGCACTAGACATAATATATGATAGACAGTTTTGTGGCACTTTATTGAAGATTGCTCGAGAATTATTACATTTGTACCCTGGCAGATGGTTGCATTACTGTCAATAGAATTTGTATAGGGCTTTCATACATCATTCCATTATCAAATAGCATAATATCACAAATTGTTGTTATACAGCTTGTATTCTGATATAAAGAAAATGAGTTCTGTCCCACTGGTTAGGAAGTACATTATTATAGGTGATCAAAATTCTCAAAAGAGGTTACCAGTTGGCCTGTCTCCCACGGATGAACACTTGGTTAAAATGCCTGAATTTCCCAACACAGAACATCCGCCTGAAGCCTGCTCTCATGCTCTATAAGCCCAGAGGACGGAGTATTGACTCCAAAGGCTGTCATGGAAATGGAACTTTACAGAAGACTATTGTCCTTTTGGAGAGGATTATTTGAATATTTTTCCCAGGGAGCAGTACATGAAAGTATATCTATGCTTACTCAGTGATGTAGCAGCATCTAGCCAAAGGCAAAAACCAACCACTGGGCTTACCTGATCCTTATGTGTATTAACATATATATATATATATATATATATATATATATATATATATATATATTTATATTAGTTTTCTCCCTCTTATGACAGTTATCTAGAAAGTGTTCTACCTTCAGTGCCTGACAGAATCACAACTAGATATCAAAAAACTGTTGGACAAACAAGCCTGAGCTTCATAAAATAATTTCCCAGTAAATACAGTGTACTAGCTAGAGCAATATCTTCTCTCATCTGAGAAAAAACAAAGCTGGTAATAGTTGTTCTGCTTTGCATCAATGCTAAACTATAGTGCTTAGCGCTTCGGCCTCAAATATTATTGTTTATATTAAACCTTAGTACAGCTATGCCTACTGATAATAATGTACTCTGTCATTACAAAAACTATTTTGTGTGAAATTATTTAATCTGACCATTTTATAGCAAATTCACTCAAATTGTTGAAGGCAAGCACAGAGCCCATCCAAAGATGCTGGTTGTTTTTACTGTACATTATAAATAGAACAAGTTATAATCGATTTTGTAACAGTGTTACTTAATATTTGTTTTTATAAATAGGGAGTTACATTACATGCACAAACTGCATTAATTTAAATTATAATTAGTTATTAAGTAGCAATAACATGAAGACTAATTTAGATAAAAGAAAAAAAAAAAGCCTAAAATCTCAAAAACTGAAATGTTTGTGTTGGGAGAGGGAGAGCATGAAATGAATGCAAACAGAATTGCAGTAAAGTGTAGTATAACTAAAAAGTATGGAAAAATCTGTACTGTATTATAAATTGCAATAAGGGTTAATAAGGTGCTTCCCACTCCAGTACAAAGATTTCCCCGTTCACCCAAAACTTTGTCATTTACTTGCTTAAAAATTACTATACAAAGCCTGATAAATCAAAATGTAAAACATTACAAAATAAAAACAGTAGATCAGCGGTATATGGGAGTTATAAACAGTAGACGAGTCACAACATGGTATTAGCAGTGATGCTTTTATCTCATATTCTGTAAACCCTTTAATATTTTTACAAACTTCCCTCTACATTTCTGTAAAATAGGGTGAATGGGAACATTTGCATAAAGATAATAAATGTTGTGTTTTCTTATCATTTATTCATATAGCCCCAGCATATTACAATGTGCTGCATAGAGAACATTTGTCATTCACATCAGTCTCTGCCCCATTGGAGCACACAATCTAACTTCCCTACTATATACACACACACACACACACACACATATTATTTATATATACACACACTGGGGTCCATTTTTAGGCTGCAGCCAATTCACCTACCCTGTATTTTAAGTGTTGGAGGAAGTTGGAGCACCCAAAGGAAACCCATGCAAACACTGCAGTGCTATCCGCTGTGCTGCACCCATTGATAATTACATTAATACAAGTAATATCATATTTCTAAATGGTTTCTACAGTATTCTCTGTAAAAAAAAATCAAGCATATATGACTAATACTAAAACAGTAGAAAATGTATGCAGAATGTACTTCAGAAAATTCAAGCATATTACTGTACAACAGCTGTGTGCAATGGTTCAACTTGAAAAAAAAAAGTTTGCTGCCAATGCAAACTTTTATTAGTTACGGAATGTCAACAAATGTAGGACTCCTCTAATCAAGATTGTGCAATCTTTCAAACTGTTGCTCTCACAACGACTATTAAAACAGCAATTCTATAAAAACTAAAATTGGGATTTTTTTTAAAAAAAACATAAATCATTGTGGTAGACTATAACAAAGCTTGGCAATAAACATTTTCTTTGGTTTGTTTCTTCAGGTTGTAATGGATGATTTATAGTTCTGCACAGTTTGCACTGTGTCATGTGACTACCAAGGCAACCATTCACCCGACACATGATTTAATGAGCAGAGAGGCTTTGGATATCCCGTCTGAGGTCAGTCTGCTTAAACACTATAAAGAGCTCCCCAACCTTTTCACCCCTCTGCCATCACATGATTTGCTTGTGTGTGACAGCCATATGTGTCTACCCCCCAGAGAGGTTTTGAAAAGGAGGTAATGAGTTGTAGGAGGACAACAAAGAAAAACAACATATACATACTTAAAAGGGTACTTAATTTGCATTTTAAAAGAAACAAGTGTCTCTGGGATTGCTGCATTAAAGAATAATAAAAGCCAACAGAATAGTAGTGAAGTGAAGTGGTACAAAAGTCAACTCTAGCTTTTTTGCAAGAAATTTCATGAGAATAATTTGTTGATACATTATAATCACTATCTAGAAATGTATGAAATCTAGGGGGAAGATTAAAAAAAAAAATTGGGTACATAGCAAAAGATTGCCGAGTGCTAATATAATAAAAGTACAATTCAGCTCCAAATGTTGTTTTCTGCAGTCACTGTGCAGAGTATAGCTAAACAATTTATTGAGGAGTGGATTGCCAGGGATAGTTTTGGGAAAAACAAGTGTAAGTGTTTTAACTGTACCTTTAAGGCAGAGTGCTCCAAATTCCAGAAAAAAAAACCAAAAAACTAAAAGCTTAAAGACCCAAATGGGAGGATACATATAATTTATTCATTTACTACGCACCCACATACACTATTCACACTGGAGCACCCTAGCAATGTAAATATATTTATGTGAGTGCAACTTAGTGCTTTCAATAAATAACCTGAATTCAACAAACCTTAAATTACTGGATTGAAATGCTTGACTTTTAGTCATCATGTGACATTCAGGCAGGGCTTTAAATAAAAAATATCATAATATCCTTTTTTTTTATTATTGTATCATGGGATACAAATAATAATATGAAATATAGAAATATGAAAATAAAATTGTAAAGTTGTTTTAATTTTTACATCACACACTCCAACAGAGGTACACAGCATAGCAGGAGTGTGCATGAAACCATACAATGTTTTTGTTCTTATGCAAATGCACTGAATTAAGTCAGCAAGAAGCCAACTGCAGAACTCAGGGGCGGTTGTTTGTTACCTTAGATGGGTCTTCTGTATAGATACAAATCTAAATTTGCATGTTCAGTATACTATGGGTTTTCAGGCACAGTTCTTATTGAGACCAGTCTGACCTAGGTATTTAGTAGGTTGTAGGTGGTTAACGGACTTGTGCAGGTTATAAGCAGTGTATATAATGAGTTAAGCAAGGCTTCAATGATTTTATTATATATCAAACACACTTCAGTGTAACAGTTCTCAATGTCATACAGTTTTGCAATACTATAGGTTTTCAAGAATCATTCAAAAATCCGCATTTATTATTTCAGAATACCCATACATGGAAAATTGAATTTACATTCTTATGGTGTACAAAGAAAAAGGTAATTACCAGTTTTTGTGGACCCATGTATCTTAAAAGACCTAGAAGTGAAATCAGCATATATACTATTTAACATACATTTATACATTTATGAGTGCAGCTCCATGCTAGCATTTGCATTTTAATTCAAGGAAGAATTAAGAAAACTTAGTATTACTTCACTAAATGAGCATTTCATCAAAAAATAAATAAATACAAAAACAAAAAAGCACACATCTGCATAGTCAATTGTTAGAGAAGTTCACTTAAGTCTATGAACTGTGTTCCAATACAATCAAGACTTATACATTAGTAAAAATTCATAAGATAATCATGTACAACCATTCTTGCCAAAGTCATTTAAAAGTACATAGTAGTATTAATCAAGGACAAAAAAAATGCAAATGAAATGAGGCATCTGTGCACAGTTTGACCATTATGACAGAATTATCTGACAATGGGAACAAATTGTTCAGATTGTAATCAAAGAGCAGATAATAATTAAACAAAACCCATGCATTGGCCCCTGCAAAGTTTAACCAGTATAAAACATTACACATCCATGCAAGCGGTAGCGTTTTCCCCCTCAATAAATTAAGACTGTTATCATAAATTTTCCCACACAAAGATTAAGGGTTACATAACCGCCCCGGACCACTCATTACACTTTTCAGATTGTAGCCCATATATTGCTATTTAAATATCAGATAATTTATTTTTACGCTGAATTCTTTGTTCACAAATATGTATATTTACACAGCAGGTACATCTGGATAAAAATGCATTCTTTAGAACATATTGGCAAAGTTTGTATAAAAAAAAGCAATGACCAAATAATACATTTTATTCATCCCTTAGATTTTGTTTCAGTTACGCATTTATTAGGTGTATGCTATATGTACATACCGTTATGCTAGATATCTCTACTGAAGTAGGCACTATACGAAATAAGAGTTTAAAGCACACAGTTTCCCATATGAGACTTGGAAGCTCCATAGAACATATAAAAACAAAAATGTAACCTGCATTACCCTCTCTTGATTTACAAAAAAAGTTACAAAGTACAAAACAATTTGTTTGGCAGAAAAATTTCCACACAACAATTACTTTAATATATCCTTTATTGAGTTGGAGTTATTAAAAGTTAGCCGCAGTTTATAAATTCCACCTTGATATAAACTGCATATCTCGTTTACAAAAAACAGTGCAAAAGTATTATTGTGGATGTTTCCCAGTCAAGGATTTCAAATAATAATAAAAAAAACAAAAAAAACAAACAAAAAAAAAACATGCTAATTACTATATAAGTCCCCATGTTGTGCATGCAAAGATTTGCAGATTGCTTTCTCGTAACTTAGCAGTTTCACAAAGCATTATATCAACGAAAAAAAAGTTTGGAAGAGACAAGAAAAATTGAGGCAGTTGTTGTTGACTTGTATCTGGATTGGCAATGGGCTGTACTATTCAGAAACTGAAAGAAAGCTAAACAAAAAAAATAGCACTGTTGCTGCTGATCTGCTTTTGTTGTTGTTTTAGATCCATTTTGTAGGACTGAATTAAGAACAGCAAACCAACAAGTCTGTCATGTATGGATGTTTAGCATGCAAGTCTCAGTGTCTACAGTACAGAGTAAATTATAATGCAGCAATAAACTTCAAAGTCAGATGGAGGCATTCAAAACCCCTGCATGGAGTCAATGTTTTTTTTTCTGTTCTGTTTTTTCCAGCAGGGAGTGATAAGGAGAGCAAGCTTAGGGTTAGATGCATTATCTGTACATAAAGTTCATGCATAGATAAAATTGTTGCTCTTGTGTGAAAAATAATCTTTATACATCAGAGTTTGTGCTCAAGTTTGTTAGCCTGGGATCTGCATTGATTTCATATCTGTAGTGGTAGCCTTCCATGTGATCCCGACATGCATCTCTAATGTTGTACATCCACTTTTTAATACCTTTTCTGTTCAAATATAAAACAAGAAGAAAGATCACTCCTATGAGGGCTAGCACTATACCCAGGAACACATATGATGTTTGTAAGCTGGTATCATCAATGTAAGGTGGACATTCAAGCTCTGAGATTTTGACAGCAAGCAGCGGTATGTCCATCATCTTCTCTGGGGAGGAACAAAGCAAGTTTGGCGGTTCCTTTACTATGGTGGTCTCCTTGAGCCATGTGACAAAAAACTCAATTTCACAGTCACAGACCCAGCTGTTGTTACTTAGCTGAATAGTCAAACCCGGCTGGTTGGAGAAATCAAGAAGAGTTGTGTTTCTCAGGTTTTTTATAGAGTTATATCTCAGATCCAAGGTCTCGAGGTGACTGAGGTTAGTGAAAGTCCCATCTTTGAAGCTCAAAAGGGAATTGTTGCTTAGGTCAAGGTGTTTGAGGCTGGGCAATGAAGTGAACATGGTTGTCGGGAAATACATTAAATTGTTCCCACTCAGGTCCAAGCTTTGGAGGTTACTCAGTGATCCACTCTGCAGGCTCCCTGCCAACAAGAAGATTATTGATTCATTGTATAAAGAATTGCTAAGGTTCAGCTCTTGGATTGGGCTGCTGCGGTTCCCACCAACTTGGAAAAATAAGCTGCTTATATTCTCAAGCATATTGTTGCTAAGATCCAGGTGCCTTAGACTGGGAATGTTTCTGAAGACATTACTGCCCAGTACCTGGAGGCGATTGCCACTGAGACTGAGATTGGAAAGGTCTGCTAGGGTTTGATTAAATGCTCCTTCCTGCAGGCTGTTAATATGGGTGTGTGTAATAAAGAGGTTCTTCACATATGAAGGTAGGTTTTTGGGTACCTCAACAAGATTCTTGTTCACACACTTCACAGTCCGGGCTGCCTCAGAGCATTCGCAGAAAGCAGGGCAGGGCAACTGCTGTTCAGACTGAGACCACACACCGCCCAAAACATGCACCAGGATTATCACTAACAATAGTGAAGCTTTCATACTTTTTCCATGCCCACCTAATCCAGGACCCCTCCTCCAGAGTCCCAGGAGAGAGGTTATATCAGAGGAAATCATCGCCCCTGTTTTTGTTTCTGTTAGATTTCAAACCCAGGGTGCCCCTTTCGGGGGCTGTTTGTCACAATATGTTTCTGCTTTAATTCCAGATTGCAAATCTGGCTGCAACAGGCAGAATTAGAGGAAGAGCAGCGGGTAAAGCAGGGAATGTCTTCTCTCTCTTGATGCTAGTTCCTAAAATGAAAGACAGAAGATAGTGGCTTCTAAATTCTCCCAGGTGCTTGTGCATCAATGCCTCTGCACTCTTACAGTTTATTCCAGTCAAACCTAGAGAAAAAAAAAATACAAAAAAAGAGTAGTCAGACATAGTAATGATAAAGAAAAAACAAACACAGATTGCTCACAAACCAGAATGTCCTTAATCCAGTCTTTCATCAAGGATTCCCTCCCCAAGGAAAACATTTGTCATTTCTCCTTTTTCCTTTGCTCTTACTTGTCATCGGGTTAATTCAGGCTTCAGGTTACATTATCCACGCCCTTGATCATCTTCCAATGAGTTGCCCCTTCCCCCTCCAGCCTTCCGTAAGTCTCACAA
Source organism: Mixophyes fleayi (assembly GCF_038048845.1). NCBI lineage: Eukaryota > Metazoa > Chordata > Amphibia > Anura > Limnodynastidae > Mixophyes > Mixophyes fleayi. Next base: position 163,480,667 of record NC_134404.1, on the reverse strand, counting down.
AACACAGACACATTTTACTATTACAAAACCACTCCCTATCCCGAAAAACTGTTGTGCAAGCGGAAACAAAGTGGACCGTGCAGGAGACCTGAGCAGCCACAGTGATGATCTGCACATTCAAACTCTTGAAACATTCAAAACTCAGAATATAACTTGCCCCAGATCAGCCAATGACTTATCCCATAGCACTATAGACAAGGTAGATCATGCACCATCTACTGACCCAGCATTTGCAGTTCTCCCCGAGTTTACCTGCAGCTTGGAATTCTCTCCTTGTTTACCAGGAATTCCTGGCACTGATCTCCCAGCAGCAGCAGCAGCTCCTCCACATCCAGCCCAGCTCACACCAGCCTCTTACTTCGTTCTCCTGCTGCTCACTGGTCCAGCCTCTCGGGGAAATACCATCGGCGTCACATACTGGAGGGGTCGAGCGAGAGCAGCATCCTAGGAACACGTTGTAAGAGGATCTCTTCTTTACCACTGACACCACCCGCAGTGATTACCAGCTATAGACGGAGCATGAGAATTGTTAGTATGTCCTACGACCTCAGGAGCAGCTACACGCTCACTGCTGGATGTATTAGCAGAGTGGGCTGGGTGTGAACATCCCTTTCTTTGTGTGAGCTTCTTGTGCCTCTCTCCTCCCCCTATCAGCTCTGTACGAAGTTAGCTTGTGGGAGCCAGTGGAGATCAGATGAATGTGCAAGGATGAGAGGTTTGGAGTGAGAAGCACATTGGAGGGAGACACATCTCTGTCAATCCTGTCCACAAAAAGTTGCAGAGCTTCAGGCTGTTGAGTGAATGGGAAGAATAAGCACGGCAGCAGCAGTGTGCATCCTTTATAAGATAACTCAGTGACAGAGCTGTGGCTCAGAGCAGGTTGCCAATCACTTTCAGTGAATAGGAAAAGCTAGTGCTAATTTTATTTCATTGTTATGATGCAGTTGCTACTATTGTTATATTAGTGTAAACATATTAAAATGTAACTGCAGTTTAGGGTCTTTCATCTCAGTTATCTTTTTAAAAAAATAAAAACACAAAAACATTCTGATCGTATATTCCTGATATATAGACTATTAAAACATAATTATGTCGGGAAATAATTAAACTGAGCCACATTTCTCACTACTCCGACTCCGTGCAACTTTGTATGTGATATTTGTATATTCAACACCCCTAAGTGCTCGGCACTACCAAAAATGAGTAATTCCTATTAAATAGTGCATCTAATTAAACTACAAGATCAAACTGGTGATACTTACTATTTTTTTCAGCCCATAGTTCTACAATCCATACTTACCATTTTCTGCGTAATGTGCACATTTAGTAGACTTGCAATATGTTACTTTTTATTCTTTATTTTCAGCTTCATTGGTTCAGTTTTACCTTATGTATTGTATTTAATGTGCATCCTTCTCCTTGTTATGAAACATCCCTTGCAGAACAATGCAATTGATCATCTGGCATTTGCTTTGCAAGCAAATTAGAGCCTATGTTTAATTTTTCATGCTAATCAAATGCTATTTTTATCATTGTCCTGTAACCGCAAACTCTAGCAAGCCAGTTGCTGTTTCAAAGATGTGAAATGAAATAGGTTTTGTAATATTATATCACTAAATTGATTGGTTGGGGTAGTGATTTGAGATATATATATATATATATATATATATATATATATATATATATATATATATATCCATTGGCGGAACTACCATTGGTGCGGCAGAGACGGTGCACCGGGGCCCATTGAAATAATGGGGCCCTGGTTCCCTGCTTCGGGGCCACAGCTCGCTAGTTGTTTCTGTATATAATTAACTATTAATTTCAAATAGAGAGTGTGTGCACTCACATTAAGGAGACAGTATCAGGGTTGATCCCTGGCATTTCTATGCTAGTTGTCAAATTTGTGTCTTACTTTGTGCGCTGCAGTTACAGGGCACTTATATGTTTGGCCCTTTACCATTACATTTATCCTCCTGCCCAAGAATATGTTTTCTATTTCCACGGCTTCGGTGTACATATTGGTGTCCTCCCACTGTTCACAACCAGTCTCCCAACTAGTCGTTTCTGCCCACACTGGGCCTGATTAAGCGTTGAGTGTAAGTCCAATAGCTAAGCATAAAATTCTGCTTTGTTTTACTGTGCTTCTTCTTGTCTTCCGCCCTAAAGTCCAAGATGAACACTCACTGAGAAATGATACAGCTACAACATGAATAATTAGCTTCACTGTATCAATAAAGTTTATTTATACAGTTCTATTCTTAATTTATTTGATACAATTAAGTTCATTTTTAGCCCATGAGAGGTCTATACATAATAGTCCAGTCAATCAGAGACAAGCTGCCGTGATTGTCTAGTAGTGGACTGGCCGATTGTCATTCATGTTGCGGCTTCACTAGGAACAAGTCCTGTGTCATTTGGGAGGGTGCCCCCCCCTGTTGCACTGGCCTACGCCATGCTAGAAGACAAGAAGAAGTCAATGGATGCAGGAGTAAGATAAAGATGGAATTGAGGCATTCGGTGAGTCTACAATAGCCAACATGCCTAAACAATCAATAGCTGCCACGGCTTGCTGGGATTTGTAGTTTCATACAGTAAACTAATATTTTTCTAACTTTAACAAACACCAGCAAGATTTTGGATGAGCTAAACTGATTTTTTTTTCATTCAGTTCTATGCTTCCCAGGCTGGGCTGGCTACTGCTATGACAGGGGCACCCCACGCTGCAAGTCTCACTCTGATAGTGTTACTAACCCTGTCTGGAATAACCTGTTGGTTGTTGCGGCTTTGCTTGGGGACCACTAAATGATTGCCCCCCTGCATTAGCGGTAGCCAGCTCAGACTATGAGCACTGGTGTTGTTTACAATTTTCAGGATGGGGCAATTTTCGTAAAAAAAACAAAAAACTCAAAAATTGCTGGTGTTATTCACATTATCTGTACATCTGATATTAATATTGAAGTTGTGTAATGTGTAAAAATCCTTGCGTTTCAGCTGAAACAGTCACATCTACCTCTGTACTCACCCTTGACCTCGGTGTGTATGGACATATTGACATTACCGGGCAACAGTTTTGCAACATAATTTTAATGGAGAGGGCTGTAAACAGCATGTAACCCTTCATAGCAGTGGGGGAACTTCAAAAGAGCACCCTGGAAGATATCTGGATGTTCAGTGGTTAACCGAATTGTTATCTACAGACCACTTGGGTCTATGATTAAATTACAAATGCCACAATCCCTTGACCCCGTGCACAGCCTGTTCCACTTCCAAGATCAACTACTGGAAGCTAGTGATCTAATCAGTCAGAAGGCCAACTGCTTCCAGGCTTCATCTTCAAACACAAAAGAAAATGCAGAGGTTATCCTTTCCTCTGACTTAATTATGCAGCTGTTCAGAAGAGTCCAGCAACACAGGGGATACACTTTCTGCCATCTTTTCTCTGGTTTGTGGGTGCAAAATGGCATACCGTTAAACAACTGAGCAAATGCTCTCTGGGTGAGCAGGGGTTTTAGCAGAGATTCCCAGGTAAGGCTTCTCAGTGCAGCACCAGCAAAAAGGAATGAGGTGAGGAAGAGGTAAATTGTTTCTGTCAGGAATGGAGTCAAATATAGATTCATCTTTACTTTATTAATTGGGGATTTCCCATTTGGCAGTTCATTTTGTTTGCGTCAGGCACATGTAATATGTATTGCTTCCTCCTGGCAAATGTAATATGTACTGCATGCTATATATGCTTTGTTGAAAAAAAAATTTTTTATATAATAAAAGTTACAAACTAAGACAATATTAGATGCTCTGGCGCAAAAAGCAGGTAAGGACAGGGGAGCAAAGAGGTAGAAACTGAAGGGTCAAAGTGACTCTGCAACTCCTGAGGCCAATTACTAGTCTTCCAGAGACAAGGATGCGATGAAACCACAGATGTATTGTATTGATATTCAAGGTTGTCTCACATACACACAAGTGTACATTTCCATTTATAGTCTTACTCTTAAATTCAGCAGTATTGCTGTGTCATAGATTCCTATATACAGTCATACAAGATGACAGTTTGAACACTTTCTATACTAAAAAGGTAGACAGTTACATTGTTGGCATTTTGACAGTCATTTGTTAAAGCAACTATCGCTGCACTTAAATTAACTACAAATTCATACAGTAAAACAAAAATAATTATTAGCATGTTTTCCTTTGTTTAGTACAATAAAGATTTTAGTGTAATATTTTGTCAAAATATAACATTTTTGTGCCAGTCATTGTATAATTTCACATTTTATATGAGTCGAATATTCATATTCAAGCAACTAAATAATAAATCTATTCACTTTAAATCGGGTGCACTTGACACAAAATAATGTGGTTCTTGTACTATGTCCAACCTTTCATAGGTAGGCTCAGCAGTAGCTTGCAACAATAATTTCAAACATACTCAAACTTAAGGTAAATTATATTTATTAAGGGGCAGCATATACATCCATTCAACTTCAGAGGTGTGGGTTGTTGATATAGATGTGGATTGTTTTTGCAAGGCTATCCATTTGCCAAAGACCAGGCGTAACCTCCAAAGCTTTTTATGGTGCATTTAGTAACAAAAGGGTGTTTTGACTCTAATCAAGCTTTATCTACTGCTCATCAGTCATCCGTTTTGAAGTAGAGAGGGATAGAAAGATTTGTACCCAATCAGACTATCAGCATGTTTACAGCAGGAGATAAGTGTGCTGATCTCTGGGAGGAAGTCATCTGTTCACTAAGTGGATTCTGTTGGTGAGGAAAGTGTAGCATGTGATAGGCACAAAGACATGATATGGAGAGGGCAGTACTGGACAAAAAAAAGCAAAAACACTTATCTGCACAGCCAGAGCCTGCAGAGGAAGGAGGGAGAACACATGGTGCAGAATATATTGCACACTCTTTTCTCCCTCCTCTGAGTAGATGTCCTGCTCCTAGTGAAAGTGGTGGGGCTTCAGAAAGTCCAACTCTGGGAGATGGAACAGAGGCAAGCAGGAAAAAACAGACTGAAGTAATCATTTATGATTTGCAATATCCATGAACTCATAATTTTTATGCACCTATTCCACTTCTGCATTTTAAGATGCATACTATTTCATGGTCATTGTAATTACCCCTTTGTTAGGACTTTGTCCTTATTCTGAATTTGGACTGCAATACCTGGACAGTTTCTCCTTAACTGCAAAGGATTAAGCCTATATCATCTGAGCTGGATCATGATCACCTGTGTCTGGCCTTTATTAAGACTACTTTTTGCAACAGACTAGTGCCAGTTTGTTCGTCTCTGCTGCTGGTTTTTGTGATACTCCTATTTGGAGCCTGACTTTCTCCATGGCATTTGACTCCTGCTTTGTTCTTACATTTTTCACCCCCTCTTGTCACCCAGACCCTGGCCTCATTTGACTTTGCTTCTGCTTACTCCCCGGTATATTGTGGATCTTCTCTATGGCTTGCCTAACCCACCTTTTGTCTGATTCTCCCGTGGATCACCCAGTGCCTCATGCCTCGTGTCTCCTGGCTAACTTGGCAATCTAGTCTCCTTGTTTCTGCACTTCATCTGTTATAACTAGACACCAGTCTTTTCTGCTCCGACTTCCCAGCAAACCTGCTTTAGGGTCGTGAGCATTATTCATTTAATGTTTTCCATTTTATTCCCCTAACTGTTGCTTAGTTTGGCTTCATTTATGGCTTAAATCCTAACAATGTGGGTACATTTGGACTGTCTTTGTTATAAGTGTCACTTTTATGTGTTTCAAGGTTTTTTATTACATTTCTTGAAGTGTGTCTAGAAATGGACTTTGCCGTAGAGAAGTGCAACTAAAAGTTGGATGATGCATCCCATTAGCATAAACAATAAGATCCCTTTAGAAGGTCTGTTTAACATTTTATCTCATTTAAATAATCTCTTCCTGCAAATTGAAATCTAATTTCTACACTTCAGTGCAAAAGTAGGTACACTTGTGTGCCCAATCCTCACTTCGCTAGGAAATCCCTCGCTCTACCAAACTCATCCCATTGGTCAGTTGGATTGTTTGTACGCCGGCAGATGCCGCCATGTACACCTTTCAACTCATTGTGCTTCTCCATAGAACTATTTCCACTTCCACAAAAAAAAGGTATGTGACATTACAGAAGAGTAAAATAGGTGTGTGACATTACAGAAGAGTAAAATAGGTGTGTGACATTACAGAAGAGTAAAAAAGGTGTGTGACATTACAGAAGAGTAAAAAAGGTATGTGACATTATAGAAGAGTAAAATAGGTGTGTGACATTATAGAATAGTAAAATAGGTGTGTGACATTACAGAAGAGTAAAAAAGGTATGTGACATTATAGAAGAGTAAAATAGGTGTGTGACATTATAGAATAGTAAAATAGGTGCGTGACATTATAGAATAGTAAAATATGTGTGTGACAATACAGAAGAGTAAAATAGGTGTGTGACATTACAGAAGAGTAAAAAAGGTATGTGACATTATAGAAGAGTAAAATAGGTGTGTGACAATACAGAAGAGTAAAAAAGGTGTGTGACATTATAGAAGAGTAAAATAGGTGTGTGACATTACAGAAGAGTAAAATAGGTGTGTGACATTATAGAATAGTAAAATAGGTGTGTGACAATACAGAAGAGTAAAAAAGGTGTGTGACATTACAGAAGAGTAAAAAAGGTATGTGACATTATAGAAGAGTAAAATAGGTGTGTGACAATACAGAAGAGTAAAATAGGTGTGTGACATTACAGAAGAGTAAAAAAGGTATGTGACATTATAGAAGAGTAAAATAGGCGTGTGACAATACAGAAGAGTAAAAAAGGTGTGTGACATTATAGAAGAGTAAAATAGGTGTGTGACATTACAGAAGAGTAAAATAGGTGTGTGACATTATAGAATAGTAAAATAGGTGTGTGACATTATAGAAGAGTAAAAAAGGTGTGTGACATTATAGAAGAGTAAAATAGGTGTGTGACATTACAGAAGAGTAAAATAGGTGTGTGACATTATAGAATAGTATTTGCACTGCATTTTTACTATCTGACCCTTTGAGGGTTTGATAGTAGAAGAATCAAGATTTCCCAACAGCACAGAGTAGTGAAATAAGGTTAATATCAAACTGATGCAGGAAGATTAGAGGATCAAACACCTCTTTATGGAAAAAATATTATACATGCAATTTGTTTAATGAATATTCTCAGCTTCCTGATAACATCCAATATTCTATTGTGTGAGATCCTTTTACAAACATCTTGCCTGAGTGCAGGAAGTTGTATGTAGCCCTCATGAAGGAAATACTTGGACAGAGCTGATGAAGTAGCAATTGTAAGAGTCATTTTTATTACTGAATATAGTAAACATTGTTTAAATTTCTGGATATCTAATGTGTGTATTCCCTGTTAATACACACATTACAATTGAATACATTTCACTGTTTATTTAACCACTCCATTATTCCTGTAAAAGTTATTTGCTCATCTTACTCTGTTTTATGGACGCGCAGTTTATGGCCATATGCCACAGAAATTGTAAAAGGGATAAACCACGTCCTACTGTTAATTATATGGATATTAGAAGTTTCCAAGAGTTCTGTGACTATATAAAGGCTGAGTGCTTTATACAGGTGATGCAAAACTTTGGTGACTTCTAGTGTTCATTACAATTTACAGCAGGGGATGCATTATTATTGTAATACAAAAGTTATCCTAAAGAATATTAATAAATGTCCTCAGATTTCACCAATTGTAAATCATTTCCATAGAATTCAAGCATTAAGTCTTCTGAATGTTGAAGGAAACATTGGTGACGCTAACACAAAGAAAACACTTGTCATAAAGTGCATGTGTACTGGTCTATTAGCTTCCATTATTTTTGGGCTATGAGCATCAAAGCACACTTGGGGCTAGATTTACTAAACTACGGGTTTGAAAAAGTGGAGATGTTGCCCATAACAACCAATCCGATCCAGACAGCTAGAATCTGATTGGCTGCCATAGGCAACATCACCACTTTGTCAAACTCTCAGTTTAATAAAAATACCCCCAGAGGATAGATTTACTGAAACCTCTAGAAAAGTGGAGGTGTTGCCCATAGCAACCAATCAGATTCCAGCTATCTTTTATCTAGTACATTCTAGAAAATGATAGCTTGATTAGTTGCTATAGGCAACAATTCCACTTCCTTTTTAGAAGGCTTAGTAAATGTACTCCTTAGTATGCTTTATGAATGCATGTTAAATGTTTTAAAATAATATCCATGTGAACGAGGCCTTAGTAATCAAGTATGAAACTCACCCATGGGATTCTCATGGGAAGAGGCAGACTATTACAAGACCTCTGCTTTTAATATTTCCATACATTTCCTTAAAGAGGTATAAGTTATTTTCATCTCACTGGAGCCAAAATACAGAAGTGATGGGAAGCAACATTACAAATGAATGGGCAAACATTTTCTACTAGTACTCAATTACATGATAACAGTGGCTGAACTACCATTGGTGTTGTAGGTGCAGTGAACTTGGGGCCATGGAGATAATAGGGTCCACTGGCATGGCAGATGCAGAGGGTCGGCCATCCACCATATTCTGGGCAGCCTGATACAATTCACGGCTTCATGGACAGCCCTTTAACCTTGTCCAGCAAAGTGGACTATTTCAAAATCATTTGCATAAAATTCCAGCATTAATTATGCTGGATGCTGCAAAAAAACATTACTGATACTAACACAAAGAACACAGTTGTCATAAGGAGTATGTGTACTGCTCTATTTGCTTACACTATTTTAGGCTATGAGCATGAAAGCACACTTGGGGGGTAGATTTACTAAAACTTCTAAAAAAGGAAAAGTGGAGGCGATAAGACCTCATTCACATGGTTATTATTTTAAAACAGTTAATATGTATTCATAAAGCATACTAAGAGATACATTTACAAAGATTTCTAAAAAGAAAGTGGAGGGGTTTCCCATAGCAATCGATCAGATTCTAGCTATCATTTATTTAGTACATTCTAGAAAATTATAGCTTGAAATTGATCGGTTGCTATGGGCAACACCTTAATAATGAAGTATGAATCTCACGTAGAATTCTCATGGGAAGAGGCAGACCATTACAAGACCTCTGCTTTTAATATTTCCTTAAATTTCCTTTAATAGGTATGTTATTTTTATCTTGCTGGATCGTGCATTGCATGCTATTGAGAGTCAATACTGAAGAGCTAACCCTATTTTCCTATTCAACTCTATAGTCATGTTTACTTTGTCTTCTATTGCTTCACATATGGTCCTGCCCTGTGGTTTGAATTACTGAGAAAATATTTTAGACCTTTCAACTACGTGCTGTATATAATTTATATTATACTTTAGGTTTGCCAGGTGCATTATTACGTAATATAGAAGCTTTTATTTTCAGATTATCAGTATGCACATACCACCATATTTCACGGGATGTGTGGGCTGATCATGAGGGAGGTAGTGACCATTCCTCTCATGTGACGTTAGTAAGGACATGGCTGCATGTGACGGGGGCAGTGTCATGATGTGGAAAGAAAAGGGATGGAAGCCAGAAGGTAACCACCATCTGAAAGTTAGATAATAGAAGGTCCTCCAAAAGCATGGAGTAGTAACATGAAGCTCCTGTCAAACTGATACACTATATGAAGTAAAGTTCTTAAATCATGTCAAAGTACATACATCATGTCACCTATTCATAAAGTATTCCATTTTAGTTTACCAATTCTGAACAGTTCAGTTCACCAATGAACAGGAGCAGGTTAGACTGGGGGGCAGGGGAAGTATGTGTCCCCCGGGTCGGTCACATAATGTGCTGCCTTGGGCTGGGTCACCTGCATTTTTTCCTTTAAAATATTCCTAATAGGCTGCCGAGATGAGTCTTGCCCCCCTGGGCTAAAATTTGCCAGCCCTCCCCTGCCAATGCATGCGAGTTATTTTAAATTATAGTTACTGTTTTCATTATTTTGCATGAAAACAAAAGTGTTCTGTGCTTTTTTTTTTTTTTTTAGACAGGAGGCAAACTGCATATTAGTTATAGTTTTTTTTTTTTTTTTTAACTTTTTATTAGAAACATCTTTTCCCATAGAAAATGCATTACAGAATTTCGAGAGGTTAAACAGAAATAAATAACACATGTTTACATACAACAGGTTCTCTCGCACTTGGGAGATAAATATATATTTATCTATCTAATATTGCAAAGATGTTATTTTAACTTTTCAAGTTTGAAGGGTATAAAAGAAGGGGGGGGGGGGGGGGTATACAGGGACCAAAGGGAATTAGTTATAGTTTTATTAAACATACTGTTGATCTCTGCATACTAAAGAGTTAAGGTTGGAAAATGAACAACCAGTCTCTTGGACAATCAACCGCTTCTCTAATACATATGTAAATATTTAACATTCATAACCTAACCTGTCTAGACTTCTACAGTACAGTGTCTGTAGGTACACTATTTTTGAATATTTATATATTCCATTTACCAATACAAACATCATATATTTTAATAAGTAGATTAAACAGACCAACAACAAACATGCACCAGGGAACAAATGTCAGCTGCACTTAGGAAATAAAAATTCACAAAAGGTTGTTTTGCCATGTATTAATTAAATAGACAGGTAGTTTATATGTAAAGCACTGTATTATGAGATTACCTGGGCAAACATTGACTATGTTGTTTTCCCCCTTTAATCCCTTGAATGTCTACTATTCAGACTCGGAAATGTTTAACAAAGCAGAAATATATTCTTGTTTTATTGGAGTGGTATCAAAGAAGAGAAGCTTTGAAGATTAAATGAAAGAGTTGTTAAAAAGAAAAAGTCAGCAAAATAGCAAGTAGTGCATAGTAAATAGTTTTTTAAAATTGTGCATTTACTGTACCTTGGCAAGTTTACATATTTTTCTTAAAAGTGTAGTATGCTTTTAAGTGCTAGGATGTTGTTTAAATGTTTTAAACTTTATGTGTTTTAGATATACTCTTAAAAAAGCCTGTTGGAAATGAATAAAAAATATATTTAAAATAAATTATCATAGTTAATATATTGGGCATTACTCTACATTTATTTGTTTGTATTACTTGGTAGGACATATTTGTTATTGATTGTGAGACAAACAGGAAGCCATGGAGTGTTATGGTGACATGTTGCCAGTGATGGAACTATTGTGTGTGCAGGGGGTGTGGCTGTTGGGGCCCTTCAAGACCCACTCACCCTCACCCAGGTCTCCTCATCACTCCCCGATGCCCCCCCCCCCTCTGCTCTTTGCAGAGCTGGGGCCCAGGGAGGGTACAGCTGCATCATTGGGTCCCTACCCAAGTATTGTTATGGGGCCCTGCAATGCACTGTTCCACTGGTGCTTTTCTGGTCTATGGAAAAGTGTCATGCATTTAGCTCTAGTAATTGATATGTCCACATTTCGTGAAATATTTGTACCTGATTCGGTTCCAAATGGGAATTTTTATTAATGGAAGCCCCTGTTTAGCCCCTATGTATGTAAGACATACTATCTTGTTGAGTGTATCTAATGTATATCCAAGATTCAGATTTCACCATTGTTGGGGCAGCACGGTGGCTAAGTGGTTAGCACTTCTGCCTCACAGCACTGGGATCATGAGTTCAATTCCCGACCATGGCCTTATCTGTGTGGAGTTTGTATGTTCTCCCTGTGTTTGCATGGGTTTCCTCCGGGTGCTCCAGTTTCCTCCCACACTCCAAAAACATACTGGTAGTTGATCAGAGCAGAGGCAAAATGATATTCATGTTAAAAAAGGTCAAGTTGAATAAATTTGAGGCACATATATTAAGATTTTATTTCCAAAGAGACCAAAACTTAAAACATTTATGAGGGTTTACAGTAGGCCAGACTCTGAAATTCCGACAAAGCAGTTTTCTTTAAATCAAGCCATAATAGATTTATTTGCAAGCTGGAAACCAGGTGATACAAACTATTTCATTGCTTAGGAGTCCAAATGAAAGCTTCAAGAACTGAAGCATTTTGTAGGTCAATATATGGTCACCAGCACAAAAACAAAAATGGTTGTCACTAGTTGCCCACTATATGATGGAGGTTCATGACAAACTGAAACTAGGGGCGAGATTTACTTAGCTGCGGGTTTGAAAAAGTTGGGATGTTGCCTATAACAACCAATCATATTCTAGCTTTCATTTAATTAGTACTTTCTACAAAATGAAAGCTAGAATCTGATTGGTTGCTATAGGCAACATCCCCACTTTTTCAAACCCGCAGCTTAGTAAATCTAGCCCTAAGAGTTTGTTTGAACTCAATTAAAATAGTCTAACAGTTTTTTTTTCTTTTAAAAAATATGACATATTATCCAGTCCAAGCATTGCTTGAATAAATTTATGAATTGAATCATAACAAATTAAGTCTCTCAATCACAGTGAGGTGCAGATATGTCCAAACATGACAGCATTTAACCAACTACCAGCAAAATATTTTGTAGGATCTATATCCAACCTATGTATTTAAAAGATTGTTACCATTGCAATGGTGAACCATAAATAAAATGGGCAGGCACAGGTGGCTTAGTAAGAAAAATAATAGCTTGTAACGGAGAATCAATTCCAATGTTATTAACATCAACACATACAAAGGTCTGCATAAAGATGTACTTTCCACTTGCCGGCCTATCCTAAAGTATGTAGTAGGTGATATATACACGCCGATCAGCCACAACATTAAAAACACCTGCCTAATATTGTGTAGGTCCCCCTTGTGTCGCCTAAACAGCTCTGACCCATCGAGGCATGGACTCCACAAGACCTCAGAAGGTGTCCTGTGGTATCTGGCACAAAGATCCCTTAAGTCCTGTAAGTTGCGAGGTGGGGCCTCCATGGCTTGGACATCCCATAGATGCTCGATGGATTGAGATCTGGGGAATATGGAGGCCAAAGGCCGTGGCATGCGTCAAAGTAACATCTTCATGAATGCCAGGAGCCAAGGTTTCCTATCAGAACATTGCCCAGAAAACACTGCCTCCACGGGCTTGCCTTCTTCCCATAGTTCATCCTGGGGCTATCTTTTCCCCAGATAAACAATGCACATGCACCTGGCAGTCCACCTGATGTAAAAGAAAACGAGAGTGATCAGACCAGGCCTTCTCCTTCCATTGCTCCGTAGAAATGTTGCGGCAGTTCGGTGTATACCAACTTTGCTAAGTTTTCTAGAGCTACCGCAAGAAAGCCTGGGGAGAGAAGGCTCTCAATAGATTAATTACTTTGGTAAGTATGCTATTAACCCTGAACTAAGCAGATGAGAATAACATCTACATTCAGGACCTAAAATTTGGGTATCCAAAATATCTAAAGACTTACCATTGTATAGGCCAGTGGACAGTGAGAGAAACATTAATGTGTAATTTACAGTGTCAGACATTTGCTGCTGTGTGCACCTGGCCTGTCTGATAACATACTGTATTGTAATGAAAACAAACTGGAGTAAGAGAGGCTATCACAGAGAAAACATAGAATATAATATATCAAGAGGGAGTAAACCACAGAGTAAAGAGACAAAGTAGATGACACATAGACATTAGTATGGAATGAAGTAAAGAGTAAGTAAATGGACATTAAAAAGGACAGAGAAAATATTTTAAATACAAAATATAGTGTATGTGAACTCTTCTTAGCTTGGGTTTGACTTTTGTAAAAGGTAAGAATCCTAGCGATAGTTTATAGGCTATAGCAGGAATGTAAATGTCAGTAAAAGTAAAGTATCACTGTTTGAGCATGCGGTTATAAAATTACAGCTTTACTAAATCTTATGCTACTTGCTGGGGTATCTATCTTATCTATGTGTTAATTAAGACATAAGAGTAAGGGAACATTGGGCAGTGTTTTTTCATATCTTTCAATTATACATTAGACATTGCTACACAATAAATTGTATCGATAATCTGAAAGGCATGTGTGTTAAAAACAAGTCATTTAGGGGTATATTTACTAATCTGCGGTTTTGAAAAAGTGGAGATGTTGCCTATAGCAACCAATTAGATTCTAGTTATCATTTATTTAGTACATTCTACAAAATGACAGCTAGAATCTGATTGGCTGCTATGGGCAACATATCCACTTTTTCAAACCCGCAGTTTAGTAAATATATCCCTAGTGAGGGTAAAAAGGAGTTGTGGCCTCCTCTTTAAATGTGCAGTCTTGAGGTTCATTAGAATATCTTATTTTAATCTAGTCGGTTGTACTTCAGCTTCTAAGCACATTCAGCGTGATCTGATCCTGATCTGCCATGTACTATAAGCCTGATCCTCCCAGGAGAGGGTTGGCAAATTTTAGCCTGGGGGGTAAGATTCAACTCGGCAGCCTATTAGGAACATTTTAAAGGAAAAAAAATGCAGATGACCCAGTGACCCAGCCAGTGGTAGTCCACTATGGGACCAGATGCTCCTCTGCCCACAGCCCAGCTTGTCCCTGGCTCCTCCTATTAGAATGTATAAGACTTTGCTCCCAATCCGCAAGTGATGCCACATTGATGTGCAAACACGTGCTTGCTCATAAAATTAGGCACAACTGCAGTAAAATAGGCCAATTAGGGTACAAAAGGAGAAAGAACAACTTTTTCACTGTCTCCAAAATATTCCTTGTGCCTAATCAACTTGAAAATTATCTTGCAGCTTGCAGACAGCTGAATAAAGTATGTATTCCATAGTCAATTAGTTGAATTTTTATTTCTCCCATCCACCATGTGGCTGCCAAATTTGCAGTTCTGCCAGAAATTATTTTATAGTACCCCTAAGTTTACCGACAAAATCCACAGACTCTCCATGGGCATATATTTTAATAGTGTTGTGAACTTGCAATCTTCCCATGAAAATGTGAACAGAACTAATCTAGCATGGCTGTAATTAAATAAAGTAGAAACACAATATTAAGAGTTTCTTCTACATAAAATATTCTGTATAATGTACTTTCTGCTGTACTGAAACACATAGAATGAAGAAGCTGTTTTACAAACGCTTGCAGGTATACAATTGATGATTGTCCATCATCACAATTCTGATCTTCTATCACTTAAAAGAAAAGGTTTATTGAACAAGCAGAAAAAAAAACATAGAGGAGGACAATCAGTAACACAGGAAGGCAAAGTGACCTCAAGCATCTAAAAAATAAAATTTATTTTAGCTGTAACCGTCATCTAGCTTTCCCATCTCTATACCATGTGTTTTTAGGAACATATTTGACAGTTCTCTTCTTTTCCATTTCCTGCCCTTCTCATTGTCCTAAATCAGGCTTCAGGTTATTTTATCCGAGCTTTTGATCCCCTTCCAAGGAGTACATGAATCCTGTCATGAGTCTCAGGCAAGAGTGGGAGTAAAATACTATGCGTAGTTCATGAAAAAAAATAAATCTATAATTTGTTCTGTAGACACCAGTGTCCTTTATTCTCCTTGCGTACTATTCTATGACATTTTCCTGTGTTTCACCCCCCTCTAGTGGAACAACTATGTGACAGAAATTTAGTAATAAAAAACTGGAAGTGTAATATTACTGAGAAATAGTTACCAAACAAAAATGATTGTAAGCTTGCGAGCAGGGTTCTCTTACCTCTCTGTATGTATTACCCAGTATTGCTGTATTAATGTTTGTTCCCAATTGTAAAGCGCTACGGAATTTGCTGACGCTATATAAATAAATTATGGTAATGATGATGAATATTAAGAAAACATATCTACTCACCATTCAGAGCGTAATATAATTTTATATAGCTCTAAGAACTGAACACTGCAACATTTTATGTGATCTTAGTGTTGTGGCTTCAATTACCAATCAACTTTTACATACAGCAAGAAAAATCTGATAGTAAGTATCATATGGTCCCAAGACATAGTATTAACCTGCAACAGTATCTATAATACTTACCATCTTTGGTTTCATGTCAAGTATTATATGACTCCGCTTTCCATAACAGAGTCTCTTGAAGAAACCTTGATCAGGGCTCACTCCTAGTTCAAATGCTGAATTTGATCAGGGTTATTTTGAGTCTTTATCTAAGGTTACCATAAATGAATAAAGTGCAAAATGTGTTTTATGTGTCAGCATTTTTTGAGTAAAGCTGAATTTAGCTGCAGTGCCAAGTCCAAACCCTAATCCTTACTGGGAACCTTGTATGGCAGTCTGGGAATCCTTCCAAGGTGAAAAATTGCAACAGCCATACCTAACTCTTAAAGCAATAGGTGAAATTAATAAACGGAATTAGAAAACTCTATAAATAGAGAGTGCATATTTGAAAAAAGGTAAATGAGAGATGGAGACCGAATAAACCATTTTAGAAATCCACCCAGCTGCTAACGGTATAAACAAACTATGGGGAAAATTCTATTGCTGGCGATGTGGCATGTAGTCATCGCGCAGCACACTTTGCTGGCAATTATGGTGGAAATCTCCGCTCATTTTCCCTTGGCGAGGAAAAACGTGCAAAGATTTCTCTCAAATTTCCACCGTGAGATGTCTGTCTAGCAGACAATCCGGAGACACCTCACGGCTAATTGAACTCCCCCCTATGTGTGTATATATACTGCCCACTGACAGCAGCAAGAACCTACAAAATAGCACTACCAACCAAATGCTGTGTAACACAAAAATATACTAAAAGATGCAGGAAACCAGGTGCTCTCAATGTTAAAATATTAACAATGAATAAAAGCATATATAAAAGTACTTGTAATAGAGTCATGGATAATCCTGTTTTCACAAAAACAGCTTCTTGTGTTAAGCAATAAATGGTCCTGTTCCTAATATCCTTAACGTGTCATTCTCATTGAATAGATTTACCATAAAAGAAAAAACTTATAGCATGTAATTTTCAATCCATTTAAAACACAAGGGGCCTGATTCATTAAGGAACTTAAATTAAGAATTTTCTTATTTAAGTCTCCTGGACAAAACCATGTTACAATGCAATCGGTGAAAATTAGTATTCTGTTTTGCACATAAGTTAAATACTGTCTGTTTTTCATGTAGCACACAAATACTTGATAGCTTATTTGTACACTGAAATTTAAAGTTGATATTTGTGTGCTACATGAAAAAACAGTCAGTATTTAACTTATGTGCAAAACAGAATGCTAATTTTCACCAATTGCATAGTAACATGGTTTTGTCCAGGAGACTTAAATAAGAAACTTCTTAATTTAAGTTCCTTAATGAATCAGGTCCCAGAAGTGTAAGTGTAAGGAACTTCTTATGTGAATGCACTGCTATGGATTTGCAAGCAGGTGAAATAAAGGTACCACTCCCTGCGTGGTGATACACACTAAAGGATAGATTCAAAGCAGCTAAATGATGTACCTTAAGATTTTTCTCCGTTGATCCCAATATGGATGCTTCAACCAACTCTCAAGTGCCAGAAGTATGTGTGGATAAGACAAGGGAAAAACGGAATCTAGAGTTATAAAATTTTTATTGAACAAAACTACTAAAATATATAATAAACTCACAAAAAAAGACATAGAAGTTGCATAGTGTGATACTTTAATTCTAAACAATGTGCTGTTGAGTTTTTAATTGGCCACTATATGTAAAAAACCCTTGAGGGTGGAGGGTTATCTTGGATGCCAAGGGTAACTCCAAAACTGGTTTATACGAACCTATATGGTCACAGTATTCAGGATTACTTGGTCCGCAATAAAATTATTAGTGGGAATCAACATGGATTTGTGAGCGATAGGTCATGTCAAACTAATCTAATTAGTTTCTACGAGGAAGTTAGTGGGAACTTAGACCAGGGCAGGACAGTAGATGTGGTCTACTTAGATTTTGCAAAGGCCTTTGATACAGTACCACACAAAAGAGGTTGGTTTACAAAATAAGGGAACTGGGTCTAGGAATCAAAATTTGTACTTGGATCGAAAACTGGTTAGAGAATAGGGAACAGAGAGTTGTGATAAATGGAACATTTTCTAATTGGTCAAAAGTCTTAAGTGGAGTACCTCAAGGTTCCGTGCTGGGACCACTCCTTTTTAATATATTTATTAATGACCTTGGTGATGGTTTAGAGAGTAAAGTTTCTATTTTTGCAGATGACACTAAACTCTGTAAGGTAATAAAATCAGAGCAAGATGTAGCTTCTCTACAGAGGGACTTAAATAAACTGGAGGATTGGGCGGCCAAATGGAATATGAGGCTTAACACAGATAAATGTAAGGTTATGCATTCAGGGATCAAAAACAAGAACTTAATCTATAAATTAAATGGAATTAATTTAGGAGAATCTATATTGGAAAAGGATTTTGGAGTGCTCGTAGACAGTAGACTTAGCAATAGTGCTCAATGTCAAGCAGCAGCTGCAAGGGCAAACAAAGTATTGGCATGCATAAAAAGGGGCATAGATGCAAGGGAAGACAGTGTAATTTTGCCACTGTATAAATCATTGGTAAGACCTCATCTTGAATATGCAGTACAGTTCTGGGCACCACTCTATATAAACGATAATTTGGAACTAGAAAGGGTTCAGAGAAGGGCGACAAAATTGATAAAGGGTATGGAGTGATTAAGTTATGAGGAAAGGTTAGCCAGTTTAGGCATGTTTACTTTAGAAAAGAGGCGTCTAAGGGGAGATATGATTACTATGTACAAATACATTAGGGGTCAATACAGAGAGCTTTCATGGGAACTTTTTACCCCAAGGACCATACACAGGACACGTGGTCATCCCCTAAGGTTAGAGGAGAGGAAATTTCACAACCAGCAAAGGAAGGGGTTCTTTACAGTAAGGGCAGTCAAGATATGGAATTCATTGCCAGGGAAGGTTGTGATGGCAGATTCAATAGATATGTTTAAGAAAGGGTTAGACAAATTTTTAGCGGAAAGGTGTATCCAGGGATACGACCGTTAATTTAAAATGAAGGATAGTAGTGGATATAGGGTAAAAATAGGACTGCAATATTGAGTCTGGGGGAATTTTCATAATTGAAACAGATTGGAGGTTGCTTACTTTGGATTAATTTCAAATATAAGTGCAGGATTGCAGGAGATCCAAAATAGGTTGAACTTGATGGACTGGTGTCTTTTTTCAACCTCATCAACAATGTTACTATGTTACTATGTAATAACCTGGCACATGTTTTGTTATGTTTGCTCCCTGAACTTCCTATTTAGTAGATCTTCCCATAGTAATTGCAGAAAATGTTAACACTATTACTGACCTTGCAATTGACAGATCCCTAGAAGTACTTGCCACGAGTGCCACCTGGGAAGTATCCCTTCACTTTTACAAATATTTTACATGCTTGATGTGTGGAGACTTTTATATCCAGATAATACTATACATATATCACGTAGACACAATTGCAATGTCTAGGTTAGATTATATCTGTCACGACTGATAGTGGGTACCTGCTGTTGTTGGCGCCACTCAGAGGAAGGCGCGGAGTCTAACGTGCCCCTGGTATTCACCAGGAACCCCCGCAAGGAAGTATGGACTCCGCTGCAGGGACACGCAGGTCGCGGTCCTTCCTAGAGTCCACAGCGAGATACAAGGAGGTGTCAGACAGGCCGGGTCAGCAACGTTCAGGTAGGAGAGGTACAAAGGGAAATCCAGAAGAATGGTGAGGCAAGCCGGGTCGGTAACTTTCAGGGAGAACAGTACAAAGGCAGAATCCAAATAGGGGTGGTCAAACGGTCCGGGTCAAAAGGTCACAAGCAGCACGAGGATAGTCAGGAACGAATACAGCAACTGGTATACACAAACGCTGGAGGCAGGAAGACCTGATACTCTGGCACTGGTGAGAGGGCAGGAAGAGGTTTAAATACTGTGGTAACCCAATCAGAATCAGCGCTGCAGCGCTGTCATACCTGCCGCCGGGAATCCTTCATAGCGTCCAGTTGCCTAGCAACGGGGCGCGTCATCACACCCAGAGGTCGGATGGCAGGGGGATCCGGAAGTGATGCGTCTGGTTGCTATGCAACCAGACGCGCTGTCAGCAGACAGGCGGGCGTGCGGAACGGCGCCTGACAATATCCTTCTCTCATCATTTATCTCTAAATATTGGTACAGTAATTTGGTTTCATACCTCAGCATGGGTAGATCTGGACTGTACCTTGGGCACCTGGATTTTGTTAGCTTGACTTTTGGCTAGAATTGTTATTGTCACGATCCAGCACTCACCCGAGCCTGTGTGACATGTATGTGACAGAGTTTATTCAAAACATCCATCTGGTCTGTTTAAAAATTATTAAAACTCTCCATGTCTAGCCAACACACTAACTTTGTCTTACCAATTATACCAACACCAAGGTTTTTTACGAAGCGTTGACACTCTTGCTTAAGTCTGACACATGAATTCGTAAGAACACAGAGACATGCACTTATTAAATTTAATTTTAATTTAAATGGAAATGAAATCCACAATGCTTAAGATGAAAACAATTAACAAAATGACATCCAAAAATATAATACAATACAATAGTTTCTTGTAAAATAAAATGGAATAAAATAATAGAGATGGTACACTCACAAATGTTTCATTTTCTGTTTGCTGGGAGAAGCAGGTATAAAGGGGCACATCTCAATATGAAATGGACTCCCAAAGAGAACAAATCTGTTAGATTTATAGAGCATTTAAACATGCTGCAAGTACACACAGCCCCCTTCTACTGTGATGTCAGGACCAGAAAGTCTGTGTAAATGCAAATTAGTTGTTTGTGACCTCTGTTCAAACACCTTTCAAGTCAGGTTTTATTTACACTGGCCTAACTTCTTACTAGAATATCCTACAAAAATAATATTACCTCTACACAGCAGGCCACAAGATTCCCTCCTGTAAGTATGACATTTGAAAAAATATGACATTATCCTGTGTCCTTATTTCCCCTCAGTCACACTTATCTCAGCTGTTCAGTCATCTAGTTGAGATGTCCTGAGACGTTCGTCTCTCTGCTACTCTCATCACATCCTCCCATTCCCGGTTACAGGACTTTTTTTGGGCTGCACCCACTTGTGGAATTCCCTGCCTCGCTCAGTAAGACTTTCCTCTAGTCTTCAAACCTTCAAGCGTTCTCTGAAAACTGACCTCTTCAGACAAGCTTATAATATTCCTCAACCAACATTTTATTCTCCCTAGGTTACCATATTACAACCCTTTACACAGCTAACACAAGACAACAACCCTCTGACCAACATTGCTGTGTGACTGATCACACATCCCACTGAATACTTTTTACCTTTGCATTCTAGCTGGTCCAATGTGCAATATGATGTAGCACATGCCCCTGTGTTTCAAACTTCCATTGTCCCATAGATTGTAAGCTTGCGAGCAGGGTTCTCTTACCTCTCTATCTGTATGTATTACCCAGTATTGTCTTATAAATGTTTGTTCCCAATTGTAAAGCGCTATGGCATTTGCTGGCGCTATATAAATAAATGATGATGATGATGATATCACAGATCACAAAGAATGTGAGGGGTTTGTTTGTTGAATATCCCCGAGGATATTAAATAAGCCTGAAAAATACATTTTATAACCTTTTATATTTTACGACCCATGTCATAAATTGGTATTGGGCACTCATCTGTAACTACATGTCTGGAACTCTCTATTCATAAATACTTCATGGGGAGAACAATAGAGTTTAGCACAGTCAAAGAGATACATTAATTTAGTATCCTTTCAGGTTTTAACCCGTAGCTGGACAGAAGAGTTCATCTAAGCCACACTAAGCTAATACTGTTAATATATTCAGAAACATATATTTGCAGTTTTATATGACTAGTAAAATTACCTTGCATATGATAGTTATCAATTTGGATTCTCAAGGGAATAGTACATTAAGCCCCAATCTGACTGAAAGGATTCACTCTGAATTCTATATCAAACTTGATGAAAAGCTCACTTCTGAGACAAACAGAGCTATTTTTCCCAGAGGATGGAGTGTCTTAGTCCCTTCTATAAGGCTAAACCAATTGGAACTTCTCAAACTGACATTATCCAGAGAAGGTATTGCAGATGATAAAGCAGCTACCTAACTTTAATTCCATAATCTGTAAAAATTTCTTGCAATGAACCAATCCTTCTGGAAAAGAGGTGAATCTTTCTAAAGGGAAAATCTGGGAATTCCACAGTGACAATATTTTAATTTAGTGGCCTCTGGGAGACTTGATTCATCACATTGCTCTTTATATTGATACCCTGGTAGTTATTGTCTTTACTGCCCCATGTCCCCTTAGTTAGATGCAACACACTTCACTTGAGCCCTTCTTCTATATTGCTTTATAAAAGATAGAGTGGGGGAAATTTCAAAGATTGCTTGGGCAAAATCACCTTGACCTCTCCATTCACCTTATCTGTAACACCTCTAACTTTGAGCTGAATATGTCCAAGAACAGGTTACAGGTGTGGAACGGTGGGGACTTGACTGTTATTGGGTGACTCGTAGGCTTCCAGACCAATTTAGAAATCCTTTTATGAACTTTCAGGGGAAATTTTCAACTACCCAAAAACATGTTATTTTCTTCAAATGAAGACACTAGATTAGTGCTTTGCCTGGATTGCAACCCACATATATTGTGGTTTTCGAACTTATTATGGTAATATGTAAGATACTTAACTGTTTGAGGTTTTCTTAGCAGTATCTATGGCTAGTTCCGAGCTTCTTATGATCCACACCAAAGGGTAAATGTATCAAACTGCAGTTCCATCAAAACACTGATTTTTGATTGCCATATTAAAAAGAGGCAATTTTACTAAAGGAAAAACTAACCAGGTTGCCATTTTAAAAATTGCTGAAAATCATTGATTTGCTGAAACAACAGTTTAATACATTTACCCACAAATCTTGTGCATGTGCACAACTTTAAGTGACAGCACCTATATTAATTCAGACCTGGAATCCCTCAGACACCTGTTATTGGGTTTTCTGCCTGAACAGAACGGTTCTTAGCCATTAATTAACAGTGGTTAGCAGAAGTGCTAACCACTTAGCCACTTAGGTGGATAAGTGGTTAGCACTTCTGCCTTACAGCACTGGGTTCATGAGTTAAATTCCCGGCCATGGCCTTATCTGTGTGGAGTTTATATGTTCTTCCCGTGTTTTCATGGGTTTCCTCCAGGTGCTCCGGTTTCCTCCCAAACTCCAAAAACATACTGGTAGGTTAATTGGCTGCTAACAAATTGACCCTTGTCTTTGTGTCTGTCTGTTAGTGAATTTAGACTGTGAGCTAAAATGGGGCAGGGACTGATGTGAGTTCTCTGTACAACGCTGCATAATTAGTGGCGCTATATAAATAAATGATGATGATGATGTCTTATTGCATTACTATTGCTGGCCTTCTCTTAGTTCATAACCATCATCCCTTGATGCCTGGCCTTATATTAGTGCCTGTTTTTACTTCAAATTTGTACCGCTTTCTGTCCATTTGCCTGTGACTCAGCCTGCGTGATCTCTCTCCCTCTTTTATTTGTTGCTCATCAGCGACTAAATTCACTAGTCTTGGGAACAACCAAGTACTGGTTAAAACACTAATGTTTTTGGGAAAACATGCTCGTAAGATTAAAGACCAGCACTAGCATAGCTACAGTCAGGGCTGTCGAGAGGCCAGGGGGCCCGGGCCGGGCCTCACTACTAATTTTTAATTTATATTTTTTTAAATTTTTTACTTGCAATCTTTCTGGGTTTTTTTCCCCCTTTATTTTTTTTTCTCCCGCAGGGGGGATGGGTTGGGGGGTGTCCGTCTGTTCATTGGTGGGGGGAGCTGGAACAAAAAAAAAATAGTACATCATACTCACGTGAGGCAGCGCCGGCGTCCCTCCTCTCCTCCATTCACACTGACTGGTCGGGTGTGACATCACAGAGTGAAAAAAAGGGGGAGACAGGCACAGAGTGAAAAAAAAGGGGGAGAGGCACAGAGTGAAAAAAGGGGGAGAAAGGCACAGAGTGAAAAAAGGGGGAGAGAGGCACAGAGTGAAAAAAAAGGGGGAGAGAGGCACAGAGGGAAAAGGAAGGGGGAAGAGAGGCACAGAGTCAAAAAAAGGGGAGAGAGGCACAGAGTGAAATAGAAGGGGAGAGAGGCACAGAGTGAAATAGAAGGGGGAGAGAGGCACAGAGTGAAAAAAAAGGGGGGAGAGAGGCACAGAGTCAAAAAAGGGGGAGAGAGGCACAGAGTAAAATAGAAGGGGGAGAGAGGCACAGAGTGAAAAAGAAGGGGGCAAAGCAGCATGGAGGGCGCAGTGTGAGCATAAGGGGGCACAGTGTAGTTGTGATGAAGGGGTACAGTAATGTGTGTATAATGGCACAGGGGGCTTGTTGCAATGTAGTGTGTGTGAGGTAGGTGGTGGCTAATTAATGGGTGCTATTTTGTTTCTAGGGTGATGGTGAGGCAATTTAATAGTGGGGACTATTAATTTAAGATGGAGTGGTTTGGGGGCTATTGAATGTGGGGGTGAGTTTGAGGAGAATGAGGTCTATTTATTAAATGTGACTATGAATTATTTAATGGCAGTGATGGTTGCGGGAAATAGGTATTGCTGGGGCTGTTTGCAGGAAGGGAAATAGGTTTATTTATTAAATGTGAATACTATTATTTTAATATTGGGGCTGGAGGAAGGCCTAATTATTAATCTTGGGTGCTATTGATTTAACGCTGGGGCTGGCTGTAATTTTCTAAATGTAGCCATTTTTTTTTCCAAATAGGTCTTCCAACATTCCAGGATCCAGACAAGCCGCAACTAAAGAAACCAGCAGCCACAGGTGGTGAAAGTGAGAAGAACAGGTAGGAGAGAGCAGCATAGTGTGAAATGTTGTGATTCTAGTAGGGACAATGCCAATTTTTGGTGAGTGTTGTGCCCAATGTAAGGTGCAGGCCAAGACTGAACTCTATTTGTACACACTGCATTCTTTCTATGCTACACTGTGGTGCTAGATGTCCTGAAAGTCAGGAGTGCTTGGACATATGTCACGCGCCGGTGAATTCAGGACCTAGTGATTTTGATGTGGTAGCCATGCCCCAATTGCGCATTGCCACGCCCCCAATTGCATGACAACACCCTTGAAAAATTTTGCGCTGCCACTATGAGGGGGGCCCCATGAATTTGTTGTACCGGGGCCCTGAATTCCTCTTGGCAGCCCTGGCTACAGTAGCTGACCTGTTGTAGCTGGTGACCCTAACAGTTTGTATGACAAGCTTTTATTAAAACATGTTTTTGGAGAGGATTACGTCCAGGTTGACTGCCTGTGAAATATTTAAATTATATGAAAAGGTTATATGTGTATGTTCTAAGAATTATTGTAAATGCAGATAAATGATAAGTTCAGTTGTTTTGAAGAGTATGGTGGGGGAGGTAGGAACATTATACTGTACATGTAAAAACAGATTCAGCTGCCATATGTTTAATAAAGTAGGAGGATAAGGTGACACTGATATAATGAATGACTAGAAGTGTAGCTCTCACTTGTCTTTCTTTGCAATGTTTTGATATATGCTGCTCTGACAATATATAGTATATATATATATATATATATATATATATATATATATATATATATATATATATATATGATGGATACATTCTGTCAGTACTGTATTTTTTAGGCAATCTAGCACGGTTTGGAACCACCTTAGAAATTATTTTACATTAATTTTAATTACTCTTTTCATTCATTTCCTTTTTTGCTTCTTGATTGAGTCACCAATCCTTCTTAGCAAAAGGAGTGTAGGGATGGACTTGTGGGGTGACAGGTACTAATTTACATAGTATTCACTCACAAAGGCTATGGCACTGTCAACTTCACACAGCCCTACATACTATTTAAATGAGCATAGTTTCTTTCCAAAAATAGAGGACCACAGAGGGAGTTTTTATGGATATCATAGGACTAAAATATTTATTGTTCACAAGAACTACTAAAGTGTAGTTACATTCATGGCCAGGATTAAGAAGAGTGAGAAGGTCTCCTGTAGCAATTGGCAATGGATGTTGTCCTGCACATGGCTGTGTATAATAGGCTTTAAAGGTTATAGCGATGAAACATAATATCCTATTCAAGGAATGGGAGGCTTAGAGATTTACTCAGATGGGTTGTTAAAAAGATCCATCGGTATTTAGTTTGGAAATTTGACTGTTGTGAAGATATTCATGTGCTTCACTTTGGTTCCCAGTGTGTAGAATACCTTAAGCTTTTGCCGAAACTAGAATCTTATACTATGATTCAAAGTGAAGCAAAATAAAAAGACAAATAAAAGGGAACTACTTATAGGGGCTTATAGTGACAATTGTACTCATCTAACCAACAAGGAGACATACAATTTCATATCTATTGACATTGTACTGTACTGATATATCCCAAAATAAAATAAAGACTGACATTAATATCCTAAAAGGGTTTTTGGCCACCACCAATTTCTGTGAAGTTATTGACAGGCTAAACTTCCTATTGATATTTATAGTCACTAATTTGTTTTACATTGCATGTTTCAACAATGCACACACATCATGGTTGAACATTAGGAGTTTTCACCTACATTATTTACTACAAGTTGAATATGTGTTTCCCTAAAACTCCCATGTCAATATTATTTGGCATCTTCCTCAGACAATGCTGAATAGCTTGACCATCCTACCATTTTTATACATGCTGGGATGGTAACTATCTAATTAATTAAGCAAAATACTGTAAAAACAGTTATTTGGTATAGTGGAAGGTGGGAGTGATGAGGTTATATATTGTGAACGACACCTACAAGTATCTATGTGCAGTTCCATTTATTTCTGACACCACATACAGCAACCCCATTTCCATATAGCCCCAAACCAGATCTAGCTCTTCTTCTGCACCTTTATGCCTCCTATTTTGCTGCAACACAATATACATTAAAAAAAACTGAATGTATCAGTGGGCGCCCTGCTGCCCTTCCCCCCTAGAATCTTTCTGCCTCCGCAGGTACACAAACTGTGTTGGGAGGAAGACATGGTTGAGACTCTTGATCTTGAGAGAACCCCCCCTGAATACACGGATGTTTAACACAGTCACATGTGGGCAGACTCTAGTGCAGTGTTGTGGTGCAGTGCATATGAAATATTGGGCACCAGGCCATCTCAGTTCAAAACACAATAAAACTGTCACCGTAGGAGGCACTGGCTGGTATTTACACAACTGAACAGGGAGGCGCGGAGTCTAACGCACCCCCGGTCTTCACCAGGTACCCCCGCAAATAGGTATGGTCTTGGCTGCATGTGATGCGCAGGTCGCGGTTCTCCAAGTCAGTTACCAGCGGAGTGAAGAAGACAGGAATAGTCGGCTGGTCCGGGTCAAACCAAACAGTAGCGTAGTACACGGAGAACCTGAAGCAGCGTCAGGAACAAGCAGAGGGTCAATGCTAAACAGACTGTGCAGTACCAAATGGGAATCCAGGAGAGTAAGTCAAGGGACAAGCCAGGAGTCAGCAGAACACAATTGGGAGAAAGCAATAGGTAGTGCTGGAGCTGGAGTTAACCAATACTCTGCACCCTAATGGTGTCAGAGTGTTCCTTAAATAGCAGGGGGTGAAGGATGATGCCTAGCAATGAGACGCGATCATTTCTGTGCATGAGCGCACAGCAAGGCCCCGGAAACCGGAAGTGTCTACCAACAGTGGGTCCCGTTGACTAGCAATGGGACACACTGAGCAGTGAAGAGAGGCGACCGTCCCCTGCACCTAGGAAGGGTGCGTGGATTGCGTCTGACAGTAATCCTCCCCCTCCTCTCAGAACGGGTGGCTTGGTTCCTCAGAAACTCCCTCATGAGACAAGGAGCCTGAAGATCCTCTTTGTAAACCCAAGATCTCTCTTCAGGGCCATAACCCCTCCAGTGCACCAGGAATTGAGCTTTGCCTCTAAGGAGACACGATTTTAAGATTCATTCTACCTCGATTTCTTCACCCTGAACAGTCTTGATAAGAGGAGGTGGAGGAGAGGAACCCTGGGTAAATTCGTTAAGGACAACTGGCTTCAGTAAGGAAATATGAAAAGTATTATGTACCTGGAGAGAAGGAGGTAGCCGGATTTTGTAGGTAACAGGATTGATTATCTGAGAGATAGGAAAAGGACCAATATAGCGGGGTTCGAGCTTCATGCAAGAGACCTTGAGCTTAAGTTTACGGGTGGCCAACCATACTTTATCCCCTACATGGAGAACCGGAAGTTTTCTACGGTGGCGATCCGTAAAACTTTTGTAGAGATTTGAAGATTGTTGCAATTTGGACTGTACTTGGGACCAAACCTGAGCAAAATCACGAACCATACTCTGGGCTACAGGCACTGAAGATTCAGTTAGCTGTGAGAGTGTTAGTAACACAGGATGTTTCCCCAAAAGAATGAAGAAGGGGGACTGACAAGTGCACTTGTGTTGATGGTTGCTGTGAGAAAACTCTGCCCAAGGTAGAAACTCACTCCACGAGGAGTGACGCTCAGAGCAGTAGCAACGAAGATACGATCTTAAGTCTTGGTTGACTGGTTCGGTCTGGCCATTTGTCTGCGGGTGATACCCAGAAGAAAATTTCAGGTTAATACCTAAGTGTTTACAGAACGTTCACCAGAAGTTAGAGACAAACTACCCCCGCGGTCCGAAATCACTTCCAGAGGACAACCTTGAAAGCGTAAGATAAAGTAGGAGCGGATGGTAATCCCTTTAGAGGAATGAAGTAAGAAAACTTGGAAAAAACGGTCAACTACTACCCAGATGAAATTGTAACCATGGCTGTTGGGGGGTCAGTGATGAAATCCTTGGAAACACTGGTCCATGGGGACTCCAGTACTGGTAGAGGAAGGAGGAGACCCAGACGAGAACGTCTAGGGGTTTAATGTCTGTAACAAATCTCGCAAGCTGAAATATATTTCTTAACATTGGCTACCCAGGGAAGGCCACCAGTAGAGACGAGAGAGAAGAGCCACTGTTTTCTTGATACCGGCATGTCCAGCAAACTTGGACCTGTGAGCCCATGCCAAGACCTTGGTGTGCAGGTGGGTGGAGATGAAAGATCTGCCAATGAGAGGGGTTTTGACAGAGGTCAAGGCTAGAATTTTAGACTGAGAGATAATGGGCTGAAATACCGGAGAAGAATTGGAGTCAGCGGGGTCGAAAGACCTAGAAAGAGCATCAGCACTGAAATTCTTGGTGCCAGGACGGAAAGTCAAAATCAACTGGAATCAGCTGAAAAACAATGACCACCGAGCCTGTCTTGGATTTAGCCATTGAGCAGAGTGAAAATAGGTTACATTTTTATGGTCAGTAAACACTGTGACGAGAAAGAGAGCCCCCTCCAATAGGTAGTGCCATTCTTCAAGGGCATCTTTGATGGCCACAGTTCCTTGTCACAGATACAGTAATTGGCCTCATTGGGAGAATTTTTTTTGACTGGAATCCACACGGTCTGAGCTTACCGGACGAATCCTTTTGAGAGAGCACTGCCCCTATTCCTACCGCAGAAGCATCAACTTCCAAAAAGAAGGGTTTGCTTTGATCCAGGCTGACACAGAACAGGGGCAGAGGAGAATGCCTGTTTCAAGGCCTTAAATGCAAGAATGGCCTCCTGGGGCCAAGATTTGACTTGTCTTCCTTTACGGGTTAGAGAGGTAATGGGAAGAATAAGGGTAGAAAAAATCTTAATAAATTGTCGGTAATAATTGGTAAACCCAATGAAGTGTTGGGTAGCTTTTAAACCGACGGGTTGGGGCCAATTGAGAATAGCCTCGACTTTGCTCGGATCAAATAACCAAGAAAGGATACCTGAGACTGTTCAAAGAGACATTTCTCCAGCTTACAGTTCAAATGATTCTCCCGTAGACGACTGAATACCTCCTTAACGTGGTTACGGTGGGATGAGAGGTCTTGAGAAAAAATCAACCGCCGTGCCCCCAACCCTTCCACTTGCTGGGAACCTGGGACTACCTCCTCCCTCCCAGGTCCCGGATAGAAAAATGGCTCCCCTCTCTCGACGCATATCCCCGTTAAACACACCCTCATTAACCGATGACCACGCCCTCATCAATGGCGCGGCCACTCGTGTCATCAGGCAGCAGGGCCTAACAGCTACCCTTCTTACAACACGCAATCATAAACTTCCATGTGTCTACTGCAACTTAAACTAATGCATATAAATATTTAATTGGTTGTCATGGTGTTGAAGTCGTATAATTGGATGAACGAAAGTATATTGGTTTAATATTGGTTTGCCGTGCGTATTGGGAAGTGTACGCCACGTGTTACGCGGCGTGACGCGATCGCACGGTAAAATACGCACGCACACACTCGCATTACAACAGTTAGTTATTTATATAATTTCATATTGGTTCTGTTACACTGTAATTCAGGAGCAGATAGTATTCGGTTTATTATTAGTATATATATATATATATATATATATATATATATATATATATATATATTAAAACAATGTGGAAAAGACAACGGCGCTCAGTGCAAACACCAATGATCAAGTGTTTAAAAACCTGTGCTCAAAATATTTAAAGTCACATACATTAGGCTGCTTCCCTTTGATACATCAGCTTGCAGATGTACAATCTAAATAAACAAACGAGAAAAAGAAGCGCCAAAACATAGTGTGATATTGCCAAGTTGGAGCAGTGATCAGATTGATTATCAAATTATCCTCGTACCAGATAAATAATATAATTTCGCTTATCTGAGACAGTATTCCTCTGCAAACTCCAGATCCTTCTTATGCAGATTAGGGTATTCCAAACTATAACTCAGATAGAAAATAGCAAACAATAGAGTAGTGCGTTTTAACAAAAGTGAAACATCATTTAATTCATAAAATTGTATCCATAGACAACAAATTCATTGCCCGTACATTATATAAAATCAATTCAAGCTTATCTGTGCACTAAAATCATCCACAGTCCAGTTATGATCTCGCCAAACACCGGTAATCCTGGCTCCTTGACATCAATATACCGACAGGGAAAAAGATTCCTCAGCCCTTTCAGGCAAGTGACAATGCGTCCTCAGCTGGTGAATCCGAAAAACGAGTGCACCTCAGAAAAGATCCTTGACGCGTTTCGTCTGTTAGACTTTATCCTTTTGATAAAGTTCCTCAACAAAGGGTGGATTGACGGACGCGTCGCATAAAGCAGGAAAGAACGTAATGCGTCTAATACCTGTGGTTCACTGTGTGTTGCGAAACCGAATGTCCGTTGTTGCATAGACTAAAGGAACGCTAATTAGAATCTAGGGACAAGAAAGAAAAATGTTTCTTTTTATTGTTGTTTTATGTTTTAAAGTGTATTGCATTGCTGTGCATATGTGTACTTCCTGCTGTGCGTACGCAAACTTCCGGTAGATTTTCCACGTGGTTGAACAATAGTTTTGATAGTTATTATGTGCATACTGTAAGCACATGGTAAAGTCTCTGAAAAGATAGTGCCATTGTTTGGGAAAGTTATTTTCTGTGCAGAAAA
The DNA here is from genome assembly GCF_038048845.1 of Mixophyes fleayi. Classification (NCBI taxonomy): domain Eukaryota; kingdom Metazoa; phylum Chordata; class Amphibia; order Anura; family Limnodynastidae; genus Mixophyes; species Mixophyes fleayi. Next base: position 163,449,237 of record NC_134404.1, on the reverse strand, counting down.
CTAAGGTGTATATGTTTGGTGATTGTATGATTTTGAAGTGAAAGTTGATTTACTGTCAAAAAGACAGGGATATCGGTTGCCGTTTGACGAGGCGGGCTTGCAACCGAGGTAGTATACAAGGCAGGTATACTGGCAGCAAAAGCCCTGTTTGAAAAGAGAACAGTTAAAAAGCTTTTGGGAACTTTCTCCCCAAGAGTAACCGCAAAGTTTAGCAATAGTTAGTATTGCTAAGCGGTGCGATCGGACCGCATGGTTGTACAACCGTGCTTGTGACTTGGGTTGAACGGCTGAGAGGAATTACGCTGGTACAAACGGGTATAAAACCCCGGTACTACCAGTTCAGTAATACTCAACAGAATTTTGTGGAGAGCCAGGATATCGAGGAGCTGATATTTCTGTTGTCCATAGTGATATTTCTGGGTTAGGAGGTGCGTGGGCGTAGCCTGTGAAACCGTCCACGGATAAAAAAAAAAATCTCTAGTAAGTTCTGTTTGAAAGGAGAACAGGTAAAAAGTCTTTTTTTGCGTAGCATTGAGAAATAGGTTGTTTTCACAATGGGTGCTAAGCAAACGCTAGAGATGGTTGATGTTGTGCTGCTTAAGGAAGGACCAATTGATTCCGCAAGGTTCCGTATGTTTAATAAATATGGTGCGTATGCAACGGCATACTGCGACAAATGGGTCAAGATGACCCGGGAGTGTGTGAAACCTTTCCCAAACATAGGTAGTTTCGAAGCAGAGGTGTTAAATAATGTTAGAGATAAAGTGCGGTTGATCAAATCAACGAAAACGAGAACTAGACATGATGATTGTTTAAAATGGTGGCAAATGGGAGGTAGCACGTGGCAGAGCAGCGTATGCACAGCGGAAATCAGAGTACCGGAAATGAGCGTTCCGGAAGTGTGCATTGCAAAGCGTGGCGAACTGAGCGCAAACACGCCCCCGATAAATTCGGTCGGGGCGGGAAGTACAGCCAATACCAAAAATGTGAAAACTGTAACTAGTAACGTGTATGTTGTTTTAAGTAATGTTAAAAGTAATGTTTCAGGACAAAGAAAAGGGACGGTCCCACCAGCAGGGGCAGCTGCTGAAAGTGGTGAGAATAATGAAAAGGTTAACACAGGGGGAGACATCCATTGTACTGCAGTAGCAATTTCAGCAACTAGTTTTAATGATTTGGTAGACTTACATCCTGTCTGCACAACAGCAGTTCCCAATGGGAAAGCAGACAGGAATAGTGATGTTCCCTTAAAACATGTAGCAAAGCATGATCCATGCACTAGGTCTGAAACATTTTCAATTTTGTCTGATTTCCCTGATCCTAGGAAAGATTTGACCAAATGTCAGAAGTTTATTAGATATTATGGTAATATGTATGAGCCAACTAATAACGATTGGCGAGTATTATTGAAGACCTGTCTTCCTCTCAATACTGATATACAAAAGTTCATTAAGGATTGTATGTTGGAGGAGGATGAATCCTTAACCGAGGATGATAATCAAGACAATATTAGACATATAATCACACAGTTGGCCATATATTTTCCAGTGATAGTGGACTGGAGTAAAAATTTTACTATCCAGCAAAAAGATAGTGAAAATGCAGCAGACTATTTTTGCAGAGTTTTGATAGCAATGGGCAAATATACTGGGGTACCAGACATAAAAGATAATGTATATTACAGGGAGGTTGCTGTTAAAGTTCTAATGGATGGCCTCAGGGAAAACTTGAAAAGAAGGGTGCAAACTTCATTACCAAACTGGAAAGGAATCACTGTAAGTGTTCTCAGGGAGTCAGCTATAGGACATGATAAAAATATATGTAAAGAGGAAAAAGCACTAAGTGATAGGGTAATGATAGTAAGTATCCCAGCATTAGAGGGACTGCACACGCGACCACCAGCATACAACCCACATAACAGGAAACCCAGGATAGTGAGATGTTACAATTGCAGAGAAGAAGGACACATTAGGAGAGATTGTAAAAAGAAAGAGAAACAACATGAGTTGAGGAAGTGTTTTCAAGGCAATAAAATAGGACACCTAGCAAAACATTGTGCAGACATGACAGGGACGTGCTTCTACTGCCGTAAGAAGGGACACATGAGTAGGAACTGTGTAGAGAGAAGAATGGATACCTGGGTTGGAAATCACATAGACATCCACAAAGGAGGCGTACACTTCTCTCAGAGGTTCCCCTACAATTGATTGCACACTCTGTAACAACTAATATTCTGGGGGAGAAATATAGCCGACTCTAGAGTTAAACTGTGGTAAGTAGTAGTGTGCAGGAAACTGATTTTTAAAAGGTAATCTTTGTTGATTTTGTTTGTTCATTTATGTTGTGAAATGTTTGTTTTCCTAAATTGCTAGCCGACGGCAAAGAATAGAAATGTTTGTTGTGTTTGCTGTTTTAAGATAACTATCTTGTTTTTCTTCTCACAGGTAAAGGGGACACAAAAGGAGTATAGACTTAGTGATCAAAAGGGGAGATAGAGAAATAGAAGAATCACTCTTGAAAGACAAATTAACAATAGACAATTGGAACACTCTTTTGTTTTAGGCTGCAGTGACTCATGATAATTTGTTTGGCTGAGAATCATTATCCAACAATGAAGTATGTACATACTTTGCTCCAAAATATTGTTTTATGTATTTCAGAGAAAATATGAGTCACTAAGAGTACATTTTTACATTTCTCTATTATAAGTTAGGAAAGTCCGTTGAAAAGGTATGTAGTCAATGATATACCGAGTTCTTACTGAACAAATGACGGACGACACTGGATGGCACTGTTAAGACCCCCTAGTCAAGTATGGGGAGGGGTCATAGTTAGCAAATAGCTAAGGGGAACAGTGGAATGAATACAGCCATTTCCCCATAGAGTCAGAGTCCAATCCAGCTGTCATTTTGTTGTAAAAATCTCCCTTTCTACATGTATGTTTGTATTTAAACCTTTGCATTCCCATCATTCATTGCTTTCCTATTTCCCATTCTTTACACAAATGCTAGTCTCTCTCTCTCTCTCTCTCTCTACCTCCCTCTCTCTACCCTCTCTCTCTCTCTACCCTCTCTCTCTCTCTCTCTCTACCCTCTCTCTCTCTCTCTCTCTACCCTCTCTCTCTCTCTCTCTCTCTCTCTACCCTCTCTCTCTCTCTACCCTCTCTCTCTCTGCTCTGGTAGAGATAAAATCAGACACAGTCTCAACAATGGGGCTAAAACATGTTTTTATTTTTTTACGAGACAAATTCAGAGATACACACACTAGATTGACATGAGTTACAGAAACAGTCAGGGGTTTTGTTTTCATGTGTATAGAAACTGCTGATTTTTTAAGCAGAACGGTTCTGTTGTGGAAATACGATACATGTTTTATAGATTGCATATCTGTTTTGTTTTTTTGTTTTGGTTCGTGCCTCCTGTACAAAAATGTGCCTTTATATGGATGCACAAAGGGTGGGGAGGACAGGAGGACAGAAGAATGCTAGAGGTTAGGCATACAGATATGCATCTCTGTATAGAACATTGGAGTAGGATTTTTACTACAAGATACGACATAATGTGAAACCCTAGAAAATGTAGAATTTTCATGTTTTATATTTTTCACTGTTAGACAGGCATGTACTGGATACTGTTATATTTGAAGAAAGTGTTATAGAAAGAGACCTCTTTGCCTTTCCCACTTAGTCAAGTAGCTGAATATGAAGTACTGAGAATGACATGTGAGTTGGCAGAGGGAAAATCGATTGATATACATTGGTCTTTAGCATTTTTCTAGTCTAGAGGGCGATGTTGAGGTGACTGAGAAATTGTTTTATAGCAATACCAGCACATGATTAGGACACTACATAGAGGACTTTATACAGTGACACAGTTACCAACTGAAGTAGCTGCTAGTAAGGTCCACACTTACATGCACAACCATACATGGCTGTCACACCAGGGAGAACATAGCTGTCAAATAGACAGCAGGGTTTTATGTGACAGCTAACAAATCTATGTTTTGTTTTGTTTTTCGTTGTATTGTTTTAGTTTTAAAATGTGAACACACACACACATGCACGCATACACATATTGGTTAATATAGGAAGATTTGTGTTACCTGAGGAATAAACTGTCTGGAAGGTGAAGAGATGTGGTGAGGAGTCTGGTGGACTCTGGAGAGATGGACGAGGTAGACCAATAGAGCCATCCCATATCCCTTCTGCTGATGGGTTTTCCTCCAGGTAAAACAAATACACGTCATCCAATTACCACCATGCAGGATCCTCAAGTATACACTGGTGTGCCAATGAAAATGTCTGGGTAGAGGTGTATTGAAATGTGTCTAATGTATTACTGTATCATACTCAAAGCTTTTGTTATTCAATGTGATAGTCCTAGAGTTATAATAGATGATAGGGGTATTCATGTTATTGATAATAGAGGTATAATGTATGAGTAGTGGTAACAAATCACATACTTTCAATTAGCCATAAACCAGGGTGAACATAAAGTAATGGTACTCGGTAGAACGAATTGAATAGAATAAGAGTTGAAACTTGATTGAAGTGACTGATAGCTTCGCCACTAGTCCTTTCCCGCTACCAAGAGATCACTCCTGGGCAGACTCCTAACCTGTCAGTTTTTGAAATGTTCTTGACCCCTCGTGAGATGAGATTGTAACTGGGAGGCTAGGTTAGACCTTGAGAGAAGGTAAATAGTGAGAGACAGCAACCGGGGAGGAAGAAGTTAGTAGCATAATCAGTCCAGCCAATTACTCTATTCAATTCAGGGGTAAAGGAAAATTTAGAAACCTTGGAGCTTGGAGAAAGTGCGAGGGGCTATTGTCTGAGTAGCATTACATTACATCCGTAAGTACGGCGATCCCATGGTTAGAAAAAAGATACACCCAGCGATGCCAGTCCAGTAATATTCGGACTTGAGCAGGCATCCTTGAGAATGATTATCATTCTTGGGAGGGTAAGGTTTTAGACCAAACAAAGTGCTGGGCGTGCTCACACGTGCCTCAGTGATTATATCAAGTAGGATTAGTTCTCTTTCCACTAAATATTCTTGAGGTACCCGAACTATGGGTGGGAGGTCACTAGGGGAAGAAGTAGGACACCTAGGTCCCTTAGTCTGAAGTCTCCCAATGCTTTGCAAACCGATCACTGTTAAATCTGAGTATTGAGAGACTGGGAAGAACGAACAGACAATAGCCCACCCACAAGTGTTGATGAAAAGAACTGGTGACATTATTAGACGTGTGTATATTAACACAAGCTGAAGGAGAATTGCATATGACATTATTGATAGACATAGGATGATGCTATTGATGAACATGAAGTGTTTAAATGTATTCTGAGCTTAAAGACATGCGTTGGACAGAAGAACCTGTTAAACTTGAAGAACTGTAGTAAAGAATTCTGTATAGCTGATACACGTTCTACTGTACCTTGTACCTTTCCAAATAATGTATTAATTGTTTTATTGCACCCTTGAAGGGCATACAAAAGGTTATCTCTAAGCTCCAGAAGTGTACGGTTTATAGTAACAGAAGAAGTCGTTTAGAGGATTAAGACTTTCTATTATGATAACTTGTTTAGATCTACAAACAGCGTGGACATACACCAAGGGGGATTTGTATTACATAACAATGAAACGTGGTACTGAGATCCTGCTTATAACATCTTTAAGGTGATAGTTTATTGTACTATCAAAGGGTGGACTGTTGAAGTCATATAATTGGATGAGCGAAAGTATATTGGTTTAATATTGGTTTGCCGTGCGTATTGCGAAGCGTACGCCACGTGTTACATGGCGTGATGCGATCGCACGATAAAATACGCACGCACACACTCGCATTACAACAGTTAGTTATTTATATAATTTCATATTGGTTCTGTTACACTGTAATTCAGGAGCAGATAGTATTCGGTTTATTATTAGTCTATATATATATATAAAGGTGTCATGCCTGATATCATATTGAAGCCCTAATCATCAGCAGCTGTCCGGTGCAGTCGGCGAATAGATCGCACATTGCATACTTTAGTTATTGATATTAGAGAGTAAACCTTTGTATGATGCTGGCTATGAAACGGAGCAGAACCCCTGGAGAGAAGACCCCCACCTTTGGATTCCTTAGATTGAATCAACCTATTACCTGTCTGGCCTGGACCCACCCAACGTCTGGACCTATAGAAACAATCTACGTCATCTCTATTGTTCACAATGAAACACTGACTGTATATATATTAGCTGCATCTCACTGGGGCCTCAGTCAACTCTGACACAGTATTCTATACAGAATATTGTCCATTGGGTCCCGTGGGTGCGCGTATGTATGTATTATCTTTTGGTATTGGCTGTGCTGTACTCTACTTTATCATAATATAATAATGTATTGAATTGTTGACGATTTACATCTGCTAAAATAAATTACTTTGTGCTTTGGACACACATACAATTGATTGGGCAATGCTTATTTTAAAATGATAGAATTACTTTAATAATGGATTATAAAATTGTGTACAATGTTCTTAAATAAGCTTTTTATGTATTTGATTTCACAGTAGAAAGATTACTGTAGCTGAAAAGTGCCAATATGAGAAACTAGAGAAATCAATTTATTTTAAATGACTTCTGTTCTGGAAAACAGTAAAAAAATGTCTTGATTTTTTTATTTAACTATTGATGAATTGTTATGAAGGTGTTTTACTTTAAATACTGACAGTCAACTTAGAGTGTAACTAATAAACAATTTACTCCAAGTAGCAGGAATGGTTATGCACACTGAATTGCAATACAGAAAGTTGCTCAATCAATTTATAGATTAACAGCAGGTGCTTGAACGGGTGGGGTGATCCTGAAATGAGCTGTCGAAGTCAGCAAATTGGATAAAGTCATTTCGATTAAAGTCGAGCAAACTTGGTTGTCTTTGTCTGAAAAGATGCGTACGGTACGCTACGACGTACAAGGGCACGCTACGGCGTGAAAGGGCGTACGCAGCTACTACACGTGGCAGCAACAGTAATTGGTCTTTTACCATACATTCGCACAAACACGCATACTTGTAAAATAGTACACAGTAATGGTAGTTGCAACACAGTCATTTATGTCGAAATATAGTAGTATTTATGTTATATATTATATGTTATATGCACATTAGTGAAATATATGGAACAGGTTGAAGGAATCATATCAAATGTGGTATCATAATAAACCTTTTAACATTTGCTACTGTTTGGTTCACTCTGCGAAGGAATCGCAGAGTGCATACACGAGTAATGAATGATAGGGAATTACGAACTACTTAAGACTAAGGAATCTTGGCGGGAACAGCAGAGTATACCCCCTGCAGAGATCACTCCCTCCTTTGGATTCTTTAGTATGAACTAGCCAATGATGACGACCCCGGAGACCTTCCTGAAACCTGGACCAATAGATGCAAGCTATACCATCTCCATTGTATTACTGTAATTCTATGTGCATATAAGCAGCAGCTTCTCATCCAGTGTTCAGACATCTTGTCCCCAGACTTCAGGATTAAATGACTGCACTGGTTCCAGAGCGCCTGCGATAAGTAACGGCTGTATTTATTATCACTTCGCTTGAGCATATTATTCTACCTTATGCGAATAAATATTTGTGCGTTGGAAACACAAATCGAGACTCGGCAATCGTTATTGGTTAGCGACAATACGCACATAACAGAGCAAATACAGTGAAAAATCTCCCCCTGCACACCGCTATTGGTAAGTTAGCTCTCAATTTAAAAACATATATGTATGACCAAAAAATAGGAACTCTCATTGATTAGAGTTAAGACTACCCTATTAGCAGAAACGCCGTGACGTGGGAGGTGGCTTATCATGTATTTGCAAATGTTTGTAACTGAGCATTCAGAATTGCTACAGCTGCAGGTATTTCCAACTGACAAATAAAGCAATTCTAGTCCAAACTATAGATTCTCCACCCAACTTCTCACACCGGCCACTGGAATCTTTTGCGTCTCTGCCATCTTACTAATGAAACCATTATGACAAAAAGGTGTATTTTAATATATTATGTAATCTAGTTTCTACACGTCACAGGAATATTTCTTTGTTCCAAATAAATATTGTTTTTTTCTTAGATTGCTTAGTGTTTTTGTTAATCCAGTGTGGAGGGGCAATGACTGCAGGGGTTATCCATTGTTGACTTAATTCCACATTTTTGCAGGATAATTGACAGCACATTTTTGTCTGCAATTTCACCAGCCATAATGCAACATTTTATTCCCATCTTCATGGAAGCAGATGTTGCCCCAAGCGGTGGGACACGGCCAGAGGAGGCGTAGCTATCGTCCTTCCTAGCACTTTTCAAGCACTAGACCAGTCCTTCCCAACTCCAGTCCTCATGGACCCCTAACAGTGCATGTTTTCCATATCTCTTTGCTGGAGCCCAGGTGTACTCATTACTAACTGACACATTTTGAAAGATCCACAGGTGGTATAATTATTTCACTTGTGACCTGGAAAACCTGCACTGTTAGGGGTACCTGAGGACTGGAGTTGGGAAACAGTGCACTAGACCATCCTTCAACCCTGTACTGCTCTCTCCTACCTGTTCCCCCTCAGTCGCTGTGGCCAGTGGCACAAGCTGTTTGCTTATTTACGGCTCTGCGGAAGCACGATACACACATTCAAACAATAAAATTTCAATGGCAAATCTGGAAAATTCAAGGCACTGGTCAAGCTTCTCCTTTTTAATATACTAATGAATCACAGTCAGGTAGTAGAAGTATTACAGCACATTGAGATGTGTTTCCATCATTTTCTGTCCCCAGGTTTCAGAATTGGGAGGCTGCATCATTCTCATCAAAATAGATTTTTTTAAACTAAATTTTAATAGACTTTCTCTTTACCTGGAGAAAGTTTTGGTTACAGTTTTGCTTTATTTCATCATTGTGCTCATTACCACCGACATAAGGTTGTTGTGAACACACTGACACATTTTTCTCTGAGATATTTTTCCTTTTCTTGCTGTAGTTTGCGTAAACATTTCTTGGCAGTAAGCATTGACTCTGTCAGATGTGGCAAATAGTTTGCCTATTTTCCGCCTTTTCAGCTTTTTAATGATGCTAATGACAAGTACAGAAATAGTTTTTCACCAGTTAGTGTGTTGTTAAAAATAAAGGGTTCAGATCACGAAGTATTGTCTGTACATTTCTCCACCTTATAGAACTCAAAGCAAATATAATAAAAAGGAACTGGAGGATAAAACTGAACATATGGAACTCCCTAGATTCTCCATTTAGGCCTTCCTCTCATCAAATTTAAATCCTACATATTTCTTCTTGAAGTTTATTTCATGATTTATTTGACCTTCATTAACAATTATTTGACTTTATAGATTTTGTACATTAAACCTGGTTTATTTGGTTTGTTGTTTGTTCAAAGCAATGCAGCCAGTTCATGTAATGCACATACATAGTTGCCAAATGTCCCTAATTTCAAGGAACAGTCCCAGGTTTTACAGATTTTTCCATGCAAAATGGAGTCATGAAAATATCTATATTTTTCAGTAGAGACAAAATGCGCTATACAGTTCCACTTTTTTTGTATTTTGGATGCAATTCTTACCTCAATCTCCAGGATTTACATAAGATTATATCTATTGAAGAGAAGTATTTAAAATGTAAAAAAATACATTATAATGAAATTCAGAAAATATGATATGATGGGGATTGTAGTGCTCCAAAGGACGCCAAGGTAGTATTGTATGTGATGTGGTTAGAGGTCCCCTATTTTAATGTTGTCAACTATCTACTTATGATGTGCAAATGGCACAATGAAAAAACATCATAACCTCCTCCATTGGGCTGTGAGGGCCAGTGTAATGAACATGATTGGAACCACTGGAGTGGTCCCTAAGACCCCTGCCCATTAAATCAAATCAGGTAACCAAACACAATTTTAAAATAAACTTTCAATAAATAAAAGAATCTCCAAAACTATACACCAAATTTGCAAAACAAAATTACTTTTCTGCATGGAGAATGAGGGTAGGTGGCTCACCCTAGGGGGAACAGTCACCACTGGACCTACACTGATTTATATGCTTTTCAGGGTTAGGTGGGGCAGGTACGGCAGGCCCTCCCCTCTAATGCCCTCAGCCCCCGGCAGATGCTAAATCGCCCACAAAGCTGACGCCTATGCCCCTGATTGAGCTACACACAGTACATCACAGTGCCCTGAATGACGAAGATCAACACCAGTTTAGGTATTAAAGCTCATATAACTAAAAGTAAGCCAACAAGCAAAAAACACATCAATTAAAAGTAACCACTGCAAAAAAATTACCGGTCAGTCATCTTTTTAAACTTGACATACTATTCAAACAAATCATTTATATAAATCTTCAATCAATAGCCTGCAGGAAATATCATGTAACTCACTTCAAAACAAACAATGTTAAAAGGTCCTTTGTAAGCACAAACCTTGAATAACAAAACAATCTGGCAGATCATATAACACAACTCAGGTACTGTGACAGCAATCTTATATTGCACATTCATGTTAGGTTTGTGTATCTCGGTTTTAATTAATAATTGCTGTTTGGAGGTCATTTACAAAGCTCAAAACAGCTGAGGTGTGTTGCAAAGTACTCTATGGTGACGTCACATGCCTCAATGTGCGTTAGTACACTTGGACTTCTGCCCCTGCGGCGTATAATGTTTGCAGAGAAAGGTGGCAGCATTTGCAGAGAAGCAGAGTTTTGCACATCTGATGGGTGGAGTGAGGATGAGATTATTAAAATAAGATTAAAGGGGTGAAGGTGAATAGGGCACATTTTTAGGTACGTTCGTTGCTTTGTACCATTTTTACATCCCATGTATGCACTGGCCGAGAGCTGACAGAGATCAGGTATTATACTTTTAATAGGTGCACTTCAAGTCATGTAAAAAAAGACTTCAAACACACAAAAGTGCGATGTGTAATAAAGACACAATTAATTTAAGCTATAAATGTGGCTAAAGTGAGTAGTTTAATTTAATGAAATGAGTGGTTATAAGTGGTACGTTTTTTGAACTTGGATGTGACATATACACACTTGTACACTGTGCATCTTGACTGGAAGGTGGGTTTGTACTTTGATGTGTGCAGGGTGAACTATCTAGGCACAGTACTGCAAAAAAAGTAAAACACACACAAGCCTCAGATCATCATCATCATCATCATCATCATTTATTTATATAGCGCCAACATATTCCGTAGCGTTTTACAATTGGGGACAAACATAATAAACTAATAAACAAACTGGGTAAAACAGACAAAGAGGTGAGAAGGCCCTGCTCGCAAGCTTACAATCTATGGGACAATGGGAGATTGACACATGAGGTTAAGTATACATTTTGCATCTTGGCCCAGCCAGACTGCAAAGGTAAGGTGACTCATAAGCTAAATGATCCTGTCACACAACAATGTTGGTCCGGGGGTAGTTGTCTTGTGTGAAATTGTGTAACAGGCTAAAGGTAGTGAGGTTAAGATGGTGGTTGAGGAATATTATAAGCTTGTCTGAATAGGTAGGTTTTCAGAGAACGCTTGAAAGTTTGTAGAACAGAGGAGAGTCTTATTGTGTGAGGGAGAGAGTTCCATAGAGTGGGTGCAGCCCGAAAAAAGTCCTGTAACCGGGAATGGGAGGATGTAATGAGGGTGGATGAGAGACGCAGATCTTTTGCAGAACGGAGTTGCCGAGTTGGGAGATATTTTGAGACAAGAGAGGAGATGTATGTTGGTGCAGCTTTGTTGATGGCCTTGTAGGTTAGTAAAAGTATTTTATATTGGATTCGGTAGAAGACAGGCAGCCAGTGTAGAGACATACAGAGTGATTCAACAGAGGAATAGCTATTTGCAAGGAAAATCAGTCTTGCCGAAGCATGCAAAATAGATTTTAGGGGTTTGAGTCTGTTTTTGGGAAGACCAGTAAGGAGGAAATTGCAATAGTCAATGCGAGAGATGATTAGTGCATGAATTAAGGTTTTAGCAGTGTCTTGTGTGAGATATGTGCGGATTCTGGAAATGTTCTTTAGATGTATGTAACATGATTTAGATATAGAGTCAATGTGGGGAACAAAGGATAGGCGTGAATCAAGGATTACACCTAGGCAGCGAGCTTGTGGGGTGGGATTTATGGTCATGTTATCAACAGAGATAGAAATGTCAGGTATGCTCTTGTTGGCGGGTGGGAATATTATTAACTCTGTTTTAGAAAGATTAAGTTTGAGTTGACGAGAGGACATCCAAGATGAAATGGCAGAAAGACAGTCAGTTACACGGGACAACACAGATGTCGAGATATCAGGAGAGGATAGATAGATTTGGGTATCATCCGCATAGAGATGATACTGAAAGCCAAAGGAACTTATTAGATTTCCAAGAGAAGCGGTATAGATAGAGAACAGCAGAGGACCTAGCACCGAGCCTTGTGGTACTCCAATTGATAGGGGAAGCGGAGCAGAGGTGGCTCCAGAGAAATTAACAGTGAAAGAGCGATTAGAGAGGTAAGATGAGAACCAGGATAGAACTGTGTCTTGAAGACCTAGGGATTGCAGCGTTTGTATGAGAAGAGAGTGGTCAACGGTGTCAAATGCAGCCGAGAGATCAAGGAGAATTAGGAGAGAGTAATGGCGTTCAGTCTTAGCAGTGATCAGATCATTAACAACCTTGGTCAGCGCAGTCTCTGTGGAGTGTTGAGAACGAAAGCCAGACTGAAGAGGATCCAACAGGTTGTTTGCGGAAAGAAAGCGTGTGAGGCGAGTGTAGGCAAGTCTCTCTAGAAGCTTGGAGGGGCAAGGGAGCTGAGAGATGGGACGGTAATTTGAGAGAGAGTTTGGGTCGGAGTTTTGTTTTTTTAGAATAGGAGTAATCACTGCATGCTTGTATAGTGATGGAAAGATGCCAGTAGAGAGTGAGAGATTACAGATTTGAGTTAGAGGTGAAATGAGCACAGAAGACAGGGATCTACCAATTTGCGAGGGAATAGGATCAAGAGGACAGGAGGTAGAGTAGGAAGATAAGAAGAGCGTAGAAATTTCCTCTTCATTTGTGGGGTCAAATGAAGAAAGGGTGTCAGAGGGTAGTGGGAAGGAAATGAGCTAATGGCTGGTTGAGGAAGAGGATACCATTTCTAGTCTGATCTTGTCAATCTTGTCCTTGAAGTAGGAAGCAAGATCCTGAGCACTGATAGTAGATGGAGGGTTCGGGGTGGGAGGATTGAGAAGATGATTAAATGTATTGAAAAGATCACCATGTGCAATGCCAAAAGTTAACTGGAGTGGTGTAAAGTTACAGCATAAAATGACATTCTAGAGAATTGTGTGCTTTTAACTTTGTGGCAACAGTTTGGGGAATGCCCTTTCTTGTTTCATCATGACAATGTCCCCGGGCACAAAGCAAGGTCTATCAAAAAATGGTGTCCTGAGTTTTGTGTGGAGGAACTTGACTGATCTGTAGAGAGCCCTGATTTCAGTCCTATCAAACACCTTTGGGATGAATTGTAATGCCATCTGGGTGTCAGGCCTTATTGCTTAACATCAGTGCGCTACCTAGCTAATGGAAACAAATACATGCAGCCGTGTTCCAAAATATAGTGGAAAGCCGTCCCAGAAGAGTGGAGGCTGTTATAGCAGCAAAGGGTGTCCACATACTTTTGGCCATGTAGTATATATCATCATCATCTATTTATTTATATAGCGCCACTAATTCCGCAGCACTGTACAAAGAACTCATTCACATCAGTCCCTGCGCCATTGGAGCTTACAATCTAAATGCCCTAACTAACACACACACATACCGAGAGAGACTAAGGGCAATTTAATAGCAGCCAATTAAACAACCAGTATGTTTTTGGAGTGTGGGAGGAAACCGGAGCACCCGGAGGAAACCCACACAAACACAGGGAGAACATACAAACGCCACACAGATAAGGCCATGGTCAGGAATCGAACTCATGACCCCAGTGCTACGAGACAAAGGTGCTAATCACTAAGCCTCTGTGATATAATATATAAATATATATATATATATATATATATATATATATATATATATATATACACACATACACACACATATACAATGATAACGCATAGTCAATTTTAAATGTTCCATACTTTTAACCAGTTGTAAAGCATCCCTATTACATATCTAAAAAAAATATTCTGGAATGTGTAGATCATTTCTCAAAAGAAGTTGACTCTGGTGAACCTGCACCACAGATCTTTCCTGACACTGCACCACCCAAACCAACGGAACCAGCAAACGTTATTGAGCACTTTAGGGAAGTCAGGATTCAATGACATCTATCAGACATAACTGCGTATGTGTACTACTTATGAATGTATTGATACCAACCTTGTGCACATGAATACTGTCATTAATAGTCTTACTGGGGCAGTCAAAAAACTCTCTGGCAATCATGTTTTGGACTGTGCCCAAATGCAACATCTACTCATAGCCAGCTTACCTGTGCCATCATCCTCAGGCAAGAGCAGCCAGAATACAATGCCAACAACATCAATGCCACCTAATCCACAACGTTATAGTATGGTACCAGGGTAGGAAGACGGCCATCAACCAGGCATTTCAAAGATCCAGAGGCCACAGCTAAAAGAAAGAAATAATTTATATCAGTTAATGCTGTTGTTGTAAACATTTTTTGCAAGATCATTTTCATTATATTATAAAAGTGCTAACTTGCACAAACAGTTTATTCTTCCAGTTCTTGTTACAGGTCATATTTATACTGTCAACTTTATGAAAACAGGTATTACCGCTTGTGCTTAATGTTCACAAGATTATTAGTGTAATTGTGGTTTAAATATTATAAACAACGTGTATTTTCTTTAGGCAATTTGGTTTTTATATTAAAACACACATAACCTTTTGGTTATAATGAAGATTCTACACGAATGGATCAAAATCAGTGGATACAATTGAATGTCAAGTAATAAATTATTGTTTTTAATGGTAAAACTTAATCACCTGAAAAATGATTTTGGATTAGTCTTTCTCCAACCTGCCTCTCCCCATCTGTATTCTCTACATCAGCTGATTTTATGAGCTCCCCTGCTTCATCAGTGTCTACTGCCGGTGCTATGGGTATATTTTGGAAAAGCACCAAATTATGCAGCAGACAGCATGACAACATGGTATCAGCCACCTTAACTGATGCATATAGAAGCACACCTCCAAATTTATCAAGGCACCTGAATCAGGTCTTCAATAGGCCAAAGGTACGTTGTATCACCCCTGTAGTGGATGTGCTGTGCGGAGTCTGTGGATTCAACAAGGGTGTCATTAACTAGGATAGACACCCATATCATGAGTCACGTAGAATGACACATAAATAATAAGTTACCAATTAAAAATCAAACATCTACAGGATATATTTTGGTATATATTATGATTGAAAGTGCATGAATATTTGTTCACATACGCAGTAGCTATCCTTTCAACATTTCACCACTCTGAAATTTATTATAGAGGGCTAACTGGTGCAGGATATAGGCATCATGGCAAGAGCCAGGATAGCCTGCAACCACACTCATGATTTTCATGTTTGCATCACAGACCATTTGCACATTCATAAAGTAAGAATGGTGTCTGTTGGTACACACTTTTGCCCTGTAACAAAGTGGTCTAAGCCCAATGTGTGTACAGTATATGGCCCTCAGGACATTAGATAGTCCTAATCAGCTTATAGAATGCTAACTTCAACTCATGCCATTCAGCATCCTGGTGGGAGAAGCAGATATATGTATGCAACAGTTTGGTAAGAGCTCTTAACACTACAGATAAGCGTCTGGAGAATGTCACCTGTGTGAGCCCTACAACCTGGTGCTGATGATCTTCTTCTCTCCTTTTCCTCTATTCCGAATCAACATGGTGCTGATGATCTTCTTCTCTCCTTTTCCTCTATTCCCAATCAACATTCTCATTTTCTGCCAACAAAATCTCCAAATAGCAGCCTACTAACTTCATTATCATACACCCACAGAAAAATAAAGTTTTGTGCCCTTTTTAAACATCATAAGCTTTCATAGATCAATGGCTGATGTTTTTGATAATCTCGCCTATCAAAAGCTGCGTTTTTATCCTGGCGTTTTGCCACGGCGAAATACTGACAATTTGCAAAATTGCAGCTTTGGAGATATGACGATTTGCATTCTGAAAATGGCTAAACTTTGGGACGGTGATTCATAATGTGCAATTTTTTTTTTCAGTTCGCACTTTCATAAAACTCCGGTGGTCAAAGCGGCAAAGAAGAAAAAATTGCGAAAAGAAATGTCAATTTGGGCCAATCGCAGCTTGATACATCTTGCCTCTGATCCTTGCTATTGAGGAAGGACCTGACTAGAGATGATCTGAGTCAATTTAAAGCATATTTTACAAATGTGTGGATGGGAAAGGCCAACTTTTGATTTAGGAGTCAGTAAAAATATTTGTAACATTTAGGTCCGATGAATAATTATCATGCTTTATTGGCAAGTTCTATTTAGTTTTCTTTTAAACTTTCAATGTCATGTACTCTGCTTTATATCTAAAATGTTGTATGAGACACACCGAGAAGGATGTTTAATACATATTTAGATAAATTGTTATTATTTTTTGGGAAAATGTATTAAGTGTTTTATTATTCCCACAATTTAAATCAACACCGTCTCATTTTCTCTCATTCACATACAAGAGAATCAACCACCCACTGAAGAGAAAGACGATGTGCCAACAGAGATTTCAATCTCCTCACAGGTTGCCGTGCTAGCACAATTGCTAACAGTGTGACTCTTTGAGAACATTGAGAATGACAGCTGCAGGAAGGCAGAACATGGAGCATCTACTATCAATGTATGAAGAGTAAGCTTCTCTAAAGTGCACTCAAGTCCAAATGGTCCAAGAGATTCTGGTCCTGCTTAAAAACCAACAGCAGCAAAGAGGGAGAATGGCTCAGCCCTGGTGGCCATGGGCTATAGGCTGGATCCTTCAGAATGAGACCATAGGCATACGGGCACATCTGGCCCCAGTAAGCCAGAGCCACATGGAGGACTATGTAAATAGTCAATATGAACTGAATCACTGTAATGTTTGCTGTTCGAAAAAAAAAAAAAAAAAAGGGTAAGGCAGCTAAGCTCAAACAAGCAGCAAAATACATTTTATAGGTAAGTAGCTAGACTCACTTGAGCTTATCTCCTTGTGCGTTGAATGCTCATTGGGAACAGTACTTTCTGTACATAGGGTTTTTTTTAAATGTGCCATATGAATTATACATGTTCCCATTGGATTACGTTAGACCAATAAAGGAAGAAGAATTTTATTAGGGAGCTTACATTTGATTATACATTATGTGGACTATAATAAATTATTTCTCTAGCGTATGGAATGTAATAATTTATGTGCATCAGATGTTATTCAGTTGTCATGAATTGTGTTACAATTAATTTGTGTTGGGAATGTGGTGCAGTGTGTATTGTTACAGTGTAGGGAGACCTTTATTAAGGGGACAATTTTGTGGGCTATGTGCTTGTTACATTGCTCAAAGTTGAAGGTGCACAATGCAGTCCATTAAAAGTATAGAGACAAAGTAGGGTTTCTGACACCTATGATTATTTGAACAATTCAAGTCCTTTTTATATGGTGTATATCAGTGCAAAATCTGCGCTTAGCAGGAAATGCCTCCAATCTGCACATGTTTCTCATGATGTGCTACTGTTTTTTACCCATGGCAACACGCCTAGTTTGGCCAACAAATCCATTGCCTTAACTATAAAAACTGGTTCATTTGCACAAAAGTAGATGCTTTTGACCATTATTATATCATTATTGACTTTTGTATATCTCCTGATTGTTTATAATCCCCTTGTGTTTGCTTTTAGACAGAAACTTTTTGTTTTTTAATTTTATTTACACAATTATTTTAGTGACACATTGGTTATTGTTAGTATGATCTTTTCTTCTGCACAAGTGGATGTTTAGAGACTGATTTGTGGTTCAATTCTAAAGACTACCCTTAACCCATTTAAATTTAATTTTACATCTAAAACAGAAAAAAAACATTTGGTATACATTTTGTGGTATCGTGCTTTAACATACTCTGAAGTTTTCAGGAATGCTTTCATGTAATATACTTGCTCAAGACTTAATAGTTTAAAGCTTATAGCAAAAATGAAATACTATATCAACAGAGAAATTAAAACAAACCATAAAGCTATCCATTGTATTGATTCATGGTCAGATGTGCTGAAGTTTAACAGCAGAACTTTATGGGAATATCTAAAATGGCATCTGCTTATTCTTGCTCTGTTTCATGAATAACTTTACACAGGGCAAATCTATAACCCTGCCAGAATGATGTATGACACATTTTAATCTGTAAAACCATGAATATTGACGGATTGGTATCTAGTTAAATACTACACAGGTTGTAATCTACGGCCAAATCGAGATACCATTAAAGCGTACCGTGATGCAACCATAGTAAATATATGGCAGTCATTAACATCAATTTGATAATGATTGGCATTTAAAGAACAATTTGCACCCTTCCCAAAAGTGTTAACAACACTAGCGCTTATAGCCTGGGCTGGCTACCAGTAATTGGGGCGGGAGGGGGCAGACACAAACTTAATGGGCCCCCCCAAAGAACTAGTCTGGACAGAGCCGGATTTAGACCTCCTGGGGCCCTAGGCAAGATACTGGTTTGGGGCCCCCATCCCTGAAACAATCCATAACAATATATTTTTTTAGCATAGCATATATTAACTTTTAACACGTACTAGAAAAGATAGTGCAAACAATGTTAAACCAAAAAATATTTTCTTTTTAACTCCTTACCTAAAACAGAGTGCAAATAATGTTTTACAAATATTTCTTAGCTTTAAATGCCTTATATCAGACAAAGTGCAAACAATGTTAAGTTTGCTCTGTGTCTGATACAAGGCAAGTTAAGCTAAGAAATTCTTAACCCAAACACAAATATTTCAGTGTCTTAAATACATATACATGATTATGTACATGACTATGCAATGATTTGTGTGTTTTACATTGGATTGCAGATCTTCTACCTAATTGAAGAAATAAAGCATATAAAAAAAAAAGAATCTAATAAAAATCTACCTTTATATCTAGATCCTATACCACTATGTACCTGACATTACTTACACAGATTTGTACTAATTGTGCAAGGGTGCCTATGGGGAGAATCACAGATAAGTGTATTCTTTGCAAATTTGCCTTTATCATTAAAACATTTTTTTTTTCACTATCTTAATAATGGAGAGCCTAATCTGTACTGAGAAAAACTAATTCAAGTTTACAATGACAGATAATGCAGTCAAGATATTCCCTCTTTAGCCAATAGGTAGCAAAATTAAAATGTGGTTTGGTCACAAAAGTAGGAAATTCCTCCTGTCATTAAGGGGCTAATCATGAAATTTAGCATTCAGTGACATTGTAGCTAGGCAGATATAAACCTTTAAATTGGCTTCTTCCCTTTCAGCCTCCTCATGCACCATGTCAAAGACTTGAAAGTTGCCATCTTTTCTTGTGCAGAGGCCTCCACTGTCTCCTGTATGGGCATCTGGTCCCTTACAAGTTTGGCAGCTTGGCAATTACCAGATCCACTGTCCAGCTCATCATCACCTTTTGGACACTTTTTCAAACCCGCAGTTTAGTAAATATACCCCCTGATATTAAACAGTAACGGCTTTTTTGGCGCTCAGCGTCTTTCCAGTCTCGTAGGTCTTTCTGGATCCGCTGCAAACTCCCGAGAGTGGGCTGACGCACCTGAGAAGCCCTGTCACGGGAAATGGCATCATGTATGTACTTCTGAATGGGCTCATTCTAAAGGTGGACAGAAAGCACACACATAATATGTTAGTCTAACCATTTCTGATTTTACATAGAACTTGAATACTAATGTTCCAACTTTCTCAATCAGTATTATGCGACTTTATTTATAAAAGCACTATAGCATAGAAAGAGAAAGCTTGAAAATATTTGTGGTGTTTACAGACATAAAGAAATAATAAATAATCTAACCATTAAATAATAAACTAAAAACTGCTCCAATGTTTAGCCAAACAGTTCCAGCAATTTACACTTAAATATCCAACAGCCCTCCCAACTGGATTGGCGACATAACCCCATAATAAGAGTATGGGGTTAAAAACAAATTATAACATAGGATGTTCATTCTATGGCGAACCATCTCTTCTGCAATGCCAAAAAAATAGCACACTGACACTCTGGATCCAAGAGCTGCAGAAAACTGATATTTGGTATGCCAGGAAAAAGGTAAAGTGAGCACTATTATTTTATTTATTTATGTTACTAGTTGTGTTGATTCAATAGAGGGATTCTAAACAGAAACTGAATTTTAGGCACATTGTGCCTATACCTTAAATTATTTTGTGAGTGTAGGAACTAAACTATTCCATAGTATATAAGAGGT
Source organism: Mixophyes fleayi (assembly GCF_038048845.1). Classification (NCBI taxonomy): domain Eukaryota; kingdom Metazoa; phylum Chordata; class Amphibia; order Anura; family Limnodynastidae; genus Mixophyes; species Mixophyes fleayi. The sequence goes on along the minus strand of NC_134404.1, from coordinate 163,428,763 downwards.
AGGCAACCTGTGGCTCTCACACTGTTTTCCAACTACAAGTCCTATGGATTGCAGGGGGTGCTGAGAATTATAGTTCCCCAATAGCAGTCTACCCTTATCCTGTCCCTCACCTTCTGCTTGATCTTAGTGCTGCGGTTTATGCTCTGTACATTGTGCTTATGTTCATGCCTACAGGCTTGTCACATCTGCTTCCAGCTTGTCAAAGTCTCCCGTTCTGTATTATGTTGCATGTTATGGTTTTGTGCTATTCCCCATGTTACTGCTCCCTATAAATAAAAGGTAATGATAGAGCCACAGACTACAGCACCGCTGTACACTGCACTTCTCTTGCCTGGACACTTGCTTAGTGACGGAGCCGGGCTTCTCCTCGTCGGATCTCCGTCTCTTGCAGCTGATAACCAGCGCCTCTGCCAGGTCTCCTCCTCCCTTGTGTTACCCACGCAGCACCGCAGCTTCCATGTCCTGGTCTCCCGTCGTAGGGCTGATTGAGTCATATTTACAGCCGGCTAAGGTTGAGCAATGGCCGCAGCGGCTAACAAACAGTGACAGATTTCCGGGGGTTGGGACCGCGGGGCCCCACTGGGCCCTAGGCAGTTGCCTAGTGGTAAATCCGCCCCTGAGTCCGGGCACACTATAACAGGGAGACCCCAGTCTAGTCAGCACTGGGATGAATTCTCAAGGAGAAAAACATGCCCCCAGCGAAGCCATGTTGGCTCTTTACAGCCCTCTTGGGTGGTGGGGGTTAAGATAATGAGGGAAAGATAGGAAAACAATTGTTTAGTGCACAGGCCTACATGTCCCAGCAAATCCTGGCAGCCATTAATTACAAGTGCGGCCATTGCTTAGGCTGCCAGAGCATGCTGGTGCAAGGGGTGTACTGTATTATATAATGACTTCATATACAATACACTGAGACCAGGGGGTAAATGTATGAAGCTGTGAGTTTCCGGCAGACTTGAAAAGTGGAGATGTTGCCTATAGCAACCAATCAGATTCTAGCTATCATTATGTAGACTGTACAAAATAAATGATAACTAGGGGCCTGATTCATTAAGGATCTTACCTTAAGAAACTTCTTATTTCAGACTCCTGGACAAAACCATGTTACAATGCAAGGGGTGCAAATTAGTATTCTGTTTTACACATAAGTTAAATATTTAATGTTTTTCATGTAGCATACAAATATCAACTTTAAATTTGAGTGTACAAATAAGCTATCAAGTATTTGTGTGCTACATGAAAAAACAGTCAGCATTTAACTTATGTGCAAAACAGAATACTAATTTGCACCCCTTTTCATTGTAACATGGTTTTGTCCAGGAGACTAAATTAAGAAGTTTCTTAAGTTAAGATCCTTAATGAATCAGGCTCTAGAATGTGATTGGTTACTAAAAGCAACATCTCCAGTTTCAAGCCCAGTGTCACTCACCGGACTGTGAGTGCCGTTTCCCGTGTGTTCAGGAACCGTGGCCGTCCGCCATCCCGAGGGTCTGCGCATGTGCAGCTTTTTTCAAACCTTCAGTACCTGTTGCTTTTAATTGATTGGATGATCAGGCAACCCTCCCTATTTAAACCACCTGTGATCATTATCTGGTTGCCTGATCTTGGAGTCTCATTCCCCATGAGCCTCTGAAGGTGTTCCTGTGTTCCTCGTGTATTCAGCTCCTGCTGATTCCTGTTTACTGCTATTGTGGTTCCCAGACCACTTCAACTCTCCTGTGTTCATCGTACCTGCACTCAGCTGATTCCTATCTGCTAGTACTGCCGGACTCCTGTTCGTTTCAACTCTCCAGTGTTCATCGTGCCTGCACGCAGCTGATTCCTATCTGCTGTCTCCGTTACTACTACAGAGTTCCTGTTCGTTTCAACTCTCCTGTGTCTATCGTGTCAGCTATCCGCTGCCTCCGTTACTACTACAGTGTTCCTGATCGTCTCAACTCTCCTGTGTTATCGTGTCAGCTCTACGCTGCCTCCTGTCACGGGCACTAGGAGTCTTTACCCAGTATCACCCGCTGATGGTCTTATCAGAGCAGTAGAGTTGGTATATGATACTCTGGTGGCAGGGTGATAATGGAACTGGAAACAGCAGATGGTTAGAGAATGCTCAGAAAGTCTATGACTAGCAGCACTGGTAAACAATAGGTAACTGAACACGAGGATCTGGATGGACAAGGACACGTGAGGGTAGTCAGTGGTCTGCGCGTGGCAAGTTGTACCACTGCTATAGTGAGAAGAATGTCCAGGAGTAATAAGGAGGTGGAAGTCAGCGGTCTGCGTATAGCAAGTTGTACCACTGTCTGTAGTGAAGGAATGGAATCCAGGTGAAGGTAACGGGGAAGTCAGTGGTCTGCGTGTAGCAAGTTGTACCACTGCTTATGTGAGAGGATATATGCAACTGGTGACACAGGGAAACAGGAATCAGTGGTCTGCCTCTAGCAAGTTGTACCACTGAATATATATGTGAGGAAGGACACGAGGAGATAAATGCAATGCAGAGTCTACACGGGTACACTGAACTTGATCCCACGTTGAACTGCACACAATAATAATAATGAATGAACAGCACTGCACAGATAAACAAAGTCACTAGAATAGTCCAGCAAAAGGAAACACAGTCAATAATAGCAATAGTCTCAGAGAATGGAAACTCCGGAGGAGAACAACTCAGTCCAGATGGATATGCAATACACCAGCACAGTCAATGAGAAGTATGCATACCGTGGTTCAGATGAGCAGGCTGTTAGAGATAGCTGCAGGGATACCTGAGCGGCAGGGAACTGACGAGATGAGAAGTCCTTGCAGAATGGAAGCGGCAGGTAGGTGCAGCGCACTGTAGGTAGGCCAGCAAGGACGACAAAATACTCAGGAAGCAGTAGTATATCGAATTGAACAGCAGGAGACCACGGGAGAGCTGAAGCGATGTAGCAGAGCTGGAAGCCGAGGAGCGTAGACTCGATGCTTAACAGGCAAGTTGACACGAATGGACACACTGTAGAAGCAGTAGGCAGCGGGTCAACTGACGGCAGGTGGAATGCAGACTGGAGCGCTGAGACGAGCAGGACTCTGTAGACACGCTGAAGTAGCTAACAGGAATCAGCTGGAACAGTAGCGATGTAACACAGGAGAGTTGGAGAGATCTGTAACTTGTTAGACACACGGAGGCAGCGGATAGGAATCAGCTGCTGGAGTCACGATGAAACACAGGAGAGTTTGCAGTAATCTGTAACTGTAGATATACGGAGGCAGCGGATAGGAATCAGCTGCTGGAGTCACGATGAACACGAGGAGTAGAAGTGGTCTGGAAACCACAAACGGCAAACAGGAATCAGCATAAGCTGAATACACGAGGAGGCACTGGAACACCTTCAGAGACTCATGAGGAATGAGACTCCAAGATCAGGCAACGTGGTATTGACCACAGGTGCTTAATATAGGGAGTGTTGCCTGATCAGCCAATTAAGTTAAAGGAACAGAACTGAAGGTTAAAAGGGACTGCACATGCGCAGTACCTCATAATAATGGACGGACACGGTTCCTAGCTACCTTAGAAGTAGCACTCACAGTCCGGTGAGTGACACCTCCGTTACTAATACAGGGTTCCTGACCGCCTCTACTCTCCCGTGTTCAGTGTGCCTTTTCTCCGCTGCCTCCACCACTACTACTGGATACCAGACAGCCTCAACTCTCCCGTGTTCATCATGTTTCCAGTTTCACTTACTACTGCTTCCTGAGTATTGCTTCGTTGATTCTGGATTACCTGCCGTGCGCTGCACCAACCTAATTACCGCTTCTACCCTCCAGTGGTCTCTCCTCCTGCCGGCCTTCAGCCGTTTAGGTATCCCTGCACGTCTCTCTGACAGCCTGCTCTCCTGAACCGCGGTATGCATACTTTCCATTGACCTTGCTTTTGTATTGCATATCCATCTGGACTGAGTTGTTTTCTCCTCCGGAGCCTCCTATCCACTGAAGCTATTGTTCCATTGACTTTGTTTCCTATTGCCTGGATAGCTATTGTGACTTTGTATACTTCAAGCAGTGCTTGTCAGTTATCATTGTATTGTGGATTTCATCGTGGGATCAAGTCCTGTGTGTCCCGTGTATACTCTGCTTTACATTCATTTCCTTGTGCCCCTCCTCACATATATATATCAGTGGTACAACTTGCTGACGCAGACCACTGACTCCTGTTCCCTGTGACACCAGTTTCAAGTATCCTCTCACATAAGCAGTGGTACAACTTGCTATACGTAGACCACTGACTTCCCCGTTACCTACCTTCACCTGGATTCCATTCCTTCACTATAGACAGCGGTACAACTTGCTATACGCAGACCGCTGACTTCCCCGTTACCTACCTTCACCTGGATTCCATTCCTTCACTATAGACAGCGGTACAACTTGCTATACGCAGACCGCTGACTCTCACTACCTCCTCGCTACTCCTGGACATTCCTCCTCACTATAGCAGTGGTACAACTTGCTATACGCAGACCACTGACTCTCCTCACGACTCCTTGTCCATCTGGTTCCTCGTGTACATTCATCTACTCATTACCAGTTGCTGCTAGTCATAGACTTTCCTTGAGCATTCTCTCACCATATGCTGTTTCTCCTGTTCCGTTGTCACCCTGCTACCAGAGAACCATAGTACCAGCTATATTACTCTGGTAAGTCCATCATCTGGTGATATCCTGGGCAAAGACTCCTAGTGCCCGTGACACCCAGCTTGATACGTTTACCCTCAGGGTTGCTTCAAAATCTGTGGCTTGTTAATTTCACAGAGAGATCCCCCAGCACACTGCTATAGCCAGCAACATATCTGCCATTTCTGCTGTAGATAAAAATCTTAGTTGCACACATTTGCAAATGTATGTCTGAGCCACCCGCCACTCCACGGCGCCTTTGCTAATAGGGTGGTCCTAACTCTAAACAATGAGAGTCCCATATATTTGGGCCATACATATGTGTTTTTAAATTGAGAGCTAACTTACCAAAGAGGTACCCCAGAAGCCTCCAAATAGCAATCCAATGTCAGCACTCCCCCTCAGCTACTGACACCAACATGCCTCTCAGACAAATAAAGAAGTGGAAGTTGATCAATCAATTTATAGGCTATAGCAGGTGCTTGAAACATTTGCAAATGTATGTCTGAGCCACCCGCCACTCCACGGCGCCTTTGCTAATAGGGTGGTCCTAACTCTAAACAATGAGAGTCCCATATATTTGGGCCATACATATGTGTTTTTAAATTGAGAGCTAACTTACCAAAGAGGTACCCCAGAAGCCTCCAAATAGCAATCCAATGTCAGCACTCCCCCTCAGCTACTGACACCAACATGCCTCTCAGACAAATAAAGAAGTGGAAGTTGATCAATCAATTTATAGGCTATAGCAGGTGCTTGAAAGGGTGGGGTTATCCTGAAAAGAACAAACACAGAGAGATCCCCCAGCACACTGCTATAGCCAGCAACAGATCTCCTTTTTTCTACTGTAGATAAAAATGCAAAAGTCTTAGTTGCACACATTTGCAAATGTATGTCAAAGCCACCCGCCAATCCACGGCGGATGGCTTGGACTTGTTGGCGAACGTCCATCTTGATGCTAAGTGAAATCAATTTGTCTAGTTTCAAGGGAAGATCTTGGGAGGCTAGTGCATCCTTGAGTCAGACAACCCCTGCCAAAAGGTAGCCAGTCATTGCTTCGTCATTCCATCTTAGCTCAGAGGCGAATGTCCGGAATTGGACGGCATATTGCCCGGCAGAGCGTGACCCTTGCTGAATTGCAAGCAGACTTGATGCGTCAGATGACAGATGACCAGGCTCATCAAAAACTCTGGGAAAATTCTCAATAAAGATAGAAGAATTGCGAAGAGAAACATCATCCCGTTCCCATAGAGGGAAGGCCCAGGCCAGGGCCTGTCCGGTGAGGAGGGAGATAATGTAGGCTACCTTGGCTCTCCGGGTTGAGTTCAAATTGGAGTTCAAGAGCACTGGTTTAAAAATCTTCGACAACCCTTAGGATTGCCATCATATTTCTCTGGGGAAGGTATACGCAGTCTCCAGGGAGTGGCGGCATTAGCACTGAGAGGAGGTGCGGCCGGAGGTGCTGCTTGGGAAGGATTCAAAGGACCTTGCAGAGAGTCCAGACGGGATACTACCACTTGGATACATTGGAGTAGTTGTGCCTGGTTAGTCTGCTGCTGTTCCACCCGTTGGGCCAAGTGGAGGAGAAGGTCACGGGCAGAAGGTTCCTCTGTACTGTCAGTCATGGCCAGAGTAAACGGTCAGGCGTTGGCCGTAGCCTTGGGTGCAGAGGGCCACTAACTGCTATTAGCGCCACTGAACTAGCAGGTACGGAGTCTAATTTGCCACTGGTGTTCGCCAGGGACCCCTGCAAGGAGGTTTGGACTTCGCTGCTCAGGGTACGCAGGTCGTGGTCCTACTAGCTAGTTGTCGGTGTAGTGGCAAAGGAAGGTCAGACGGTCCGGGTCAGAAGCCAATTAGGAATGTGCGGTACCAAAGGGAAATCCAAACGGGAAGTCAGGCAGGCCAAGGTCGCAGGAACAGAATGGGGCAGAATGCAAGAGAATGGTTGACAAGCCGGGTCACAACAGAGAAGCACAATACAGAGGAGTAGTTGGGAGCGCCGGGTGAGATCCAAATAGCAGATATAGAATAGGAGAAATGCTGGAGACAGGAACCAGTTACTCTGGCACCCTAATGGCGCCAGAGCAGGGTTCAAAAAGATGCAGGAAGCCAGGGATAGGGGGAACAGAAGGGCGGTCAGACACGCTGACCGCCAAATGGAAGCGTCCCGTTGCCTCCGACACGGGACGTGTTAGAACGCACACGCCTAACATCAGGAAGACGTCTTATCAAGCGGCCGTCCCTGCACAGCGGAGGAATAGCGGGGATGGCGTCTGACAGATATGTGCTGATAGTCATCATTATCAGCACTTATGTTTTCACCATGACTCTAGTAGCCACAAAAAATAAACCTCCTAACAGGCACACCTGGAGAGGAGTCCTACTCAGAATATACAGCATCTCCAGGAGGAATGCCATATTTACAATACGTCAATTGCCATCTAAGGATGGCATTACCAGAACAAGATGTATCTCCCAATGGGGATTATAGCCGACGTTAACTCCATTAATCTATAGGAGACAAAGTGAAAACAAGCCTTTCACCAGCAATACCTGTTGCTGGTTAAATATCTGTTTTTTCCAGCAGTAGGGGCTTTTGCCCTTTGATAAATCCACTCATGGACCAGTGTACTTGTCCTCAAAGCTAAAATTTGGCAGGCAGGCTCTAACTCTGTGTTTTCATGCATCCATTAAAGTCCTGTATAGATGTGCTATGATGCATAAAGTGGGCCCTACATAAAGGATTAAGAAGCCATTCTTATTATCTTTTTCTTTAACTCTTAATGAAGTTAAGCATAAAGACAATAAGAATTACTTGCCCAAAAGAGGCATGCTAGTTGATGACCAAGCATGTCGCTTTATCACAGGGCCCATGATCCATGATGTGCAGTCAATAACTGGACCTAATGTAAGCTTCCCTAAGCAGTTTTGGATTATCTGCTTGTGTAGTGTTACTAGTATGAAATTCCATTAAGCGATTCTATTTTGAGTTGAAGTGGGGAAAAGTCTTTTAAGTTGTATATGCAAAATCATGTCATGTTGCAATAATTTGTCACTGCAGTGTCTTCAGTAACGTGCAACACATTTCATCATCATCATCATCTATTTATATAGCGCCACTGCAGGTTTGAAAAAGTGAAGATATTGTCTATAGCAACCAATAAGATTCTGTCATTTTGTAGAATGTACTAAAGGAATGATAACTAGAATCTGATTGGTTGCTATTGGCAACATCTCCAATTTTTCAAACCCACAGTTTAGTAAATATACCCTATGGAGTTTATTCAAAAATTCAAAATTAGACAGGAAATAAACACAATTTCTGAAATTATGCTGGTGTCATGATATGCACAAGGTAACACATGAATCATGCAGGAATATGACAGCCTGAAGTAATGCAGAACATGAACTGAAGACATTAATGGTTCAAGGTAACACAGTCTTAATCAATGCAAGGTAGAAAGTAGAGTCTCTCGTGACAAGGCTTGGTGCACATGTTCACAGAGTCCAATAATAACTGCAAAGCCCTACTGGAGAGCAAGGATTAATTACCACAGCCCGTGTCTGGGGATTCTGAATTGATGCAGAGCTGAAGACAGGAGAAAGCAGAAGCAATGCTAGAAAGTAACAAACTGAATGTAGCTACCAGGTCTCAGGTGTAAAGGATGAGCAGACCCAGAACAAGCAAAACTGTATGGTACTGTTCAGAAATCAGGATACAATTAAATGTTGAAACAGGAACCGATGCAGAAACAGAAACAAACAGGTTAGGATATAGGAGCCAGTGCAGGGACAGGACCAAAAATATCAAGTAGCAGGAGTTAGCAGCAAGATCATCAATTGCTAAAATTGACTGTATATAATCTGTGCCTGGCAAGTGATGGATTAAATGGTACAGTGTTCCAATAAACTCACAGGGATAGGCACACCTGCACCTAAGCTCAGCACTAACTGAAAGCAGAAATGCAGGGAACAGTCATTTCAGAAGGAGACACACCTGTGTAGCTGATGTGCATGGCAGATCTGAGTGATCACAGAATGCAAGGCAGATTTAACACTAACATGTGCAGAAGTTAAAATTTTATGGAATTGCAATTTACATAAAGAAAGTCCTTGTTTGGAAAAGATAATTGTGAGCGTGGTGCCAGGAATTAAGATAGGTCATACTTGCCAACTCTCCTGGAATGTCCAGGAGACTCCCAGATTCCAGGTAGGTCTCCGGGACCCCCGGGAGAGTATGGCAGCCTCCCGCATCTGCCCGCAGTAAAATGATGTAAATTGATGTAATTGCGTCATAGGGGTGGACTAAAATGGTGTGTTTTGTATGTCCCCCCCTCCCGAAACATCCACATCCCCCAGGCAACTCCCGGATGCCAACTTGATAGGTGGTTGTTCCACCCGATGGCTTTTCCCTCCGGAGTCATTACAATTGCGCCCTATTATACTCCTGTCATAAACTCTATGTTGACTCTGACTGCACCGGTGGAAAATGTGTTACAAACAATGTTGTGGGTCGTAGGACTTGTTGGGCATGATTCAGCAAGGCATGCATTGTGAACGCATTGTGCGTTTGTTTCAAAACACACATAAATTGGCTCTGTGTACTCCTGAATCCAACAAGGAATGGATCTGAAGATAAGTGCGCTGATGAATTCAGGTCTGCTCTGCTCTACTACACAAGTCACTGCAGGATATGTCCAATGCCTATGTGGAATATAAATTAGCAAAGGAACTCACGGAAAAAAAACTATTGAATTACTGTCAACTGTTAATAATATAAGCATTAATGACAAAACAGTTAAAAATAAAAATATATATTTTTTGCTTTCCACAAAATACATTTATTAGGATGATCTCCTGAACATAAAATTATTTTTTAAAGATAGAATCTGATTGGTTGCTATAGGCAACATCTACACTTTTTCAAACCCCCAGTTTAATAATTATACCCCCTGGAGCAGCCGGGCAGGATCCGCTGCCTGCTTCTTGTCCACCATGCACATTTATGTAGTGTGCAGCCACAGGCTGCCCGCACCCATCTGTATCCGCCACTGCTCTGGTTGCTCTTGCAAAGGAACCAGTGCAGGTTGAAGATCCACCTTGCGGAAGAGGATCACTCCCACAGAAAATTGTCTTTGTGGTTTTCTCAATATTAAAAAGTTAATTTCACTTAGTATCTTCTAAAATGACTTCCAATTTTTATTGTGTATTCTGACTTGTCCTTTACAACTTCTGCCTTCCTGGATTTGGGGGCTGCTGGTAATTTTATTGAGTAAGCCTTGGATTCAGAATATAAAAAATCCATTTATTCCTCTAGAGAAACCCCTCTATATTACATCCACAGATGGTAATGCAATTCCGGGGTGACAATAATTTTCTTTTCTTGTCTATCTGTAAACTGGGATTTTTCATAAGGAAAAAAATCTATTTGTATGTTATTTCTAAAGTCTTAAAGGGCCACTATCATCAAAACAAAAAACATAACTATTAATGTTTAACAAACCACTATTGATTTTTGGCATCTGCAGGACAGTTTGAAAAAAAAAAATGTGTTTTTATTGATTTATTCACTGTATAGATGGATACATATGTTAGTTGGTTATGGATGCTTATCTCCCTGCTCACATTTTTACTGTCTGGTTCCTTGGAGCAAGCTCTCAATTTAGAACTAATGTAAAACAATTATAATAAGACCAACCTGTTGTTTACTTTAGATTATAGCTGTGTTGAAGCTCAGTGGCTAATCTAAAAGAAAAAATAATTGTAAATCAAGCACTATCTGTAAAGGGACATAGAACAGTATTTGATACCTGCTGTGATCATATATATATATATATATATATATATTATATATATATATATATATATAAAGAGGGGAGGGGGATGTGTGACAAAGTCACTTGATTGATGCTTGAGGACATGTATATCTCACCCAGGTTCCTAAACTATTGCTTTTTAAACCCCAGGAGAACGTTTGTCTGTAGTATCTATGAGCTGCTGAAGGGCTATAGGCTTGTTAAAAAACGGGAAAGGGTCCTGGGGTTTATGGATGGAGAGAGAGGGCGGGCTCCATCCATTAGGCCCATTGACCGGTTCTTCCAAGTTACCAGTGATCCTGCTGGTAATCAGTAGTTGCACCTGAGTGGTGCTGGTAAAAGGGTGCAGCTCAGCTCAGTCAGTCTCTCACTGCCTGGGGACAGGGGCTGGAGTCTATTTGAGAAAAAGTCTAATATAGGCCTGTAAATTACTGTGCTAAAAACTTTTTTTGTCTAGTTTGTTAGTCAGGAGTGACCATGTTCTAGATAGGGCCGGATGGCAAGATTTTTATTTTGGAGTCTTCTCTTGGTTTTCACACAACTGGCTGAGGCCATGTCACGGGCACTAGGAGTCTTTACCCAGGGATCACCAGGTGATAGACTTACCAGAGCAATATAGGTGGTAATATGGTACTCTGGTAGCGGGGTGATCATGGAACAGGAGACAGCAGATGATAGAGAATGCTCGTGGAAAGTCTATGACTAGCAGCACTGGTAATATATAGGTAATAGTACACGAGGAACTGAATGGACAAAGGAAACGTGAGGGTAGTCAGTGGTCTGCGGATAGCAAGTTATACCACTGCTATAGTGAGGAGGAATGTCCAGAAGTAATGAGGAGGTGATGAGAGTCAGCGGTCTGCGTTTAGCAAGTTGTACCGCTGTCTAGGTGAAGGAATGGAATCCAGGTGGAGGTATCCGGAGAGTCAGTGGTCTGCGTTAGCAAGTTGTACCACTGCTATGTGGAAGGATACTGGAAACAGGTGACACAAGGAACAGGAATCAGTGGTCTGCCTCTAGCAAGTTGTACCACTGAAATATATATGTGAGGAGGAGCACGGGGAGATAAATGTAATGCAGAGTATACACGGGCACATTGAACTTGATCCCACGATGATATGCACAAAGTATTAATAACTGAACAGCACTGCACAAATATACAAAGTCACAGGAACTATCCAGACTACAAGGTAACACAGTCAAATGATGGCAATAGTCTCAGTGGATAGGTAACTCCAGAGAAGAACAACTCAGTCCAGCAAGGTATGCAATACACGAGCACAGTCAATGATAAGTATGCATACCGTGGTTCAGAAGAGCAGGCTGTCAGAAAGGAGTGCAGGGATACCTGAGCGGCAGGAGGCCGGCAGGATGCGAAGTCCCAGGGAAATGGAAGCGGAATCCAAGTAGGTGCAGCGCACAGGTAGGTAGACCAGCAACGATGGAAACAATACTCAGGAAGCAGTAGTATATAGGACTGGTCGTCCGGAGATCACTGAAGAGTAGAAGTGGTATGGCAGAGAAGACAGCAGCGGAGCGTTGATCCAATGCAGACAGGCGCGTTGACACAGGCTGGAACACTGTAGAAGCACGGAGAGCGGATCAGCTGGCTGCAGACACGAGGAGTACTGGAGGGTAGCGATAAGCAGGACACTGCAGATACACGGAGGTAGCGGATAGGAATCAGCAGGTGCAGTCACTATGAAACACGGGAGAGTTGAAGTGAGCTGATAACTGTAGTGCACGGAGGCAGCGGATAGGAATCAGCTAGAGCAGTCACGATGAAACACGGGAGAGTTGAAGTGAGCTGATAACTGTAGTGCACGGAGGCAGCGGATAGGAATCAGCTAGAGCAGTCATGATGAAACACGGGAGAGTTGAAGTGAGCTGATAACTGTAGTGCACGGAGGCAGCGGATAGGAATCAGCTAGAGCAGTCACGATGAAACACGGGAGAGTTGAAGTGAGCTGATAACTGTAGTGCACGGAGGCAGCGGATAGGAATCAGCTGGAGTAGTCACGATGAAACACAGGAGAGTTGAAGTGAGCTGGAAACCACAGGAATCAGCTGGGCTGAATACACGAGGAAACACAGGAACACCTTCAGAGGCTCATGGGGAATGAGACTCCAAGATCAGGCAACGAGGTGTAGACAGCAGGTGCTTTAAATAGGGAGTGTTGCCTGATCAGCCAATTAACCAAAAGGAACAAGTACTGAAGGTTTGAAAGGGCTGTACATGCGCAGACCCTCAGGATGGTGGACGGCCACGGTTCCTAAACATACGGGAAGAAGCACTCACAGTCTGGTGAGTGACAGTACCCCCCCTTTTAAAGGTGGGCACAGAACTCCTGGAACCGGGCTTGTCCGGAAATTTGGAATAAAACTTCTTAAGAAGAGCTGGGGCGTTGAGATCTTCAGCTTTGATCCATGAACGCTCCTCAGGACCAAAGCCCTTCCAATGAACGAGGAAACTAAGAACTCCTCGCAAAATTTTTGCATCCAATATGTGCGTAATCTCAAAGTCTTCCTCCTGATGAACTTGAAGGAGGGACCGAGAACCGGTTGATGATGAGAGGTTTGAGCAAGGAAACATGGAAGGCGTTGGAAATACGAAGATTCTTAGGAAGTAGAAGTTTGAAACAAACTGGATTTATCACATGAATGATCCTATACGGACCAATAAAACGAGGAGTGAATTTCATAGATGGGACCTTCAAACGAATATTTTTGGTGGATAACCAGACACGATCTCCAATTTTCAATGGTGGAATAGCCCGCCTCTTTTTATCTGCAAAAGACTTATATTTGGCAGATGTCTTCTTTAAACAGGTTTTGACCTGGGACCAAATATTTTTGAAGGTCTGACAAACAGTCTCTACAGCAGGAACTTGGGTGGGAGGGAGGGCAGGAAATTCCGGAAGAGACGGATGGTGACCGTAAACCACAAAGAATGGAGTTTTGGAAGATGACTCATGGTACATGTTATGAGCGAATTCAGCCCAAGGAAGCAATTCTACCCAGTTGTCTTGATTGGCTGATGAGAACATCCTTATAAAGGTCTCAAGATCTTGATTGACCCTTTCAGTTTGTCCGTTTGATTGAGAATGGTAGGAAGAGGAGAGTGCTAATCGTATGCCCAAGGTCTTACAAAGGGCCCGCCAGAATCTGGAAACGAATTGTACTCCTCTATCTGACACAATCTCAGATAGACATCCATGAATACGAAACATTTCTTTGACGAAATGCTCAGCCAGAGTAGAAGAGGAAGGCAAACCAGACAAAGGGACGAAATGAGCCATCTTCGAAAATCTGTCCACCACTACCCAAATAGTATTACAGTTTTTACTAGGAGTAAGATCAGTAACAAAGTCCATACTAATATGGGTCCAGGGCTTGGACGGAATGGGTAGTGGTTGAAGCAAACCCGCTGGAGTTCTGCGGGAGGTCTTAAACTGAGAACACAATTCACAAGCGGCCACAAACTCTTTGACATCTCTCCTCATAGATGGCCACCAGTAACTTCGAGAGAGAATCTCAAAAGTCTTGCGTTCACCAGAGTGTCCAGAAAAGCGAGAAGAGTGGAACCACGAAAGGATTTTTCTCTTAAGAGTAGGAGGCACGAGGGTCTTCCCAAATGGTAGCACTTTAGTGGAAGAAGCAGCCAGCGAAATACATTTGGGGTCTAGTATAGAGTGGTAGGAAACCTCTTCAACGTCAGAGGACGTCACAAAGGCTCGGGATAGAGCGTCAGCTTTCTTGTTCTTTGCAGCTGGTTTGAAGGTTATGATTAATTCAAAACGAGAAAAGAAAAGAGACCATCTTGCTTGACGAGGATTCAAGCATTTGGCAGACTGAAGATATGACAAGTTCTTATGATCCGTGAAAATTGTCACAGGATGACGAGCTTCCTCCAACAAGTATCTCCACTCCTCTAATGCTACTTTAATAGCCAGCAACTCCTTGTCCCCGATGGTGTAATTCTTCTCCGCAGGCAGGAGACCCCGAGAGTAAAAGGCACAAGGATGGAATTTTTGTTGCTCCGATCTTTGGGAGAGAATGGCTCCTAAGCCAACATTAGAGGCATCTACTTCTAGGAAGAAGGGAAGCGTCACATCAGGCTGTCGAAGAATGGGAGCAGAGGAGAAGGACTCTTTAAGAAATTGAAAGGCTTGGAGAGCCTCAGATGACCATTGCTTAGTATTGGCCCCTTTACGAGTCAGGGCCACGATAGGAGATGCAATTGAAGAGAAGTCTTGAATGAAGCGTCTATAGTAATTGGCAAAACCTAAAAAACGCTGAATAGCACGAAGAGTAGTTGGCTGAGGCCAATGTAGCACAGCATTCACCTTTTCTGGATCCATTTGCAGGCCAACTCCGGAGACAATATAACCCAAAAATGGAATCTGGGACAACTCGAATGAACATTTTTCTAGTTTGCAGAATAATGAATTTCTCCGGAGTCTGGAAAGAACTGCTGCCACATGTTGGTGATGAGACGGCAGGTCCTGTGAAAAGATCAATATGTCGTCCAGGTAGACAACGACACATACATATAACAAGTCCCGAAAGATCTCATTAATGAAGCCCTGGAAAACAGCGGGGGCATTACATAACCCGAAAGGCATTACTAAATATTCATAATGCCCATCTCTGGTGTTGAAAGCTGTCTTCCATTCGTCACCGGACTGGATTCTAATTAAATTATAGGCACCACGAAGATCCAACTTGGTAAAGATCCGAGCTCCCTTAATGCGATCAAATAACTCAGTGATCAGAGGAATGGGATACCGATTTTTAATAGTAATGGCATTGAGTCCACGAAAATCTATGCAGGGGCGTAGTGATCCATCCTTCTTTTTTACAAAGAAGAACCTGGCTCCAGCGGGAGAAATGGAAGGTCGAATGAATCCTCGCTGGAGATTCTCTTGGATGTATTCAGAGGTAGCTTGAGTTTCAGGTAGAGAAAGTGGATACACACGACCCCTAGGAGGAGTCTTGCCAGGTAGAAGATCGATCGGACAATCCCAAGAACGATGAGGAGGAAGACGTTCAGACTGAGTTTTATCAAATACATCGGCAAATGAAGCATACTGAGGAGGAAGTCCCGGTGAGGAAGGTGAAATGGAAGATTGCTGTATTTTAAGAGGAATGACTTGGGAGAGACAACGATGATGACATTCAGCTCCCCAAGACGTAACTTGAGGAGTGCGCCAGTCAATCTGGGGAGAATGACATTGAAGCCATGGAAGGCCTAAAACAATCGGCCTTGTAGTAACAGGAAGAATTAAAAACGAAATTTCTTCTTGGTGTAGAACACCAATCTGAAGCGTTACTGGAGACGTGCTCTGGGTGATGAGATCCTTGATAAGACGTGATCCGTCGATAGCAGTCACAGTAATCAGTGTCTTCAGAGTAATCACTGGTAGGGACCATTGATTCACTAGGGATTTAGAAATGAAATTTCCCGCTCCTCCAGAATCAATAAGTGCTTGGGACTCAAAGGACTTGGTAGCAAAAGAAATCGTAACATCAAAAGCGCAGACTTTTAATTTCGTAGAACATGGAGAGGACTCCAGGGACCCTAACTTCACCTCTCCAGAACTAGTTAGGGCCTGGCATTTCCCGATTTCTTAGGGCAGGAATTGAGCAAATGTGTGGAATCAGCACAATAGATACAAAGTCTATTCTTTACTCTTCGGTTCCTCTCCTCAGAAGTTAATTTGGAACGTCCGATCTCCATGGGGATCACAGGAGATAAAGCTGGACGAAGTTGAGGGGTTGAGCGAAGAGGTGCTTTAACTGAAGTTGTTTTTTCAGATTCCCTTTCACAAAACCACATGTCTACACGATGGCAGAGGGAAATCAGATCTTCTAATGACGTAGGTAGCTCTTGGGTAGTCAGTGCATCTTTAATTTTATCGGAGAGCCCCTGCCAGAAGGCGGCAATTAAGGCTTCAGTGTTCCACTGAAGTTCAGAGGCTAATATCCTAAATTGAATGACGTACTGGCCTACTGTACGAGAACCCTGACGTAAACGGAGAATGCTGGAAGCAGCGGAGATTACACGACCTGGTTCATCGAATACACTTTAAAACATAGAAATAAATTTGGCACTATCCTGTAATAGTGGATCGTTCCTCTCCCACAGAGGGGAAGCCCATGCCAGAGCTTGTCCAGAAAACAATGAAATAAGATAGGCCACTCTGGAACGATGAGTAGAGAAATTTTGAGGTTGGAGCTCAAAATGAACTGAGCATTGGTTGAGAAAACCCCTACAAGTTTTGGGGTCTCCATCATACTTTGACGGAGCAGGCAGGTGAAGCGTGGAAGCCGTAGACACCTGGGATGGCACTGGGGAAACGGAGGAAAGCACAGGAGCTTCAACATTAGCTGTGATATTCTGTCCAGATGTTCCTTGGGAGGCTAACGCCTGGTAACATTGTAGTAACAGCTGTTGGCATCCTGTTGCTCCACACGGGTAACCAGATGCTGCAGCATCTCTTTAGCTGTAGGTTCCGAATCTGGGTCTGTCATGGCCTGATCTTACTGTCACGGGCACTAGGAGTCTTTACCCAGGGATCACCAGGTGATGGACTTACCAGAGCAATATAGGTGGTAATATGGTACTCTGGTAGCGGGGTGATCACGGAACAGGAGACAGCAGATGATAGAGAATGCTCGTGGAAAGTCTATGACTAGCAGCACTGGTAATATATAGGTAATAGTACACGAGGAACTGAATGGACAAAGGAAACGTGAGGGTAGTCAGTGGTCTGCGGATAGCAAGTTGTACCACTGCTATAGTGAGGAGGAATGTCCAGAAATAACGAGGAGGTGATGAGAGTCAGCAGTCTGCGTTTAGCAAGTTGTACCGCTGTCTAGGTGAAGGAATGGAATCCAGGTGGAGGTATCCGGAGAGTCAGTGGTCTGCGTTAGCAAGTTGTACCACTGCTATGTGGAAGGATACTGGAAACAGGTGACACAAGGAACAGGAATCAGTGGTCTGCCTCTAGCAAGTTGTACCACTGAAATATATATGTGAGGAGGAGCACGGGGAGATAAATGTAATGCAGAGTATACACGGGCACATTGAACTTGATCCCACGATGATATGCACAAAGTATTAATAACTGAACAGCACTGCACAAATATACAAAGTCACAGGAACTATCCAGACTACAAGGTAACACAGTCAAATGATGGCAATAGTCTCAGTGGATAGGTAACTCCAGAGAAGAACAACTCAGTCCAGCAAGGTATGCAATACACGAGCACAGTCAATGATAAGTATGCATACCGTGGTTCAGAAGAGCAGGCTGTCAGAAAGGAGTGCAGGGATACCTGAGCGGCAGGAGGCCGGCAGGATGCGAAGTCCCAGGGAAATGGAAGCGGAATCCAAGTAGGTGCAGCGCACAGGTAGGTAGACCAGCAACGATGGAAACAATACTCAGGAAGCAGTAGTATATAGGACTGGTCGTCCGGAGATCACTGAAGAGTAGAAGTGGTATGGCAGAGAAGACAGCAGCGGAGCGTTGATCCAATGCAGACAGGCGCGTTGACACAGGCAGGAACACTGTAGAAGCACGGAGAGCGGATTAGCTGGCTGCAGACACGAGGAGTACTGGAGGGTAGCGATAAGCAGGACACTGCAGATACACGGAGGTAGCGGATAGGAATCAGCAGGTGCAGTCACGATGAAACACGGGAGAGTTGAAGTGAGCTGGTAACTGTAGTGCACGGAGGCAGCGGATAGGAATCAGCTGGAGTAGTCACGATGAAACACAGGAGAGTTGAAGTGGTCTGGAAACCACAGGAGAGTTGAAGTGGTCTGGAAACCACAGGAGAGTTGAAGTGGTCTGGAAACCACAGGAATCAGCTGGGCTGAATACATGAGGAAACACAGGAACACCTTCAGAGGCTCATGGGGAACGAGGTGTAGACAGCAGGTGCTTTAAATAGGGAGTGTTGCCTGATCAGCCAATTAACTAAAAGGAACATGTACTGAAGGTTTGAAAGGGCTGCACATGCGCAGACCCTCAGGATGGTGGACGGCCACGGTTCCTAAACATACGGGAAGAAGCACTCACAGTCTGGTGAGTGACAGGCCAGTTGCATGAAATCTTGTGTGATATCTCTCGGCTGGTATAAACACCATCTACCCCAGGAGACGGTACCAGGGCCCCTACCCGGTCACTATATATATATATATATATATATATATATAAATATATACATACATACACACAGTTCTTGAAGTGGGGAGGTATGTGCAGTTGGTCTCCGAGCAGGCATATTGCTTGTAAGGTATGTGAGCATAAGAGTACAGTCGGCAGGTAAAATATTGGTTCTTTTATGTATGTGTGTGTGGGAGGAGCGCAAAAGCACGATACAGCCGGAGACATCCTTACAGTACAAGTTAATGTGCTCACAAGTGGGGAGGACCAGTTTGACCAGATTATGTCCTTAACTGCATATTAAAAAACCATACCTCCAAACATCTAGCATACCTCTGATAACCTGCTCATGCTTCCCCAACTCTCTGCCACTTCTGTTACCTGCCACATCCCCGATGTTGTATTTTGAAATTAAGAAGCACAAATACCAGCAAATCTTAAGTATTATTTATCCGGAGCCCAGAGTGAGTCTGTGAATCAGCATTAACCAATTCATAAATTTAATTTTAATAATTTCTTACAGTCCTTTACACATTCTCTGATCTTCCTGCAAACTTCTTCTTCAGACCCCCAGATTTGCCACCTCCCAAGGTGCAGGGGTCTCCTTTTTACGAATCTCCAATCCTCCTTACAGTCACTATAAAAATGCAAAAAACTACACCGAGCATTCATCTGTTACTGTGTGTGAGTACTCACCATTTATACACCATTCTTCAAAGATGTTTCATCTCGAACTCTCTGGCTTTGTATGTTGTGTATGAAGTTAGCAAAGTATGTAAGCAGGTCTGGACTTAATGGAGAGGCCTCAAAGGCTCCAGCTTTGGGTAATGAGGGAGCAAGGGAGGCACTCTGCTCACATATGAACACATTTTAAACCTTCAAACGTGCTGAAATGGGTATGTATTATTGCCTTTTTTTTATTTAATTCATACAGGATACAGTGAGGATTGGGACTATGGAAAGCTACAGGGAGGAGTGAGAGAGGGGGCTACCGGTGATGAAGATAGGGGCACATGGGGACAGACAAAGGTAACAGATAAGGGAAATGAAAAGGAACACATGGAAGACATAAGGGAGAGGTGAACAGATACACAGTCATTATTCAAAATATTTAGGAAAATGGGAAACATTAAGGTGACACAAGGACAAGGGAATTGGAGAGGAGGGAAACAGGATGAATAGCCTTGCATCAATTAATATGTTGTGTAAAAAGCATCAAAACTTAATTTCACACTATCAAAATCCCTAAGTATGGGGCCACCAGACCGCCCGCCATTATCTTCAAATTTCCATGCCAGCACTTCTAAATTCCCACTACAACCACTGCATATATACACACACAAGAGGATGCCTACTCTTACAGGAGTCAGGGAAGAAATTTCCGGAAAGAATAGGCAAGTATGACCCATACTGTCCATTTGTCTGCCACTGCTGGCAGAAAAAAATATATTCTTATTGCTTCTGACATCTTTGTATTAATAGAACAAAAAGAAAAGAATTGCAGCGCTAAAAATCAGAGTGGCCTATAAAAATAGCAACAATATAAATGTAATTCAATATGCAGTCACGGATCGTAAATATAAAAATGTAATATGTCATACAATATATATATATACATACATACATACATACATACATACAAATAAGCAATGTACATCTACCTTAATGGTGATGCAGATACATATAACACATTGATAGGAACTCTCCCAATCTAAAAATCACAGTGCACTGTGATGTGTATAAACACAGTAAGATATGAGCAAACCAATTGATATTAATGCTGGTTATCTGAATATGCCGGCTAAACCTGATATAATTCAAGAGGATGTACAGATAACTAAAACATGTATCTGGAGTAGTTCCACATTGGAGAATATATATCTAAATTAGTGCCAAAAAAATGAAGAGGATCCAAGGTGATACTCAATATGATAGAATGAGCTAGTACGATAATTCTCAGAATGGTGAAAATGCAATTGACGGAGCTAGTAATGTGAAGTTCATAAAACATATAATCATGTTGATATTGCACTTCCACGGAAAAGTGATTCAGTCTATCTCCTGTGGAGATCCTTTAAAGATGTTAATTGAGAGGAAATTTGGTATAGGCAATCATACTCTGATTATGAACTTGGCAAAAGAGTAATATCTCATTCCGTATTTATGAATGACTTTGGTAATAATTCGCCTTATACAAAGATTCAATAGATCTTAAATTAGTTTTCTCAAACCTGGTGGAGATTCAACCTGAAACATGTGTAATTACCGTCGCTTGTAGCGGATATCAACTGCGGATTCGGATAGGTTTGTAACATCAGAGTATCTCCGTTGGATCGAGTGAATGTATGCTGGAGCTTTCTCAGGATATACCTGGTATCCGGGGCTCTATGAGACCAGCTTGGTGCGATCACACTTTCTCACGGAAGAAATGCTTCTCATCAAGAGCAGGCAAACTCATAAGATGATAAACGGAGAAATCCACCTCCTTCCACAGCTGCTTGTGTAGCCCGACACAGTGATCTCTCTGAGGTGTGAAGGAGCTCTAAAGAAAGGAGCATGTAGAAGTCTGAGAAATAATGGATTAATCAAAGGCTCACTGTTCCAAGTATGCGATATCTTTGTATTAATAGCTTGTGATTAGAAAGCTGCTGCAATACTATTACATGTTTAAATCTTTAATTTCGGGCATTGTCACATGACCACAGTATGTTAACATCCTGATCCTGTTGTTTCCCTATTAATTTTCCTCTACAAAACCTTAGCTAAATTTGTTAAATGATGTTGAAAAATAAAACAAAACAGGAGCAAGACATCATGTAACTGGTGAAATGTATTGTCTTGCATACCTGCAGATTTAAAGCAGCAATCTTATGAAGAAAATCAGGTGTTTTGTTTAACATAAATCACTGTAGCAGGCTATAATAAGAATGTTGGTATTTAGAAGTTTCCCTTGCTTTTTCCCCTCAGGCTGCTATTACTTATTTATAATTCGCACAATTTACAGTGTCACATGACTACCATGGCACCCACAGTCACATGGCACATAATGTGGCGAGTAGACAGGCTCTGTTTGCACTGTGACTGCACTGGAACATAATCCTTTTCACACATCTGCTATCACATAAGGTGAGAGCCTTCAGTTTCTGTGTCTATCTCAAATAGATGTATGTTGAAAAGGAGATAATAATTTGTAGGAGGATAGTTAAGAAAAATGGCTATACAATGCATGCTTAAGAAAGGTACTTAACTTACTATTTAAAGAAAAGAAAAATCTATGCGGGATTTCTGCTTTTTGCAATTTCACACTATAATACAATCTATCCCACGTTTTTCTATGGGGTCTATGCATCCATGTGATGCGGTGCCTCTATATATGCATAGCTGCAAATCGCAGTGATGCATATTTATGCACTGCTGAAATGCATCATGCTGGGGCTAATCTGGAAGCCCTGTTTGTCCCCTTCATCACGCTTCTGGTCTGCCCCTGTATCAGACACTGTGCCCTTTATTATTTTCTTATTTGTCCCCTTCATCATGCTTCTGCCCCCACCCCTGTATTAGATACTTTGCCTGTGCCCTCCATTATTCTTCTATTTGTCCCCCTTCACTTACCTTTCTATCGCCTTCTGCTCTTCTTTTTTCTTTCTTCCTCGCTTGCTTGTCCATCGCGTTGTGCTGCGCTCCTCACTGAAAATGCCTGGCGTGATGACATCAGCAGGGAGAAGGGGAACAGGAAGAGAGCCGGATCGCCACTCCGTGACCACAAAATGGTAGAGCCCTGCCTATGGGGCCCCCTTGCCTGAGGGGCCCCCGGGCGGTTGCTCAGCATGCCCAATGGGAAAGACAGCCCTGAGAGAGGCTTAGAACCTTGTAGGAAAAGACAGGTAACACCATCCTAAGATGGTGCATTCTGTCTGCACCATGCAAAGGTTATCAAAGTTTCATGCATTGCAGAACATCACAGTACCCATATTAATCTATGGCGACTGCGTTGCTGCACAGTATTTGCCTAGACGGAGGAGATTTTTCCCATATCTCTTCTATTAGGCATGTAATGCATAGCAAATATATTAAAAGATGCGGAAACAGTCGTTTCCGCATCTTTTAAGTGCCAAGTCAGCTTGATGCATAGACCCCTATGTGTTACAACTGTAACACCAAATTTTAATACCAGATTTTTAAAAAAAATAACAACTTGAATCCAGGTTATTGTAATTACAAACTAAGTCGAAAAAGCAGGAACATATTACCACATAAGTGTCTCATAAAACGAGAGATAAGGTAAACGTGATAATATACAGTAATTTCAGTAACTAAACTATTTTGTAAAATTACAATTTTGCTAATATGGTTATAAATAATTTACCTACCTGGACAAAAGCAAGTCCAAAAATATAGATTACAGGTAAACTGTACAATTGGGTTCCCACTACAACCAAGATTTCTGTCTCCACCAGGTGGCGCGCCTGTACTTCATACAATCAGGAAATCGATGTATGAGCGCCTCCAAGCGGACAAAGATGTCTGGTTATAATCTAGTACGTGACGTCCTCAGTACACATATCGCCCTCCTTCATTGGGGAAGCTTTGAGATGCGGTCTGTTCAGTACGTCATATAATAGCCGCGCTGTGCAACTACGTCATTACGCACTGCCGACGGGGCAGAACAAGTTGAGCTTTGTGGCTGAATACTAGAATCAGGGCGGAGTTATGATTGACATTACCGCTTGCCAATCAGAAAAGAGATCGTACAATCTCTCCGCCAATAGTCATAGGAGTGGCATAGCCCTAGCCATACTATTGGCGCAAGTGTCGGTGTGTGTCCCTTGCCCACTTAGCCCAATCGTGTGGGCGCTTACTGCCAATGAGATCTCAGTTCTGAGGCTGCCGGCTGCTGTGCTGTGTGTCTGCACTGTGCCGCCGTGATGAGGATCATATTGTGTGTCATGTCCCTGTGTACCCCCAGCTCTTCTGTCTTCAACTAGCGACTGGTGAGAGCTGCCTCCCGCACACACTGCCATATACAGCCGGGGCACCGTGCTGAGGAGCGGGTGGCATCAGTCTACCACGTACTGTCCATATAGCTTACTAGCTGCACAGTCATGGAAGCCTCATAGGAGGTCATGTGTGAGCCTGGCATGCATTACAGTGCTTATACGTGTCAGATAGCAGGGGCTGTACATGGTCGTTCTGGGTTAAGAATAAACTGATATAAGTGTCTCCTAACTTGTACAGGGGGTAGGTTCTAAGCATGGAATGCACCAAGACCGTGCTATAGTCATAAAGGGTTTGCCCTGCAGAGGACCATGTCTATGGGGATTCTCATAGGGCTTATGCACTTATTTTTTAACCAGAATATCATACAAAAATAATAAGTAAATAAGATGAATCATTACCCAGAAATTACTCCTTGGTACAAATGTATAGGGTCATACAAGAATATGTTTGTATAGGGGTGTTTTAAGCATTGGGTTATGAGGGTGTCATGGCATATACCTCCAAAATCTAATAAAATAAATATGTCTGTGGCAAATCCAAACTGAGAATATCCAACCTTCCCATCTGCCAAATAACAAGTAAACAGGTGTCACCTTGTAATTATGCTGTGATCTACGTATCCTGTAGTGCGACAGTTTATAGTTGTGAAAACTGTGACATCTTTAACTTTAGTAGTATTTGTAGAGCATGTATATACATAAAATTTGAATATTTTTATGAAATGTAAAGTGTGATTGCACCCTTCAAGACTTTATATAGTTCACAGTAGGCAACATGTAGGAAAACTTGTCTATAACTGTAGAAATGCAGGTGTAAATAACAACCAATCACATTCTGTCATAAGCAAACCATTTATTGGATGCTGTGGATAACCCCTTTCATTCAGGGCCATCTTTTCCATTGGGCACAATGGGCAGCTGCCCGGGGGCCCCACGGGCAAGGGGGCCACATAGGCACGGCTCTTAATGAGAATAAATAATCCTGCAAAAGAAAAAAACCTGCAAACACCTTCAAGGGTCACTGAGCAAGTACATCTATCTATCTATATCTGTATCTGTATATATCTATATCTAGGGGCCCCGATGCACTGCTTTGCCCGGGGGGCCATAATGTTGTTAAGATGGCCCTGCTTTCATTCACTGGTAACCATAGAATAGTTTTCATAAATGTTATACAATGAACAACATTTATAAAACCAGCACTGCTGATGAATTTGAGTGTTTTCTCAATTAAAGAGATTCCATAATCGGCAATAACAGACAAGAAAAATATACGAGCCGCGCTATGTTACTCATCGAATAAAATCAAATAAAAAATCATATTTTGCAGTTTCCCAACAAACATTTGTAAAAATATGTAAACACATTTCTTCTATAAAGTCTGCTATATATATAGATTTTCTTTAAAAATCTTACTTGTTGAGCAAGAGTAATATAACGCTGCTCATACAATTTTCTTTCATTTTGAAACTATATTGATATTTAAAGCTGATTTTTTTTGTACCTGTGCATTTATCATATACGTCTCTCTTCTTGTATACTGCTTAGGGTCACTTTGCAATCATGGAATTTTAAAGAAAAGGGTCATCCTCAGAGTGGGGGGAGGGGCCCTCCCTCTGGCCTAGCTGCCTCCTCTCTCGGTACTGGACCCATGGCATGAACTTAGAGGAATATATCGCACAAATCTATTTTTATATACACTTTGGGCTGGGGACAGAACAAACTGGTTTACATTTGTACAAATATTTAATATTAATATTACAGTGCCAAAGGATTTTTTTTAAAGCTCACACAAGAAGCTATACCTTTTGTCTGTCTGAGCTTTATTTTTGGGATTTGGAATCATTACGTATAGTAATTTTTTCTGAAGGATTTCTTAGCCTTGGGCAACTGCAAGAATGGATCTGGTATGGCCGGAATGCACTATGCGTTGCCGCTCTCTCCAGCATGCTTTAGATGTGATCTCAGTAGTGACCCGGGGAAGTGAACAACAGATCCAGGCATTTCTCTCCTCTTATTGCTGCAATGCCACAACCCTAAAGGATGATTTTGGCCGCAATGCTGTTCATATTGCTGCATCCTGTGGCAAAAAGAAAGTTTTGGATTGGTTAGCTGCAAAAGGTGTAGACTTATCGATCAAAGACAAAGAATCTGGATGGACAGCTTTGCACAGAAGCATCTTCTATGGGCGTATAGATTGTGCTTTGTCCCTCTTACAGGTAAGCCTGGCAAATAATGGCAAATGTTCCATAATCAAATAACATCTCCACTCATGCACATTGCTTTCCTCTAAGACCTGTTTTAAAACTTCCTAATAATAAAAATGTGTCATTTTAGTGTTCAAGCCTGCTTAAAGTTAATTTAAAGGTAAAATAATAGATATCAGGGAAACTTTTTTGAATTATTGGTCCATAGATATTTGCAGTCTCATTAATACTTGTTTTTAGGGTAAAATTGTGTTTGACTGCTCCCATTGCAATAAATGTCCATATAATTCAAGATTAATTTAACCAGCATTAAAGAAGAGTGTAATACGTTTTATTATAATATTTAATGTTACTTATCAGTATTACTAGTGTCTGACAATTTTCCAGGTGGCGCGATGATTAACAGTCTAGTGGTCCTCTACTTGCTTCTTTTGCAACTTGTCTGTTTGAAGCAGCAGTGGTGTGGTCGCTGTGCCACCTCCATAAATATCCCATTCATGTAAATGGGAAGTTCACAAAGAAGGGACAGTCACAATATGCTGTGTGAGGAGAGTGTTGCTGGACCATTGTAGCCATCAGGGAAAACAGATACAAACAACCAGTGTATTCTATGATAAAATACATTGTTCAGCCTTAATCTGACATTCCACTGCAGCACTGTTAAATAGTACAATATTACCTTCTACATTCTAGACCAGTGTTGGCTAACCTGTGACACTCCAGGTGTTGTGAAACTACAAGTCCTAGCATACCCTTCCAGCAATAAGCTGCTATATATTGGCAAAGCATGCTGGGACTTGTAGTTTCACAACACCTGGAGTGTCACAGTTTAACCAACACTGTTTTAGACAGATACAACTCCTAATCAGATCTGAAAAAGCTGAGTTGCTGTGACATCACTGGCTGTGTATGAGTCAACCAATCTGCTCTGTGCATTTCTGCAAAGCAAGTCTGTCTAGCTGTCAGTTACTGCCTTATTTGTTTAGTAAGTGGAGCACCTCCCTCCTAGCATAGCAACCTGCTGCAGAGGCATGAAAGAGCACAGTCACAACACAGTCAAACATATTTAGAGAAAAATAAACACTTGTTGTTTCATGTATATTATTCAGCTCAGTAAAACACAGCATTAGGCATATATTAATGTCAAACAGTGGCTTTACCCCCTCTGCAAATACTGCAAAGCTATTTTGCATAAAATGGACCATTTATCTGTTAGTCCTATTTTGCTTTTGTGTATCTCCAGGTTCCACTGAGAAACTCTGTAATCTCTGTTTTATTTAATATATTTTACTAGTCTCTCAAGCATATCGAAAGATAGGCACCATCCTCCCTTGCTTTTTATGTTAACTTCCCCCATTCTAGTAAATGCCACTTGTAAACAATTATTTATCCTTCCTGCTGCAGCCAGTGATAGAGGCGAGTGCATACAGTGATCCAGACAAATGCTAAGAGTTGTCAATTCCGTTACAAACGCATTGCCACTTGCCTGATTGTGCAATTCAGAAAGGAGTGTGCAACATTTACTGTATGAGCTGTCAACACTGTCAAAGCTTTGAGCCAGAGGAGCCTTGAGCATGCTAAGCAGAATTGTTGCAGAAAGGGGTTTGTTTATACAAGTGTATTGGAATCTTAAATCATTTACTGGGGCGAGCCAGTAACTTTTGAATATTAAGTAGAGTTATACAGTGAAGGACAATTTAACTGCCCCAAGCAGTATCCAGCAGAGAACAAATAGGCAAACATTTACTGTGATGTTTTAGAAATATTCCCATGTTCTGCGCCAGATCTGACCTGTTCATAAAAGACACTGCACAATTTACTGTTACTCAAGTTCCTGATAAGCGCATACTTTCCTACCTTTGGGAAGTTGTATCCGAGAGAGGGCGGGAGGGGAGGATCACGGTGAATAGCAGGGGGCGGGGCCAACATGACGTGATTCGCCACGTAGCGCATAATTTTAGCCCCGCAATTGCGGGATGCGGGCGATTTGCCAGCTCACCTGGGAGTCCGTGAGACCGACCCGAATTTCGGGAGTTGGCAAGTATGGATAAGCACTGCCTTTATCCAGCACTGCTTCGCACTAACTTTACAGCATAAGCATGGATATCATTCTCTGTGCACCCACTACCATAAACACAGCACTATTGCAGCATATTTGTCGAGTACTTTTATAAATATCCTCCATAATGTCAGATTGGGAATTTTCATTTCATACTCTGTTTTTTTTTCCATTAAGCATGGCAGTAATCTTCACTTCCAGGACAAAGATGGTTTCACTGCATTGGACCTTGTAATGAAAGACCGTCCTGCCTACATTGTTTTCCAAACTAGTGGTAAGCGCATGATTATTTTCTATGTCAGAGATTGAATAACACTGACATAATTGTCTGCGTCTGCGTTTGTGATTTGTAAATAATATTTATAGTTTAACAAGTTTCATTTGCTGACAATTGATGTTTGTGATTTAAAGAGGTTTTTCACTTTTAGATGACCAAGGCATCATACCCACTAATATGCATTTTGTTTGTAGTATTAGCATTTTTAACCAAAGACCCTATATATAATCACTTGTGATGTTACGTGCATCGGTGAGCTTTTCGGCAGCTTTGTGTATTTTTTTAACTGCCTGCTGCAGTCAATGTTTCGCATAAGGTTTAAGCGCAGAGGAGTTTCTTCTTTTCATGTCCTGGATGCAAGTAACAGAGGCGCATGTCAAACATGTTTGCATTTGAACCTGCTCTTAAACGCAAATTAAACGTCAGTGGGAAACCGGCCTACTTTATTGGCTTGTACATGCTGTCCTGTAACTTTTACTAAATGTTGATTTTTGTTTTGTTGCTTGCTTTTTTTTAGCCTTTTATTTTCATGAGTATTGATTATTATTGTTGTCCTACTATAACACAGCTGATTAAAAATATACAACTATGGTTGATTGTATAAATACATGTTTAAATAGTACAAAAGGAAGAGAGAAACAAAAGACGAACAGGTATTAAAGTACAAGCCCATTAGTGACTCATTTGAAAATAGATTATTAATTACATTTTCTCCTCCTTCACTTTCATTTAGTTAAAAGAAAACCTTTTAGGCCCCAGCAATGTATTTCTTTGACTTGGTATTTCAGGCATTTAACCCCTTCAAGACAAGACATAATCTAAAGTTATTGCGCTATGTCACTTTCATTGGGAATACTGAAAGAGGCTTTAATGATTTTCATTATTTGACCTCTAAAGTTTACAAGGATACCATATATTTGTAGTTTATTACAGATTTGGGATACTTTTTTTTAGTAGAAATTAACCCATATATTTGAATGTGTCCGGGTTTCTTTTTAACTTTGTTTTACTTTGGTTATTTTTCTTTCCAATAGTGGAAGCACTATTTTATTTTTAAAATGTAATATCATTTTTGATTACTGCAGGATGTGTTTACGGTCAGTAATATAAGTTTAGCTGTGACTGAGATCCAACTCATATTAGAGAATGTAAATGCATGCTCTAACACTACAGGGACTGTGTGGATAACTCCTTCATCCACCTGATGGTGTCCCTCGTATCTTCAGATGTTACTGATAGAACAGTGTGTACTGCACACTACATGCTGGGAACAAAACCAACGGGCTGTCATTGTTAGTGCAGTCGGACAGAAAAAGGATGCCCAATGTAGATCTATGTTTTGTGCCATTTAAGGACCTGCCTATTAGAACTTAAGTTTACTTTTGGAGGTTGCAAGTCATTCAAATATAATATACCATATGTTATAATTATTTTGTGGAATAATAATAACTGGATTAAAAAACATCCTATAAAGAGCTTGTTTTGTGGGGTTTTCTTCCACAGGTGTGGGAATGAGCCCTAATGGGATGTCAATACATTTAAAGGCAAAATAGACACCCTTGTGGAATTTTACCAATCAGAATGAGCAAACAGCAGCTGTTGGTGAAGGGATACTGTACATTCTTTTATATAATATAAATAAAGATTCCTGACAAATAAAATAGCACTATATGTTTACTTAAAGTGATAGGCACGCATCCTATTGAGATACATAAGTATACTTTAGATTATAAGTCACTCTTGGAGGATGAACAAATGTCTCCCTAAATATAGGAACCAATATAGTATCCAAAAGAAAATGAAGAAGATCAATTCACTTAAAAATATAAGAAGTGTACATTTATTATAACCAATAAAAGTTTATGAAATAAAAAACTATTATACCGTACACCAACAAAAGCACGAAAAGTCTATAATATGTTTAAATTCCACTTGAATAGTCATGTTACTTCCATTGCTAGTGAATACCTATGTAGCATAAAGTGTTAAGAGCTGTTTCAAAGTTGTTCCAGAGTGAGAGAGTTTCCTGGTTATACAGATGTTTATCTGAGATTGCATTGTGGGGCACATGTCTAAGTCCCAAAAGAATTTTGAGTAGCCCGAGGGTATAGAAGTTTTTACATCTCCTTCCCAGGGTGATGACATTCAATCAGGAAGAGGGGAGGGCAAGACTTGACTCAGCAGCCTATTAGGAACATTGTAAAGGGAAAAAATGCAGGTGGCCCAGCACAAGGTAGCCCACTATGGAGCCCCCAGCCCAGCCTGCCCCCCTGATCAGAAATGAGTGCACTGAAACTGCCTTATTTCTCACCACTCTGATAAATGTACCATACAGTCAAGAGAATAAAACTTCCATCTTAAAAAGTGCAGATTTAAACAGATGGTTCAACCAGCTCTACAGACTTTGGTAGAAACGTGTAACAATAAAGTCGCTTTGGATTTACATTAGGCAAGTGATTAAAAAGTAATATTTTACCATTTGTTATATTTAGCATTATAATACTTGTATTTAAATACTATAAAGAGTTTGTTTTGATTGGTGTTTTCTTGCACATGTGTGGAAATGAGCCTCAATGAATAATAATACCTTGGAAAATAGCTGAAATGCCTTTTTATGGAAGCTGTGATTTCAAGAGTATGTGCGTGTCCTCCTTAATTATAGGACGCCAATAACTTTTGTAGAGCAACTTTAATTATAAAAGTGGTGTATATACATTTCCAGCAAAAGGCTCGTAGCCATGTATTGTCTCTTGTCTTATCCACTAGATGTCAGTACACTAAAGGAGAATGTCTGCTGCAAATGTCACACTTCGATATGTTACAAATCTCTCTGTTAGAAACAAGGTAGTGTGTGCCTGCAATACCTGATTTTGTCTGTTTATTTTTCCTGTGTTTGCTTTAGACCCCACCGAAGTTTACACTTGGGGAAATAATATTAATTTCACCTTGGGACATGGCAGCCAACAGAGCAAGTATCATCCTGAATTAGTGGACATGTTTCCTCGTTCGGGCATATATATCAAACAGGTAAAACTGGTACCGGAACATCATCAGTATCATGTGTACTTAGTTGTAGCTTAGGTGGCCTAGATTCTGGTCATTGTTGAAGAAAGTAAAATTTGGTTATTGAAAATTGTTCACATTTATTTACAATGGGGTTATGTGTCCTTTTTATTCCAGGGTATCTTTATAATGTAACATTATGTTGCTCTTTTGTAAAAGTCTATCGTAACTCATAATGTTCCTCCATAAAGATGTTATTACAACTTCTCGTCACCCTTTACCCCAGGTAGAGCATTTCTGTCACCCTGCTGGCACCCACCTGATTGCAAGTGCCAAGAGAGTAGCAGAGATCTGCCACTTGCTATATTCATCACACTCCACTCTTCCCTACAATTAAATTTACTCTGGATAGTCAAAGTCCTCCAGCACTAGATGCAATCTTTTTCCTCTTGTACCAGTGTTTGTAATTAGCTAATGGCAAAAGTTTTGGGGCACACCATTCAAAATGAGAAAGGCCCTTCAGCGTTTTCCCCAGAAAATTTTGCCAGCCGGGTGGCATTTAGAAGTACCCGGGTGGGGGCAGTAGTGCTCACATAGTGCCTGTTCTAAATGGAGAAACAATTGTTTATCCTACTATAATAGGACTCTATTGGGCTCCAACAGCCGGGTGGCAAGTAAAAACAGGTGCTGGGGAGAACCCCACTCCTCTAAAATATATAGATAGAGACGTGGGGTCCACTCATTGCAGCCTTAAAAGTGGCAATCGCACTGTGAGAAGTGGCATTGACGTGCTTACCAGTCGCCGACTTCTCTTGATTATCAATTCACACTTGACGGCTGTAACACCTGTCGCAAATGCTGCACAGTTATATAAAGTCATGTAGATGTATAGTCACCATTGCAGTGATCGTAATCATTATTTTTATGTCGCTCACATTCTTGTCGGTGTGGTAGTCATTGTGAAAATGACTAGCACCGCACTGAGTGGTATACAGACACTGCACACTGACCACTTGGCTACCTGCTCTCATACTGCATATAAATAATTTAAATAGTTCTGCAGATCACTCTTCCAATATAGCTAGGTTGCACAATAATCTGCTTTCACACATAATTGTGTATCAAGAGGACTGCATGGAACTGTAGACCTGTCACATTGTTTACAAGAAGGCAGCTGAGTGAAGGCCAGTTTCTGCACACCTCCTGTTCATTGCTGAATATATATAGGGGATGTGGCGATTTGTGGAGTGGCTTGAGAACTCCCTTAAGACCTTGCACCATTTTTGTAGCCTCTATTGCAATATAGGTGATTGCTGCAAGCAATTTATGTACTTCTTTGTTTCGTGGGTGCCATACATCTATACTTAAGAAATCACTTTCATATTAGGTGATTTTTTAAGTACAACATAGATTTTTATCTATACATGTACAAGAATGGTGGTATAAAATTGCTACATTATATAAGAACTAACTGACACATGTCTTCCATTCTCCCTAGGTAGTGCTTTGTAAATTCCATTCAGTATTCCTGTCTCAGAAAGGCCAGGTGTACACTTGTGGTCATGGACAGGGGGGTCGGCTTGGTCATGGCGATGAGCTCACATGTCTGGTACGTCTGCCCTGTGACTTCCACTGTATTGGTTGTGGTCTGCATGTGGGACTGATCTAGCACCAGTCCTAATAGGCAGATATTGATCTGTGATGATGATTATGTTTTCTATAATTTTACCTGTTGTTTTTTTTTATCTGGAGTTGATTGGCCATTCTGAAGATACATTGTTTATCATGCTATTAATGTTGCACAAGTTCCCTCTCAAAAAGAGGAAATAAATGTTGCCAAATGCAACACTTTAACTTAAATTAGACCTGTTATTAGCACTTTCTGATTGTAATGTATCTTATCTACTTTTTGGAAAACCCACCTTCCTGTATAGCACTCTATTTTCTGCTTTGGCAGCTCCACAGTTACCTTAACTGAGCACCATGTTTAACAGCTGAGGGAAGGACTCTCAGTGTAGTGTAGAAGACATGACTGGGCAGGAGATTGAAATAGCCTCAGCTTTGAGGTATGTAGTGAATGCGACACCTGATTAGACAGCAGTTTTGGCCAAACAATCAGGTCTTCTATGAATACAGTGTACAAATTGGGAGTAGGCTGACGTTCTCAATGTAAAAAGCATTAACAAGAAGAAACACAACTATAGATGTTAACGTCCTAGGGATATATTTACTAAACTGCGGGTTTGAAAAAGTGGAGATGTTACCTATAGCAACCAATCAGAATCTAGCTGTCATTTTGTAGAATGTACTAAATAACTGACAGCTAGAATTTCATTGGTTGCTATAGGCAACATCTCCACTGTTTCAAACCAGCAGTTTATTAAATATACCCCTTAATGTTCAAAGTACAAAGGCAAATGTTGTTTACCGTCCAAATAATTTAAAAACGCCAAAGAGAGAAATATATCTTCTTCCCCACACGTTCCTCTTGTGAAGATGCGCACAGAAAATCAGATGAAATTCTTTTTAATTTTAATAATTGACTCAAATGTTCCCACTATGCACTTACATTATGTTGAAAACATGTAGGAATATAACCAAAATCAAGAATCTAAAATGCTCCAGATCCCCACTTTCCAAATTTCTCCCGTTGTGGGTATACTCAGGAAAAGCAAGATGTTAATCAACTCCACATGTGGATCTCATCTATTCCAACTTTAAATCAGGTCTTTCGTACACACATATACTGCCCTCCTCAGTGGACTGAATCCTTTGGAGGAATACAGTCTGCCAGTGTTTGTGCTCTCTCATCTCTTGACGAGCCAATCCCGGTGCTCGGCTGCCTCAGTTCTGGTAACTTGTGTGTCTGACTTGTGTAAAAGTTGTACGGCTACTAAAGTGATATTTTTCTAACTGAAGGAACCATTGCAGACATAATTAACTATATATTTGTTGTTCTTTTAAAAGGTTCCAAGATTGGTAGAAGGTTTGACTGCTCATTTATGTAGTCAGGTGGCTGCTGCAAAGGACCATACAGTAGTACTGACAGAAGAAGGATATGTTTACACCTTTGGCTTGAATACATTTCACCAACTGGGCATCCTACCTCCCCCTTCAAGCTGTAATGGTCCAAGGCAGGTATGAGTATTTTAGATTAGTAAAAGGACACATCCATTGTATTTTACTTAAGTACATAATCTCTCATATTCATTATTTTTCCAGATCAACATTAATATTAATACTGCTTGTGCTGGTATGTCATTAGTACAGTTACAGGAATGCATGCAAGTATATCAGTGCACCTTCTTGTGAAAAGCTTGTTTTATTACTTTATGGGCCTGATTCATTAAGGAACTTAAATTAAGAAGTTTCTTATTTAAGTCTCCTGGACAAAACCATGTTACAATGCAAGGGGTGCAAATTAGTATTCTGTTTTGCACACAAGTTAAATACTGCCTGTTTTTTCATGTAGCACACAAATACTTGATAGCTTATTTGTACACTGAAATTTAAAGTTGATATTTGTGTGCTACATGAAAAAACAGTCAGTATTTAACTTATGTGCAAAACAGAAAACTAATTTTCACCACTTGCATTGTAACATGGTTTTGTCCATGAGACTTAAATAAGAAACTTCTTAATTTAAGTTCCTTAATGAATCAGGCCCTATGTTTAAACCTAATTTATGTGTTATGTTTAGACATATACTGTACATGATGGGAGAAGACTGTATACCGAACTGGTAAATACCCATTGCAGAAAAAAGTAATATCTTCATACTGATTTGAAAAAAAGAAGAAGCAGAAGATATATTTTTACATCATATTATGATTGTAGATAATGCAAACCAGCGATTACACTCAGATTATATCACCATCAAGAGCTAGTTTACGTTATGCCTGTAGTAAAATGACAGGAAGTGCACGATCGGAAGAATGCAACCTCCTTGGAAGTTATTTTCTCAGTCATGACATGTGTTAATAACTGAACATTGCAGTTAGGCTTTGCCTGGGTGCTGCTATTAATGCTTCTTTTTTTAATCCTTCATTAGAGGTACACTTTTAACTATTTGATGCTTTTAATTGTTTTGATATTGGTGTGCTTTCAAAAGTAACATTCACCTTTGAGAGCTTCAACATATCCAGTTTGAGATAAGTATATTACTTGTCTTAGCATGTCGAGTGGCTGCAACAGAGGTGGCTGCTCAATAGCTGCAACAAGATTATACCTAGTATTATATGCGACTGATGCTTGAGGAAGAAGTATTGCATTTCGAAACTAGTCGCAGGTTGCATTTGTGGTAGAGGTTATGTGTTTTCTACAGTGTTCATGTCTACCATAAGCCCAAAAGTGCTAAAAACCATATGTGCATAGATTTATATTTCTCTTTCTTACCATTGGGGGACACTGCGAGACATTGGGGTATAGTAGGTGGGACTAGGAGTTTAGGCACTTATCAACTTGTTTGTTCCTCATACTCCTCTCCTACTATGCCCCTCCTCTCCAGCTCAGACATCAGTTTTTTTTATTTATATTTTTACCTATGGTAAAATATTTTCCCACTTTGATCGATTGCTGGCCCTGGTGATTCCTTCAAGCTATCCTGCATCTAGGACAAAGGGTCAAGTTGCTCAGGGGACTGCAAAGTGCAGAGATCCTGCTTGATTTTGCACAATTCTATTCTGCATCCAGAACAGGGAATAAGTTACCTAAATAGTCGAGGTGACTGCCAAAGTGTGCAATTTCTGCTTGAGTTAGCACATTTGTAAGTGCATATACTTTTATTTGACTATTTTGGACAATAACATTCACTATTTGTTGTGTAACACTGACTTTATAACACCTTTACTGTATCTTTTTGTTTGCACTAAGTAAAGTGTGTGAAATGCTATTTGCCACCTGACATTAGGTTATGCAGTTTTAAAACTTGGACGTTAACGATGTTCTGATATATCCTGATAAACACAGTGTGTTTTCTTTTTCACAAGAGTGTATGTCAAATACTGGCTTTACTTCCTCTTTAAATTAGTTGTTGGCGTGGGCTGAATATCCAGTGAAACTAATCTTTGTGACCATTCAGAGCTTGTCAGGAAAAGCTGGCAAACTTTCTTTGGTTTGATGTTAAAGAAAGCTTCTTAGGTCTACAGTGATCCTGCTCTTCAGATATTCACACTCTTTACATCATCATTTATTTGTTAGGTGTCACAAAACTACAGTGCCGGACAGTCATTACAAAATACAAATTGCACACAAAAACAGATCAAGTATATACAAGGTTGCTGAAGGAGGTGCAGAATTGGTGTTCATAGCTGAAGATGGTTTATTTTATGCAGGATTGTAAAATAAAACCTGAATTTAGAAGATATTATATTACTATAGCACACTAAATACAGGATATGTTTAATCTTTGCCTTTTTACTATCTGTTTAAAGTGAGATTGCTTGTACCTAACATGTACGCTTTACCCTGGTTTAGAAACTTCTACATGTAACATTCACAAATATGTTTTTATCATTCTATCAACCTGTATTTTAGTATTTAATCTTCCAATCCAGTCTTCTATGGAGAGCATAGGCCTTCCCATAGATAATTACTCAAAAAAGAAGACATGTCCACCACAGGCACAATGATCGCAGCAAATAGAGATGACAAAAATACAATTCAAAATGTCCTTATAATATCAAAATCTGAACAGTTCAATGTAAAAGGAGAGTTTATAATCCTTCCATAACTAGCAGTCCACCAATGTCAATGGATGATCACTTTTCCAAAGAAACACACAGTTTTTTCTTGATCCCTCAGCAACAAAGTTGTTTCATATTGCATAAGGGAGGAAAGGAAAATATGTACCGTATATACTCGAGTATAAGCTGACCCGAATATAAGCCGAGGCACCTAATTTTACCACAAAAAACTGGGAAAACTTATTGACTCGAGTATAAGCCTAGGGTGGGAAATGCAGCAGCTACTGGTAAATTTCAAAAATAAAAATATTGGGGGGTGGCTTCAATGCATTAGGTAAACGCTCATTTTTTATTTAATCTCTGTTTGTAAACTAATAAGAGACTATCAGTAAATGTTAATCTGGTGTGGAAGAGAGAGAGGGGAATTCTTGATGAATTGTCTTGTGACCTTTGAATCTTGGCATGGCCAGATATTTGTGTTTTTCATGGATGATTCTCACTTACCAATATAATTATCCCTTATTCACCAATAAGTACAGCCCTTTATAGGATTAATTGAATTAAATCCCCCTCAAATCTGCCTGGGGATATCTATCCTTTACCTGCTGCTTATAACAATGTATATAGCTTGATCTTAGTTAGTGCCATAGCATATGGTCAAGTCATGAATAGAATTAACTATGTATTGCAAGAGTAGTCTGTAACTCAGTGTGAGCTTGCTTCCATATCCGTTTACAGCCCTCCTAGAAGCTGTCAGTTTCTGCTCGGCATCAGTTCTAAGTTAAACTCGTTAACTCATTCATTCATCTTTATCTAGCATGATCACAGTGTAATCCTATAGTCTACTCACAAATCATTAACACTGTCAGGTAGGCACATAGATACTATCAAAGCTTTCGGTCACACTCATTGATCTCACTGTGTATTCACTGTGTATTGCAAGAGTAATCTGTAACTCAGCGTGAACTTGCTTGCATATCTGTTTAGTGCAGCTGTCCTAGAAGCTGTCAGTTTCTGCTTTAGCATCAGTTCTAAGTTAAACTCGTTAACTCATTAACGAGTGAATTACCAGACAACAAGTTCACTCGTGTATAAGCCGAGGGGGGGGCTTTTTCAGCATAAAAAATGTGCTGAAAAACTCGGCTTATACACGAGTATATACGGTACATAAATATTATCATAAACCAATTAAAGAGCCCACTAGGTGTTGCTAAACCTCACTCTAGTGGATATTTGATATTTAAAAATTACCACCATGTGAGATTTATAATACAATCCTAATAGGAAAATGATTACATGGTAATCTTTCAAATTGCAGCAATGTAGCAATCCTAACAATTGTGAGTCTTTTGATAAACTCCCAATATATGATACAAAATATGATGCATATAAAAAACATATGAAGAGAAATATATCTTGGGTGTTACCTTTTTAAAATACTTTTAACACTTTATTATAATAAACATATCCAAAAATAAAAGCTTCCAACAAATCCTTAATAGAGAAGCAAGTGCACTCCTACCAGAGCCTCATGAAGAACTCATCCTGTATTAGATGACACAACCCAGGGTTTCCTTGCTTGAGAGCTTGAATCAGCTGTGGCAGGGTCTCCTGTTTCAATACCAGTCTCTCACCGACACGCGTTTTGACCCGCCCCTGGAGTCTTTTTCAAGGTGTGCATGATCCTGGTAATGCTAGTCCATTTATATATCGTCTATTTGAGTGCAATTGGTCCATACTGATAATACATTCTGTTGTAAATATTCACTAAAAATCCCATAACATCACCGCATATCACATATACAATCAGCAAAATATTTGATGAAATATAATAAAACATAATGAGGCAAATCTTCCCATTTAGTACGATCCTCACAAACCTTATTTTGTATCTTCATTCAATATAAAAAATCTCTATTAAGCTATCTGGACCTTTGTTAATTGACAATAAGTATTTTAAAGTGATTTTCTTTGAAACTGTTATCAAAACATATAGAAGGAAGGTGGAAGGTGGAAAATATGTACATAACTTTGATTCAATTTTTGAAATTTCAATGTATTTATATCTCCATAGAGACAACTCAATCTAAGTTAGAGAGATGAACATGAACAATGATATGGAATACTGTACATCCACTGTAGGACTACATTCCTAAGCCCGTTTTAATATACTCTTTGGTGTTTATTAGAAGGTTCTTGTTTAAATGAAAGCTAGAATCCGAATCTGGGGTATATTTACTAAGCTGCGGGTTTGAAAAAGTGGGTATGTTGCCTATAGCAACCAATCAGATTCTAGCTTTCATTTATTTAGTACTTTCTACAAAATGACAGCTAGAATCTGATTGGTTGCTATAGGCAACATCCCCACTTTTTTAAACCCGCAGCTTAGTAAATCTAGCCCTTAGTCTGTTTTCTATGAATATGTAAATTCAGGAATGAACACTTAAAATTAGTAATAATCGATTCTTTTAGAGAATATAAACAAGAACCTTCTAATAAACATCAAAGAGTATATTAAAACAGGCTTAGGAATGTAGTCCTACAGTGGATGAACAGTATACAATATCATTGTTCATGTTCATCTCTCTAACTTAGATTGAGTTGTCTCTATGGAGATATAAATACATTGAAATTTCAAAAATTGAATCAAAGTTATGTACATATTTTCCACCTTCCTTCTATATAGAGATGTTCTTTTATGTGATAACATTCTTATTTACAAATAATCTTAAGTAGTAATTCTCTTTAAGTCTATTACTCTATGTTTTTCTATATATGCAAATTCAAAAGAGAGCACCTAAGGCAGAGTAGTGTTAAATCTTATTACAGAATATGGACAGAAATCTTGCAAGAATATAGATAAACCAAGCCCCCCCCCCCCCCCCCCCATTTCATAGCAAGCAGTCAAAGTGACCCTACTCTGGCAGTCATTGACCAACTCAAATCTCTGTACTGCTTGTATCCAAAGAACTGCTGTTAAAGGAAATTAAAACCTGAGATAGACAGTAAGACTAGGTTGTTTTCAATATTATACTTTAAAACCGTATTGGTGTAAGTATATTTCGAGATATGAAAAGTAGTTGGAAGTAAAGGAACCTAATTTAACTATTCACTATTTAGTTTTATCTAACTATAAACATAGGTAATGTCTGGATTCACAATTTTTTTTATTAACAGGTTCAGGCCAAAACTTTGAAAGGCAAGATTGTAGTAGGGGTGGCTGCTGGAAGGTTTCACACCGTACTATGGACTAAAGGAGCTGTGTATACAATGGGACTCAATGGAGGTCAATTAGGTACATAATCAAGTTAGAAATATTTTTTACTTGAAGAGGTATTAAATACTTTGGAAACTTTAATTCTTTGTTCCCTATAGGATATTTGCAAGACCCTAATGGAGAAAAGCATGTCAGCTGTCCTCGGCAAATCTCTGCATTGCACCATAAAGACATCAGTATATCCCTTGTGTCTGCCAGTGACGGAGCTACAGTCTGTGTTACTGATAGGGGAGACATTTATCTCCTTACCGAATACCAGTGCAAGAAGCTAGCATCAAAGTAAGATATTGTACTTGTCTTTAAAGTCAGAGTGAATGTTTCCATATGGTTGCTATGTTGAGCTGTCAGAAGCAAATAAATGATGAAATGATTTTGTTTGTACAGGCAATTAAACTTAAGGAAGGTCCATGTCTCTGGAGGAATTCTAGATCATAGGGCAGATACACAGCATCTCAAAGAAAGTGGTGGCCAGCCTGTTTCTTTCCTTGCCTTGGATCAAGCTGGCAGAGTAAGTCTGACTTTTTTTTTTTGTTAATGCTATAGATGTATGTTATAATGTCCATAGTCACATGTACTTCAGAAAATGACAACAGTACTCTACTACTCTACATCATAGCGCTCAGTGCCAGAACATATAACCACACATAACCAAACTCAATACCAAATAACTTATAGCGTGTAATGACATGTGGTTTTCCCACATTGATGAACCGTGCACTGTGTAGACCATGGTTACACCCATGCACTTTCCAACATGCAACAAAACCCCTTTGGGGTGACCAAATTGAATATATATATATACCGTTGTGGGCTAAAAGCTAGATAATAACGTTAATCCATAGGATAATAACAGTCCTATATATTAAAAGTACCGTTGTAGACTCAAATCTGGAAGATAGTGTTACTCCATACGATAATAACAGTCCTCCAAGGGCTGTAGAAGGTATATGATCCGTTTGGCAAATCTATATTCCTGAAGGAAAAACCTGACTGCCCGATGGTAAGCGCTGTTGGTGATCTCGATGTCCAACCAGAGGACCACAACCAAGTGGTGCTGGGTAATGTAGTCCGTATCCTAGATGTAGTAATGAATCTGCCGGCGTTGGACACTGATATAACTGCAACCACCGACAGTGCCTTTCCGATCCGTATACACCACCCAAGGAAGACCAGAGTAATCGATCAGTATAAAAAACTTTATTGTATCCTACAAAGTGCATCAGTACTTACACTGAGGTTATAGTCACGATGTTCATAGTACCCCTCAACGCATTTCGTTCCCATAGGGAACTTTATCAAGAGTGAGTAATGACTTAATCAAGGTGCTTTATATACCTATTGTATCAATTCGATTGGTCAATTATAACCAATACTGGATTCTTATAGTTAACTCTTTGTTCACTCAAACTTTACATTGCTAACATTCCTATCATCTACTGATACATCCTTGCAAAAATTATTAAAATAAACTAAATAAAACAAATCGATAAAAAACCATCAATAAGGTATAAATTAAAACAATGTATTACAACAATTAGATAATGAGGATAAGTTGTGTACATGATAAAATGATATATAAAAACACAATACCAATCGCAAGTTTGAATAAACATATGGATTTTTAGGACCACATATGAATACATCAATCCATATTGATTAAATAATACCTAAATATGTGTCTCAGAATGTCTTTATAAATAATGAATATTCCTTCATCGGTTCTATTACCTTGCTATAACAAACTGGGTTTTAATTGTTATGTATAAATATAAATATAAAATTATTTCTAAGTAATACCCAACCATTATTATTCTCACAAGGTCATGTCACTATGACATATTTCTTAAACCCAATGAGGACAATAATGAGGGTAAGATAGAACTTGCACTAAAATACATCTGGTATAATCAAAGGCATCTACCCCTTTCACCTTACAGTAATGAATTAATTTCGAAATCGATGTTCATCCCCCTAGGGGCCAAAGTCCTCAATTTGAACATCCACTTCATTTTCTCTTTATTCAACTTTTTAATGTAATCGCCCCCCCCCCTCCAATCCGGTTTAATTTAAATCAATGCCATGAATTTCAAACCAATGGGGTTACCTCCATGATGTGCTGCAAAATGTTGGGATACGCTATGCAGCATATTCAGTTTCTTAATGTTCCGAATATGTTCGCTAATGCAAATTTTTAATTTTCGTGTAGTTCGGCCCACATATTGGGTGTTACATGGACATTCCAGTAGGTACACTACATTTTTACTGCTACAGGTAAGATGTTGTTTCACTTTAAATTGTTCTAATGTTTGGTTGGACTGAAAGACCCTGACAGGTTTATTATATCTCAAACTCAAACATTTACAGTTTGTACACGTGCCACAATAATAGAAACCCCCTTTTTGGGAGATGTCTGTAAGCCAATTCTTTGGTTCTAATTCTCCAGGTATATAGCTATGTGTAATTTTCAGGGCCAAATTGGGTGCTCTACGGAACACCAATTTCGGTTTGGGGGGTAAGATGGTATGGAGTTGCACCACTTGGTTGTGGTCCTCTGGTTGGACATCGAGATCACCAACAGCGCTTACCATTGGGCGGTCAGGTTTTTCCTTCACGAATACAGATTTGCCAAACGGATCATATACCTTCTACAGCACTTGGAGGACTGTTATTATCATATGGAGTAACACTATCTTCCAGATTTGAGTCTACAACGGTACTTTGGAAAACCACATGTCATTACACGCTATATGTTATTTGGTATTGAGTTTGTATATGTGTGGTTATATGTTCTGGCACTGAGCGTTATAGGATTTAAATACAGGATTGACATTGGGCCCTTGGGAGAGACTCTCTCTATGTGCTGCTCGTGACAGGGTGTGTTTTCTATATTACTGAATTTGAGCGCTTGTTCCCATTTTATATATATATATATATATATATATATATATATATATATATATATATATATATATATATATATATAAAACACAAGAGAAAAGGGGTGCCAAACATAGTGCATTAAATATAAAACACAATTGGTGATAATCTCCATATATGTGAAATTCCTGTACCAGAGGTTCAGATCTTACAAGCTTGTTCAATGGGCTTGATGAATCTCCTCTTGGTATCGACGATACCAAGAGGAGATTCATCAAGCCTGGAATCTTTCGACCATACTAAATGGGAGAACTACAAATCTGGGGGATATGAACGTGGTTTTCGCTTGTCTTCTCTTTGGCGTGCGCGGACTACTCCTCTTTTTTAGTCAGAAATATATATTTTTTTAATCTCTGATTGTTAGTGACCCAGTGCACAGCATTGATTTTCACTTTACCAAGGGCTACTGGATGCTGTAGTTATCGACCACGTCCCAGATTATTATAGTTGTCAGGATTTTTGCTACATTCTCTTTCTGATGCTCAAGAGGGAATTGTTCCTCCTGGCTTATTTTAGATCTGAAGACCTTCAACATATTCCTTCTGCAGGAGTGATTGAAGTTGCAGTCTTTTCA
The DNA here is from genome assembly GCF_038048845.1 of Mixophyes fleayi. Taxonomy (NCBI): domain Eukaryota; kingdom Metazoa; phylum Chordata; class Amphibia; order Anura; family Limnodynastidae; genus Mixophyes; species Mixophyes fleayi. Next base: position 163,385,112 of record NC_134404.1, on the reverse strand, counting down.
GTTGGACATTCACGCCATGAGGAAAAGGCATTTCCTGGCATCCCTGGAAATCCAGGATGCTTGCCTTCTAATCTCCATGGGGGAGGAACACCAGCACTTTTTCTGCTTTGTTTTAGAGGGAGCTCACTTTCAGTTTCAAAACTTCGTCAGCTTATCAGCCCTCACCAAAGTCTTGGCCTCAATGCGTCATCAGGGGCTCATGATTGTTCCATAACAGGTCATTATCCTATCCTAGGGAAGGCACATTTTTTGATCTCTAGTTTCTGATCTAACTGCAACTTCAGGACTATATAGTAAACAGGCCAAAATTGACTACATGGCGTTCTTGAGACTCTGCTTCTACATAGTCCTTCATGGAATTTTCTTCCATTAGGAAAGAATTTACATATGCTCAAAATGTGCTTCTTGTTTAATGGGTCTCTTTGGCATCTAGAGAGTCCCATTCAGCTATGTCTTCCCTAAAGTGTTGTATGGATATTTTTTATCTGACAATAGGAAGTACCTTCTCCGTTCCAGTGTGGCAGCTAGAAAAATAACTCCCAATCCCAGGAGACTAGAATTAATAGTGACTTTGACCACTGACTGATGAGATGGACTCCTGATGAGACCTTTGCACCGGGGTGCAATGTTGTGGAACTTTTGGAAATCTACCTGACCCTTTGCCCTTGAAATTACTGTTCAAGAACTGATCAGGCAGGGTCCAGTTGGACTGAAACACAGCAGTGGCTTATTTGAGCCAACAGGGGGGTACCAGAGGCCATCAGGCCATAAGGGAAACATTTTGCATCCTATAGTTTGTGGAATACGTTGTTCCAATAATATCAATGACCTACATTCCATCCGAGAGATGGACTTCCTTAGCTGTCAACCTTAGTGAGTGATTCCTCCATCCCAAGATTCATCTGTCTGTCCCAGGAGATACATTTTTTTGCATTGTGAATATATCACAAGCTGCCACGCTACAGGCTTTTCTCATCATCTCCCCAAGCGTTTGCCTACTTACTTCATCTGCAACTCCACTGTTTTGACAGATGCTAAGAAAGGTCGCTCAAGAAAGGGTGAGGACATTATTCATCATGCTTCATAGGTCAAGCCAATCCTTACTATTTGGCCAGACCTTCTATTTTGATGCCTAAAAGAACTTGATTTGATGAAATGGCTCCTAAAGCTATGATTCTTAAGTGTAATGGACCTCCAGAGTTAGTCATTGACACCGTGCTGCAGGCAAGGAAGCTCTCTTCTTCCTTATATAAGGAACATATATTGTTCTTATTTACTACTACTTCTTCAAAGGGGCCTAGAAAATGTCATGGGTCTGAATTTCCTCAAGGTGCAGGTATCTCCAGTTAGCACTGCATTCTAATGTGTTTTTTCAAGCCGAAGGCCACGTTAGGTCGCCATTTAATTCTCCTTTATCTTTGTGGTATCTAAATCTGGTTCTGAGTATCCTGCAGGCTGTTTCTTTTGAGTCCCTTCTTTCTGTCCTTGTGGTTTCTGATCTGAAACATAATTTTTCTCCAAGCTATTGTTTCTATTAGACTGGTCTGTGAGATGACAGCTTTTATACATGAGTCTCCTTAAGTTCCCTCAGTGCAGTCTATGGTTGTTTTGGGTTCTTACATCGATCAGGAATTAGTGGTACAACCTTATTCCTCCACCCTGACAATTCCAAAATGAAAACTTAACTCCTTTGATGTGCGTGGTCTGCGGATCTATCTGTCCATGAATCGGGATTTCTATCACTTGGAAAACCCTCTTTGTCCTTTTATGAGTGACATAACAAGGGTTGCATTTGCCTTTTCTCAGTGGATCTCATACTCCAGCAGGATGACTATCCATCAGGGAGATATAGTTGGTGTGGTACCAGCACCCTCTAGTCTGACCAGGGAGGTTCGTCTTTTCTTGGACTGTGTACATCATGATGTGTTGGGGGATCATGTTTGTAGAGTGGCCACCTGGTTGTCCCAATATACCTTTTCCAAATGTTACAAAGTGGACATTGCCACATCTGCGGAGACTGCCTTTTGGTAGGAAGACCGGTCTGTGAGATGACAGCTTTTATACATGAGTCTCCTGTTTATTCTGCTGTAGAAAACAATATTTTTTTATATTTACTGTTAATTTCCTTTCTCACAGTCTGTAAGGCAAACCCACCCATGAAAGTAGGTCTATTTTGTTGGTCTTTCTGGTCTCCCTACTGGGGTGTTTGTGGGTGGAGGATGGTGCAGGGGGGTTATCGGGTGGTGGAGTAGTTGCAGGGGGGGGTTATCGGGTGGTGGAGTAGTTGCAGGGGGGGGTTATCGGGTGGTGGAGTAGTTGCAGAGGGATTATCTTGTGGTGGAGTGGTTGCAGTGGGGTAGTTATCAGGTGGTGGAGTAGTTGGTTCTTATTTTTTCCAGTGCTCTGCCTCCTAGGGGTAAAACATAACCCACCAAGTAAATTTAATTGTAAGTAAGTGCTCATTTAAATTGGTTTAAGTATGTTTTTTTATTTTGTTGTATTTATGCTAACTTATTGTTTTTTAAAGGTATTTTGCTGGAAATCATCCAGTAGTGCCATTAAGCAGTGCCGATGGGTGTATGGGCGACAAGTATTTATGTCTGACTTTGCCCTAAATAAGAATGAAATGCTGTTTGTCACACAAGAAGGTGAAGGATTTAGTGGAAAGTGGATGTCTGAAAAGAAAAAACATGTTGACAAAAAAGGTATATTTGAAATATCTTTCTATACATAATGTGATGAAGTTGATGAGTTTTTCAATGTGTAATGCTAATTGCATTATTTTTGGAAAATGCAGGAGGCAAACAGAGAATGCTTAAAATACTTACAATGCATGTATGTTCTAGCCACTAAAGTTTATACGTTTTGTTCTCTTAGTCTCATGCATTGAATGTTGGCTTTTTAGAACGTATTCATTGAATGCATAAATATAAGCATGGTACCTTCGTATAGGAAATAGGTAATTGTCAAATCCAATGGGAGAGTTAATATTCACAATTTACCATTCAAGCCATGAGTTGTTGGTGCTTCTCCGTCAGCATCATGGGAACTAGCTGTTAGAGAGGTGTGTGTGAATTGAGGAGTATCTCCTGCATGATGGGGGTCCTGGGCATTGGACCCCTGCCATTTCTCCTACTTGATGGCATGTTGAGGTAATATTAAACAGATGGTTAATAATGGCTTTCAATAAAGTTGTCTGAACTATGTATTGATCAGGCTGCCACAAAGTGACATTGAATATAATGGTCCCTGGGCACAGTTCTTTAGCTTTGGGCTACTATTAAATACTCCCAGATGCATACTTTGAACTTAAATATATGTTCACTCAGTAGAAAGTTTATTTACAGTGTATGTATAAACAGTGTGCAGGAACGTAATATGCAAGTCATTCTATTGATCAAATTATTGTACAGACAGTTTTTTCTTTTGTGTGGTTATAATGAGTAGTCATTTTCCAAACCAAGTCCACCCCAAGCCTAAAAAAGCATGTGGTTGTTTTTATTATCATTTAAGCCTCCTGTTATTCTGATTCAAAATAAACATAGGAGTAGTTGCACTATAGGTTAATAGGTCAGTAACACTTGCATTATATTTCTTGCAGAGCATTCAATATCAGACTCTGTTCACTCTGATATGCACAGTGTGTATGAAAGAATTTGTCTTCAGAAGCTTCCCTTTGTCCACAGGGCTGTCAGTGTAACAACAGATCCAAATGGTTGTAATTTTGCTGTGTTGCAATCCGATCCAAAAACAAGGTAACACTTTTGTGCACTTCTTAAATAAATATATAAAAGGTGTGCAAATTTGAGAAAGTACACATGTTAAACCATTACAGAAATGTATTGTAGGAATATACAATTTATAAATGTAAAATTGTTTTTTTTTCTTAAAGTACTCCAAATTCCTACATACACTGGAGGCAGCCATTTTGCTTGCTGAACCACTATTAATAATAATAATAATAATAATAATAATAATAATAATAATAATAATAATGCAATTATCTGTTCACTGCAAACCAGGAATTAAGTCTCTGAATTACTAAGCTGCACTTTTATGAATATTTGTTTCCTCCACATCTCCACAAAATGGTTGTTTACACTGTATTAAGGTAACAAGTGTACTCTAAAGAGGCATTAAATAGAAACTCTGCTTTGGTTTGTAGAACTATTTTTATGTATGCTACCACTCCGTAATATTTGGTTGCTTCTGACCCTGTTTCATTGGCGCCGGCATATTTACAAAACTGTAGCTAAAAAGTAAGAACTACTACACAACAAGTAAGTTCATGGTCATTGCTTTTCATTCTGTAATATATATATATATATATATATATATATATATATGTGTGTGTGTCTTTTCTGTTTAAGTTGCCCTAGTTTTTATTGCGGCACTGAATTTAATGCAGGTAGCAGCACAAAGCAGTAAATAGACTGGACTGTATTAATAATAAGAAAGGTGGAGTCTGAGAGATTAGAAATAGATCACCCACTGGAAGTAGGATGCTTACAAAATAAATTTTGCACTGTGCATAAGCCATTGATTTAGACTGTTGAGCCACAGATGAAGCAGAGTTTTTGAAACAAATAGCCCAATTGAGTTCCTGTCATGAGGCACATGGATCATCTTGTTCTCTCCTAACCACACCGCACTTCCATTAACATACAGTGGAATGTGTGAGGGTAGTGAGGGGCATTCAAGCACCTCCTCTCAGCTTGGGAATCGCTTGAATGCACCATTTGTAACAAAGAATTGAGCACCATTTATAGATATGACTGGAAATGTTCAGGGACAACTATATACTGCTAGACAACTTACTAGCTAAATGCCAAAATTTCTTATCAGTAAAGCCATAGCATTTTATTACTTTATTTTGTGAATGGAGCAAACCATGGGTTGATGCCTTCTCCTTTCCTTTAGTTGAAACAAATAAATTTAAATTTTTAAAACAAGTGAAAATAGTTTACATTGTATTTTTATCTTTCAGCCTTTTTGAAGTTCCTGTTGTGTCTTCCTCCATTTTTGCTGAAGATTTGAAGAAACTTCTTAATGAAGTAGATGAGTTGGATAACATCCATGATGTGAATTTCTTGCTGGGTTCCCAAAGTTTTCCGGCACATAAGTACATTCTGGCCATGAAAACTGACTTCTTCCGAAGGCTATTTTTTTCTGGGGACAACAACCAGATTGACTTTCCAGACCTTTACCATAATGGAGAGGACTCGGCGGGTTGTGATGTGTTTGTTATTGAGAAAGTGGCACCTGGCCTTTTTACTTACATCTTGCAGTTTATCTACACTGACACATGTGATATGCTAGTATATGGTCACAAACCCAGAGCCATTCAAAAAGAAAAATTAGAAGAAAATAAAGATAACCTCATTTCAGATTTCCAGAAGATTAGTTTTAATGAAGATGTGAAGGGAAAGACTGCCTACGAGGTCTACAGGAGCAACCAGAACTGTGCAGACAATGAGAAAAAGAAAAACAAGACAAAGCCATCCAAGAAGTCCAAATATGTTAGTGAAGAAACTAGCCCTGTAAAAATGCTGCAGAATCTAGCCAAGAGATTTGGGCTGAGCAGTCTGAGTGCAAGGTTTGTCACTTATTTTCCTTTTCAATGTTCATGTTAAATCTATGACGAGATTTTTATGCAATCATGTTGTGGTTAGTTGAGTTGAGAGAATTCATAATTTACGTCAAGACAAAGGTTGTTAAGCTTAAGCCCTAGGCTGTTCACCTTCTTTCATAGAGATCAGACTTTTCTATAAACTTGTCTGGAAACCATATCTTGCCATACTATTTATTTTGACCTTCTTAGGTCAAAGAGCTGACGCAAATGCATGAATTGGATCCTTACTGTTACAAAACCGTGTTGTGAAGCATTATAGAGACAACATTTATATTGATGTTTAGTTGCAGGGAGGCAAGATACTACTTTGATTTGCTGCAGCAGCAAAATAGCTTGTCTAGGACCACTACCAAACTGATATGACCCAATGACATTGTGTTTTCAAAGGTTGTGTATTAGGGTAGGCTTAAGGGGGTCACTATGCTTGAAGTTGATGCAAATAAAAAATAAAAACATTTGCCTGGGTACAAGTAATTTCTCTTTGTTGCCATCGTTTTCTAGAATTGGAGAGGCTGACTGCAGCATACTTTAAACACAGGAAAGTTGCTGTGCATAGGATTGAAAATCCCTAATTATGTGAATCTTTAGCTGTGATAAGAAGTGTCATGTGTTGTTACCCTGTACTGTTATCCCATGTTCTATGTACAGCGCTGCGGACCCTTTGTGGCGCCTCGGAAATGAAACTTTACAGTAATAATATTTAGAGGTTAATGTGAAAAATCATTATTTTATATGTAGAGGTAGAATATTATTTCCATATCTAGTATATTTTATAATGCACATCCTACAGTACGAATGCAGATCTCGTGAATTGCAGTAGTTATGATTTTAAAGAAATACAATGGATAAACATGTTCAATATGGTCATCACTTTACCTTGGAAAACAAAACACAAAGCTCATTCCAAGCTGTAAAAACACCCCCCCCCCCCCCCCCCCCATTTTTGTTTGATTGGTGTTAATAGATGGCTGCTTTTGTCTTAATTTTAAAGGTCTAGATTTTATTTTTAACTGTTTACTATGTTGTGTTGTAGACTGGATGGAGTCCGATATGAGAATGGAACAATTAATGTTGTTCAGAAAAAAAGTGGAAGCAAGCTGAAATTCAACAAAAATAAATAGTATGTACTTTAGTGTGTTTAATCTCATTTCAGGAATTAGATAACTTTGGATTTGTTTTATATACCTTACCAGTAAATGCATGAAAGTGAATTATTTAAGGGTATGTTTTTCTTTGTGTTGTAGTCTTAAAGGGGTTACTCCTGTAAACTTAATAATGATCCCACTATAATAGTATTTTTTTGTATTTATCTATCAGTTAATTCCAACTGTGATTACACCGCTCAGCTGCCTGCTAAACTGTTTAGCAGATTTCCTACCTCCCTGATACAGTGTAATGTATAATCTACCTTACATTATGATGTACTGGATTTACATATAGGCAGGGAGATGTACACTGCCTTGTACAGTGATCTGTTTAGTGCTGGAATCGCGACATTTGTAAGTACAAAGAAAATAATGACAATGACGATTATTTGGAGGCTCGTGAACAGATGGAGGCATTACTAAATAATGGGGGGGAATATTACATTTTTGGAGAATGTCCTTAATTCAAGTGAAAATACTGATTTAAATGTGTGGTTTATAGTACCTTCCCTCATGTGTATTACATGCACACTATTGCTACTAGTGCTAGCTTCCATTGTATCTAGAGCTTCTGAATAACCTCACAGTAACTAAGAGGATTGCATTACTATGACTTTGTGCTGCAAGAGATGACAGTTGTTGCTGGCTTACGTAACATTGCTATTTTCTGAACCGTATCTTCATTCAGGATGTAATATATTGTAACCCATTGGCACATTATTGTGTAAAAGTATGTCCTGATAGGACGTGCTTTAGAGCACCACAGTAATGGTAGTAAAAGACAACCACAATGGTTCTTGCTTGGCGATCATTGTGATTGGCCAGTCACTTTGTAAAAGTAAAATAAATAGAGATTCATTTATTAAATGTTTAGTTATAGCAAAAAGTAAACAGTTCAGTGTCAATACCACCGGCAACCCAAGATTCCAAAGCAGACTGAGAGAGCCAAAGATCTTGTTTGTGCAGTCCAATAAATAAACTTTTTCAATGGCATGTTTGGTTTACAAATGATGTTGTCATATACTGGTTTCACTACATGATACAAAGAAGTTCCAACAAGGCAATAACAAAACGCCTTTCTTTCACGGATCTACATTCTAGTCCATGTGCAGCAGCCATTTTGTTCTGTAAATAGTTTATAACATTTAATAGTATTTTATAGGCTATTTGAAAAATTAACAATATTTAATAAATATATATATATATATATATATATATATATATATATATATATATATATATATATATATATATATATTGCAAAATTGTGGATTTGTTGTTTTTGGGTGGTCACTTAATATTCAAGTTAGCATTTTAAAACAAAATAAAAAGTGTTTAGTGTTAGCATTTAATGCTGTTCGGTTGATAAGTACTGGGGAATTAATAGTATTTAGTGTAATTAGGGTAATATGGCATGTAGCCTATACAGTACAGGATTGGCACTCACAATGATCTGCTCAGGAACAGAAAGTGCTGGTGAAACTGGCTTGCTGTTTCTACAGCCAAGGTCATCTTGTGCTTCTCAGCCAAAACAGTCAATAAAATATACCAGGTTCAACATAAAATTTAAATCCCCCTAATTGAATACCTTGGGGGTTTATTTGTGTGGAAAAATGTACTCTGTTACAAGATATATCCCTTCCGAACAACAAGCTTTCCAGTAATGAGAAGTTGGTAAAAATTTGCCATGATCTTTTTCTCCTTTGTTTTTTAAATGTTCAATTTGGGAATGATGTACCAGGGTACTGCAGCAGTAATAGAAATTCAATAAAATCACAAACATGCAACATTTTTAGAATATCCTGGACCATATTGGAGTGTCTGGTTTTTATGGGGCTTCTTTTATTCACACATATACATTTATTAAGATGTGTCCAGCCAGCGAGTAAAGCACACTAATGTATTATTCACTTACGTGGCAGAAGTAGTTGATGTGTTTTTGTCTATATGTACTTATATACATTTATTATATATATATATATATATATATATATATATATATATATATATATATATATATATATTAGTGTATGTGTATATATACACTATATGGACAAAAGTATTCACCACACCTGTTAATTATTGAATTGAGGTGTTTCAATCAGACCCGTTGCCAGAGGTGTATAAAGTCAAGCACATAGCCATGCAGTCTCCATTTGCAAGCATTTGTGATACAAAATGGGTCGTTCTGAAGAGCTCAGCAACTTCAAGTGTGGTACTGTGATAAGATGCCACCTTTGTAATAAGATGGTGCGTGAAATTTCATCCCTGCTGATTATTCCATGGTCAACTGTAAGTGATATTATTAGAAAGCGGAACCGTTTAGGAATAACAGCAACTCAACTACGAAGCTGAAGACCACGTAAAATCTCAGAACAGGGTCAAAGACTGCTAAGGTACATGGTGCTTAAAAGTCGCCAACTCTTTGCTGATTCCAGAACTGAAGAGTGTCGAACTTCCACTGGCATGAATGTAAGCACAGAAACTGTGCGACAGGAGTTTAATGGAATGGGTTTCCATGGCCGAGCAGCTGCATGCAATCCTCACATCACCAAGGCCAATGGCAAGCATCAGATGGAGTGGTGTAAAACACCAACACTGGACTGTGGAGCAGTGGAACCGTGTTCTGTGGAGTGATGAATCATGCTTCTCTGTCTGTTTGGCAGTCAGATGATCTGAGTCTGGGTTTGGCGGATGCCAGGAGAACATTACCTGCCTGACTGCATTAGGCCAACTGAAGTTTATTGGAGAATTGATAATGGTATGGGGCTGTTTTTCAGGGTTTGGGCTAGGGCACTTCTCTCCAGTGAAGGGCAATCTTATTGCTTCAGCATACCAAGTCATTTTGGACAATGCTATGCTTCCAACTTTGTGGCAACAGTTTGGGGAAGGCCATTTTCTATTCCAACATGACTTTACCCCAGTACACAAAGCAAGGACTATGATATAATGAGTTCGGTGTGGAAAAACTTGACTGGCCCACACATAGCCCTGACCTCAACCCAATCGAACACCTTTAGGATGAACTGGAACAGAGATTGCGAGCCAGGCGTTCTCTTCCAACATCAGTGCCTAACCTCATAAATGCTCTACAGAATGAATGGGCACAAATTCCCACAGAAACATTCCAACATCTTGTGAAAAACCTTCCAAGAAGAGTGTAAGCAAAAGGGGGACCAATTCCATATTAAAGTATATGTATTTGATTACAGTGTCATTACAGTCCCTGTTGGTGTAATGATCAAGCGTCCAAATACTTTTGTCCATATAGTGCTGTGTATGTGTGTGTGTATAATATATATTTATATACCTACACATAAATGCACAATCGCTTTCAAACCAATATATAATTGTAGAAATAGTTGGTGAATACATACAGACATGTTTCTAGATTTTTTGTTTGAAGTTCTGTAATCAAATTTGTTTTTCCAGCTCCTCCCTATGTGATGTGACTATGAGGTCAGAGGATGGAAAAGAATTCCACTGCCATAAATGTGTTCTGTGTGCAAGACTTGGTACGTTTTACTTGTTGTCACTCGTTGTTTTTGTTTATGTAAAGTCATTCGTTTTAACTCTGGAAATTTTGTTTTTGTAGAATACTTCCACAACATGCTTAGCAGCACTTGGATTGAGGTAAGATGGAAAGTCATCACTGCTGAGCAAGTTATAAGGTTAATTGCTCATGTAGATTGGGCTGCACTTAAGGATAATAAGGAGTAGGGAAGAAATTGGGGCAGAGACATTTTGAAATTGAACAGTTGAAAAGAAAAAAACTTTAATCCATTTCAGGTTGTATAGAGTTGTCTCATGATCTGAAAACACAGGATCTTATCTAAAATAAAATTGGCCTTTCAAAACTTAGCATTGTAAATACACTGTAAAATATAGTAACCCCAGCATGAGTATACTTTCACATTTTAATAGGGGACATTTCCCACTTTTTGCACATTAACTGACATGGGGCAACTATTATACATATAAAATGCCTTATTTTACCATCTTACAGCAGCTGTGCTTATCCCAAAATCACATCACAAAGCACAAAAAGTTACTGTGATACATTTGATAAAACTGGGAAGCTTTCAGGACTAGTGTTCCATTTATTAAACATCTAACAAATATTGCTGAAAATACATCGTATTGTTTGCATGTTTGTATTGTTTTCTTTTCACAGTGTAGAGCAGTGATGGGCAACAGGCAGCCCTCTGGGTCTTCAGCTACGTCCCCGAGCTTACGCTTGCTTTACTGTCAGATTTATTTGTAATAGCTTATAGCACTTGGTTAAAATGCATGCTGATATGTTGTTACATATAGGTGTCTGTCTTTGATTAAATGTATTGTTTTAATTGAGAGTGAAGGTAATGTGTGGCCCTTTTGAATGTTAGAGGGCCACTCCAGCCTGTGTATCGGGTTGCCCACCACTTGTGTAGAGTCATGCTGTACAACTGAAACCAGAATGAGCCAAAGCATTGGGTATTTGTTGTACGCTAGCTAAGGAGCCTCAAAATCTATGTCCTTTATTTGGGATTGGTGAGAAAGATGAACACCTCAAAGGGGCTGTGCAGGTGATTTTTACAAAAATTTGTGACCGATGTCTTTCTTTTTCTTTTATTTGTGGAGCTGAATCTTCATCCTTGTTTTCATTTTCTTTTTTTATTTATCCTACATATAATCTTTGAAAAGTGAAAGATTTAGTACACGATACCAGATAGACAATATTAGACATGATACACGTTCTTGTTTGCTGTCTTAAGATGAGAAGGCTGGTTATCAGTTTCCTGCTATTACTTAGAAATGTGTCTGGCTTATAGTATTTTCAATGTAAATAAAACCAACTAACCAATCTGTGCAACTCACATTCAGAATTGTCAACTGTACTGCTGGGGAATTCAGACTGGCATGGTGCCATAAGTTGTTAAAACAGGGGTCCTGGAATAAGACACCTGAAATTTTTTTAATGTGTTTGTATTTTTTTGTTTTTGTTTATCACAGGCAACATGCTGTACAGCTCTAGAAATGCCTGTCCACTCAGATGTGTTACAAGTTATTATTGATTATATTTACACAGATGAAGCTCCTGCTGTCAAAGGTGGGTGTACTGGATTATATTTGTGTCTCTTAATTATAGTAAGATTTTCAGATAACAGGTCAGACTTTCTAAGAGCAAGATAAATCTACCACTCATTTCAATAGAGAGAATATAGTCCACTTCTGTAGAACCTGTTCTGTGATTGGCATATCAAAAACCTGGACAGGATCAATAACGTGCCTGTATGTTATTTGCAATAAGAAACAGTAAATGGGTCACTCGTGTCCTAAACATTCACAAATTCTTACTGAGATTTCTGGTGGGCATTTTATGCAGAGATTCTGCTTCTTCCTGGGCAGGCCCTGGAGAATGACCAAACTGGTCAATATAGTTCATCTGTGTGTGACTGGCATAATTGTTAGCAATTAATCTTACTTACTGTTCTTTCATTTATATTTGTTCTGTTTATAACCATCTATTTTCCTCTAAAAAATGTTTGTCTGGCATATGCTTTTTATTTCATGTGTACATTCTATGTACCTGGTACCCGTGTACTTTGCTCTCAGTATACTGGGTGGATTTAGATGCCAATAATTTTGCTTTTGCTTGAGATACACATATCATGTATCTCATACTATCTTTTACCTAACATTTGTTGGTATTTCCGACTATCTTGAATATCTGCTTACACAAGGGGTGGCATTCTGATTCATTTGGCAAAATGCCATCTGATGGTCATATTCGCTTCAAGGCAAATGCTATTTCCCGCATTGTGGCTGTTGTGCAATCCTTACTGAGGGTTTTAGTTTCCTGTCACTACATAAATTGCATTATGTGTCTTACATTAGCCACCAGAGTATTTTATAATTGAAACTCCTAAATCTAAACAATTGTTTCATATTGTTTGGTACTACATTTCAGGCGTTTGTTTCATCCAGTTGTGTGAACTGTGGTCCATTATTGGTTGTTTGTTTTTTTCCATAAGAGTTTATTTTTGCTGGGGACCTTATAATAATTGCTGAGGTCTACATTTCACATTGTACAAATTTATACACAACACCTGGGGGGGTATTCAATTGTTAGCGTTAACGGGAAAAAACGAGCGCTCAAAAAAAATTACCGTTTATACGGTAATATTGCGCGATAAAAGCGTTAATATGGTAGTTTACTCGCAGAATTTCAGCTCGCCGCTCAGGGAGCAGCGAGCTGAAATTCCGCGAGTAATTACCGTATTAACGCTAAGATTTTTTGAGTGCTCGTTTTTTCCTGTTAACGCTAACAATTGAATACCCCCCTTGGAGTGCCACAGGTTAGCCAAGCCTGCTATAGGGTAATTCAGAAATTCAGCACTGGTCAGTGTATGGCTGGTGCCTCTTTAATGAGCGAGGGGGAGGGGCACAAAACAACTCCCCAGCCTCCACCCATATGCTTCCAACCCCAAACTCACTAGGGCTCTCACTGATCCCCCCAACATTACCTCCACAAGATTTTTTTCTGTCATAGTTTCCAAGGGAGACTGCATGTATAATTGAATTTTTCCTCACCATGCTAAGTCCCATTTCTATTTGAACCTCTTTCCTGTTCTGAAGAAGGATGGCTCTTCCTGACTAGTAATGGTTTTCAAGGCTCTAAGGAGGGTCTTGCTGACAGAATGATTCAAAATAATTCTGCAGCGCTGTACAGATAAGTCACTCACATCAGTCCCTGCCATATTGCAGCTTACACTCTAAATTCCCTACTACACACACACAGACCGAGAGAGACTAAGGTCAATTTAATAGCAGCCAATTAACCTACTAGTATGTTTTTAGAGTGTGGGAGGAAACCGGAGCACCTGGAGGAAACCCACGCAAACACACGGAGAACATACAAACTCCACACAGAGGTCGGGAGTTGAACTCATGAACCCACTGCTATGAGGCAGAAGTGCTAACCACTAAGCCACCATGCTGCCCCGGTGTAGGTCCCCTTTTGCCGCCAAAACAGCTCTGCCCCGTCGATGCATGAACTCCACAAGACCTGTGAATGTGTCTTGTGGTATCTGGCACCAAGACTTTAGCAGCAGATCCTTTAAGTTGTTAGATGGGGCCTCCATGGCTTTGACTTGTTTTTCCAGTACGTCCCATAGATGCTTGATCAGATTGAGGTTTGGGAAATTTTGAGACTAAGTCAACACCTTGAACTCTTTGTCATATTCCTAAAACCATTCCTGAACAATTTTTGCAGGTAAACGAAGCACATTCACCCGGCCGTGCACATGATATAAAAAAAAAATGTGATTCATCAGACCAGGCAACCTTCTTTCATTGCTCCATGGTCCAGTATGGGCACTCTGAACGGTTTACGGTTGCTATGCACTGTGTGTTCTGACACCTTTCTATCATAGCCAGCATTAAGTTTTTCAGCAATTGTGCTACAGTAGGTCTTCTGTGGGATTGGACCAGACGAGCTAGCCTTCACTCCCCACGCTCAACTATCCACATTGGGTGCCTATGACCCTGTTGCTGGTTCACTAGTTGTCCTTACTTCTACCTTTTTTGGTAGGTACTATCCACTACATACTGGGAATACCCCACAAGACCTGCTGTTTTGTAGATGCTCTGACCCAGTCATCTAACCATCACAATTTGACCCTTGTCAAAGTCGCTTAGATCCTTACGTTTGCCCATTTTTCCTGCTTTCAGCACATCAACTTCAAGAACTGATTATTCACGTGCTGCCTAATATATCCCACCCCTTGACAGGTGTCATATTAACAAGATAATCAATGTTATTCACTTCACTTGTCAGTGGTTTCAATGTTGTGGCTGATCAGTGTGTATAGTGTAGGCAGCTCGTTCATGAACAAAGACAATATTTATCATACGTCCAATTGGGGGACACTGCGATATATAGGAGTATAGTAGGTGGTACCAGGAGTCCAGGCACTTAAACAGTTAAGTCTGTGAGTGTAACTCCACCCCTGCTATACCCCTCCCACATGAAGGATATTCAGTTTAGTTATTGTGCCTTAGGATTTGGACATGTTTTCCAGGTCTCCTGCCCTGGATTTAATATATTTAATTTTATTTAATATTTATTTATCTTTACCTTTTTACAGGGGGGGGAAGGGCTGGGCTCAGGGATGCCTCCCAGGGAATGGACAGCCTGCGGCTTTTCTCCACCCCAGGTCCCTGAGCCGGAGTGAGTAGCTTTGACAGCTATCTCACCCTCAGCAGAGCCAGACACCTTTAAACAAAATAGCCGGCAGGTGCTGCGGTCGCGCCCCCCCCCAGGCTGCGACATTGCCGGACAAGAAGGGGGACCAGAAGCAGTCACAGCAGATCTCCGTTGTATCGTAGAGCACAGCTGTTGCTGCACCTCACACAGGGGGCACAGATTGGCAGAGGATATCTTCTTTGTGGAAGCGGGGACAGGCATTTGCTGAAAAGGGACTCCTCCCCTGCTTCCTGACACCATCACAGAGCTTTCAGCGCCATTTCCACACAGTCGGAGAACGTAACCCTGGGAGGCCGATTTATCTCAGCCGAAACATAGTTCCTCGGAAGAATGGTCTCTTCATCCGGAAGTCTTTGATCTCCTGGTTCAATGCTGAGGTTGTCCAGAAATAGATCTGATGACCTAGCGGTTGAACTTCAGAGTTCCTGTCTTTTGCTCAAAGACCGGGGCAATGCAGCGGGATTCGTGGATGGTCTAGTGATTCCTTTGTGGTTTCACCTAGTTTACGTATTCCCTCCCCTTCCTATAATTCAAAAGGTTCTCAAGAAACTGAAGAGGGAACGGCTGAAGGCCATCTTAGTGGCTCCGCACTGGACACACTGAGCCTGGTACTCAGACCTGCTAGGAATGGTAGTAGAACCTCCGTTTAGACTACCTCTCAAGCCAGACTTAATCACTTAGGGTCCTCTGCGATGCCACTCATTAGGTTGGCTGACTTTAATGGCGGTCCTATTGAGACCATGATTCTGAAGGCCAAGGGATTTTCAACTAGGGTAGTTAAGACCATGATCAAGGCCAGGAAGCCTTCATCGACAGCCAATTATTACAGAACATGGAGGACTTATATTCTATGGTGTGAATCAAATAAGTTTCACACTTCTTGTTTGAAGCTCTCTAGGTTGCTGGCCTTCCTTCAAGCTGGTTTGGACAGGGGGTTGCGCTTAGCCTAGTTGAAATCGCAGGTTTCAGCATTGTCCATTTATTTCCAGCGTAAACTGGCCTCCCGTCCGGAAGTTCATACTTTCTTACAGGGGGCGCATCATATTTTGCCTCCATTTGTTCATCCTGTCGAGCTGTGGCACTTGAATTTGATTAAAGATCCACTTGAGCCTTTACAGTCGGTGGAGCTTTGTTTCCTTACTTGGAAAGTGGCTTTTCTTTTGGCAGTGTCTTCAGCACGCCGAGTCTCTGAGTTGGGGGCTTTATCTTGTCCCCCAGCCCCCCCCCCCCCTTTTTGGTTTTTCGGGAAGAAAGGGCGGTGCTTCGCACCAAGCCCTCATTTGTTCCTAAGGTTGTTTCCCGCTTTCATTTAAATCAGGAAATTGTTGTCCCTGCTTTTGCTCAAAGTTCTAGGTCACGTGATCAGTCTTTGTTGCTTCTAGATGTAGTTAGGGCTCTTAGGTGCTATGTGGACCGCGCAGCTGGATTACGTAATACCGCAGATCTTTTTGTGCTTTATGACGCAAAGAAACGAGGTTGGCCTGCTTCTAAGTTCTTTTTAGCTTAGTGGATTACATCCACCATCAAGCTGGCTTACTTGAGGTCAGATAGACCGCTGCCAGGGTTCTGGGTGCTTCCTGGGCTGTGCGTCATGGTGCGTCTGCTGAACAGGTGTGCCCTAGAGGCTACATGGACATCTGTTCACACGTTTGTAAAATTCTATAGGTTACAAGGCTTTGTATCACAGGATGCCAGCTTTGGCCGTAGGGTTCTGCGTGCAGCCATGTCAGAGCAGTCCCTCCCTTAGGTGGCAGCTTTGGTAGGTGCCCTATGTATCTCGGTATCCCCCAATTGTACGTATGAGAAAATAGGATTTTTGTACTCACCATAAAATTCCTTTCTCATAGTCCATTGGGGGACACTGTGCGCCCACCCTTACTTTGAATGTTGTATGGTTGACTGTGTTGTTGTGGTTACTTAACCTAGTTGACCTCCTTCGGGCTTCGTTAGACATAAACTGAATATTCTTCCTGTGGGAGGGGTATAAAAGGGGTGGAGCTACACTCACAGACTTAACTGTATAAGTGCCTGGACTCCTGGTACCACCTACTATACGACTAGTATGGCAGTGTCCCCCAATGGACTACGACAAAGGGATTTTACGTTGAGTACAAAAATCCTATTTTATAAATCTGCAGCCTAGTAGTTCAGTGATGCTTCTAAGTTCCTGTTGACATGATATTTGCATTTTTGGAACACTTTCTCACCTCACAAAAACAAGAGTCCACTGTATGCAAGTGACAGGTACTTCTCAGACATATTGAGGTGAGTTGATATGTAGGACATGGAGTTTTTTGTTTGTTTGTTCTGGCTAAGCAAATGTTTTTCTTTCTTTTTTTTGTAGTGGTAATGAAGTGTCCTACAAAACAGGTGTTGATTGCAAATTGTTATTTTTCACATTACACCTTTAAAAGACACAACTTGCTATATTTAATTATAAACAACTTCTTTTTCTTACAGAGTCTTCAAATGTGGAATTTCTTTGCAATGTTCTAGTTATGGCAGATCAGCTGCTCATCATTCGATTAAAGGAAATATGTGAAGTCACTATTACTGAAAGACGTAAGTAGTGGCGTACGTTTTGCGGAGAAAGGGTTGTTACTCAATTTCTGTATTTAATCGGGGACATTGTCTATTAAAAATATAAAGTTTTACATAAACAAGCTAATGTAGTGTCTCCCATAAAACAGCACATCTACAGTAAATGATCAAGTAAATGCAAGACCTCTTATAATAATGTGCCATTTATACACAACAGCAAAATCCAGTTAGTGCAAATGACAGACCACATGAAAAGAGCAAATAAACACTTTGCTTTGCAACACAGGGAGGAAGCAGGCCATGAACACATGGGATGGGATGGTGCTGTCAATTTTGCAATGGCAATAATGTTAACAAACCAGAGGCATTTTTCACATTATGGTAATGTGTGCTCATGACATCCTCGATATGCCAGTCTCTATAGACTTAAGCTTTGCTTTCCATGCTTTAGAGAATAGTTTTAATCCAGTGTTTATAGGACAAGGATGAGTTAACAAAGGCACACTCTGATAAGAGGACCAGATTAACCCTGTTAACATTATGTTCCCCTTTTCATTGAACTATGTATACCAGCTGTAAACAGTAATGAAGAAATTCATTGACCAGGGTCATTACACCAGGGTTTATTTTGTAGAATTCTATGACTAAGTGAGGGTTGTCTGCACAGGTAGAGATAACCATAGTCAAGAGTGATATAGTGAAATAAAGGTATGTAATCTGGGAGGACCATACCAATTTTGTAGGGACCATTGTATCAACGGGGAAATTATTATGTTTATGCCTGTTATTATAAGACCAAGAAACGGATGTATTCGGTAATCACAT
The DNA here is from genome assembly GCF_038048845.1 of Mixophyes fleayi. Lineage (NCBI taxonomy): Eukaryota > Metazoa > Chordata > Amphibia > Anura > Limnodynastidae > Mixophyes > Mixophyes fleayi. The sequence goes on along the minus strand of NC_134404.1, from coordinate 163,366,721 downwards.
AGGTGGGACCTGTATAACGTAAGGAGAGTTTCATGTTATCCATGCCATATTGCCCTTGTATACTCATATGAATGAAGAAATTCAGAGATTTTACTGTGGTATATAACAGAAGGAACAAAGCACACCCTTTGTGGGTGCGCCTGCCCAGTGAATTGTTTTTTGATCTTCATGGTGAGGATCTTTTAGTTGGAGATGTTACTCATTAGCACAGATCCTCATGTTTTGGGGAGCTATACAGCAATTGAACCCAGAAAACAAAGGTCATTACCAAACAAAGACATTGGGGGTTAATAATGCTAATTGACTGGCATAGAAGAAAGTTTGTTGGTCAGGCTGAAAAAAAATACAGCATTACCTGATTTAACTGCAAGGTAAGCACTTAGTCCAACATTTTAATATTCACCTGCTTTATGGCCTGGGCATAAACAAGCCTACAAATGTTGACACTGGTTGGGCACGTTTCAAAGTCTCTTATGTGGAACCTGGTCAGTATCTCTGGCTCCAAGGCCAAGTTGTGTGTTTGCAATAAATGAGGCACAAATACATATTATATATACATATATGCTCTGTAGAAATTAACTGTTGGCCAAATAGTCCTTGGAGGCCTTGCTAGGATGCTATTGTGTGGGTGATCTGTCCTCTGTCATAGGGGCATCCAGTAGCTAAGCAAGAAACTCATGTCCTCTACTTCAGTATATGTAGATATTGGTGAGAAAAGATCAGCTTAGAATTTAGTAAATTGCTGAATAAATTGTTGTGTATGTAATAGACTCTCCACACTGTGTAACAATGGTGGATATAACCCTTAGGGGTGCGATGGAGCTTACCACATCAAACCCTCTGTATGCTACATTTTTCATATTTAATTTTTTCACATTATGGAATTAAAATGGATTTATTTATTAAGTGTTTTTCGATTGACATGAAGACCAAAGAACATTTAGATCAAATCCAATAAAATGTTATTGAAAATCACCAGTCAGGGAAGGACATACGATTTTAAAGACTTTTACTATGTTATGGAGCATAAAGAAATAGATTATAGCTCAACTGTGATTTCATTCATAACAGGCTTTTTTCCAAAACTAAGCATGTGTTCGACAAGGGCACTTTTTATGGAGGGGCCACTAAGAGGCCTATGCCTACTCAATTGCTGTCCATCATAGCAGAGATGGAAGAAGCTGTTCATTGGACAACAATGACTTGGGCCCTTTAGAAATCTGCACTTTGCGGAAGAGTAGCCACAAAAAGAAAATGATAAACAAGTAAACTCGCATTAAATTTTGCCTAAAGTTTCCCAGAAAGCACATTGGATGTCTTGGTGTGGCACAGTCAAAGCCCCACGCCTTAATCCCATCGAGAATCTGTGCAATGATTTCAAAAGTGTTGTTCTCCAATTACTACCATCCAATCTAAGCAACTCAAGCTAAGAATGGTCCAAGATTAGTGTTCAGAGCTGGTAGAGACTTACCCAAATACTAACAGCTGTTATTGCAACTAAAAGTACTTATACCAAGTTTTTAGAGGGTGAATAATTATGTAGTTACTGTTTACTTTATTTTTCATTTACAATATGATTTGCATTTTCTTTTTTTATTTGACATTAGATTAATTTGTATTGATCAGTGATAAGAATTTCCAAATCAATAATTCTTCCATGGTGTAAGAAAGTAAAATGTGTAATATGTCAAAGGGGTTAATACATTTTATAGCCACTGTATGCTTTTGTTTATAGAAAAAAAACTATGATGTGCATCATTTGTACTAAACTTATGGCTGAGGATAACATGTCTAGTGCGTATGCCTTAGAGGTCTCCTAAACAATCCCATGGTCTGTTGTCTACTGACTGTCTGAGCTTTCTCTCATCCATCTCTAAGAGGGAGCTTCCTCTTCCGTTTAATTAGAATGGGTAACATTTCCATCCCAGTAAAGAAGGACATTTCCCCCTCAACTAGGTGCAGAGAATGATCACACACACTGACCTAGCTTGATAGCCTATTATCTCAGCTGCATTCCATACTTGGCATTCCCACTAGGATTGTGTTCTGTACAAGCAAATAATTGTTCTTTTGGTGGCCAATAAATAAAAATGTTAGCTAAGAGTACTCCCTGGTCCCAGCTTATATTGCAAATAAAGAGGCAATCAGCTGAAACAGCCCCAGTTTCTGCATATATGAAGAATTGCTGTGAGCAGCTGGTCAGCTCTATTACTCATATTGCTTACGCAGTTTTGTAGGGTGAGGGAGAGTAACGCCTCTTAACACTGGGACCACACCAAATTAGCACAGAACAGTATGCTGCCCAGCTGGGAGCAAACATGATAAAAGATGACTTCTCTGCCGTCTGTTTGTTGTGCAGTGCTTGGCAAATATGAACCAAGAGCCACAGCGATAATCCATATGTAAACACCGTTCTGTTTGTGATCTTCCTGACATTTACAGTTGGGGAGAAAAGAGCTTTATTTGTAATGTAAACTGATACTGCTGTCTGCATATCTTGAAATGAGACACTAATGTTCTTGGGTTTGTGTGGGAATGCAGGTTCCTGTGCCTGGAATGGATATGTAGTGTAATTGTGTGATGTGTCCGGGCTGAGGAAACTTTTAACATTTGTCAACTATGAGAAACTACTTAAATGCCAGGAAGACTCTTTCATAGTCCTGGGACTACTTCTTCTGTCGTAACTATATATTTATTTTATAGAGCTACATTTATTTTCACATACACAATCTTTTCATGTTTTCATTCTGAACAATGTCTTATACCTCTATTCCTTATGCTCTTTTGTTACAGCTATAAGTGAACATACTAGTACACTTAACCCTTGATTCATTTATTGCAATCATGCTGTGCTAAGATGTATCTCCATCATAATATGGCGTACAATCATATCAATCTAAGTCCTATGTCAATGATCCTCATCAGTCAGTTGGGACAGAAATGAACCTCTTTACCAGAGCAGCTGGATCACATAGCGCATGTTAGTTCAGTCGGCAGATGACTGTACCCACAGGTAGACTTGCCATTTCAGTTCCTTGGCACAGTGGTTTGAGGGTCATGTGCTCAGTAATGTCTGGACTGTTTATTGATATTGCTGGTGCAGTGTGTGTCAAACTTTAGGTTTTTCTCCAACGATGTCTGTATATTGTGCACAGATGTAACTGTAAACAAACTATACCAAGTACACCCCTTCCCATGCAGCTCTAAAGACATAGGTGTCAGAGATTTCAGAACTTCTGCATATGTCTATGTAATCCATGTGCAGTATAGGGTTTATGTCCTCTTTATCTCACTGGAAATGGCGGTGCTCTTGACTATGCGGTTTCCTCCTATCTGTTCTAGGAGTAAAGGTAATGAACCACAGGACGACATTCCTATAGGCTTATCTGAGCTGATTTATTATACCTCGACAAATAGGGTTTTAAGGTGTTCAGGGGAGCTCCTCATTCTTTTTCAGGTTCAATAATTATTAACAGAGTACAGAACTATAAGTTTTATTATATTAATTGTCGGTGCACTTATAGCTGTCAAAGTGCATTATCATGCTTAAATCCACATTACATTATTGAGAACATTCAGATGCCTCCGTAATTTGTGGTCAGTCTAGAAAGATTACCAGTGTAATGAAAATATATGCATATGTCAACATTAACCATTTATTTATACCTGTTTCACCCAACTTTGCATTCAAATTGGTTAATACAATCAGACTTCACACTATTCAAATAATTACGCAGCTTTTATAAAAATGAGACAAATGAACATTAAGTTTCTCAACTATCCATAAAACCGCTATACATGTTCTTTTAAACAACATAACGTATTAAAAACATATATTCTTATTTCATACTATATGCGGGCATATCATTCATATATTTATGTCTATTAATTACAAAATCAAATATTTTGATTCTCTAACCACCTGTTTTATAAACACGATCACGTGCCAACTGGACCGAGCTGTAGTCGCTAGAACGCTAAAAGTTATTCTATGTAGTTAATTCTGTGTTTTTATTATATTACCTCCTTTACAAATCTCGTGTTGACGTAAATAGTGCACAATCAGTCTACCAGATTAAAGTGCAGAGGTTCATGCTCCCTCCTATATTCTTATTTGTGATTTGTATTCACTTTGTTTTCTCATAAACTTGTTACATGCAAATCAAATAAATGTTCATTAAAACATGCCAGGATTATAAAAACATTATTCTTTTTAATGTGTATATTATATTATTTCCACATCAAAATTAAACTGTTGTATTACAAAAACAATTTTGTCCCATGTTGTTTAAAACCTAATAATGTGTCCTATTCAAATGCCACATTTCTTAGGATAATATAATAAACTTTATAACTGAAAGCCATGTTCACCGTGGTATAGTTCTGTGGTTTCTAATTCGACTTTTGTGTTCTGTATGTTATGCCTGTGTAGACATACTGTATGTTAACATTTAATATTTTATGAAAATGTCAATTTCACCCATGTGACATAATAGCTTGTAACTAAACACAGGTTATGTGAAGTCTCTATGATTCAGCAACTGAATACAGATCTCCATATTTTCATAGTTTGTATTATAGATTACTTTAAATAATAACTTACCTTTTTATATTATATATATTCAACTAACATTAACTTGACTGTTTATTCCAGTTACCTGGACTCATATACACTTAAGTGTTTTCTTCCTTCCCCCAGTTACTCTGAAGAATGCAGCTGAATTACTGGAATTTGCTGCATTGTACAATGCTGATCAGCTAAAAAATTCCTGCCTACAATTTATAGGGTTAAACATGGCAGCTTTGTTGGAAGCAAGGTACGTACGTATACACCAGTGTTTTTATATAGTCTATTAAGTTAATCCACCAACCCTATTCTATATACAGTTTTTCTTTGACTGTAATTTTGATGTTCTTACTGGTGTGTGCACTACAAAGATGTCTGTGTCCTATATGGCAGGATGTATAAACGGGATGTATTTAAAATGCTTCATGGAGACTAAAGAGGGTGTCCTCTACTTTCTCTATTTTGTAAAGTCATTTTCATACATAATACTTTTTCAATTGGATGCAGTTTGCACTCAAGTATCAAGTTTTTAACTTGTTAAATTACCTGTTTCGTGCTACCCTTGAATGCAGTCACTGGAAGTTGTTGGTTTCAATGACTGACACAATTGTTGGTGCCCCCTTCCCCCCCCTTCCCCACTGTCCTGGTTCAGCAGAGACTTATGTCTCCCGCAGTATGTCATCAGGTTAAAGGTCAGTGCACCTGTGACTGACTTTTTCTTTGTTCCGCATAGATAAGCAGAAAGTCCATCCCCCCCACCCTATCCTCTTCTGCTGCTGGCAGCATGTACACATTATTTAAAACCATTCCCTCTTAAAATCAAGTCTGATATGCATTACAGCTTCTGGCCTTTAGAAGCCAACCAACAATTTACTCCTTCTATCACATGCTCCTTGCTGCAAACTAGGCGGTAGCTCAAATAATACATACTGCATTTTACAGAGAAGAGAATGAGAGCTGTCAGAATTTTTTTTTTTTATAAGTCCAGGGCAGCACAGAATACATGACAACATGCTTGACCAACATCTGCCAGCAGACTATGCGTTATGAAGTGAAAGTACCAATCATTTGGGCTCCGAAGAAATGTGTCTTCATTATGACAGGAAATTTCATTGGGTGTTGTATAATTGCGATGGGCAACTGTTGCAATAATGTAATCAATAACAGAGTACTGTCTTACAAGCACTATATTTAAAGAATAAATATGCCCAGTACCTATTAAAAGGCAGACTAAGCCCACCATCGTCATCACCAGTTATTTATATAGCGCCACTGATTCCGCTGCGCTGTACAGAGAACTCATTCACATCAGTCCCTGTCCCATTGGGGCTTACAGTCCAAATTCCCTAACACACACACAGACAGTGAGAAAGAGAGACTCAGGTCAATTTGATAGCAGCCAATTAACCTACCAGTATGTTTTTGGAGTGTGTGAGGAAACCCACTGAAACACAGGGAGAAGATACAAACTCCACACTGATAAGGCCATGGTCAAGAATTGAACTCATGACCCCAGTGCTATGTGGTAGAAGTATAGGTTCTATCAGTCACTTATAGAAGTTTCTTCGCATCATCATGTTGCTGTATGCATATCACTGGGTGTACATCACCTTAAGGCAAACTACACTTAGGCTTTATTTTTTTAAAGGGCTGTGAAGTATGTGTTTGGCGTTTATTGCCTCCACCAAATCACATTTATTGACTGTTTAATTCATTAATGTTTGCAGTTTAATTCAGTACAGCTTAATTGATCAATTCATTCATTCATTCATTCATTCATTCATTATGCCTTCCCTCCTTGTAGTAAATAAGGAGAGACCGTCCCCTGGTCCTCCTTATCTCCCCTAGTTGCACCCCTGGAGCAGATTTGCACTGTGAGCTATCATTGCAGGAGGACTGAATCTGCCCAGTACTCTTTAGTCTAGAATAAAGCCTCTCTGTCACTTTACTACTTGAGGGGGTAGGTCATGATGAAGGAAGGTTGGGCAGCACGGTGGCGTAGTGGTTAGCACTTCTGCCTCACAGCACTGGGGTCATGAGTTCAATTCCTGACCATGGCCTTATCTATGAGAAGTTTGTATGTTCTCCCCGTGTTTGCGTGGGTTTCCTCCGGGTGCTCTGGTTTCCTCCCACACTCCAAAAATATACTGGTAAGTTAATTGGCTGCTATAAAAATTGACTCTAGTCTGTCTGTGTATGTGTTTGTGTGTCTATATTAGGGAATTTAGACTGTAAGCCCCAATGGGGCAGGGACTGATGTGAATGAGTTCTCTGTACAGCGCTGCGGAATTAGTGGCGCTATATAAATAAATGGTGATGATGATGATAAAGGTAAAGTGTAAAACCTGTTTAACATGTTTGTATATAAGAATTGTATAATACTCTTTTCTACTCTTTCTTTTTTTCCAAGATAGTTGTTAAACATTTTAAAATTATTATGAATTTTATTTAGTAAATCTTTTTACTGTTGTGCAGGTCTTTGGATGTACTGAGTGATGATGTGCTGAAAGACCTGGCAGAGTCTTATAGAAAAATGGTAAGGAAAGCAGGGAATGTTTTTGAGTGTGAAGTAGGGATATTCTGAGTGTATAGGGCTGAGAAGGACACTCTGAAATTTTGGGATTTTGGCACTCTGGTTTTCCATCCTTTTTAACATTGACTGACAAGTCCGTGTTATAGCAACTCTGCTGGGCTCATGGGAATCTGATGGTTCTACTACTGGGGGTCTGGAGGGAGATTTTATTATGGAAAATTTTACTGAATAATGAGTTAGCTACAAAGAGTTGATGATCATGGGTAATATAAACCCCAAGCTATTTGTTGTTGTGTGTCTGCCATTTAAAGTTAAAGTTTAGCTCAAGAAGTATTTTCAAACTAGAGGGACTGTTTCAATCTAAAGCTTCCATTTTGCTAGTGCTAATTTTATAGTTTAATAACAAGCTATGTTGTGTCCGTCCTTTAGAGAGATTTAGTAGAGAAGTGAAGAGGTCACAGAGAGTTAACAAGATATCATATGCATATAAGTCAATTTTATGATCAGAGTGACCTGATGAGATACCTGAAATTTTCTAAATCATCCTATTTCTAACCGCTAGTGGTTTAATAATTAAATCAAAGATTAGGGAACATTAGGTGGAGCTTGATGAGTGGCATTAGAAATATTTAAAGGGAATGATGTAAATCTATTAGCTGAAGCAGTCGCTGGAGGGTTGTGATAAAGGAGCTAGATGCCATTTGGGAAAATACCAGAAAAACACCTATGGGCTAGTGTTCTAAACATCAAGGGCCATCTAATCATACCGAAGGCTTTTTCGGCATCCAGTAACATTACTAAACTGCATTTTGGTTTATTTTGGGCTAAACATATTAGATGTGTTGTGCCTGTAGTGTTGTCCGAGCCTCAATGAGCCGGAACAAAGCTGACCTGATACGGCTTTATCAAGGTGGAAAGCCAGATTTAAGGCAATTCGCTAGGATGTTGGCAAAAATGTTTATTTGTACATTTATTAAAGAAATTGTCTAGATTTGCTACAAGAGTTGTAAACCCTACTTGGTTTAGGGACAACTATTTTATTAGCTTTTGCAGTGGAGACAACAAAGTGGTCTACATCTAAAGTTTTTGTTATAGAGCTCTGTAAGCTTCAGAGACTGCCTCACAGTGCTGGGGTCATGGGTTCGATTACAACCAGGGCCCTATCTGTGTGGATTTTGTATGTTCTCACCATGTTTGAGAGGGTTACCTCTGGGTACTCTGGTTTCTTCCCATTACTACAAAGACATACTGGTAGGTTAATTGGCTTCTGACAAAATGGATGTGTGTGTGTTTGTCTGTCTGTACATCCTCTGGATCTCTATTGAACATTGCTTAAAATCTGCTGAGGCAATTAAAGTTTGCAGAAATTGCTTACTTTTATAGATGAATTCATACCATTTAAATGGGCCTTCTCGATGAAGAGCATTCAGCGCAAGAGTACGTTTCCTGGGGAAATTAAGACCGTTCACATTAACTAAACTCTATTGCATTATTCTTTTTTGCATTTATAATTATACTATTTTACTGTGGAATCCAGTCTAAGCTGTTTTTTGTTTTTTTTTATTAAATGCAAGATTCCTGCCATGGACAAGAGACTGATCACACCATACTTGGATGGACCAGACATCAGCACTTTAGAGTCAGATGATGGTGAAAGTTTTATGTCTATTAGGGATGACAGTTTTTCTGAACAAGCTACGCAGTAAGTTGATCTTTAAAGTAACATCCTGTGCTTTCTGGGAGTTCATTGATTAGCATCTGTAATGCCACTTTATGTTTACCAGAACCACAAATTGTATGTAAATGACACATTAAACAGTGTTGACATTTATCATAATGTCATCCTACTACATTGCATAGTCTAGTATTGTGATACACATTGCTATTATGTTAGCACTTCACTTGTTTTTATAACTTGTTAGTCGGGAATATTTGAGCTTGTTGTATGTAATTTTCTGTAATTATATAAAATTCTATATTCATTCATCCCTACTCAAATTCTTAAAGTGTTTACTTACCTGTCTTCCTTTGGTAGAATATTGTACAGCTGTGTTCTTGTTTGTGGAGCACTCTTCTGTCTAAATGATAGCTGTGTAGTTTCTGCTCTCACAGTGTGAGAGTGTGGTAATCAATCTCTGTATTAACTTTGCCTAATTCTGTGACTCAGAGGGACATAGCTTGGCCGAGACATGGGAATGTGCATTGCTGACGCTACTACATGTTCTGTTAACCAGCATCTTGGAAGTAGTAGAACATTTGTTGCTGTCTCACTTTGTTTAGAAATCATGAGCATTTTTGTTTCCAGAGAAGCACTTTTCAAGAAAGCTAAAACAAAACCCAAAAGGAAGCCAAGGAAGCGATCTGACAGCTCTGGCGGGTATAATCTGTCAGACATCATTCAGAGCCCACCAGCCACAGGTCTGTGTATGCAGTTCATGCTTTTTAGTATGTTTTGTGTCATTTATTTTCTGTAATTTTTATTTCATATGTCAAGCCTATGATTATTACCTAGTTGGGAATATTAATGATTTGGCATACTCAAAACTATAGCTAATAAAGTATGATGAACTGATGATTAGTGCAAAGTATGCAATGCTCAGAGCAAATGCTCTGCGATGCATTCTGTCCCTAACTGAGGACAGGGTGGTGGGATACTGAATCACTCCATTTTTATTGTCCTCAGCTGCCTGGCAGTATATTATGGTCTATGTCTTTGTCTAAACATCTCAGAATTTTTCTGATGCATTTTGTTTGTAGGATTTTTCAAGTCCGAAAAAAACAATTCTGTAGAGTCACTCCAGGACTTGCTGACCTCTGATTCTGAAGGAAGCTTTGTCGGTGCAAGTAGCCCAAGAGATTTACAATCACCTGATTTCATAGCCAACTTCAGTCTAGAAAAACATGAGGTTTGTCAATATACCAGATTCCTAAATCCTAAAAATCAAAAACATCAACACAATTTTTTGTAATTTCTCTTACACTCCACCTTGTGTGCCTTCTCTCTCTCCCTAATCATATAGTGGGTATTAACATATTTAAAGAAGCTTTGCAGCATATTTACAATAATTGTATGTTCAGATATGTAACACCATGAATCAGAGCACTTAAATGGACTATAACCTTATTATTCTCCTTGATTTATTGTGTCTAGAACTTGGGAATCTTTATGCCTACACATAGTTTTAGTATTTTTCTCTGTTGAGTCAGTGTAGCCTTCTAAATATATATATATATATATATATATATATATATATATATATATATATATATGTTTTCCAACTGTGGACTTGGCCTCTAACATCTTTCCGTCCACCATTTGGCAAATTGACCACCAAGGCAGACAGATCTTGGGTTCAATAGACTTAAATTTAAGTCCGTTCTCTACACGCCATGTATGGAACCCAGATCTAAGGGACAACATTTGATTCTGGGGAAGGTTCCTGACCACCGTGTCACTCTACACAGGGCACAAATGGAGTTCTATGTTTAACTCAGTAGGAAAACGAGGACTTTCACCTCTGATCACAGGGAATCTGGATTTTCTATGGGCAGAGAAGCAGCTACAAGGGAGATCTGTGTGTCAGCTGTTTTCAGATACAGTTTACAGTGAATCTATCAGTGCTGGCAGTAGAGGAGACACAAGACAGAGACTACCTTTGTTATATAAAAAGGAAAAAAAAAAGCTAAAACCAAAATTAAAACCATCTTATATCCCTTATAACATACAATGCACATATTTGTTTTTACTATACTCTGGACAACTAACAAATTATTTTTGGGGCTAATTTCCAGGCATTTGCTAATTAATTGGGATAAAGTAACTATGGAAATTATCATGGGAAAGTCTTTCTTTCTTTCTTTTTTTTATCAACCTATGTAATGCACTAAAAGGGATATTTATTTTCACTATGCCACCAAAACACAGCCCTGTGTCTGTTTTATACAATATGTGACATTTAGTAGGATACACAAAACAGTTAAAAATAACATCTCAGGTAAGCACACAGAAATATGGCCGGGTGACAAACATGTAAACTCCCATCAGTCATAAAGGGGTAAAGATAAATAGCAATACTCCATGTAAGTGACAAATATGAATATAAAAGTGAAATATGGACACCTTGTACTGATTTGAATGTGTTCTAAAGTATTTGTCATTAAAGTTGTTCCGAGTGTAGACTCTATTCTATAGCAAAAAAACTGGTTCTCATACAAGTTTCCACACTCTTTCTAGTGAGCTACTTTGTGACAAAATGTCTTGTGTAGATTTCCATATATTAGGTCCTGACAATGCTGTTTATCATATCTGTTCCCCCAAAGTTCGCTGTTAGCAGCATTGAGCATCCGTTCTGGGCTTAGTGTTTTATCCTCTAGCCTAATGCAAAGGTTTCACTTTTCTGTATTAATCTGTGTCTGCAATATTGAGTAGGAAGTAAATAAACCGCTGAAGCCAATTTAAGATGATGATTTACTTGTGTTGAAAATTAGATTTGATGATAAGTGTAAAGTAATTGTTGAACTATTCCTTTTTTTTTTTTGTATGACAGGTAAAAAATCTAGTCTATGAGGTGAGTGTCAGCATGTCATCACCTCCAGTGAGTGACCCGACTGGTAAAAAGATGCCAAAACTCAAGGCTTCTTCTCCAAAAGCTATCCCCAGCACCAGGCAGACTCCATCCACTTCTCCTAATTGGGTTGCTGTATCTTTCAGGTACATAATTATTTTCATTACACTAAAATGCATTTATTAACATTTATTTATATAGTGCCAGCACACTTCTCAGTGCTTTACAATTTTGAGCAAACACAATAATAAAACAAGACTACTTGTATAAGACTATCTATATTTCTCATACGTCATATTGGGGAACACTGCGATACATTGGGGTATAGTAGGTGGTACCAGGAGTCCAGGCACTAAACAGTTAAATCTGTGAGTGTAGCTCCACCCCTGCTATACCCCTCCCACAGGAAGGAGCCTCAGTTTAGTTTTAGTGCCCTGAGAAGTCAGACATGTTTTCCAGGGCTCCTGCCCTGGAGTTTGCTTTATTAATTTTTTTTCCAATTATTTTATTTATTTTACTTTTTAGGGGGAAAACATTACTGGGCTCATGGATGCCTCCCAGGGGGTGGATAGCCTGCGGCCTTCCTCCACCCCGGGTTCCCGAGCAGGGGTGAGTAGCTTTGACAGCTATTTCACCCCCAGCATAGCCGGACATTTAATAATCTATGGGCAGCTAACCGGCAGTAAACTGAAAGCCGCGACCGCAGCACACAGACAGGTGCTGTGGTCGTGTCCCCCTGCTCCTAGGCAACGAGCATTGCCAGATAGCAGGGAGACCAGGAGCAGCCACAGGCAGATCTCCGTTGAATTGGAGAGCACAGCTGTGGCTGCTACTCACACAGGAGGGCACAGAATGGAGATATCTCTGTTTAACAGCGCGGGAGCAGCCATTGTACAAGAGAGGAAGAGGAGATCCTAGGCTCCTTCTTCAGCTACCTGGCGCCTTCGCCGGAGCTTCCAGCGCCATTTGTCAGCACTTGATAATCGGAACTGCTTTGCCCCTTCATACAGGACAGGTTTTTACTTGTTTCAACAGTCTTTTCTACAACTGATTGTTCCTAAGACTTTATGTGTGAGGCTGTCATTTCTTGGTAAAAGATTTGCATTATATCCATCTTTAAAGATCTGATATATTGTACAGTTTGCATTAGCTGTTAAAATAACCAGATATATTTATTTTTAAATACATCCTGGGTCTTTGTTGTTGTTGCATGTGTATATGTAAATTCCTGCTATACTGATAAAATACTATATTGCATATATATCCATTTTTAAGTAGATTTGATATATTTTGTATATTCACAGTAACATGTAGAGGCTGTTTGAACAGCAATAGGGTCACCAGCCATTTATATAAAAAATCACTGGGCCCTTGTTAACATCCAGCACAGCTATTCTGAACAGAATCCTGCATAACTGATACGCTTGATATATGTTTATATTCACTGCATAAAGCATATACTCTTCTGCAGGCATATATATATATATATATATATATATATATATATATATCATACACCATGACAAGAAAAAAAAAAGGGAAGCTGCCGTAAAGTCTGTTGCGGATTAAAAATGTGCAAAATTGTCCCGTAGACAGTCTGTCTCGGAGGTCCAGTGTACAGCCTGCAAGGCGGAGAGGACCAGTGCCAGACTCAGTCTGTGCCTTTGGTCGTGAAAGAACTTGCATTGCTGCGTCCTTGGACATCATCCATAGCAGATCTCATGTGGGTAATGCCTCACCATGAGATAGGTGAATCTTCTATTCTACTTCCGCATCACACCTGTCAAATTCACAAAGGGGCCCTACCCACCTCTGGTGTCTCAGGTGGAATCCACCTTAGCACAATCCCTTGCGGAGTCAGCCCAGTTATTGGCTAGGGCCTCTTCCTCACCAGAATGCATTCTACGTACATCACACAAAACATCACACAAATTTCAGGTCTCACAGGATGCTAGGATACTAGACTCCACTTTTGACCTCTCATCTGAGGAAGAGGGTGAAATTACCAGAGAATCTCCAATCGTCCGTCTCCCAACCTGTGCTCCTTCAAACGGGCACTTAAAACCCACCTGTTCCTCAAAGCCTACCAACCATCCACCTAACGCCTCATCCACTCTTCTCATTCTTCCTCTCTCCCCTGGCCCATCTCTTCTCTCCCCCCTGCTTCACTGGCTCCCTTTTGTGCCTGTTTTTGTTTCACCCTCCCTTAGGATGTAAGCTCTTATGAGCAGGGCCCCCCTCCGTTCTCCATACCGATTCTTCCGCTCTGTCTTTACTCCATATGACTTCCTGGAGTTCCTGAAGCTTTGGTACTTTGTGTTTATTGTTCTGTACTTTGTCACCCTGTTTTGTACTACTGTTTGTACTGTGTACGGCGCTGCGGAAACCTTGTGGCGCCCAACAAATAAATGATGATAATAATAATCTGGGGAGAAAGACTTTGGTAGCGTGGAAGAATCATCCATCTTACAGGACGTGGATGATTTGGTGTTAGGGGTTCGCAACCTTCAGGCTTTACAAACCCACAGACATCATGCACAGCTGGTTTCTCACTTTTAAAAGGCAGATGACACAGCTCATTTATTTTCCTTCATCTCCCCAAATGCACTGACAAGAAGGGGATTTCTTGCTCTGTTCTGCTTAGGGAGCGGCTGTTCGTATTTTCAAGCTGGGCATGTCCACAGCCTGGGTAAATAAGGCTATTCAAGCCTGGGCAGAACAGTTAGACAAAGGTCTATGTGATTGCCCCACAGCTAAGTTGTTGGTCCTTACAGATCACATCCTGGGATACTATATATGTTACATGCTAATTATAGCAGCCAGGTGCTCCTAGTGGCTTTGCTCTTGGTTCAGGGACGTGGTTTCCAAGCGCACCCTGGAAGCACTGCCCTATGACGGTATTCCGTAATCAGCGCATGATTGGACCAGCTCAGACTGGAGGCTACATGAGCCAAAAACCACCTTATTGCCATTTACTCAGGCCAAACCAAAACATCCCAGGTTTACGTCCTTTTGCCCCTTCAGCAGATCTAGAGGATCTCCTGCAATGGGTTAGTTAGTCTACTCTTACACGGAGTAGGTTCTGTCGAGGCCGGGGGCCTTCAAGACGAGGAAACCTTAAGCTAACTGAGTTGGTTTCAGCATGACTTCTCCCCCATTTGTAGGAATGTGGGTGGAGCACGCATGTCATATGTTTCAGGACAAGTGGCTGGAATTGTCCCCCGACTCCTGGTTCAAGGGGATTGTCACTCGTGGCTAGGTAATATTCTTGCTCCATTCCCGCAGGCCAAGTCTCAATCGAAAGACCCTTAGCCAACAGGTACGAGTCCTGGGTTTCAAAATGGAGTATCTCCGGACGGTCATACGACCATGGAACAGGGAAAATTCAGGTCTGCTTTGGACATACAAGATGCCTTTCTTCATGTCCCCATGTAGCAGGGTCATCAGTTCCTACGGCGCTTTGCAGTAGTGGACGACCATTACCAGTTCAGGGCATTACCCTTTGGTCTGACAATCGTCCCGATGGTTTTCACTGAAGGATGGCAGTAATGGCAGCCCTTCACAGCTCCCAGGGTATCATGGTAGTTCCTTATCTGGACGATCTTGTCCTGAAAGCTTCATCTTCCTAGACCCTGTCCCAGCACATTCAGATAACCATATCCTTCCTGGAGACGTATGCTTGGATAATCAACCTGCCAAAGTCTTCTCTGCACAGAAAATGCGCTTTCTAGGTCTGGATTTCGACACCAGGGTGTCAGAGAGTGTTTTTCCCAGGGGACAAGATTTGGTCCAATCCACGACCAGGGACCTCTAAAAAAGTGTTCTTTTTACAATGCATGAAGCTTTTGGGCACCATGGTATCTGTCTTCGAGGCAGTATTCTTTGCTCAGTTCCATTCGCGAGCGCTCCAGTGGAAGACCCTGCGCAGATAGACAGGATCCCACCTGTACCTGGTCAGTCAGATGATCAGACTATCATCTCAGGTCCATCTGTCCCTTATAGGGTGGCTCCTCATGTCACATCTCTCCAAGGACCGATCATTTCAGACGTAGGAGTGGACAATGTCACCACAGACGCCAATTTGTCAGGATGGGGAGGATTCATATCGACTCTCAGATCCAGGATCTGTGGGAGCCTCTGGAGTCATCTCTTCCCATCAATGTGCTGGAGTTGCAAGTAATTTGCAATGTGCTTCTCCAAGCTCTACTGTTTCTGCTGGGAAAGCCGGTCAGAGTCCAGTGGGACAATGCAACAGCAGTCGCATATCTAAATCATCAAGACGGCACTCGCTGTGCCAGGGCCATGAAGGAAGTGACTAGGATAATGCTGTGGGCAAAGCGTCACATCAGTGATCTCAGCGATCTTCATTCCCAGAGTAGACAACTGGGAGGCCTATTATCTAAGCCTCAACAAGGTCCATCCTGGACCTTGTTGGTCCATGGTCCCTATATCTGGAGGGCTTCGATCCCCTAGTCCAGCGATAGGGTTGTCCAGAAGTAGATCTGATGGCGTCGGGGTTGAACTTCAAGGTTCCCCTATTCTATGCAAAATCCAAAGATCCTGCAGCAAGATTTGTCGATGTCATGGTGATTCCCTGGCGATTTCACCTAGTCTGTTTGTTTCCTCCTCTACCCATGCGAAGGAAGGTTCTCATGAAGCTGAAAAGAGAACGGGTGACGGCCATTCTGATGGCTTCTGACTGACCGCACCGAGTCTGGTTCTCGGATCTTCGAGGACTGGCAGTAGAACCTCCGTTCAGACTGTCTCTTCACCAGACTTGCACACGCAAGGAAATCTTTGCTGCCACTCGTTAGGTTGGCTGGTTTTTGAAGATGTGGCTATTGAGATAATGTTTCTGAAAGCAAAAGGCTTTTCTGCAGAAGCAGTGAAAGCTAGCATCAAAGCCAGGAAGCCGTCATCGACTGCCAATTACTATAGAATTGAAAGGCATATGTTCTTGGGTGTGAAATAAATCACTTTCACACATTTTGTCTCAATCTGTCTATGTTGCCTTCCTTCCTCACGCCGGCTTGGACAAGGGGTTGCGTTAACCTCTTTAAAAAGTTGCAAGTTTTAGCGTTGTCTGTTGTCCAGCACAGACTGGCCCCCCTGCTGGAAGTTCACACTTCTTACAGAGGGCACTTCATGTCCTCCCTCCGTTTGTGCCTCCGGTGAAGCCATGGGATCTGAACTTCTTCAGGCATCGGTCAAACAACCATTTTAACCGTTAGTCTGTGGATATATGATATCTCATTTGGAAAGTATATTTTCTTAATGCGGTGTCTTCAGCATGTCTCAGAGTTAGGGGCATAGTCTGAGACAGGGGGCAGCTTTGGTAGGTCCCCTGTGTATAGCAGTGTCCCCCAATTGGACTACGAGAATGGGATTTTACGGTAAGTATGTTATTTTTAGCTCCTTTATATGCAGGCATTGTATACGACTATATATTTTTAGCTCCTTTTATATGCAGACATTGAATAAGACTATATATATATTTTTAGCTCCTTTTATATGGAGGCATTGAACCACAAATGTTTGTTAAGACTCCAGTGTTGGTATACTTGACAATCTGTTGGTGCCATGTCACACAAAGTGGATTGACTTGATCTTTAAAGAAATATTTTCTGGTGCTAACCCATTCTATGTACAGATGCTATAAATGGCTTTTGAATCACTGTCAGCATTGTATTATTTTGAAATATACTCTTCTGCAAGTTTAATATTGCATATTTTTATTTTATGTTAAACTTGCAACTACACAAAGTAATGTACTGTTTGGAATGTTTGCATGAATGTGATTGTTCTCTACCAATAGTATAAGTGTGTTGCGCTTCAAACTGTAGTGACAAGTCTTCCATTACTGAATAGTAGAAGTACAAAAGGCAGCTGCATATTCTTTGCTTGATAAATATATAATTATTTTTCTTTTCTCGTGCAGCCCTATCAGTCCTCCTACTATGGATCTTCGAACAATCATGGAAATAGAAGAAAGTGTGCAAAAATGTGGAGCTACACCAAAACTGGGTGCTGGGTTAGTTACTCAACTCTGATATGCAGAATGAATGACACTTTGTTGCTGCTTGTTTCAGGTCACACCTTGCAGCCTTAAATCTCTTGTATAAAGATATTTATCAACTGTGGAGAAGGTGGTTCCAGTGGGTAAAGAGTTAATGCTACCTAACAGATGTTAGAGGATCTAATACATTAAAACCCTACATATGTCTTTACATTTTGTCTTAAACATCTCCTTTATGGTCAAGTTCAGAAAATCAACTTTTGCTGTGTTTATTATTTACCAGTTCAATCCACTGATCTAGTTAATACCATATTCATGTTTATGGAGTTTAATCTGAATGTGACTTTAGTCATTTGCAGTTCTTAGATTACTTAAACTATTTTGACTGTAGACATCTTGGAAATAACTTTCCATCGTAAATAGCTGATGATGATATTAAGCCCTGACATGAGAAACATTGTAAAATGTATGGCTGTTATTTTATACCACAAAATGACTCTTCTTGTGGAGTCCTGAAGCATCCCAGTCCTACTCCCCAACACCCTTCTTGTAATGTTACAGAGTAGTTTGCCTAAGACCCAAATGAATAATGGGGCACAGCTTGTAACAGTGAAAGGGTTAAATATTCTCTAGCCAAAAATAGTGTGAATCACATCACTCTCTAGTGTCACTGTTTTAATTCAGTGTAAGTGTAGCTAATGTTTACTTGTTAAGACAATGCTGTTGCCACACTGTGTAGGCACATTTGTGAAAGTGATGGTAGTTTTTGACTTGTATAATTCAAGACGGCTAATTTATAGTATAAGGTATAACATGTGCTTCACAACAACTGTTGAATAACTTCTACAAAAAAAAAAGAAAAATTAGTAATTTGGTGCCAGTAATGAGGTGCCACGGTTTTACTGTTTCTTTGTGAAGCTATAGCCAAACTAATATGGTTGTAAATTTTAATAGCGTAATAATTTTTTCCCAGATCACAAAAGCCTGCAATTGTTGGTACAAAGCTATCTCAGAAGCAGAAGAAAATGATGGCCTTTAAGGAGAGTAGTTGCAGTGGAGAAAATACTGCCAATAAGCTTGCTGCAGCTACAAATATCAAGGGCACACCCAAAACCTGGTAAACAAACCACCAAAGGACATGTTTGAAGTTAGAGCCCCTTGCTGGTGGCAGTTGCTTTTCCTTTGATTTGTAATTTTTCACAACTTGGCAAAATATTTGTTTAAAAGTTCACATTTTTTGTGTGTATATAACATTTTTTTAGTAATGTACCAGGCATTCTGACCATATATAATCGATAGTTCATATATTTTACTTTACTTTCTCACTGATTTAATCTTAGGCAGTTGTTACAGATGTAACATGCCATCCTTGGATGTACGGAATACACTGGGTATTAGAGGACAGATGACTTGCAAATAAAGTGGTGTCTATGACACCCCTCAGAGCACTGCTGTAGTAGTCTAATCCATGATAGTTTATGCCATATCCTTAAATTGAAATTGGCCCATCTCCAAGCATTAAACACTTGTGATGAAAATGAATCACATTTTTTGTAATGTACTGTCTTTTGCAAAGTGGTATATTTTTTATTCTCTCTACAGGGCAGCATTTGGGACTGTGCTTACCAAGTATTAAGGGTTTCTAGCATACCATAGCATTATTGCCAACTTGTACACATCCTCAGGGCATTCCCTAATCCCATCCTCATTCTCAGGAATCCTATTATTTTGCCAGTGAATGTGTAATAACGCAGCTGATGTTCATAGGTGGCACAGTTATAGCTAAACAATTTCAACCAATCTTATCCGGCTCCTCCTGAATCAGCTGTCTTCTCTATCATAGTGTAAAAGGAGGAATATTTGACCATATCTTTTACCACATGTGGATCACATACTTTACAGCTTGCAACTAATGAATATTTTTTTGTATCCATAGAAATTATTTTTTTTCAGTAAGGGAAAACATACTACAGACATGGGGATTATTGAGCCCTGTGTATATTTGTTATACATGGGCAGCAGTATGTATACGCTGGGCTAAAACAATGTAAAGTAGCACATACAGAATTGGCAAATGCAGTATTGTTTTCTAGACAACGCAACATGAGAAAATTCTCTGGCAGGCCTAATGATAGACCCTGATCAAACATTGTAGATGTAAAGGGGTTGTCCACGTTTGGACCACTATCCTCACCCCTTTTTTCACCTGTTCATCTTCATTACAAAGCATTGGATAGATTCAGTTGCTCTATGCTCTTCGCTGCAGCACAATATGGGTGCAGAAGAGGAGTGGAGGAAACACTTTAATTACAGATAGAAAAATGATGAGTGAGTGTCCAAAAGTAAGACGTTCTGTTAGGCTATCTATCTATATAGGACAATTTCACAAACATATATAGTCTTAATGCTACCAGTTTAGTGTGTTTCTGTGGAATGCATGAAAAGAAAGTATATTCTAATATCTAATAATGTATTAGTAGGGATGTATGTTATACATGTATAAACATATTCTGTAGTAAATGTTTGTTTACTTTTTAGAAACATTGAATTGAAACATTTTGAGTAATGCCGCATTTAACACTGCCCCCGGACCAACTTGCAGTGAGTTGGTCATTTTCCAGTATCAGAGAAATGAATGCTGCAGATTAAATCTCGGGCAGCTTTATGCTTCACTCTGCATACTTAGAAGCAAACTCCTCTTTTAAAATGGAATAAAATGAACTATTATGTCAAGCAGCAATTTAGTCTGACATTCTTTAAAAATAGCCTTGGCTTTCTGTCTTTTGTGCAGATTAGCCAGAATATGTTTTTATAACTGTGCAAATCCTGTTTTTTTGGTTGAATTTGTATGTGCATTAACAATCAATGGGTTATTTTGGCAGAGGAAGTTTGGTTTCCATTCATAACTTAAGTGCTATGCAACTTGTGAAAGCCATTGAAATGAAATACTTGCTATGGAAATCTAGCAGTATTTCTGGCGCTTTCAGGTGCCAGAAGGGTGGGAACTTTTCTGGAGTTCTCTTTAAATTGGGTAAGGACAGAATACCTCAGTTTCCCATTCCAAGAGTTTTGATTCATCTTTTAACTTCTGAAATATATTCCTCTGAGGTCGGTTAGTCAGAGAAAGGTATTCTTAGGTGAATTTCTAACATTTCTGTTGCAGAGTGGATTCTAGGTATACAGTTCACTTGGAAGGATTGTTAATGTACAAATGTACTGAGTATTTTCGTAGCACTCGAAGCATTACATGTTGTAGTTGGGTAAAACCTATTTGTTTTGCTATTGTGATAGTTTGCTTATTTATTTGTTTAGTGACAGTTTCTTATATAGTGTTTACATATTATGTAGCACTTAGCAGAGAATATTTAATCATTGACATCAGTCTCCGCATCTGTGGAGCTTACAATCTACATTCCCTAGCACGCAGACACATACACCTTTTCATAAGAAGCCAATTAATCTAACATTTATGTCTCGGGAGTGTGGGAGAAAACCCATGCAAACAATTTGAGAACATACAACCGCCACATAGATCAGGCTGTGTGTGGCAACAGTGCTAACCACTGTGCCGTGTATATTTTACCTAAATCCCCATTTATAAAAATTCAACTTTTGTCAAAACATCTATAAGATTTTTGGAACACATATAACTTGTTATCGCACCACATAAATGTTTTGCTGTGCTCTAATTGGGACACGTTTGTGCCACTTTTTTGTTGTTGCTGCCCTTTCATTCATCTCCTTATTTAAGCCCTCTCACATGTGATTAACATTGGAGGTGCAGCCTAGTGGTAAATCAAGAGAAAATGAAAATATGTAGGCAGGTAAATAGGTAACAGATGGAACCCCATACATTTCCCCACAGACCACAGTGGCAGACTCCCGCACAGCTGCTGTGTGTTAGAGGGCCTTTAAACTTTTTAGTGTCTAAAGCCATCCCCCTTTACCAGTGCATGAATCGTACGTCAGTGTAATTTACTAGTTTATATGCATTTCATCAGGGCTTCCTCATTAAATTCTGG
Organism: Mixophyes fleayi; assembly: GCF_038048845.1. Classification (NCBI taxonomy): domain Eukaryota; kingdom Metazoa; phylum Chordata; class Amphibia; order Anura; family Limnodynastidae; genus Mixophyes; species Mixophyes fleayi. Next base: position 163,345,018 of record NC_134404.1, on the reverse strand, counting down.
GGGAGAACAGAGGTCATTCCGTGACCTCCTACTGGAAGAACATAAATCCGTCAGCTTGAATTCACCGGGAGATACTATCAAAAGACCCATTCGTACCGAGGAAATGGACCCTCATAAAGTTGCAAGGTGAGAAGGTGGGGTTTCCTTCGGTTCAGTAACAATAAGCTTAAAGGTACATATTAATGAATGTGTAGCTGTACTTTGTACATGGGTTCATGATGATGATGCAGCATCTGTTGATGGCTAAACTCTGAGAAATGGCAGACCACATAGTGGGGCAGTATGAGGACATGTTTGAGACCCACTGGTTTTGAAAATGATAATATGAAAATATCTAGGGTGATTTTGCAAAAAAATGTATCACATAATTTGCAGTTTTCTTAATGGACTAGTTCAAACATTTTTAAGATCCAAAGGATGATATTTGTAATTTACACTCTCCACCTATCTTTGATAGTTTCACAGCATGAAAAGCTATTTGCTCTGTGGATTTCAAACCTTCTAATATTGAGTAGATTACATGTTATTAACTGTGCACATGCATGTCCGCCACCAAAAGAGATAGAGAACCTTCACTTTCTAGGCTGTGTTATGGTTACTCTACTAGAGTCTAGATAGGGAGTGTTAAATCTAAACACAACCCCGACTACAAATAGTCTGTAAGGCTGTTCCAATCCTTCAAATCATATTATCTGTGTAGTCATTTTATATGATTTACAGTATCCCATGGTAAACTAAAGATTAAATTACAATGAGCTCCTATATTAGTAATTTTCTTAGCAAACTTGTAGTGTTATCATTGTGGAAAAAATGTTAGCAAAAAAAAAATGTAGTATTTGTAATATATGCATGTTTATTTTTAACAATGTCTTCTATTAATAATGGAATTTTAGATGTATTTGGAGTGCAATTTTATTCCTAACTTGCTTTTGTTACTTTTGCTATGATTGAGTATAGACATTTTATTGTGTTTTTGCATCTGACAAAGCAATCCTCTTCTTATGGCTCCTTCTGTCAGTGCACTTACATTTGAAGAAGAGTAGACATTCCTATAAATGAAATGTCTGACTTCTCTTTCCCTGTGCTTTGTTAAATGTTTTCCTTTTTGTTATGCAAATATGCAGTATAGTTATATTCTATTCATTATAAATACCTTTTGCTACTTTATGATGGAAAATAGATGAGTGATAGAATGTTGTTACCTAGATGCAAAGTTCTTTGCTATTGAATGAAATGTTTTGTTTTTCCCTAGTGCCCTATGTTTGTGTGGCTTATTATTGTACTGATGCATGGTAGTGTGGGAGTGTGCACATATTAAACTGCAATGATATCAACTTTTTTTTCGATATTTGTAATAGTTTAGCGGTTGGTACCAGACTGAACTTTACAACCTTTGTATAGTTTCATCAGCAGATATTGACATTATTTTTTCGCTATTATAAATAAAACCTATGGGACTATGCTTTTCTTTAAAGGGGAACTTAAGTTCAAAACATTCAGATCAACCATAACTACAAAACAAGCATTAGAGCTTTTGGGACTTTTTAACCCCTATTAGTCTTATATGTATACTGATGTAGCAAAAGCAAAACTGTCTTTTAACACTGGGCAATTCTGCCACAATGCACTATGATTTGTTCAGGTGTAATCTTAATCTTAAAACATCACTGGTTTGAAGATTACTTCAATACCTTGGACAACCACCTGATTTGCAGTTAAATCATTGTACCAGTTAGCTAGTCTGGGCTGGTTTCTACTACAACAGTGAGACAATGATCGGGGCGTCCCAATGATTTATGGGGAAAAAAGCCCTAGGCTGGTCACCGAAGAATTGGTATCTCCTTGGCGGTAGTGTTAAGACTCTAGAAGATAGCAGACATCCATAACACCCTGGGATGTGGGGGCCAGGCTAATAGTTTTGGGCACCCTAATGGTTCCAGGATAATGGACAGGTGTCCCTAAGAGATCTATTTATTATATGAAAAGATTTTGTTTTGTTTTTTCAAAAATAAACTTACATGTTTCTCAGAAACAAAATATAATTTATTGAAAACACTACCCCACACCGTTCACCACCTTCTTGATTTGCTGTGAAGCAAACGGGGGAAAAAAGCTAGGAAAATCCCCATAAACAATGAATCACCTACACAGTACAAATGATTGCTGCTAACGGATAAAAGCCGGGATTTCCTAGAATCCCCCTTTACCTCCAGCTAATCACAGGGGAAAGTGTTCAATAGCCGTGAATGAGGGTTTGGGTATATTTTACTCAAAGTTTATTTGAAAATTGTGCGTCTTTTTAGTTCTTTTTTACTTGTTAGTATAATGGGAAAGGGTCTGGTTCGGGGACCACTGGGGTCTAGCAATGGAGATGATTGAGGATTTATTTTTAATTCAAAATGTATGGGGAATTGTATGGGACCAGAAATGACAGTGAATACCTCCCTCTGAGCCCGTTTATCATATTATAGTAATTGTGTTCTGCAGAATTACATCTAGGTTAGACCTGCTGTGTACCTTGATTTGCTAAAATGTGTTTTGATTACAAAAATTTGCAAGATGCAAAGATTTGCAGAGTATTTGCAGAAGAGATTGCACAGGCAGAGGGGAAGAGTTGGGCATTAACCAGTAGAGTAACCAGTGTACCTCAATTTGCGGAACAGTGCAGAGATGATGTTTCATTTTGTATAGTGAAATCTTAGTTCACCACGTTATTAAATATAAAATAAAATAAAACCTCTCCCTCTCATGCCACTGGGGACACTGCAACAATATAGCTGGTGGACTTGGAGCAAGGGCATTTTAAATCTCAAAGAGTTGAGATTTTATTAATTTTTTCTTAAGATTTTCGTTCCTCTCTTACTATGCCTCTTCTAGATGGAATCTTCCTCAGTTTTTTGTAAGGTCTTTTTGGAGTTGGATGTTCTTTTTCATATTTTTCATTCATTTTGTATTTCTTTATTTTATGTTGGGCTCAAGGAGTTGATAGCCTGCAGGCTTACTCCACTTTGGGTCCTTGAGCCAGGATGAGTAGTCTGTGGACTTCACTCGCCTCCAACATGCTGCTGATATTCCCTCCCTGTTGCCGGCAGCTGTAGCACAGACTACACAGCACTGTGCGGACGGCTAGTGTGATAGCTTTGGCTCTGGATGTAGAAGAAGGTGCAGCGTGGTTAGGTCCCCCATGGCAATGAGCAGCTCTTCTAGTGAAGAGAATGCCTCAGCAGAGGGTTGGCAGCCACAGCAGTGGAGCTGCAGGAAACGTCCGCAGAGACACGATTCAGCTCCGGAGGTGGGTACTTTCTGTTAGTAGCTGTCTGTGAGTAGGAAGGGAGGCCTTTCTCCTCCTTCTCTGGCGGGCTTCCTCAGTGCAGATGCCATTTCTGTACAGCCTGTTCTCTCCTGCTGTGCTCCATCAGTTGATGCAGTTTTTCAGTCTATAGCAACTCTAGACCTAGTATTCTTTACACTCTACCGTATTAATCTTGTTTAGTGTGTGTGTGAGCCCCTATATATCTACATATTTATAGTTATTGTATAGGTGTCAGTGATCTGTCTGTAATACACAGCTTCTGTGTTTACTGTTAATATTAATTTCTATCTTTTCTCTGATTTTAATATAATAACCACTATGGCTGAGATGGGGACTTCCAACAATAAAGGGGCTGCTCGAAATTCTGTGCAACATGTAATGCTAAATTGTCTTTGTGTACAGTCGAACCCGGATGCCCTGTGTGCAATGTGTGAGGCAGAGTTCCGTGGTCAACAGTTGCCTGCGACTGCGGCGGCTGTGGATGAACTGGCTTAGCTTAGGTCACTGGCAGGTCTATAGCCGAATTCACTCTGAGAATGTCTCAATCCAGAGAGACAGGTAACTCATCTCTTCTCTTTTGCTGCACCACACATTCCGACTCCACAGCCAGTACTGTTCACTAGTGGGGTGTCGTAGGCTGGGGCAGCTTTGCTGTTTTGATTACCGTTGGGATGCAGTGATTTGCACCTGGAACAAATCATTCAGGTTGCCATGGGTGTAAAGCCTTCTGTCTCTCAGCCAAAGCAGCTCAGGTTTCGGTCCTTGCGTCCCTTCGTTTGGTCGAGGGCCATTCCAACAAAGGGGACAGTCTTCCTCCTCTAATGTAGATTTCCTTAGGGACATTGGGTCTGCTAGAAATGGGAATCCCAAGCCTGCAGAGACGGTTTCAGCATGACGGGCCACCCAGCCACAGTATAGTTTCAGGATCAATGCAGGGCCTCATCCTCGGATGCCTAGGTTTGAGGGGTTGTCACTCTGGGTTATGTCATCGACCTTGTACATTTTCCCTCATCTTCGGGTCTTCAACACGGGTCTGCTCTCCTGCAGACTCAGACGCAGGGTGCTCCAGAAGGCTATCCAGAAACTTCTGGTATTGGAAGTAATTATTCCTGTTCCTCCTCTGAAAAGAGTTTTGGGGTTTTACTCCAACCCCTTTCTGGTTTATAATCGTGGGAATGGCCTTTGGTTACCATAGACGCCGGTCTGTCCGAATGGGTCGCGGTCATAGGTGCTCTCCCGATCCAAGGCTTTTAGGCTTCCCTGAGAGGCACTGCTGCTTGTATAGGTTCAGGGGGTTCTGGCTGCAAGCCACTGACAGTCCATTCAGACAACACTACAGTAGTTTTACGCAGAGGTTTTTGCTCTTGTGTTTCATGGTTGTGACTGGCTGGCAATAAAGGGAAGTCCCAGGGAAGCAGTGGGTTTAATGTTTGGGTTAATGCATGTGTTTAATGTTTTTTTTTTTTTCAAAAAGGTTTCAAAATGAAAAAGGGCTTTGAGGAGACTTATTCATCTAAAGTTAATTAGCAGATTGTGTGTGGTTTTTTTGTATAATGGACAAGGGTCTTAAGAATGGAAAAATTGCTACTCATGGGGAACCCAATATATTGCTCAGCCTTGCACTGTGCATCCTGGGGCTGGTTTCTACTATAGCAGGGGGACCCTACACTTGTTGTATCGCTCTTACAGTGGAACTAACCCAGACTATGTATCATTGATTCGGTGAAGGGGGGCAGCTCACTGTATGCTTATTGATTATTTCTTGCCAGTGGCATCTTTAGTCTGAATGAAGAGAACTGTTTTTAGCTTTGTGTGTGTTTACTACAAGTGATTGATGGCTCAGACCTCAGATGTTGCAGATGCTGGCGATTTATTAATTTAAGCTGGGATGCAAGTACAATAATTTCATTCACAAATCACAGTATAAATGCACTATATGCTTTTCATTCAATTTACATATTTAGTAAGATTTTCTCAAATCTGATGGCAGAAACGTGTATTGAAGGAAATCTCAATATTAAGCTTTTGGGAAACACTTGACGTGATCCAATGTGTTTCCTGAATCTAGGATCTCATGGAAGAATAGTGAAATCATCTATCAATAGAAGACAATTATAATGTGTGCTAAATCTGTATTTAGAACATTTTTGTAAATATACATTATCACATGCTTGTGCTGTATTTAATGCTGCCTCTCACAAATTATAGTGATGTTAAAATCATCTATCGTACGGAGCAGACTAAGTAGACTGGACTATATATGTATGTGTAGATATATACTTTGTATAGAGAGAAGCGAAGTCTTATCCGTAGCTAGTAAGGGGATACAGACAGCTACAAACATGCTGCCTAATGCTAAAAAATAATACATTCCAATAACATTTTTTTACAAGATTTAGAAACGTAAAACAATATTAGTTCTCTTTAATGTACTGAAAACAACTGTTTGTTTTTGTTTTCATATGTTTATTGTATAATAGGAATATGTATATTGTATAATAGGAATATTTAATAGAAATATTTAATCTCTCCTCCCGGTCCCTTCTCCCTCCCATATGCATCAACTGACTCCCTTTGTGCCTGAGTCTTGTTCACCCTCCCTTAGGATGTAAGCTCACTCGAGCAGGGCCCTCTTCCCTCCTGTATCCATACCTGTTCTTCTGCTCCATCCTTACTGCATTAGCCTGCCTGGAGCCTCTGAAGTTTGGTATTTATTGTTTATTGTTCAGTAATGTCTTACCCTGTATAGTCTACTGTTTTGTACAGTGTACGGCGCTGCGGAACCCTTGTGGCGCCAAACAAGTAAAGGATAATAATAGAGTACAGTACACTACATGTTGTTTGTAATTGTCATACACCTGGGAGATATAAGATTCCTTCTATAAACTTTAGGTCTTAATTATGGTCAATTCTTGTTTCCACAGTTGATTATTATGTCCAATCTTCAGTGTATCCTTCTGTATTACTGCAGCTTTTTCTGTTTTGATTAACTAAGCTATACAATATCTTGTGCTTGTTACTTTACTTTGTTTGCTTTTCGGGGTATACGTTGCTGACAAGGCACAATATATTTAATGTATATGTATAATATTATGATATCCCTTACTTGAACTGTGGAGGATCTTCCGACTTGAGGTCTTTAAAAACTTGGGCCCTGAAAAAGGAGAGGCCAGTTTGGAATAAGCCACGCCACATGACTATGTCAACCCCAACTATTGGCATCAAATATTATTGTGAAGCCTAACAGTACCATTTTAAACCATAATGGTCTAATGTATTTCTATAAAATGAAAGTGTTTAAACACTAGGGTGTGCTGTTGTATCAACTTAAGTGAAAATACCATATTTGCATTAATCATGAGCAGAAATGTTAACAAATGCCAAGTATACTGGTTTTAACTTATTTTTGTCACATTTTCTGTGTGACTTCTTACATATTGTTTTTGTGTACACAATAGAATGAAGTGTAAATTAACTTTAATGTTGTTGTTTTAGGTGCTACCTTAGAATATGCCATTTTAGTTGTAGTTTTTCGTTTACTCACTGTATTTTCTGTTACGTAGACTAAAGAGAAATAGATTGCTTAATATATTTTAGGGAGTAATACTGACTAATTGTTTACTGCAGAGCTTAGAATAGGACACCTATAGGATACCTATAGCATTTTAATGATGCTATGATTTACACAGAGCACAATTAAATCTTGCAATAGAAAGTATTAATTACTATTGTAAAAACATTGTTTATTAAAGCAGACAGACCACATATGGAAGATTAGTGCATTGCTTTATCTATGGTTGGTCTACCTTGTGATGTTTGTGTGAATAGGCAATTTGTTTATAATAAGGATCAGAGGTCTCTATAGGTCTGCTTGCCTTTGTCTAAGCTCCACATACCTTAAAATATTCATAGATGGGAGGCCTAAACCACATATTGTATGGTAGTAGGAAGGAACTTATTCTTTATTTTCCGCAGACATTATTTTGTTTCAGGCTTGGCAATGCCAAGTTTTATCATTGTAAAATATTAGTGTTTTATAAAAAAAAATAATGCACATAGAAAAATGTTTCAGTTTTGCTAATATATGACTACTTATGCTTTTGTATGGTCCTGTTTGCTGGTTAGACCGTTTTTTTCTTTTTTATGTATTTGCTAATAGTATTGTAAATTATAAAAAGTGTCTGAACATGTATATTAAGCCCTAAATGCAGAATTATTATGTTTACATGAAGCTTTATTACTTAGGGTAAATCTGAAGAGACGATTGAATGGTCTGCCCATGCAATAGATAAAATGTTGGTTTTGGTAGAATAAAATTCCTGATTATCATCCTGAGTATTGTAAGTAAAGAAGGTATATTCTCTAGGTCAGTGATAGAAGTATCGCCATCTATGAAGTTGAGGAAATTAATACATTTCTCAAACATTCGTTGCCATAATGATGGGGATGAGTTGTTGATCTATTTTAAAAAGGGATTAAGTTCATAAATCCAGTCTCCTCTTGAAAGGAAAACACCAAGCGTAAGACTTCACAATGATATGACTGCCCAGTGAACAGTGAAACAGAGAAGGTACTGGAGTTAGGGCCTTATACAGGGGTATAGGAACCGGGGCGGGGGCAGGGGCAGTTGCCCCCCTATGATCTCTGTTGGGTGGGCAAAGACTGTTTTGCTAATAGATTGACTTAGTACAACTACCAAATGTTATTTAATATTGATTGCATTAGTATATATTTAATACAGATTGATTGATTTGTTTATTTAAAAAAACTCTTAAGTGTTCTGGTCATAAACAATTAATAAATAACCTGTATTGATGACGAACAACTATTTACTTTACTTTTGCCCTGAATTTCGTGCGGTGCGCCCAGTAACAAACATGAGATATAGCAATTTAAATTTATAGCACATACCATAACCAGTGAGACAGTAAACAATAAACAGTGAAACTGGGGTTGGCCAACCCCTGAAACACTGACAAAAATTAAAATATGATTGGGAGTCTTTGTATATCTACAGTCACTGTTACAACTGTTGTAAAACCGAACCTAAGAAAAAGGGGCTCCAAGCCCTATAGTCATTGCCCCCCTTCCCCATAAAAATATTTGCTCTTACAGCCCTGGGCTTATACAGTATATTAGCTAGTGTAAACAGTAGAGGATGCAGTAAACCCATAAGTGATCTAATCTATATAGTAGCTATCAGTGTTTTGCTGGAGGGCAGGATAGTTGTCTAATTGTATTACTTTATAATGGCAGTGCTCCATCTATGTTTCTGGGAGACCTTACACCTTTTAAGATTTTGCTACATCAGTTAACACATTAGAAGGGCACCTCAAATCAAATGACAGAAGTGTGCAATAAATCTGTGTTTTATAAGCTATATATAAAAGCAGATATTCTGTAAAATAAGAATGCAAGACAACATTGCATACACTTAGTAATGTTAACATAGGTAAAACAGTGGGAACCCTGGCCAGTACAGTGAAAGCTGAAAGTAGAACAGAGATCTCCTCTCCATATGCAAATTGCAGGAAAATAAAGGCATAAAGAGGCAGTGTAAAAGGGACAACAATGTCCTAGGAACACATCTACTTGAGCAGGGTCTATATACAACCATTTAAATATGGTACTAAATATGGTACTAAATGGGATACTTCTGTAAGTCCAGAGACAAAAGAACTGAGAACAGCTCATAGGAGACTACAAGCTTGGAGCAGCTTAGATCCTTTACGCACATGCATAAAAACATGTATTTTGTAAAAAAGGGTGTGGTAAACTATGCACTTCATTGTACGTCAACATTCCCTTGTTAGGTTTTATGCACATCTGTCAATGCAGTGTAATGTAAAACGTAGGTGTTTTCAGCTCTGTCCTTGTAAAAGTAACATTTGATTACTTCCCATTCCAGACAAAAAAATACACTTGTGCTGTAGCTTTAAGTATGCACGTCAACCCATTCACACAAACTTTAAGCGTTTAGACTAAAACTAAATGTTTTTCATGCACATATGAATAAGCCATCACAGAAGGGCATTTCATCACTTAAAAGTACACATTAATCATAAGTTATTTTAGGGAAGGGCTGGGTTTCTCATAGGTCTGGATGAGCTATGTTCATAATGATGCACTGGTGATTATTTGGTGAAACTGGTCTCTGTAGATGGCACAATATCTGCAGCAGTTGATGGTGATTTTCCTGTAGGTGGATATGTCTCATTGTGTTTAAAACCTGGAAATGGCAGGAATATTCACTGTAATGTGTCTGGAAACACATCAAGGAATATCATCATATAAGATGTCCCTTTAAGCTTAGGGGACTCCTGTTTTCCAGTAGTTCTCAGCCTCCCCATTGGTCTGGCACTAATGGAAAAACACACAAATGTGTTAGGTGCCATCAGACCTATGGGCTTGTCAAACAGCGCTCTCTGAGCCCAGTCTACGAGCAGGGGAGAATTGTTACAATCAGGCAGATAGTGTTTAAATAAGTGAGGCAGATTTTCACCTATTCTCTCATTACAGAATACACCTAATGTATGCACTGTTTATTCTGGGTCTAGGTTAGTGGTGGGTAACAGGTGGTCCACCAAGTCTTCACCTATGGCCCCCAGGTAAGTTGCTGACTCATTATCTAATTTCTTATAAAGCAGAGAATAACACTGAATAGGAGCAGCTGGCTTTTGTGGCATTTGACCTCCTTAGTACACTGCAGCAATGTCACATAGCACGTCCAATCAGAGGAGGAGTTAGTGCAGAATGCACTATGTGATCTCCCTCCTTTCTCTGCTGGGTCTGGCTGTGCAGGTGCGGGTCTGACGGCATGTAGGAGCATTGTGTGACAAGTGGGAGCATTGTGTGACAAGTGGGGTCTGAGGGCATGTGGTGGAATTTTGGAGCATATTGGTGTATTTTTGGATGAATGATGTGGGGCTGTCGCACTTGTTTTGGGGCTATTTCATTATTCTTAAAATTAAGGATAATGTGCAGCCCATCACTGGTCTATGTCCTCAAAATGCAAAAACATTTGTTCCAAAAGTTTGTTGTGCCATACATTGTAATGCTTTTTTCTATTGTCCTTTTATTGGTTTTACTGATAATCCTTGTGTATGTCTGTGAGATGAACACCTTTTTTTTTCAAGAGGTTAGCATTATTTACACTGTGTTACTGTCTCAACAGAAAACCATCTGAAACTGTGGTCCAGGAGTCCAAGTTGAAATGTGATATGCCACAGCAAGAGAGCTTCAAGTAATGTATTTGTTGTGTTACATGTAAAGCATTTCAATTGTAATACATGATAAATATAATTACAAAATATTTGTTGATGATTAAATCCAAATATAAGAGGACATTGCATCAGCTCCAAAATAATCTAACCTTCCTAGACAAGAGAAGGAGGTTGCTGCTGTTCTTTGTGGCAGTATACAGTTATTCCTTGGCAAGTGCCATTAATAAGAACACATTGTTTTTATTTACTACACTTTCTGTCTTAACAAATACCCATTTAGAGGCAGAATACGTCCTAAAATAGGCTTTGGTTTATTCCTTTTTATATTGGCTGGTTTTTGCACTACAATGCAAAGCCCCCTCATCTATGTTAAAATAAAACTCCCCCCCTTCCCCAGGAGTTTCTTGGAGTTCTCATGCTGCTCACATAAGTAGCTGTCATATAGGTGTGTGTATGTAATATAAAAGTGTCTCAGGCCTTCAACACATCTCTTGGTGAGATTTAGCTGTGTGAAAGCCCTGAACCCACACCTCTGTATTTTTCTTTTGGTCTGTATTCCCCATGAATATTGTAACTGTCACTGGGATGTTTGTTACATTATGTCTTATTACTTTGCAGTCCATGGCTTTTGTCTTTGAGCAAAAACAAACCATCAGTGGTCCCTGTCACTTTTACCACCATTGTTGAAGAAGAAAAACAGCAAGAAGCTGCTCTTATTAGAAGCAGAGAGAAGCCTCTGGCCCTTATCCAGGTAATGGAGAAACTGGTAGTGAAGCATGTAGCTTATTGTGTGCACTGTGTGTATGTATGAAATGTGTGTGTGGCAGGGATTCTTAAAGCACCACTGCCATCTAGTACAATATTATTGCTGCAGCTCCCCTACCCACTGTCCTAGGGTTCTCCAGCTCACAAGCCTCCTTGGCTGCCATTTAAAGTTGGTTAGCTTTAACTGAGAAAAACAGAACCGTGCCCAACTTGGCTCCAACTACCAGAAGGGGAAAATCTTTTGCCTAGGTGGTAATACAGCTTTAACCCTTTTTTTTTTTCCTGGATCCCTTTCCAATAATCAGTTTTGTGATCGATTTTTATGTTCTTGTTACTAATGTTTTTAGTTCCTTTACTGCTGTCTTTAACTTAAGTACATTACTTTCTGTAATTATAGTGAATAAGAAGTTTGGAAGACTTGATGATTTGGCAATCCATGTTTATTGTCACAACTAATAGGATAAGATCTCTTTATGGCATGTCATTGCATAAGGATTGAAAATGTTGTTACATTTGGTGGCTTCTTGGGCCACCTCAAAACCTGGGCTCCATGCACATGTTATATGTCCTGCAGGGTTGACTAATGTTGGAACTATTTTGTAGTGGCAGTTTTGTATACCCTTTTTGATTACTTATTGCTGACACAAAAAAAAAGTTTCTCTAAATGAGGCTGTAGCAGCAACATATTGAGCAGAAGAGATTGGGGATTGAAAGGAGGTAGGGTCTTCACAAGCCCTACTGTACCAAATCCACTACATTGGTCTCTTTTATATAAAAGTAATATTGGCAGTCCTGATGTCCAGTACTGCACTAGTTAAAAAAAAAATTACCCAATCAAAACATACTTTCTCTTGCACAGCCATTTGAAGGACAATGCTGACCATGGGGTATAGAGGGCGCTGTGCTGGGAGTATCATCATCATTATAAGGCAAAACATTCTAATAACTTGTCTGGCCTGCTCCTATCCCTCTATGCACTCTGGACGGAGGACCAACAGTTTTTTTACAAGTGCCTATGGAGTAGGGCATGTTTAAAATTAGTTATTTTTATTTATTTTAAGTTTAGTGTTTGCAACTAGCAGTGTTCACAGAAGTGAGCACCAGCAATGAGAGCAGGAAGGGTCCCACTGGCACTTTCCTTGCTGTCCCTGTTCTCCAACGCTGGGCTTCTGGCAAAGGGATATCCGGTCACATCACACAGTGACTGGGGACCCAGAAGCTACACCAATACAGCAAGGACCACGCAAGAGAAAGTGTGTTTTGATTGGGTCATTTTTTTTTAACTAGTGCAGTACCCGACATCAGGGCTGTAGCTAGTACAGCTCCCACCAGAGTCCTTGGAAAAACAGACAGTCTCGCCAAGTTGAGAGAGGCCGCCAAGTAGAGACAGGTCTCTAGTTGGCGGTCCTGTCCTGCAGGTCGCCTTTTCTTATTTTTCACAAGGACAGAGCGGTTTTACGCACCAAGGACTCTTTTCAACCCAGGGTGGTGTCCAAATTTCACATAAGCCAGGATATTGTTATACCTGCGATGCCCAGGGACTAGCAGTCTTGTACTCTAGATTTGCTTCTTCTGTTGGATGCTGTCCGGGCTTTGCAGATATATGTGGACCGCACAGCATCTTTGCGTAAAACTGATCCCGTGATGTTATATGACGCTCACAAGCGAGGATGGCCAGCAACAAAACAGACAGTTGCCAGATGTATAAAGGCTACCATTCATCAGGTTTATCTCTCAGAAAAAACTCTGGTTCCAGGTGAGATTATGGCTCACTCCACCAAATCAGTCAGCGCCTCCTCCGAGAAATGGAGCCTGGGTTGAGAAAGTGTGTCAGGCAGATACCACACGTTCACCAGATTCTATCGCTTCATGTCTTTGTTTTCCAAAGATGCTGGCTTTAGCTGAAAGGGATTGTGCGCAGCACAGCTGGAGCGTATCCACCCTTAGGGGCAGCTTTGGAATGTTCCCATTGTCAGCAGTGGCCCCCCTAAATGGCTTTTTGTACTCGCCGTAAAATTCGTTTCTCTTCACCCATTTGGAGGACACTGGGCTCCCACCCTTTTGTTCTGTTTTCAGTTGTGTGTTTCTGGTTGAATGTGAGTTTGTTTTATCCTAAAGCCTTTGTTAGTTAAATAAACTGATTGTCCTCCTTCCAGGGGGCATAGAGGGGTGGGAACAGGCCAGACAAGTTATTAGAATTTAGTGCCTTACTCCCAGCACAGCGTCCTCTATACTCCATGGTCAGCAGTCCCAAATGGGTTAAGAGAATTTTTTTTACTAATCACTTGCAGCATGTTACATTGAAAGGGGCATATTCAATTACGATTCCTGTCCGCTGGATGGCGCCGGAACGGACCGCGAACTTAATCCACGGTACCGCAATAACGTGGATTTTCGTTCGCAGCCCCATAGGGTTGCGTACGAAAATCTGCGTTATTGAGTACTTTCCGCGGTTACACCGAAACCCTAATTGAATATGCCCCAAAGAATAAATCAGTGTATTTTTTAATTTTATGTACCTTGTAATTGTGTTGCCATTTCAGTTTATAGTGTTCTATAAAGACTGAAAGCTCTGTGTCAATTTTCTTTTTTAGATTGAAGAGTGCGCAATTCAGGATCTGTTAGTACATTACCAAGCGCTAGACAACCCTGATGAATATATAACCATTGAGAGATCAGCACAAGGCCCCATGGCAACACCAATGTGGAACAAGCATTGAGACATTAAAAAAAAAAAAATTTTTTCTTTTGTGTGTGTGTTTTGCGCAGTGTGTTTGCAATAAATAATTGGAACTAGAATTTAAATGAAAGAATTTAGATTTTGGTCTGAATTTGCTAATCGGTAGTAACTGCTAATGTCACATTACTGGCCACACACAGGTACAGGCTTTGCTTTTGGACATTTTATGTTCTCAGATTTGGCAAGTTTAAACATCATATTTATAATCTGTTTACTATAGAGTGTTTGACATATGGGAAAAAGTTAAAATTCTGTTTAAAATGAAATGAATGTTTATTGCAAATAAAAGGGTGAATTGATAATTTGGCTTTTTTTTTACTACATATTTAAATAGAATCAAAGACAAAATATATGAGTTTGTCTATGCTTCTAATTAGCATTTTTTTAAAGTATGAAAAACTGCAATTCTCTTTGGATACTCACAATAAGCATAACTGTGTTTAATGATGTGCATGATAGACAAACAGAAAGCTAGTGGTGGTTTCCATTTTGTTCAGTGCTGTTTGTTAAAATACAAGCTACTTCTCATTAATATTTTGCATCCATTTCACCAGTCCAAATAGTATAACACTACATATTCTTGTACCTACCTATGTTTGTATTAAGTCTTTTTATTGACCTGCCTTTACTTACCTTGTGTACATATAGGGGTTGATGCTGAATTTGAATACATTTGCCCAATAAAACTCGGACATAAAATGCATTAACAAAACACACCAATACTAAAGTTATATAAATCACAAGATGCGTGTAGATTTGCACCAGGATTGCATCACGTACACTTACACCCATTTTTTTCTTTAAAAAAACAAAAAAATGTTTGCTTCGAGAATTAAATACACATTCATTATTTGGTTGGAATTAAAAAAACAACTCTCAGGTAAAACTCTCCTATCAGTGTCTGAATAAAGAAAAAAAACAAGCATTATCCCCATTAGCAGCCATATGCACCTGCAAGTGATATGGCAACTGATAGGCATATGTGTGGGATATGTGTGCGTCTGTTTGCAATTATATAAACACGCCCTTAATGTACTTGGCCTTCCCTCAGCATCCGGCTTCTGGTCAGCAAGCACATTATAAGCTATAAACATTTACTATGCTTAGACAAATCTTTTGTAATATTATTGTATATGCGATTACATTATTTTTATGGTTTGCACAAGGCTTTTTATTTCTGAATGTATTTCATATTACACAATATGCTTTTAATAATGTTTTTTTTCTTCAGTCATTCATACATACATTTTGCACAAATTCAATAATTGGTTACCCTGATATTTTATCAATTTGCTATGGAATACATAATGTGGCCAAGGGATCCACTACTGTAATTAGAAGTCAGGCTCAGATTTATATGTGATACTTGATTAAAGAGAGAATCATTATTTTTTTTTTAATGGTAATTTTTATTTTAAACATTTAAAAAAAAAACAAAAAACTAATTTTAGTAATTTTATCTATGGGTTTTGCCTTTCGGTGCTGTAAATGTGACATTTATAAAAAAAACAACCAAGGGATCATTCTTTCTGGGAAGCAGGTGGCCGGTAGAAGCATATGGCCTTTAACACTAGCTCCAAAACAATTGAAGTGTCAGATAATCCTATAAAAGTTGATAGATTTGATTAAATCACCGCCTTTGTGCTGTCATCTTTCGGTTGCACCAATGGGCCTGTCACGGCTATGGATATTTTATGGATCCCCCACCTCTACCAGGATGATAAAAGCAGAGGATGGTGGAGACAGAACCCGCTGGGGTTGATAGTTCAACTTGGGAGCAGCACAAGGAAGAATACACAGACGATGATATAATGTTGCAATTTAGTATATTAATTTGATGATGCAGCAACAGTAGATAACAGATGTATATATAAAACTCAGCTGGGCTGAGTACACGGCAGTTCATAAAACAATACAATCACGGAAGTACTTCAGATGGTAACCATTAGCAACGGCATGAAGATAGGCAGTAACAGTTCAACGCTGAGATGGTAATATAGAACACTTGAAACCTTCACAACACACAGCAATAAAGGAGAATCACTGACACAGCTAAAAGTCCAATATGAATAGTAGATAGACTTGGCTGATCCAGATGGAATATAATTCACTTTAGCAGATGGTTTACAGGTAACGTAATGGTTCAAACAGCGGAACAGGAGATGCTAATGCAGTCCAAGAACTTGGGTAATCTGGAAACATGCAATGGAATGTTGCTTAGAAGTACAGCGTGGAAATAACAGTCCAACCGTGCGTAACACTAGGAGTCACATATAATTGTCACGAGCCGCGGCGGTACTCACAGCTGCCGCGGCTTGCTTCCTGTCTGCCCCAGCGCCCCGGCCGTCACCATGACGACCGGGACGTCACTTCCTTCCAACTCCCGACCGTTGCAGAGGAAACGGCCGGACGCTACTCCAGTGCGGCGTCCCGGCAGCCGGGCATGCACGCGCATACTGTGATTATTAGATTCAGCTTGTAGGACTGAATTAGCAGGCATTAGCCTGCAGGCGTGTATGACAGGGCTAAGCCCTGATTGGTCTCTAGTGTAGCAGGCAGTTAGCCTGCAGGTGTGCACTGTCCAGGGGCAAGCTCTGATTGGTCCATCTAGGTATTTAAGGCAATGAGGTCTGCTGCCTCATTGCCGGTTATAGCTTCTGTGCTCCAGTCTGCTGACCTGCTTGTTCCTGTTCCTGTATTCTGATACTGCTTCTGATTTCCCGTGTATGACCCTTGGCTTTGAATTTGACTTCGCTTGTGTTTCCTGTGACCCTGATCTCTGGCCTGTTTACCGTTTCTGCTATCCGCCTGTGACCCCTGACCTCAGCTTGTTTACCGATACTGTTGTCTGCTGCCGGCCCTTGACCTCTGCGTGGACCTCACTCCGCTTGCCTGGGTTCTCCCCAGCCGGTACACACTTCACGACCCTCTGTCAGTCTGCGGCCCAGTCTGTCCCCACCATCAGGGGCTCCAGTGAACACCTGATTGGCAGAGTAGATTCCGGGTTGTGTTGTGCCGACTGGAGGGGTTCCTAACAATAATCCAACTTCACCAAGAGGCGTGAGTTCATTACTAACAGGATACAGCTGATAACGCACACACAACTTGAATAACGGAACTGGCTACTTGCTCGGCAATATATTCTTGAGAACAGTCCAGCAACTTAATAATCAGCAGAGTAGTAATATAGCCGTGCCAGACATAGAACCACAGATGACAAGATAACTTCATTGTAGTTCAATAAAGAATATAGGCAGCTAAGCAGAGAGGTAGTTGAGCCAAATATGAGCGCAGATGTAATAGGCAACTCACGAGACAGTTCAGTGTGCAGATGGAAATCAACGGATAGTTTCAGCTTGTAGGTGTCCATGAACTGGTATACAGCAGAGCCGATGAGAGCAGACAAGCAATCTCGGCAACCGATAACATCCAGGAGAAGTCAAAAGAGTCAGGGATGCAGCCAGAACCCACAGCAGTGTGAGTAACATGAAGATCAGGCAAAGAGTCCCTGATCACAGGAGGTGGAAATAGTCTTCAGGAACCAATAAGCTTCGGAAGGAGGTCCCAATTAGGATAACATAAAACAGCCATGAAAAGGTAGAGACTCTGAAGCAAAAGACAAGCATCAACATAGTTCTTTAAAGGGCAAGTCACACGCTAGCACCTACCTATGGGACCGGCGTGTGACAGGGCCTCAATTAACCATACGTGAACTGACCACTCAGGCAGAGAACTGATGGCTAGATCACAGTTGTTTGGTTATCCATATCTGTGGTGACGAATAATAATAAAAAAAAAAATTAAATGCCTTGTTACATCTTTTGAGCAGAGAAAATTGACCCATTAGTGACATCAAATACATAGATTTGTAAATAAATCTGATAGACTACTACATAATTTGCGAAGAGGAAAATGTCTAAACTCCAGTATTCTTAACCTCAAAGATAGAGTAGGTAAATTACTACATAAAAGGTCAGACATCAAAGTTTTAAGGCACTGTACAATCCCCTCAGTCACACTAAATCCTTGTTCTGGAAAGATGTTGACCTTCTATACTTACCAGCAAGCTGTTTTTGGTCTGTAAATATTATCACACAGACTGTTCTAAGTGTTATTAAATCACATAAGTGTCTTAAATCCCCTGGGACAGATGGAAGAGAATTCTTTAAAATGTTAAAAGAGGATATTTGGGATCATCTGCAGCAGTACTTCACTTGCATCATACAGACTAGATCCCTACCCAGAGATTTTAATTAAACCGTTTTAAGTAATTTCTAAACCAGGAAGAAATTTAGAAGATTCAATCTCATAATTTATAACATACTATATAATTCTTTTGAAACTAATATCAGAAAGATTAGCATATAATACCCACCATTGTACATGGAGATGTGTTTGCTTGGGGGGAGAAGCTCCACTACTAAAATTAGAAACATTTTGTCAACTATACAGTATTTTCACAATACCAAATCTTTGACTACTAGACTAAGTTAGTTAATGCCCAAGAGGCTTTCAATGTTACCTGCTGGGATCTCCTTTTGACAACACCTGCTAAATTTGATTTTCCGTACTTATTTATTTTGCACTTATGAAACTTATATTCTATGCCTGTAACAAAAGTGATATCTAATGGTTACATATCACAACTATTTGAGATTCACAGGTACACCTGACAGGGCTTTCCAGTTTTACCTCATTTATTTTCAATAGCTCTGGAGCATTTGACTATCAGTTGTTTCTGTGGAAACAATGTAATTCTTTATAAATCACAGCTTTCCCCTCGGTGGGCCTTAATTTTTTTACAACTTCCTCCTCGCCTCACACTTGAAGATTACCTCTGTCAAGCTCAAATGCTTAGGTTTTAACATTCATATACATTCAGTCAACCTTTTGAAATTGAACTATACCCCTATTCAAGATGACCTCGTTACAATGGCACCTGCCAAGGGGTAGGATATATTAGGGAACAAGTCAACAGTCAGTTCTTGAAGTTGAGATGTTGGAAGCAGGAAAAATCGGCAAGAGTAAGGATCTGAGCGACTTTGACAAGGGCCAAATTATGATGCCTTGATGACTGTGTCAAAGCAACTTCAAAATGGCAGATCTTGTGGGGTGTTTCCGGTATGCAGTGGCTAGTACCTACCAAAAGTGGTCCACGGAAGGACAACTGGGTCATGGACGCCCAAAGCTCATTGATACCCGTGGGGAGCAAAGGCTGGTCCACTCCCACAGAAGAGTTACTGTAATACAAATTGCTGAAAAAGTTAATGGTGGCTGCAATAGAGGCAGAACACACAATGCATCACAGCTTGCTGTGCAACCACAGGCCGGTGAGAGTGCCCATGCTGACCCCTTTCCACCCCAATTCAAGAACTGGATCATGAAGCAATGGAAGAAGGTGGCCTGGTCTAATGAATCATGTTTTCTTTTACATCATGTGGCTGACCAAGTGTGTGTACATTCTTTACCTGGGGAAGAGATGGCACCAGTATGCACTATGGTAAGCAGGCAAGTTGGCAGAGGCAGTGTGATGCTCTGGGCAATGTTCTGCTGAGAAACATTGGCTTGGGACCTGGCATTCATGTGGATGTTACATTGACACGTACTATCTACCTAAGCATTGTTGCAGACCAAATACACCCCTTTATGGTAACAGTATTCCCTGATGACAGTGGCCTCTTTAAGCAGGATGTTGCACCTTACCAAATTGCAAAAACTGTTCAGGAATAGTATGAAGAACATGATAAAGAGGTCAAGGTGCTGATTTTGCCTCCAAATTTCCCGGATCCTAATCCGATAGAGCATCTGTGGGATGTGCTGGAAAAACAAGTCTGAGCCATGGACGCCCCACCTCGCAACTTACAAGACTTAAAGGATCTGTTGCTAACAGCTTTGTGCCAGATACCACAGGACACCTTCAGAACATTGTTTATTCTCTGTTAGGATCTTGACCAGCTATGCTCAAACCTGATGTGCTTTATATGTAAATTACAGAGATATTACACTCGTTATTTATATGAAGGACTGATAAAGGCAAAGTCTGGCAATGCAGCTAGATCTTGCTGTTTTGAGGAAAACTAATTTTCTCAATAGTAGCTTTCAAATTTGTGCACGCAAAAACCCTGAGGCATCGTTATTTTATCTTGAAGTGCATTCTTCTGATCTTATCTTAGTCCTAATTGTAATCTTCACTACTGCTTGGAAAAACATTATGCAAAATGGTTGCAAAACCAGCTATACAAAGAAAAACAGAAATCCTCAAGATCTTACTGTGTGATGGATATTATGATTGCATTAGACCTAACCAGTGTCAGACTGGGGCATGAAGGGCTCACTGGGGGGGATGTGGCCGGCCATCATAGAGGCAAGACCAGACACTAAAGGGGGAGTGAAGGACATGGCTAGCGTCATAGTGTAGTATATAAAGAAATGCAGTGTATATATAAAGAGTGCAAAGTCTAGGCCCCATTCCTTACATCGGGGCAAAGTCTTGCCTCACTAGAATCAGAACAGTTGGCAGACTGTCCCTGCGTTCACTACCTGCTGATGATGATGTCTTAAGCTCAGTTGCTGTCTTGACCCTGGAATGTTGGGGTCCTGTTTGGAAAAAGGTATATGTACATTAAGTATGCAAAGCCTCGCAATGAGGGCACACTCCAGCTCCCTTCCCCAACCAGTCACAATGTTAAATCAATAGCTTTCACGTTTAATAACTAGGCCTCACTCCTTGCAAACAGCCCTGACATTAATTAATAGTATTTACATTTAATAAACGCATGTAAGCAGCCCAGACATTAAATAATTAGTTTGCATGTAATAAATAAACCTAATACCCTATCTAAAAAGTTCCATCACTAAATAATTAGCATTCTCACTGAACAAAATGCCACCCTTCTCTCCAGACTCAGGCATGCATTAAATTATTAGACCCAAAACCACCCCAGCATCACCCCACCAATAAATTAATATGTCCTGCAAACTATTAAATAGCCCACATCCACACCTAAATTATATTGAAATCACCCCCCCCCCCTCCCCACACATACCTGCTTTCATTCCAACACTGCAGCATCTTCTGTCTCCTTCTCTTGCTGCCTGCACATGTGGAACAGCTCACATCACGTGGTACATGCCCCATGTGTGATGAGGTCGGCAGAAAAAAGAAAGGAGGGGAGGAACAGATATTTATGATCCGTGGCCACAAGCAATAGGATAATAGGATGGCTGTATATATCAGAGTATATTTGCTAATTTTTATGGTGTGAACAATAGATGGTTTAAGTTTTGACTTGCGTAATGATGGGCTTTATAGATGCTGTGTAGCTCTTTACTGGTCATCTTTTCTCCATTATTTGTTCTCTCCAAAACAACCTCCCTCGCCTTTTTCATAATACCACCCCCTATCCCTGGTTTCTAATTGAAGTCTGTTCCCCTGTTCTCTTGATTTATAAAACATATAAAATTTAAAGTAAAATTAAAAAATGTCACTTCTAGTTCTCATTGTGTTAGCTCCAGTTCATGACACAACCAAACACAAATAACATAAATCATATATCAATCTAATGGAATTTAACGTTGATAGACTGATCGATTCTATTAAATTTATGTATATTACTCTAATAATTCAAAACTAAAAAACTAAGTGTCCGCCACTAGTGATAGTGACTTGAATCGCCCTGTCGAGCGTAGCAGGTCAGCGCAAAATCATTAAAACGGTGCATGCGGGCTGCTTGTGCGTTGAGTCCGATGCATGCGTACTTCGTCCGCGCTGGTTGTGATGGCACTGCTCGGCTTGTTTCACTGCTCAGCTTGCGATTGGTCGTGTGGTCACAAGCTGAGAGCTTAAATGGGGGCGGTGACCATTAAGTTTCGTTACACAACTGACGTGTGTGGATGTGTGTACAGTGATTGACTACGTGATGTGAGTTCCGTCACCTTTTATCTTACAAAAAAAGCACTGAATATTAGTACGTTCAAATTGTTCTCTCTCTGGTTGTACAGTGCTGCAGAATATATTGATTTGCTTTCACTCTAAAAGAGTGATAATAATTTGGGTATTTTATTTTATATGTCTTTTATTAGGCCTAATATTATAGTGCATATCATGGGGTCCTTGGCATAGGCTCCTTATAGTCCTGCTAGTTGTAAACAGCAGAACTTAAAAGAAATCCTTAAAGTTCATACTGTAAGTGGTTCCAATGTTCTACGTTTTTAATGCAGCTTTTAATCCATCAATTCAGTCCCAATAATTGACAGCATATAGTTTTACAAAAGCATTGTTTACAAGCACAAAAGCATAATATATATTATGATTATAACTTTTCTGACACTCGATATTATACATATGATATAGGGAATTATATGTATGAATCTCAACGTAATATTTTTGTAACAAATAAACAAGCGATATATTGCAGTACATGAATACTTAGATGTCTGAGTATACCAAGTTTATATGGCTCCTGGTAACGAGATTTATTCACTGGTATTATGTAATGACAAGTTAAGAAATAGCATTTGTAACGAGGCCTGAGGAAACCATTTGAAGGTCAGTGTAGTAGGCTAACCGTGTCTTACTATAATGCTGTCGAGCTGTGTTTGTTGTGTGCGGGTTATTACAGGTCAATCACATACGCAAGCTGTGTTCTATGCTGTTAAGTAGTCTTAAGCTGATTTCCTGGTGATGTAGATATTATATTGCCTTTAAATCCATGATGAAAATAGACATACAAAGGAATTTGACGTACAGGTTCCTCACTGGTCATAGTGAAGATTCAGCAGTAAATTAAAATTTTTGTCCTGGACATGTGCATATATCACACATGCATGTAGTATAGTGGGTGAGCAAAAGGAGAGGACGAATATCGCTTTTTAGGCTCTCACGTCATTGATGCCACTGCTGATTGCTCCCTATTCAAACTTGCACATATGAATTCGGATGGTCAATGAACAAACAGTCATCAGTCATGCTTGCATTTGTAGTGCTGCAAGGACCAGTACTAAAAGTGTTGGCCCCATTTTTAAATTAAAATTATTATTGCCCCCAGTATATACTTAAATATATAGTGCTTCCTTGAATACTAAAAAATATATAGTGCTCCCTTGAATATAAAATCATATATATACAGTGCCACCTTGAATTCTAAAATCATATATAGTCCTACCTTGAATACTAGAATCATATTTCCTTTTCAGGCAGCTACCGCAATGGGTTAATCCTTAATCAGCTGAGTAGAGAGGAAAAAATGTTGACACCTCTGGAAGGTACATAAAGTAACTCTTCCTTTACATTCCTTGACTTTTTTTTCTGTTTTTTCAAAAGCAGAGTAAGTCAGTGACAGAGTAGGTAAGTTTTATATTGTATTCAGGATTGGGCTTATCTGTTTCCCAGAGAGGTTCTGGAAGGTCCTGGTGTCATTTCCATATGGTTTAGTTCACTTTCTACTACCTAGGTAGTAGATGGCAGAAGGTGGTATTGAAATTTGACAAGTGAACAACATCCAGCAAGACCCGAGCAGCAGGAACTTCCCACTGAAACCCTAGATATACCCTGTTACAAGTACGCCTTAGTAAGGGGTGTGTTAGGAACCCCTCCAGCAGGCACAACACAACCCGGAGTCTACTCTGCCAATCAGGGGTTCACTGGAGCCCCTGATGGTGGGGACAGACTGGGCTGCAGACTGACAGAGGGTCGTGAAGTGTGTACCGGCTGGGGAGAACCCAGGCAAATGGAGTGCAAGTCCAAGCCGAGGTCAGGATCACAAGATACACAAGTCCAAATCCAGGCAAAGGGTCATACACGGGTAATCAGCAGAAAGTTCAATAGGCAGGAACAAGGCACAGAGCAGGTCAGCAGACTGGCAACAGAAGCTATAACCGGCAATGAGGCAGCATACCTCATTGCCTTAAATACAGGCATAGACCAATCGGGACTTGTATATACACCTGCAGAGTAATTGCTGGTACAGAGCAGGACCAATCAGGGCTTGTCCCTGAAACACACACAGTTGCAGGCTAATGTCCTGTAGTTCAGCCCCCTTCATTCAATCAGCCCACAGGCTGTCTATTGCGCGCATGCACCCGGCTTCTAGCACTGCCGGAACGCAGCGCTACTGAAGAGGCGTCCGGCCGTTGCCTTGGCGGCGGCCGGGCAGGAAGAGGAAATGACGTCCCGGTCGTCAAGGTGACGGCCGGAACGCTAGGAGAAGCCAGAAGCGAGCCGCGGCGGCTGTGAGTACCGCCGCGGCTCGTGACAGGGTGTTGGAGTTAGTTTAAGTTTTTAGTTTATTATATTTCATTCTCAATACTATGATGAAGGAAATTACATAGTATTTGTGGATATTGTGATAAACAGTTATCTAATGGTTATATGAAATCCTTGCGGTATATTTGCTAGACAGCGGGTTTGAAAAAGTGGAGATGTTGCCAATAACAACCAACCAGATAATAGCTGTCATTTTGTACAATGTACAAAATAAATGATAATTAGAATCTGATTGGTTGCTATAGGCAACATCTCCACTTTTTCAAACCCGCAGTTTAGTAAATAATACCCCCTTATGTTTAAAATGTGTACCTAAGCAAAATAGTCTGGTACAACCCCCATACCACTGTAAGGAATTAGTTATATTGATGAGAAACTCAAGCAGTTAAAGATAGATTAGGACTAGGGCTAATAGGAGTTGAGAGGGAGGGGTATGCTCTTTTTTGGGGGGGAGGGGTTGACATTTATTGATTTTTTTACACTGTATACTTAATGTGCAGGAACTATCCTCAGAATAATCTATAGATTCATATGGAGCAAACTCATCTGAAGAAGGATGCAGCTGCAGAGAACGTATGATCCTGAAGTAGTGGATACATTAAGCAAACCTATCAATAAGACAGGCTACCTTCCAAGATTACTTTTTTTTTGGAGAAAAACAGCATAAACACAAGTTATTCATAGTACATAGAGTAATTAAGTGATTGTTGGATAAAGAATGGGTTCCAAGTGTTTCCCCAAAAAACAAAAAAATTCCAACTGTTAATGGCAGACTAAGATGGCTGGGATTCATAGTTCAGCAAACTAAAATAGTGTTTTAAACATTTTATTCTCTATTTTTTACACATTTTATTACCCCACACCCACCGCCCATGGATGTGGGAAGAGCAATAATGCTGTCAGCACAAACATGGGTATTCCTAGAGGGGGACCCACTTCCTAGGGATACCAACACCAGGCTGACCCCCTGCTGCGAGTTCACCTGCTATGTTGCCACCAGCCCTGACTGGCTAAGCCTAGGACTGTTTGGAAGATAATTGGGGGGACCCTACGCTGTGCCCCCCACCCGGATTTTCCTCCGACTAGCAGCATTGAGGTTCATATTTAACTCTTTCATTACCCCACATCCACCACCCAGGGGTGTGGGAAGAGCCCTGTGCTGTCAGCATGGAGTTGGGTACCTCTAGGGAAGTGGCCTGCTTTTTTTTGCGGACTCCAACTCCCTAGGGAATCCAGCCCCGTGTTGACCACCCTGGAGCTGGTTTTCATCCTGGCAGCAACCCCGACTGGCTAAGCATAGGGCTGGTTGGAAGAAAATCGGGGGGACCCCAAAATGTTTGTGACCCTGATTTTCTTCCTGCCTGCCCTATGCTGGCAGCACTAGGGCTAATAGGAGTTGAGAGGGAGGGGTATGCTCTTTTTTGGGGGGAGGGGTTGACATTTATTGATTTTATTACACTGTATACTTGCAGCGGGTCCTGCTCCTTGTCAGTACTTACACCGCTAGGTATTTGCTCCTTGTCAGTATTTTAAGTGTTGGCATTTTCGTGTTGGTACAATGTCTGTATTTTCACTGTCAGAAATTGGTACCCAACCCCCAATGGGCAAGCTGGCATATGAGAATTCTACAACTAGGGATAATCAAACAATGTAGTCACAATCCCAAATCATTGGATTAACTTCTAAGGCTTACAAAAAACACCAAAAAGGTTTCAGGACTGGTGGCAAGGAAAGGGGAATACCCGTCAGAAGCAGATTAGACAGATTCAAGTAATATAAGGTGCATGCAGGCAAAAGGAAAAGACTACATGGCAAGTTCCTGGAAGCAAGGGCAGCATGCAATACAACGTTTTATGCCTAAACTGCAACTCAGACATCTAAGAATCTTGTGAGACGGTGGTAGCCTTCACAAACAGACACGTGGGCTCAATCGTTTTTTCAGGCCCTTTCCTTGAAGACCAGGCCAAATGCTTTTATCAGGTGGTTTCGCCAAAACTGAATGTGGCTTAGGTGCTTTCAAATCACCACACATAGTATGCAGTTTAAAGGTTCAGTCTCCAAACCATAAGATTAGAGATGCTCACTGACCCCTGTGTTTTGGTTTTGGATCTGGATTAACGGTGTGTTTTGGTTTTGATTTTGGTTTTGGGTCTGTATTTTTTTTTTTTTTTTTAAATTGTGACAATATGCTAAAATCACATCATTTTGCTCTTTTTTTGTTTCTACATTATTGTTAACCTCAATAACAGTAATTTCTAGTCAATTTTGACCACCTCACAGGTCACAACATTATTTTCATACACTTTCAGACAAAGACTGCAGCGAACACAAACACATGGCAGTTCACAGGACATCTAGGAGACATTGCCACACAGCAGTGGCAGAAAAAAAGAAAAGAGATGCAAGATTGAATTGTCCTTAGGCCCTCCTACCCACCCTTATGTAAGATATTGAAAAGGACATGTATGGTTTAGCAAACCAAGCACTCCAGTGACAAGGAGTGCCTGTTTTGTGGCTGAAGTGCTTGGTATGTTCAGGCCCCCACAAAGCAAGCTACCAATAGGTTAACTGCCTTAATCCCAACAGAGGCAGGATGATAAATATGTCCAGTTTAAAGAACAGCTAAGATGCTTGAGAAAACAAATGGGTGTGTCACCGGCCCCTGCAGACTAATATTTGGAAGATGAAGACCAGGAGATCCCCGTCACCCAGAGCACACGACCGATACAGTGAAACTGAGAATGGCTCATTAAATCAGTTATGGTTCCTTTGATTGCTTCACCCGTTACTTGGATAACTGTGGTAATTTTACAGCTAATACATTGCAACAAGCGCTGACCCCCCGGGATGAGTGTATTTATCAGACAAAGACAAATCTAGCGTGCCCCGGCGGGTTGAAGATGGTGAACCCAGTGTGGTCACAAGTACGAGAGAGAAGCAATTGAAAGGATGATTGAAAACAAACTTCATCCTAACACAATATTAATTCAACCCCACAGAAAAACCAGCATTACAGAAGTCTCAGTAACATAAATGTCAAAAGCAAAAATGTAAAAAAAAGCTTTTACTTTTTAAAGAAAAAAACACATCTTTAATAAAGGTGAAACTGCTGTGGAAAAATTTAAAATTGACAAAATGTCATTTTACCCAAACATTAATAAGCATTCCAGCATCAGCTAGCTTCCTTCTCTCAGCTAGATCCCAGTACCTGCAATCTACATTGTCATCATCCTCACCCTCGTCAGTGTGTACATCATCATCACTCACCACAATATTAATCCCGGCTGGAATCCACCATTACAGAAGTCTCTGTACTTTGATCTAAATGCCAGTAAAGGCCTTCCTCATGGAATTTGTAGTTCACTTTACGACAGAGCTGTCACGATTTTTGGGCAATTTTTTTAGACCAGACCAAATGTCAAAATGTTCTGCTGAATCATCTGCATCATCCTTGAGTCTCTTAGAAAAGCTTAGTTTTTTCCTAGCTGCAGTAGCCAGAGAAACTGAAGTAGGGGATGCTGTCGTGTCAGGTACCACTTCAGCTGTCAACTTACTCACCAGGAACTCATTGCATTTCTTGTGACCTGGGACAGTGGGAAATAAAGAGAAGACATAGCGCTTAAACCTAGGATCAAGCATAGTCACCAAAATGTAGTAATGCGATTTTCAGAAGTTGATAACGCTTTGATCTTGGCAAAGCGATTAAAATACTTCATCTACAAGTGCAACATACTTAGTGTAATTTCTTTGTTTCATCTCCTCTTCAATTTTTCAAGGTGCTTTTCCAAAAGTCTCATTAAGGGAATCACTTTGCTCAAGCGTGTCAGTGTCTGAACTCAGTTCAAAGGTCACTACTTCGAATTGTTTCAGCACCTTGCACAACACAGAAAGTCTCCACTGCACTAGACTAAAATACATTTCCCCTCCTTTCCCAATGTCATGGCAGTGGAGAAGGCGTGGATGGCTTTTCGCTGTTCCTCCATCCTCACAAGCATATAAAATGTGGAATGCCACCTTGTTACCACCTCTTGCTTCAGTTAGTGGCAGGGCAAAATTAGTGGCAAGAAAAATAAATTGTTCTTGCAGCTGCTGCAATTTTCTACAGACAGCATCTCCTGTACGTTCCTATCATTTTTCAAGTAGATTGTGTGAACAAAACATGGAATGTGATGGATTTCACCCAGCTGTAATGCTATCACAATATTGGTAGCATTATCATAAATGACATATGTTCAGGAGAGTCCAAGCGGGATAAGCCATGTTGCAATGACATCCCTTAGTTTTTCAAATTGGTTGTCATTGGTATGCCTCTTAGTGAAGCGGCTGATACACAGAGCAGCCTGCCTTTGAATAAAATGAACTTGTTTGGTACATGCTGCTGCTGTTCCTGCCGCTGAAGGCAATTCAGCAACCCAGTGGGCTGTCACAGTCATATAATCTTTAGTTTGCCCAGTTCCGCTTTTCCACATATCTGTGGTTAAGTGTACAGTGGATAGAATGGCATTTTATAGCCCAATAATTCCATTTTATGGAACCTACTGGTAAATAAATTGCTTTTCTAGTAAAATGGTGTTGTGATGGAATTTGTTAATGTGGACACAGGACCTCAATTAACTGTCTAAAACCATCTGCATTAATTGTGGATTTTGGACACAAATCTAATACTAGCATAGTTGCTATGTCGTCTGTGATCCACTTTGCAACTGGGTGACAACTTTCATACTTGCTTCCTCTTGCAAAGGATTGTTTAACAGTCAATTGTTGTAAACTACTAGTAGTCTTCTTGGTCTGCTTCTGGGATGAAGATCCAGCAGCAGCAGCAATAGCGGGACTAACTCTCAAGAATTCTTCAGAAAAATCCTGGATAGGGGAGAAGTCATCTAGCCTTAGCAACTTGGATGCGTGACTAACTCCGATCACTAGTGAGGATAGTGATGAGGCAGGTGTTGTCGGTATGGCTTTACACAGGCTACAAATGGCTAAACAACTGTTGTCAGGATTGGGTAAAAATAATTGCACACACAAGAGGTGGATTTTTGATCTTATGCCCAGGCATGACAATGGCCTTCTTCTTATCACTGGCAAGAACTGCTTCCACTGGTGCAGGAGTTACACAAACATTATCCTCATCAACAACCTCATTAGCGCTGTTTTCAGCTACACAAATATCCCCCTTCATCCTGTTGCAAACACAAAGTGATATCCTACATTTGTGTATCACCAGCTACACTGAAAGGCATATCGATGACAACCTGTTTCAAAAATTAAGGGATGTCATTGCAACATGGCTTATTCCACTTGAACGCTCCTGAGGATATGTCATTTGTAATAACGCCACCAATATGTAACAGCATTACAGAGGGGAGAATTCCATCACATTTCCTGTTTTGCTCACACAATAAACTTGGTGGTACAAAGCTTTTCAAAAAATAACAGTGACATGCAGGAGATGCTGTCTGTTTCCAGAAATAATTTGGGTCATTTTCAGTATTCTGCAACAGCATGTAGGAGATTGCAGCTGCTGCATGAAGAATCGAATTTGAGGGGGAATGTACTTTAGTCAAGCGCAGTGGAGAATATTTTTCTGTGTTGTGCAAGGTGCTGAAACCACTCTAAGTAGTCATCTGTGAAGTGAGTTCAGACACTGTTAGCTTGAGTCAAATGTTTCCCCTAATTAAACTTTTGGAAAAGCAGCTAGAGAAATTGAAGGAAGAGATTAAACTAAGCAATTCCGCTAAGTAGGACTTGTAGGTCAAGTACTTTATTCGCTTCGTCAGGATCCGAGAGTTATCAACATCTTGAAATCAGATCACTACATTTTGGCAACTGTGCATGATCCTAGGTTAAGAGCTATGTCTTCTCTTTCTTTCCAGCTGACCCAGATCTCAAGAGATGCAATGAGCTCCTGGTCAGCAAGCTTACAGCTCAAGTGGTACATGACATGACAACTCATCATCCCTCAGTTTCTTTGGCAACTGCTGCTAGGAAAAAAAACTTAGCTTTCCCAAGACAACCAGTGGTGATGCAGATAAGTCAGCACAACATTTTGACATTTGGTCTAGTGTAAAAAAATTGCCCAAAAATCGTGATAGCTCTGTCGCAAAATGAACTACCAATTTCATGGGGAAGGCCGTTACAGGCAAGTACATCAAAGTACAGAGACTTCTGTAATGGTGGATTCCAGCGGCGATGAATTAGTATTGTGTGAGGATGATGACAGTGTAGATCGTAGGTGCTGGGATCTAGCTGAGAGAAGGGAGCTAGCTTATGCTAGTATGCTTGTTAATATTTTGAGTGGAATGGCCTGTTGCCAATTTTATGTTTTTTAACAGTAAACTTTTTCCTTTATTAGAGAGGTGTTTTTTTTCTTTAAAAGGTACAAGCTTTTTTTTTTACATTTTTGTATCCCTGACTTAAAACCGCTGTGCACTTAAACATAGGCTTTAGCACATGACGTAGAGAGATTAGTATAATCATGACTGAGACTGGAGAGTGACAAGAACAATGTGACTGAATACTGGACAGTGACAAGAACATTGCTACCCCTGTTTCTGTGTGACCAACGGCACTGAGACGTGAGGGTAACAAGAACAATGTGACTGGAGAGTGACAAGAACACTGCCACCCCTCCTGTTTTTGTAAGAGCTATGGCACAGTGCAATGTCACTGGAGAATGCCAAGAGCAATGTCACCCCTCCTCTTTCTCTTTTATTAATGACGCTGTCCAACTGCACTGGAGACTGCCAGCAACCCTGCTACCCCTTCTGTGTCTCTCTGTAAAATGGCGCTGGATCTCAGCGGAGGGCGGTACTTATAGAATCCAAAACTCCAAACTAGAAACTAGAATCCAGGTCTGACAATGCAACAATGACGTTATGCCTCGTTTTCACTTCAGAGGGCGCACAAAAGTACCGAGCCTGGCTGCTCACTGACTCTTCCTTTCCCCATCATATACATGAGTGTTGAATCTAAATCAGATTGTTCACCTGTAAGTGTCAGTCTATCAGTTATGAGCTCATCAGCTGGAGAGAATTAAATACACTGCATGGTTTGAGTGTACAATAAACTCTGCTTTATTAGTTACAAGTTCCTATCTATATAGCAAAAATCACGTATTACAGAAAACTACGCCCCAAAAGGTTTTAACCACTCATGTTCCCTTCACACAGATGTTAGTATATTCTCTCATTATCCACACTAGAACTCCCTGGCTTATCTCCTGTCTGGTATGTCCAAGGTTATAAGCATAGCCTTGCAAATAATGAATTACTCCTACAAAACAGGTGCATCTAATTGTATTTAAGCTATAACAGAACAAAATTGCCATAAGGCAACAAGATGGTGTCAGCTTAGCAAAATCACATTTCTCATGAGCAAAGCTGCACTACTGTTAGGTGCACACAGCTCTCCCTTTTCGAGCAGAGCCATGTGAAGAGGGGCAGGGACACACAGCAGGAGAGAGAGGGACGGGGACACAGCAGAGGAGAGAGGGCTGTAAACAGTGCAGACAGAAATGATCTGCACACAATCTGCAAAGTGGCTGTTCCCATGGGCAGGGTCCAGCCACCTCAAGCATGCAGTGCCCCAGGCAGGGGTGGGGGGTTCCTGGCTCTAGGAAACCCTCCTGGGTTGCCTATGGGATTAGTCTTGTTTACTACAAAGTATAGGTATAACATATTTTACCTTTAAGTACAGTTTCTTTGCTAAAGTTTACTGGCCATAAGGTTTGTTTTCTGCGTGTACAGGTTTTAGGCTATTGTGGAAAAGTTTACTTTTCAATGTATTTTGTTAAGGTGTTTTCTGATAGTATTTTTGAGCTCTAGATAACCTTATATATCTTATATATCTCCTCCTAAACTTAATATCCTTCTGGAAGTTGCTGTCAATTAAGAATGCTATTTTAAAATTATTGCTAAATTGAAATCTGCAATAATTTGTATAGTGTACTTATCTAGACATCTTTCCAAACTGCTATTTGTACTGTTGTATTACATTGCTTTTAATTTGTATGATTTAGCGCACAAAGATTAGCAGTCAAGTTGAAAACGCCCAGTTTGTTTGCAGTTAAACTAGCATGTCGTGTCTGCAGGTAATACCAAGGCTCATGTCTCGAAAAATCTGTTTGCATAAAAACCTTCTGTTCAGTAATGAAGGCAGACGTAGGACTTATCTGACGTTGTTAGGTGGATAAGTGTTTGCCCAGGATTTCAGAAGTTCCTAAGACATTTCTGTTCTTTGAAATAGCTCTTGTTTTTTTGTGAATTTAAGCTTTAGTTGCCAAACTAAAAAGCACGACTTCCAGTCGGCTATGTACATATTTATAGATCGTGGACAGTAATAAAACAAAACTCCTCTCAAGCATCATATGATTAATTTATGTACCATAGGGAACTTGTATTTTAATCAACCAAAGAGTATATACTTCATTAAAATCTAAATAACTGGTCAAAATAACATGAAATTAACAAAGTAATGCTATGACAAATGTTTGAACTTAAGGTGATACAGCAGATAAGGATAGATCATTTGCTATAACTTGCCTGAAGATGAAAAGGATTGTGTTAGGTCGTTATTAATAATAATAATAATAATAATAATAGTAAAAAAGTGATAAGTATAGGAATCTGGTCAATGTATTTTTCAGAAAATAATAATGAACGAAAGAGGCACGGAAATCTAAAATGCAGGGCATTGCTGTACAGTAGAAAGAAAGGTTTGCCTCTTTATCGATGATGCAAATATTTGCAGGATGGTTGACAATGGCTGTGTGATTAGAGTGGGGTAGCAGGCATCAATAATATAGGTTAAGCCTTCCTGGTATCCCCTGTCACTGGGAATAATACCACTGGCACTTTCCTGGTATTCTTAAATGTCGTCATTTGGCTATTATGTAAAAATTGTGTTTATATCATGTATTCCCTCCTAAATGAGCCTAGTCCTGCCTGAGGTGTCTCCTGGTACAATGATTGCCATGAGTACAACTCTATGCCCTAAGTAGTGGCTTATCCTTTGGACAGTACTAAGCCTATACCACAGTATGGCCAGCCAGACTCCAATGGAAATGGCAATCTGCCCTGAGCCCTGACTGAACAGGACAGTAAAAGAAGGTAGCAGGACTATCTAACATGTACAGGGATTATGCCCTTTTGTTTGTTTTGACTTATTGTGGGAACTCCTTATCACTAGACATACTGGAGTCACAGACAGCAGAACAAGGTAGAGACATTATTCCTAACCAGTTCCAAGAGATAACATTCAGCAATGAGATTGTAACAATACTTACCTTTCCTCACTCCCCTGCCACTCCGTCGGACCTGGGCGGGGAATTCAAATCTGGACTTCCTATTTAAACAGCGCTCTGACACTCTAGAAGTGTCAGAGCAACTTACCTGTTTCTGGCTCCTGATTCCTGTGTCCTCCTGGTTTCAGCTCCTTGTGTGTATTGATCTCCTGTGTACCGACTCGGCTTTCTGACACTTCTGGATTCTGTTGCCCCTGTGTACCGACCCGACTTGCTGACCTCCCTGATTGCCTGTGCTCCTGACCCGGATTGTCTGACGCTCCTTCCTCTATACGTTCATCTGCCATCTCTGTGTACCGACCCGGCTAGCTGACTTCGCATCTGTTCTGGTGACCCTGTACCGACCCGGTTTGATTGACTCCGAGATTGTCTCCCGAATCTGTCTGCATTGCCTACCTGTGTACCAACCCGGCCTGTCCGACTATTCTCATCCTGCTCCTATTCCGCTGTACTACATCTTGAGGCAAACCTGAGGGCCGCGACCTGCGACTCCTGGCAGCAAAGCCCATCCCGCCTTGCGGCGGTTCTTGGTGAATATTGGGGAGATCTTTAGACTCCGCACCTCAGGTAAGCCAGCACTAAGCAAGGTTAGTAGTGTATCCAGTAATCCGTTACAGAGATAAACCAGAAAGGTTCAATTCACCCTTTAGAGAGAACTTTCTACAATGGAAGAGAAGGAGCCTTAGAACTAATGGACATGTTCGGTTCAGAAGACAGGATTGGCTAGGGATTACAATTCCCGCGGGACTGTCAAGGATCAGAACCAGAGGAAGATGGCATCACTAAAAAAAAGCTCATTCAAAAGCATGTGACACTGCTAGGTCTGTGCCTGCTGAAAGAGGGGTAACACCTGGGTTGAACCACTACCTTGTTGGCAGTAAATCCACTACCCTTCAACCCCCAGATTGTACCCAGTATGGATGCCCCAGTGATTGGCTCAAGGAGTTATGTTACCCTTAGATGTTGTATAATTATACAGTGTGATTGAGTAACTTTTCCTAAAGGAGCTATGACTATGTTGGTGTCATTTTTATCTTTTTTCAGCTATCTGTCTGGGAGTAAGTATCATTATCCTCATGGATTTATGTTACTTTGGCCAGTGCTACATTTTTGCATTAAAGGAATTATTGTTAATGTTAGAGTCCCTGATCTGATCTAAAAAAACAAAAATCTGGTCACTTTACAGTTAGATAAATAATAGGAAAACAGTTTCACAAATACAATTTTTTTGTATGGAATATTTTTCAATTTAGAAAAAACTGCTCTGGCCTAAATAAAGTACACATATTAACATATCTATAAAAGATTTATGTAGATGAACAAATTGGTATTTGTAAGGAATTGTGGATTTAAGTGATCCAAATAAAGTATCTAAATATTTATTCCAATATACTAACACAACAACAATGATCTATCACGTAAAGATGGATTAATATTTCTTACCACTTTAAAATGGCTGCAGAATGGGGGTGTGTTTGGATGAACCAATGAGAAACCACACACTTTGTCATTGATGCTCTCATTGGTCCACCACTCACATACCCCTCCAAAACATCATATAGCCCTGGCTTCCAGCTGGGGATGGAAATGTAAACAGTTAAATTATAAAACCAATGTAATTGTTAGGGAGATAATGCTGTCAATTCGCAGATGACCACATTAACCAATAACCCATTGTTAGTTAATTCAAGATGTTTGGTTTTCCACTTTTAATATCCCTACTGATGCAGACTCCTATTAGTCATAATTGCCTATTAGCTCATGTATTTACATGGTACTCTGAATATTATTCTTGTTTACTTTATTTTTGATCTCAAATACTACTGTCTGGTTATCCCACTGAGAGGATGGTTTCCAGATATCCTCTTTATCTTTTGTTTCTACATATGCATGATTTTTGAATTTGAAGTTACTCACAACAAAAGTGATTCATAACAAAAATGTTCAAATTATTCAAAACCAGATTTGTTTTTTCAGACAATCAATGCACCGCAGGTTTTGCAAAAAAAATTGGCACTAGATAGAAATCATAGTGGGCCTCTTACATAGTGTAAACTGTGCCAACAAAATTACAGATTTTAATCTGTCTAATTTCCTTGCAGTTCTGACACTGATAATGTATTTTACGTGTCAATGCTGAGACATTAAGATGTATAGTAATAGATCTATCAGTGCATCAAATTGAAAATTATCAGGTGGATGTCTATATGCTGAAAACATCAGTCTGGTACTATAAGACAGTCACTTAGATATGTGTTAAGGTGGGTTTGCTAATGAAGAGATTCAACCAATTAACCATGAAATAATAAACATGGTTATACTTCTAGTTGCCCATGTAATGTTTAATGCAGAATTTAGATTTTTCAAAATCAATGCTTGGGAGAGTGGTGCTTCTTTGTGTTGCATCACTCTAGAATCCAGAGATGGCAGTACAAAAGTCTGGATGATTGGCTTGCAGTATCCTGGTTAACATGGGTGCTCTATAAAGATCATCACCATCATCATCATTATTTATATATATAGAGCCACCAAAGATGGGGAGACAGGAGGATTTACACTCATGGCATAGCTGATAAGTGCACAGCATACCTGAGAATAATATATAATTGCTCTAATTCACAATCAACATGAGGCACAAGACAGACTGATTAAAGCAAATGTACACTTTTATGGATTATTTTTTTTTGTTTACTCTAAATGTATTTACTAAGACTAAATGACTATTTGTGGTTTGGATTTGAAACCTGATGATGTGGGGTAGATGGGGTTGGGGTGGGCATCTAAGAGGAGCATAGTACATTGTGTACATTATGTATTAGTTCCCTGACAGCACCCTGTTAATTATTGATACATGCAGTCCTACCTAGCTGGCTGTTGAGCACTGATTTCACATTGTTAACAGGTTTGGTGAGAACAATCTGAGGCATTTCTGGTGTTATGCTGGATTTAAACAGGTTGGCTGACTCTGCATGATCATATGCACCTCCAGCTTGCCTTCTGTCTACCACTTTCAGTCCCAGGTCCTCATAGCTCAGCATTATATTTGATTGCTGCTTGATGTACAAATTAAACTAAGACTATGCCTTTGCAGTGAGTGAAATGGTCAGTGTCTCTCCCTGCCACAGGTTCTGCTGTACATTAGCATCTGGTTGCAAGCCAGAAAAATCATACTGAAAGGGTTTAGGGGGCACTCAATAGTCACTGGGCCCTAGCAATTGTCCAAATACCAGCAAACTTAACAGCAATAACAGAAACTTAGGGCTAGATTTACTAAGCTGCGGGTTTGAGAAAGTGGGGATGTTGCCTATGGCAACAAATCAGATTCTAGCTGTCATTTTGTAGAAGGTACTAAATAAATGAAAGCTAGAATCTGATTGGTTGCTATAGGCAACATCCCCACTTTTTCAAACCCGCAGCTTAGTAAATCTAGTCCTTAGTCTGATTCTCTACTCTACTGTTTGTTAGTAGTGCATTTTCTAACCAACACTCTTAACCATCCTGCCATTCATCTTATGTTTCTCTTCCTTTCTCTCCTTTTAGACTGCAAACTATCATGATTAGACCCATATTGACAGTGATTTTGGTTTGTAATACTTGTGCAGGTTTTACTATTGTACAGCAGTGCATAGAATGTTGGTACTTAATAAGCAATAAGTAGCAAAATGATTACATGACGTTGATATAACAAATACACAGTTTATGGCACACTGCAACGTACATTTTACATAGTTGAGTTATTGTAAACATGCATTTAAACATAACATAATATAACCTTTGGAAAACCACAATGACTGTCATTTCAACAGCATGCAATAGGACTTTTTTAGGTTTTACCATAGGTCTTCAGTTGCTGGTCTCCCACAGCTATTTTTAGTGTGATCTGTTAGTAGTTATGGTCAGTAGTGATGCCGTGTGCAATCAAGATTCCAGACTATACAGTGATGTTATAGAAGGAAAGATAAGTACAGTCATATAGTGGTCAGCATTAAAGTAACTGCATCAGGAAGTCGCATATCAGCTACACATTTTATTTCTCTAAAAAAAACGTTCCACTTCATAGTTATTATATTCAGGAACAACTGGGCAACTAGAGATATGGTTTCATAGTGAGATTCATTTTTTTTTTATATTTGAATCAAGTATTCAGATGTGTCTATAACAATAAATGTATATGTTAGGGCTAGACTCATTGTAATTACATTTACATTAGCTGGGAAAATTATATATTTATGTTCTACCACCATCTGTGTCTTCTTTATCAATCTGTTCACTTTGTAGCCAAAACGAATAATTGTTTGTGTTTATAAAGTAACAAGAAATGAACTGTGTTTGAAAGCAATACATGTAAATATTTTCAGAATCCGTTTTATGTGTGGGAAAAAAATAATTAATTCACTTAATGAATTAAATAATTAATTAATTAAATTTATTGCATTTTGTATGTTCTATTATGTTTATTTTTAAATAAAATAACAAAGAAATGTTTCATTCCATTTTCTTTTCCATTCGCCCTCCTATCTTCAATCCTCCAGTAACCTGACTTCCAGATGGGTTCATTTTCTAAAGCAATTATAGCCACCAATAAAAGAGTTTAATGTATGTATGCTAATACTGGGAACAAGCTCCCTATGCTATGAAAGCCTGCTGCTTGATATACCTTCCTGATGATTTTAGGCAACATCTGCACCTCTTTCTCAGTCCTGATTTGAAAAAGGAAGTAAAAATATTTGGCCTTTGGAGTTCCCTACACGTTATTAAATAGGTACCCCCCCCCCCCAAAAAAAAAAAACCACGAGAGAGAGCTGCTGCGCATGCGCCAGCAGCTCTGTTTCGGCAGCGCTGTTCTATACAGCATCCGCGGCGCTGTCAAAGAAGCGTCCGCGGTGGTGCTGTATACAATACAGCACCGCCGCAGACGCTTCTTTGACAGCGCCGCGACTGCTGTATAGGACGGTGCCGCCATGGTGGGCACTAAGTTAGCGCAGGGGGGTTTCTGGAGACTCAGAAACCCCCCTGAGTGCGCCACTGGGATCTGCTTTGTATACTAGGTATCAGAATAAGCTCTTCTTTGTATTGCAGTTCAGTTTCATATCCCACCCATCAGAAAGAACTCTTTGTTTACTATCCAACAGACAGGGCCAAACAGCATTCAGCAGGCAGCAGCTGTGACTGAAGAAAAGTGAAGAGGAGAATAAGACGATTAAAAGGTAACTTAAGGGTTTTTTTTATTTAAAGGGACGCTGACGGCTGAAAGAAAGTGATTATATATATATATATATATATACATATATAAAATCACTTTTTTTTTACACACACATATATATATATATATATATATATATATATATATATATATATAGGGGCCCCGGTGCACTGCTTTACCGGGGGGCCCAAAATGTTGTTAAGAGGGCCCTGCCAACAGAAACGACTCAGTTGTGTATACTAGTTATCAGGATACTAGAATACAGAATAGACCTAGCTGTTTGCCAGACAGATGAATAGTGCATACAAAGTATCCTTCTCAAGGATACTAGCCAACAAAATTGTAAAAATCAATCAGCAGTTGCACATCTTGCTGAAATCATACACAATCAGTCTTACCTATGGACAGCTTACAAATACAATATGAGGGGTACTAAATGGCATCCTCTAGTGGCCCATTAGCTCCACCCAGATAGATATGTTAAGTCAAAAGAAAACAGGTAGTTTATCCAGTGTGGGTGAGTAATATTGATACAAAGTCACATTCTATTTGATGATGAATTATATATACAATATGAGTAATATTTATATATATATATATATATATATATTGTGACCGTGTGAGGTTGTCAGATACCATCCCCTGGGGTAGATGGCAGTAAACAGCAGCACTAACCATAAGTCCAAGGTCTGTGGTGTAACTGACCTCAGCCACATTTATTAAACACAAAAATAAACAAAAACATTAAAAAAAAAGATTGCCTGTCTGGCGCCAACTAAACATTCTCCAACACCCTCTCTGAAGTGTGGAACCTTGTGTCCCAGACACATACCAAACACAGTAATATAGTTGCACACCATGACAGTGTCTCTGTGGAGGCATCCAGGACTGAGACAGAGATTGAGGCAGAGCTGCAGCCATTTAATGCCATCGCTCACCTGCAGCTCCTAATTAGTCTGCTGTAAGCCTGCAGACCAGAAGACCTGGACTAGTACTTTTGCATGAAGCCCACCATGCTCCCTCCATACAAAATTCTTTTGCACTTTTTTTCAAAAATTATATATTTTAACAATACTTTGCAAATAGCGTACAGTTAAAAAAATTGTTTGTAAAGATTTTCAATAAAATTTTGTTATATTTTATCATTCTTGTGTGGACCTCATAGAATGCCTCCACATCAGAACCTTTTTCCTCAGTTTGAGGTGTCGGGTGCATACCTGTGTCTATAAGATACGGCAAGTGCAGATGTGCCTTCGCTGGATTATTGAGTCGTCTCTGACCAGTGTCCAGCATACTCTCATTACTGATTATCCGTATAACTGACCTTGGCTTCTACTCCTGACCGCCGTTTGCCTGCATTTTTGATATTTATACTCATTTGTGCACAGCTCTTGATCAATGTGATTCTGTGAGATCTTACTGTGTTACCTGTCTATTGACTTGCTATCAGCAATTTGTGCTCACTACTAAATGAACACTGCGTTTCTGATAAAGACTCCAATGCACTACTTGTATACTCCAGAAACACTTACTAATGCTTCATTACTCTAGAATGTTGTGATCATCATTCTTATACTCACCTTTCTTGTTTTTGGAGTGTGGGAGGAAACCGGAGCACCTGGAGGAAACCCACGCAAACACGGAGAAAACATACAAACTCCTCACAGATAAGGCCATGGTTGGAAATTGAACTCATGACCCCAGTGCTGTAAGGCAGAAGTGCTAATCACTTAGCCACCGTAACATATCCGTTACTTTGGTTTTCCTGTATAATTAAGATCACGTGAGGATTTGTGTTGCAGAGTACCTGAAAGTAAAACTGATCACCATTCCAGATTAACTTTAATCATCAGACCAAGTCTGCCTTATAATCTTTGGATTAATAATACATTATAAGAATACCATTATATATATATGGTCATTATCCATCTGGTTCTATTTCTTCTGCAAAACACTAATTT
This sequence comes from Mixophyes fleayi, assembly GCF_038048845.1. NCBI lineage: Eukaryota > Metazoa > Chordata > Amphibia > Anura > Limnodynastidae > Mixophyes > Mixophyes fleayi. The sequence continues at coordinate 163,304,248 of NC_134404.1, read as the reverse complement.
GTTTCAAACAACTCTCTTAAATCGGTCATTCCACATGCGCTGTTACTTAGACATTACCCAATGTACTTTGTCATTGATGACATCATCATGGGAATTAGTGTACTGTAGTTCTGGGTGCCATTTTATTTGACCCTGCAAGAATAGCAGCCAGGAATCCCAGCTGCATTAATTAACTTCATATGAACAAACCTTTCCACAAACATAAATTGACAATATAAGGGATTGACATGAAAAGAGGACATATGGTACTCATAAAATACATTTTCCTGGTAATATAATCCTTAATTCTAAAATTGGATGAAAATAGTCATTTTCTTTTTCTCATTTATACTACTCTGGGTGCCATCTTTCTGGAGCCCAGAAGGCTTGAATAACAATCGGATATAAACATGGAAGAAAGTTTATACACAATTTCAAATGGATGTAAGTCATGCAACAAATATAATATCAAATCATATTATTACAATACATGTTAAGTGATTCTATTTTATAAATACTAACACAATTTTCATGGAGTTCAAACAAGTTTGTCAGACCATTTGATCATTTTGTCAAAGTTTTTATCTACCAGTGAAGGAACAATACATTATGAATAACCAAATACAAAATTTGCAAACTGTAATTTGTATAATTTTTTTGTAGTATTAATTCCTTTATTTCTTGGAATAAATGATTACATATAATATTCTAATTTATCAAATGTGTATAAGAGAGGATCATCATATAAAAAGAAGATTTAGGATTTGGAATATCGTTCTTCAGTAAATTATTTTGTCAATGTCATTGCGTATTGGAACTATTGCTCTAGTAAGGTACTTTATATATTGGGCCCACTATTAAAAATATAAATACAGAGCAAAAACATAAAAATAATAATATGATTTGTCTGTTACAAACTCTCAGTCTGTGATTAATTTAAAAAGATTAAATAAAAAATATAGCTTTACATACTCAGAAAATTACACACTACAAATTTTGTATATTTTACCTGTCTAAAAAGGGGATAATATCACAAACTTCATTAAGTTTTATAGGAAGCAAATGGAAAGTAGAATTCCAGTATGTCTCTCAGCTATTTGTTTTTACTCTATCCCCTCCACTCTCATCCATCATAACTTATTAAACTGTTTTGATTGTAAGGGGGACAAGAGGCATGTTGTTCAGCAAAGTGTCTGGGTGCTCTATGATTCTGGAATTTCAAATTAATTGTGATTATTTGAGAACATTGTCCTTTAAAGTAGGATCCAGTTTTAACACCCCAAAATGTTTTTGAGTACCTTTTTTATTTCTCTTTCTTTTTTATTATATGTGGTAGTAAAATAAACAGACATTTTAATATCATAATTTATGTCCTTATTTTTATATACTAGAAGGTCTTTGCAATCTAATTCTCTTTGCTCTACTTTTGAAAATTAAATAATGTGGATATTCTCTAATTTGAAATATTGAGCAGTAGATTGCCACCTGCTCCTCCATGTTTTTTTTATAAACATGCTGCCTAAAAAGTAGATTTAAAACTAGATTTAAAAAAATCTATTCTAAAGAAAATTAGATGTAAACTGAATATAAAAATCATTAGTAAATAGTCTTCAAATATGTTGTGATTCATGCCAAACTATATTTATATCATCTATATATTATTTAAAAAGTATTACATTATTTCTGAAGTGATTGTCATGATATAGATATATATTTATCTTCGCATCTTCCCATGTATAGGTTTGCAAAACTAGGTGCAAAAGGGGTACCCATGATTGTGCCGCAGATTTGGAGGAAGCACTTTTTTGATGTTTAAAATAATTAGTCTTATATTTCAAACAATCCAGAATAAATTCCCTTTTCTTATCATTCTTATCTGGGTCAGTCAATACAGATATTCTGCAAATTTCAGTCCATTCTCATGAGAGATACTTGTTTACAGAGTCTGTGCACCACAGACACTGTGTACCACTTATAGCCAGGATACCAATTGAAATGATTGAATATTATTAAAACCATGTTGAACCTTTTATGTATGAATCTAATGAGTGTACATACTTCTTTAAATATATCCAGAAATTCAGATATTTTTGAAGTTGCAGACCGAATACCTGATCCTGCCCGGTAGGTTCTCCAAATTCTTATGTATTTTTGGAAATAATAGAATATTGTTATCATGGGATACTGATTCATGAGATATTCAAATTCTGATTTCCTAATTGTACCTTCTGAAACACCTCTTCTCAGAAGTCTTTCTACCTCTTCCACAATCTGTTGGTTAGAACCAGATGTTAGTTTCTTATATATGGTATTATACAAAAGTAACCTTAAAGCTTAATTCACATACTTATTATGGTCGATAATGACCACACTCCCTCCCTTGTATGCCAGCTTGATCACAATGTTCAATGTATTCTCATACATTTTTTGTGAGCCTGTGACCACTGTAGCCTCACTTACCTTTTCTTAGCTGACAGGAGTGGAATCAGGTGTGGTCTTCTGCTGCTGTAGCCCATCCACTTCAAGGTTCAACATGCTGTGCATTCAGATCCTCTTCTGCATACCACTGTTGTATTACATGGTTATATGAGTTACTGTCGCTTTCCTATAAGTTTGAACCAGTTTGGCCATTCTCCTTTGACCTCTCTCATTAACGAGGCATTTTCACCCACAGAACTGCCACTCACTGATTGTTTTTAGTTTTGTGCACCATTCTCTATAAACTCTAGAGACTGTTGTGCGTAAAAATCCCAGGACATCAACAGTTTCTGAGAAACTCAAACCACCCCATCTGGCACAAACAATCATTCCACGGTCAAAGTCACTTAGATCACGGGTTAAATGTATCAATATGCGGGTTCTTCAACACCCGCGTGTTCAGCCTCTTCCGCGATTAAATTTCAAGCGGCGCTGCATTGTAAAGGGAAGTTAACCCTTCACAATGCAGCGCCGCTTGAAATTTAATCGCGGAAGAGGCTGAACACGCGGGTGTTGAAGAACCCGCATATTGATACATTTACCCCCACGTCTCTTTCCCATTCTGGTTTTTGGTCTGAACAACAACTGAACCTTTTGGCTATATCTGCATTCTTTTATGCATTGAATTGCTGACACATGATTGGCTGGTTAGATATATGGTTAAATGAGCAGGTGTACCTAATAAAGTGGTCACTGAAACATAAATTGCATGCACTACTGAACAGATAAAAGACACCTCAAGTAAATGCAAGCAATGAAATTGAATTAACTAAATCCCTAGAACTAGACAAACTGGAGAAAGCCAAAACCTCAAAAAACCTCAAGCTCTGCCTCAGATATACAAAACGTTAATGGAGGCTAACTGCTTGAAGCCCCGTTGCTATTTCTACCCAATACTCCTCAAATCTTAACTAACAACCGTGAAATGCGAAAGAACAATCAAAGAAAAAAAACAAGACATCACCCATTTGTGCCAAAGTTCTGTGGCTTGCAACTTATTGTCCCTATAATGCTCTTACACTTTGGCAGAACATTCTGGAAGCCGAAGACCAGGAAAGCACTCTAATAAATCTATGCCTATGATCTGAATACCATTCCAGCCTCCCCACAGAAGGTGACCTCACCATGCTTCCCTTGAAGAATTTTGCTAACCAGATTCCAGATACCCTTGGGCTCCATTATACACCACAAAATGGACATCCTAGCTGAAGATCTTTTTGACATTCTTTCCACTAATTCCATCATCATAATGAAAGCTTTCTAATTATTTTAGTGTTATAACCTTAACTAACATCATGACCCTATTGGGTCTTGTGAAAAGTTGACCCAAACTCGCACATAAGAATTAACTGTGACCAAAGTACATTCCTGCACCCATTACATGCTCCTCCCGAGTCTTCCAGAGCAGGCTTCAAAGACCAAAGACAACTAATCATAAGAACCGTAAGAATGTTCATGATCAATGACTTTCACAAAGTTTGCTTTTATTGCATTGTGCCTTGACTGACTCGGCTTACTGTAAATGTTTACTACTTATTTTGCTATTTACATGTGCTAGTGGTCATTGTCAGTATTCCGAGGTTATATATAGGGGTTATTCAGATGAACTACACTATAATTGTTTGACATCTGAAATGCACATCATATGTTTTACACTTATAGCAGGTCTCAGCTAGGGACAACCACTCCTACCATACCTGTGCTCTTTTTCCTACTATATACTTGGGTTTAAAACATAGATCCTGTAGTTGAGACAGTTTAGTTGAATTGAATAATAATGTTTGTTTAAGCATATAGCTCCTATGTTGGCCTTGACTGTTCAGTCATTTATATCCTCTCCCTCTGAGATCCATGCGCTGCAATATGGCATATTTAGATCAGAGATGTTTAGCAACATATCTGTCTGTAACCCACCCTACTGAACATTTAGGGGTATATTTACTAAACTATGGGTTTGATAAAGTGGAGATGTTACCTATAGCAACAGATTCTAGCTGTCATTTTATAAAATGCACTAAATAAATGAAAGCTAGAAACTGATTGGTTGCTATAGGCAACCTCCACTTTTTCAAACCCACAGTTTAGTAAATATACCACTTAGTCTTATTCCATCACCCTTGCACCTCAAAGTAAAAACAATGAATGGTAACACAATCATGATGTCAATCATCAGACAATGTTTCTTGGTATCTATATATTGCTTGCTTACAACTTTCTATTCTGTACTATAATCAAACCTGGGGGTAAATGTATGAACATGCGGGTTCTTCAACACCCGCGTGTTCAGCGTGTTTGGCGATTAAATTTCAAGCGGTGCTGCATTGTAAAGGGAAGTTTCCCTTTACGCCGCTGAACACGCGGGTGTTGAAGAACCCGCATGTTCATACATTTACCCCCTGGTCTCAAAATATAATGTCCCTTAATGTTAAGGGTCTTGATACACCAAACTAATGTAGAACAGCCCTGGCAAGACTTAGGCTGCAACACACTCAGACATAGTCTGCTTACAGGAAATCAATCTTTATAGTGTGATGTTTAACAGTATGCCAGGATTATAGTGCCTTATCCAGCAGAGCAATTCCAACTGATGATTGAAAGTTTTCAACAAGTAACTTGAGCATGATTGAGCAGTTATTTCAATTTGATGTCTTTGGATTGGAGTTTCCTCTAAATAGCAGAGCTAAACCGCTTGATATAATTGGGAGCTATCGATAAAGCTATTTGAGTATGACTAATTTGGTACCCATATGTGCTTTCACAATATATTGGTATCAGGTATTATTTTCATTTTCATTATCTTGAGCAATGGAACAATATGAGCTAATACAAGAGCTAATTTATTATGAGACAATTTTTTTTGCTTCAAGTATGAGGTTTCTTTTTTTAAACTCTATATTTGTGCGAAAACAAAAGTTCCACAAAGCAGATAGTAAAAAAATATTGAAACATCAGGACCAAAACATGTCAGTTGAAAAACAAGAAGAAAATCAAACATATGACATATTGTTACACAAATTCCTAAGCATGGATAAGCAGTAAGTTAACCTATGGAAAGGAGATGGGCTGATCCAGCTATGGGTACTAAAAAAACAAAACAAAACTCCACTGTCATGGAACTCTATGTCAATGCTGTTTGTTTTTTTATAGAAAAAAAGATGGAAAAGAAAAAGAGGGGGGGGGGGGGGGGCGTATGGGGAAGGACCTGGGAGGCACTTCTAAAAATTAGCCTTTTAAGTGGCGGGCATTGTTGCTTGATGGAAGGAGTACCAAAAGTCCCAGACCTTGCGGAAGTTTATAATTTTGTCGTGGAGGAGGCTGGTGATGTATTCCATAGTGACCATGTACCACACACGAGAGACTACACTTTGGAGGCTGGGTGAATGGAGGGACTTCCATTCCTTCGCTATCTGCAGGCGAGTAGCGGCTCAGATGTGCTGAACAAGTCTGTCTGCCTGTTTATTTAGGGTTTTGACCCGAGAACATAGCAGCATAACCATTGGGTCGGGTAACACTTCAATGTCTAAAATTCTTGTTATCAGGTCAGCCACCTGAGACCACAAATTTAAGATATGAGGACACGTCCATCAGATGTGGTAGAATGAGCCCACCTCCCCGCAATCTCTCCAACATAAGTCTGAAGTGCCAGGATATATTATATGTAACTTTGCAGGTACTAAATACCACCTTGTGTAAACTTTAAATGTGTTTTCCCCTATTAAAGTGTTGATGGAGATTTTGGAGATTCTAACCCTGAGCCGGGACCATCCCTTCTGATCCATAACTCTACCAGGATCCCGAAGCCATGCCTCCTCAAACGATTCCGCAGTGTCAGTTTTTGGTTCCAGGAAATTATGATAGACCAAAGATATTAGTCCTGGAGCCCCTGGGTTGTTCACACAAGTCCTCTCAAAAAGAGTAAGTCTGTGTAATTTGGAGGATCTACAGAGTGATTGTATGAAGCCTTGGATTTGCATGTAAGCAAAATGTAAGGACGAAGGTAGGCCCTTTTTCTCTCTTAAAAGGGAAAGTCTGGGGAGCAAAAGGTGAGTAAACTGGGTGATACCCGCTTCTTGCCAGGGGCGCAAAAATGACTGCATATTTCCTGCCGGAAAATCCGGATGATGCCACAATGGAGTGAGAGGAGAAGGAAATGAGGTGAGCTCCCACTTTCTATGGAGCTTATCCCATAAGTTGAGTGTGAACTGTATGGAGGGATGCAAATATACTGAGGCCGGCCTTTGATTCCTGGGAAGCCAGGGAAGCGAATTCAAGTTGTGATCTGGTGTATGTGCATTCTCTAGGTCGACCTATCTCTTGATCCCCGTAGCAGACTGCCAGGAAATGATATGACTAAGGTTAACTGCATGGTAGTAGCACTCAAAGAGTGGAAGTCTGTATCCCCTGAGTGGATTTAGCTAGGCATGACCTTTTAAGTCTCGACTTTTTCCCTAGCCAAATAAATGTGCCGCATAAAGATTGCAGGTTCGCTAGGAAAGTTCCTGGAATTGGGATTGTTAAGGTCTGGAAAAGGTATAAGACTCTAGGCAGAACGTTCATTTTTATAACACTGATCCTACCAAACCAGGAAACAAAGAGCGAATCCCATTTAATCAGGTCCCTTTTAACTGAGTCAAATAAGGGGGTGTAGTTGGCGTGGAATAATTGTTTATATTCTTTCGTAATCTGGATCCCTAAACATCGTAGCTCCTCTGGGCGCCATTGAAAATCGAACGAGGATTTGAGTATATTTTTAGTGATACTGGGGACTTGGAGTGAAAGGGCTTCCGATTTGGAATTATTTATTTTATAGTCTGAAAGGGACCCATATTCTCTAAGTTCTTCAAGAAGATTAGGGGGCGAAATAAGGGGGTTTGAGAGTGTTAGTAGTACGTCATCAGCGAATAAGGAAATTTTGAAATGGCGGGGGCCAATTCGAATCCCTGATATGTCCGGGTTTCGTCTGATAGCAGCAGCCAAAGGTTCTATGCATAAAGCGTATAAGAGGGGGGACAAGGGGCACCCTTGTCTGGTGCCATTGCCTAACGAAAAAGCCTGGGACAGGAGCCCATTGGTCAAAACCGATGAGGTGGGGCGATGATATAGAGCCTGAATAGCCGAAAGAAAGGCCCCATTTAAACCGAAATGACTCAACGTGCTAAACATGAAAGGCCACGAGAGTCTGTCAAAGGCCTTTTCGGCGTCTAATGCCAGAACCACTGACGGGATCTTATTCTGATTAATATGGGCAATAATGTCTATTGTACATCTAGTGTTGTCTAAAGCCTGCCTTTTGGGGACAAAATCCACCTGGTCTGGGAAGACCAATGTTGGTAAATAGGCATTTAAACGATTCGCCAGTATTTTGGCAAAAAGTTTAATGTCAGCGTTGATTAGTGAAAAAGGGTGGTAGCTGGGGCAACAGGTCGGGTCCTTGTTAGGTTTAGGAATCACCACTATGGTGGAATGCATAGATTCCGCATGAAATTTGCCCCCCGTCATAATGTAATTAAACAGTTGCGTCAAATGGGGGACCAGTTCTTTGGAGAATCTTTTATAATATAGCATCATAAAGCCATCAGGGCCGGGGACTTTGGAGTTCTTCTGTGACTTTAGTGCCAAAATTACTTCTTCACTGGAGAAAGCCTCATTTAGAGTAGAACCCTGACGGGAGGATAGTGATGGTAATGAACAATTGTCTAGGTAGGTATTGATGGCTTGAGGGGAGGCTTTAAGGGAGGTTTGGTCCTTATGGAGATTATACAGGTTTTCATAATATTTATGAAATGTTTCGTTTATGGTCCTAGGATCATAAGATAGGTCCCCCTTTTTGTTTCTAATTGAATTAATTTTTTGGGAGCCCCGTTTGGCTAAGTATGAGGTTTCTTTTAGTTCTCATTAATAATCGGCATTATCCTTTTATACCATGAGACTTCTCTGACTGTGAAGAAGAGGCATTTCACATTGTGGAAATACACACACATTATATTTGGGATAGCAGTTACCCTTAAGCAGCAGCTTTTTTTGGTTCACTAAATGTATATGTAAACTATTATTGCATTTTATTAACTAGCATCGATAGTTTATTGATTATATTTTAACAAATGTTCACAAATATATATATTGTAACATTTATTCTGCCCTTGTCCAATGTCACATTTTTCTCGACCTTCCTAAAGATCTCACATTTGCACATAGTTGTTCTCATTTAATTTTGTACTCATCCCAGATGACCCTTTGTGTCCTGTGAACCCACAGGCTTGGTGTGTATTTAACGCCTCTTGATTAGTTGATTACTCATCCTAAAGTTATGCTGAATAATACAGGTCTTCATATATTCATATAAATATCAGTATATTACCATGTGTATGTAGGCTACGCATAAGTACATTAAGAATACCAACAATTCTCATTCAAAAGATTTTCAATCTTGATTTTTGCTTCTTCTATCACTTTATGTAAGCAATTATTTGACTTGCAGTTCCCCATTCTTCTGTTCTTTACTCTCTCACTTATTCCCACAATGTATTGTAAATAAAACCTTTTAAAAATCAATAGAACTTTGGTAAAAACAAAAATTATGGTAAATCACCCACCCTAGATAGATGCACAAACCTGTGTAATAAAAATAAACAAATCTTTCAAATCATCTGCTTTAACCCATGGTAGCTGTTTTAGCCAAGGAGGGTGTATTAAATATATTATTATGTGCTTACTATTTCCATATACTGTTCCTAGACAGTCTTGTAAATTACTCACAATCTTTTCACGCTTTTCTTTTTCCCTTTTTCCACACCTACTCCAGTCCTTTCTACCACATAAATAACATACAAATCTCATAGAGATCATTGACCAGCAGTTTCTGTATCAAGGCTGTACCAAAGCCACAACCATAATGCAGATATACATGTATAAAATATTATATTTTATGTAACTCCTAGCTGAATGACTGATATTAACAAGAGTCAAAGTAGTAACACTTTGGTGGCAGATCCTGAGCTGTCAGTGAAGAGAAACCCAAGGAACCATTGCTAAACAGAAAGCTGATTAGAACAGGCAGTTGGAGACGAGAGACAGTAAAAAAAATGGTCAGTTGGAGAAGAGATATAGATGAACGGGAGGTTTGTGTGCATCATGGTTAGATGGAGCTATTATTAGCAGTTGGGTCTTGCTCTGTGGTGAAATCGGAAGTGAGCTGAGTGACAGTAGAGGGAGGCACAGCCATTGTCTGTTGGCTCCCATGAACCCGGAAAGGTTTGTTAAGCACTGTTGAGAGTGAGAGAATGGGAAAAGGCTACAGGAGAAGTTCTCCCCTTCACACTTCACAGTGTCCTTCTTTACAGAATTACTCGCACCACTAACCCCCCTAAGGATGTGATTTTTTTTTTACTGTTATTAATCGTTAAAACTCTTAGCAGTTGTCTATTAATAAGTCAATGACAACTGTGAACAGCATAAGAGCCAAGTTTTAAAAGTGACAGGGTTTTTTATATTACCCCCCACCATATGAATGAAAAATGGCAAGCATAGACATGGTTAATAGCAGCAGCAGTACAAACATTGGGCCTGCTCAAGCACTCACAGATCAGGCTCCTATAATGAACAGTGACATAAAGCAAGCTTATCATCATCTGCACCATATCACACATCAGGCTTGGCTTGAATTGTGGTCAGCAGAGGTAAAAGCATCTATGTTTGTAGGAGCCGAAGCTTGCACTTTCTACTAGCCTTAGATCTACATATAGCTCTGACACAGTTCACTGCACTGCATCACAAACAAACATGCATCTGCAAGGGTTGGAAAAAAAATTGTCAGTGTCTCACAGTTAAACTTAATGGCAGCATTATGCTTTATTATAGGTCAATCACATATACTGTAAGCTACATGCGGAACTAAGCAGAGATAACTTGTGGCAGATTGGGCTGCCATGTCAAGTTTTTAAAATCAACCAGAAAGAAAACTCAAATTGTTAACTGTACACCTACACCATCTAATTCCCTTTAGTCATTTAATATTCTTTTAGAAATAGAGAAAACGTCATTCAGTTTTTAGGAACTTGTGTGGCCTCTACAGTCAAGGATTTCTACAAGAGAAATTACCCACAGTTCTAGAAAGACAATATATGACCTTACATATAACTGGAGTACTCTTATTTACTTATCCAAACTTTTTTTCACCTTTTTTCAACAACGTTATTCTCAAAACACTTGTCAAATCATAATCCCCCATATTGGGTAGTCAAAGAATGGCATCCATGTAGAAAAACACAAATAAACATGTTCATTCACATGATTACACTTCAAGAATGGAACAAAAGATATTGTATGTCCCTCACAGAATGATTTCAATACATTTGCCCGGTTTGATCATTGTAAAGTTGACTTTACTAATGTCACAGTCCAGGCTAGATATTACTTGAATCTCCATGGATGGTAGCACTGGTTTGTCAGATTGGCCACTGTGAACCTCAATGAGTAACTATTAATAGCCATTTATTATTATTATTATTATTATAGAGTTGTAAGGCGCCAAAGTGCTCTGCAGCGCCGTACAGTAGGGAAAACAGTACATACATAAAACAGGGACATACAAGGTAGACAAAATAAATGCAGACATGAAAACAAAGGGTATGAAGGATCCTACTCATTAGAGAGCTTATATTCTAAATAGAATAGGGCACAGCTGAAACAAGAGGAGCAAATGGGACTCAGAGTGGAGATTGAGACAGTTGTGAGGGTGAATTAAAGTGAATAGTGTTATTGAGAATAAAGTCACCTCTGAAAAAGAGATGGGTTTTCAAAGAGCATCTAAAGTTTTGAAGGCTGTGGGAAAGTCTGATAGTGTGGTAGGGAATTCCATAAGTGGGGAGCAGCACAGGAGAAGTCTTGTAGGCGGGAGTGAGAGGTGGTTACCAGATACGAGACAAGGTGAAGGTCAGAGGTAGATCTAAGAGGGTGGGAGGGAGAGTATTTTGATATGAGATTTGAGATGTATGCAGGGGTAGTGTTGTTGAGGGCTTTGTAGGTAAGGGTGTGGAATTTGAATTTGATTCTGGAGGACACAGGGAGCCAGTGTAGGGATTTACAACGTGGTGTAGCAGATGTGGAATGGTGAGAGAGTAAGATCAGTCTTGCAACAGCATTTGGGATGGATTGAAGTGTGGATACATGGGTGTCAGGAATGCCAGATATCAGGAGGTTGAAACAGTCAAGACGGGAGATGATGAAAGAATTGATAAGAGCTTTGGTAGCATGTTAAGTAAGAAAAGGGCATATTCTGGCAATGTTTTTAAGGTGGAGTCGACAGGAATGGAATAATCTGGATGTGAGGAATAAAGCAGAGGGTGGAGTCAAGTGTTACACCAAGGCAGTGGGCTTGGGAGACTGAGGAAAATGTGGTGTTATTGACAGTGAGGGAGATTTGAGGGCAGGTGGTGACTCTGGCAGGAGGGAAGATAGTAAGCTCTGTTTTTGTCATGTTGAGCTTTAGGTAGCGTTGGGACATCCATGTGGAGATAGCAGAAAGACAGTTGGTTACACGAGATAGTACAGAAGGAGAGGGGTCAGGGGAAGAGATATAGATTTGGGTGTCATCAGCATAGATGTGGTATTGGAGACTGAATGAGCGAATTAATGCCCCAAGAGAAGATCTGTACAATGAAAAAAGTAAAGGGATAAGAACAGAGACTTGTGGGACCCCAAAAGATAGTGGGAGTGGAGGGGAGGATGAGCCAGAGGTAGAAACACTAAAGGAGCGGTTCGGTAGTTAGGAAGTGAACCAGGAAAGAACTGTGTCACGAAGGCCAATGGAGTGAAGGGTGTGTAGGAGAAGAGGGTGATCAAAATCAGCAGAGAGGTCCAGGAGAATAAGTATGGAGAAATTACCCTCAGATTTTGCAGTAAGTAAATCATTGGTCACATTTGTGAGAGCAGTTTCAGTGGAATGTTGGGGGCGGAAGCCTGACTGCAAAGAGTCAAGAATGAAATGAGTGGAGAGAAAGTGAGACAGGCGCTTGTACACTAAACGCTCAAGTAATTTGGAGGCAAAGGGGAGGAGAGAAATAGGACAGTAGTTGGAAAGAGAGGCTGGGACGAGAGATGGTTTCATTAGAATAGTTGAGCTGAGAGCATGTTTAAAGAAGGATGGAATTGTGCCAGTGGAGACAGACAGGTTGAAGAGGTGAGTTAGAGGTAAGCATGCAGTCGAGGAGAGGGAGTGGTGAAGTTGGGAGGGAATAGGGTTGAGTGGACAGTTTGTAGGGTGAGATGGTAAAATGAGTGCAGAGACTTCATCTTCAGTTACCAGAGAGAATAAATTAAGGGTGGATTGGGGAGTGTAGGTAAAGGTGGTTAGAGTAAAGGTGGTTAGAGTGAGTGGGTGAGTAGAATTTGGCACGAGGAAATATCTTGTCGAATGGTGTAAATTTTGTCCTTGAAATAGGAGACACAATCAGGGGCAGTGAGGGAGGAAGGAGGAGGAGGTGCAGGTGAACAGAAAAGTGAGTTGAAGGTGGCAAAGAGACAAAGTGGGTTAGAAGACTGGGGAGTAAATGTATTAAGCTGAGAGTTTTCCGGTGGGTTTGAAAGACCAATCAGATTCTAGAAAAAATTTATTTAGTACATTCTCTAAAATGATAACTAGAATCTGATTGGTTGCTATAGGCAACATCTCCACTTTTCAAACCCGCCGGAAAACTCTCAGCTTGATACATTTACCCCTGGGTGGATATTAGAGATATGAAGAATGTTTGTTTGGCAATTGAAAGAGCAGCGCTGTAAGATGAAAGGATGAATTTATAGTGGAGGAAATCGGGATAGGAATGAGATTTCCTCCAGTGGTGCTCTGCATTGCGGGAGCACTTTTGCAGGTAGCGGGTCTGTTTGTTGCGCAGATAATGGGGATTGTATGGGGCCTAGGGTAAGGCGAGATATCACCAGCAGCTATGAGAAGGAGCAGGGTGAGAAAGAGGACATGCGAGAAGGATTAGTGTGTGTGAGGTTTATTTCTGTTTAAGTAGGCTGGTGAGTGTGGTGGGTGCCATTTTTATCAAGCTTTTGTTTATACTATTAGCAAGGGATCATTGACCTTCAGCCGCAGATAATTTATCATATTGTCCAGTCATGTTAAAGTTATAGAAGATATTTTTATCAAAATGTAAAATTTACAGATTGCTTCTTACTGTTACGAGCCGTGGCGGTGCCCAGCCGCCGCGCCTCTCCTACCTCCGTCCCGGCTGTCGCTATGGCGACCGGGACGTCACTTCGGGGGCTCGCCGAAGCCGTAGCAACGGTCAGACGCTCTTCTGTCCAGCGCCGCGTCCCGGCAGTACAGGCCTGTCCCCACCACTAGGGGCTCCAGCGAACACCTGACTATCAGAGTAGACTTCGGGTGGTGTATTGGTTGGAGGGGTTCCTAACATTATAACCAGCCAAAAAAATCTTGGAGAGTTCGCTTCAATGGAAGATAACGGGGCGAACCTTTTTCCAGCCCAAATTCTGGCAGGACAAATCCAGAACATTTCAGAAGTGGTCCAGAACCTGGTTCAACGCCTGTCTGCTCAGGAAGAGGCCACAAGGGCCGTACAAGCCCAAGCCCAGCAAGACCCATCAGTTCCTGCTGTGGAACCCAAGCTGAATTTGCCGAATCGATTTTCTGGGGACAGGAATCTCTTCCGTAACTTCAAGGAGAGCTGTAAATTGTACTTCCACCTCCGACCCCGTACCTTCGGCTCTAAACAGCAAAGAGTGGGTATTGTGATTTCCTTGCTTCAGGGGGACCCGCAGTCTTGGGCCTTCAGCTTGCCTTCCGACAGTCCTTCTCTGAGGTCTGTGGAATCCTTTTTCGAAGCCCTAGGCCTTCTGTATGATGACCTGGATTGGGTAGCTTCCGCTGAGGGCCACCTCAGATCCCTAAAACAAGGCCGACGTTCTGCAGAGGAATACGCTGCCGAATTCCGGCGCTGGTCCACAGATAGCGAGTGGAATGACCCAGCTTTACGCAGGCAATTCCGTTTGGGGTTATCAGAGCAAATAAAGGATTCCCTGTACAGTATCCTTCACCTACTTCCCTGGAGGGACTCATGCAGCTTACAATCAAAATTGATAGACGCCTCAAGGAAAGAAGAACTGAGCGGGAAGCATCCATTCCCAGTACATTCCTTTCCGTGCCTCCTCCTAATATGGAAGCTGCAGAACCGATGCAGTTAGGCGCCTATCGCCTCTCTCAGGAAGAGAGATCTAGGAGACGCACCTTAGGCCTCTGCCTATATTGTGGAACCAAAGGCCACCTCCTGCGCTCCTGCCCCAACAAGTCGGGAAAAGATCAGGCCTAGAGAAGGTGGAAGAGATTCATCTAGGTCTGCAGTTCATTTCTTCCAAAAATGCATTAATAGTTCCCGCTAATCTTTCCTATGGATCACACTCTTCTGATACCTCAGCCTTTATTGATAGCGGTGCCGCAGGAAGCTTTATGGATACAAGTTTTGCCAAGTCCATTGGAGTTCCGTTCATCAAAATGGATTCCGCTATTATTGTCTGCGGTCTGGACAGGGGTCCCTTACCCGGTGGCAGGATATCCTTCACGACTCCGCCCCTACATCTTACAGTTGGGTCTCTTCATTCTGAAACCTTGTCTCTTCTCCTCATCGATTGCCCATCTGTTCCGCTAATTCTCAGTCATCCATGGCTTCACCTCCATAACCCCTTGATCTACTGGAATCTTGGAGAAATTACTCATTGGAGTTCTCACTGTTCTCAAAGCTGTTTGACCATGCCTCTGCGACTCCTGCAGCCCGTATCAACTGCCTTCTGCGTATGGTGAATTCCAGGATGTGTTTTCGAAGAAGGCGGCTGATTCTCTACCCCCACATAGAGACTTTGATTGTGCCATTGATCTACTTCCAGGATCCAAATTGCCCAAGGGAAGGTTATACTCTCTTTCTGGCCCTGAAACTAAGGCTATGCAAGACTATGTGGAGAAAAACTTGCAAAGAGGGTTCATCAGACCTTCAAAGTCTCCTGCCGGAGCGGGGTGTTTTTTCGTTTCCAAAAAGTATGGTAGTCTACGCCCATGCATCGATTATCGTGGCCTGAACAAGATCACCATCAAAAACACCTCCCCGCTTCTGCTCATCTCTGTCCTGTTTGACCAATTAAGAGAGGCTACCATATACACCAAGATTGATCTCCGTGGCGCCTTTAATCTTATACGCATCCGGGAGGGCGATGAGTGGAAGACGGCCTTCAACACTCAATCTGGCCATTATGAATATTTGGTCATGCCCTTCAGCCTGTATAATGCGCCTGCAGTCTTCCAGGACCTTATTAACGAACTACTCCGTGAGTTCCTGGGTCAGTTTGTAGTGGTGTATCTGGACGACATCCTGATTTATTCAAAGTCTCTTTCTCAACACCGTGATCATGTCAAACAGGTCCAGCTTAAACTCCGAAAACATCATCTCTTCGCCAAGCTTGAAAAATGCGAGTTTGATATTAGGAATGTATCATTCCTAGGCTACATAATTTCTCCCGATGGGTTTTCTATGGATCCTAATAAAGTCCAGCTCGGTGGGCCTTATTCTTTACCCGCTGTCCTAACCTACAGACCTGGTTCTAAGAATACCAAGGCGGATGCGTTGTCCAGGAGCTTTCTAAATCATCAAGTACCCACTGGTGAAACATCACCTATCATTCCGGCTTCTATCATTCACGCTGGGTTGACTCAGGATCTAGGAAACACCATACGTCAGTTTCAGAAAATTGCCCCTTCCGAAACACCTTCAGGACATCTTTTTGTTCCAGTGCATCTGCGCAGAGCGTTTCTCGCTGAGGCCCATGAGAACAAATTAGCAGGGCATCCAGGTATCTCCAGAACCCTTGAAATTCTTGCACGTTCTGTATGGTGGCCTTCCTTGTCCTCGGATGTGGAGAGCTTTGCACCTGTGAAGATAGCGCAAAAAACAAAACTTCCAGAACCTCTCCGTCAGGTCCATTTATGCCTCTGTCTCCGCCTATGAGACCCTGGACACATCTGTCCATGGATTTTATCGTGGATCTGCCATGTTCTTCAGGAAACAACACAATTTGGGTAATAGTGGATCGTTTTAGTAAAATGTCCCATTTTGTTCCACTAACCAAACTCCCCAGCGCTCAGGATCTGGCTGTGCTGTTTGTGCAACATATTTTCCATCTTCATGGCTTTCCCATTGAAATTGTTTCCCAGCGGGGTTCCCAATTTATCGCCAAATTCTGGAGGTCTTTCTGCAGTCTTCTGGGAATTAACATAAGTCTCTCTTCGGCCTATCATCCTCAATCTAATGGGCAGACTGAGAGAGTGAACCAGTCGTTGGAGCAATATTTACGTCTCTACATCACAGAATTTCAAGACAATTGGTCATCATTGCTTTCGTGGGCTGAGTTTGCGTACAATAACGCATCTCACTCTTCCACCCAAGTCTCTCCATTTTTCTGTCATTTTGGCTTCCATCCAAGATCCAATTCATTATCATCACTCAACTATTCTGGTCTTCCGGAGATCCATTCCACAGCTTCATACCTCAAAACCATTTGGAAAAAGGTTCACACTGCATTAGTACGGGCCTCGTTCCAGTCTAAAAAAAATTCTGACCGTCATCGCAAGGAATGTTCATTCAAGGTGGGGCAAAAAGTCTGGTTATCCACCCGCAACATCAAGCTCAAACATCCCTGCAAAAAACGAGGTCCTAGATTTATTGGTCCATTCAAACTGATCATCAAACAGGTTAATCCTGTCACCTTCAGGCTAAAGCCTTCTCAGTCGCCTAGAATGCCGAATACTTTACATTGTTCTCTCCTGAAGCTGGCTATCCCTGCACGTAAGTCCAGGCTCCGTTACTTACACAGATCTCAGCCTGTCATCCCAGAGGGCCACAGGGAACTCCTGGTGGAGAAGATTCTGGACTCCAAAAAGGTCCAGGGGCAAATCCACTTCTAAGTCCAGTGGAAAAATGGTGGCCCGGAGGAAAGATCTTGGATTCCGTGGAGACGCCTACATGCCCGCAAACTCATTGAGGAATTCTTCAAACAATTCCCTGGCAAACCTGGATGTCGGGGTGACTTGAACCCTCCTCAAGTGGGGGGGTACTGTTACGAGCCGCTGCGGTGTCCAGCCGCCGCGACTCTCCTACCTCATTCCCGGCCGTCGCTATGACGACCGGGACGTCACTTCCGGGGGCTCGCCGACCGTTGCCGTAGCAACGGTCAGACGCTCTTCTTTCCAGCGCCGCGCCCCGGCAGTACAAGGCAGCCGGGCACGTGCGCAACAGCAGGGCAAGCCTGCGGGCTAATTAATTCCATCAAGGGACAGCCTGTGGGCAATCAGAGAGCCTGGCTCTCATTGATCTGTTTCAGTATTTAAGGCAGGGAGGGCTTAGCCTCCCTGATGGTTATAGCTTCCTGGTTCCTGTGTTGCTGCCTGCTTCTGTACTCCTGTACTCCTGGTGTTCCTTTTGGATTGTTGCTACTGTGTATGACCCCTGCCTGTTTACTGGATTTGCCGTTTGCCTGTGCCCTTGACATTCTGGCCTGTACCACCGTTTCTGCTGATTTGCCCGTGACCTCGACTCTTGGCTTGTTTCCTGACGATTGTTCCTAGCAAGTGACCCCTGACCTTGGCCTGTCCTTTGGAATTGCTGTCTGCCATTATCCTCTGCTCCTGGGTTCCCCGCAGCTAGTACACGCCACACGACCCTCTGTAGTCTGCAGCCAAGCCTGTCCACACCACTAGGGGCTCCAGTGAACACCTGACTATCAGAGTAGACTCCGGGTGGTGTTGTATTGGTTGGAGGGGTTCCTAACACTTACACTGTAGGATCATCCATCTCTGTCAACTGTCCAGTATTCTTTTCTTGAATTTTTTTTAACAACTTTTAAACTAACAAAACATACACAGTACAGTAGTTGCCACAATAGATATCACTAATAAGAATTATGTTACACATGTATTGAAAATGTAAAAAAATACAAAAATAAAGTTTTAAATCATCAAATGGTGCCAAACTCAGCACTAGTCAGATGGGAATACATTGCATTAGATTATATCACACTAAGTTGATGGATAACCACAGGATGACAGCAAAAGAATGTATCAACAAGCCCAATACAGTCAGGGACACACTGATGGTCAAGGAGCACAATCACTCACAATTTGATCCCAAATTTAAGAATGATTTGGGTGTAACGAGGACTTTGATGCCATTAACCAAGCACCAAAATTGATTGTCCTTGCACCAGGAAAGTGAAAACCTTCTCCAGAACAGAAAGGTTAAGTTAATAATATTGTGAGGGACAGTCATGGTTGCCAGCAGCTATCTCTCCGAAGATTTGTGCAATAACTAGTTCATCTCTCATGTCTCCACCTTAACTGTTTCTCCTCATTCCAAGCATACCAAACCAGCACGAGCTACACAAAAATGCCAGTCACCAAGGGCTATTGTAATATTGATGACTGATAATGCTTGTGCCGTACACTAGTCACATACACTTTCCCCACCAACAATGTTATTCCATTACTCTGTATATCAGTTGCTCACCACACCTTTTGTATTGTAAGCTCACTCAGGCAGATCCATCTTTACCTTCTGTTTCATGTCATTGTATATAATATACTTGTATCACAATCATTTCAATGTACAGAGCTGGATAATAGGACCTCACATTCTAAATTGAAATTGTTTAAACATTTCACTAATTGTAAAGTCATGTCTAAAACCTGGCAACTCTCTATACACCACATGTATACCTGACTACTCTATCCAGAGGTAGACTTCTTTTAAGTACCGGTACATTTAAAGCATAGTGGTTTAATGTGATCTGGGGTAATGGCTATTCATGCACCGTGGGCCCATTCCCCACACTCTACCATTTAATACATTCCCAACATCTTCCTTCCCTTTTTCATATATAACCAGCATCTTACCTCACCTTGTCACAACTCCCCCTCACCATCCCTACCTTTGTCACATATGACACTCTCTATTTGTCACATATGACCTTCAGCTTCCTTCTCATTGTCATGTATGTCCTCTACACTCTCCATTGTCACATATGTACATCCAGCAGTCTTCCTTTGTCATGTATGCTCCCAATCCTCCTTCCACCACCACACTATCAGTCAATTCTCTGGCCTGGTCTGCTACCTGATGCTTATAACAGTAATAACAGTGGGAAGGATGTGAGTGAGCAGGTTTTAGTAAGATTGTTGGAAAGGCCATGTTACGATTAGTCTGTCATACAATTGTGCTTATCTTCATATTAATCTTTTTTATGAACTTCATATTATTGTCATTTAAGACACTTTACATTACCTGAGGGCAAGTTCATATTTTATGTTTGTTATCCATTTATTTTCTAGTTGCCAGGCAATCAATATGGCTTATCCCTTTTTATCTAGGGTGTGTGTGTGAGTAATCACCAGTCATTTACCATGAGTTGGGCAGGGGTTTCCAGAATAAACCTCTGGTAGTCCTAGTCAAGAGCTACAACCCTAAAGAGAGACTACGATTGTGTCTGAAAAGTGATATTTATCTTGAACTTTGAAAATATCCAACCCACTGGTATGTACAGGTACCTAGAGGGTGCTGCACTCATTTTTTAAACTTATTGCTACAGGATTCCAAGTTTGAGGATGTAGAGTATTTCTAAATAGACTGAAGTATGATGAATATTATTGCACTAATGCTGGTAATATTATTGGTATTATACTGGGCAATAACAATGCGTGCAGTGGCGGAACTACCATTGGTGCAGCAGATGTGGTGCACCTTGGCCAAAGGAGATAATTGGGCCCACTACATGGGGAATTAGCGAGCTGTGGGCCCCGGCTCCCTCCTCCATGCTTCCCTGCACCAGGGCCCACAGCTCGCTAGTTCCACCTCTGAATGTGTGGTATAGTGTTGTACATTAATACAGCTTGTTATTTGGCAATTCTACTGGAGTTGGAGAAGTAAATTGTGAAGATTATGATATAGTAAATGGGGTCTTTATGAAACGCATGTAAAGAATTTATACTAGGACCAGGAACATAACTCTGGATTGATTGCAAAACTTTTGATTACTGATGGTTATGCAACTGCAACTAATCTTTGATCTGTACATTTTGTATCCAGTTTTACACTATTGAGAGCACTTTTATGTTTTAGAAATATTTTTTTTTAATGAAGTTCTGTGAAGAGTTTTATAGATTTATTGGCTGAATATTGAAAGATGTGGTTAAGGTGAGCATCAAACTTTTCACACTTCTCCCTGATTTATTGTGGATTCACACTAGTATATATAATTTTTTTTGGTTTGAGCTGAAATATTTGGACAATGAGAAGATTATGTTTGGTCAACGTGTTTTTTGTTTCACAGTCTGATTTCACTGAATTCAGGTTAACATTTTTAATAGTAATTTTTTTTCCTTTATACACTATGTCTGGTTTATGTATCTACACATATTCCTGTCTTCTTTGAGCGTGTGAACTGGAGCCAGTTTTCAAGCAAGAATCAAAGAGTGAATTGGAAATTATATCCATACCATTTGAAGCACTGAATACACAGACTCAAGGTGAGCAGATCTATTGTTCAACTTTGTACATTCAGTGTTCACAGTTAGCTCTATCATTTCTTCTTTTTTTGGCCTAAATCTTCGCCAAGGGATTATCCACCTATCTAATTGCTACTACTGTGCATCATACTGGGTATATTACTTAGCATTACTATTACTATGTATACTGGTGATCATTGCTACTGACATGCATGTTACTGGGTATATTACTTAACATTACTATTACTATGTATACCGGTGATCATTACTACTGCTATGCATGTTACTGGGTATATTACTTAGCATTACTATTACTATGTATACTGGTGATCATAACACTGCTATGCATGTTACTGGGTATGTTACTTAGCATAACTATTACTATGTATACGGGTGACCATTGCTACTGACATGCATGTTACTGGGTATATTACTTAACATTACTATTACTATGTATACCGGTGATCATTACTACTGCTATGCATGTTACTGGGTATATTACTTAGCATTACTATTACTATGTATACTGGTGATCATTACACTGCTATGCATGTTACTGGGTATGTTACTTAGCATAACTATTACTATGTATACTGGTGATCATTACTACTGCTATGCATGTTACTGGGTATGTTACTTACCATTACTATTACTATGTATACTGGTGATCATTACTACTGCTATGCATGTTACTGGGTATATTACTTAGAATTACTATTACTATGTATACTGGTGAGCATTACTACTGCTATGCATGTTACCGGGTATATTACTTAGCATTACTATTACTATGTATACTGGTGATCATTACACTGCTATGCATGTTACTGGGTATGTTACTTACCATTACTATTACTATGTATACTGGTGATCATTACTACTGCTATGCATGTTACTGGGTATATTACTTAGAATTACTATTACTATGTATACTAGTGATCATTACTACTGCTATGCATGTTACTGGGTATATTACTTAGAATTACTATTACTATGTATACCGGTGATCATTACTACTGCTATGCATGTTACTGGGTATATTACTTAGCATTACGATTACTATGTATACTGGTGATCATTACACTGCTATGCATGTTACTGGGTATGTTACTTAGCATAACTATTACTATGTATACTGGTGATCATTACTACTGCTATGCATGTTACTGGGTATGTTACTTAGCATAACTATTACTATGTATACTGGTGATCATTACTACTGCTATGCATGTTACTGGGTATATTACTTAGAATTACTATTACTATGTATACTGGTGATCATTACTACTGCTATGCATGTTACTGGGTATATTACTTAGAATTACTATTACTATGTATACTGGTGAGCATTACTACTGCTATGCATGTTACCGGGTATATTACTTAGCATTACTATTACTATGTATACTTACATCTAGCAAAGGCTGGCCCTTTGCTAGATGTAAACCCCTATACCTGGGAGTTATGTAAAGGGTTGAAACGCATTGGTAGAGTGGCGATTACCGGCAGATCATCCCAGGTGACATATGACGTTAATTCCTTGTGTTTAACATCACGCAAAGATCTTGCTATGTATATGTGAAATATGTATCTCTGGTACGAGTTTTATCTTTGAGCACAGCCCCGCTGGGGGAGACAAGTGCTTTTTATTTTTTGTTACAAAAATATTTTAAAGTGTAATGCACAAGGATTTTTTCCTGGTTTTATTTTCTATTATATATGCTGAGATGGATATTTATGATGTCTGACACCCATGGGAGGAGACTCACTGGATAAGAACATTGTGATAAGGCGCATGACACACTGCGTTGCTGCAAGCTGATACCCCTAAGGGGTTGTTTTTTCCCCTGAAGAAATATCACAGTTGTGGATCCCCTCTAGGATATCTACTTCGCTATCCATCATTATTTTTACAAATGGATGTTAATTAGTGGTGGTGGAATATCTTTCCTGTGATGTTAACAAATGACACTATGTTGTGTTATATGTTTTTATTTTCTATGACAATTGAGTAACATTGAAGATCGAAAATATAAAAAAAAGGAAGGATTTCTCTTTAACAAGGGGCCGTGCATGGGAATACCTTTTGACCTACAGTATTTAGTTCAAAGGCAGTAACATGAAAGTGGCAGAACTTTTATAGTAAATACTTATACCTGTAAAACTTCTTATACCTTCATGAATGCATTATAATAAGCATGCTACTATATTAACAGATAAACAATTTTGTCTCTGCCATTTTTAACTTGCTGGCTGTTTAACATCTACCAGGATCATCTCAGGAAACACGGTAGCTAAGTGGTTAGCACTTCTGCCTCACAGCACAGGGGTCATGAGTTCAATTCCCGACCATGGTCTTATCCGTGTGGAGTTTGGATGTTCTCCCCGTGTTTGTAGGGGTTTCCTCCCACATTCCAAAAACATACTAGTAGGTTAATTGGCTGCTATCAAATTGGTCGTAGTCTCTCTTTGTGTGTGTATGTTAGGGAATTTAGACTGTAAACTCCAATGCAGCAGGGACTGATGTGAGTGAGTTCTCTTTACAGCGTTGCGGAAATTAGTAGTGCTATATAAATAGCTGCTGCTGCTGATGATGCAATGCAATTTTCTCTAGCTTATGACCAGAATCTGATGTGATTCAGAACGTGCCAACGTGTGTTAGTATCACACATTGGCTTTCCTTGCTACACAAAGGGCAGCTGAATTATGAAAGTTCCTGACAGCAAAGATAAATTGCATTATAGTGCATATGCAATTTATTTACGTATGTGCTAAGAATATATATCTTAGTACAGCTGTGCAAAATACTATACTTCGCTGCAAAATGTAATTATATAATTTATGCATAGGGAATCTTTTTCGGTGTGTACATTGTTCTATGGAAAGTCTGTTTCATGTACAAATTTTTACGGCTTACATTATATTATATTTGATTTATTAATAATTGAAGGTAAGGCATACGGTTATAAGAATGAAAAGACTCCCAAGCATCATACTTGGTAAACCACAATGGAAAGTACACACATTGTAAAGAGGTTTATATTATACTTTTGCTGTACAGTCACATTTCTCAAAGTCACTTCAGTATAGTGAAAGTACATAATGTACTCTACCTATTCTTGGAAATTACAAAGGGGTGTGTTGAATTACACTTGTGTTATTTGATGAAGCGCTACTACTTATTCGATTTTCCCAGCTTGTCATTATTGTTTGTGTACCATATTTAATGGTTCATTTTGTTATGTTTGAGTTATAGTGTGAAATGGGTTAGATTGTGTAACTTAAAAAAATGTCAGTACTATTTTTTTAAGGATTTTCAGTGTTAAAATATTGTAAGCTAAATAAAAAAAACAAAAAAAACTGTACTATGTATCCAAAATTGCAAGTTATAATAAAGATCATTGATCACTATCGCAACCACATTACGAAATTATAGTGTATTTTCTGCCATCTTGGGAGGTCACAATTAGGGATGAGCGCGCTCGGATTTCTGAAATCCGAGCCCACCCGAACGTTGCGGATCCGAGTCGGATCCGAGACAGATCCGGGTATTGGCGCCAAATTCAAAAGTGAAACTGAGGCTCTGACTCATAATCCCGTTGTCGGATCTCGCGATACTCGGATCCTATAAATTCCCCGCTAGTCGCCGCCATCTTCACTCGGGCATTGATCAGGGTAGAGGGAGGGTGTGTTAGGTGGTCCTCTGTGCTGTTTAGTTCTGTGCTGTTTAGTTCTGTGCTGTTTAGTTCTGTGCTGTTTAGTGCTGTGCTGTGCTGTGCTGTTTAGTGCTGTGCTGTGCTGTGCTGTGCTGTGCTGTGCTGTGCTGTGCTGTGTTCTGCAGTATCAGTCCAGTGGTGCTGTGTGCTGTGCTCTGTCCTTCTGAGGTCAGTGGTGCTGCTGGGTCCTGTGCTGTGTCCTGTTCAGTCCAGTGGTGCTGTGTCCTGTGCTCTGTGCTTCTAAGGGCATAGTTATTTCCCCAATATTCCCCTGTGTTTAAAAAAATAAAAAAAAGTTTTTTTAAAAAATACCAAAAACTACTTTAATATTTTTTAATTACCACAAAATTTTCACAACCAATCCTGCAGTATAAGCCCATTGGTACTGCAATATTACCAAGTTCACACATTCAGCAGTAAAAGTCCAGTGGTACTGCAATATTACAAAGTTTACACATTCTGCAGTATCAGTCCAGTGGTGCTGTGTCCTGTGCTCTGTCCTGCTGAGTTGCGTAGTGCTGCTGGGTCCTGTGCCGTGTCCTGTTCAGTCCAGTGGTGCTGTGTCCTGTGCTCTGTGCTTCTAAGGGCATAGTTATTTCCCCATTATTCCCAAGTTTTTAAAAAATAAAAAAAAAGTAAAAAATAATAAAAAATTAAAAAAAAAAAAAATATATAATAATTATAACCAAATTTGCAAAACCAATCCAGCATTATAAGTCCATTGGTACTGCAATATTACCAAGTTCACACATTCTGCAGTATCTTGTGCTACATATAATGGAGAGCAAAAATTTGGAGGATAAAGTAGGGAAAGATCAAGACCCACTTCCTCCTAATGCTGAAGCTGCTGCCACTAGTCATGACATAGACGATGAAATGCCATCAACGTCGTCTGGCAAGCACGATGCCCAATCTCCTAGTACAGGGCATGTAAAATCCAAAAAGCCCAAGTTCTCAAAAAACAGCAAAAAAAGAAACTTAAAATCATCTGAGGAGAAACGTAAAGTTGGCAATATGCCAATTACGACAAGTAGTGGCAAGGAACGGCTTAGGCCCTGTCCCGTGTTCATGACTAGTGGTCCAACTTCACCCAAGGATCAAAGCCCTCCTCCCCCCCCTACAAAAAATTTAAGAGAGTTATGCTGTCAGCAACAACAACAAAACAGCAAAGAACTCTGCCTTCTAAACAGATGACATCACAAATCCCCAAGGCGAGTCCAAGGGTGTTGTTGGTTGTGAACCCTGACCTTCCCATCACTGTACGGGAAGAGGTGACTCCATCCAGCATTTGCAGCACGCCCTCTGCATATGCTGGAAGGATCACCCACAGTCCAGTTACAGATTTGGCTAATGAAGGTGTGAATGTTGTGCACTGGGAGGAGGATATTGATGTAGCTGGCGCTGAGGAGGATGTTGATGATTATGATGCAGACAGATACCAAATTGCATTTCTCAATTTCTATTTATATTCTAGATTATATAACGGCTGAAAAGTTTTCTGTTTTACTCCTAGTGGAGAGGGGATCTGATGCAGACAGATACCAAACTGCCTTTGTCCATTTCTTTGTATATTTGAATTGCTAGTTCTACAGTCTATGCAGGCTGCTTTATTTATATTCAACTACAAGTGTAGGGCGGGGGGGGGGGGCATAGATAGCCACCAAAGTAACGTGGTCCATTTAATTTCACTTTCTAGCTCCACAGTCTGTGCAGCCTGCTTTTTTTTATCTTCAAAGTATTTATATTTACAAGCCTTGCAATCTAAATTAACTAGAGGTAGTGACGTGGTAGAACTCCAAAAGGCAGTTTGGAAGCCCCTGTACAAACTGGCTCTATTTTTTAACTGAGTTGTCCCCCCTCCAGTGTGTACTCGGAAAGAGTTTTTAGTGCAGCGGGGAACCTGGTCAGTGAGCGGCGAAGGAGGTTGCTTCCTCACAACGTTGAAAAAATGATGTTTATAAAAATGAATAATCAATTCCTCAATGAAGTACAGCACTGCCCTCCAGACAGTACAGAGGGACTGTGGTTGTGGAGTCCAGCGGGGACGAATTGATAATGTGTGAGGAGGAGGAAGTACACACTGTAGGGGGAGAGGAATCAGAGGTTGAGGATAAGGACGACATCTTTCCTCAGTAGAGCCTGTTTAGTTTGTACAGGGAGAGATGAATTGTTTTATTGGTGTGGGGGCCCAAACAAACCAATCATTTCAGCCACAGTTGTTTGGTAGGCCCTGTCGCTGAAATGATTGGTTTGTTAAAGTGTGCATGTCCTATTTCAACAACATAAGGGTGGGTGGGAGGGCCCAAGGACAATTCCATCTTGCAACTTTTTTTTTGGCATTATGTGACCATTCAACAGTCGTTTGCCATGTTCAAAAAGTAAAAGAAAATGCCAACAAATTCAATAAATTAAATCAAAAGTTAAATGCCCTGTCATTATTTAAAACAAGAGGTTTTGACGTGCTAGAATTAGTGTAGTGTTAAGATGTTATAAACACTACACTTGGAAATTGGAGGAGGTAATGTGGCCCCGGTATCAAATTGGGTACCGGGGCCACCCCACTATGCAGTCCAGATACTTGTTTGGTGGAATTCCGACACGTGGAGGGTTTTTAAATTATATTGTGGCCTCGGTACCAAATTGTGTACCGGGGCCACCACACTACGCAGTCAAGATACTTGTTTGGTGGAATTCAGACCAGTTGAGGGTTTTATTATTATATTGTGTGGACCACTCTATCTATACCACACTACAACTCTATACCACTCTATTTCCTACTTTAATTCTATTTAATTCTATTTCCTACTTTAATTCTATTACTAATTAATTACCATAAAGAGGAACAAAAAAAACCAATTTTACCAAAAGTATAATATGACTTAGACTTACAAACACTACACTTGAAAGATCGTGCCTTTAAATGAAAAAGTCAGTCTTCATTGCACGACTATGTGCAAGTGCAACAGGGACATTTTTTTGGGTTTACAAAGTCAAACAATAACACTACGACCCTGTCTGTCTGGGGTCTGTCAATGACGAATTGTCTGGAGCATGTTTTGAGGAGGTATTGTGGCCCCGGTATCAAATTGGGTACCGGGGCCACCCCACTATGCAGTCCAGATACTTGTTTGGTGGAATTCCGACACGTGGAGGGTTTTTTAATTATATTGTGGCCTCGGTACCAAATTGTGTACCGGGGCCACCACACTACGCAGTCAAGATACTTGTTTGGTGGAATTCAGACCAGTTGAGGGTTTTATTATTATATTGTGTGGACCACTCTATCTATACCACACTACAACTCTATACCACTCTATTTCCTACTTTAATTCTATTTAATTCTATTTCCTACTTTAATTCTATTACTAATTAATTAACATAAAGAGGAACAAAAAAAACCAATTTTACCAAAAGTATAATATGACTTAGACTTACAAACACTACACTTGAAAGATCGTGCCTTTAAATGAAAAAGTAAGTCTTCATTGCACGACTATGTGCAACAGGGACAGTTTTTTTCTTTACAAAGTCAACTAATAACACTTGGACCCTGTCTGTCTTTAACATACTTAATGGGATCTCAATGACGAATTGTCTGTAGCATGTTTGGAGGAGGTATTGTGGCCCCGGTATCAAGTTGGGTACCGGGGCCACCCCACTACGCAGTCCAGATACTTGTTTGGTGGAATTCTGACACGTGGAGGGTGTATTTATTTTATTGTGGCCCCGGTATCAAGTTGGGTACCGGGGCCACCCCACTACGCAGTCCAGATACTTGTTTGGTGGAATTCTGACACGTGGAGGGTTTTTTAATTATATTGTGGCCTCGGTACCAAATTGTGTACCGGGGCCACCACACTACGCAGTCAAGATAGATAGATGCGTATCATAGATAAAGTACATTCAGTGGTGTGGGGCAAATTGAAAAATATTCAAAATGCACTGACATTATCAAAAACAAGAGGTTGTCACACGCTAAAACTCCAACATGTATATGATGGAGAGGATGGAGGAGCAGCCGTATGTGTAGTGTAATGCAGACCTGTTGAAGGTTTTTTATATATTTTATTGTGGTGCCCAGTGCCCACTCCTCTACGCAGTCCAGGTACATTTATTGGTGCGATTCATAAAAGTTCAGGGTTTTTAATATATTGTGGTGACCCACTCCTCTACGCAGTCCAGGTACAATTATTGGTGCGAATCATAAAAGTTCAGGGTTTTTAATATATTGTGGTGACCCACTCCTCTACGCAGTCCAGGTACATTTATTGGTGCGATTCATAAAAGTTCAGGGTTTTTAATATATTGTGGTGACCCACTCCTCTACGCAGTCCAGGTACATTTATTGGTGCGAATCAAACAAGTTGATGGTTTTCTTATTATATATATTGTGGTGACCCACTCCTCTACGCAGTCCAGGTACAATTATTGGTGCGAATCATAAAAGTTCAGGGTTTTTAATATATTGTGGTGACCCACTCCTCTACGCAGTCCAGGTACATTTATTGGTGCGATTCATAAAAGTTCAGGGTTTTTAATATATTGTGGTGACCCACTCCTCTACGCAGTCCAGGTACATTTATTGGTGCGAATCAAACAAGTTGATGGTTTTCTTATTATATATATTGTGGTGACCCACTCCTCTACGCAGTCCAGGTACATTTATTGGTGCGATTCATAAAAGTTCAGGGTTTTTAAGATATTGTGGTGACCCACTCCTCTACGCAGTCCAGGTACAATTATTGGTGCGATTCATAAAAGTTCAGGGTTTTTAATATATTGTGGTGACCCACTCCTCTACGCAGTCCAGGTACATTTATTGGTGCGAATCAAACAAGTTGATGGTTTTCTTATTATATATATTGTGGTGACCCACTCCTCTACGCAGTCCAGGTACAATTATTGGTGCGAATCATAAAAGTTCAGGGTTTTTAATATATTGTGGTGACCCACTCCTCTACGCAGTCCAGGTACATTTATTGGTGCGATTCATAAAAGTTCAGGGTTTTTAATATATTGTGGTGACCCACTCCTCTACGCAGTCCAGGTACATTTATTGGTGCGAATCAAACAAGTTGATGGTTTTCTTATTATATATATTGTGGTGACCCACTCCTCTACGCAGTCCAGGTACATTTATTGGTGCGATTCATAAAAGTTCAGGGTTTTTAAGATATTGTGGTGACCCACTCCTCTACGCAGTCCAGGTACAATTATTGGTGCGATTCATAAAAGTTCAGGGTTTTTAATATATTGTGGTGACCCACTCCTCTACGCAGTCCAGGTACATTTATTGGTGCGATTCATAAAAGTTCAGGGTTTTTAATATATTGTGGTGACCCACTCCTCTACGCAGTCCAGGTACATTTATTGGTGCGATTCATAAAAGTTCAGGGTTTTTAATATATTGTGGTGACCCACTCCTCTACGCAGTCCAGGTACATTTATTGGTGCGATTCATAAAAGTTCAGGGTTTTTAATATATTGTGGTGACCCACTCCTCTACGCAGTCCAGGTACAATTATTGGTGCGAATCATAAAAGTTCAGGGTTTTTAAGATATTGTGGTGACCCACTCCTCTACGCAGTCCAGAAAGATACCTTTTTGCAACGTTTTGGACTAATAACTATATTGTGAGGTGTTCAGAATACACTGTAAATTAGTGGAAATGCTTGTTATTGAATGTTATTGAGGTTAATAATAGCCTAGGAGTAAAAATAAGCCCAAAAACTTGATTTTTAAACTTTTTATGTTTTTTTCAAAAAAAATCCGAATCCAATACCTTAAATGCGAACCAAGACCTTTCGTCAAGTGTTTTGCGAGACAAATCCGAACCTCAAAAATAACGAAAATCCGGATCCAAAACACAAAACACGAGACCTCAAAAGTCGCCGGTGCACATCCCTAGTCACAATACATAAAAAAAAATCAAACATGTCTTTTTAGCAATCCCTATGCACTATTCCCAATGCAGAAATATTCACTTTGCACTGAATGACTGCACATTCAAGGAGTAAGAAAAACGTTGTTAATCATTAATAAAGAAGAACTTTACCTAAAACGACATTTTCAGTTTTAAATAGAATTCAACAAGTTAATTAAAAAAAAATGTACAATGCTCTAATATATTAAAGAAAATGCATTTCTGTATCTTGCATTTAATTATTAATGTATTCTAGGAATTGAAACCTCCCAAAACTGTATTTTACTGTTCTAAAGATTTCCGTAATAAGGGTGAGAAATGTAATCAGTAACCTTTCTGTGACTACAATGTAAGGGCCTTATTTATCAAGACATGCATTCTGAGCCCAACCCGTGTTCAGTATTATTCGCACGTATCTAGGCTTTGCGTACTCCTGAATCCATCAAGGAACGGATCTCAAGATACATAGCTAGATGAATGTGGTAGCAAAGCATTTACGTAACGTGAAAATTGGCGTGGCATACCAATGAGTCTGACTACGGAGGTTTCACATAACTGACTACACGGCATACGTACGTTTGAGTGCACTAGGCATTTGGATTGCCTGCTTGTTATACATAGGATGTCTGAGCTTTACTTCGCAGGGGAGCTCTTAGGAGCTTATTTTTCATCATCTACCAGGGTTTTGGGTTTATTTTCATTCCGCAATGTATTTCAGATGAAAGACCCTTCATGTAGATGACCAATAAACATGGTGGCTTATCTGCCACACCTTTCCTGCAAAGGGAAAGGTAAAATCCCAGAGAATTTGCAGGTACAGCCTGCAGACAGGTTTAAATTCCCACTTAGTCTTTCCCACAACACACAAACACACAGGTGCACAACATGGGTGTGATTGCTGTGGTGTGTGTGTGTGTGTGTGTATAAAAGGAAAGTGGCAAATCAGCCCTGGCATTTATAGTCCACAGGCCCACCTCAGTTCCAGCAGGAAAGAAACCGAGGTGGGCCTGCGCGGCGGCACAGAAAAAGGCGTGACCACATTATGTTGTGAGTGTGGCCAACATGGGGCAATGATACATTCATTAAAATAAAACATTACATTTATCACGCCACCCCCGAGGCACATTATGACAACCCCAGCCCACTGTACTTATCTATGCTTCTGGTGCTGCTGACATCCATCAGGGTGGAAACTTCCTGTAGAGTGAGCAGGGAAGCTCTTAGTCTCACAAGATTACCAAATCATGTGAGACTTAGAGCTCCTCGGCTTGCTCTGCAGGCTGTGTCCTATCCAGACACTTGGAGCGGCTATCCACTCCCTTCTGCTAACCAGAGCTAGATTAACGCTTGGGGGGGCCTGGGGTATTTAAGACAGGGAGCCCCTATTATGTAACATGGCTATCATTTTAGACAAATGTTAGACAAATACACAGGCAATACTGTGTGCAATACTGTTAGTTGCACGCAGCTCTGCCTTCACAAGCAGTACAGTGTGAAGCGGGACATACCTCCCAACTGTCTTTGTATTCGGCCCAATTCTCACTAAATGAGACAGTCACCAAAATTTGGGACTTCCCCACCAGATTCAGGACAGTTGGCAGACTGTCCTGCTCTCTCCTACCTGTCTTGTTAGTTTCACCACCTCTGGCTCCTGGTGTCTTTAGTTCAGTTGCTGCTTGTCTGGATACTGGAATGCTGGAGGCCCTATTTGGAAAAAAATGGGTACATGCAATTTAGAAAACTCCAACCAGCCCTGGTGTTTAATCAATACAACCCATGTTTTATAATTAGGCCTCCCTCCAGCCCCAACATTAAAATACTAGTATTCACATTTAATATAAATAGCTGCTGCTGCTGATAAATAAACCTATTTCCCTCCCTCCAAACAACCCCAGCAATAAATTGACTGCTCGAACCAGCCCTACTGGAATTTGCCAGAAGTGCCAGATGGCCAGTCCGACCCTGACAGTGGCTTAGTGGTTAGCACTTTTGCCTCACAATACTGGGGTAATGAGTTTGATTCCCGACCATGGCCTAATCTATGTGGAGTTTGTAGGTTCTCCCCGTGTTTGCGTGGGTTTCCTCCAGGTGCTCCGGTTTTCTCTCACACTCCAAAAACATACTAGTAGCTGCTATCAAATTGACCCTAGTCTCTCTCTCTCTCTCTCTCTCTCTCTGTGTGTGTGTGTGTGTGTTAGGAAATTTACACTGTAAGCTCCAATGGGGCAGGGACTGATGTGAGTGAATTCTCTGTACAGCGCTGTGGAATTAGTAGCGCTATATAAATAGCTGCTGCTGATAATGGGAACTGGTGGGCGGGGCTTCCAATGCTGACAAGTGGCTGGACAATAGGCAGGGTTTGTGGACATAGATAGC
The DNA here is from genome assembly GCF_038048845.1 of Mixophyes fleayi. Classification (NCBI taxonomy): domain Eukaryota; kingdom Metazoa; phylum Chordata; class Amphibia; order Anura; family Limnodynastidae; genus Mixophyes; species Mixophyes fleayi. The sequence goes on along the minus strand of NC_134404.1, from coordinate 163,271,217 downwards.
TTATCAGTTACCCGTGGAATCTGTACTGTTTATGTTATGCTGTATATGCTGTTTTATGCTGAAATAAAACAGCTACTGCTTAAGAAGCCTGGATTGAGGCGTCTCTCATTTGGTGATTTCTACAAAGTGGTGTCATCATGGGATCTTAAAAGGAAAGCCAAAAACACAGCTGTCCACCCAGCCATCTAGACAACAAAAGGTAAGTTTGATTTACAGAAAATAAAAGTTTTGTGTGTTTTCTCTTTTTCCCTACCATTTGTTTTTTCCCTCCTTGGAGGTAAAATGTAGCAAGGTGCTGCTAGTTAAAAGATTAGAAAAAGTTTTTTTTTATGGCGTGCATATCCTTCTCTGTTTTTTTTTTACTGCTTGTTTTGTTCCTCCCTGGATGTAAAATGTAGCAGCTGCTGTTAGCTAAGACATTACTGCTTAAGCTGACATTTAAAAAAACAAAAGTGGGTTTTCCTTTTGTTGTTGTTTTAACCATTTAATTGTTAGTGTATTTAACATACACTGTGCATGTTTACTAAATCCTCCAAGCGTTAGCTAATGTGGCAGCCACACAGCAGGCCCAGCAAATGTTAGCCGTCGACGAGGCTCAGGTTGAAACTAACAGATTGTTGCAGTCAGCTCAGATAAAGTGAGCACGAACTTGCTGTGTTACAATAGATGACCTCCTCAGATGACATTGAGGCATTTTTATTATTGTTTGAAAGCATTGAGACACGTCTTAAGTGGCCAACAGGTTAATGGGTAGAGAAACTGGCTCCTTATTTGATGGGTGAAGCCCAGCAGGCCTATATGGATGTGCCCGAGGATCAGGCAGCGGACTTTAAGTATCTAAAGGCCGCCATTTTGGCATGTATAGGGGTGACAGGGCCCGAGAAGCCTACTGTCAGTGAAAGTCCTGTGCATTCACGGGGTCACCAAAGAATATGACCTTGTCAATCTTCCCATTACTGTAAAGGGACGAACAGTGCAAGTGGTAGCAGCAGTAATTCCAAGGCTGCCATACCCCCTTATTCTGTGGCGAGACTTTCCCCTGTTTCGAGCAATTATAGCCGACCGGATCGGTCAGGACATGCCGGCAACTGAGTCACTGGCCGGTCCTCCAACCCTACTTGATCCTGTCTTTCATACTCCAGAACTGGAGATAGAGACCAAGAAGCTTCAATACCTGGAGCCTGAATACCAGGTTTTGGCTGCAACTAGGTTGCATTCCAGAACATGGTTAGAGAAAAGTTCTAGCTGGAGAAAGTCAGGAGGTAACAGAAGCCCTGTCTGAGGGTGAAGATTGGTCTCCAATATCCAGGACTGTGTCACTCCAGGACTTTACAAGAGACCAACTTAATGATAGTGCTTTGGAAAATGCTTATAAATATGTGGTGGAAGTGAATGGAATGTGGAAGGCTGAGAGACCAGCCAGGGCAGAACCTTATTTTATAATAAAAGGGGATCTGTTATATATGGTAGCAGTGGTATAGGAGAAAATAGTTCATCAACTCTGCCCATATACACCTTTTGGGGGGGCATCTAGGAAAGGAAAAGACTCTAAATCGAGTGCTCCTGAAGTTTTACTGGCCGGGAATCCGTATGGCAGTCAAAAGATACTGTCAAGCCTGCCAGCGGACAGCCCCTAAACCAGACTATCGAGCTCCCCTGGTACCTCTCCCTATAATTCCAGTACCATTCGAGCGAATTGGCATGGACTTAGTGAGTCCCTTGGAGTAGTCTGCCAAGCTGAATAAAGTGTCTAGGTTTGACACCTATCCAAACCCCAGGTGGATAAGGTAGTGGCTGTGAGGAATTGTCCTAAACCAGAGAGAAAGTCACAACTAGGGACTTTCCTGGGATTGATTGGATACTACAGACACTTTATCCAAAACTTTGCTACACGAGCCACCCCACTGACCGAGTTTCTTAAAAAGAATAACCCAGACAAATTAAATTGGTCTGAGTCTTCGGAAGCTGTCTGGAAATACTTGAAGGAAGCCTTGTGCACTGCACCAGTCCTACAAGCACCCAACTTTAGGGAGAGGTTCTTTCTCCAGACAGATGCTACCGGGACGGTTCTGGGGACAGTATTGTCCCAGAGGATGAAGGATGAGGAGAGACCAGTTCTTTTCCTCAGCCATAAACTCCTCCCAAGAGAAAAGAGGTATGCCACGGTCGAACAGGATTGTTTGGCCATTAAGTGGGCAGTGGAGGCACTCCGGTATCTGCTGGGTAGAGAGTTCACCCTGGTTACCGATCATGCCCCATTACAGTGGATGCACACCAATAAGGAGGTAAATGCCAAGGTCACACGGTAGTTCCTGGATTTACAGCCCTTTAGCTTTTAGGTGGAACAAAGGCCAGGGGCTCTGCATAATAATGCTGATGCCCTGTCACGGAGAGATGCGCCCCCCAGGTCAGCTGATTTGCCTGATTAGGTGAAGCCCGAGAAGGGGGAGGTAACAAAAAGGAAGTTTATGCCAAGAAAAGTATCCGAAAAGCTAAGGGGATGGGTATGTGGCAAATAACCCTCTTTGCCACACCTTTCCAGCATAGGGAAAGGTAAAATCTCAGAGAGTTTGCAGGTACAGCCTTCAGACAGGATTAAATTCCTATTTAGTCTTTCCCACAGCACACAGACACACATGTGCGCAACATAGGTGTGATTGCTGTGGTGTGTGTATGTGTATAAAAGGATTGTGGGAACTGGTGGGCCGGGCATCCGATGCAGACAAGTGGCCGGACAATAGGCAGGGATAGTGGGCAGAGTTAGCCTGTCAGCAAGCCGTGGAATCTGTACTGTTTATGTTATGCTGTTTTATGCTGAAATAAAACAGCTACTGCTTAAGAAGCCTGGATTGAGGCGTCTCTTATTTGCTGATTTCTACTATATACATATATATATATATATATATATATATATATATACATATAAATAAATATATATATGAGTTGTTCACTGACCCCCAGTTCTAAAATCACATAATTTGGCTCTTTTATATTCCTACATTGTTATTAACCTCATTAACATTCAATTTCAGTAATTTCCAGTCAACTTTGACTACTTTACAGGTCACAATTTTATTTTTATCCAGTTTAGGCTAAAGACAGAAGCAAGCTGGCTGGTTACTAAGCGACAGAGCAACGACAGAAATACACGGCAGTTTATATCACATCTCGGAAAGATTGCCACACAGCAGTGGCAGAAAAGAAAAGTGGTGCAAGATGGTGTTGTCCTTCAGCCCTCCCACCCACCTTTATGTTGGATTGCCATAATATGATTGATGGGCAGGAAACTAGACAAGGTTATAAAGTTGACAATATAATGACATCAACAGTAGTATTAGGGCAACAATTGAAATGTAGACAGTATTTATTAGGTTTACAATTCAAATGTAGACAGTATTAACCCTAACGCTATCCATGTCCCTATCTATAGACCTGTCCCTAAACCTGTTCTTATCCCTATCACTGTCCCTATCCCTGGCCCTAGACTTGTTACTAGATCTGTTCTTAACCATATCCCTAGCCCTATAATAATTCTGTCCACATTTCAATAATCTACCTAATCATACTGTCCACCATGTGAATTGGCGAGCTAATAATACTGTTTCTGTGTGAGCAATGGCACTGGAGACTAAAGAGTGACAAGGACACTGTCACAAACTCCTGTTTCTGTATGGGCAATGGCACAGAGCAATGTCACTGGAGACTGACAAGAACACTGTCATCCCTCCTGTTTCTGTATGAGCAATGGCACCAAGCAATATCACTGGAGACTACAAAGTGAAAAGAACACTGCCACCCCTCCTGTTTCTCTATGAGCAATGGCACAGAGAAATGTCATGATAGAGTGACAAGAACAATTCCACCCCTTCTTTTTCTGTGTGAGCAATGGCAATGAGAATGGAGAGTGACAAGAGCACTGCCACCCCTCCTGTTTCTGTGTGAGCAATGGCACTGAGCAATGTCATTTTAGACTGGAGAGTGACAAGAACACTGCCACTCCTGTTTTTGTGTGAGTAATGACACTGAGTAATGTCACTGGAGACTGGCAAGAACAATGCCACTCCTATTGTCTCTGTGTGAACAATTGCACTGACACTGGAGACTGTCAACAACACTGCCATCCCCTCTGTTTTCTATGTGAGATATGGCACTCGCAATGTGACTGGAGAGTGACAAGGACACTGCCACCCCTCCTGTTTCTGTATGAGCAGTGGCACAGAACAATGTCACTGGAGACTTATAAGAACACTACCACCCCTCGTGTTTCTGTATGAACACAGAGCAAAGTCACTGAAGACTTCTAAGAACACTACCACCCCCTCTTTCTGTATGAGCAATAGCATATAACAATGCCACTGGAGACTGATAAGAAAACCACTGCCTTCCCTCCTGTTCAGTGTGAGCAGTGGCACAAAGCAATCTCACTGGAGACTGCCAAGAGCACTGCCACCCCTCCTCTTTCTGTTTTAGCTATGGCGCTGGCCAAATGCACTGGACACTGTCAAGAATGCTGCTATCCCTTCTGTGTCTGTCTGTGAAATGGCACCGGATCTCCGTGGAGGGCAGTACTTATAGAGTCCAAAACTTGTGAGATCCAACGATGCAGCAATGTTTGTTTTGCCCCGTTTTCAGTTCCGAGGGCGCGGATCTGCTAAGTATACACACACACACACACACATATATATATACATATATATATATATATATATATATATATATATATATATATATAAAATCAGATGCGATTAATAGAATATTTACCTCTTGCAATCTTAACCCTCAAGTCTGCGAGAAGTTTTGGCTGCCTCTTCCTCAACTCACTCCAGTGCCTCTGGAGTTGCATTATTTGTGGTGGAGATACAGCTGCAGACGTCTGCGAACTGCCATGTAGGCACGCAGCTTCTCTTCATTTGTTATGTACTGAGCAGCAGATCTGAAACAATTGTCAATTATTGCCGTTATACCCACAGCTCAGAACTGGCGCATGTGTCATCTCTCATGTTTGCAAAGCATGTTCCCTCCTTGACCCTCTTCAATCTGGCTTCCACCCCTCCACATCACTGCAACCGCCCTGGCCAAAGTCACTAATGACCTCCTCTTGGCTAAATATTGGGGTCACTTCTCCCTTTTCATCCTCTTGGACCTCTCCACGGACTTTGACACTGTGGACCACCCACAAATGTTGCAGACTCTTCTTTCACTTGGCCTCTCTGGCTCTGTCCTCACTTAGTTCTCCTCTTACCTCTCAAACCACTCCCGACTCATCCTCACCCCCCTTCGTCCTCCCCGTAGGAGTCCTTCAGGGCTCTGTTCTTGTCCCTCTACTCTTTTCACTGTATACCATCTCCCTGGGTGATCTTCATTCGGTCTCCACAATCACCTTTATGCTGATGACATTCCACTTATATTTCTTCTCCTGGCCTTTCCCCCTACCTCCACTCTCATGTCTTTGACTGTCTTTCTGCCACCCCCTCTTGGATGTCCTCACGTTTTCTTAAAATCAACATTGCAAAAACTGAAACTCCTTAATTTCCCTCCTTCTAAATCTTCATCCCACCATGCTCTCTCCATCACTGTTAACAATACCACCATCTCTTCTGTTACCCAACTCCGCTGCCTGGGTGTCACCATCAATTCCTCCCTCTCTTTTGCGTCCATATTCAATCTCTTGCCCAATCCTGTCGCTTACAGCTACGTAACATCGCCCATATCCTGCCCTACCTCTCTCAGGATACCACCAAAACCATTATACATGCACTCATTTGCCATCTTAATTGCTGCAACCTTCTCCTCACTGGCCTTCCCCGTTCCCACCTCACCCCCCTTCATTCTATAATCAATGCGACTGTGAGATTTATCTTCCTTTAACACTGCTCTTCCTCTGCCTTTCCTCTCTGACTTGCTGTACACTGGCTCCATTTCCTCTACAGAATCGTCTGGCTCCATTTCCCTCCTTTACTCTCCTTTACACTCCTTACCCTCACCTACAAGACCCTCTCCAACTCCAATGTCTCTTATATCTTCAACCTCCTCTCCATTCATGCTCCCGACCACTCCCTGCAATCAGCCAATAACCGTCGCCTCTCATCCATTCTTATCACCTCATCCCACACCAGAATTCAAGATTTCTCCCAGGCTGCCCCAGTCTGTTCCTCAAAGCCTACCAGTCATCTACGTAACAGTCTCCACGCTTGTTCTCCTTACCTCCCTCTTCCCTGTATGCGCTCCTCTGCACCTGTTCCCCTCATCTGACTCCCTCTTGTGCCTGCGGTCCTTTTAGCATGTAACATTTTATGAATAGGGCCCTCTTCCCTCCTGTCTCTACTCCAGTTCTCCTCCTCCATCCACACTTTACATTTATGCATAATTTCAAAATTTACTTACAGGATAATTATTTTGTATAATATAGGCATTAGTGATAAAACAGAAGAAAAAAAGTTTTTTTTTATAACCCCCACCCATAAAAAAAACATTTATTAGGATGTTCCTAATGTCTTCTGAACATAAAATACATTTTTACAGTTGCTCGTGATTGCAGACACATGCATACGATACTGACATCACTAGGACTCAGGACATAGACTAGCCGTATAGCTGGTGCAAGAGATACAGCAGAAACACAAGTAACTTTGACGTGCACAGGGCTTGATCCGGCCGTGGCTGCATGTGCTCGTGTTTGGCATGCCCCTATAGTACATTGACTATGGAAAAACACCCAGTTCACTAACAGACATCGTAGGCTGTAGTAAGTGCCCTTTGCGCTTGCAAGCGCACAGAACAGGGGGTAAATGTATCAATATGCGAGTTCTTCAACACCCGCGTGTTCAGCCTCTTCCGCGATTAAATTTCAAGCGGCGCTGCATTGTAAAGGGAACTTAACCCTTTACAATGCAGCGCCGCTTGAAATTTAATCGCGGAAGAGGCTGAACACGCGGGTGTTGAAGAACCCGCATATTGATACATTTACCCCCAGGTGTCCGTTCATGGATGTTTCTGTCAGTTCTGGGCATGCGCAGAGTGATTTTACATACGATACACTCAAAATCGGCAGATACGTGCCTTGATGAATCAGGCACTAAGTATTATTTTTCTGAAATGGTTTCAAGGGATTTAAGATTAAACATCACTATACAGTGTAATATATAGGTAAAATACGAGAAAATATGTATATGCTGAATAGATATTTAATTTATTTTTGATTTCGGCAAAAACCAAGATGTGAATATTGTCTGCCCTAGTACAAAATATGAGTTCATTCTGTTTGGCAAATAAAAACAGCTAGAGAAATCCAAGGCCACTGAGCAATGACCATTTCAGACATTAATAATTGACTCCTAAGGGGAAATTTACTAAAGTACGGTTTTGTGAAACCTCTGTTTTTTAGTGTTTTTATGGAACCGGTTTCCACTGCACCACTTTCAAAATTAGCATTCTGATTTTTTGTATGCAAAAAATACAAAGTGCTACATTTATCAATGTACGCTCTGCTCTGTCAAAGGCCACAAAAAAGTGATGGTTAGGAGAAGCTAAATAGCTCAAAGGTTTGTTCATGCCCTCTCTAAAAAATTGGGACAGATACTAAGTAGCATGGTCTGTTGCTAAAGGAGAAGGGTTTTGTCCTGTTACTAATGCCAGTTTCCACTAAATCACATCCGGCTTGGGATAAACCATATGCGATTTAAGGGTTTTATCACCACTGGATTTGCAGCCTCGAAACTGCTGGAATTATAGTAATTCCAGCGGCTTGGATGGTAAAATTGTCAGCAAAGTGTGGCAGTTCCAAAACCGCTGATAAGATTAATTTTTGGTAAATTTTCCCGTAGACTCTTGTTTATATTACTATTCTTGTATATGTAAAATAATTAACATTGTGGCACTCATTGATTTTTAGCAAAGTGAAAAGATGAAAGCCCCTGGGACAGAGTGCTTAGATGTCAATATTTTAGGCCAATTTTCAGACACACTTTACTTCTGTTTGAACATATCTATACACTTCACATAAAAAGGTAAGTCATGCACAGGGTACAAGACCCTACAATATAATAGGTCTGCTGCACATATTCCAGACATATTTTTTGTTGTATTTTAAACATTTATTTCAACAAATCTTAATATAATACAAAATTATTTTCTCAGTGTAAATTCTTGCATTCTAATGAAACTGTGACTCTGTGTGAGTATTTGTTTTATCCATGAAATGTTTGTATAGTCAGACAACATTTATTATGGTGGCTTTGTTACCTTTATAGTATAGTCATTTTTATGTCATATTTGTAAAACTAGTCAGTATACTTTTTGTTCTGTCATCAGAACTTTTACCATAGATGAATTTGATAAAATAGACTAGTAATACATCTGGACGGACACTCCATGTATATTTATAGAGGTCACTCTACATAGTACTTCAGCTTTAACCAACAAATTGTAGCTTAACTCCTGTTCCTTTCATTAGAGGTTACTGGCGTATCATTTTCTTTTGCCTAGTCATTGTCATTTTCCTGCCTTTTCTTATGTGTACTCTCATCAGATCTCTGTGTCAACAGCTTAAACAATATTGTTTTACAGTCATGACGTATAATTGAAAGCAGTATAGAGTTTCCTCTTCAGAAAAATGCCACAGAAGTAAAAACAGACTACAAGGGATAGCTGTAATACAGAGGATAGAAATAGGTTAGGAACAACTTTCCTCTATTTAGTGCAACAACAAACAAAATTTATCAATGAAACATGCATATAAGTAGATTAATTTAAAAATAAAAGATTAAGGGTGATACCTTTACTATCCAAACCAACAGAAAATAGTTTCAAGATTTTATGGCTTGAAAGGTGTTTACCTTACAACCGTGAAATATTGCAATGGCACCTATGCTTGTAACAATGGTACAAATTATTGATATGCAGTGGAAGAAGACCCTTTACAATTAAAGAACAATATGTGGACATTCTTTAGTACACAAACAATCTTTTTATCTTAAATATACTTTCTTTTCTAACTGGTTACATTTTTTCTGCCTTTACCCTTCCTTGGCTGGCAGCCAGTGGCAAAACTATTATCGGTGCGGCGTGGATAGGGCCTGTAGTTATGGGGGCCTGTTGATGCTGAGTCTGTTACCGAAGCCCTCTGCTCTTGTGAACATGCATGGAGACTGGCTCATGTGCAGTGAATCCCCGATTAGGATTAGAGTTCCATTCTCAGCATTGCCATCTGCCAGAAGAAAATGTGGTTATTGGGTCATAATGTGTCCCAAGCATTACTATTACATTGCAAATAGTACATTTATAAAGCAGCAATACTGAGATCAGTGACATGGCTCCTGACCTTGCAGGTCATTAGCTTTGTCCTCACACACCTACTTATTGGTATTATCATTGTCTAGACTCGTATGTATTTAATTTCAATATTGTAATGCCTCAGCTTCAGTCAGAAGAAGATATTGGTGGACACCCTGCTTCAATTTATGCACCAACAGGCAAGTTTGCTGTGAAAAACTGTTCAGGGTGTTTTTTACTCACACTTTTAGACCCAAATATGGTTGATTTTTTTTACCTATGGCCACATATTCCCAAGTTTTGTCTAAAGAAATTGGTGGACAGTCTGCATCTTTGTATTATGTGGGAAACAGACATTGTCTCATACCAGCAGTAGTCATGATCACATGCACAAGGGCAAGAATAAGTGTAGCAAATTAAGCTCTGCCAATGGAATTGGCAAAATAAATTTATTTAATTAACAGAAACCATTCTATGGGCTCCCAAAATGTTACATGCCTCCAAATCTGATTCCCCTTAAAAACTACCCCTTAATGAACCAAAATATGTACCCACCTACCAACTGACAAAACGTATAACATTAATCTTGAACTTACCCAACAGTAACCTTCCAACCAACTAATCAACTACCCAGATGACTGTGAAATAGCCCCTCCACTCCTTTTCCCCAGGACTGATGTAATTAGGGAAGGAAGAACAACATGTGCTTGTGAGTGCTTTAAACTTTTGAAAATACCAATTAGAAGATGCTGAAACTGAGAAGGCATAGGGAATACCTGCTACAAAATTGAAACATCCGTGAGGAATCACATGGCGCGCAACATATCCTTGTAAAAATATGTGTAATTTCTAATGCAAAGCAATAGTAAAAAGATTACTGAAGCTGAAACAAATCAGTGTCACAATGGACAATACACTTTTAAAAGCCTGCCCCAGCAATAGGATAGGAATAAAGAGAATATGGCCAGAGGTATACTTTTGATCACCGAGTGGCTTTACATCAATGGACGCTACACAATATACATAGAATATAAAATCCCAAATAATAATTCAAAAACACCTGTTTAGTGTTAAATTCCTTGTCAGTTGGTGATGTCCTCCGAACAAGGATTTCATAAACATCAAAGAATATAGGAAACAAAGAAAAACTGATAAATATAGTGTAGTATTTTTGTGGATTTTTTTTCCAAATAAATAATACCAAACGTGTAAAAAGAAAAAGATTTAAAGAGATATAGGAGTGTGTTGAATATCTACAACTCCCTTTATGCATGTGCTTACTTTAATGAACAAAAAAACCCAGAAGATCAATCACCGCATATGATTTAATCAATTGAGGAATTCCTCCTGTTTATCTAGCTCTGCAGCTGATCTTGGGGCCCAAAAAAAGAACCAGCTAAAATCATTTATACACGTGCAAGATCTGGTAGGCAGTTAGACTCAGTGATGTAAATTGAGAGATACCATACCTGTCTTTTTACTTTTGAACTTTTATACGGTTTAAATTTGATGAATAAGAGGTAATGCACTACATGCCTCCTCCTTTTATCTTGATATAAAACACACTTGAGAATATTAAAGTCATCATTGGGAACTTCATATATGTGGAAGACTACAGATTATTATTATTATTATTATCATCATTTATTTGTTAGGCGCCACAAGATTTCCGCAGCGCCGTACACAGTACAAACAGTAGACTATACAGGGTGAAACAGTACAGAACAATAAACAAAAATACTAATACTTCAGAAACTCCAGGCAGGCTGCTGCAATAAACAAGCAGCACAGAGTAGGAGAGAGACGGATGGAGCGAAGGAGGTTGTTCCAGTGAAGGGGGGCTGCACGGGAAAAGTCTTGGATTCTGGAGTGTGAAGAAGTGATAAGAGAGGAGGAGAGGCGGCGATCATTGGCTGAACGTAGGGAGTGGGCAGGAGTGTGTATGGAGAGGAGGTTAGAGATGTAGGGGGCAGTAGAATGGGAGAGAGCCTTGTATGTGGTGGTGAGGAGTTTGAAGAGGATTCTATAGGGGAAGGGAAGCCAGTGTAGGGCGAGGAAGAGAGGGGAGGCAGAGGAGGAGCAGCGTGAGAGGAAGATGAGTCTTGCAGCCGCATTGAGTATAGAGCGGAGGGGGAGAGATGGGAGTGGGGGAGGCCAGTGAGGAGAAGGTTGCAATAATCCAGGCGGGAGATGATGAGTGCATGGATGATGGTTTTGGTGGCATCCTGAGAGAAGAAGGGACGGATGCGGACGATGTTGCGTAGTTGGAATCGACAGGACTGGGCAAGGGAAAGAATGTGGGGGGCAAAAGAGAGAGAGGAGTCAAGGGTGATGCCAAGGCAGCGGAGTTGGGTGACAGAGGAGATGGTGGTGTTGTTGACGACAATAGAGAGGTCGTGATGGGATGGGAGTTTGGGCGGAGGAAAGACAATGAGTTCCGTTTTGGAGATATTGATTTTAAGAAAACGCGCAGACATCCAGGAGGAGATGGCGGAGAGGCAGTCAAATACCCGAGAGAGGAGGGTGGAGGAAAGATCGGGAGAAGAGATGTAGAGTTGAATGTCATCAGCATACAGGTGATACTGAAGACCAAAGGAGGAGATGAGAGCACCAAGTGAGGAAGTATAAAGTGAGAAGAGTAAAGGGCAGAGAACAGAGCCCTGCGGGACTCCTACAGGGAGAGGGTAGGGGGAGGAGGTAGAACCAGATGTGGATACAGAGAAGGAGCGGTTAGCAAGGTATGAGGTGAACCAAGCAAGGACAGAACCAGAGAAGCCAAGGGACAGAAGGGTTTGGAGCAGGAGGGGGTGGTCCACGGTGTCAAAGGCTGCGGAGAGGTCAAGGAGGATAAGTAGGGAGAAGTGACCCTTGGACTTGGCCGATAGGAGATCATTAGTAACCTTGGCCAGGGCAGTTTCAGTGAAGTGGAGGGGACGGTAGCCAGATTGGAGAGATCAGAGCGTGTTTGAAAGAGGAGGGGACTACACCAGAGGAGAGAGATAATTTGAAGAGGTGAGCGAGGTAAGAACAGGCAGTGGGAGAGAGAGAGCGAAGGAGGTGAGAGGGGATGGGATCGAGAGGGCAGGTAGAGGGTGGGGAGGAGAGAATAAGGGAGCGGACTTCTTCACCTGTAGTGGGGCAAAAGGAGCACCAGAGTTGGTTGTTGGGGGGAGGTGAGGCAATGAGGGTGGTGGGGGAAGGGGAGGAGGATATGTTCAGTCTGATGGCCTCAATTTTGGACAAGAAAAAGGTGGCGAAGTCAGAAGCGGTGAGGGAGGACGGGACAGAGGGGGGGGGTGAGAGAGTAGGGAGTTAAAGGTGGCAAAGAGGCGGCGGGGATGACTGAGAAGAAATGAGGGACTTGAAGAAGGTTTGTTTAGTGAGGGAGAGGGCAGAGCAGAAAGAGGAGAGGATGAATTTAAAGTGAAGGAAGTCAGCTAGGGAACGAGATTTTCTCCAGAGGCGTTCGGCAGTGTGAGAGCACTTTTGGAGGAAGCGGGTGAGTTTGGAGTGCCAAGGTTGGGGAATAAGGTGGCGTCTGCGGGTAGAGGAGGCCGGGGCGACTGCATCAATGGCAGTAGAGAGGGAGAGGTTGTAGAGAGAGGACGCCTGGTCAGGACAGGCCAGGGAGGGAAGGGGTGATAGGAGAGTTTCAATAGAGGAGGAGAAAGAGGTAGGGTCGATAGCATCAAGGTTGCGCCTAGTGAGGGTAGCTTTAGGCGGGGCGGGAGAAGGGGAGAAGTCGATATGCCCAGGGCTGCCGAGAGTGGGGGGGCGGGTACTAATTACCCGGCCCCTGGCATGCCAGTGGGCCTGGCCCGAGCCCTCACTGCCGACGATCTTTCGTTTTTGTTGTTTTTGTTAACCTAATTTAAAGAGGACCTGGCAGGAAACAAGAGCAGAGAGGACCTGGCAGGAAACAAGAAAACAGAAGATAGAAGACAGCAGAGAAAAAAAAAAGAGATGAAAGAAGCCAATACAAAGGTAAGTAAAGGAACAAAAAAAAGGGGAGAAAAGCAGAAAGGCACAGAGAAATGAAAAATGGGGGGGGGGGGGGGTTGGGAGGCACAGTGTGATGAAGAATTGGGGGGGAGGCACAGTGTGATGAAGATGTGGGGGGGGGGCAAAGTGTGATGAAGAAGTGGAGGGGAGGCACAGTGAGATGAAGTTGTGGAGGGGAAGCACAGTGAGATGAAGAAGTGGAGGTGGTGGGGGAGGCACAATGGATAGGATGCTTTAATTCTGCTTCCATGCAAACAACCAAGAAAAACGCAGTTCCCGAAAGATTCTTGTGTGAATTGCCAAGGCTTTTTTGCAAGAAAATACCCGTGAGTACACGTGAAGAAATGTAAACTAAACTAAACCTGGCAAAAACAGAGTCCAGTCTATGATCATCATCATCATCATCATCAGTTATTTATATAAATGATGATGATATGTGCCTTTTATGAGCCTGTTCCACCTGGCATCCAGAGAGGCTTTTGCAAGCCTTTGAATGACATCACCCAAATATTATTTACAATTAAAAACGATAGATGCATTGCATAGATGACAGCATCTTTATCACCAGGTCAGATAAGCTGTTGGTAAACATGACCACATATGTCAGAAACTAGGAAGGCTACTGACAAGATGGAATGAGCTGTTATTATCTGCTTCCTTAAAACTCTGCAGGAGTCAAAATAGACCATGCCTCAACTCTTACCTTTCACTGAAGATGTAAAAAATGCACTTGTATCTTGACGAGAAACAGCAGCCGTACCACAACAATTTATCAACTGAGCCTTTGCATAAAAACTGGGGCTTGCTTGCAAAGGTCACCCTGGCACAGATGATCTTATTCAATTAAAGAAGATAAGGGGAAGTTTCCAAGATACTTTTCTTTTTAGAGACACTTCAGGTCTTCATGTAGATGTTGCCCATGCATTTTCTGAGCTTGAGAAGCTTTGTTGCCACTTCACAAGGATTGAAATCTAAGGAACATGAAATAGGAAAGTTGGGACACAGCGACGTAAGCTAGGAACGATCCTGGACCTGAAGGCAGCAGTGTTTTAAACACAGAAAGCCGGCAAGATGGTGCAATGTCCGCCCAAACATTGTCCAAAAACAGTGATGGCTCCAGGGCATATAACAAACAGCAGTACTGCCAGCACTATGAGAAGCCCCTCTCATAAATAACCCGGCATATGGAGCATTTTCACCATAATGAGACTGAAGTAGACTGGGAAACGAAATTTCCTAAGCACTCGAAAGAAAGGTGCATGCAATTGACACATCCTTTTAATAGAGGTCTTTGCACACAATGCTGAGGTGATAAGTGCAGGATGCCGCGATTGTGAAGGGGAATGCAGTGGGGAATGACAGGTTCCACTGCCCGAAGAGCATTGCCTCTGACTTCCTGAAATTGATCTATGCCCCTGAAGCTCGGCAGAAGTTCTCACAGGTCTGGACGAGTGCTGTCACTGAACACTGGTCAATGCAGAAGACAGTGACATCATCCATGTAGAGAGAACACTTGGCTTCTAGACAGTCTGGGCCCGTTGTGGTGATGCCTCTCATCTCTGGATTCCATCTGATACAGATCGCAAAGAGCTATATACAACAAACAAAAAGAAAAGGTGAAAGAGGGCAGCGTTGTCTGACCTAAGACATGACTGAAAAGGAGTCAGTCTTCCAGCCATTCACCAACACCTAGCTGTAAATGACAAGGTACGTCAGGTTAGCATAAGAACAAAACATGTCAACCAAGCCAAAGGCCTTCTCCTGATCAAGACTGACCAGGGCTATGTGTGCATGGCGATCTTTGATGTAGGGTACCGTGTCTCTCAGCAGCACGAGAAGTCTGCAATCCTGCGACCAGGAATGCTACAAGTCTGATCCGGATGAACAATCTGCTCAATTACAACCTTTAGCCTGTTGGCCAGTACCTTGGCGACAATCTTGTAAACCACGTTAAGGAGAGAGATGGGCTGCCAATTTTTAAGGTCACATCTCTACCCCTTGCGCTTATACAGGATCGTGATCAGTCCCTCTCTCAGAGTAGGAGGCATTCTGCCCTCCACCACCATCTCCTCATACAACTGTAGCAGGTCCGGGCCAATGAGGTCCCAAAATGATTGATGCATCATGTAGATGCGACAGCATCTGTGACGAAACATGTGTGATAATACTTTAACCAGCCTGTCCCTCGTTTCTCACATAATGTGGATTATAGCAAGTACTTTTTATAGCCCTTGCTTTTGTTCCCCAGTCAACAGAGTACCACTGCAGTGTCTAATTACATGTGGATAAGGGAACATTGTAGCTCATTGTAAATATGTATATTGGTTATTGGCAGTGAAGTTGTTATTCACTGTCCTTAAAGTGAAGCCAGGGGGGTTATGGGTAGCGGTCAGGTTGCAAGATACTGGTGAGGTGGAAGGCTAATTAGAATCCATTGTTCTCACAAGATCACAAGACTACTCCAGATGTTTGGTCTACAATCTGGCAGGGGAGGTTCTGTGGAAGTACAGCTCATCTTCATTCCCCTCTCCAACCCCCCTAGTCCAGTACTTACCAATATTTAACAAGGAGAGGCCCAGGGTTTTGCCCAGAGAGGGGAAAGCACTATGAAAATTTGACTCCAGATATAAGGAGCCACTCCAGGGGGGGAAGGGGGGTGATATTCATTCTGGGATTTGATTCATGGAAGGTGCAGTGTAGCTGGTTTTGAGTTTTTGTTCTCTACCAAATACCAATGGACCACAGCTGCAGCTAAGAGAAGAACTCCATGGGTCTTTAAGTCAGGACATCCAGGTGAATGTAGTTCCTTAAGCTAGTGGGGTAAGGGACAGATGATGTGGTAAACCTGCCTGCCACTTATTTACTGTATGTACATAATAATCTTGTAATTGTTTTTATTAGAATAAATGTATTGCTTTACTTTCTAACTGCATTTGCCTGAGTGACTAATAAGAACCTTAGAAGGTACTGGGTAGGCTTCCCTGGTCTAGGAAGGCACCCATGGGTGGCCAGCCAGATTGAGGTGGGTAGAATTGGTCCAGAAAACCCGCTATCTTTACAGCATCTTTAACCAGGTTGGCTCAGATGTTGACAATCACGAGTACATCTGTCAATATCTTAAACAAATGGGAAGACTACTGTTACATACCAGAAGAGCAACCCCTTTGCAGAGAATGATAGACTTTACCATCCATCAAATTTTCTGTATGTAATATACACGGTAAAGTAGCTAGCTGGGTACGATGAGGAGACAGGTACATTTAAGACACCCTCACTCGCACTGAAGATTGGGCATTGGTTGCAAAAGATATCAAGCATTGTGGAGTGCCAAGCGATGTTGGAGGGCTGCACTCCTGTGGTTGAAAATGCATGCAACTTCTGGAAGAGCTAGCTATGAGGAAAGATGGAATGAGTTGATCTCGTTGGCATATTCCACTTCAAAGGAGTTGAAGTATAATATGACTCAGGTCGTACCTTTCTCTGAAGATGTGAAAAAGATGCATTTGTATCTCGATGAGAGACAGCAAGCATACCAAAGCAGTTTATCCACCGAGCCTACACTTAAACAACTGGGCATTGCTTGCAAAAGTCACCCTGGCACAGGTGATCTTTTTCAATCAAAGAGAGAATATGTTTCCAAGATGCTGTTGACTACCTTCTTTTTAAGAGATACTTCGGATCTCCACAAAGATGTTGCTCTAACGCTTTCCAGTTTGAGAGGAGGCTCTGCTGGTATTTCATGTGGATTGAAATCCATGGAGAATGAGGGAGAAAAGTTACAATCCTGACACCAGCAATGCAAGGAGCAATGGCACTTCTTGCGGAGAAGCTTGAAGAACGGGGAGTGGCACCCCAAAATGTCTATGTGTTTGCCAGACCAGCTGCCTTGTCACACTTCAGAGGCTTCGATTGCATACAGCTGTATGCCCGAGAATGTGGGGCTACATATCCCCACACACTTTAAAAGCATGGTGCCATTCTTTCAAATGTCCTCAACTTAAACAATGCAGAATTGGATCAGTTAGCAGACTTACTTGTGCATAACATTAAGGTGCATCAGTCTGCCAAGATCAGCAAACTTCTAATGGTTTTTGAGAGTGGTAGACTGGCTGAATTCAAAGGAACAAATTTGGACAAGATGGACATTGATTCAGACGGTAAGTTGGAAATGTTGTATCTAATATATGGTTTTGACTTTTAACTTGGTCATTTAAATATCAGTTTCTTTTTAGAACAAATTCTGCTACAGAGTGACAGGTTGGATGATGAGCAATCCCTTGTAACAGTGGGACAAGTGGTCAACCATTCGGTCGACACTTCAAAAGAGAGACGGTGTAGGGACCAGACAACATGGGACCAGTGCCCCACCAAGGCTTCCACAGATCGGTGTAGCACACAGTTTTGTTATGGGAAAACATTTTGCCTTCTCTGGTTCTCACAGATTTTGTAATGGACCACTCTGCTTCTTTTCATATCGTAAGAAAGGGAAAAGAAAACCAGGGACAGAGATGAGATCAAAGCTGTGGAGAAGCACATGATCAAATTTATCCAAACAGGCCGGGAACCCGCAAAGCATGATTGTATTGCAAACATCATGGCTGAACCGTCAGCACTAAAACATCGATACTGAACAACTGTGAAAATTCTACATAAAGAACAATATTAAAACTGTAAAGAGAAATAAAATTTGTTTAAATTATACGAAGTGGTTTTACATGACTGTAACCTCCCTGGCTTGGTGTATGTGTCTTTAGACGTCCAAAATACCTAAAACTTTCCCCACCTTGCAGTTTGACCAAAGTCAAACTGTAAATCTCAAGTGATAATCCTGGTGAGAAACTGCTTCAACACATAACCATATGATTGTCCTGTTGACAGATCATAAGGAAAGGGGTGTCCCTATATGCAGGGCCCCTGAGAGAGGGGGGGCGGGACAATTTACCCGGGCCCTCACTGCTGATTTTTCTATTTTTCCTTTTTTTTTAATTGCAATTTTTTTTCTTTTTTTTTTCCGCCAGGCCGGGTGTCCGACTTGTTCGTTGGTGAGGAGAGCTGGACAGTTAAAAAACAAAAGTCATACTCACGTGATCGCGGCGACAGCATCCCTCCTCTCTGCTCAGTTCACACTGAGTGTTGGGCGTGATGTCATCAAGTCACGCCCAACATTCAGTGAGGAGCGACGCAGAGAGGACCAAGCAAGAAGAAAGTAGAAAAGAGAAGACAGAAGAGAAAACAAGAAATAAGCTAACAAAAGGTAAGTAAGCAGAAAGCAGAAAGGGACAGTGTGATAAAGAAGGGGAGAGAGGCACAGAGTGATAAATAAGGGGGGATGGGGGAGAGAGGCACAGAGTGATAAAGAAGAGGGGGTGGGGGAGAGAGGCACAGTGTGATAAAGAAGGGGAGGGTGGGGAAGAGAGCCACACAGTGATAAAAAAGGGGGGGTGGGGGAGAGAGGCACAGTGTGATATAGAAGGGGAAAGCAGCATGGAGGGCGCAGTGTTAGCATAAGGGGGCACAGTGTAGTTGTGATGAAGGGGCACAGTAATGTATGTGCGATGGCACAGGGGGCTTGTTGCAATGTAATGTATGTGAGGTAGGTGGTGGCTAATTAATGGGTACTATTTTGTTTGTAGGGTGATGGTGAGGCAATTTAATAGTGGGGACTATTAATTTAAGATGGTGTGGTTTGGGGGCTATAGAATGTGGGGCTGAGTTTGGGGAGAATGAGGTCTATTTATTAAATGTGACTATGAATTATTTAATGGCAGTGATGATTACGAGGAATAGGTATTGCTGGGGCTGTTTGCAGGGAGGGAAATAGGTTTATTTATTAAATGTGAATACTATTATTTTAATGTTGGGGCTGGAGGAAGGCCTAGATATTACTTGTGGGTGCTATTGATTTAACATCGGGGTTGGTTGTAATTCTCTAAATGTACCCATTTTTTTCCCAAATAGGGCCCCAACATTCCAGGATCCAGAGAAGCTGTGACTAATGAAAGCAGCAGCCACAGGTGGTGAAAGTGACAAGAACAGGTAGGATAGTCTGTGAAATGTTGTGATTCTAGTGGGACAATCCCAATTTTTGGTGAGTGTTCTGCCCAATGTAAGGGGCAGACTAAGACTGTGAATTGTTTATGTACACACTGCATTCTTTCTATACTATACTATGGTGCTAAATGTCCTGAAAGTCAGGAGTGCTAGGACATATGTCATGCTCCGGTATTGAATTCCTCTTGGTAGCCCTGCCTATATGTCATGTTCCACACATGTGTGTGTGAGTGTGTGTGTGTGTGTGTGTGTGTGTGTATGTGTAATAGAGAATGAAGACTTGCAAGCTTCAATGGAGCAGGGTCTGATGTGGATGATTTGATATTCAGTGTACAAAGCTACATACTATGATGGCATTAGATAAATAGGCTGTAATAAATAAATAACTTATTATCAAAGTTATTTTAATGATATAACTTCAGCAACAATTACTGCATTCTCACCACCAAACAAAACCAATAGAATGGGGACGAGTTTGCAGCAAGGTAAAAAAAAAAAAAAGTACAGTTGGAAAGACTGCAGTTGTGAATTGCAATTGTTTTGTGATTTAAATACTAATTAGTAACTACTGTATGTATTTAGAGTTCATGGAAAACATTTTTTGTGACTCATTGTTAATATAAAGTAAATGATTTTCTTATTACAACCACCTTTACAGATTTAGAAGGAAAGCAATGGAAAGAAAAACATATAGAACAAATAATGTGACTCAACGCTGAAATATTTTAGTTAAAAAAATAAACCTTTAGGGCAACATCTAACTGCTATCCATAAAACTTACCAAACCAGTAATATTGAAAATTCTATTATGAATATTGTAATATTGCAAAAGCAGAAAGCATTGCATATCTAAGTGTGAACTGGATTGCTTTGTAATCTAACAATGGTGTTTGTAATTATTTTGCCACATTTTTCCAGTTGAGGAGTTTGTGGTTGGAACTAATGGACTATTTATTTAACACCCAAACCCAATAATACTGCTCTGAAAGGTGGCAACAACTATTTTAATGATGAACACCTTCAGCACAAAGCAACAGATGCAAAAAACATTTATATCAGCATCCAGAACTAGCAAAATCTGATCCTTGGCTGCTTTAAAAAAAGGTCTTGAAAAGTCATCAGAATAATTCACTAGGTTTTAGCAAGTAATTATGCAGTGAAACTTTGATAACATTGCCTTAAAAGAAAATAATATTTTCCCTTTAGATAAAATGCACTGAACAGCTACATAAAATACACTTAATATCCAATAAAATACTGTGAATCAGCCAGGGAAGTGCAGTAGGGAAAAAGAACATAACAAGAAAGGTAATTGCAAAAAAACATTTTCCCTTGGGGCAATTGCATTGTGGTATATACACCTAATTTTGTGACTCTCTGTGATTTTGATTTGCTAAAACCAACCTGTATCCAATCATTGGAACATTAGAAAAGTTCATAACACAAATATTAAGAGAACCAACTGCTAGTTGCAACAGAAGGAGCAACAAAATTAATATGACTAATGATCCTTTCTGTATATGAATCCTTGTGACTTCATTTCAATAATTCTAACATAAAAAAATGTTTATTTTTTGCGATTGTGCTATTACAAGAGGATGGAAAAGAGCTGGAGAACAGTTTACTGGCGTGCCATATTTTTCACATTTTCTACTTAACTTAGTGAAAACCGACACCATCTCCATTCCGTTACCAAGCCAAGGAAAACAATTTGTTACTTAGTAATGATTGACAACGACAAATAAATCTAACCGTTATAAAAAAAAGAATGTTCAAAGTGAAGATGTGCAGCCAAGCACAGAGTTATTGTAGAGTGTATGGAGTGCTAAAAACTATTCTTTCATGTAAGCTTGCAAACAAAATGAAATTGTCCATCATCATCAAAATGTATTTATATAGCACCAGCAAATTCCACAGCGCTTATACATTGTCACGATCTGCCTGCAGCATACTGCTTTGCCTGGCAGCTCCCGCCTCCTGGACTATCAGACTTTATCATTTGTGTTTATTTTATGTGTTAGCAGCAGTACCTCTGATCACCAGAGGTGCTGCTATTGTGCCTGTTGTGCTCCTAGTTCCTTAGGAGTTAACACTGCTTCACTCATAATCTCATGCACCTGGGTGTGTTCCATTTATACCTGTCTCTCCCAGCATTCAGGGCTGGTTATTGTTGTCCCATCCTGTTGTTCCTTTCCTCTGCTGTGCTTTTGGTTTCATGCTGCCTGGATCTCTCCATATTACCACTTACCTTCATCAGCCATCTACCCGGTATTTATTCCTGCATATTCCTATATATATTTAGTATTCATCAATAAACTTTGTGTGTTTTCACCTCATTCCTGGCTCCTGAGCTGCACTTGTATTTGAACCGTGACATACATGCTTTAACATATGTTAGTGCCATTATCAACCAGTGGTAGGCTGGTATACAGTGGTATGCCATACCATCACTTCTCCTACTTGCATGATTGTAAAACCATTGCAATCACTTACATTTTCCATACATATACTTCTAAATTTCCATTTGACCACTGTTATCAATATAAACTCCAGTTGCCACTGATCCAGCCCTTTCACAGCATTAGAATGTGGCTGGCATTTTTTATATCAGAAACCGCTATGGGTTTGCTTGACTTTTAAAAATGTTTTTCCATTGGACAAATTATATTATGGTAAATAAAAACACCTAGTCATATTATATATACTGCAGTAATAATACCTGATAATAAATACTAATATATCATTACCCAACTGAATGTGCCCTAAAGCCCTAAAACAGCTC
The DNA here is from genome assembly GCF_038048845.1 of Mixophyes fleayi. Classification (NCBI taxonomy): domain Eukaryota; kingdom Metazoa; phylum Chordata; class Amphibia; order Anura; family Limnodynastidae; genus Mixophyes; species Mixophyes fleayi. The sequence goes on along the minus strand of NC_134404.1, from coordinate 163,249,112 downwards.
TGATTGATCAGAAGTTGCTGACTGCATGCTTCTGAATACTGTAATATATATTTCTAAAAAATGTCTGTCACATATCTTAGTCACTGATAGTAATCAATAAATAAACAGTGATATTAGAAACAATGAATGTTATAGCAGATAATAAATGTACACAGTCTTCACCATTTTATTGTATTATAGATCATTTTCCAGTTAAATAAATAAATAACAGAATCAAATTGCTATATTCTATATGCAGGACAGTCTGAGAGGTCACTTACCTAGAGGTAAAGCTGGGTACACACTACAGAAATTCCGACCAACTTTTTATGCCGAGCGATTTTACATGCGATCGATGTTCCGATCGCTCGGTCCATGGACTGCATACACACTAGCCTTGTTTAGGACGATAAAGGGAAGAGCGGACGTCCCTTTAGCGACTTTTTACAGCCATGTTGTCGTGAGCAATGACTGTAATTTCGTACTCACTGTTGTGGATCGGTCTGAAGTTTATACACACTACACAGCGGAAACGAGATTGGAACGAAAATATTAAACGGTACGACCAACCAAATGAGGCGATAATCGTCCATTTGGGCAGACTTTAGACCATTGTATCACTGCACACACTGACCCGACTTTTGAACGAGCGGTCGTATGTCGGCTGTTTGAGCCGATTATTGGACGAAAACAGTGTAGTGTGTACCTAGCTTAATACTAGGGGGAAATAGCAGATAAATAATATACAACAATATTTGTTTCTGTTTATAAGAGTGGTGGCCATTTTCTTGTAGTATAGTTACTGTAGTGAATTTCTGTAAGTGGAGGAAAATACATTATTTCTGTAGGAAAATACAAAGGATGTCTTGTAAATAATAGAACTAACATCTGACTGGAAACAATTTACTCACCAGCATAAAATAGATAGTCTGCAACACGTCGCAGCTCTAATTATCTTACCAGTGTTATACATTATTATAGTGTAATTCTGCCACTGTGCATTTCTCAGAACAACTAGCTCCTTTTGTCTCGTTCCTGCCCATGAGAAAGCCTTTGATTTAAGGAGCTGTCTAAGTTAATTGCTGTATTTGGTTTCCAAATTGAGTGTCACACAGTGCTACGCTCTCCCTGGGCTTTCTCCATACCTTGTCAGTGCTAATGAAACAGCTGATCTGTAAAGTATATCTAGGAAGCCAGTCCAGAGAATATAAAGCAGTCTGAAGTGCAATAAGTAAAAGCTGAGTTTTTACATTATTTTACATAATACACTAAATTGCAGTTCCCCAACCTGACTACAGATTCTCTTTCATTTTCAGGGGTGTGATATTAACTTGAGAGTAGATTTAAATTTGGAGAGTTTTACAATAATTTGGTGTGCATTTAATATTAGGGAGCAAATTCAATTACTAGCGAAGTCTCACGTGATGATGCTCCGTGGGAAGTTAGGGCACTAAATCACAATGATTTTTTTCTTGCTCCTCAATGAGATATGAGGCAATGTAGCTATTAATTTGTTCACACTGCCGCCCCGGCAATATCCTGGGTTTTTGAACCCGGGATATTGCCGTGTCACAGAGCATCCCAGCTTATCCGACCCCGTTCACAATGCACCTTGGACCCAGGAAATTCACGGGTCGACTCTGTTCATACTGAACCCGGGTCTGCCCTAGCAATAAGTGTGAGTCATCACAAGAAAAAGAAAAAGGTCATTTAAAGGGGCCTTTTTTTTGCACACAAAGATGAAGCCAAAGTTGGTGGTGACTGTTCACTGCATTGCTTTAATCATGGCCGACGAGTTACTATTGTGTAGCCCGGAGTTCCTGGTTAATTGCGTTATTTTGCTGTTTCATACAGCAAATTAGCGTTTGATGCAGCTGCTAACACTGTGCTACCTTGCACAGTCATTTCAAGAGGAGAAAGATGCAATTTATGGCAAAAAGGGAGGATACTTAGCGTCATTATTTGCGCAGGAGGAGAAGTTTTGTCAGGACCAGCATTTCCTCCATATTGAGATTCAGCACGGAGGCTAACCGAAGAATATGGGCCAGAGTCCGCAGTCACGGAGAAGCTTTCTGGTCTACTATGGAAGCTTTTGAGGGAGGACAAACAGTGGATGGCACACTTTCGTATGTCACATGGGACATTTCAGTATGTGCTGGACCTTATCACCCCAGCACTTTCTGGACAGACCACAAACTGCAGAAAGCCCATTGCACCAGGTAGGAGACAAGCGATTGTGTTGTGGTTGTATGCTACCCCTGGCAAATACCGGACAATCTCCTGTTTGTTTGGAGTGGGGAAATCCATGGTTTGCACTCTAGTGCATTAAGTCACTAAGGCATTGTTGAAAACTCTTTACCATCGCTTCATCTCCTTGACTCAAGGACAGCGAATAGATGACACAATCACTGGATTCCTGCGACGTGGATATCGACAGTGTGCTGGAGCCTTAGACGGGATGCACATCCCTATCATTGCCCCCACAGACAACCCTGCGGATTACTACAACCGCAAAGGCTTGCATTCCATTATTCTACAGGCTGTAGTTGACCACAACTATTGGTAAGGATCATTTTTTATTTTAATGTGACTGTATCTTATGATGTGTATTGTAAAACAAAGCTAAATATATTTTATTTTCAGTTTCACAGATGTCTTTATTGGCTGGCCTGGACGTTCCCATGACGCCAGATTTCTGCCCAATTCGGATCTGTACCAGATTGCAGAAGAGAAGCAAGATGGCTGGTTGTTGCCTAGAGAGGTAAATATCTATGTTTTTTATGATGCTTTTCTCAGCAAGCTAATACATTCATGTATTTTTTAAAATTTGTTTACAGTCCCTGTCTATCTGTAGATGTTCAGCTTTCCAAATACAATTCTAAAATAAACCAGCAGATGAATTGTGTCCTGTAACCAAAATATAGCTAGCGTGTATATGTTTTGTGGGTTTTTGTGCTAGGTATTATAGATTGCAAGATCTACAGGTCTAGTGATTATTGTCAAAGTTCCAATATTCTCTGTAAAGCACTGCAGACTATGTGAGCACTATAGAAAGAATTGTTCAAAATAAAATTGAGAACACTTATATTCTGCTGTGCATAACATAGAATATTTCAGACAACCACATGAGCGTACAGAAATCCAAGACCGTTAATTGGGAAGAGATCCCACTACACATCATCGGAGATGCAGCTTACCCATTGCGGCGATAGTTGATAAACGGCTTCACCCAGCACCATCAACTTTCTGCAAAACAAATTTACTTCACCCATACCCTCAGCTCTGCTGGGATGGTGGTAGAAAATGCCTTTGGCCTTTCTGCCTCATGTAGTTGCTGCTTGCTGTATTTTACATATTATTTGTGAAATACAGAAAGAGCAGTTTCTACCTGAGTGGTACGTACATGAGTCTGAATTTTCTGAGCTTTCTTTAGATTCAGTGACATGTGAGGTCGACTGTACAAATACCTGTGCAGAAGTCATTCGCACCATCACCGCCAATCTATCATCACTAATGGAGTATTAAATATTTCAAAGATCTTCTTTTAGGTGACATATTTAGTCATAATGTACCAATATGTACCAATGTATCAAGATATACCAATATAAATAAAAACGTCCGTGTGTTTTTACAAAGGTCTGTACATTATATCTTAAAAAAAAAAAATGTACATATAGACAGTTTTGACAATCATTTGCCAACAAAATTACTGCCAGTTACGCTATTGTCCCAGCGCTTAACATACAAACATTGTAAACATAGGTAACATTCTAACAATAATTGTCTCATACACAGGCAATCATTAGAACTGTACAATATATAGTGCCATTACCTATAACTGACGGTAATGGGGGTACTCAGGGTTATGTGGAGCAGCCGGGTACTCAGGGTTATGTGCAGTAGTCGGGTACTCGGGGTTATGTGGAGCAGACGGGTACTCAGGGTTATGTGCAGTAGTCGGGTACTCGGGGTTATGTGGAGCAGACGGGTACTCAGGGTTATGTGCAGTAGTCGGGTACTCAGGGTTATGTGGAGCAGACGGGTACTCAGGGTTATGTGAAGCAGACGGATAGTCAGGGTTATGTGGAGCAGCCGGGTACTCGGGGTTATGTGGAGCAGCCGGGTACTCGGGGTTATGTGGAGCGGCCGGGTACTCGGGGTTATGTGGAGCAGCCGGGTACTCAGGGTTATGTGGAGTAGCCGGGTACTCAGAGTTATGTGGAGCAGACGGGGATAGTCAGGGTTATGTGAAGCAGCCGGGTACTCCAGACAGTGTGGAGGAATTTGCTGCGGATGATGAGGGGTTTTTATTGACGTGCCTGAGTTTGGGGGAAAAAAATGTTGCCCTCTGTTATATAAGGGGAAAGTTCTGTCTAGGTGGTATAAAGAGTGTGGTGACGGCCCTTGAACTCTCGACAACAGGTAATAAAGGAATGCCATTTGAGATTCGCTATTTTAGCTGCTAATCCGCTCATGCATACCCAGTAAGGAAAGACTCATGCAGCTCATGCTCATTATCAATGAAGCATTGGAGACGTGCGTCTTCTTGCGCCTGCAAAGTCATATCCTTTTTCTTGAGCTGTTCAGTCATTATTGTGACCATGGCTTTTGTAGTTTGTTCCATCTTTGTGAGCCTCTTCTTCCTTTGAGGAACATTGTAAACTAGAAATGGATAAAACAAACAAAACACATTAGGGCCACTGAGGAAGAATGAACGTTGTTGCAAAATAAAATAGCTGTGTTGTAAGCTGATATGTGCTTGAGGCCTCCTCCCTCCTGCACACTAACTTCATGCTGCAACATATATGTGTTGATGTTTTATTTTGTATTTATGTTTAGTTTTTTAATGTTAAACTCTCATTTATTTATTTATTTTATATAGTTTTTTTTTTAATGTTAAACTTAATAACTTACTGTTGGAACATAACAACTGGGTCTCCATCGCTGGCGAAGGGTGTGTCACTGGTGAGAGTTGTGTTGCTGGGGAAGGTTGTGACTCCGCAAATTCATGCTGTCTTCGTTCACAGCAGAAGACTCCAATTCACCACTTGCTGCGATTCATCACTAATCAGCAGTGAGGGAACGCTTGACTGACTTCTTTATAGGTGTTGCACTGTAAGCATCAAGGCAGCTTGAGGAGAACAGTGCTATAGGATTTGGCAGGGCAGAGCCAAACACCATGTTATACTGGCCATTCCATATGGCCAGCACCACTCCTTCTGTGGTTGTGATCATGCACTTTTGAGTATTGTTATCCTAGTGCCTTCAACTTGTTGACTACCTGCGACTGGGTGCGCTTGATCAGTCAGTCAAAATTTTAGCAGTATTGTAGTACACTGTGACATCCTTTATAGTGCCAGTATTTGTTTCTTAATTTTCTCCTCTCCTCTGCTTGCAAGCAGCTCATGAAGTTCTTCCTCCTGCCAATGCACCTTGCTTTCTCCTCCCCCAATCAGCTCCTTTCTGTGAGACCTGGGCAGAAAAACCTGGGTCGCACTGTTCACACTGGCGGCTACCCGGAACGGACACTGCAAAAGTCCTGGGTCTAATTCCCAGGCCATTAGACCCGGGTAGATGCAGAGACCCCCGTTCACACTGAGCCACAACCTGGGTCATCTGGGCTCGCCCTGGCAATATCCCGTTTTTTTACGACAGTGTGAATGTGGTAAATGTTTTACTTACTGTAATACCCGGAAGTGCACATAAGCGCCGATGGGACTTTGCATTGAATTAAATCAACAGAATGGCAAGTATATTATTTCTTAATTTAAATGAAAGAATACAGGGAACATTCTTGTGGAGGGAAAATCTGTGAACAATAAGTCTTGTAAATATACTAGAAATTAGCCTGAGTATCTGATCCTATCATTATACATAGATAATAGTACACAATATCATACCTTCTGTTTATTATGCTATGTGTAATTCCCAGTATCTTTTCTTATTATCAGTTTCTGTCCTTATGTTATATCTATAGTTATATGTATAGATAATGGCACAGTACTCCTTTTCTTGCTCTCTAAACATAATATATTATATATAATTATAAGGATGGATTCAATTATGAGTACCTCTTCTTTTATACGGGCAGCTGTACATTGTCCTACCACTTGTTCTCTATGCTATGCTGGATGTACTTCCCTCTCACTTTGTTCTTACTCTGTATTTATAGCCACTGTGTACAGTACCAATTCTGTCATTCTGGATTGAGAATTACAATAGTATACATCATAAATGGAACTTTGGACTTAATTATTTGAAAGATAACTGACCTCTTTCATTTAAAAAAATTCATCCCCGAGGGCTACATTATCCAGGATCCATTACCAGGGAGTCTAGTGATTATGTCTATCCAGGAGAGACCAATTAAAATGTTATTTTTGCCCTGTATTAAATTAGTCCCACACTCCTTACGACTGTGAAACTATGTCAAGTATTTTGCATAACACTGGTGCTATTGGTGAGAGCATGATGGATTTACATTGTATCACATTTGAATTGTGGTTACAACACTATCCAGCAAGACAGGTTTGATATTGTAGAAAGACGTTAGTAATGAGTAAATTGCTATGGATGTAAAGTGACCTATGAATTACCTTACATGATGCCACTATGTCCTTGTCTACTTCACAGAAACCTGGCATATGTAAATGTAATAGTCATAAACACCTCTAGGCCCAGTGCTTCAGATATTTGCCAACAAGCTAATCAAGACCTGTAAAAGCACACGCATTAATTACTTATAGTTAATCATTTATGGAGATACATAGGGTTGATAGACAGGACCACCCAGAAGTAGCTCAGGCCCCGCTGTGGCTGCTTCTTGGGCCCCAATTTTGTGACTGATGAGGGTGCACACAGCCTGGTGGGGCCAATAGGAAGTCACAAGCTTTCATATTGGTCTGAGTTGTCACTTGTCCCTGTTTTCTTTAATCCTGCTGTGCAATTGGCAGATTGAATCAGAGCCATTAAATGCTGTGCATGCAATTCTCTTCCTGTTTTAGTGGCCTGCAGGCGTGACAATATATATATTATTGGTGGTAGGGGGTACTGTAGAGGTTACTGCTCTGGGCAATATATAACCCATCATTACTGCAGGCATCCAAGGCAAGCTGGGGCCTTATTACCTTCTTAGTGCCTATGTTGATAGATTAGATCAAAAGCTTCCTGCTCAATCTGTGATATGTTTGTTCTGCTTAATGCTGCATAACATGATCTGTTCCATTTGTGGTATGGTCCACGCTTGCCAACATTTTTACATATTTTCCAGGGACACTTTGCTGCTGAGCCAGTGCATCCACGGAAGTTCTTGACAGACCTTGGAGCACTACACTCTCCAACATGTCATGATTACTGAATGTGATAATAGTGTCCTGTTCTTTTCCATATATATTTAAAATATTTTTATATATTTCCACAGGTAAAATGTTTCAGGGACAAGTCTGTGGACATCTCACAATATGGTTTTGGCAATTCATAGTATGTAACTGTCCCGAATTCCCAGGGACAGTCCCTAATTCCCAGGGACAGTCCCAGGTTTGTCCCTGGCAATTAAGGACAGCTGCATTCTACGTATGGACAGTAAAATGTTGTGCAAAAAGTCTGCACAGCACAAGTTTTCAGAAAAGCAGAAGAGGAGCAGGCTACAATGTATGTGTTTCGTGGAAAGAAAAACATATTATACTATGATTTAGACTAAACATTAAAGCAAAATTAAAGTATCTCTGTCGTGTTGCAAAATGGTAATATGCAGATAGAGTAGGTTGTGTTCTTGTGTCCTAATGGTTTTCTAAAAAAAATAAATAGAAAACAAGACCTACCTGTGATCTGATGTAATCTAATATGCGCTTCTCATAATTTATGCAATCATTTATATGTAAGCTGCTTCTGATATAACAGGATATAATGCAATTGCTTATTCAAACATCCTGGATTTATCTTGGTGCTTGAAAACTTCTTTAAAGGTTGGCTGGGAAACAAGGCTGCTGGAAGGAGAATGACAAAGATCTGAGCAGCAGTGTTACTGCAGGACACAACCTTTAACTTGTACACAAAGGCTGGGTATTGTCCTAGCTTATTAGCCCTGAATATGTGGTAAATGTTTATTGAGCAATATACGTGATCTGTGTCAGTGCTATATATCATTTTACTTGCGAAGTCCATAAGGAAACGAAACCTTTTTGTGTTATTGAATGGAAATAAAAAAAGGTGGAATTTGCATATCCTTCTATCATCGCCTAAAGCCTGAGTATTATATCTAGATAAGGAATAGGATGTCAGATATACCAATGTGGCACACAATGACAGTAATACAATCTGTATCTTTCTATCTGTCATCTCACCTACTTGTTTCCAGTGTTATGGAGCAGAAAACCTCAAAACAATGAGTCATTCCACCTACGAGAAGCCAAATCACTTGTGATAATATCAGTAAGACGTGCAAAGATATAATCCCTCAGTTTAGTTTTCACTGCAATACAAAGCTTAGTTTCTCAGAAATATACACTGTTGTATTAGGACCTTATAGAAGATGCAGATGCTACGTTTGGATTACTATCATTATTTCAATTGAAGAATGTCATTGCTGGTTTTTGTGAATGAAATTAGGTTTTCAGATCTACTTACAGGATTTTACGTCATGTAAGCGATTTTACAATGCATCCACTAGAACTGCCATTTAGTTGAAAGAACTTTGCTCATGCATAGTCTTCATCATCATCACCATTTACTTATATAGCGCCACTGATTCAGCAGCGCTGTACAGAGAACTCATTCATATCAGTCTATGCCCCATTGGAGCTTACAGTCTAAATTCCCTAACACACACACACACACACACAGACAGAGTGAGAGAGAGACTAGGGTCAATTTTGATAGCAGCCAATTAACCTACTAGTATGTTTTTGGAGAGTGGGAAGAAATCGGAGCACCCAGAGGAAACCCACGCAAACACGGGGAGAACATACAAACTCCACACAGATAAGGCCATGGTCGGGAATTGAACTCATGACACCAGTTCTGTGAGGCAGAAGTGCTAACCACTTAGCCACCGTGCTACCCACAAAAAAGGTGTGACACTGTTATGCAGTAAATGGCTATTGTAAAACGTATTGTGACAGCGTAGCCAACACAAATATATAATTAATAACTTTCCTTTTTTTCTTTTTTTGCAAATGAACAATTTTGTTTGAAATAAGTACGGAAAAAAATAATATATATGTGATGTACTGCACTAATAAAGTCATGTGTATAAAGTGTTTCAATAAATAGTACTGGTGTAACAAAGAGTGTTAAGCTATAGGGGAGAAGTCAATTCACTTCAAGGACAAGCTGCGCACACTACTGGTTATCTCTGTAGAGACATATCTGCTCATTTTTACTTGCACCTCTATACTCACTGCAGAAGGACCTCACGCTGAATTGATTTCCCCCCATAGACTTGGGATGTGCCTCATAACTCATGAAAACAGTTATCGCCAATTCTTAGCTTTACTTTACCAAATCTGCAGGTAGTGTATATGATTTAACTACATTTTAGTGATGCTTAAAACATAGTGAGATTGTGACCATTGACATTGGGTTGTTATCTTAAATGTTTTGATCAAAATATGAACTAATGCCTCATGTTTTCATTTACTAGATACATACATATTTGTAATAGTAAGAGTTAGCTCTGGCAACAACTAAGTTTTTGTTTTGTTTCCATAGAGGACATTTATGTTGCCATGCAGCTGCTATGTTAGATGACACTGGCTTATTTATTTGGTTAATAGAGGTAAGCTTTGTAGTTTTAAGTTTGTTTGTAATATACTTTTAAATTCACTTGGTGAATACATGGAGAAGTCCATTCATAGGACATCTGAAAAAATAAGCGTCAGTAAAAAGGCAAGTTATAACACTCATACAGTTATATGTAAAAGTTTCCTTGAAAGCAAGGGTATAACTATAGCCCATACCTTGTTCCAGAAGAAAAAAAATGATTTAAAGTACCAACTTAATATGGCTTCATAATGTAATTATTCAGACAGTTATATGATTTGGAAAATAATGAGCATAAAATTACTGCATATATAATTCACACCGATGGGCCAGATTGCTACTAATACAGTTAATACTCTGCCCCACTGGAGATTCTTGAGATGGATCAGACACTATAGTGGCTATATCTTTACAATGCAGAGGCTCACATCAAAATTTTTCTATAATATTTCTAGTTACGCCCCTACAAGTGAGGCGTTGTCATTTTAAATCCTTCATAACAAACTTTAAAGTTGAAATTAAACTTTAATATCCTTCAAAAGATGTCATTTTAAAGAGGACGTTCTGTTCTGCATATCATAAATTCTAATGTACACAGTCACACTTAGGGCTAGATTTACTAAGCTGCGGGTTTGAAAAAGTGGGGATGTTTCCTATAGCAACCAATCAGATTCTAGCTTTCATTAATTTAGTACCTTCTACAAAATGACAGATAGAATCTGATTGGTTGCTATAGGCAACATCCCCACTTTTTCAAACCCGCAGCTTAGTAAATCTAGCCCTTAGGGTTTGAGCGAATAAGTGAAAAGGAGCAGGTGAAGTGGGAAATTCAGAGGAAATATATACATTTTCTTATGTCTTTAAAAAATTTTGTTGTGCTTTATTTTATGTGTTCAAGATTTTATGCTGCCTTTTTCATCCTTTACGCAAATTTTACACTATTTGGAGGTTAGCCCTAGAATTCTTTTCAGGCATAAGTCAATATTGTCTTGTGCAGGAAGAAAATGAGAAAATATTGATAGAAAAGTCTAAAGGAATGTCAAAACCTGTAGAAAAAAATCACCAATAACTGAAAAAAAATGATTTCATGTTAAATAATTAATCAAAATACTTATTGGCAATGGATTGTAGATGCATACAATCTGTTTTATGCACTCCTAATGACTAAAGACTAAGGGCTAGGTTTACTAAACTGCGGGTTTGAAAAAGTGGGGATGTTGCCTATAGCAACCAATCAGATTCTAGCTGTCATTTTGTTGAAAGTGTTAAATAAATGAAAGCTAGAATCTGATTGGTTGCTATAGGCAACATCCCCACTTTTTGAAACCCGCAGTTTAGTAAATATACCCCTAAATGTTATAAGTGATGTGTTAACACCAGAATGGTAGAGACTAAATATAGGGCCCCACACATCCCTTTTTCCTTTGGAAATGTTTTAATCATAATGCTTGTTTTCCACACAGATTTTTCATGCACCATTATAAAGAGAATTAACCTTTTAAAACATGAGCCTGGCATATCCACTAACAGTCTCAGTTTTAGTTGATAAGCTGTGGCAAGAAAGGGAGCAGGTTAGCGCTATAGTCAGAGTTGAACAGTATGGACCTCATTTAGAGTTGGACGCAAAGTCTGTTTTAGGCGCAAGTGTCCAAGATGCAGGCGGATTTGGTGCTTTCTGCACATGCATGATAGTGTTTTTTTGTTGGATGTGCCTAAAAAGGACTTTGCGTCGGACTCTAAATGAGGTCCTATGTGTTTTTGGAGAATTGATATTGAGTCTACATTGTCCAAATTCCAATTCAGGAATATTGAGATGTATAGTGCACATGTAAGGTGAACCTCCCTGTTCTCAGTGCTCATGTTGTCAATTTGGCAGTACATTTCAGGGGTACAAGAGGGCAGGTACCCTAATCTATTTGCCTACTGATTTTGTAAGAAAATAGTTTATATTGTTTGTATTATCAATAATGGGGAGTATATTACATATTTAAAACTCCCAGGTTCTATAAAAATAAAACCATCCTTAGACTTAGAATGAACAAACCTTGATTTTGCCCTTGATTGTCATTGTAGTTTACATTATATAACCTATTTTCAGTTTATGTAACAAGAAGTATTCACTTCTACATACATTAGATGATGTTCAACCTATTTGTATCAAAGCAATCACAGTTCTGAAGCAAAGTCCTGGGTCCAGTTCAGCTTCGTTAATGTTATCCAGAAACAATAAAAGCACACTTAAAGGTAGTTATAATGTACTTGACCCTATTAGTCATTATTAAAATGCTTAATTTCCTTTTTAACAATTGTTTGTGAGAGTGTGGCCAGTAGGTACTAGGTAGGATGCCCTTTGCTCCCAGATGAGCCTTCATTTTTTTGTGGCATGGAATTAATAAAGTGCTGAAAACATTCCATAGAGTTTCTGGTCCCTGTTGACATGACAACAGTTACTGCAGATTTGTTGGTAGCACATTCATGCTGTAAATCTCCCGTTGCACCACATCCAAAAGGTGCTCTATTGGGTTGAGATCTAGTGACTGTGTTAATACTATTGTCACATTCGTGGAACCAGCTTGAGATGATGTGTGCCTTGTGACATGGTATGTTATCCTGCTGGAAATAGCTATTGGAAGATGTGTAGACTGGCCATAAAGGGATACACATAGTCAGCAGCCATGTTCAGGTCAGGGCCATCTTTTCCATTGGGCACGATTGGCAGGTGCCCGGGGGCCCCACGGGCAAGGGGGCCCCATAGGCAGGGCTCTTAATTAGAATGAATAATCCTGCAATAGAAAAAACCTGCAAAAAAACCTTAAAGGGTCACTGAGCAAGTACATATATATATATATATATATATATATATATGTAGGGGCCCCGGTGCACTGCTTTGGCCAGGGGCCCATAATGTTGTTAAGATGGCCCTGGTTCAGGTAGGATGTGGCATGCTCAATTGGAATTAAGCGTTCTAATATGTTTCCAGAAACATTCCTAACACCATTACACCACTGCCACCACCAGCCTGCACCGTTGACACAAGACAGGAAGAATCCATAGATTCATGTTGCTTGCGCCAAAATTTTACTCTATCATCTTCATGTTGCAGCAGAAATCAAGGTTTGTCAGACCAGGCAACAGTTTCCCAATCTTCCGCTGTCCAGTTTTGGTGACCCTGTGCCCACTGCAGCCTCAGTTTTCTGCTCATAGCTGACAAACGTGAAACCTGGTGCGGATTTCTTCTGCTGTAGCACATCCACTTCAAAGTTAGACATGCTATACATTTAGAAATGTTCTTCTGCATACCACTGTTGTAACGCATGGTTATTCCAGTTACGGTTGATTTCCTTTCAGTTTGCACCAGTCTGGCTATTACCTGCTGACCTTTCTCATTAACAAGGCGTTTTTGTCTTGTGTTTATTTTGAAGTTCTCTTTGTTTTTATGTTTAATAAAACTGGCTGAGGCCATTTGTACCAAAAACCCTGTGACTTCTATGCTGCTGTTCACTACCCTCTACCCCAGGAGATGGCACCTGTTTCCCTAACACGGTCACTCTCTCTCTCCCTTTCTCTCTCTCTCTCTCTTTATATATATATATATATATATATATATATATATATATATATATATATATATATATATATATATATACCGATCAATTACAACATTAAAATTCCCTGCCTAATATTGTGTAGATTACCCTTTTACCCGAAAAGCTCTGCCCTGTAAAAGGCATGGACTCCACAAGACCTCTGAAGGTGTCCTGTGGTATTTGGCATCAAGACATTAGCAGCAGGTTATTTAAGTCCTGTAAGGTGGGGCCTCCCTGGCTCGGACTTGTTTTTCCAGCACATCCCACAGATGCTCAATTGGATTGAGATCTAGGGAATTTGGAGACAAAGTCAACATGTTGAAGTCTTTGTCATGTTCCTTAAATCATTCCTGAACAATATTTACAATGTCGCAGGGCACATTATCCTTCTGGAAGAGGCCATTGCCATCAAGGTATACCATTGCCATGAAGGGGTGTTCTTGGCCTGCAACAATGTTTCAGTATGTGCTATGTGTTAATGTAGCATCCACATAAATGCCAGGACCCAAGGTTTCCCAGCAGAACTTTGCCCAGAGCATCACACTGCCTCCACTGGCTTCCTTTGTTCCCATAGTGCATTCTGGCATCATCTCTTCCCGAGCTAAAGAATGCACCTGACCGTCCACTAGGTATAAAAGAAAACGTGATTCATGAGACCAGGCCACCTTCTTCCATTGCTCCATGGTCAAGTTCTGGCGCTTACGTGCCCATTGTAGGTGTGTTTTCTGGGGAGGACAGATGTCAGCATGGGCACTCCAACTAATCTGCGGCTATGCAGCCCCAAACACAGCAAGCTGCAATGCACAGTGTGTTCTGACACCTTTCTATCATAGTCAACATTAACTTTTTAAGAAATTTGTGCTACAGTAGCTCTTCTGTGAGATTGGACCAAACAGGTTAGCCGTTTCTCCCCACGGGTGTCAATGAGCCTTGGGCGCCCATGACCTTGTTGCCGATGCATCAGATATCCTTCCTTGTACCACTTTTGGTAGGTACTAACCAATGCATGCTGGGAAAACCCCACAAGACCTGCCGCTTTGAAGATGCTCTGACCTAGCCGTCTAGACATCACAAATTGGCCTTTGTCAAAGTAATTCTGATCCTTACTCTTGCCCATTTTTCTTGCTTGCAACACATCAAGAACTGATTGTTCACTTGCTGTGTAATATATCCCACCCCTTGACAGTTGACATTGTAACAAGATAATCAATGTTGCTCACTTCATTTGTCAATAGTTTTAATGTTGTGGCTGATCAGTGTATAATTAAAAAAATACAAAAGAACAAAAGGTGCCTCCTAGTACAACACCTGACTTTTAACCTTATTTATAAATGTAAATTGTGTACCCCATATAAGATCATTAACAGCCCATCTATAAACAATACCGAATACTTTGCATACAGCTCTCAGCACTTTTAATCAAAGCAAACTGATGGATGAAAACACTGGAAGGAAAAGATAAAAAACAATATTTAAATATTATTTTTTGAAAACACTTGTGCAAAAACCACACACAAATACTGTCTTTGTACCAAAAAAAACTTTCTTTCACAAAGATGTATCAATTCAATTGTAGGGAGTGGTGCTATGACCACAGAACTGAAAAAGTCGTTCAATGTCCCACAGTTCTCAATAATATCAAATGTCCATAAAACACTCCCTAAACAATATTGCGGTGTCTGTCATCCTCATAGAGCAGAAAATATGTTGTTCAACCAGATACAGATGAATCTAAAGCAACAAATATATATTCACTTTCCATTATGCATTTGGAAAGGCAGCAGCAATTTTCCCTGTATCTGGTTATATTTTGAACATAATCCTTCAAAATGGCATTTTTGTAATTTGCAGAATTATACTTGATTGCAATGAAAGTAATTTGTGCTGTTAAAATGTAAAGGAACACTGGCTTTCTTTTATGTGTGACTTTCATGCAACTTAAATCATCTCCAAATCATTTTATCCATGGTGAGTAAATAATTCAAACACCTAACTAAAAAAATGTGTCTGTGTTTATGCCTGAGGTATTGCACTGCCGCCAAATAGCAGTTTTGGGCCTAAAATGCCAGATACGACTCTTATTTTCAGCATCAAATTTCTGCTGCCTGCAATGAATTATTCTGATAAAATGTTTTTTCCAGAGGACTTGCAGGGCAGTAATATATTTTTTCGTTATCTTAAAAAAAGTTACTTGTGTTGATCAAAAAATATAGAAAGAACAACGATAAAAGGACATAATAGGGATAATTTCAAATATATCTGTATCAGTGTATGAGCAAATAGATAAGACCAATACATTGTCATACCTATAGGTGGGCTGTAAAATTTCTATAGGTCTTTCCCCTATGTGGGTGACCTAGCCTGTCTTGTCACTTGCCAACTGTCATTTTAAAGTGGCCAGTTCCCTTGGCATTTGGCATTCCTTTATACTTTTGAAATAAGACCATCAATGGTCAGCCCAACTGTGCAGAATATTTATATTAGATGCCTTTTTCCTAAAGGTGGTCTAAGGTATTGAGGTTTGACCATTTACTCTACCGAAGGTCCTCAAACTGTCCATCCTTGTGACCTTTAAGTTCCCTAGCCATCGACATGGTGACACCAGTTTGCGTAGCATATTTTTCATGAATTCACACTAGGCATGCCCACAAACTAAAGTTATGCCATTGCATGGAATTCATATCCGCCCGCATATGACACTTATGACCCTTTATGACTTGAGAGGCAGAATGGGCGAGCGCAGGGAGTGACTAACGTAGGTCATGTACAGTATGAGTATGTTCCCGCAGATGCGGCTTATTTATATCCTGTATTTAGCATAAGTATGCATGTTTTCAGCTGTATATTTTGCACCTGCTACCATGTAGGTGTAAATTCCAGATTTTAGTAATGATGTGAAAAGTTTGTCTTAGTAACTATCTTCACCGAATGTATCTCAGTAACTAGCACAGAAAAGAACGCATTGAAGATTTTTTTTCTGACAAGTAAAGTGTGTTTGCATTTATTTTTGCTTATTTAGTTAGTTATTTAAAATAATAGATGACATTTTCAAAAAAACGTTTGCAAACAGATTGATTATATTGATTTTTCACTTAAATAAGCATGTTCACTTAAATTGCTCAAAAAACTACTTCCGCTTATACACAGCAAAAATACATACTGCTTTTACAGAACATATTTCCATCCCTATTCACATCATAACATATCTTAAAAAATATTTTGTTTTGAATATGGATAGATATACACAAAACTTGTGTACACTTTTTCAGTAAAGTATGCATATTTTGCATTTCGACTTCAAACAGGCCCGAAATGTTTAAGAAGTTTGTTACCTCCTTATTTTGGCTTAGGATTTATATATTCTTTTAATTTGAGCAGTTCAGAGACAATGATACTGGTTATAAACAGTCAACTTCAAAATTATTGGCACCCTTCATGGAAATGAGCTAAAATCAATATATGAAATAAACCACACATGCAATGAATGATATTTCAGGCATAAACAAAGTGGTAAACGGCATAGTTTTTATATTCCAAAGTTTTTTTGTTTTTTGTTGTATCTATTGCTCCAGCTAATGAGCTAGTTTAAGTCCAGATCAGTAGTGATGACAGTTTTGTATGCATGCTATAACATATGTTTGCAATCACAAGCAACTGTAAAAATGTATTTATGCTCAGTAGACCATAACAACATTCTAATAAATGTATTTAATTGGGAAAAAAAAAAAAATTATTTTTTTTACTGTTTTAACATTATTGCCTTTATTATTCAGGTAACAATAATGCAAGATTTTTTTATTGTCACGTGCGTTCTTTTGTAAATTTGAAATCCATATAGGTATCGGACGCATCTTGCTACGTCTGGTGTAGTAGAGCAGTGTTCCTTAAACCTGGTCCTCAAGACCCCTAACAGTGCATGCTTTCCATATCTCCTTACTTTAGTACAGCTGTATTCATTACTGACTGACACAGATCCACAGGTGGTATAATTATTTCCCTTGTCATCTGGAAAACATCTAATTTTAGGAGTTCTGAGGACTGGGTTTGATAAACACTGTAGTAGAGCACAGCAGACCTGCCCCGATTTCAAAAGCACAAGCATCTTGAGATCCGCTCCTTGCTGAATTCAGGCAGATGTGAAGCCTATATACATGCATTTAATACTGAACGTGGGTTGCGCCAGAATACGTGCCTTGATGAATCGGGCCCAAAGTGTTTTGTACTAAGATGCATATTAGCTTACTTTTGTTTTATTTTAAATATTCTTTAGGGATGCCAATAAGTTTGCCCTATATGCTTTTAAAACAATACACTATTCTTAAAATAAAACAACACTCTTGTAGGAATAATGTCTGTTTTATAAATGGTAAGCAATTTCTCATAACATTTTTGAGGAACATTTGACTCATTATATGTATTGTTTATTTTTTGTGATTATTTCTGGCCAATTCCTTGAGTGCCAATAATTCGGTAGTTGACTGTATATATGTGGTGGGTGTAGCCTTAGCCAGAGCTAGATAATAGTAAAGCTGGGTACACACTACACAGTTTTCATCCAATAATCGGCTAAATCAGCCGACATACGACCGCTCGTTTAAAAGTCGGGTCAGTGTGTGCAGTGACACGATGGTCGAAAGTCTGCCCAAATGGACGATTGTCGCCTGATTTGGTTGGTCGTACCGTTTAATATTTTCGTTCCAATCTCGTTTCCGCTGTGTAGTGTGTATAAACTTCCGACCAATCCACAACAGTGAGTACAAAAGTACAGTCATTGCTCACGACAACATGGCTGTAAAAAGTCGCTAAAGGAACGTCCGCTCTTCCCTTTATTGTCCTAAACAAGGCTAGTGTGTATGCAGTCCATGGACCGAGCGATCGGAACATCGATCGAAAGTAAAATCGCTCGGCATAAAAAGTTGGTTGAAATTTCTGTAGTGTGTACCCAGCTTAAGTCATTGACCAAGATCTGGTTGAGGAGAAAAGGTATACAAGCACTTATCGCTGTAGGTAATGGATGACTTTAATTGTGGATGACTGTTTTGATTGTTTTCCAAACGTTGAATTATGTCTCATATCTTTTTGTGTCATTTTAAATAGTAGGAACAGGAATTTAAAGTAGACTCATTTAAACAATGTATTGTTCAAAACATATAAAAGGACTAGGATTCTGTATAGTTTGAATTTAACGGTTCATGCAAGTGAGCAGTTTTAAAGCACGTGAAAATTATTGCACTTTTTCCTTAGCATCATTTGTAGACTTTTTCTGCATTATGCTGCCACATTAATGGTCTTAAAGCAGCAGAAAACATTAAATAATGTAAGAAAGAAAATAATTGCTACATTCTTGTTCTTCGATAAGAAATAATTAAATGAAGAAATGCAAAACTGCACTAAAAAGAGAGTGTTGTGTTTTAAAAAAACATAATGCAAGTCTTTGCATGCACCTTTATAGGACTAAAATTCTGAAAATATCACAAAATTATCCTTTACAAATGCTTGTTTATGACATATTATTTTGTCCAATATCCATTACTTACAGATGGAGCACATTTTACTGATTGAATCTGTTTGTGCTCATCCCAAGCTGATACCATTTACATAGAATGAAGGTGGCAGGAATATTGTGACATGATCCAGGATGTCCGGGAGACTCCCAAATTTCTGGGAGTCCTCCCAGACTCCCAGAAAAGCAGGGCAAACACACAGCCAGTTTGGTTAATTAAGTGGAGTGGACGGATGTGGCGGGGCTTAGCAACGTGATTCATGTGTCATCTCGGCCCCGCCCCCAGCTGTGATAGGCAATAATGGTTGTGTCAGTTTAGGGGGCAGGGCTAAATGTGGTGTTCCGCTTGACCACGCCCCCTTAAATTGCCAGTGAGATCTCCCCTCCCGGAAGGGAGATCTCGCAAGAAGGCAAGTATGATATACACTCCATCTGCATAACATTGCTCAACCTTATTGCATACTGCATTCAAAGCCTACTGTATACCATAATTTACTTATTATATTATGTGTTTATATACATTCTATCACATGATAAAACACATACATTGAGATGTGTAGTTAAGTATTGTGTACTTCTTAGAAACACATGTATGGTTTTTGGAAAATTTTAACTTGAAATTGACTATTAATTGTGCTCTAAAAGTTTGTAATACAGTTATTCCAATAGTATTTCTCAAATGTATTTGATTTTTTGCTAATCTATATTTTCCATGGTTAGTTACAATCCTGACATAACTGCCATCTGAGCCTGATTTCAAGGACAATCCAAGATTCTGAAGATGTTTCTCTTTGACAATGTTTTTGTTAGCAATGGCTAATGGCACTCAAATAATTTTCTTGTTCTGTGTGGTGGATTATATTGCTATACTTGTTTCTATTTTGTTTGGTGGATGCATTTGGATTTATTGAATATAACTATAATACAATAGG
Source organism: Mixophyes fleayi (assembly GCF_038048845.1). Lineage (NCBI taxonomy): Eukaryota > Metazoa > Chordata > Amphibia > Anura > Limnodynastidae > Mixophyes > Mixophyes fleayi. Next base: position 163,229,352 of record NC_134404.1, on the reverse strand, counting down.
ATTGTGCCATGTTATAAATAGGGATAAACAAAAATATTTACCACAATTTGTAATTAATTTTATTTTGACTGGCTTTGGGATAAGTGAGCCAAATAAGAAATTTCTGAATGTTTTCAATATATTTCTTATTATAACAAACACATAAATGCAGAAAAAAACCGTCAGATGGTGGCAAATATCTGCAAACTCCTCCTTTATCCTGCACAAATTGCCATTTAATTACAGTTTACTGGTGCATTAAAATTATATCATGTATCAAGATTACAATGATGAAATACTAGCACAAAAGAAAGAATTATACCCTCACAAACTATGCTTGTTCAGAAAATGTTTTAACAATATCACATTAAATGAATGCTGATGCAATATGGGCTAATTATAACAGCTAAATTTACAACTTAAGCAATTACATATATAGTTTATGTAACAGTACAAGGTGCCCTATATACTTATAGCGTCTCTTCATTTTCTCAAATCAGCATTATGTTGAGTTGGTAAAACTTGTCTGAGTTTTACATTTCTTTAAGAGCTGAGTTTGCAGGACATAGTCAATCACTTTAGTTTTAGGAACAAATGACCATAAAAGAGAAGTAAATGATGTGAAGAAACATCACAAACTGACAATCTGTTCATAAAGAGATACACACACAATCAATGACAGACTCCATCGTTTTTCTAAATGAAAGTAAAATGAATTATATCATTCCTACAACTGGGAATGAAGAATTATGCTACAATGTATGTAGTGTGTTACCACTAGCATTGACCAATTCAACACAACTAGATGAAATCTGCAAGATAATGGGAACATGACCGCTATCTGCATATAATGGACAGTGAAAGAGTTTGGTGGGGTCCACATTCATATTAGGGACATTGAACTAAATTATGTTGTAAATTAATATAATAATTATTAACCTGTTTTTTCCAAGATGAATAAACCATAGCCACCAAAGGTCTGCAGCGCATACAAGACATTTACAGTATACAATAAACAGACAGCAATGATCCATAACACATTACATAATACATGACAAAACAAAAGAAATCAACTGATTAAACAAATTACACACAGATAACTTGTTAATGCAGATTAAGATATTTACTGAAAAGTAAGTGAGAGTGATGGTAATGTGCAATGTGAAGTAGGCCTGGGCTCATGACGACAGGTCTAGGGAAGCAAACCTAGAGGTACAGAGGATGATAGTAGCAGGAGAATGTGAGGAAATCACCCTTAGCTGTTACCCTCCATGGGATTCAACTCACTCAGGTAGACCTGAGAATATCCAAAATAAGGCTTTATTACAACAGCACAATACTATAAGACAATCACAAGGTACAGGGCAAATGGTAGCATGTACCCTCCACCAGCCTCTTACAGTCAGCAATCCAAAGTAATAATCTCAGTATCTTTCAGAATCGTATCCTCCTGCAGTATTGCCACTACCGTTTAGCTAGACAGTTACTATGTCACCCAGCCTGGGCTACTGGCTCGCACAGACCCTATCCAGGTTGGGATTTCTCCGGCAGCAGTGCAATGCCTGGCCCAGAGTACCTTTTGCTGATGTCTTGTACTGCAGGATCCTCCAAGCTAGAATAGCCTCTAATGGCATTCTGCCCTCTTTATATTCATGGTTGTTTACACAGGGAGTAGGGTCTAATATCTGACTCTTCCCCCTTTCAGCAAGGGTCTATCTGTGGACACTTAAATTATTTAACCATTAGACATACTGTCTCTGTTACCTTGATCATACAATGAAATGGCTTGACTGAATTAGTTATTTGGCAGGATACATTAAACTAAGGGTTACAATAATACATCAGGGAATTACACTTCATGCTTGTGTGAAACATTAAGACATTTGACATATTGTATCTGCAGCGTTACACAATCTGAGTCTGAGATACACTTTGATCCAATAACATTTATATTGATACATATTAATACATTTCCTGATGCTATTTCAGCCAGTATAGTACTATGAAAGCATATTGCGTATCATCTAGAACCTCTAATCTAATTACCTCTCAAATTACCTGTTGACCTAGCTAATTAACTTGGGCTGCTAGATAGCTATGTGAACAGTCACTCGGACATTGCTCTAATTGCAAACCAGACCTAAGCCACACCGCATAACAATGGATATTTGTCCTGGTATTTTAACACAATATGGCTATATTTTTTATATTTCTAATATATACAATACTGCAGGTAATAGCTAGGACATAATGTACCTAGTAACATGAAATAACAATACACATAATAGACCGATGCTCTGGTAAATATACTTAGGCCGGGTCAAGGATTAAAAAGCACATTAAACTGTGAGAAATGGGTGATAAATAAAAAGTCCTTAGTCCAGTGGGACCCCGTTTCGTAACAGAGAGCACAAGGAAAGAGGGCCTTTCTCATGAGAGCTTACATCCTAATGGGAAGTATATATATATATATATATATATATATATTAGTAGCAGAATTTCAAACATGAGAAATATTACAATGTACTGAGTGATGACGTCCTCAGTGCTCGAGCACTGTTTCACATATCCATATAAGGCTGTACAGGTTGGAAGGGACCTGGCTAATAACATGTGTTAATAGCTTTAAAGGTATAGTGTTGCACTGGGTCCGGGCCAAATATAATTATGGTCACTCAAGTAATCATGAGGACTGCATTGACTATATTTATACTCTGCTTTGCATAAGTAAAGTGTATATGTTTCTGTAAGGATGTATTTGACTTGTGTTAATGCTTCTTGGTGGTTTTCTTTATATAGTGCTAATATACTATATATGTGAATTGTGCACTTTTTGGCAAATGCTACTAAAGTTGAGATATTTCCCATATACCATGCTTTGGGAGGTAAATGTACTATACAAGAATGTCCAGGTGATATGAAGTCCCACTATTTGGTTACCATGGTTATTAGCTTTGAAATTGAGCATTGTGAAATCACCTGCTCAACCAGATTATTAAGTATATCTTCAGACAAACTTTTTCAGTCACTTTCTACTCCGTGAGTAAATTAGTTGGCTTTTTCACTTATTAGCGATTATATAGAAAATGAAGAAATGATCTGGTTCATCAGATATATTTAATGTTATATTACATGTGTTAATAGCTTTAAAGGTATAACGTTGCCCTGGGTCCCTAGCCTAGTATAGTTATGGTCATCCAAGAAATCTTGAAGACTGGTCATATTTACACTCTACCTTGCAAAAAAAGAGTGGGTATATGTTTCTATAAGAATGTATATGACTTTGGTGTAAATGTTTAGGGAGGTTTCTTTATATACATTTTTGACACTATATATTTGAACTGTGTACTGTTTGCCATCTGATTCCAAATGTGGGATATGCCCAGTATACTATGCTATGGGTGGTCAATGTACATTAAAACATTGACCAGGTGATCTGAAATCCAGCTGCCCGGTTCCCATGGTTACCAGCTGTGATATTTAGCATTTTGACATCACCTACTCAGCCAGATTATTAGCTGTTTCTTCTGACCAGCATAGTTGCCAATTCCGCTTATAAAAAGCGGAATTGGGCTTGTTTTATTTTTAAGTTGCGGTTTTTTTCTGCTTGCCGCGGGTTGCAGGTTTTTGGGCTTTACAAGCTCTGCACTTTTTTTTTTCTTTTTTTTAAAAGAAGCTTTATTGGGTTGTTGAGTGTGTGAACGCTTTAGTGTTGGACGTTGCTAGCCTCTTAAGTGGGCGTGACCTCAGCTGTTGGCAGGTGTGTGTTAGCAGGAGCTCTCTGCTGAAGGAAGCAGTAGAACTGGGAAGAGGTGAGAGAAGCCCAGAGATTTAAGAACATCTGAAATTCAGATCTCCAGGTGTGGTTTAGTGGAGAACCTGTGCCGGAATGCACAGGGTGGGTATAGCTAGAGGGCCCCAGTAACCAGGGGGATGTAAAATGGAGAAAGGAGTCACTTGTGTCAGTATGTCTGTCTGTAGTATGTATCTTGTACCGAATATTCTCTCTGTACACTGTATATTATATTTATATGTGCTCTGTCTGTATGTAGAATATTAGTATTAGTATCACTGAGCCTGGTAGATATAGGGCACAGCCGGGACCATTCCAGGATTTAAGATGTCACCTTGTTTAAGGGTTAACATATTAACACATTAATTGCCTAAAGTGAAACTGAATGTCCTCTGACTGCATGAAAACCGAGTATTATTCTAATTATATTCATTTTTAATCTTGTATTTGTCCCTGACTGGTCACCATTCATAGTAGATGAATAAAGTATTGGAATTATTAACTCTCATTCAATGCATTTTAATAGCAGTGAGAACACAATTGGTCAATGTTTTACTGTACCAGATGCTGTATGAAACATGGTATAGTATTTTTATTTGTATTTTATCCAATGTCCTATTGAGGAAACTTTGAAGACAGATTGTAGAAATCTTTATATGTATTTATTTAATAATGAACAATAAACGTTGTGGTTTTCACTACACTAACACCCCTGTCCCCTGTAAATTGGGCTTTTTAGGATTGGTTTGGGCTTGTTTTGTTTTTAACTTGGTGTTTGCTTGTTTTTCATTTCAGAGTTGGCAACCCTCCTGACCAGCTTTCTCAGTCACTTTCTCCTCAGTGAGTAAGTTAGTTGGTTTGGTCTCTTACTCTAGCAATTATCTAGAAAAAGAAGAAATGATTGGATTCATTAGTTATATATATTATATTATATTCACTGAAGGACATATTGATTGAAGAGGTTCTATAAACTATAAGGTCTCATTAACATTTGAAAATATTGAGCTCAAAGAAAGCCACACACAACTGAAAAATGAGCTGGTGGAGGTTCTCAGGGATGTGACTTTACTGAACCCAACATTAGAACCCAATATTGGACTTTATAATAGGACATTGAAAATTCCTCCAGCAAACTAGCAACACCATTGATTGATTTTGGAACACAGAAACAATAGCAAACCAAGTTTGCTGGATGTCTATGGGTGTAAAAAAAACTTGTTGGAATAAACGCAATTAAAAGACACCACATTATTTAGTGAAATTGTTTTACTGTAAAAACAAGTATGGTTTAATCGAAACATGTTGCTTATTTACATAATAAAAATAGTAATAATAATCAAGAATAGATTGGAGGGAACCATGCTATTAAGGTGTTAATAGCTTTATAGGTATAGCATTGCCCAGGGTCCCTGGCCTAGTATAGTTATGGTCACCCAAGAAATCTTGAAAACTGATTGGTCATATTTACACTCTACCTTGCAATAAAATATTGGGTATATGTTTCTGTAAGGATGTATATGACTTTGGTGTAAATGTTTACGGAGGTTTCTTTATATACATTTTTTACACTATATATTTGAACTGTGTACTGTTTGCCATCTGATTCCAAATGTGAGATATGCCCACTATACTATCATAGCCGGAATAAGGGGGGGAGCACAGGGGGCACGTGCCCTGGGCCCCCCCTTTCCGAGGGCCGCCCATATTACTTTACCTGCTGTCAGTTGCTGTCTGACAGCAACTGGCAGCAACCGCCCCGGGCCCCCCTCTCTCCGCAGGCCCCCCCGTCGCCCACATGACTTCTCCTGTTGTCAACCTGCTGCCAGTTACTGTCTGACAGCAATTGACAGCAACCGTCGCATCTGCCAGTGGCGGGTTCCCTACTGACGCATGCGCGATGCACTCACTCTGTGTTAGCAGCACCGCAGCTGCTGTAATATCTAAAATGGCCGAAATGGAGCTGCTGCGCATGTGCTGCTGCAGAAGCTCCTCCTCGGCATGAAGACTGAAGAGAGTAGGTGAGTGGAACCAAAAATTATACATAAATATATATAGAAAACCCTTCATAACATGTTTATTTCTTGATTAAACATGTAAGTAATAATTATGTTATGAGGGTCTTCTTAAATTTGTATATACATATGGATATTTATTTTATCAGTAGTGTTTCAATAAATATACATTAAACATTAACATTAGACCGGTAGAGCCAATGCCAGAGTGGCAGATTCTATTTTATTAATAATTAGTAATGTAATTACTGAAGCCATCCAGTTATATTAAAGTTTGAATAAAATTGTAGTACGTTATATATAATTTATATTTATTTATTTATATACACATATTACAGGGTCCTGCATGATATATATATATATATATATATATATATATATATATATGTGTTAACCCGTGCATGATACTCATGCATTCTAGTCAAATAAAGCTACTTAAGGTGTTTAAAAGGTTCTTGTCATGCATTTGGGCCTAGCCCAGGCCTCCTCAGGGGAAGAGCGTTACTTCCCGACGCAAGCGCCCTTTTTTAACGTGGTTTTGTCCACTTGTCACCACCTCATCATTTTTCTCCATCACCTCATCCTTCATCTTCATCGCCACATCCTTCATCAAGCTACTTAAGGTGTTAAAAACTCCCCACTGTCACCCCCGGCAACCACCAACCACTCCCAACTGTCACTTCTCTTTCAAGAAATATATAGGTCAGTGTATAACTCTGCCCAGCAGGTGGCGCTGCAGCTTGGTTTTTTTCCCCACACACGCCACTAGGCATTTATATAGTAGATATAGATATATATATATATATATATATATATATTAGACATATATAGTCAAAATTGGTGTTACGTTATCAATGTTTATTTTTTATGTTAGTTTAAATGTGCGGTAGGTATCATTGCTAGTTTTAGTGTGCGGTATCATTGCTAGTTTTAGCGTGCGGTATCATTGCTAGTTTTAGCGTGCGGTATCATTGCTAGTTTTAGCGTGCGGTATCATTGCTAGTTTTAGCGTGCGGTATCGTTGCTAGTTTTAGCGTGCGGTATCGTTGCTAGTTTTAGCGTGCGGTATCGTTGCTAGTTTTAGCGTGCGGTATCGTTGCTAGTTTTAGCGTGCGGTATCATTGCTAGTTTTAGCGTGCGGTATCATTGCTAGTTTTAGCGTGCAGTATCATTGCTAGTTTTAGCTTGCGGTATAATTGTTAGTTTTAGTGTACGTTATCAATGGTATTTTTAATGTGCGGTATCAATGCTAGTTTTAATGTGTGCTATCAATGATAGTTTTAATGTGTGGTGTCAATACCCATTTTAATGTGGGCTTTTGATGATTGCTGTAATGTACAGTATTTTAGTTTGTGTAAGCAATGATTTCTCTTATGCAGACAACCTAGGCCCTCTGGGAAAGCTGTAAGTGTCATACTGTGGGCTGTAGGTGATGCAGGTGTGTCAATGCTTTATAGCCTTACACCCAATGGCGTTATTTTACATGCGTTTTATACAGAGGTGCTTGTACAATTTACAAGTACCTGTACTAATATTAATCTATATATATATTACATCCAGCCATCATACCTTCATTTCTTTGTGGACCTAACCAGCTTTCCAGAAGGAGATCATTGGATCGGAGTAGAGGCAGGCAGCTGTAAGTAGTTGTAACATATATATATATATATATGTATGCATACATATGTATTTGTGTTATAGTATATATATATATATATATATATATATATATAATATATATTAGTGTGTGTGTGTGTGTGTGTGTGTGTAGAAAGTTGCAGAAGAGAAGAAACAAAGTACTGATGCAGTCTTGGCGAAGATGCCTAAGTTGAATTATTTCTTTGAACTGAATACCAGGACACCAGAAATTTACACCGGACATTCAACAGAAACAAATGACCAACATAATCAGGAGTTTACCAAGGGAATTTGTTCAAAAGCTCTTGATGAAGAATGTGAAGATAATGGATCACACCAGACATTCAACAGAAACAAATGACCAACATTTTCAGAAGAGTACAGTATCTGTTGAATGTGAAGACAGTGTACCTAGTCGTTTAGAAGGCGGCGATAATGAAAGACTCCAATTTACGGAATATGGTGGATCTTCAAAGAGGAAAGGTAATGCAGAACAATGTCAAGCTCTGGATAGACTTGGAGAGTGCCAATCAACAGATCCTGCAAAGTGGTTTCCAATCAAGTCTGTTTCAGTTGATTATTGGCTAAAACAAAGTTTAGAGACCTGTCAAAATAAAAGTGAATCTGACGATTATCAAAAGTCATCATGCTACTACACTCCTTCTCATGCTAAACCAAATGGACATTTTTGTTTCTTTAAAAACTCCATGTTTTATGGATGCCGGCCTAATGGTACTGTCCATCACTGAAAATGGATGTCATACAGTGCTTCAAAGGGATCAATTTACTGCCTTTATTGTACACTAATGGGAAGTAAAATGGACAAGTTCTCACATACTGATGGATTCTGTGATTGGGAAAAAGCGCAAGAGAAGATTAAAAGACACAAGGAAAGTGATGCACACCGAAACTGCATTTTGCAAGCACGGGAACGTGATGCAAAGTCAGGTCATGTTGACAGTTACTTGGAACATCAGTTTATGGAAAGAAAACAATATTGGTGTGAAGTTCTGCGTAGAGTAGTAGCAGTTGTGAAACTTTTAGCAGAAAGAGGGTTAGCTTTACGCAGAAGTGATGAAACTATTAGTTCAAAGTATAATGGTAATTTTCTTGGGTACATAGAGTTAATAGCACAGTTTGACCCTTTTCTGGCAAACATATCCAAGATTTTGGAAACAGCGGAAGAGGCAACACAGTATATCTGTCATCAACTATTGTTGAAGAGTTTATTGAAGTCATAGCAAAGCAGGTGACAAATCATATTGTCAAGGAAATGTCACTTTGCAAGTATTTCTCAGTGTCGGTTGATTCAACACCAGACATAACCCATGCTGATCAGCTGAGTGTTACGTGTTGGATGGCATACCTGTCAAACGCTTTCTCTCTTTTGTAAGAATTCAGAGTCATAAGGCTGCAGACCTCACAAATGACTTGTTAGAATATTTAAAGTCAGAAAACATTAATATCATGGATTGTCGTAGGCAGACCTATGACAATGCCAGCAACATGGCTGGAAAATATTCTGGCATGCAAGCAAGGATAAAGGAATATAATCCACTGACTGTGTTTGTGCCATGCACAGCACATTCCTTAAACCTTGTTGGATCCAATGCTGTTGATTGCTGTGTAGAAGCTGTAAGCTTCTTTGGGTTTCTTTCAAGTGTTACCAATTCTTTTCTGCTTCCACCTATCGTTGGTCTGTGTTAACGAAACATCTTGGAAAGCTGGGACTCACAGTGAAGAATCTCTCAGAAACAAGATGGTCTTCTCGTGCAGATGCAACCGCTGCCTAAACCAAAGGATACAAAAACATTCAAGAAGCACTTGATGAAATTGCTGATGATAATCAACAAACTGCAACTACAAGACACGAAGCTGATACCTTGTCTCAGACAATGGATATGCTGGAAATAGCATTCATGTGTAATTTGTGGAACACCATTCTTTCACGTTTTAATACAACAAGCAAATCGCTGCAATTCCCAACCATTGATCTTAAGGTTGCTGTAGAATTACTAGAATCTCTAGGTCACTTTTAGATTTGCTGCGTTAAAGTTTTGATAACTTTGAGAGGGAAGCACAAGCAGTATGAGGTAGATTAGATTGTAATGTAACTCGTGCCATAAGGAGAAAAATTTATGTGGATAGTGTGGAGTCTGAAGAAACCGTGTTATGTTCAAGAGAAAAAATTTGCGTGGAGACGTACTTGCGTATAATTGATTGCCTCAAAATGGCATTAAATTATAGAATTGCTGCATATACAATTATATCAGATCGTTTCAGGGTTGTGCTAAGTTCTTGCAGAATGACAGACAGAGAAATAATGGAAGAGGCTACCAAACTGGCAGAGCATTATCCACAAGATATAGACAAAGAAGTGTATCCTCAAGAAATGGTTCAATTTGTACAGTTTGCCAAAGGAAAGAGCTGTCGTACACCTTCATCACAAGCTAAATTAATGTATGAAGAAAAGATTGAGGATGTTTTCCCCAATGTATCTGTCTCTTTCAGAATGTACCTTTGCTTAATGGTCACAAACTGCTCAGGAGGGCGTTCGTTTGGCAAATTAACTCTTATAAAAAATAAATTGAGATCAACAATGCGGGATGAGCGACTAAAGGCATTAACTCTTCTGAGCATTAAAAGTGAACTAATGCGCGGAATCTGCTTTGAAACAATTATTGAAAACTTTGCTCAAGCCAAAGTAAGAAAACATAATCTTTGATAAAATAATATTTTCCCTTCAGCCCCTTTAGTCTCAATGTGTAAACAAAATGTTTCTAATATTGAGGGGCGACTTTACCGTAATAATATTTGTTTTGTTAGATTACCTGAGAAAGCGGATGGTACTACTCCAGAGAGCTTCTTAAAAAAATGGCTAATTAAATTATTTGGTAAAAAAAAAATTATGGCCCAATTTGCGCTTAAACGTGCCCATGGCTTTCCTTTCTAAGCACCTCTGCCTGGAGCAGCCCCTCATACTTTTATAGTTGAAATTCTGCACTACAGAGATCGTGATACGGTGTTACAGATGGCTCATCTGAAGGGTCCTTTGGAATATAATATCCAACGGGTTTCAGCATACCCATATTTTTCAATGGATGTCCAAAAAAGCAGAGCTACATTTATTCCGGTTAAAATGCATCTTTGAAAACTACAGATCCCTTTTGTCATTGTATTTCCTGCTAGACTGTGTGTGGTAGTGGAGAGCCGAACATTCTTTTTTTGATTCTCCACGTGAGGCTACGAATGCTGGTGGGTTTTGATGGACGGTGCTTGATGAGTATCTACTATATAATATATTGATACTGAGAATATATATTATATAAAAAAGGAAAATATGTATTCAAAAATGTCTGGAAGATATGTAAATATTTATGTTCAAAATGACTGACATAAACTTTCCACAAAATCCCAAATATTCATATTTTGTCTTCATTTGATGATATTCAAGCTAAAAGGCAACTATCAAATTCTGAGATATGGCGCTATCTCCAATTGAAAAAAATTATAATATCTGATATTTATATATTTTTTTCTCCTTTTCGTATTCTTTGTTTTATAGAGTGGTATACTTGGTTGTCTGGCAGATGTTACCCTCTGCTGGATTTGGACCGCATGAAGGTGGTTCGGATCTACTGAATGGCCGTGTGCTGGATGGTTGTGTCTATAGTTATCAAAGTTTAGGGTTAGACTCTAACCGTTACAGGTGTACTTTAGTTTGGGTAGAGTATACAGGGTGGGGGTGGGTTTAGTATTAAGATATTTAGTATTCTATATTTGAGATGGGTGATGTTCTCTTTGGCCGGGTACCTGTGGGCTCGGTTGTAAAGGGTGTTATGTATCAAGTGTTATGTCCTTAACTGGTACACCTAATAAAGAACTTAAATTTTTGTCTTGGAATGTTAGGGGATTGAATAATAATATTAAATGTTCTCTGGTTATGAGTCAAATTAAGAAATGTGACCTTGAAATAGTATTCCTTTTTTAAAGCTCATTTAAAAGGAGAAAAGATTCTTTCGTTAAACACCCCTTTGGTGTGTAGGACATATTATGCCACACATAGAGCCAATTCCTGTGGGGTTCCTGTCTTAGTTCATAATAGTCTGTTCTTTCAACTAAAAAAATTCATATCGATAATGGGGGACGCTTTGTTTTCATTAAAGCTATTAGTAATTGGTCCCTTTGCTTCTTTTGGTAGTATACATTTCTCTGACTTATAGTAGTGAAATACATTAGAAATGTAGTGAATTTATGGTATTGTTTTCAGATCTACCAATTGTCTGCCTAGAAGTTGTTATTAATGTAATGAATAACTCTGTTGAATGCAGGGCCATCTTAACAACATTATGGGCCCCCGGGCAAAGCAGTGCACCGGGGCCCCTAGATATAGATATATAGATGTATACAGATACAGATATAGATACATAGAGATAGAGATAGATAGTGCTCAGTGACCCTTGTAGGTTTTTTTTGCAGGATTTTTTCTTTTTCAGGATTATTTATTCTCATTAAGAGCTGTGCCTATGGGGCCCCCTTGCCCGTGGGGCCCCCGGTAGGCTGCCCATCGTGCCCAATGGAAAAGATGGCCCTGGTTGAATGATGGACTGAGCATCAGGCCCTCTTTACTTAGTCGACCTCAGCCATCACTGACTGCTTTGATAGATGAAATGGGCTTGATTGATGTTTGCCATCTGCGTCATCCAGATACTGTCCAATTCTCTTCCTTTTCCATATCCTATAATGCTTTTTCCAGTATAGACCTGGCGCTGCTGGCCCATTCTCTTGTGTCTGCTGTGCGAAAGGTAGAATATAGGGCTATGGGGATTTTTGACCATTCTCCTCTTCTCTTGTCTATTGATTATTCTATTACTATAAGACAATCTTTTTGGAAATTGAATCCCTTTTGGCTATCTTTGCTGGGTACGGGATTCGATTTGGTACCCCAATGGGAAGGTTTTGTTTTACAGATAATGTATAGTTCTCCCAACCTCTTGTAGTATGAGATACATTTAAGGCTTTTTTGCGGGGACCATGATCACTACAGTTGTAGATATTAAATTATCTTCTAGACATAGAGAACATGGGTTGTAGAGAATTTGCAGAATCCTAGATGAAAAATATATTGATGACAGGTCTGAGTTAGTGGAAGGGCGTGGTAGCTGACACAGAAGGAGTAAATCAATTACGTTTTTGATAAATCTAAACGCAAACTAATTTTTTCTACACATGTGCAATATTCCTAAGGTGATAGAAATAGTAGTTTCTTGGCATACTTAGCACGAGTGGAGAATACTGATGTGGCAGTTCCAGGTATTTTAGATAACAGAGGGGTTAAATAGTACATGACATGATGCTTGATATTGTTGAAGTATTTTATGATTATTTTGTTGGGGTTTATAAATCACTGATTTATTATGATTTGGTGACTTTGAGGACATATTTATATACTGTCTCTCTCTGTACACTTTCATTAGATAATGAAGAATATTTAGATTCTCAATTTTCTTTTTAGGAGCTAGATGTAGCTCTCATGTTGTTTCCTAATGGAAAAGCTCCTGCAATGGATGACATACCAATAAAGTTGCATAAAATACATTGGTCTTTTTATGGGCCCAGATTGTTGTGGATTTTCAGTGAGCTCTGTGAGGCTGGCACTCTCTCCCCATCTATGGTGGAGGCAATAGTAGTTGTAATTCCCAAACCGGTAAAGACCCATTATATCTCGATACCATCCTAATTCTTTTTTAACAACAGATGTTAAAATAGTGGCCAGGTTATTAGCCTTGACGATGAACAGGATGATGTTAGAACTGATAGTCTGATACACCCTGATCAGACATAATGTATGCCTATTAAGTGCACTTCTATAAACCTTAGATACTGGTTACTATCCTCCAGGTATGGCTGTTTCCTGATGTGGCTGAAGTTGTGGTCTGTAGATGGAGCTAAAGTGTTTGATTCGGTTGAATGGCCGTACTTGTGGGAGGTGTTGTCTCATTTTGGGTTTGGCCCCAAGTTTGTAAACTAGATGAAATTTTTATATTCACATCCTGTAGCGTGTGTATTTATGAATGGTTACCTTTCACACCTGTTTACTTAATGTAATAATTGTTTAATTGAAAACATTCTTCAGTGCATATGGAGGATGAGATGGCTTTATTTCCAATGACATGCTTTTGTTTCTGTCAGATTAAGATGCCACCCTGGTGGCTTTGTTATAGATAGTGAACAAGTTTGGATTTGTTTCTGTTGATTTTCAGCCCTGAATATTCCCCAGTGTCTTTCAATTTGGGATGGGAGTTCATCTCCTCCATGTACGCGCACGTTAAAGTGGACATCTAAATTTAAATATTTAGGAATATGGGTTACTAATACCCCTATAGACTATGTGAAATTAAATAAACATGGATAGCTCCTATGAGTCCTATGTTCAAACACTGGATAGTGCTGGTCAATAATATGATAGGTCATGAAGGGTTTGTTTACACCAGTAGGCAGGCTCTGAAGAAATATTAGAGCACATGGAGTAAATGGCTCAATTCCCCCTATGCGCTTGTCTTTATGAGACTGATCTGGATGATTGAGCCCGCTGGTACCCATGCCATTGGGATTTATATGTGTAATGCACATGTTATGTATTGTTGTTTTAAATATTGTATTAACAATTGTTTAATACTACAGTTGGAATCATATGTATTTTCCGGTTTCTTGTCCCGAACTGATTGTGTTATATTTTTTTCCTTTTCTGGGCATGCTTTTGCCATGTATATTTTTGATTAATATTAGTGTGTGTAGGGTGAGGGGGGAGTCATTTTATTTTGTCCTTTTCTGTTTTTGTAAATACCAATACTTGGTGCTATATAAACAATAGTAAAAATTAAGTTAAAAAGTGTTATTTGTTCATATGTTATCTTTAATATTTTATTTAATATTTAAAGTTCAAAAATCATCCTGAGTTATAAAAGTGCAATAACAGTGTAATAACGGAGGAAATCAGGATGTGGTGGAATACTTTTTCATGGCACTGTTTATATGTGTATGTATAGAAACATATATAATATATAAAACTTTTTTTTTTTTTTCACTATTATGTTTGGATACATGTTAAATAAATATTCCTTTTATGATAGAATTGGTCTGATTGCCTCTTTAATATTCACCACCTACTTGTAACTCTCTCCTGCATGATGATGGCCAGGAAGAGAAAAAAAAATTACCAATCTGGCTACGCACGGTACCCAGCATCCTTCTCCCGCCTTGCTTCTCATTGAATTTTGAGCGTGATGTTATCATGCCCGACATTCAGTGGCAAGCGGTAGGAGAGAGAATGCTGGGTCCCAGGCACCGCTGAATTGGTAAGAAGATAGAAGAAAAGACAGAAGAAATAGAAGAAAGAAGATCAAGTATGGTAAGTAAAGAAAAAGAAGGGAATGGTGATAGGAAACAGCAATGGAGGGGCAAAAGAATGAAGGAGGGGGCAAAGTGAGAGGATGCAGAGGGGCACAGAGTGTGTGAATGCAGAGGGGCACAGAGTGTGTGGATGCAGAGGGGCACAGAGTGTGTGGATGCAGAGGGGCACAGAGTGTGTGGATGCAGAGGGGCACAGAGTGTGTGGGTGCAGAGGGGCACAGAGTGTGTGGATGCAGAGTGCCACAGAGTGTGGATGCAGATGATGCAGGGGCACAGAGTGTGTGAAGATGAATGAGGGCACAGAGTGAGTTAGCTGTAAATTATTCTTTGACAGAAATATAATTGAAAGAAATATATAAAAATATTTGTTTCCCTTGGATTTATGTGTATTATTTTTGCATACAACTAAATAAGTATTTCTGTCCAGACCTAAATACTTATTACGCTACCTTGACCCAACTACTTATAAAACGGGACTGCTCAGTAATTATTTTGGAGGGGTGCCTTGAAAAAATTATGGCGACTCTAAGGGTGCCGCAAAATGCAAACATTTGGGAACCACTGCCTTAATTTTAGATCTTAGGAGCCCCCCTGTCTTAAGTGCCCCAGGCCCCCCAAAGCCTTAATCCAGCTCTGTATACTATGCTATGGGTGGTCAATGTACATTAAAACATTGACCAGGTGATATGAAATTCAGCTGTCCAGTTCCCATGGCTACCAGCTGTGATATTTAGCATTGTGACATCACCTGCTCAGCCACATTAATAGCTGTTTCTCTTATGACCAACTTTCTCAGTCACTTTCTCCTCAGTCAGTAAGTTAGTTGGTTTGGTCTCTTACTCTAGCAATTATCTAGAAAAAGAAGAAATGACCGGATTCATCAGTTATACATATAAAATATGGAGAAAGATCAAAGAAAGCCACACACAACTGAAAAATGAGCTGGTGGAGGTTCGCAGGGATGTGGCTGGACTGACTCCAACATTAGAACCCAGTATTGGTCTTTATAATAGGACATTGAAAATTCTTCCAACAAACTAGTAACATCATTGATTGATTTTGGAACACAGAAACAATAGCAAACCAATTTTGCTGGATGTCTATGGGTGTAAAAACAACTTTCTGGAATAAACACATTTAAAAGACACCACATTATTTAGTCAAATTGTTTTACTGTAAAAACAAGTATGGTTTAGTCAAAACATATTGCTTATTTACACAATATAAATAGTAATAATAATCAAGTATAGGTTGGAGGGAACCATGCTATTAAGGTGTTAATAGCTTTAAAGATATAGTGTTGACCTGGGTCCCGGGCCCAGTATAGTTATGGTCATCCAAGAAATCTTGAAAACTGATTTGGCCATATTTACACTCTACCTTGCAATAAAAGATTGGGTATATGTTTCTGTAAGGATGTATATGACTTTGTTATAAATGTTTAGGGAGGTTTCTTTATATAATTTTTTACACTATATATTTGAACTGTGTACTTTTTGCTATCTGATACCAAATGTGGGATATGCCCAGTATACTATGCTTTGGGTGGTCAATGTACATTAAAACATTGACCAGGTGATATGAAATCCAGCTGTCCGGTTCCCATGGTTACCAGCTGTGATATTCAGCATTGTGACATCACCTGCTCAGCTAGAGTAATAGCTGTTTCTTCTGACCAGCTTTCTCAGTCACTGTATCCTCAGTGAGTAAGTTAGTTGGCTTGGTCTCTTACTCTGGTAATTATCTAGAAGAAGAAGAAATTATCAGATTGATCATATATATTTTACATTCACTGAAGGACATATCGATTGAAGAGGTTCTGATAAAACTGAAAAGTCTTATTAATATTTGAAAATATTAAGAAATATCAAAGCTGCAGATAGAAAACCACACTCAACTGAAAAATGAGCTGGTGGAGGTTCTCAGAGATGTGACTTTACTGAATCCAACATTACAAGCAATATTGGACTTTATAATAGGAAGAAACTCAATCTCTGGCGCTAATATATACCAAACATATCACGTGTTATCTATAAAACCTCGGCATCAGATGCAGCAACTCAGAAAGGAGGCAGTGTCAAACCTCCATATAGATATAACAAAAAGACAAAAAAAGAGTTGCGCAAAATCGCCTAATTCAACATTTATTATAATTATCACATCAGATCAATAAAAATATATATAAAAATAAATAAAAAATGATATCACACAATATAAGTATAAAAGTGGCCAAGAAAGCCAATCTTCACACAAGGGCTAGAATAAATACCAATAGATATATCACATGACTCCTGTTAGAGGGATTAAAGATCAAAGCTGCAGATACAAAAACCACACTCAACTGAAAAATTAGCTGGTGGAGGTTGTCAGAGATGTGGCTTTATCGAACCCAACATTACAAGCAATATTGGACTTTATAATAGGACATTGAAAATTCCTCCAGCAATCTAGCAACATCATTGATTGATTTTGGAACACAGCAAAAAATAGCAAGCCAAGTTTATCTGCTGTCTAGTGGGTATAAAAACAACTTGTTATAATAAACTCAATTAAGAAACACCACATTGTTTAGTCAAATTGTTTTACTGCAAAAACAAGTATGGTTTAATCAAAGCATGTTGCTTATTTGTACAATATATGTAGTGATAATAATCAAATATATGTCAGAGGGAACCTTGCTATTAAGGTGTTAGGTGTTGTAGGCAGAGAAAGTGACTGCATGGACCAATATTTTGGTTAGCATGGTCAACATCTCCCAGGTGTGCAGCCTAGGTGGTTCTGGATGGTTACACCTCCCTAGGCTGCATAGGTTTCACTGACTTTTGATAAGACAGCGCATGCATGCCTAGATTTTGTCCCACACCAGGGCTCGAAATTCTTCATAAGATTTGGGACAAGCAAGAGCCAAGAAATCTCTGTCGCAGGGATGTAATGTTTTCTGACCTTAAACTTGGATATCTATGGGGCATGGTTGCACATAATATTCAAAGAAATAAAAACTATAAAAAAGTAATAAAAAAAAAAAGGACAACAAAAATTATATATAAACACATTGGGCTTATTTCATTAAATAAAGTAAGGCAAAAAAACTTTTCTCCTGGACAAAACCATGTTACAATACAAGGGGTGTAAATTAGTTTATTATTTTGCACATAAGGAAAATACTGCCTGTTTTTTCATGTAACACACAAATACTTGATAGCTTATTTGTACACTGAAGTTTAAATCTGATCTAGAACATCCCAACTATAAATCTGCCATCACATTTTCATTTTACTTCCCCCTTCAATGCAACATAGTTTTGCCAAGGTGCAAAATTACTCATTTTACTTGATTTGCTTTCTTTAATTATTCAGGCCCATTATGTTTTGAATGGTTGAATTAATGTTGTTAAAGAAACTAAGTGAAGAATCGCACAAAAGTACATTTTTAAAAACGTGTTACCCTTTTTACTGCTTTCACATACCTATAAATTAATATTTCTCTTGTTCAAGAAACTGAGCATCATTTAATATTTTCTGTTCACTACTTCAGTCATTTCAATTATAATTGCAGAGGACAACACTGGAAAATATAATACTCATGTTTTGCAAGGATTGTATTATAAAGTTCCAAAAGAAAAATGTACTCATTATACAGATGCCATCTGCAATTCATGGATGAATGCTGGAAAGTCCAAAGCAGGATATATTTCCAAATTATCCCAAGTAGCAATCAGCAAAAAATAAACAAAGCAACTTATTGAATGTCTGTCAGCATTGCACTTCCAGATTAATTAAGACAAAGATTTGGTTGTCAAATATAATAAAATAACTTAAAATAGTACAAGATCCTGTAACTATTAATCCTAACAACCAGTCCACAATGGAGTTTGCTTAAATGTCAATGCATCAAACCATATTCATTTCAAATACCTGCTAAATAATAGAAAGAACACCAAAGTTTAGTTTAGAATATATCCCATTGGGAAAGATGATCTTTGATCTAATAACTAGAGATGAGCAGTTCGGATTCAGAGAAATCTGACAGATCCGATTTTTGGGGAACCGTTTTCTTACGGCAAATTAGGATCTGAAAACAATGCAAAATGTAATTTCCAGTAAAATGACGGTTCTTTTCCAAGCTCTGGATTGATATCTTCTATATAGCCATCCCTCATGTTCTCAATTGCCATTTGAGAAGTGATAGCATGTAGATAGGACATTTCCTGCAATTCTGTGCTCAGAAAGTCGCTTGTAGAGGGTTGGACAGGGTAAAAGATGCAATTTATATTGAAGCTGTGGTTTTACTGCACAAATCATGACAGTTTATTTATAGATCAGTTTGCTGGGCACACCCTAAAATAAAAAATATATGTTATGATCGTGGGAGAATATCTACCAGTCAGGGTTAGCACAGACTTGTTACACTCAAGGATAAGTTCTTCCAGTCAGTGTTAACACAGGCTTAGCATGATGCAAAGTGTAACGGACTCCTTGGTCTTCACCAAGAACTGCCGCAAGGCGTGATGGACTTAGCGGTAAGAAGCCTGTGGCTCTCGCCCCTTGGGTCAGCCCACTGGCGTGAAAGACTGAAAGGAGGGAGCGGCCACAGAGAACCAGTGTACAAATGGAGCTCATACCTGTATATAGTACAGGAAAGGTGAGCCGAAGTCTGAAGAAAGCCAAGGTCTGGGACATGTATTTTGTATGTGCAATACACAGGGATTGTCCGGAGGCATAGTCAAGAGGTAAAGTTGAGATCTGTTACACAGATCAGGAATGCACAGTACACAGGGATTGTCCAGAGATGCAGTCAGCAGAAAGCTGGGTCAGTAATACGAGGCAAGAAACACAAGAGCAAGGGCTGGCAGATAAGAGGGTTAAACACAGGGAGATAAGGCACAGAGAAGGAAAGGTCGCTGGAGTCAGATGCTGGGAAAACCTGGTGCTCTGACACTAGGCAAGTGTCAAAGCGGATCTTAAATAGAAAAAGGGAAGTTCAAATTCCCTGCTTGTAGTCACACGAATGCCTGGGATGAGAGGACCATGCACCCAGAAGTATCCGCACGGCTGACAGCACAGGAGAAGGAGCGTGGACCAGGTAAGTTTCTTACAATACATTTATTGCTTTTGAAATCCAAAGTGTTTCAATCTAAATGCAATTGTATGAGTGGTAGTATCAATGACAACTTTACTACTAAATGGCCAAAAAACAGGGTGCTCCTTGACTCAAGCAAAACACCCCCTGAAAAAAATAAAAATCTTTGTTGAAGAACCAGTTGTATAAAGTTTAATTAGATTGTGAAGCAGTGTCCTATCTCATTGGGCATCATCTGGTATGGTGGCCGCTAGAAGTAGCTTTACTCCTCCTGTCAACCATGGGTTAGTCTACAGATCAGAGCATCCCAGTATCACTTACTAGCAGTATAAATACTTTTTCAACCTCTACAAGTAAAAAATTTCATATGGGAAGAAAGTATAATAAAGCATGCTCAAAGGTCAGACACTGCTTGTCATACTTAAATAAAACATCAGCTCTTGATATAGGGATTGGGGAAAAAATGTTTGATGTATGTGGTGATCTGTCAAAAAAAAATGAAAATAGCTAACATTCCATAAACCACCCTCAATGGCAAGAAAAGGCTCAGACCATGGACAGTTTTTGCTTGTAGTGGTCCTGGTCCTGGTTTTAAGGCAGCAATGGGTGGACCCGCCGACTGTAATACATAACCGCCTTAAAACCGGCAATCTCACTCTGTCCATTGTTATAAGGGACATCATTCACACTGGAGACATTTTATACACTCACAATTTACATCTGCTGGGAATTAAACGTGTGGGGAATGTTGTCTGTCTGTTATATGGTAAGTCTCTATTTCCTCCTTGTCGCCTTCATACTAATCGTAATTTTTACATCGATGTAAGTTTTGTCGACATTATTGTAGCTGGAAAAACGTACCCCAACCCGATGAATTACAACATTTATATGCTTTGCACACAATATAAATTTGGTGGTTCACAATTTCTTAAAATATGAGTGGTCAGCAGGGCCGGACTGGGACTAAAAATCAGCCCTGGCATTTAAGGTACACAGGCCCAGCTCAGTTCCAGTAGGGAAAAAATATGTGCCGCCGAACAGGGCGTGGCCTTATTGTGTTGTGGGTGTGGCCAACATGGGGCATTGATACATACATTATAATAATACATTACATTTATCATTTTAGACAAATACACAGGCACTACTGTTAGAAGCACACAGCTTTGCCTTCACAAGCAGTATGTTGTGAAGCGGGACCAGGGCCTGATTAAGGGTTCTGGCCGCCCTAGGCTAATACGGCCGCAGCGCCCCCCCCCCCTCCTCCGAATATATAGGTGTATAGGAACACTCCTGAATATGAATGTTCAGGTGTATTCTCCAGCATTCAAATTTAGACAGATTGTGCCATTGTCTCTTACCTGTCCTTGCTCTTCTCTCTTGCAACTTTGTTATCCTCTCGCTGGCTTCTGGAAAGTTGGCGTCCTTTTTTGAAAATGCAAAAATGTATTATAATGCAAACCCTGAATGATTAGGCCCTTTAGTTAAAACAAAACACTCCATTATGGCCAGCTAAAAGTACCCCATTGGACAGGCATATATAAGCAATATCTGAATATTTGTTGTCAATCAAATACAAACCTCTACCAGCCCCATCTCACTAATATTTAGTATTCTAGTGATTGCTGAGACCACCCATGTGACCACCACACAATCATGAGATTCTGCCCCCCAAAGCTGCTCTATTTTTTAAATACCCCCTGCAGCCATTTTCCTTAACCACAACCCCCCCCCGCACAGCCATTTTCCTTAACCCCTGCTGCAGCCATTTTTTTTTTACCTCCCACCCTGCATCCATCCCCCTTGCAGCTATTTTCCTTACCTCCACTCTGCTAGCTAGCTATCCCCCCCCCGTCACATCAAAACTCCCCCAGTCACATATATCAGCCCCCCTCCTCTGCCCTCCTTCATACATATCAACCTCTCTACCTCCCTATAGATTTTCATGGCAGCCCCCCCCTCCCACCCTATAGATTTGTATGACAGTCCACCTCTCCCTCCCTATACATATGCATGACAGTCCCCCCTCTCCCTCCTTATAGATATGCAGGGTAGTCCCCCCCCTCCCTATAGATATGCAGGGCAGTTCTCCCCCTCCCTATAGATATGCAGGGCAGTTCCCCCCCTCCTTATAGATATGCAGGGCAGTTCCCCCCTCCCTATAGATATGCAGGGCAGTTCCCCCCCTCCCTATAGATATGCAGGGCAGTTCCCCCCACTCCCTATAGATATGCAGGGCAGTCCCCCCCCCTCCCTATAGATATGCAGGGCAGTTCCCCCCCTATAGATATGCAGGGCAGTTTCCCCCCTCCCTATAGATATGCAGGGCAGTTCCCCCCCTCCCTATAGATATGCAGGGCAGTTCCCCCCCCTATAGATATGCAGGGCAGTTCCCCCCCCCCTCCCTATAGATATGCAGGGCAGTTCCCCCCCTCTCCCTATAGATAAGCAGGGCAGTTCCCCGCCCCTCCCTATAGATATGCAGGGCAGTTCCCCCCTTCACTTACCTGTAGTCGATCCACTCCTCAGATCACCAGATAGGAAGTGAAGACGTCCTGCTTCCTGTCTGCTGCACAGCAACAGGCAGCCTGGCGATTAGCTGTGTGTTGCTAACAACTGACCACCAATGGTCAAGTGATCGTCGAGCCCTCCACCCCCCCACAGTGATCCCCAGCAGCGACCCCCCCCTCCCCCACCCCGAAAAAAAAAATGAATGAAGAAAAAAATAAAAAAAATAAATAAAAAAAATAATAAAAAAAAAAAAATACCCACAGTGCAGCGCCCCCCGGGACCCAGCGCCCCAGGCTGCAGCCTGGTCAGCCTAGTGGTTGATCAGGCCCTGAGCGGGACATACCTCCCAACTGTCCTTGCAGTCGGACCAAATCCTGACTAAGGGAGACATTCACCCAAATTCAGGACTGCCCCACCAGATTCAGGACAGTTGGCAGACTGTCCTGCTCTCTCCTACCTGTCTTGGTCACTTTCACCGTTTGTAGCAGCTGGTTTCTTTAGTTCAGTTCATTCTTGTCTTGATCCTGGAATATTGAATGCCCTATTTTGAAAAAAAAATGGGTACATGAGATTTATAAAACTTCAACCAGCCCCGGTGTTAAAACAATAGCACTCACGTTTTAAAATTAGGCCTCCCTCAAGTCCCCACAATAATAACATTCACATTTAATAAGTAGACCTATTTCCCTCCAACCAGCCCCAACATTAAATTAACAGTATACCCATTTACTCAAAACATATTTCCCTCCCTCCAAACAGTCCCAGCAATAAATTAAATAGCATTAAAGTTTAATTAATATAGCCATTTTCCACAACCATCCCCGACAATAAATAGTTCATATTCACATTTAATAAATAGCCCTCCTCCCCAAAATCAGCCCCATATTTCACTGATAGCCCTAAACCACCCCAGCATTAAATTAAATGTTCCTTCACCTCACCTTAAATAATTAGCCCCCACCTACACTCTACCATTAAATAGCTTACCTCCCACACTATATTGAGATCCTCCCTTCCCTCACATATTATATTAAAATACAGCGCACGCACACACACAAACACACGCTACATTTACATTTAAAACACCAGCCACACACAGACACACTATTAGCCACACAGACACACTGTACTGTTAGGCACACAGACGCACACTGTTCTATTAACCACACAGACGCACACTGTACTATTAGCCACACAGACAAACTGTACTATTAGCCACAGACACACTGTACTATTAGTCATACACTAACAATAAACAATAGTGACCCACAGCGCTACAAAGTGGAAAGAATATCTAATCTCAATGCTCATCACAATAAAAATGCTAATAAAGTATAGCAATAAACGTGAATGAATATATAAATGTGTGACTGAACCAATCTGTACTCTCTATATTGAAACCAAACAAAAGGGGTTTAGAAATGAACTAAATAGGAAAAAGGGAAAGTGGAAATGAAAGAAAATGTCCCAAAGATGTTTCAAAAAAGGTGCCAAAGTCAGTTGAGCCCTCCAGTGCTGCATACCCACACAAAAAGTCCCACAAGGGGTTAATGGCGCACACTTTGGATTGGAGAAATATCTAGATGTGTATCTGTATATGATATATAACATCAAGGATTAAATAAGGGTAAAAACCCATGGTCTATTGCATAGAGACCACCAATATCAAACAAGCAGGAAAGCCTAAGACACCTGTAATTAGATCAATATAACTGGGGGACTCTCTCAAGAATCAAAGGAGAAATTGTTGGCGATTTAGATATCTAACAGTACAGTGTTTATTGCAGAACGAGGCAATCATAAAAATCCAAACAAACATAGAAAAAAACATCACCAGCCGGCAATTAGACAATTAATTGGATCATATATATTGAAGACATATAAAAACTATATATAAAAAGAGAAGGGGGGGAGAACCTTCAGTACTGAGGTGATCAATTTAATTTGACAAAACGACTATCTTCTCCATTATCTTACATCTGAATGAGGAAACACAGTTACCATAATCAAATTAAATTGATATAATTACAGGTGTCTTAGGCTTTCCACAGCGCAGCCCCCATATGTTATTTCATCCAACATCATCTTCAGTGACCACCAGAGGACCACCACATCCATGTCACAATATGATCCTTCAGTCTACCACATATAAAATGTCCAATAGTCATGACATACAGCCACATATCGGCATAGCAAACCTGTGCCAAGCACACACAGACTTGATCCCACCGTATTCAGCCCCCCCATCCAATACCCACACAGACACTATTACACACACACAGACACTTACCTGTTACATCCGAGCAGCAGCACCCCCTTCCTGCGCGCTGGTCAGCGGGGAGTCGGTGACAGCCGCCAATGCAGTAATCACATTGAACGGCACTTGTCATGTGATGCCGTCCCATGTGATTACTCACATAGACGGCTGTCACTGACTCTCCGTCCGCCGAGTAGCGCGCAGAGTGTTGCTGCTCGGCGGGCACACGGACCGGCCCATCTGGCCATCGGCCCTTCTGGCATTTGCCAGAAGTGCCAGATGGCCAGTCCGGCCCTGGTGGTCAGTACAGGAGATGCTATCCATGGCCCTTAAATTGTCAATGCAATGTCGACATTCAGCGACCGGGCTGCATGTTGCCAATCACTGCCCTGTTGTTTACATATGATTGCCAGAAATTCACTATGTCTTTGAAGGGTTAAAAATACTCATTCTATTTTTTTTTAAATATATTTTATTCATCTAAAATATCTTTATAATAAGATAAAATTAGATCTTTATTCTGCCTGAGGTACCCCTGTGGGCACATGTGTCAAGTTAAGAAACCTGGGTCCAGAGTTTGCGCTCTTTGTTGCTTGTCATGTTTTTTGACCTGGACACTTTGATGTCTGGTTCCATATTGACCTTCCTGAGGATTATCATATACTAATGAGTAGAGGTCAATGAAACCCCTGAATTAATGTTTGGGCAGAGTCAGATGGAAAATTTGTGAATTGTACCAAATTTCATGAATCGCTAATTTTGCCAGCAACTTGGTTTAATCTTAACAGTTTTCAAAATTAAAATGTTTTTGCAGCATGTAAATATTTGTGTGCCTTTAAGGAAAGGAAATAACCATAAAAATGTGCACTTAACACTCCTTTATCTCATTTTAATAAG
Organism: Mixophyes fleayi; assembly: GCF_038048845.1. Lineage (NCBI taxonomy): Eukaryota > Metazoa > Chordata > Amphibia > Anura > Limnodynastidae > Mixophyes > Mixophyes fleayi. The sequence continues at coordinate 163,203,776 of NC_134404.1, read as the reverse complement.
AAATCTTGTTTTCCACAAGTGTGCAAAACTAGGGGCATGGGCACGTACTCAGCAAGGAATGCCCTGTCTCCACCAGGGCCAGATTTCCCACTAGGCAACCTAGGCAATTGCCTAGGGCCCAGCGGTCCCCAGAGGGCCCTCCCAGGGCCGGCGGTGAAACCACCCTTTAAAAATGGGCCGCTACTTATGGGCCAGTGCTATGTGCTTGCCCCCCTCAGGCTAAAGTCTGCCAGCCAGCCCCTGAATAGTGGTATATGTTATGCTAAAAAACTATAGTGCTATGGATTTTTTCAGGGAGGGGGCCCCAAACCAGTATTTTGCCTAGGGCCCCATGAGGTCTAAATCCGGCTCTGGTCTCCACTCAGTTCATCAAGAAATCTCTTTAATGAAGAAGTAAGAGGCACACACCAAGATTTGCATTAGAACTGGAGGCACATAATGTAGTTGAGTTCTGTAGTTGTAATATCGTTGATTTTGTTAAAGGGACTAAAAGTGTTACAGAGGACATACATAACATCTACTTTTTACTGGGAAATGAATGTCTGTGTTCCAGATATGTGTTTTGGAGGCTGTATAAGTGCGCGTATATCAGATGGGAGAGCTCTAAAGTAAAAAAGCATCTGAGTGAGAGCACTTTCTATTGTACTGGAAAAAAGAAGTTGATTTAGGTTTCTGGCAATGCTTAATATTCCACACAGCCTCTGGTAAAAGAAAACACTTTAATTAAAACCTGCTGCACAATTTAACATAGACTCCCGATGACTTCTATACTTCTTTCCTGGTCTTAAGTATTAAAGAGACTGAATGGAATCTGTATGTTGGAAAAATTACAAGCAGCTATGGTAGACACAAGTCATGTGGTTAGAGCTTTGAAACCCTAACCGAAACATGTTGCTAAATTACTTTATATTACAGAACTATTTCACTATATGTAAAACTGTAAAAGCTGTTCCTTAAAATTATTACTTATCTAACATTGCAACTACTATCATTATTTCAGTGTTCAATAATACAAACTATTTTCTTTAACATACTTCGTGAAGATGCAAAATATATGGAATATAACACACACAATTTAACATCTGATACATTGGTGCAACCGATTTAAGTAATAAAAGCATTTTTAAGTAATAAAAGCATTTAATCTAGCAACTCCTATTTAAAACTATTAAAATATATTTTAATAAAGAGAGAGAAGGCAACAACAAAAGGAGGAACTTTGTTCCTTTTGTTACGAAGGTGAAGATCCATATGTCCAAAATCTGTAATAAACTTGGGGTCAGATTAGTATTTGTAGCAGCCAAAAAGAGGAGATTGGTAGGAAAGCAAAGTGTAATAATTCTATTTTATAATGTTTCACCATTGGCCAGATCCACTTATATGACAAAGTGCACCCATTTGATTATACTTTCTTATGCAAGTGTTCAACACATCACTATGAATTCACCCTGGAAAACTGTAATCAGCATCCAAGTCAAATAATATAATTATAAATTGGGTCTGTCTCACGTTACGTTATAGTCTGTATAATAATAATAATAATAATAATAATAATAATAATAAATCATATTTTATATTTATATATCACATTTCTCTCAATATGACTAAAAGTACATTACATTGTTGAAGAGACATAGGCAGCCATCTTGGGCATGCTCAGCTGATATTCCATGACATCATTCACATAAGTCCCTGCCCCATTCGAGCTAAATTCCCTAACGCACATATACACAAGTTTTCATTTTGATCAACTTACCAGTATGTTTTTGGACTGTGTGAGAGGAAACCAGAGTACCAGGAGGAAACTCACACAAGCATGGGGGAACATACAAATTCCACAAAGAGGGCAGCAATGCTAACCACTGCACCACTGTGCTGTCCTGAAAAAACTGTATGATTATTCCAATTATTTGAGAAACAAATAAATCACTGTTGCAACTTTTACTAGAGGGTTACATTTAGTTAATAACTAAGTAGAGATGTGTTAATATCGTTGGTTTATGTAGACATTTTCTGCTTTTAATATTATAAGTCAGATTTTTGTCACTTGGACAATGATTGCTTGAGGGAGTTTTGTTTGTTCCCTGTGCAATGGTATTTTGGTGGATGTGAAAGGCTTAAGTTTATTTAGTTAATCCTAGTTATTCAGGAACTCTGAACCTATTTTTCCTATTTTGCCTACAGATGATTTTTATAAAGAAAAATTGTGCACAACTGTATTTCCAGTTCTAAAAGAGAGACTTATTTTGAACATCCATCATAATTGAGGAGACCAATAATAATTAGTTAATTATGGACTATTAACTTTACCTCTTGTATTATTACAAATACAAATATTATGGTAGGTTTATTGATTCTTGGAAGGCTCACCTCCAAAAACATAATTACATAATTGCATTATACATTAGGAGAATAGGACAAAAATTTGGAGTACCATAAAATATTATGATAAATGGAAAGTAGGGCAAATAGTCATATAATTCTCCCTTAAAATAAATATTCTTACTGAGCTTAATTCATTAAATAATATTTGTAGTGTTTGTAGGTATGGCACTTATAAAATATTTTCATTAATGTGAACAATTCAAAGTAAAATTATTTAAATACTAGTTTTTACAAATCCATTAGGAAGATAGACTACAAACTTATATTATCTTATAAACCTGAGACGACTGTGAAAACCTGAAGTTGTGTTAAAAAAAGAAACATAAATTTGTAACTTGGATGCCAACAACACAAAATCTTTAGCAAACATTAATATTTTAGTACCCATTATCCTGTGATTTAATGTCTACTGACAAAATCTTGATCTATAGACACAATAAAAGAGGTGACAAAAGAAATACATGGGGAACTCCTCTCTTATTATGGATGTTCTTACTATCCTGTGATGGAACAGAGAGGTATGTAATATTTAAAATAATAATAATGAAAACTATAATTCTGGGGGCTTTAATCACAGGACCGCCTGTTTTAGGAAGGGCCCATGAAGGGTATGTGTACCTTCTTCCCCAGTGCTTTGGGCTGGTGACATAATAAAATGGCTCCAGCTTAGTGCTTGTATTACCCTAGTCCCTGAAGAAGATGGAACATGGGGAGAATTAGTGGCCTACTGCTGGAAGCCTCACCCAACTCATTCTGGTTCTAGATGGTGTTAGGTGGGTGAGGGTGGAATTATTGAATTGAATAACACCTCCAGACATATTTCCATCCTCCATTTTATTGGGGATCGCAGGATAGCAGGATGTTTTTAGTTCATCAGCTGCCTATGGTTCTGCTGGAGAGACACTGATTGTCTAAGTGTAGGTTAAAGTTAAAAACAAAACAAAACAAATACAACCCTTGATCTTGTTTTCTTGATTTGACATAGACCACACAATAATGAAAAAAAAGAAAATCCACCCCCCAAAGTACAATAACCTTCTTGTTTTCTTGATCTACAGTAGTCTATTCATATAAAAAAAGAATTGGGAGAAATATTTCTCATTAAGCTATGATTGGTAGCAGCTTTACTGGCCATTCAGGATAGGAGTTTTTTTTTTTATAAAATGTAATTAATTACTTTATTTATTCATTTTCACTTATTTATTTATATATTTCCTGGGAATTAACTTGCAGACTACAATATTTATTTATTTTTATCTTTAATTATACTTAGGAAACCTGTGATTCTTAAGCAGTTGGATAACATCAAGACTTGTAGTTGAATAGAAGCTAGAGTGCCAGAGGTTGCCTAAGCCTGACCATTCCCTAATTGTATTGGACATGACAATCAATGTCACTTCTGGAGTTCATAGTTCTGCCTTTCACTCAGCTCCATAGAAGAGCAGATGGGTTGTACTATTACACTGGTCGACACTCATTTTTTGCCAATCTTAATAGAGTGGTTTTGCAGTAACTTTGTGGTGCTGATTGCAAACATGACATTTGTTTTGCTAGATTGGCTTTCATTTTTGAGATAATTAGTACCCCAATGAAAAACATCAAAATGCAAAAAATGTAATGGTCAGGCAGAGCCTACTTATAAATTGCAGTGAAACTGTCTCCAATCATACAAAAGTAAATACATGAAATACATAACAGGATTTTATTCGGAGTAATAACAGATAAACATAGTAAGATGACTCGAGTAATTACAATTAATGCATAGTAAAACGGTGTCTGTATGATTTTCCTTCTTGTGGGTTATCGGGACAATCACATTGGAGGTTACAGCAATAGTCAGCCATCATATGTCTGTCCCATCTGCCTTGATACCTTCCCTCCATCGCCTTTATGTCTTGATGAAACCTCTCCTCTTGTTACTCACTAAAATCACCAAGATGAGCCGAACATCTGTGAAAGTAGCTATGGAGAAAGTGTACTTTTATGCTCATATTAGTGCCCGCATTTTTAAAATTTGTGAACATGTTTTGCGCCAGTTCTTAACTATCTGCTTTGTGCTTACCCAGGAAGTTCTGGACAACTGAGACATAACTGTACATACCAGGCAGATGCTTCAACATCATTCATATATTTTGTGAAATTAGGAACCTTGATATATTTACGAATCTGAGGGTTATCAAAGATTCCAGCTTTTAGTTTTTCCATACTTAATCCAGGGAATGATCTACAAATGTATCTGAAGCAATCACCATCTTAGTCCAAGGCCTTAACAAATTGTTTCATTAGCCCCAGCTTGATATGGAGTGGTGGGAGGATGATTTTTTCTCTGTCAACCAATGACTCGTTAATTGACTGCACCTATAGTCATGTGTTCTCTTGAAGGGTATGTCACTTTTTTCGACTGATCGTGCTTCACCCTACTAACCCACAAGCAGATTAAACAAGGGTACTTTGTATATATCCATTTTGCTGCCCAAGCAAGAAGTTTGTCATCTTTATATCACTTATCTACAGATTGGATATATTCTAGAATGATCACGGAGTGAACACCTAAATTACTTGCATATATTTCCTCACGTTCTAGAATGTTCTAGAATATACCATATGCACGCTTTATGGCTAAGTTCCGTATTAATTAAGGGTATCCAGAGCAGTGACTAGAGCCAATTAAAAAAAATAATTTCATTTTTTAAATCAGCAATCACAAAATACCTTAAATTTGTTCAACTATACTTATCAAATACATTTTTTTTTCTTGGGCTATGTTATTTAATCAGAGCTACTAGGAGGTCTCCTGTGATTCTGTTAAGGGATGATATCTATTTCTAGGAATGTGTGAGAGGGGTAGCAACTAGAAATATGTAAATGGATAACCAACCACAATGCAAAGCTGAACTGGGGTGCATGAATATTAATATTTAATCATAATTTGGCTAAATTTGATGTCTTTCCCAACACTGACATTTTTAGTTACAGTTCTTGTAATATCCATCTGCAAATGTATAAATTGTCAGGCGCTTATTTTTAAAGTCATCTCCTTTAATCAACATCCCCTACACAATTTAGTAAAAAACCTCAGAGCCATCAGTTCTCCCACATAAATTAAAAATGTAATGGTCAGGCAGAGCCTACTTATAAATTGCAGTGAAACTGTCTCCAATCATACAAAAGTAAATACATGAAATACATAACAGGATTTTATTCGGAGTAATAACAGATAAACATAGTAAGATGACTCGAGTAATTACAATTAATGCATAGTAAAACGGTGTCTGTATGATTTTCCTTCTTGTGGGTTATCGGGACAATCACATTGGAGGTTACAGCAATAGTCAGCCATCATATGTCTGTCCCATCTGCCTTGATACCTTCCCTCCATCGCCTTTATGTCTTGATGAAACCTCTCCTCTTGTTACTCACTAAAATCACCAAGATGAGCCGAACATCTGTGAAAGTAGCTATGGAGAAAGTGTACTTTTATGCTCATATTAGTGCCCGCATTTTTAAAATTTGTGAACATGTTTTGCGCCAGTTCTTAACTATCTGCTTTGTGCTTACCCAGGAAGTTCTGGACAACTGAGACATAACTGTACATACCAGGCAGATGCTTCAACATCATTCATATATTTTGTGAAATTAGGAACCTTGATATATTTACGAATCTGAGGGTTATCAAAGATTCCAGCTTTTAGTTTTTCCATACTTAATCCAGGGAATGATCTACAAATGTATCTGAAGCAATCACCATCTTAGTCCAAGGCCTTAACAAATTGTTTCATTAGCCCCAGCTTGATATGGAGTGGTGGGAGGATGATTTTTTCCCTGTCAACCAATGACTCGTTAATTGACTGCACCTATAGTCATGTGTTCTCTTGAAGGGTATGTCACTTTTTTCGACTGATCGTGCTTCACCCTACTAACCCACAAGCAGATTAAACAAGGGTACTTTGTATATATCCATTTTGCTGCCCAAGCAAGAAGTTTGTCATCTTTATATCACTTATCTACAGATTGGATATATTCTAGAATGATCACGGAGTGAACACCTAAATTACTTGCATATATTTCCTCACGTTCTAGAATGTTCTAGAATATACCATATGCACGCTTTATGGCTAAGTTCCGTATTAATTAAGGGTATCCAGAGCAGTGACTAGAGCCAATTAAAAAAAATAATTTCATTTTTTAAATCAGCAATCACAAAATACCTTAAATTTGTTCAACTATACTTATCAAATACATTTTTTTTTCTTGGGCTATGTTATTTAATCAGAGCTACTAGGAGGTCTCCTGTGATTCTGTTAAGGGATGATATCTATTTCTAGGAATGTGTGAGAGGGGTAGCAACTAGAAATATGTAAATGGATAACCAACCACAATGCAAAGCTGAACTGGGGTGCATGAATATTAATATTTAATCATAATTTGGCTAAATTTGATGTCTTTCCCAACACTGACATTTTTAGTTACAGTTCTTGTAATATCCATCTGCAAATGTATAAATTGTCAGGCGCTTATTTTTAAAGTCATCTCCTTTAATCAACATCCCCTACACAATTTAGTAAAAAACCTCAGAGCCATCAGTTCTCCCACATAAATTAAAAATGTAATGGTCAGGCAGAGCCTACTTATAAATTGCAGTGAAACTGTCTCCAATCATACAAAAGTAAATACATGAAATACATAACAGGATTTTATTCGGAGTAATAACAGATAAACATAGTAAGATGACTCGAGTAATTACAATTAATGCATAGTAAAACGGTGTCTGTATGATTTTCTTTCTTGTGGGTTATCGGGACAATCACATTGGAGGTTACAGCAATAGTCAGCCATCATATGTCTGTCCCATGTGCCTTGATACCTTTCCTCCATCGCCTTTATGTCTTGATGAAACCTCTCCTCTTGTTACTCACTAAAATCACCAAGATGAGCCGAACATCTGTGAAAGTAGCTATGGAGAAAGTGTACTTTTATGCTCATATTAGTGCCCGCATTTTTAAAATTTGTGAACATGTTTTGCGCCAGTTCTTAACTATCTGCTTTGTGCTTACCCAGGAAGTTCTGGACAACTGAGACATAACTGTACATACCAGGCAGATGCTTCAACATCATTCATATATTTTGTGAAATTAGGAACCTTGATATATTTACGAATCTGAGGGTTATCAAAGATTCCAGCTTTTAGTTTTTCCATACTTAATCCAGGGAATGATCTACAAATGTATCTGAAGCAATCACCATCTTAGTCCAAGGCCTTAACAAATTGTTTCATTAGCCCCAGCTTGATATGGAGTGGTGGGAGGATGATTTTTTCCCTGTCAGCCAATGACTCGTTAATTGACTGCACCTATAGTCATGTGTTCTCTTGAAGGGTATGTCACTTTTTTCGACTGATCGTGCTTCACCCTACTAACCCACAAGCAGATTAAACAAGGGTACTTTGTATATATCCATTTTGCTGCCCAAGCAAGAAGTTTGTCATCTTTATATCACTTATCTACTGATTGGATATATTCTAGAATGATCACGGAGTGAACACCTAAATTACTTGCATATATTTCCTCACGTTCTAGAATGTTCTAGAATATACCATATGCACGCTTTATGGCTAAGTTCCGTATTAATTAAGGGTATCCAGAGCAGTGACTAGAGCCAATTAAAAAAAATAATTTCATTTTTTAAATCAGCAATCACAAAATACCTTAAATTTGTTCAACTATACTTATCAAATACATTTTTTTTTCTTGGGCTATGTTATTTAATCAGAGCTACTAGGAGGTCTCCTGTGATTCTGTTAATGGATGATATCTATTTCTAGGAATGTGTGAGAGGGGTAGCAACTAGAAATATGTAAATGGATAACCAACCACAATGCAAAGCTGAACTGGGGTGCATGAATATTAATATTTAATCATAATTTGGCTAAATTTGATGTCTTCCCCAACACTGACATTTTTAGTTACAGTTCTTGTAATATCCATCTGCAAATGTATAAATTGTCAGGCGCTTATTTTTAAAGTCATCTCCTTTAATCAACATCCCCTACACAATTTAGTAAAAAACCTCAGAGCCATCAGTTCTCCCACATAAATTAAAAATTAAAAAATGTAATTGGCCATTGTAACAGCTCCCACTGGACACCAGGTTATTTCTTAAAACAACATATTTGAGAGGTCTTTATGTACAGCAAGCCGCATTTCCCGTAGAAAGCAATATTTTCTCGGTTACTCGGATGCTCCAGGATGAAGGGGTATAGAAACTGGAAACAAATGGCGTACTGAGTAGTAGTACACCAGGCTGTATACAAAGGAATGAACGGACAGGATGCAAATGGTCAAGGTAGGCAGGGAGCAGGGTTAACCGGAGACAAGCCAAAAGGTCAGGACAGGTAGAAAGCAAGGAGGTACAGAAACAAAGCCAAAAGGTTGAGATGGGCAATAGACAGAGAATATCCAAGGACAGGCATAGGTTAGACCCGTGGTTCCCAAACTGTGCGCCTAGGCTCCCTGGGGTGCTTTGGAGATCTCACAGGGGTGCCTCAGCCAGGGCCAGTGGTAAGCAAAGCGGGGGACTACTTGGTAATTATTTTGGCTTAGGGGTGCCTTGAAAACATTTTGGAGACCCTAAGGGTGCCTTGAAATGAAAAAGTTTGGAATCCACTGGGTTAGACAGCAGGTAATATGCAGACAAATAACAACAACACAGCAGGTTAGTGAATGCATTAACAAATGCTATCAACAGCAGTGATGCTAATCCCTTCCTGTTATTTAAAGTAATGAGGACCAATTAGAATGCTCCCTGGGAGCAAAACCCCTCACCCCACCCTCAGTCTGATAGGACAATTGAAATCATGTGATAGCATATCTTGAAAAACAACGTACTGGATGCCTAGTAACCAGCCGAAATGGAAGAGACAATGCAAGCCATTGAAAGTAGCACAGTGATCGTAACAGCCATCACTTAAATCTCCAGATCTGTAGAATCAAATCTTTATGGAACAGCAAGTCCACTTCTGTTTTTTTATAAAACCAGAAGCAGAACAAACTGGATTAACCTAGTGGGTGAATCTTGAAAGTCTTGGGTTTAGAAAAATGTGCCTATTTCAGAAAGAACATTATTATTACTAACATGTATTTATATAGGACAAGGAGAGATAATGCTCGCACTAGGGAAGTAACCTTCCTCATAAAGGACAATGTTACTATAGTGAAAATGAGTACAATCACTCAGTGTTAATTACCATATTAATCGAGGGGGTGCACCACCAACTTGAACAGTAAGTCAAAATGGAGAAAAAAGAAAGAAGTTGGGGTTCGATGAACCAAAAGGGGGCACTCCAGTTCCTAAGAGAGAGTTCTATTGGTATATAACATATATCAGGGACGTAGCCTTTATTGAGAAATATAACAAATAATAAGGGCCGAAATATAAAGATAAAAACAAAGAGAAAAAATAGAAAAAATTGTTTTAAAATAAGTAAGCCCTTCAGTGACTGCCACTAAATGATTAAATTCAAGGAACTTGGATATGTAAATATAGGTTCCAGAGATATGGAATTACTATAGCCCCCCGAATTGATATATAATAAATAGATTCGCTATATTCCAGAATTGTTGTTGCCATAAATATATAAATAGCAGGAGCCGAGCAGGAGTATAACTCAGACTCTAGCAGGTGATAAAGGCTCCTAAACTGACAATACATATGTCGCTGCTCAGTGAACGCTATTTGATAAAAATCCAAGTTTCAAATAACCCAAGTGAAAGATTCAGAGTGGAGGACCTAACATAGTATTAGAGACCTCTCTCTGACACAGCACCAACTCCTCCTTATAATAGTCCTGAAAAAATGACATATGTATTGTCAGTTTAGGAGCCTTTATCACCTGCTAAAGTCATATGTTATACTCCTGCTCGGCTAAAATAGTCCTAAATTTAAACTGTCCAGCCTTTAAATAGAAGATTCCTCCCATTTGTTCCCACGCTGTTTTAGTCTGAATTAGATTATGGAAATTACCAAACCTGCCAAATGACGACACCTTCCAAATGAATGTGATAAAATACAAAGCAATGTATCAGTTCAATTACATGGAAAATAATGCTTCAAAACAGAAATTTGTACTGAGGTATCAACTCATATAAAAAATTTAATAAATTGTGTCAATTTAGTATTACTTACACTTTCCCTTTGATCTTGGGTTTCTAACTGTGCCTTTAATCTTCATTCAAGATTCATGAATATGTGCCTCAATAGAACTAGCACTATATATACAGAATATGGTGCACACTAAACTATGAACAATAAAAATATAATTTATTATAAGGTAATCAAAATAATGAGAAATTAAACTTGCCTTTCCATAAGATAAATAAGCTGATGAATAATATGCCAAAACAATCATATATGAGTCAGCTAACCAATGGCTATTCTATTACACCAATGCCTTTACAGTACACTGCCTATGCTTGCTTGCCCCTTCCAGACTCTAAACAGAAGGAGGTGCAAGTGTCAGACGAAAAACAAATCTGCATGTGTGCATATGTGTACATTCATTTTGTGGGCATGAACAGTCCAAATTTGCTTATTTTATGCTGTGCAAATAGGCGTTCATACCACTCTGCATCAGCCACATTATGTGCTGTAACAAGGCTGAATAAGACAATAAAGTAAAATTTAATGGGGAACATATGTGTTCTACTCTTTTTGCGAGTACTTGATTTGACATCATCTCCCATCACTACACTTATACTGGCACATGCAGATGTGGGGCATCAGTGAGCATTTAAACATTTGGGATATAACGGACATGAAGAACATGATTTCCAGCTTGACCAATGTCATCAGAAAAATTGTGGATGATGCTGCTAAAAATGTACATTGTCTGTCAATTTAGTCCCTCCAAGAGTGAGATAGATGATGAGTATGTGGCCAACTGCCAGTGCACCACACCGAACCAGCAGTAGCAGTAGCAATGGAAACCAACTGAAACATACAGATTCTCCTGGGCCAGAACCGATCCCCCTGACTACCCACTTTGTAATGTTGATAATGGAAGGCTCTTCTTTTTTTTTTTTTTTTTTTACTAAACAGTGCTTATAACAAAGCAGACCAGTTTGCCCATTTTCTTTTTAAAAACTGTGATTTATACAAGTTATGGACTCACAAGATAAACTAAATGGATTTAGGGTTAAAGTGGGCAATCATCAAAGAAACCTGTTTCCAACTTACATCATGTTTGACCAAAAAGATCAAAACACATTGAACTGAATGCTCCCAGGGACACCTGTAGTTTTAAAGAAATTATACAGTATACAGAATTTTGTTACATTTTTGTTCATTTATTTGTACTGTATTCATACAATATAGTAAATGCAATACACAAATGTTGGTCAATGAGTTTTATTTTTTAAAATTAGAGCCCAGTATATGACTAATAATTGATATATAGTGTTTATGATTGTGTTCTTGACATTTTGTTAAGAAACAAATGGTCTACAACTATTTTAATAAACTTATCATTTAGTAATGTTTAGTAAAGTACTTATACTGTATGCGCTGCATAGAGTAAACTATTATTTTTCTACAGTATTTTACGAGGCGCAGATATAATTTTGTATACTATATAGCTTGCACAATTACATACAGTATTTATTTTGCACTATAATTGTGTGTTGATAGATGCTGGGAAACTTTAAATATTTGAAATAGATGATACTTGAGATTACAATTACTGCAGACCAGGGGGAAGGTGAAAAGTAAATGACTTAGTAAAATGGGGAAAGAATATAACTGTTTCTTTGTAGATAAATATTATGGGGGAAAGGCCACCACAAACGTAATGGTTGAACTTAACTTTAATTTCAACACAAATGTCATGTTTCACCCATTAGCAGCAATATTGGTAAAAGCTTGAGTGGTTGATTTATTTGCCTTGCTCTCAATTAACATTAGCTTTTATTTGGTTACATATGGTATACAGTATATGTACAATTTATATTGTGCAATAAAACTTTGGGTCTTCTGTAATTATGATCGATTCTAGTGATTTCTATGCATCATTAAATTGTGAGTCATCAACCTTTTAGAGGATTCAGTAAAAAAAGGCAGAGATACAGTACATTACTCATCTCACATTCTAGTGGAAGAAGTGGCACAAATTGTAGAGCATGAAAAGCTCTGCAAAGTGATGTTTTATCATGTATCTTTCAGTTTCCAACAGAGAGGAGACAGAGGTGGGTGCTCTCATGCAGCGCACGTGGCATAAGTTTGTGCCTGTATATTGTCCCACTATACAAACAAGAAACAGCTTCCGCTAACCAAGGAAGAGGGTCATACAGCATGCAGCCTACAGTACTCTGTATTGTTGGTACGGTGGGACAGAAAAGGGAGGTACCAATGTAACCTCCTGTCACTGTTGGTATTGTTGAGGTGTACAGGTTAGTCAGTGCACCTCCTTCTCTAGCCCTGGCTAGCTCCTAGACGTGGATGTAGATGACCACAGGGTCCCCACATATGCAGGTTATTCGTATAAAGTCTCTTTGAAGATGTTGGGACATTTGATGTAACATGGTGGTGCAGTACAATAAGCGGTCTAAATTATTTAGGCGCCAGACCATCTTTATTTTGCAGAATAAACTTTATTTACAATCCTTCACTCCAGCACATCCTTAAATGGTTGCAGTGATAAAGTAAATATGTACAGTTCATGTATACATCTCCTGTCTCCTCCTTCACAGTTTTTAACAACATGGACAAAATATTAATGGGGAGTTCACATTTAAAATGGTGGCTTTTTATTACACATTCATCTATCAAAGCAGTTAACTCTCCTCCCTCCCTCTGTCGGGGATAATATCTCTCACCCCTCCTCTGTGGAGGGTAATATCACTCATCCCTCCTCTGTGAGGGTAATATCTACAGCATCTTTGCTACTCTGCAGTGGTGTCTTCCCCCCTTCCCCCTCTCTGCGAGGGTAATATCTCTCACCCCTACTCTGTGAGGTTAATATCTCTCACCCCTACTCTGCAGTAGTATCTCTCACCCCTCCTCTCCAAGGGGTAATATCACTCAATCCCCCTCTGGGGGTAAAATCTCTCAACCCTCCTCTTTATTATTTATCAGTTGGATGCTGAAAAGGACTCCCTGTCTGCTGCTCTCAACTGAGTCATTAAGGAAAGCAAAGCATAATACAAATAAGTAAATTTGCACCTTGGGGAAACCATGTTACATTGGAGGGGGAGGTAAATTTAAAATGTGGGCACAGATTTATAGTTGGTGTAAGGCATGTCCTAGATCAACTTTAAATTTCAGTGTAAAAATAAAGCTTTCAAGTATGTGCGTACCACATGAAAAAGCAGTCAGTATTTTCCTTATGTGCAAAATAATAAACTAATTTGCACCCCTTGCATTGTAACATGGTTTGTCCAGGAGCAAACTTACTCCTTTTTTTTGCTTTGCTCTCCTTCATTACTCAGACCCTACATGTTTCTCTCTCAGTCCCTTCTAAAAATGCTGCCTCTCCTTTCGGTGATCCTGTCACATTCTGAGGTAATTCCTCCCTCATATCTGTCCCAGTTCACTAGCATGCTGTATGGGATGTTGTACTTTGGCCCCTCGTGGCAGCAAATCACGGACCAGCTCCCCAGATTACATGGGTAATCCCAGGAACTCTTCCCTTCCATCCTGGGTCCCAGGCTGTCACTCCCTCACCACACAGGTTCTGATCTTCTTATGTTGCTAAGCAATATTCCTGCTGTGTCTTCTCCGGGTCCTAGTGCCGGCCAGCGTGTGAACATTCAGTCCCAGGGAGGTGTGAGTAGCCAGATGGGATGTTACACCAATAACATGGATGTTGCAGTAGATAAAGATAATTGAAACTAGATCTTTTGCAAAACCTGGGTTACACAATGCAATATGTTTCCTTAAACTGGCAATGTGCATTCATGAATGAAGTTGTTTCATATTATTTTAATGTTTGCTTTATCCAAATCATTTATCTGCAATTAAGTGCACAGGGGAAAAAAGTTGATGAGTGATTACATTTTCCCCAAGCTTTTTATATGAATTAGCACAGAAGCTGCAACATTATTCTGAGGCTCTTTAATAACTGAAATTCATAAAAGCCCTATAACATGTTATATTGTTTTACCTAACGGCGTATTAGGAACATGCATGGAAAGAATAAACTATCAAAATACATAAAATACTACTACTAATAATAATAACATCCTCCTTCTTTACATATAAATTTGAATAACAAATAAGCATACAGTTGCTCACACTCAAGGGGTGGGGAGAATGTAGCAGAACTACACTTGTGTTCCTCAGTTCTCTGGAGGACAGAGCCAGGACTGATCAAGTTATTAGGGAAATGGCAAAATATAGTAATATGCTTTATCCAGCTATAAATGTGGAAGTCTTAGACATGGGAGAACTTAGCAACTCTCAGCATTGGTAATACCCAGCACTTCAACATGGAAGTACCTACTACCTCATGGAAAAAGGACCCAATATCTCTAAAGCATGGTAATACCCAGCATCTCTTAGACATGGGAGGAGAACCCAGCATCTCTTAGACATGGGAGGAGAACCCAGCATCTCTTAGACATGGGAGGAGAACCCAGCATCTCTCAGACATGGGAGGAGAACCCAGCATCTCTTAGACATGGGAGGAGAACCCAGCATCTCTTAGACATGGGAGGAGAACCCAGCATCTCTTAGACATGGGAGGAGAACCCAGCATCTCTTAGACATGGGAGGAGAACCCAGCATCTCTTAGACATGGGAGGAGAACCCAGCATCTCTTAGACATGGGAGGAGAACCCAGCATCTCTTAGACATGGGAGGAGAACCCAGCATCTCTTAGACATGGGAGGAGAACCCAGCATCTCTTAGACATGGGAGGAGAACCCAGCATCTCTCAGACATGATAAAAGCAAATGTCTTGCTGAGATGAAAGTACCCTAGTTTTTGTTAGTGAAAGTACCTCATAGAATATACATTTTAAGTACAGAGTAAAGAGTGCTTTAAATAACTGTCCCACGGTGTGCACTTTACTTGGTTTAAGGTGAAAATTTGATGAACTCAATGAGAACTGATATGTTAAATGCAAATTTAACATTTTTCAAGGTTCTCATTATATGCCTAGTATGCCATTGTGAGTATTCATGGCATCATGGGTCATGAGTTCAATTCCCGACCATGTCCTTATCTGTGAGGAGTTTGTATGTTCTTCCCGTGTTTGCGTGGGTTTCCTCCAGGTGCTCCGGTTTCCTCCCACACTCCAAAAACATACTGGTAGGTTAATTGGCTGCTCTCAAAAATTGACCCTAGTCTGTCTGTGTGTGTGTTAGGGGATTTAGACTGTAAGCTCCAATGCGACAGGGACTGATGTGAGTGAGTTCTCTGTACAGCGCTGGTGAATTAGTGGCGCTATATAAATAAATGATGATGATGATGACAAAGGCATGATTGGGGAAATGGTCGTAATATCCTATTGCAATATTCTTCGCAGAGCAGCTAAAATGTTTACCATTGGAAATGATGGGTTTCATAAATAAAAGAACATTCTAAGTAATGAAGGGGAAATGTACATTTTCTTGTAGAAAAGCAAAAATAAAAAAGTCAAACTTGAATTTAATTATAGAATAAAAAGGATATCCTAAGACTAGATAATCTGCAATGCATTTATATTAGAAATGAAAAACGTTAAAACTGATATTATCTACATGTATTTTATTGTAATAATGAAAATGCAGATAATATTTTATTCTGCTACTTCACCATACAGCACAATAATGTGAGACGGTTGAGTTTTTGTTTTGCAGGTGTGTACATAGCGCTATCTCTTTTTGTCATACTAATAGATGCATGGGCATTATCAAGGTGTCAGTGAGACATTTTATGTAATTGCAAGATAGTGTATCTATGGCAACAACAATAATACTTCTGACACTCATGTTTCAATAGTAACACAGCATCCATTAGAAGAAATGAGCTGACATGGTTTGAATGCATTTTACATAGAGCATTTGCCTTTTTTAATACCAAGTTATTTAAAAAGAAATGCCATCTTCTTTCCCCATCTGCACCTTACAGACTTTGGATTATCAGATGTTTGGAAAAATAATAAGCTTTGTGCTTTCTTTCCGTGTGCGTTTATGATTAGAACCTTTTGTAGCATATGTTCTAGAAACAGATCAAATTCAGTGTGATTTATATCCTCTCATCTGTTAAATGATTAAAGTTTGTACGTCTGTTGGAATTCCATCTAACTTAAAAGCAAGGGTCTCAACTGTAAACAATCTGAATAGCATTCTTATACAACTAAAATATCCATATTATTAATACCAGGAGACACAGAGGACTAAATACTTTTGGTAAATTCTTAGGGATAGAGACATATAGTATAAGTAGGGCTATGTCTGCCACATGGCATCCTCTTTACCTATTTTCCCACGTCTGTCTACTGTCTGACTTCCTCGTACGTCCCGTCACGACTTTTGCTGCACTCACAGTCCCCACAGCATTACTCACACTCATCTGTACTACTTATGTGTATTACCTCATCTATTTGTTACCTGTCTCTGTATCGGGCGCTACGGAATCTGTGGTGCCTTATAAATAAATAAATAATAATAATAATAATAATGGCAAGCGCCTTGACTTTGGTAGATGAATGCAAGGTGCCGCAAAAAGAGAGAGGGTTATTATTATTTACAAAAGAAATCATAATACAAAAGAACAAATACATGTTATTTCGATAACACTAATATATACCATATATCACCACAGGTATTTCCTTGTAAACAAGCCCTGGCAGGCTACACAGTGCATGAAGCCTTCAGCATCCATCTCTTTGTCTGGAAGTTTGCACAGGACCAGAACGCCATGACCTGACCTCATTGCCTCAGCATTGTGTGCAATGTTGCTCCTATTGCGAAGATGTGCAAATTGCATGCACCTTTCTTTTGAGTGCTTGGGGAATTTCATCGCCCAGGCTACTTCAGTCTCATTCTGGTGAACATGCTGCATGTGCCGGGCAATTTTTAAGAGAGGCTTCTCACAGTACAGACAGTACTGCTTTTTGTTATACGCCCTGGTACCATCACTGTTTCTGGATAGCATTTGGACAGACACCGCGTCGTCTTTCTGACCATCTGTGTTTAAAACACAGCTACCAGAAGGTCGAGAATGGTCGCAGATAGAACCCATCTCTGGGTACCTGCACTTTGCTGTGCTGGTGGCAATGAGGCATCACTGCTGGTGCTTGAAACTCCTCTCCTCTCAAGTGTCAGGGGCATACTCATTTCCACTGCGCTCCAGGCTATAGTTGGAGCCCCCAATGGGCTCTGTCATACTCCACTGTCCCCGCTTTACCTTCAGCAGCAGACAGATACAACTGTGTCTTGACCCATTTGGTGTATTAAGCAACGGAAGGCTGCAGTTACTTCCTTTTCCTGCTCCTGCTATATATATGGACTGACCTCTGGCGGTGGGATGCACACACACTCTCCCCTCCACATTGGACACACGTACACTATTGGTTCGACAAATGTAACTCGCAGGGACATGCCAGATTTTTATGCTGAGCATATCAGCAAGGTCCCCTGTATTGATTAGCCTTGGGAAGTTTTGTGGGGACCTCAATTTTTGTCCGCACACTATGATTCCACAGTGTTAGTGTGTAAACAGGTCAATGTCCCCACAAGCATATGAATACATGTACACACTGTCACGTTTGTAGTGCTGAAGTAGCCACTGACTGGTATTGACACAAATGGATCGAGAGGTGCGGAGTCTAACGCACCCCTGGTATTCACCAGGGACCCCTGCAAGGAGGTATGGGCTTGGCTGCGTGAGATGCGCAGGTCGCAGTTTTCCCAACTAGTCACCTGTGCAGTGGAGTATACACAGGATGGCAGAATTAGCGAGAGTAGGACAGCCGAAGCGAGGTACAAGGGGGAATCCCAGAAGAATGGTCAAAGTAAGCCGAGGTCAGGAACTGCTGGACAGTAAGGTAACAAATCACAAAGCCAAAGGGAAGGTCAAGGAACGATCCAGAGGTCAGGAACGATAAGCAACAAACAGGAACAAGGGAAAAAAAAACCTGGAACGCTGGAGATTGGTGAACCAACACTCTGGCAAGGAGCCAGTGAAAGTCAGGTCATTAAATAGGAGGAAGTGGCTCTTGATTGGGGGATGAGGATTTCGACGGTCAGAGCACAGCTGACCGCCGACGGAGCCACGGAGAAAGCGTGCCAAGCAACGGGACGTGGCTGTAATGTGCCTGTGCGAGCTGAAGGGAACCGACATCCAGGAAGAGCGCCCCGTTGCTAGGCAATGGGACACGAGCAGGGAGACAAGCAGGCACCCATTTCCAGGCACCTATGAGCAGTGCGGGGATGGCGCTTGACACACACAGACATACACACACACACACACACACACACACACAGCCTTATCCCTGTTCATTCAGGTCAGGCTTTTACTACACAGCATCCTTCAAAACAAGTTACTTTTTTACCTTTTTTTCTCACCATTGTAATGTTCAGGATTAAAGAGGAGACAGTATTGAGAACCTAGGCAGGACTTCTAAGTCCCCGGGCACCATAGCAGCCTCATGGGTTGCTAGGTCTAATGTTAAACCACTGGGTTTGACTCACTGGTCAATGTGTTCTATATGAAAGAGTTTAGCCTGGCCAAAACTACTATGCATTGAATTTTATATTTTCCTATTTGTGCCTGTTTTACCTTATGTAAAATATGAATTCCAATGCACTACCAAAAACAAAGCAAAAATTATTTGGGTAGAGAAAAATCACTGATCACCTCTTCCCACTCTCGAATCCAAGACTTCGCCCGTGCTGTCCCCCTTCACTGGAACGACCTCCCTCGCTCCATCCGTCTCTCTCCCAATCTGTGCTCCTTCAAACGGGCACTTAAAACTCACCTGTTCCTCAAGGCCTACCAACCATCCATTTAACCTCTCATCTCTTCTGCTCATCCTCCCTTGACCCCTCATCTCTCTCCCCTTTGATTCACTAGCTCCCTTTTGTGCCTGACTTTGTTTACCCTCCCTTAGGATGTAAGCTCGAATGAGCAGGGCCCTCTTCCCTCCAGTCTTCATACCTGTTCTTCTGCTCCGTCTCTACTGTATCTGCCCTCCCGGAGTTTCTGAAGTACTGGTACTGTGTGTTTATTGTTCTGTACTGTTCTACCCTGTATAGTCTACTGTATAGTCTACTGTTTGTACTATGTGCGGCGCTGCGGAAACCTTGTGGCGCCCTACAAATAAACGATAATAATAATAATAATAATAATAATAATAATCATCAATCAAGTTTATTTCTATTTAAACAGAAGCATTCAAAAAAAGTAACATTTATTCTGTTGATGAAAGAGCAAAAGCATTCTGGCCATTAAGTAGTTAAGCAAAAAAATATTGTTGAGGTAATAATGTCTTTAAATGAACATGCAGGGGAAGTTGTTTATGATATTAAATTAACGTACATCTTACCATCCCTGTTATTTATTGGCGCTGGTTTTGCTCTGTCTGCAGAACAGTACAGTATATTATAGTATTTTATAAAATGTTATACAGAACTCATCATTGTTTATTTGCAAGGCGCTACAAAACTCTGCATTGCCAACAGTCAGAGTTAGATATCAAATACAAAATACAATAACACATAAAAAGATAACTAGTACAGATGAGGCAGATGAAGGAGGTGTAGACATGAGACAAAGGGTAGAGAGGGCCCTGCTTGCGAGAGCTTAAAGATTCAGTTGGACCGATGGCAAAAATGATAAAGGTGAAGAGTAAGCTATATATGCTTTAAAATTATCTGTGTCAACGAAAGTCAAACTTCAGAGTGTCTGCACTTGTGGAAATCTTATAGGAATCATAGGTCACTTCATTATAAAATTTGTATAATAGCCAGTAGTACCCATATGGTTATATTCCAACCTAGCAGAGTGCTCATACAATTGTTTGCAAACCCAGAGAGTACCCACATTATATGCTAGTCCAGCAGACTGCGTATATGATTAGATCCCAGATTATTGAAAGCTACATACACTTACTTACAAGCACAGCAGATTTCAATATGATGATATGCCACTTTAGCAAATTCTAAATAAAATAAATAAAGTGATAAACAACAGTGCAGATCTAAATCAAAAGCTGCCCTTACCTAACCTAATCCACCTCAAGTTTTTTTTAGGAAAATAAAACAGATTAATAAAAGAACAAATAGAAAAAGACGGAAAAGGGGGGGACACCATCAGAAAAAACAGAATAGTAAATTGAAATTAAGTGAGAATAAAAATGTATAATTTGAGAAAACACATCCTATCTGATAATGAGAAAAGTGTGTTAGCAAGGGGATTAAAGTTTGCTCCTTCCAGGGAACCAAATAGATTTAATATTTTCATAGACCTTCAGAAATTTATTAGAAAGGTCACCTTAAAGAATTTTTTTATTAAACATACTGACTCTAAGGAAGTTCTTATTCCAAAAACAAAAAAGGAAAGAAGGGTGTTCCCTAATGATTTGGGTATCCCGTTTATTACACAATATTGCTCATATTCTAATATGTAGAAAGGATTGTGAGACGCCATTGGCCCATATTATTGAAAGTTCCTGTATTAGATGGCATCGTTAACCATTTTTCTAGATTTATTTATAAAAGGGCACCTACAGTAAAGAACTATCTGGTTAGGAGCTGCCTTGCAAAATCTAGACAAGTTGATAATAAGTTTCAAGGTTTTTATAGGTGTGTCGTAAGATTAAGGGGGATGGGAAGAAAAGGAAAGATGTAAAATCCCCTATTACTGGTCATCTCAATAAAATTAGAGATTTTATGATGTGCAGTTCCACAAATTGTGTATACATGGTGGAATGCACGTGTGATAAACAATATATAGGCAGGACATCTAGAAAGTTAAAAGAGGGGTTGGGGGAGCATATCCGTAACATTAGAAAACGGTATGAAAAACATTCATTATCAGCACATTTCAAAGAGTGCCATAATTGTGATGAAAAATATTTCTGTGGGTTACAAAAAATACAAGGAGATTGGAGAAGAAAAAATTCTGGAAAAGATTTAGCACAAACAGAGATGAAGATGAATTATCTTAAGGACACGTTAGTTACCAATGACCTTAATAAAGATTTTGAAATGAAGTGGTTTCTTATGTGATATCAGCTTCTTTTCCAGGTTTCTCTCCGGTTCCTTGTCTCTTCACATCTATTTAGGGATTGATAATTGGAGTGGAACGGTGTGCTATCTTTCTTTGTTCATTTTTTATTTTCTATATTCAAGTTTTTCTCTAGATTCATTATCTATATTTTTGATTATTATATATAAGTTGTTTTGGACATGTATTTATGGTATATGGATATGTGTGTCTTTGGACCGTCCTATCTAGAATTTGACATTTAGATTCCGTATAGATATTTTATATGTTTACGCAGTCATTTATATGTCATGCGAGTTTTATATTTTATAGTAATTAATTTATCCTTTAAGGTGGTACAGTTCTTTTGATATTTTTTCAGGTTGTTTGGTAATTACTATGTATATTTTTATGCTGCTGCAGATGTAGATTATTTCATTTAGATTAGCAGCCTATGTACATAGGTGCGTTCTTTTACTATTATTATAGAGAGAATTTTTTAAACCTTTTTCTGCATAGGGCATCTTATTAGCAACTCCGATTTTTTGCACATATTGTGAAGACGTTACCTATTGGCGGCTAGGATATATGACTCTTCATTGTCTTATTTGATACAGGACATAACTAATCCTGGGGGATTCTTATTTTTAGAAGTTTTGAATAAATATTTCAATATCAATTTATGGAAGAAAGCTGCCATACAGATGGGGTTTGTTTAAATAGTATATAATTATTTCATGTATATGAAGGAAATAAGTGTTTGTTAGGATTTGATCATCTGTATACATATCAGGGGTTGTACCTTTAAGTGTATCGGAAATACCTGAATGTGAGAGAGATTTAAAGAGGAGGAAGCTGGTTACACCCCATATGACTTGACAAAGATTCTTAGAATCGAAATGCGTTAGTTGGGGGTGAATGTTTGTACGAGATCACTCTACCCTTATTTTCGGTATCTTGAATTGCGGGCGATCCAAGACTTACTATGATATGCAAGTTTAACATCTATTAGGGGTAAGAGTCCATCCTAAGGGAGACTTCCATTGACATGTTGTTTTCATGTTTTTTGATGTTTTTTAAGTGTTTAATAAAATCCTTTTAAATATAAAGGAAACGTACAATTAGATTTCTTTTTTCCTGTTATCTGACTATACGGTGGAGATCCGGGGGAAAATGTATCAAGCTGAGAGTTTTTCGGCGGGTTTGAAAAACCAATCAGATTCTAGCTATCATTTATTTAGAACATTCTACAAAATGACAGCTAGAATCTGATTGGTTGCTATAGGCAACATCTCCACTTTTCAAACCCGCTGGAAAACTCTCAGCTTGATACATTTACCCCCTGGTGTGGAAGTGAGCAGTGAAGGATGGAGAAATAAAGTAACAGTCCGCTGCAGCAATACGCTGGTTTACACCGAACATTACCATACACTGTAGAGGTCCGGTGCGGGATTAAACAATGTGAAGAAATAAAGTAATTGATCGTGGAGATGTGTAGTTGACTTGCATCAACAATCCCATTCGGTGTGCAAGTCGGCAGTGAGCGGAGGAAAGGTATTTAGCCATGGAGGTGATATATTGTTTCACATTGGAAATCGTATTACACTGTAGAGCTTCGATGCGGGATTAAACAGTGTGGAAGAACAGAGCAATTTTTTGCAGAGATGAGAATTTGTTTGATACTAGGAATCTTGTAAGTGTGTTTCTTTAGGGGCTGTTCGCAAAGGATCTTTGAGCACTTGGAGATCTAGATATATAATATGCACTTACAGGATATCTAGGATGTTTGATTGAACTATTATATTCTATTATTGAAGTGTGAAGAAAAGATCTCTTATGTGTTTATTAACAAGATGTATATATAAACTGAGACATTCTATATATGTGTTTTAGGAGACACTGAACTAACAGAGTCTGGTTGAGAAGATATTCTTCCTTTTTGGATTGTGCCCACTTTGATTTATGTGGGGTGATTATTAGGCGGTGGTGTTGTACTGCTTTGATCTTTAGCACCATACTTATGTTGCACTATTAGATTTGTCACTTTAGCAAATTGCCTAGATAATAATAAATCTTCCTTATGGTTCTGGTGGTTCAAAGGAGAGGCTGGCACTGTAGCTCAGCATATAAGAGAATACTTGTAGCACTGGTGAATAAAACCCATGCCACGGTTCTGACTACAGCACTGGATGACCTGACATTAATTCTAGAGAGATGGCAACACAGTAGTGACTCTATGGGTGCATTGACATCACTTCAACATATCCATCCCTCCTGCATTTCCAGGCCAGCCTGCACTGTAGTGAGGTCTGTGCTATTGGCTCGGTTAGCATGGGGAAGAGAGGGGTTGTCTTAAAATGAATAAAGCAAGCTTGGATTCAGTTGGATTTAGATCAGTGTTAACAAGGAATATGGCCCGATTAAAATCCATGGAAAATGATGAGCGGCATCCAGGATTCGGTACATCCTTAATTTACTGTTGGGATTTTGTATTCCACACAAATAAGTAGACCTACAGGAAATCATGCATTTTTACTATATAGTATATGAACAATTCTATCTATTGAGCAGTGACAAATAGACCTCCGCCTTGAACCATTTTATTTACAAAAGAGAATTTTTAAGTGTACTAAGGAATTATTAAAACTCGATCATGTAAATTTCACTCTCTTTAAAGTTCTCTGTAAAGTCAGTTGCTGTTTGCAGTCATTTTTTTGTAACTCTTGCTAATGTTACTCAATAATCACACCTATTTCAAAGTAACTAAAATATTCATCTAGCCTTAGTAGCCAATGCATTGGCTAGCTGAGCCTTCCCAACATTTTTATATATAACCACATGACTGAATATTAATTGCTTAACCCAGAAATCATACCACACATTCACAAACACAAGACACAATAAACACATCTGCTTTCATATTTCCTGCATAATACCTTATATGTTAAATATTCAGTTTAATTATACCACTGACATTATGGGCCTGATTCAGGATGAATGTGTTGTTGTGTGACATATATTGCATGAAATTGCTCTGCAAGTGCTCATCAGAAACTGACTTTAGAACAAAATACACATTTGTTGTTATAGTGGAAATTAGTTTTTGGATGATAGCCTATGGGGTACATTGCTGCATGTGATAGAAGTGCAGGTCAATGTAGAAAAAAAACCTTTCTTTTCAAAACTGTCTTTACGTCAGTGAACATAAGAGCATGCAATTCAAGATCAAACTGTTACTACCTGCCTCTGTCTGCAGTACATCACCTCTACTTTGGATGTTACCCTCACTGTTTCAGATCCTGCCTGCAAGGGGTTAAGCCCACATCATTTAATCTGGTTCCTGATCACCGGTGTGTCTGACCTTTTAAAGACTGCCTTTTCCAACAGACGAGTGCCAGGTCAATTGTTTGTTGCTCCTTGTCTCTCTGAGAAACTCCTGTGACTTGGTCCTGATATCTGACTCCTGTTTGTCTCATCGTATTGCACCTTTTCAGTGTGACCCTGATTTCTGCTTTGTTTGACTTCGCCCCTGTTTATTCCTTGGTACTGTTGTGGATCTTTCCGGCCTCTGACCCTGGCTTGCCTGACCTTCCACCGGTCTGATTCTCCCCTGGATCATCCAGTGTCTCTTGCTACCATAGCTAAATCTGTTTTTTCTGCTACCTGCAACTATCTATTGTGTCTGCTCTCCAGTATCTTAGGCTTTTCAGCTAAACCTGGAGATACCTGGAGATATCCAGTACCTGCAGCTATACTTTTGTTCCTGGTATGTAGTAACTCCTGCTTTTCAGCTAAACCTGGTAATCCTGATATCCTGGTCCTGTAGTTCTCCAATCATGCCTGGTATCCAGGGTCTCCTGCTTCCTCAGCTAAACCTGCTAGTACTGGTACCCTGTTCCTGCTGGTCCTATTGACTTGCACTTATGCTAGCTGTTTTATCATTGACTGTATCTAGTTTTTAGTACTAGTATAGCTATAGCACCTCTATGACCTGTATTCAAAATAAAAACACTATGTTTCATTCAGAACTACACTCTGTGGTATTCATACTGGGAACCTTAACACAAAAGCAAAGGACACTTCTGACTGCCTATGATTTGAAGGGGGGAATGGGGGAGGGAAGGGGCTTATGCACATTGTCAATGTACAATAACGGCGTGCTGAATTCGAGTGCATGTACATTTGTCTGTCAAGCTCTGGGCATCTCTGAGGTACATTTTTTTTTTACCTGTGTCACCTATACCAGTTACAGGACAGGTGTAAGTGCCAATTGATAGTGATGACTAGAGATGCACAGGCTCAGTTTTTTTAAAACCAAATCCACCCGCACTTAGGGGATCCGAGTAGGGTCGCAAGCCCGCTCGATACTTTTACGCGTCCTCGGATCTGAATTGAGGCAAAACATCATTGCTGCAGTGTCGAATCTCGCGGGTTTTGGATTCCATAAGTACCCTCCTCCCCAAGAGATCCAGCGCCATTGCTCCCACAGACACAGGGGTAGCAGTGTTCTTGTCACTCTCCAGTCTCCAGTGACATTGGTCAGACAGAAACTGGAGGGCTAGCAGTGTTCTTGTCACTTGACAAAAATTGACTGGAAATTAATGGAAATTAATGTTATTGAGGTTAATAATAATGTAGGAACAAAAAAATAGCCAAATTATGTGATTTTTTAGAAAAAAAAAATAGGGATTTTAGAGAAAAAACAGGGATGCAAAACCAAAGCCAAAACATGCGAGGGCGGTTTTGCCAAAACCAAAATACGAAGTTAATCCAAATCCAAAAACAAAAACAAAACCAAAACACGGGGGTCAGTGAACATTTCTAGTGATGACGCATGTTTATGAAAGAACATGTTTTTGCATTTAAGACAAACTGTATAAATTAATTTTATTTACA
Source organism: Mixophyes fleayi (assembly GCF_038048845.1). NCBI lineage: Eukaryota > Metazoa > Chordata > Amphibia > Anura > Limnodynastidae > Mixophyes > Mixophyes fleayi. Next base: position 163,177,313 of record NC_134404.1, on the reverse strand, counting down.
GTAGTCTTTAAGAACATCCTGATATACATATATATTTCATGATAAAAAAAATGATCTTTTAAATGTATTTTTATTAAGGATTATAGTATTAACAAGTGTTGAAAAAATTTCCCATGCTTCTGACAGGTCTTTATATTTGCGTTCACTTTGCCTTCCTTGATAAATCAGGACATCTGTGTCAAGCAGCCTATGACTTTTGACATTGATTTGTCAACTCAAAGACTTCACGTATAGTGTAAATATTTGGGTTTTATAGGGCTCATTTGGCGTTGGATGCATATGTGCTTAGAATGTATGCGAAGAAAATACACACACCAAAAAAAAACATATTTACATGTATGAATTAAGTTAGAGGCCAGCTCAAAAACTATAGATTTTGTGCCATGCAAGCAGGTGTACATACTTACGCTCCATGGTTGCATATAGATGTGGCTTGACAGTGATAGCAGTAAAGTTGCATTACCACATTTATACATAATATAATAATGTAATGGCATGTTATATACACATGAGAGAAAAGTGTCTTGACAGTGTTATTTGCAAATGCGAAAGACTCATTTTCCATATAAAATATTATTACCGAATTTCCCCATGTATAAGGCGCTCCCATGTATAAGACGCACCTTACTTTTGGCCCCGAAATTTAAAAAAAAAAAATATTACGGTAGCTGTCAAAAAAGGCAGGGAGAGTGTAATGCCCGGCTGCTCTGATTGTGATCAGAGCAGCCGGACAGCACACTCTCCCTGCAATCGCTTCCACTGTGCATCTGTCCCCCTCCTCCTGGATCCCCGCTGCCACTCCCATTCGTCCTAGATCCCCCACCTCTGCCACTGTAATGCTGCCTCGATCCCCCACGATCCCCCCCCCCCCCCGCTGCCCTTGTAACGCTGCCCCCCCCCCCCCTCCGCATCCCCACTACCCCTGTATTAGACGCACCCAGGTTTTAGACCTAAAATTTTGTGGAAAAAGGTGCGTCTTATACATGGGGAAATACGGCAAATACAAATATCAATTAAATGATATACAACCATCTGTTGCTTTCTCCTTTAAAAGTCTAAAGTCAATTGTTTTCTTGCAGCAAACCAAATGCAAATTACAAATAAGTAATGTATTACTTATATAGTGTAATATCTATAATGAATTAAGTACTATCAGCTGGAGCTGGAGGGGGTCAAGATGCAATCAACCAATCAGAAGTGGCTAGCTAGTGCTGCTGATCATCATCCTCATCATTGCGTAACGGTGAACTTGCCCTCTAGCACCTGCAATAGATACTTCTCTTGACATGAGTATCTGCACATGGCTTCATGTTTACGTGTGCCACTATAATATAAACAGGTCCTGTCTGTATTCCATCTACATTTACCAACAATAGGCTAAAAGATAAATACGGATATACGTACACACATTTTTGGTGGGCATACTCAGTACAGAAATGCGTGTCTTATGCAGAAAGAAAAGAAACAGGATATCTAACTCTAAATGAGACCATAATTTAATAAAATGATTCAGCACAATATTATTGGATTATTTACAAACTCTCAGAATTGCAGTGTTTGTTAATCCTAACCAAGTGTTGCTCTATATCTATATAAATGTCATAATTCCAAAGCCATAGTGCGTGGTTTTCTTGTCTTCCGTATGGGTCATAAAACTTATTTTTTGTGTGACATTTTGAAAAGCAGCCAACAGAAATTGTTGGTTATATCTCTCTTATTTAGTTCATGGCTAGCTCTTTTATGGCATAATTGATAATGCGGCTTTCTGATTTACATTTCATCCCTGTGTTATTTAAAATCTTTTTCATTTTATCCATGACAACCCATATTTTAGATGTTTTATTATACAGGATTGTTCTCATGATCGTCATACACCAGTTTTACTATACAAGACACCTGCCTGAAGCTTTACTGAGTACTGCAGTGAAATGTTCAATGGATGCTTTATCTCAAACAACTTAGTTATATTTTTGCAACCTCTGAACTATGGTGATTGAAGCAATAAATAAAATACATTTTATATGGTTGCACTCCTGTATTGCAAAAACTAAGTAAAATAACTGGATGAAGGTTGTAAAAAATTATTTCTGTACACTGCAATTAGTTGCGATGCAATGAATACACAACTTAATTATAATCACAATAATATGTAAATAAATTTAATGTTTGTCTATTGTTTCATATAAAATATAAAGTGGTAAAGAAGCTAAATAATGTTTACAACTTACTAATTATATCGAGTTTGGTATCATTCTGTTTGCAATTACACAATAACTTTTCCAGTATTATTTATAAATCTTTTTCATACACTAAAATCTTAGGACACAGAGATCATAAAAAAGCGTTTTAAACAGGTCTAGGGGCTGGGAATCTGGATAAGGACACAATGGGAAAGTTCTTTCAATCTTCTTGATGTTTACCAGTGGTGAAATGCTGCTCACTAGCTATGTTTTTATTTTATTTACTTTCCCTATGCTTTACATGTGCTGAATGTAATATAGGTAGACTGACGTAGTCATGTATGCTGTCTCATTTCAGGTGATTCAGGATATGGGTGTCACACAAATAGAAGGAGGGGCACGTAAATACTCGGTGTGATAGTCGTACCTTTGGACTATTAAAGACCAAGTTCAGGTGTTTTGACAAATCCGGTGGGGTGCATCAAGATTGGACGGAGCCAAATACTATTTCAGCATATAATGAGCCTTTGTCAACCCTGTTGAGATTCATTGGTTGGGTAAGCAGGGTTTCTGATGGCCATATTGGTCTCAGGGGTTGAGACTTGAGTTCCTCCTGACATACTTGTCATATATCTTGGAGGGAATGATTTGATTAAAAGTAGATCCATCAAGTTGCTGAATAAATCAGGCGGAGTTTTAGACGCATCAAGAATTGTTGGCCATCAGTATATTGTGCCGGTCAAATACATAGTAAATCATTCTGAGGTGGATTCTGCAAAAACTGAACAGATCCACTGGCACTTTAGCCAGGGGGGACTAGTATTTGAACACCCCTTGATTGCAGTGGACCAAGCTCAATTGTTCAGGTGGATTTATATATGGGGAGTGTGTTTTTCATTGATCAGATTTATTGGAAATTGGGAGGTTTAGTTATGTCACTTAATGGCAGGCTGTGTCTCTGTTAAACGAACACAACATTGGCAGGAAAGAAATTTGGTCAGTGGCTAATCTCTTGACCTGTTTGTGCAGACACATTATTGTGAATCCAGAAGGGACATTGTTTCTCTGATGCCAGGTTAACCATCGGTCATTTCAGTAAGGGATGATATCCTTAGTTTAGTGGATTCTGGGCCAGTTAGCCATTCATTCATTTTGGTTTAGTATTAGTCCATTATCTGAACTTGCATTTTGCTTTCTCCCCCACCTTTTCAATTTTAATTAAAACTATAATTTTATTTACCAAATTCATATTTTTCTCCATTTGTCTATTTCATAATTAGGGCCCGATTTAATTGGCCGCATTATTGGGGAGAATAACGCGGCCTGCACACTTTTACCGTTACTAAGGTAATAGTGTGCAGTATTATCGTTAGTACAGTAAATTTAACCCTGATTTTTGCTCACAGCCCTGTGAGCTGTGAGCAATAATCTACGTGTAAATGGCTGCAGTAACGGTAATACTGTGTGGGCCGCGTTATTCCTAGCATAACGCAGCCCAATTAAAAGAGGTTTATTGTTTAGTTGAAAGAAGCATCAACATTATGCACTTTAATGGTGTATCAGTTGATAAGTGTGATAATAATGATGAAAAAGCTTGTAATTAACCAACCAACCATCATGTAAATTTTGTCAACTAGTGTAAGCCAAGAAATCCATACATTGTAAATATTTAACAGTATGCATTTGTTGTTTGTTTTTTAATTTTAAAATGTTAATTTATTTTATATTTTTTGCAAAGCTCTCTTCTTTGGACCCCTTTCACACTAACCTAGATGCCTCCCCTTTATGTACACACCATCGGGGAGGGTTTGTTGGCACAGAAGTAGGTGGTGTGTTTGTTTGGCTTGTTTCTGAAGATATAAGGGGATATTTTCTTGAAACTGTTCAATAGCTGTACAACTGTGTGTAGTTATATCTCATACGGCGCCTGTTAAATTGTTCACTGCAGACATCATCTCGAATCTCCATCCTTGACAATGAATTTGCAATTCTCACACGAATTTGCTGGGATACATGTATTGTGAACACCCTTTTGCATTTGATTAGATGTGTTGCGCATTTGTCCCCTTTGCTCAAGCACGAAATTAGCTTGTAGATGACAGAATTCCTCCAGGGTGACATGTTCATTTTGGAGAGATGGGGTTTGTGGAGGTGGCATGGCCTCTGGTTCAGGTTGTGTGTCTTTCAGTGTCCACAAATAGAGGATCACTTCATCCTTCATCCTGGGGTTGTGATGAGGACTCCTGCATTTGGAAAATAGAAGTGTGATGATGAATTGAGGAACAGACTATTGTAGATTCTTGCTGTTACCCATACATGCCTACTGACCGTAAATGGCAGAGAGGTTGAAATATTGTTGACTTCTGCCCCCAGGCTAGGGATAGCAGTGTACCGTCATCCCAATCCCTCATACTACCTCAAACTAACTGGTAGATGAAATGGTTCATACATTTCCACCTAATTATAGGCCCATCTTCCACTGTGTGGTGCTGCAAAGTGCTTCAGAGCACAGCAGGAGCCGTCATCATGATAAATCAAATAGTTCTAGGCCAACTCAATTGCTTTTGGCTTGTAATTTCAATTGATGACCATCTGGTGCAAAGGCCCCACAAATAAGCTTTGTTAAGTAAGGTTTTTTGTGAGCATCTGTTGCTTGTGCAGGTGGAAGCTTACAGATTACATGATGTAAATACAACAGCATTAATGTTTTTTTGTTTTTTAAGGATACTCACCTTCTACTTTGCCATCGTCTTCTTGTGGTTGAGTAACTGTGGGTAGCGGGACGGGCATTTCTGAAGAACCTCTAGATGGAAATATGTGACAATGTAAACATTATATGTTGTACTTGCAATGCATTCTATATGTGCTTGTAGTGAAATAAGGGTGTCTTTACTCACCAGACTGAGGTGGGGTTAATGGCCGGTCAGTATCCATGACCAGACGTGGACCTCCTCTTGTTGCCGATGACAGGGCTGCCAAGAGGAATTCAAGGCCCAATACAGCAACTTTATGGGGTCCCCCTTATAGTTGAGCATGGCAAAAAATCTTGTGCCGCCGAAAAAGTGGGAGTGGCCATACTGTTGGGGGAGTGGCTGTGCATCATTGGGGCATGTCTAGCAGATGAAAACCGCTAGGCCACCCTCCTACAAAAAAGAAACTGCATTGCTGTGTACACCATTGGCAGAAGTGTGCAGTGTCCGCTCGCCGGAGCGTGACATATGTCCTAGCAGTCCTGACTTTCCGGACAGCGGAACAGTGACCTCATAGTGCCTCTTAGTTGTGCCCTCATAGTAGAGGTCCAGTTAATACTGTGGTAAATAGTCCTGCCCACAATTCATAGCATACCATATAGTAGAGTCCCTAGTTAATATTATACCACAGTAATGCTCCCAATTAATTTTATGCCACACATAAGTGCCCACAGTTCCTGTTATGCCACAGTAATACCTGCAAATTATTTTATGCCACACATAAGTGCCCCAATTCATATTATGCCTCACATAAGTGCCCACAACCACATTTTGCCTCACATAAGTGCCCCCAATTCACATTCACAGGGAGGAATACAATGGTAGAGGCCCACCAGAGGGGGTGTGGCCAGCCACTAGAGAGGCATAACCAAACCAACAGAGGGGGCGTGATAAGCCCACGAAGGACATCTAGCACCATAGTGTAGTATATAAAGAATGCAATGTGTACATAAATAGTTCACAGTCTTGGCCTGCTCCTTACATTGGAAGAACAGTCAACAAAAATTGGATTGTCCCACTAGAATCCCAACATTTCACAGACTGTCCTGCTCTCTCCTACCTGTTCTTGTCACTTTCACCACCTGTGGCTGCAGGTTTCTTTAGATGCGGCTTGGAATATTGGGGGCCCTATTTGGAAAAAAAATGGGTACATTTAAAGAATTCCAACCAGCCCCAGATTAAATCAATAGCAACCATGATTAATAATTAGACCTTCCTCCAGCCCCAACATTAAAATAATAGTATTCCCATTTAATAAATAAACCTATTTCCCTCCCTCCAAACAACCCCAGCCATAAATTAATAGTATTTCTATTTCATAAATATACCAATTTCCCGCAACCATCACTGCCATTAAATAATTCATAGTCACATTTAATAAAGAGGCCTCATTCTCCCCAAACTCATCCCCACATTCAATAGCCCCCAAACCACCCCATCTTAAATTAATAGTCCCCACTATTAAATTGCCCCACCATCACCCCACAAACAAAATAGCACCCATTAATTAACCACCACCTACCTCACACACACACTACAGTGCCACAAGCCCCCTGTGCCATCACACACACATTACTGTGCCCCTTCATCATCACCATGCTGTGCCTCCTTATGATCACACTGTGCCCTCCATGCTGCTTTTCCCCCCTTCACCTGGCTCCCCTTCATCACATTGTGCCATGCTGCTCCCCCACTTCCTCACTTTGTGCCATGCTGCTCCCCCTCTTCATCACTGTGCCATACTGCTCCCCCCTTCTTCATCACACTGTACCTTTCTCTCTCCCCTTCTTCATCACACTGTGCCTTTCCCCGTCCGCCCTTCTTTATCACACTGTGCCTATCTCTCCCCCCTTCTTCATCACACTGTCCCTCCCCCTTCTTCATTACACTGTGCCTCCCATCCTCCTTCTTTATCAAACTGTGCCTTTCTCTCCCCTCTTCTTGATCACACTGTGCCTCCCCCTTCTTCATCAAACTGTGCCTTTCCCCCCCTTCTTCATCACACTGTGCCTCCCCCCTTCTTCATCACACCGTGCCCACCCTCCTTCTTCATCACACTGTGCCTTTCTCTCTCCCCCTTCTTCATCACACTGTGCCTCCCCCCTTCTTCATCACACTGTGCCTTCCCCCCTCCTTCTTCATCACACTGTGCCTTTCGCTCCCCCCTTCTTCATCACACTGTGCCTTTTCCCCCCTCCTTCATCGCTCAGTGTCTTTATCTCCCACCCTTCTTCATCACTTTGTGCCTTTCTGCTTTCCTCCCTTTGCCTCATTTCCTTTACTTACCTTTGTATAAGCTTCATTCATCGCTTTTCTTTTCCTCTCTTCTGTCTTCTTGCTGGGTCCTCTCTGTGCCGCGCGACGTGATGACGTCACACCCGACATTCAGTGCAAATGGAGCAGGGAAGTGTGTAACAGTTTACATGTCTGTGTGTTTGATCCTGTGAGTGTTTGCAAGTGTGACCCTACTCTGCCTAAATTGGGACATATAGGAGATATGCATTTGTGATATAGTCTTGACTATTCTAGTCAGATAATTACCAGTTAAAAAAAGGCACAAAACTCTGTAAATTGCTAATCAGCTTATGCCAAAAACCTGTTTCATCATTTCAGAATTTTTATCCATGAGGCAGCAAACACTGAAAATTATTAAAGCAATTTTATCGTTTTTCAATAAGCATTGTCTAAGCGATTTGTGTTTCCAAAGCACAAAATATTTTATTTAGCAGATGCAAAATTTAGCAGATCAATACATAATTATAATACAGTACAGCCGATACCAAAAGATACATACCGCGCTCGCTAAGCTGCGCTCCCACGGGTACCAGCTTACAGTACTTCACTCCAGAATACTGTGGTCAGAGAAGACTGAAGCCAGTGCCAGCACGGCTATATTATATACACTGAGTGGTACAGAGAAAACAATGCAGTTGATGTGGCTTGCTTCTATAGGTCCAGGCTTCAGGTGGGTCCAGTGTAAACAGGTCATAGGCTAGTTCAAACTACCCCCTCCAAGGGTGAGGGTCAACATTCCAGATGATTCTCCCACCCAGAAACCAGTTTAAGCTAGTCTATTCACAATACACAGTCAGTAACAGTTAAACATTTATTCCCTAACATCGCTAACTAGAGTATGCAATGTGCGATCTCTTCGGTGAATGAACTGGACAACTGTTGATGAATAGGGGATTAAAATTATACTAAACATGACATGTTTCCTGTAACCTGAACCTTTAATATCACTAAAGTGTACATATAACCTTATATATATATATATATATATATATATATATATATATATATATATATATATGTATATATATATATATATATATATATATATAAACTAAATACCATCTGCTCATAAATCACTGGGGAATGGAACCATTATAATATGAAATATATAAATAACTAAATGTTTAGAGTGCGAGTGTGTGCGTGCGTATTTTACCGCGTGATCACGCCATGCCACGTGTTACATGGCATACTGATCGCAATCGCACGGTAAAACAATACTAACCAATATACTTTCGTTTATCCAATTATACGACTTTGACAATATCTTTAACATTAGATTTCAAAACAGCATATCACCTAAAAGTACAATATAGACCACCTATGAGTTATTTTAATGTCTTTACAGCATAACTTCTGACCATGTCTGAAGAATTCAGCTTGTGTGATACAGCAATGATAAACAAACAAGCAACTTATATAGGATTTTACTTAAGAATACTCAGTAAGCAGGGTTTATTACTATGGGAAAAGATACAGCACATGATGTTTATGTTAAAGAGCAATGTTGTACAGGAGCACGCTGGGATGTGTTGAGTTTCAAGAATGATTCTTTGTATGCAGCATCTAAGCTGTTAAGCATAGAAGCATTTAGTTGTATGTATAACCAGAAAAATCTACAATAATCTCTCAGTACAAAGCATCACATATGATGTTTGGCCACATTCACTATGACTGCACAGTGTCACTTTGCTTATCATTTATTGTAATTATAACTGTTTTTTTATTCCGCTCTTAGTGTCATATATTTAGCTGCACACTAGACATAGCAATGCATACACATTTTGATGGACCAATGGAATGTTGTCCCTTGCTGATTATGTAAAATTATAGTCATGCCCCTACACATGCTGGTCACACCCATGGTGGCGTGGTGTGGAAACCCCCTTCTTTAAATCCTACGTTTGCCCCTGAGCCCCTTTCCTCCCACTAGCCATCCTCCATACTATCACACACAGAAAAAACACTGAGAAATTGTTAGGAACCCCTCTAGCCGATACAGCACAACCCGGAGTCTGCTCTGCCAGTCTGGTGTTCACTGGAGCCCCTAGTGGTGGGGACAGACTTGGCCGCAGACTAACAGAGGGTCGTGAAGTGCATACCGGCTGGGGAGAACCCAGGAAAGCGGAGTGAAGTCCAGGCAAGGGTCGAAGGCCGGCAGCAGACAGCGAATCCAATAAGCAAGCCGAGGTCAAGGGTCACGTGCAAACAGGAAAGTCGGTAAACACGCCAGGGGTCGGGGTCACAAGAAACACAGGCAGGGTCCAAATCCAGGCAAGGGGTCATACACAGGCAATCCAACAGAATAGCCACAGGACATGAACAAGGAGCAGAGCAGGTCAGCAGAACTGGTAACAGAAGCTATAACTAGCAGTGAGGCTGCAGACCTCACTGCCTTAAATACACAGATGGCCCAATCAGGGCTTGTATGCACCCCTGCAGGCTAATTGGCTGTACAGAGTCAGACCAATCAGGGCTTGTCCCTGAAACACACAGTTGCACGGGACGCAGCGCTATGCGAGAGGCATCCGGCCGTTGCCTTGACAACGTCCAGGCAGAAACCGGAAATGACGTCCCGGTCGTCAAGGTGACGGCCGGGACGCCAGGTGGCACCAGAAATGAGCCACGGCAGCTGTGAGTACCGCCACGGCTCGTGACAGAAATCAGAAACAATGCAAACACTTACAAGCACACAAGACTCACACAAAAATAAGACCCTTAACAATGAAAGTAAGAGAAACACAAAGACAAATAACTTGAACAAATAGTAAAACTTAACTAGACTATACAAAGACTGATCATTCTGTACTCAAAATCCACTCACCAAATCACAGTTGAAACTCAATATAGCAGCTTCCTCACTCTCCTATCAACTAATCTTGTGCAATAGGTAGGCTTATATAGTGCAGGTGAGGTAAAATTCACATGGTTTCTCTGTTTTGAAATCAACCTATGACAATCCAGCATTATTTAAAAATTGCTCCATTTCAATAAATGGCAGGTTTCATTGTTTTAGCATGTTTGTAACCGCAAATTGACAGCGATTTCAGTATTAAGCTTTCAATGTGAAAGCAAAAGTTGATGGAGATTTGCAGTGAGATACAGCTATGACAAATACATTGGAAAAATTAACCTCTCATAAATTCCCCCCATTGTATTAACTTCTTTACAGTGAAACATGGTAATTTGATCAGGGGAGCCCAAACTTTTATATTCAATTGTGTACATATCCTAAAGTCAGCAAAATCATGAGATGTCAAACATCTCCCTTTAAACAAATAGATGTTGGTAGTAGAAATTACTCCAAAAACAAAATAATTGTTAATCAACACAAACTTACTAAAAGTCCAAAGTGTTTGAAAAGAAGTCTACAGCATAACACAAGTCCTCAGTCAGCCAATGAGACAGGGTCAATGGTTGATGATAGTATGTGCAACACTAGCTCTGGAAGTGCCATTGCTTAATGAGTTTTTTTTTTTTTTTAAAAAAAGTACTAATGAAACAACTGGACGGGTGCCCGAACTTTTTCGTGGGCCACATTCAGTGTTTTATATTTTTAACTTTTTAAATTCTGCAAATAAAACATAATTGTGCATTAAAAAGTACAAGTATATGGCTGTTAAGATCTGTACCCTGCAGAGAGTGTGTTTGTTTTGCTTTATTGTGTTTTATTGTTTTCTAGGTTTGGGCAGTCTAACAACTATGGCCTCACTTATAGATCATGGAGGATATCCTTGCTTATATACTGCATTATATCTACTATAATCATCAGGCCAGTACTTCCTCATACTTTTGTATAACTCCATCCTTAACCCTCCAGTGTCAGTTTCCTTGCCATAAGAAAATGATTCAAATTCCTGTGCATCTTCCTCATCTGGTACATTTCTCTGGTCCTTAAACAAGTGGGAAAGTTTAGAGTTTCCAAGAACTGTACAGCCTACAAGGTTCTTACAGTATTTAGTAGTTGCTGAGTATCAATAATGTAACATTGCCAGAATTGGGCTCCAACTTTGGAAAGACAGGTGATCACTAAGATATCTATTCATCTAACCCCAGGAATCACAGGATGAATGTTTCTGGTTACATGTTGTTGAAAATCATTTAACATTATTGCCAAGTAAGATTGTTTTGAATTGTGGGGTTTTGACTTATGACCCCCTGATGAAGTCATAATTGATGACGAAACGCGTTTGTTAAAATCACAACTCAGAACTGTTTCCTAGCAACACCCAGCGACATCACGGAGTTCCCCTGACTACAATTAGGGATGTGCACCGGCGACTTTTGAGGTCTCGTGTTTTGTGTTTTGGATCCGGATTTTCGTTATTTTTGAGGTTCGGATTTGTCTCGCAAAACACTTGACGAAAGGTCTCGGTTCGGATTTAAGGTATTGGATTCGGATTTTTTTTGAAAAAAACATAAAAAGTTTAAAAATCAAGTTTTTGGGCTTATTTTCACTCCTAGGCTATTATTAACCTCAATAACATTCAATAACAAGCATTTCCACTAATTTACAGTGTATTGTGAACACCTCACAATATAGTTATTAGTCCAAAACGTTGCAACAAGGTATCTTTCTGGACTGCGTAGAGGAGTGGGTCACCACAATATATATTAAAAACCCTGAACTTTTATGAATCGCACCAATAAATGTACCTGGACTGCGTAGAGGAGTGGGTCACCACAATATCTTAAAAACCCTGAACTTTTATGATTCGCACCAATAAATGTACCTGGACTGCGTAGAGGAGTGGGTCACCACAATATCTTAAAAACCCTGAACTTTTATGATTCGCACCAATAATTGTACCTGGACTGCGTAGAGGAGTGGGTCACCACAATATCTTAAAAACCCTGAACTTTTATGATTCGCACCAATAATTGTACCTGGACTGCGTAGAGGAGTGGGTCACCACAATATCTTAAAAACCCTGAACTTTTATGATTCGCACCAATAATTGTACCTGGACTGCGTAGAGGAGTGGGTCACCACAATATCTTAAAAACCCTGAACTTTTATGATTCGCACCAATAATTGTACCTGGACTGCGTAGAGGAGTGGGTCACCACAATATCTTAAAAACCCTGAACTTTTATGATTCGCACCAATAATTGTACCTGGACTGCGTAGAGGAGTGGGTCACCACAATATCTTAAAAACCCTGAACTTTTATGATTCGCACCAATAATTGTACCTGGACTGCGTAGAGGAGTGGGTCACCACAATATCTTAAAAACCCTGAACTTTTATGATTCGCACCAATAATTGTACCTGGACTGCGTAGAGGAGTGGGTCACCACAATATCTTAAAAACCCTGAACTTTTATGATTCGCACCAATAATTGTACCTGGACTGCGTAGAGGAGTGGGTCACCACAATATCTTAAAAACCCTGAACTTTTATGATTCGCACCAATAATTGTACCTGGACTGCGTAGAGGAGTGGGTCACCACAATATCTTAAAAACCCTGAACTTTTATGATTCGCACCAATAATTGTACCTGGACTGCGTAGAGGAGTGGGTCACCACAATATCTTAAAAACCCTGAACTTTTATGATTCGCACCAATAATTGTACCTGGACTGCGTAGAGGAGTGGGTCACCACAATATCTTAAAAACCCTGAACTTTTATGATTCGCACCAATAAATGTACCTGGACTGCGTAGAGGAGTGGGTCACCACAAGATATATTAAAAACCCTGAACTTTTATGATTCGCACCAATAAATGTACCTGGACTGCGTAGAGGAGTGGGTCACCACAATATCTATTAAAAACCCTGAACTTTTATGAATTGCACCAATAAATGTACCTGGACTGCGTATAGGAGTGGGTCACCACAAGATATCTTAAAAACCCTGAACTTTTATGAATCGCACCAATAAATGTACCTGGACTGCGTAGAGGAGTGGGTCACCACAATATATATTAAAAACCCTGAACTTTTATGATTCGCACCAATAAATGTATCTGGACTGCGTAGAGGAGTGGGCACTGGGCACCACAATAAAATATATAAAAAACCTTCAACAGATCTGCATTACACTACACATACGGCTGCTCCTCCATCCTCTCCATCATATACATGTTGGAGTTTTAGCGTGTGACAACCTCTTGTTTTTGATAATGTCAGTGCATTTGGAATATTTTTCAATTTGCCCCACACCACTGAATGTACTTTATCTATGATACGCAATACGCATCTATCTATCTTGACTGCGTAGTGTGGTGGCCCCGGTACACAATTTGGTACCGAGGCCACAATATAATTAAAAAACCCTCCACGTGTCGGAATTCCACCAAACAAGTATCTGGACTGCATAGTGGGGTGGCCCCGGTACCCAATTTGATACCGGGGCCACAATACCTCCTCCAAACATGCTACAGACAATTCGTCATTGAGAGACCCCAGACAGACAGGGTCGAAGTGTTATTGTTTGACTTTGTAAACCCAAAAAAATGTCCCTGTTGCACATAGTCGTGCAATGAAGACTGACTTTTTCATTTAAAGGCACGATCTTTAAAGTGTAGTGTTTGTAAGTCTAAGTCATATTATACTTTTGGTAAAATTGGTTTTTTTTGTTCCTCTTTATGGTAATTAATTAGTAATAGAATTAAAGTAGGAAATAGAATTAAATAGAATTAAAGTAGGAAATAGAGTGGTATAGAGTTGTAGTGTGGTATAGATAGAGTGGTCCACACAATATAATAATAAAACCCTCAACTGGTCTGAATTCCACCAAACAAGTATCTTGACTGCGTAGTGTGGTGGCCCCGGTACACAATTTGGTACCGAGGCCACAATATAATTAAAAAACCCTCCACGTGTCGGAATTCCACCAAACAAGTATCTGGACTGCATAGTGGGGTGGCCCCGGTACCCAATTTGATACCGGGGCCACAATACCTCCTCCAAACATGCTACAGACAATTCGTCATTGAGAGACCCCAGACAGACAGGGTCGAAGTGTTATTGTTTGACTTTGTAAACCCAAAAAAATGTCCCTGTTGCACTTGCACATAGTCGTGCAATGAAGACTGACTTTTTCATTTAAAGGCACGATCTTTAAAGTGTCAGAAAGAGAGAGAAGACACAGGAGAGGAGAGTTGTAGCTGGGGACCTGGGGTGGAAGCTCCCAGGCTCCCCCAGCATTGCCTGGAAGTCTGAGCGTGGTGACTGAGCCAGGGCAAGGAATGTGTGCCCTGGATGAGGGGGAGAACTCCATGCCACTATAGTGAACCCAAGAGAGAGGGGGACACTGCACATGGAAGAGGCCCTGGAGTGAGGGCTGCTACAAGAGGCATGGTAGCTGTAGTGTCAGATCCTGAGGCTGAGAGTACACAGAGTGACGTGTCAGAGCACAGGAGACATTATCCCCGCAGAGGAGGGATGAGCTGCAGTTGAGAGGTATGTTGTTGAAATAGGACATGCACACTTTAACAAACCAATCATTTCAGCGACAGGGCCTACCAAACAACTTTGACTGAAATGATTGGTTTGTTTGGGCCCCCACACCAAAAAAGCTATTCATCTCTCCCTGTACAGACTAAACAGGCTCTACTGAGGCAAGATGTCGTCCTCATCCTCAACCTCTGATTCCTCTCCCCCTACAGTGTCTACTTCCTCCTCATCACACATTATCAATTCGTCCCCGCTGGACTCCACAACCACAGGTCCCTCTGTAGTATCTGGAGGGCAGTGCTGTACTTCATTGAGGAATTGATTATTCATTTTTATAAACATCATTTTTTCAACGTTGTGAGGAAGCAACCTCCTTCGCCGCTCACTGACCAGGTTCCCCGCTGCACTAAAAACTCTTTCTGAGTACACACTGGAGGGGGGACAACTCAGGTAAAATAGAGCCAGTTTGTACAGGGGCTTCCAAACTGCCTTTTTTTCCTGCCAGTAACAATATGGACTGTCTGACATGTCTACTTGGATGGTGTCAGCAAAGTAATCATCCACAATTTTTTCTATTGTCACAGCATCCAATGCAGCGAGAGTAGACATGTCTACAATGGTTGGCAGGTCCTTCAGTCCGGACCAGATGTTATCAGCATCCCCGCCAGTGCCTCTTTTGGGAAAACTGAGCTTTTTCCTCGCAGCCATAGATGTGGAAGAAAATGAGGGTGGAGCTGTTGGCATGTCACGGTCCTCTTCAGAGGACAATCTCCTGACCAGCAGGTCTTTGCACCGCTGTAGACTTGTGTCCGCCGGAAACAGAGACACAACATACGCTTTAAACCGAGGATCGAGCACGGTGGCCAGAATGTATTCCTCTGACTTTAAAAGAGTGACCACCCTCGGATCCTGGCAAAGCGTACGAAGGGCTACATCCACAAGAGCTACATGCTTGCTGTAATCGCAATGGCTTACCAGCTCCTCCCTCACTTTCTCCAGCTGCTTCTGCAACAGCCTGATCAGGGGAATGACCTGACTCAAGCTGGCAGTGTCGGAACTGACTTCTCGTGTGGCAAGTTCAAATGGCTGCAGAACCTTGCACAACACGGAAATCAGTCTCCACTGCGCTTGACTCAGGCGCATCCCCACTCCTTTGCCTATGTCGTAGGTGGCTGTGTAGGCCTGAATGGCCTTTTGCTGCTCCTCCATCCTCTGCAGCATATAGAGGGTGGAGTTCCAGCGCGTCACAACCTCTTGTTTGAGGTGATGGCAGGGCAGGTTCAAGCTTTTTTGATGTGCCTCTAGTCTGCGGTAGGCACTGGCTGAATGCCGAAAGTGTCCAGCAATTTTGCGGGCCACCGCAAGCATCTCCTGCACACCCCTGTCACTCTTGAGGTAATGCTGCACCACCAAATTAATGGTGTGGGCAAAACATGGGACGTGCTGGAAATTGCCCATATTTAATGCCCGCACAATGTTACTGGCATTGTCTGACACCACAAATCCCCATGAGAGTCTAAGTGGGGTAAGCCACTGGGAGATAATTTCCCTCATTTTCTCTAATATGTTTGTCACGGGCACTAGGAGTCTTTACCCAGGGATCACCAGGTGATAGGCTTACCAGAGCAGTATAGGTGGTAATATGGTACTCTGGTAGCAGGGTGATCACGGAACAGGAAATAGCAGATGATGAGATGCTCAGGAAAGTCTATGACTAGCAGCACTGGCAATATGGAGGTAGTAATACACGAGGAACTGTATGGACAAAGGACACGTGAAGGTAGTCAGTGGTCTGCGGTAGCAAGTTGTACCACTGCTATAGTGAGGAGGAATGTCCAACAGAAACGAGGAGGTGATGAGAGTCAGCGGTCTGCGGATAGCAAGTTGTACCGCTGTCTGAGTGAAGGAATGGAATCCAAGTGGAGGTATCCGGGGAGTCAGTGGTCTGCGTTAGCAAGTTGTACCACTGCTATGTGAGAGGATACTGGAGCAGGTGAAACTGGAAACAGGGGTCAGTGGTCTGCCACTAGCAAGTTGTACCACTGAATATATATGTGAGGAGGTGCACGGGGAGAGACTGCAACACAATATATACACGGGCACCTTGACTTTGATCCACAGTAATATGCACAATATAAATGTATAAATGACTGAACAACACTGCCAATATAGAAAGTCTCTTGAAGTAATCCAGCATGAGATAACACAGTCAATGATGGCAATAGACTCAGCGGATAGTACACTCCAGAGGAGAACCAACACAGTCCAGCAAGGTATGCAATACACAGCACAGTCAATGGGAAGTATGCATACCGTGGTTCAGGAGAAGGCAGTCAGACAGAAGTGCAGAGATACCTGAACGGCAGGAGGCCGGCAGGATGCAAAGTCCCTGGATGGGTGAAGCGGTGGTCTAGCAGGTGCAGCGCACAGGTAGGTAGACCAGCAGGGAACCCAGGAAGGCGTGGAGAGCGGATCAGCGGTAGATGGATGCGTAGCGCTGAGAAGTAACAGCAGCGGGTCTCTGCGGGAACACGGAGGTAGCCAATAGCAACCAGCAGGTGCAGTAACGATGGGACACCAGAGCAGAGTTGAACTGGAACAGTTGATCACGGAGAGTAGCGGGTAGCAATAGTGGCAGCAGACTCCAGGAAACACGGGAGAGTTGACAAGGGCTGAAGACTGAAGCGCACAGAGGCGGCGGATAGGAATCAGCTAAACAGTCACGATGAAACACAGACGGGTTGCAGGTTGAAGAATGTAGTGCATGGAGGCAGCGGATAGGAATCAGCTAGCAGTCACGATGATGAAACACAGACGAGTTGCAGGTTGAAGCCTGTAGTGCACGGAGGCAGCGGATAGGAATCAGCTAACAGTCCCAAAGATACAAGGTAGAGTTGAAGTGGTTAGAAGACTGTAGTGCACGGAGGCAGCGGATAGGAATCAGCTCACAGTCACGATGATACAGTAGATGGTAGAAGTGGTATGGGAACCACAGTAGTAGAAGTGGTTTGGAAACCACAGAGGTAGAAGTGGTTTGGAAACCACAGGAATCAGCTGGGCTGAATAAACGAGGAAACACAGGAACACCTTCAGAGACTCATGGGGAATGAGACTCCAAGATCAGGCAATGTGGTGATGACCACAGGTGCTTAATATAGGGAGGTTGCCTGATCTGCCAATTAAGTTAAAGGAACATACACTGGAGGTATAGAAAGGGCTGCGCATGCGCAGTCCCTCAGGATGGAGGACGGCCACGGTTCCTAAATGTCCGGGAAGAAGCACTCACAGTCCGGTGAGTGACAGTACCCCCCCTTTTAAAGGTGGGCACAGAACGCCTGGAACCGGGCTTGTCCGGATTTTTGGAATAAAACTTCTTCAGAAGGGCAGGAGCATAAAGATCTTCAGCTTTGATCCATGAACGCTCTTCAGGACCAAAGCCCTTCCAATGAACGAGGAAACGGAGGACTCCTCGCGAAATTTTTGCATCCAATACCTCAGTAATCTCGAAATCCTCCTCCTGATGAACTTGAACTGGCTGCGGTGCTGAGGGAGGAGTCGAGAAACGGTTGATGATGAGAGGTTTGAGCAAGGACACATGGAAGGCATTGGAAATCCGAAGATTCTTAGGAAGAAGAAGTTTAACACATACTGGATTGATAACTTGAATGATCCTATATGGACCAATAAAACGAGGGGCGAATTTCATAGATGGAACCTTCAAACGAATATTTTTGGTAGATAACCAGACACGATCTCCAATTTTTAGTGGTGGAATAGCCCGCCTCTTCTTATCTGCGAAAGACTTATATTTATTAGATGTCTTCTTTAAACAGGTTTTGACCTGAGACCAGATATTTTTGAAGGTTTGACAAGCAGTCTCCACAGCAGGAACTTGGGTGGGCGGGAGGGCAGGAAATTCCGGAAAAGACGGATGGTGACCGTAGACCACAAAGAATGGAGTTTTGGATGATGACTCATGGTACATGTTGTTATGGGCGAATTCAGCCCAAGGGAGCAATTCTACCCAGTTGTCTTGGTTGGCTGAAGAGAACATCCTAATAAAAGTCTCAAGATCTTGATTGACTCGTTCCGTTTGTCCGTTAGATTGCGGATGGTAAGACGATGAGAGTGCTAATCGTATGCCCAAGGTTTTACAAAGGGCCCGCCAGAATCTGGAAACGAATTGTACTCCTCTATCCGACACAATCTCAGACGGACATCCATGGATGCGGAAGATTTCTTTAATGAAATGTTCAGCCAGAGTAGACGAGGAAGGTAAACCGGACAGAGGGACGAAATGGGCCATCTTCGAAAATCTGTCTACCACTACCCAAATAGTATTGTGATTCTTACTTGGTGGCAAATCAGTAACGAAATCCATACTAATATGGGTCCAAGGCTTGGACGGAATGGGTAGTGGTCGCAGCAACCCTGCTGGAGTTCTGCGGGAGGATTTGAACTGAGAACATAAATCACAAGAAGCAATAAACTCTTTGACGTCTCTCCTCATTGAAGGCCACCAGTAACTACGAGAGAGAATCTCAAAGGTCTTGTGTTCACCGGCGTGTCCAGAAAAACGAGAGGCATGGAACCACGAAAGGATTTTCCTCCTCAGAGTAGGAGGCACAAGGGTCTTCCCAAATGGTAGCATTTTGGTGGATGAAGCAGCCAGAGAAATACATTTGGGGTCTAGAATAGCATGGTTGGGAACCTCTTCTACATCAGAGGACGTCACAAAAGCTCGAGATAGAGCGTCAGCTTTCTTGTTCTTAGCGGCTGGTTTGAAGGTTATAATTAATTCAAAACGGGAAAAGAAAAGAGACCATCTTGCTTGACGAGGGTTCAAGCATTGAGCAGATTGCAAATATGACAAGTTCTTATGATCCGTGAAGATCGTCACCGGATGGCGAGCTCCTTCCAACAAGTATCTCCATTCCTCTAATGCAGCTTTGATGGCCAGCAACTCCTTGTCCCCGATAGTATAATTTTTCTCTGCGGGCAGAAGACCCCGAGAGTAGAAGGCACAAGGATGTAATTTTTGTTGCTCCGAGCGTTGGGAGAGAATAGCTCCTAAGCCCACATTAGAGGCATCTACTTCTAGGAAGAAGGGGAGTGTCACATCAGGCTGTCGCAGAATGGGAGCAGACGAGAAGGCCTCTTTGAGGATTTGAAAGGCTTGGAGAGCCTCAGATGACCATTGCTTAGTATTAGCCCCTTTCCGAGTTAGGGCCACAATGGGAGATGCAATGGATGAAAAGTCTTGAATGAAGCGTCTATAGTAATTGGCAAAACCTAAAAAACGCTGGATGGCACGAAGAGTAGTTGGCTGAGGCCAATGTAGTACAGCATTTACTTTGTTTGGATCCATCTTCAGGCCAACTCCGGAAACTATATACCCCAAGAATGGAATCTGGGGTAACTCGAATGAACATTTTTCCAATTTACAGAACAACGAGTTTTTCCGTAGTCTGGAGAGGACCTCTGCCACATGTTGGTGATGAGAAGGCAGGTCCTGTGAGAAGATCAATATGTCGTCTAGGTAGACAACGACACATACATATAATAAGTCCCGAAAGATCTCATTGATGAAACCCTGGAAAACAGCGGGGGCATTACACAGCCCGAAGGGCATTACTAAATATTCGTAATGCCCATCTCTGGTGTTAAACGCGGTCTTCCATTCGTCACCGGAACGGATTCTAATTAAATTGTAAGCACCACGAAGATCCAACTTAGTAAATATCCGAGCTCCCTTGATTCGATCAAATAGCTCAGTGATCAGCGGAATGGGATACCGATTCTTGATAGTAATGGCGTTGAGTCCACGAAAATCTATACAAGGGCGTAATGATCCATCCTTCTTTTTGACGAAGAAGAACCCAGCTCCAGCGGGAGAGGTGGAAGGTCGAATGAACCCACGCTGGAGATTCTCCTGTATGTACTCAGATGTGGCTTGAGTTTCAGGTAACGAGAGAGGATAGACCCGACCCCTGGGAGGAGTCTTGCCAGGTAGAAGGTCGATCGGACAATCCCAAGAACGATGAGGAGGAAGACGTTCAGACTGAGCTTTATCAAACACATCGGCAAATGAAGCATACTGAGGAGGGAGTCCCGGGGAGGAAGATGAGATGGAAGGTCGCTGTACTTTAAGAGGAATAACTTGAGAGAGACAACGATGGTGACATTCAGACCCCCAAGACGTAACTTGAGGGGTGCGCCAGTCAATCTGGGGAGAGTGACACTGAAGCCATGGAAGGCCTAAGACAATCGGACTTGTCGTAACTGGAAGAATTAAAAACGAAATTTCTTCATGGTGTAGTACACCAATCTGAAGGGTTACTGGAGACGTACTCTGGGTGATGAGACCATTGATGAGGCGTGATCCATCTATAGCCGTCACAGTAATGGGTGTTTTTAAAGTGATCACTGGTAGGGACCATTGATTCACTAGTGATTTAGAAATGAAATTTCCTGCTGCTCCGGAATCAATCAATGCCTGTGACTCAAAGGATTTGGTAGCAAAGGAAATCGTAACATCAAAAGCGCAGACTTTAGATTTCATAGACAATGGAGAGGACTCCAGGGACCCTAACTTCACCTCTCCAGAACTAGTTAGGGCCTGGCATTTCCCGATCTCTTAGGGCAAGAGCTGAGCATATGCGTGGAATCAGCACAATAGATACAGAGTCTATTCTTTACTCTTCGTTTCCTTTCCTCTGAAGATAATTTGGAACGTCCTATCTCCATGGGAATCACAGAGGATGGAGCTGGACGAAATTGAGGGTTTAAACGAAGAGGTGCTTTGACAGCTGTTGTTTTCTCAGACTCTCTTTCACGAAATCTCATATCTACACGATGGCAAAGAGAGATCAAATCTTCTAGTGACGAAGGAAGCTCTTGGGTAGTCAGTGCATCTTTAATTTTATCGGAGAGCCCCTGCCAGAAGGCGGCAACTAATGCTTCAGTGTTCCACTGAAGTTCAGAGGCTAAGATCCTAAATTGAATGACATACTGTCCTACTGTATGGGAGCCTTGTCGCAAACGAAGAATGCTGGAAGCAGCGGAGGTCACACGACCTGGTTCATCGAACACACTTCGGAACGTGGAAATGAATTTGGCACTATCTTGTAGAATTGGATCGTTTCTTTCCCACAGGGGGGAGGCCCAAGCCAGGGCTTGTCCCGAAAACAATGAGATAAGATAGGCCACTCTGGAACGATGGGTAGAAAAATTTTGAGGTTGGAGTTCAAAATGGACTGAACATTGGTTAAGGAAACCTCTACAAGTTTTGGGGTCCCCGTCATATTTTGACGGAGTAGGCAGGTGAAGCGTAGGAGCTGTAGACACCTGGGATGGCACTGGGGAAACGGAGGAAAGCACAGGAGCTTCAATATTAGCTGTAACAGTCTGTCCAGATGTTCCTTGGGAGGTTAATGATTGGTAACATTGAAGTAACAGCTGTTGGCGAGCATCCTGTTGCTCCACACGGCTGACCAGATGCTGCAGCATCTCTTTAGCGGTAGGTTCCGTATCTGGGTCTGTCATGGCCTGATCTTACTGTCACGGGCACTAGGAGTCTTTACCCAGGGATCACCAGGTGATAGGCTTACCAGAGCAGTATAGGTGGTAATATGGTACTCTGGTAGCAGGGTGATCACGGAACAGGAAATAGCAGATGATGAGATGCTCAGGAAAGTCTATGACTAGCAGCACTGGCAATATGGAGGTAGTAATACACGAGGAACTGTATGGACAAAGGACACGTGAAGGTAGTCAGTGGTCTGCGGTAGCAAGTTGTACCACTGCTATAGTGAGGAGGAATGTCCAACAGAAACGAGGAGGTGATGAGAGTCAGCGGTCTGCGGATAGCAAGTTGTACCGCTGTCTGAGTGAAGGAATGGAATCCAAGTGGAGGTATCCGGGGAGTCAGTGGTCTGCGTTAGCAAGTTGTACCACTGCTATGTGAGAGGATACTGGAGCAGGTGAAACTGGAAACAGGGGTCAGTGGTCTGCCACTAGCAAGTTGTACCACTGAATATATATGTGAGGAGGTGCACGGGGAGAGACTGCAACACAATATATACACGGGCACCTTGACTTTGATCCACAGTAATATGCACAATATAAATGTATAAATGACTGAACAACACTGCCAATATAGAAAGTCTCTTGAAGTAATCCAGCATGAGATAACACAGTCAATGATGGCAATAGACTCAGCGGATAGTACACTCCAGAGGAGAACCAACACAGTCCAGCAAGGTATGCAATACACAGCACAGTCAATGGGAAGTATGCATACCGTGGTTCAGGAGAAGGCAGTCAGACAGAAGTGCAGAGATACCTGAACGGCAGGAGGCCGGCAGGATGCAAAGTCCCTGGATGGGTGAAGCGGTGGTCTAGCAGGTGCAGCGCACAGGTAGGTAGACCAGCAGGGAACCCAGGAAGGCGTGGAGAGCGGATCAGCGGTAGATGGATGCGTAGCGCTGAGAAGTAACAGCAGCGGGTCTCTGCGGGAACACGGAGGTAGCCAATAGCAACCAGCAGGTGCAGTAACGATGGGACACCAGAGCAGAGTTGAACTGGAACAGTTGATCACGGAGAGTAGCGGGTAGCAATAGTGGCAGCAGACTCCAGGAAACACGGGAGAGTTGACAAGGGCTGAAGACTGAAGCGCACAGAGGCGGCGGATAGGAATCAGCTAAACAGTCACGATGAAACACAGACGGGTTGCAGGTTGAAGACTGTAGTGCACGGAGGCAGCGGATAGGAATCAGCTAGCAGTCACGATGATGAAACACAGACGAGTTGCAGGTTGAAGCCTGTAGTGCACGGAGGCAGCGGATAGGAATCAGCTAACAGTCCCAAAGATACAAGGTAGAGTTGAAGTGGTTAGAAGACTGTAGTGCACGGAGGCAGCGGATAGGAATCAGCTCACAGTCACGATGATACAGTAGATGGTAGAAGTGGTATGGGAACCACAGTAGTAGAAGTGGTTTGGAAACCACAGAGGTAGAAGTGGTTTGGAAACCACAGGAATCAGCTGGGCTGAATAAACGAGGAAACACAGGAACACCTTCAGAGACTCATGGGGAATGAGACTCCAAGATCAGGCAATGTGGTGATGACCACAGGTGCTTAATATAGGGAGGTTGCCTGATCTGCCAATTAAGTTAAAGGAACATACACTGGAGGTATAGAAAGGGCTGCGCATGCGCAGTCCCTCAGGATGGAGGACGGCCACGGTTCCTAAATGTCCGGGAAGAAGCACTCACAGTCCGGTGAGTGACAATGTTGTCAGCGTTGTGCCTCTTATTAAAGCCTGTAATGCACAATGTTGCCTGCCTTTGCATGAGCAGCCATTTTGTAGATGCTGCTACTGATGCAGCTGTTGCTGTTGCTGCGGAAGGGGATGCATCTACCCAGTGGGCTGTCACAGTCATATAGTCCTTCGTTTGCCCAGAACCACTTGTCCACATGTCCGTGGTTAAGTGGACAGTCGGTACAACCGCATTTTTAAGAGCACTGAGGACACTTGATCGTACTTCTCTGTACATTTTTGGTATCGCCTGCCTAGTGAAGTGGAATCTCGAGGGGATTTGGTACCGGGGACACAATACCTCCATCAACCCTCTAAATCCCACTCCACTGATGGCGGACACCGGGCGCACGTCTAACACCAACATTGCAGTTACAGCCGCAGTTATACGCTTTGCAATAGGGTGACTACTATCGTATTTGGTGGTCATGGCAAACGACTGTTGGACGGTCAATTGTTTGGTGAAAGACTTAGCGGTCTTACGACTTCCCCTCTGGGAAGATGACCGACTAACAGCAGCAACAGCAGCAGTGGCAGTAGTAGGCGTACCGCTGCAGGATTCCTCGGATGAATCCCGTATTGAGGAGGACTCAGTCTGGCTGCTGACTTGGGCTGCAGGACTGAATCTGATGGAGATTGTGGAGGAAGTTGACGAGGAGGGTGTTGCTGGTGTGTATCCAACTGGACCACGGGATTTAGGTGTCCCTGTACCGATGAGGGTCCTAGCCCCAGTTCCTGAACTAACCACTGAACTATGAAGGTTATTCAGGTGACGTATAAGGGAGGATGTTCCTAGGTGGGCAAGATCCTTACCCCTGCTTATTTGAGCTTTACATAAGCTACATATTGCCATACATTGGTTGTCTGGATTTGGATAAAAATAACTCCAGACCGAAGAGGTGCATTTTTTGGTCTTCTGACCAGGCATGAGGATGGGCTTTTTCATCCCATGGACATCAGCTGTTTCCCCCCCTGGTGCCTCATTTACAATAACCACATCACCATCCTCATCATCAAGTTCCTCCACAGCGCCAGCTACATCATCAATAGCCTCCTCCCGAGCCACCTCTTCCCGTACAGTGATGGGAAGGTCAGGCTTGACAACCACCAACACCCTTGGACTCGCCTTGGGGATTTGTGATAATTTCTCTTTAGAAGGCAGAGTTGTTTGCTGTTTTGTTGCTGACAGCATAACTCTCTTCAATTTTTTGTAGGGGGGGGGAGGAGGAGGAGGGCTAAGATCCGTGGGTGAAGCTGAACCACTAGTCATGAACACGGGCCAGGGCCTAAGCCGTTCCTTGCCACTCCGTGTCGTAAATGGCATATTGGCAACTTTACGTTTCTCCTCAGATGATTTTAAGTTTCTCTTTTTGCTACTTTTTCTTAACTTGGGCTTTTTGGATTTTACATGCCCGGTACTACGAGATTGGGCATCGGGCTTGGAAGACGACGTTGATGGCATTTCATCGTCTATGTCATGACTAGTGGCAGCAGCTTCAGCATTAGGAGGAAGTGGGTCTTGATCTTTCCCTACTTTATCCTCCAAATTTTTGGTCTCCATTATATGTAGCACAAGATACTGCAGAATGTGTGAACTTGGTAATATTGCAGTACCAATGGACTTATACTGCTGGATTGGTTTTGCAAATTTGGTTATAATTATTATTTTTTATTTTTTTTTACTTTTTTCTTATTTTTAAAAAACTTGGGAATAGTGGGGAAATAACTATGCCCTTAGAAGCACAGAGCACAGGACACAGCACCACTGGACTGAACAGGACACGGCACAGGACCCAGCAGCACTACGGAACTCAGCAGGACAGAGCACAGGACACAGCACCACTGGACTGATACTGCAGAATGTGTGAACTTGGTAATATTGCAGTACCAATGGACTTATAATGCTGGATTGGTTTTGCAAATTTGGTTATAATTATTATATATTTTATTTTTTTTTAAATTTTTTTTTACTTTTTTTTTATTTTTTAAAAACTTGGGAATAATGGGGAAATAACTATGCCCTTAGAAGCACAGAGCACAGGACCCAGCACCACTGGACTGAACAGGACACGGCACAGGACCCAGCAGCACTACGGAACTCAGCAGGACAGAGCACAGGACACAGCACCACTGGACTGATACTGCAGAATGTGTAAACTTTGTAATATTGCAGTACCACTGGACTTTTACTGCTGAATGTGTGAACTTGGTAATATTGCAGTACCAATGGGCTTATACTGCAGGATTGGTTGTGAAAATTTTGTGGTAATTAAAAAATATTAAAGTAGTTTTTGGTATTTTTTAAAAAACTTTTTTTTATTTTTTTAAACACAGGGGAATATTGGGGAAATAACTATGCCCTTAGAAGCACAGAGCACAGGACACAGCACCACTGGACTGAACAGGACACGGCACAGGACCCAGCAGCACTACGGAACTCAGCAGGACAGAGCACAGGACACAGCACCACTGGACTGATACTGCAGAATGTGTAAACTTTGTAATATTGCAGTACCACTGGACTTTTACTGCTGAATGTGTGAACTTGGTAATATTGCAGTACCAATGGGCTTATACTGCAGGATTGGTTGTGAAAATTTTGTGGTAATTAAAAAATATTAAAGTAGTTTTTGGTATTTTTTTAAAAAAACTTTTTTTTATTTTTTTAAACACAGGGGAATATTGGGGAAATAACTATGCCCTTAGAAGCACAGAGCACAGGACACAGCACCACTGGACTGAACAGGACACAGCACAGGACCCAGCAGCACCACTGACCTCAGAAGGACAGAGCACAGCACACAGCACCACTGGACTGATACTGCAGAACACAGCACAGCACAGCACAGCACAGCACAGCACTAAACAGCACAGCACAGCACAGCACTAAACAGCACAGAACTAAACAGCACAGAACTAAACAGCACAGAACTAAACAGCACAGAGGACCACCTAACACACCCTCCCTCTACCCTGATCAATGCCCGAGTGAAGATGGCGGCGACTAGCGGGGAATTTATAGGATCCGAGTATCGCGAGATCCGACAACGGGATTATGAGTCAGAGCCTCAGTTTCACTTTTGAATTTGGCGCCAATACCCGGATCTGTCTCGGATCCGACTCGGATCCGCAACGTTCGGGTGGGCTCGGATTTCAGAAATCCGAGTGCGCTCATCCCTAACTACAATACGAAGCCGCGGCCAGCAAGCCATGTGAATACATTGCTTCACGGAGCAGGCAAGATTTTTACTCCAACCGCAGGAATTCTGAAAAACACCTTTCAAGGAACTATTGCAAATGCAAAAAGGGGAGTGCATTGGTTTTTTATGCTTTGTTACATAAACGTACCTAGCTGTACTTCACTATATTTTTCTACCTCGTCTCTTTTTCAATTTGCATGTCACACACTGACGGAGAGAGGATGGGGATCTCCATTACTATGGACTTTATCTCAAAGCCCACGTCCTGCAATGAGCAGACAAATACCTTGAACTGGTACAAATAGGTAGGACATGTGCAGAGAGAATTCCATGTAATTTAGGCTGCATTTATTGTGCGGACATTACAATCTATATTCCGCTGCATATTTTATTTGCACACCATAGACACCAGGTGACTTATGTACAAGTCATCATTATATATTGTTCAATTATAACATCAACCCCAAACAATCGTTTGTGCCTAATCCTTTATCTATTGGTTTTCATTTTTTGGGGGTGTTTCAGGCCTACCCCCTATTAGAATAGTGGCAGCATCCACCACCCTCCCCCAACCCTAGAGAGCGCTGACCGATATATGTTCTGGTCTCCATGTAAGAAAGCCAGACGGTTCGAGATGTTATCCACCATTTCGAGTTGTACAGTATTGTTGTAAGTAAAACTTCAACTTACATATTAATAAAGGCAGGTACTTGTTAATTATTGGTCTTCTTTTTGTGACAGAAATATGCTACATCTGTAAACCATGTAAACCTTTGTTGTAAGGATACACTTTTTGTCCATTTTTGTACACATTGTCATATAATGCATGCTGCATTAGGATTATGCTCACCTGTGTTTTGTACAATACCATGCTACTATTTTGAAAAATCATTCATCAAAATTCTAGTGTGATTAAAAATAAGGATGAGCGCACTCGGATTCCTGGAATCCGAGCCCGCCCGAACATTGCGGATCCGAGTCAGATCCGAGCACTGTCCGGGTATTCCCGCAGATTCCGAAACTGAAAACGAGGCTCTGAGTCATAATCCCGCTGTCGGATCTCGCGATACTCGGAATCTTTAAATTCCCCGCTTGCCGCCGCCATCTTCACTCGGGCATTATTGATCAGGGAAGAGGGAGGGTGTGTTAGGTGGTCCTCTGTCCTGCTATTTCTCGTGCTGTGCTGTGCTGTGCTGTGCTGTGCTCTGTCCTGCTGAGTCCAGTGGTGCTTTTGGCAGTGCTCTGTCCTGCTGAGTCCAGTGGTGCATCAGTCCAGTGCTCTGTCCTTGCTGAGTCCAGTGGTGCATCAGTCCAGTGCTGTGTCCTTGCTGAGTCCAGTGGTGCATCAGTCCAGTGCTCTGTCCTTGCTGAGTCCAGTGGTGCATCAGTCCAGTGCTCTGTCCTTGCTGAGTCCAGTGGTGCATCAGTCCAGTGCTCTGTCCTTGCTGAGTCCAGTGGTGCATCAGTCTAGTGCTGTGTCCTTGCTGAGTCCAGTGGTGCATCAGTCCAGTGATGTGTCCTTGCTGAGTCCAGTGGTGCATCAGTCCAGTGCTCTGTCCTTGCTGAGTCCAGTGGTGCATCCGTCCAGTGCTCTGTCCTTGCTGAGTCCAGCGGTGCATTTTGTCCTGTGCTTTGTTCTGCAAAGTGCATATTTCTTTCAAAAGTATTAAAAATTCTTCCATAAAAATAAAAAAAAAGAAAAATTCTACCAAAATCCTTTTAAATTAATATAAAAAAAAATCAAAAAAGTCCTTGCTGAGTCCAGTGGTGCATCAGTCCAGTGCTGTGTCCTTGCTGAGTCCAGTGGTGCATCAGTCCAGTGCTCTGTCCTTGCTGAGTCCAGTGGTGCATCAGTCCAGTGCTCTGTCCTTGCTGAGTCCAGCGGTGCTTTTGTCCTGTGCTTTGTTTTGCTAAGTGCATCTTTATTTTAAAAGTATTAAAAAATCTTCCAAAAAAATTATAATTCGACAAAAATCCTTTTAAAAAAATATAAAAAAATATTCTAAAAAGTCTGAAAAAAATTATTGCAGTACATTAACTATAATACTGCAATCTATTAAAAATTGTTCACTGTTCTTGCAGTATTTAAAAAATAGTACTGTAATACAACCTGTGCTGCATATAATGGAGTACCAAAATTTGGGGGATAAAGTAGGGAAAGACCAAGACCCACTTCCTCCTAATGCTGAAGCTGCTGCCACTAGTCATGACATAGACGATGAAATGCCATCAACGTCGTCTGCCAAGGCCGATGCCCAATCTCCTTGTAGAGGGCATTTAAAATCCAAAAAGCAAAAGTTCACTACAGTTAGTAAAAAAAGAAAATTGAAAACATCTGAGGAGAAACGTAAACTTGCCAATATGCCCTTTACGACACAGAGTGGCAAGGAACGGCTTAGGCCCTGGCCCGTGTTCAGCACTAGTGGTTCAGCTTCACCCAAGGATCTAAGCCCTCCTCCCCCCCTCCAAAAAATTTAAAAGAGTTATGCTGTCAGCAACAACACAGCAAACAACTCTGCCTTCTAAACAGATGACATCACAAATCCCCAAGGCGAGTCCAAGGGTGTTGGTGGTTGCGAAGCCTGACCTTCCCATCACTGTACGGGAAGAGGTGACTCCATCCACCATTTGCAGCACACCCTCTGCATATGCTGGAAGGATGACCCACAGTGTCGCTCCAGATTTGGATAATCAAGGTGTCAAGGAGGCTATTGATGTAGCTGGCGTTGTGGAGGAACTTGATGAGGAGGATGCTGATGTGGTTATTTTAAATGAGGCACCAGGGGGGAAAAAAGTGGATGTCCATGGGATGAAAAAGCCCATCGTCATGCCTGGTCAGAAGACCAAGAAATGCACCTCTTCTGTCTGGAGTTATTTTTACCCCAATCCGGATAACAAATGTCTGGCCATATGTAGCTTATGTAAAGCTCAAATAAGCAGGGGTAAGGATCTTGGCCACCTAGGGACATCCTCCCTTATACGTCACCTGAATAACCTTCATAGTTCAGTGGTTAGTTCAGGAACTGGGGCTAGGACCGTCATCAGTCCAGGCACACCTAAATCCCTTGGTCCTGTTGGATACACACCACCAACACCCTCCTCGTCAACTTTCTCCACGATCTCCATCAGATTTAGTCCTGCAGGCCATGTCACCAGCCAGACTGAGTCCTCTTCAATACGGGATTCATCTGAGGAATCCTGCAGCGGTACGCCTACTACTGCTGCTGCTGCTGTTGCTGCTGGTAGTCGGTCATCTTCCCAGAGGGGAAGTCGTAAGACCGCTATGTCTTTCACCAAACAATTGACCGTCCAACAGTCATTTGCCATGAGCACCAAGTAAAACAAAATTAAAACAAATTAAACAAATTAAACCAAAAGTATAATATAACTTATAAACACTACACTTGAAAGCTTGAGCCTTTAAATGAAAAAGTCACTCTTCATTGCACGAAGATTTGCAACAGGGACAGTTTTTTTGTTTCCAAAGTCAACAAATAACACTTCGACCCTGTCTGTCTTTAACATACTTGATGGGATCTCAATGATGAATGGTCTGTACCATGGTTGGAGGAGGTATTGTGGCCCCGGTACCAAATTGGGTATCGGGGCTACTCCACTACGCAGTCCAGATAGAGGCGTATCAGATATTAAAAAACGTTGACTGTTGCTACCAAATCCAAAATTAATCAAAATGACCTGTCATCGTCTAAAACAAGAGGTATTGACATAATCGAACTACACCCTGTATATGCTGCAGAGGATGTAGGAGCAGACAGCTGTGCAGTGGAATTGAGACCATTTGAAGGCAGAGGTATTGTGGCCCCGGTACCAAATTGGGTACACGGCCCACTCCACTACGCAGTCCAGAAATCTACCTCGGTGCAATGTCTTGGACTAAAAACAATATTGTTAAGTGTGAGATGTTCAGAATAGACTGGAAATTAGTGGAAATGATTGTTATTGAATGTTATTGAGGTTAATAATAGCGTAGGAGTGAAAAACAAACAAAAAACTAGATTTTAGCACTTTTTATGCTTTTTTAAAAATAAATCAGAACCCAAAACCCTAAATCAGAACCAAAACCTTTCGTCAGGTGTTTTGGCAAAACAAATCAGAACCCAAAACCTCAAGCTAATCAGAACCCAAAACCCAAAACACTAAAAGTGCCCGGTGCACACCCTTAATTAAAAATAACAATTTGAAAATGTAACAGAAAAAATATTTGCATTTGTTTTTTTTATCCTCAGCGCCAATCTTGAAATCTCATTTGTACACCTCGTACCATGTGAGCCAAGCAACGAGAGCTTCAGGAGTAGTGGGAGATTGTGAAATTTCTGCTCACCCTAGCTAAGACTCTCCGGTGCTAGATGCACCCATCTGGTCAGGTCCTAGGACCGACAGCACAGTCGGAACAACTATACACCTACAGGCACAGCACATCACAATAGGCTGATTCTATTACAAGAGGTGCTTCTCCTTTCCCCATGGTGTCAAGCTCCCTGTTGCTGACAAGCTTCATACTTACTAACTCTACCGCTGCATCCAGCTCCATCCTGCCTGTGTTGTGTCCTTTATGCTTATCAACCAGTGCACAGTAACCTCTTTGCCACATGTGAACAGCCATTTTGTACTGTCAATCCGACATTGACAGGTAAAAGGCCTGCTGATTAATCTCCCAAGGAATTTGCAAATGTTGGACATCTATCGCCACTAGCTGGCCACTGCAGATATTGGTTTACCAGCTCTCCTATATAGTTCAATTGCTCCTTTACCTTGCTTGGCTTTAGGGGAATCACACAGTGGGCATTTATATTACTACACAATCCTAATGTAACTGTCACCTACAAGCGGACCATTTTCTCTCTGTATTATACCAGTATACATAGTCTGCCGACAAGCTGATAATAAAGTGTCTCCAAGTCCTTTATTTGTACTCTTGAACTACTCTTTGGGGAAAGTGACCGGCAACAATTCTTCCACACATGCATCTTTGTTAACTAGCGCTTTTAAGACACCTGTAGTAATCTATTGTACAGATTTACTATTCTACTCATGGGCAAAGACGGAAGAGCTTCATGACAAAGGAGGCCTGCTGCGGCACGGACCCTTCACCGTGACCAGATATGCATTATCAACTTCAAGTTTCCATGGTCTCCACTGACATGGACACAGCTTCCAGCTGCCCACCCTTGTAATCTCTTGCAGTGGATGGTCATCTCCGGAGCCTATGAACCCATTTACCTTCATGGGAGGTAACACTGGCCGTCAAAAGATCGTTTGAATCATCAAATCTTTATCAACTAAGCAGAGACTCTTCAGAAAAAAATGCAAGAGACTGTATTGTTGGCTGTTCCTAGCATCCACTTTGACATATCTCATTTCGCCAATAAACGTATGTCTTTGGAAGACAAAAGAGACACCGTAAACCAGTATGTTACAAAGCTCCAGGCCAGGAGTCTGTCCTGCGCCTGTCCAATGAATTAAAGGACCTTCAAGCAAGGGTGGATTATCTAGATAGAGGTCATCGCAACAACCTTCACAACAGAGGCATCCCAGACAATATACCTCCCCATAGCATAGTATACTTACTAAATTCTTCTATGAAGTTCTGGGGCAGTATTCCAATTCTCAGATAGTCTTTGACGGGGCACATAGAGCCCTTTGCCCCGAAACCCTCAACACGGAGAAGCCCCGTAACATTATTTACAGACTAAACTACCATTACCAATAGGAAAATATAATGCAGAAAATTAGAAGTCTTGAGGGTATCAACTTCAAGGGTCACAAGATCCAAATAATTCATGATCTCTTCTGGCACTCTGTATAGAAAAAGAAGGGTTCTCAGACTGCTGATGGAAGAGCTCTGCAAATACAATATTTAATACCGATGAGCACAATGACTCTGCTGACACATCACAGCTCACTGGCAGGCCCATAAATACATTTTATGTGTGTAAACTGATCTAACAGGAGGCATTCTTCAAAAAGCAAAAGAAAGCTCTTAAAGACAATCTCCTACTTAAAATTAGGGATTTTTAAACTAGTCTTAAAGACAATCTTCTACTTAAAATTAGGGATCACAAAACTAGTCACAAGTCCTCCCTAGCCAGGGGGAAACTGACAGAGCTGACAGAAACCAGGGCTGCTCTCAACAAGCTGCTCAGCGACAAAACAAACCTACCCTTTAGAAAAAGTAAACACAAATATTTTCAGTGAGAGAGTAAGTCATGGAAACTCTTAGCTAGAGCACTACATGATCAGTCAGCTGTGTCATTTATTCACACTATGAAAGACACTGACAGGTGGGAGTGCCATTTACCCAAGAGATGAGGTCTGCCTTTCAATTTATTATTAAAAGCTGTATAATATTTCGAGGCTGTCCTTTAAATCTGTATTTGACCCTAAAAAAGTATTGATGAGATCCTTTTTTCATAATTGTAAGTTTCTCCAAATTTACAATGCTGTTAGAGAGCTTTTGGACCAACCATGTTTCTTGAAGAAGTCAGAGAATGCGATCTTCTCCACAGTAATCCAGGCCCATATGGGTTCACCATAAGTTATTATAAAACTTTTGGGCAGACATTGAATCCTATGTTCCTGAGGGACTTCAATGAAATCTCCAAGAAGTCCGTCTTCTCACAGAAGTCACTTGAAGCTCATATCACTATTCTCCACAAACATGGTAAGGAACACTCCTAGTGCACAAGCTACAGAACAATCTCTGTTAAATGACGATCTGAAGCTTTTAGTACCAGATCTCATTTATAGTGGCTAAGCTGGTTTTGTCCTGGAATGGGAAGCACAAGATAACACCATGAAGATCATAGACTTGATGTACCTGGTTAAGGACACGTCGACTCCCACTTTACTGCTGTCTACCGACTCGAAAAGTCTTTTGACATAGTAGATTGGTATTTCCTCACCGGGGTGCTGGCTCACATGGGGCTGCGTGTTGTCAACTTACACAGAATCCTCTCCTTTTATAAGGATCCCACATCTCGATTTAAAGTCAATGGCTCTTTTTCTGATAGGTTGCCCGCTTTCCCCTCTAATATTTTTATTTTGCATAGGTCTATTAGAAACAATCCTGATGTGTGGGGGGGTATAAGTGGTGGTGGGGAAGAACATAAAAAGGCATTATTTGCAATGAGCTATTGGCAATCATTCTGTGGTCTCTTTACCCATCTGATGTTAGAATTCGAAAAGTTTGGTGAACTATTCAACTTCAAAATAAATTATTCCAAATCTATAACTCTAAACCTCTCAATTGTGCCACCTGCTTTAGAGGGGCTCCAACATGCCTTTCCCTTTACCTGGCACCCCAACAATATCAAATATGTTGGGGTATTGCTAACAAAGGATCTTTCTAACTTGTACAAATGGCAATTTTGCCCCCTGATTTCTAAGTTGCGCACAGATCTTAGGAACTGAACTTCTCCTGGCTAGGAAGAAACAACATCAATAAAATGAACAACCTACCAAAGCTTCTATACCTTCTTCAAATTCTACCTATTCACATTCTTCCCAGATATTTTACTAATTTCCAAAAACTTGTTTGTGAATGGACCAGAGCAGTTGGCTTCAAACAAATGGTTATGATAGAGGGTCATTCTATGGGAGCTCCAACCAGTCTCCTCCAGTGGCTTCCCAATTATCCCATACCACCATCAGTCCTACTCTTCTTTGCTGGGCTAGGCTACTAAATTTAAAATTTATTTTCTCTCTATTATCCCTTCGTAATTGCAACCCAGACTTCCCATCTGGGATTGTCCACAGGGGCTTTTAGGTCATGGTCTGCTGTAACAGTGGTCATGAGCGGTCAGCTGATAGCAAATGGAAGTTTATAGACATTTCCTGTTTTGCAAGAAAAGATAAGCATTCCCATTTCTGAATTCTAGTTGTACTTGCAAACTAGACACTATGTACACGATAAGGCCATCCTGTTGGATGCCATCTTTCTGCCATAAGTTTAGAGAATACGCTATGAAAATTGTGGGATGTCCAGTTCTGGAGGGCACAGACTTTGGTTATTCACCCTCCCAAATATTCTGATATCCTAATCCCAATGATCATTGCTCAGACATTTAAACAATGCTGCAAAAGCGGTGATCCAAATACACTGAAGGTCTCCTGTTCCCCCAAGCCTGAAGAAGTGGTTTAATAGAATACACCTTTTCATGACCATGGATGATGAGTCCATGTCTAGCCAAGAGGGATTCTCAGAATTCACAATGTGTCTTCAATGGCTCAAGTTTAATGACACTGATTCTGTCACAATCGAGGGTCAGGGAGGACCTGTTCGGTCTGCCTCGAGTTGACGAGCAGGGAGATATTCGCCAGGGCCCCCCACAAAGGAGTTTTAACTTCACAGCTCCCTAACCACATGTCTTGGTACTCAAGGAAGGCCACAAGTGAAACCGAGAGGAGAACATGGTAACTGGAACAGGATGGATGCTGAGAGGAGAAATTGGGAAGAGATGTGAGAGCATCTGCTGGAGCGACGATCTGCAGGTAGATATGGCACAGAGGTCTTGTGTAGCATGAAGCCTCTGGAGTCAGGATCGCGAGCAGGTGCGATGATCTGCAGCTAGATAAGGCACAGAGGTCCTGGGGACCTGGGAAGCCCCTGGACTCAGGATCACCAGGAGGTGTGATAATCTGCTGTTTGGTGTGACATAGGTAATAACCCTTTGCAGCAGGATAGTGAACTGTAGCACCAGAGAGCAGGAAGCAGAGACTGGTAGTAACACTCTGCAGCAGCAAGAGAACTGGAGCCAGACTAGAAAACGTCTAGACAGGTAAGAAGTCCTGAAGATCTGGCACCCAGGTAAGTAGGCAGGTGCTTTAAATAGACAGGGCTGGCAGGCAATTAGCCAATCAAGTGAATGCAGGGAGTTTTGAAAAGACCAGGGGCAAGATTTACTAAGCTGCGGGTTTGAAAAAGTGGGGATGTTGCCTATAGCAACCAATCAGATTCTAGCTTTCATTTATTTAGTACTTTCTACAAAATGAGAGCTAGAATCTGATTGGTTGCTATAGGCAACATCCCCACTTTTTCAAACCCGCAGCTTAGTAAATCTAGCCCCAGGTGTGCGCATGCTCAGTTCAGACCGGAAAGATGGCACCCGCCAGTGCAAGCCGCAGGGACCTGATGAGGAGAGCAGCTGCAAGAGGTAGGTGGGAGCGCTGGAGCCTGACCAAGTGGCAGCGAGTCTGGTGCCTGACACCTTCATTTCATTCCCTCATGGGACATGAAAAATCTCTCTTTGTTTTATCTAGGCAAGCTGGGACTCTCTTCAAGAAGAGAGGTTCAATAGTCGTGAAGAAGGCTTCAGGGTGCCCAAGAACGTCCAGCAACAGCCAGGACCGTCTCCTAAAGTTGATTCAGCTGTGGATCGGGGCAACACCAGTGCAGAGATTGCTCAGAATGGCAGCAGGCAGGTGAGTGCATTTGCACGCACAGTGAAGCAAAGACTTTTGGAGGATGGCCTGGTGTCAAGAAGGCCAGCAAAGAAGGGGCTTCTCTCCAGGAAAAAACATCAGGGACAGACTGATATTCTGCAAAAGGCACAGGGACTGGACTGCTGAGGACTGGGGTAAAATCATTTTCTCTGAGGAATCTCCTTTCATATTGTTTGGGGAATCTGGAAAAACACTTGTCCAGAGAAGGAAAGGTGAGCGCTACCATCAGTCCTGTGTCATGCCAACAGTAAACATCCTGAGACCATTCATGTGTAGGGTTGATTCTCAGCCAAGGGAGTGGGCTCACTCACAATTTTGCTTAAGAACACAGCCATGAATAAAGAATGGTACCATAACATCCTACAACTTCTCCCAACCATCAGTCAGTATGTGGCCCAGAAGTTGATTGACAGCATGCCAGGGTGAATTGCAAAGGTCTTCAAAAAGAAGGGTCAACACTGCAAATATTGACTCAGAAAGTATCTCGGGTTTTAAATTAATTCACCATATTATCTATATGATATAACTTTGTAGTAATAATGAAGCCAGATGCTGTATTTGCATAAAAAAATAAGTCATCCACAAAGTTTTTGTTTAAGTACATATTATATATCTATAATATAAATGTCTAGTGGCGTGTGTTAGTCTGTCTGTGTGTGGAAAAAATAAAACCAAGCTGCAGCGCCACCTGCTGGGCGGAGTTATACACTGACCTACTAAATTCTTAGTGTGTGTGGAAAAAAAAATCAGAAAGGGCTGAAATTTGGTATACTAAGATGTTTTTAATTTGTTCATTTAATTTGTTAATTGTTAAAAGTGTTTATAAAGATTTTAAAAAAATATATATATATTTCTTGAAGGAGAAGTGACAGTTGGGAGTGGTTGGTGGTTGCCGGGGGTGACAGTGGTTGGTGGTTGCCGGGGGTTACAGAGTGAGAGGAGTGTGATACTCAGGACTGCTGAGAGAGATCCCTGTGTCTGGAAAGACATCTGGATAAATGTGGCGATGAAAATGAAG
The DNA here is from genome assembly GCF_038048845.1 of Mixophyes fleayi. Lineage (NCBI taxonomy): Eukaryota > Metazoa > Chordata > Amphibia > Anura > Limnodynastidae > Mixophyes > Mixophyes fleayi. The sequence continues at coordinate 163,139,684 of NC_134404.1, read as the reverse complement.
GATGAGGTGATGGAGAAGAATGATGAGGTGGTGACATGTGGACAAAATCATGTTAAAAAAGGGCGCTTACGTCGGGAAGTAACGCTCTTCCCCTGAGGAGGCCTGGGCTATGACCCAAATGCATGACAAGAACCTTTTTAACACCTTAAGTAGCTTGATTTGACTAGAATGCATGAGTATCATGCACAGGTTAACTTGTATATATATATATATATATATATATATATATATGGCAATCTATATGTTTATTTGCCAAAACACAGTAATCATTAGTAGACCAAGTGTGGTCAAGTAGTGTAATTCATGTAAGCTTCAAATTACTATACCCGCAGAGACAGACTTGATAGGGACAGTAGACCAATGTATTGTTGGTGTTTTTTTGGCAAAAGCATATAAATTAAGAATGCATAATCTGAAAACCTAGAATTCTTATAATTTAACATATTGTGAAAATTAAAGGGAATGCTAGAAATATATACAAGCATAAAATGTATTGACAATGATGGATGAACTTGAGCATGTTTTAGGATTACTAAATCAAATATTAATATCGTCACACATAACATTTTCTTTATCTTCTCCACAGATGCTGCATATGAGGAAGAACCTTTGATCAAAAAGGCATAAAAAGAGCTCAAAGGCATCGATCACCAGATGGTTGTCTTCTGGTTTGCTCAGAGCAAGACCATGGAGTTTACGGCATTACACAATTTTTGAGCGCAAGTAGAATTTTATTGTATATTGATTTTTTTATTCTGATATATACAATACAAAAATATATATCAAGTATTAATAACCCATTTCAAGTATAATTAACATTAACATACATGTACAAGTGGTACAGGTGCTACCATAGAAAAATGGCAATACTGAGTTTTTTCCTGACTTCATAGGCAACAGTCAAATTATGTAAGTGTAGATAATCCCATCATAATCAGGCAGCAATACATGGCAAAGTTAATCTGAGATTATAATGAGATATTATGGTGTCCCCAAGAAAGAAAGAGTAAATAAAGAGCTCTATTCTCCCCATCCCGCACACAAATAACCACCAACACCCAAGATGCGGGGAGACGACATAAAAAGCATGCACTAGTCTCCTATAGAGAAACTGGAGGATCCTAGAGAAACACTCTAGTTTCGTACCAAAGTGTCTGGCAAAAGCATTTATGGAGTTGTATTTGCAAACGAGTGGGTAATATGTTAATATAACTCTGCCAGGTTTCGAAGAACTTGCGGGTTAATGTGCCCTTCTGGAGGGATGCCTCCACCCAGTCCGTCCACAGGAGAAAGAACGTTTTTTCCTTGAATAACTCAAGCGTAGGAGGCGAGATCTGTATCCACATGTGGAGGACGGATTTCCTGGCCGCAGCAGAGATAGCCATAGACAGTCTCCTGTGCCCTGCGGTGATCCTTGTGTCAGGGGGTATTATGCCCAATATTGCCCACTCGGTCATGGTAGGTAATTTACCAAATCTGCTATTTATTGTATATTTTAAAGTTTATTTTTAAAGTTTAAAGTATTTAATATTCTTTTTAATTTTAAAAAGACTAAACAATGTTTAAATAGCTGATTAAATCTGCTGATTTCAATCTAATCTGGAGCAGTAGCAGAACATTCACATTAAACAATACATAACCAATGAAGTACTAACAGTCAAGGTATAAAAAAAATGTCTTTGCTAATGAGGATTTTGTAGCACACAAGTATACACACTGCTATTGTACCATTACTGTATTCATAGACAATATATTGTAAGGTATGGTGTCTTTTGTGTGAGCAGTCTTTGTTGAAAAGTGCTGCACTCTAAATCAGAAATACTTTATGCTAGCCACACCTGTATGTAATAGGCTGAGTTTGGCTTCAGAATGTTGTTGCTGATGTGCACCTGGTGCATATGCTAGTGTTGTACAGCTGAAAGCATCTTTAAGTTTCTTCTTCTTAAACAAATAAATACTCTTTCTTGATATGCTTCTTATGTTCTGAGAACATATGCATCCACCTCTGCATAAGCCTCAAAAAGAGCAGCGAAAGAGAGATAGGAACAAGTGAAACTCCAGAGAGCAAGAATGAGAGAGATATACAACTGAGTATGAAAGCAGAGCAATTGTTTGCAAGAAGAAATATCCAACGTATGCAGTGAATACCTGTTCGATAGTCACAGTTAAGAGTCAGAATTTGAAAGTTTAGCGGTGCACTACTGTAAAGATTGTGTGTCAGTGATTAAGGGATCCATGCTTCCATATTCAGCATGTTCAGCATGTTCAGCCTTGTTTAGTTCTACAAGTGACATTAAGGGGCATATTCAGTAAGCTTTCCGGCTCGCGGGATCGCGCCAGAACGGCCCGTGAAGTCAATCCACGGTACCGCAATAGCGTGGATTTTCGTTTGCAGCCCATAGGGTTGTGTACGAAAATCCGCATTAATGCGGTACTGTATTAACGGTAATACTGAGCAGGATTCGCGGTAACACGTGTTACCGCGAACCGGAAAGCTAATTGAATATGCCCCTAAAAGTTAAAAAGATCAAGGGTAACAATGATCAATCAAAGTGCAAGAGGAGTGAAGTTGGGCAGAGTATAGCAATCCCAAAGTTTAATTAAAATCTGCCTCTTTATACTTATTGAGACTGTACATAATTAAATCTTATATGTTATCCAACAAAGATGAACTGATTATATTCATCAGTAGGCTCTTTGTTTTCACCTTCTATTTCATCTGTTTATGTGTTTTCATACCTGCATGTGCGTGTTCTCAGTTTGGCTACATTAACCCACAGTGTCCTGAGGTTGGAGAGACTAAGGTACAGCCTAGTGATTGATATAAAGTTGCTATAATGTATATATCACAACAATAGCACAACAAACTATGTATTCTCAGCGATATATTATCCACATCCAGTCAGGGCTATCTTAACAACATTATGGCCCCCCCGGGCAAAGCAGTGCACTTGGGCCCCTACCTACACAACCACTCACAGGAATAAAAATGAAAATTATAGATAAAATTAAGCTTATATTTATTGTTACCAGCAACAAAATCAGTGGTAAACATTAAAAAAAAACATGATGTACTACAGATTATTCCACTTAATTTTTTTTTACTATAAACAAAATTATAATAAACTATGAATTATTTTTTATTAATCAAGTGTTCAACACAAACAAAGTTATTATAAACTATGAATTATTTAATATAATCAAGTGTTCAACACAAACAAAATTATTATAAACTATGAATTATTTATTATTATTATTAAAGTGTTCAATGCAAACATTTGCGAAATTTATTTGCAGAGAACTGTTTTATAATTGTCTTGAAGTCAATGGTCTTCAGGATGTCATTTTCAATATACATGAGACAAAACCAGTTCAAATGCTGCTGCCCCATTTTGCTGCAAAGCTGATTTTTGATCAGATTCAGTCTCGAAAATGAACGTTCTCGTACGCAGTTGGTCACCGTCATACACATGAAAACACTAAGTGCAATTTCAACATTGGGAAACACAGATTTCAAGTTGTCCGAAATTAATTTTCTGTACAATGCAGGGAGAATCTCACAATTGTCATCAAGATCCATGTAGTGCTTGAGATGCTCACATTAATTTAAAAGGTCACCATAATCAAGGTCTTTGTGACATACATTAGCCAGATGTTCACCTTTTTTATGTAGCTCATCAGAAGCAATTGTTTTCAATTCACAGAAGAAGGAAAACAGATTTCCAATTGTTGAATAAGTTTCTGCACGTTTTGTCAGCTCAGGAATTTGCTTTCGTTCCCCTTTTTTCACATCCCTTTAATCTAAATCTGGACACCTATTCCTGGCTTTTAATTCGCATTCACTAAATTTGTCTCTAAGTTCCTGAAGATAGGTTTTTAGAAAGTCAAGAAGATTCATGGCGACATGTATGTTCACATCCTCTGACTGCAGGATCTTACTTGTTTTGTTCACTTTTTCAAGAATGTCATTCCAAAGAATTGTGAGGAAGATCGTTTCTAGGTTCTCCATTTTATCACTCAATCCTTCTGCCTCTCGCTTTGTGTTCACTTCCTGTTCAGTGTCAGCTGATATAGAATCCAGTGCATGTTTAATTTTCTTGAAAACCCCATATAGAGCATGAACAGCATCAAAATGTGACGACCATCTCGTGTCAGGCAGACGCTTGACCACAAGGTTTTTTTCTAAACATGGTGCCATCGATTTGTGGAAGCAGCGAAAAAAGAATACAGGTGCTGAACAAAGCCAAAGAATTTTGCAGTCAGTAGACAACATTCTGCTGCTTTTACTCCCACCAAGTTCAGGCTGTGTCCAGCACATACATGGACATACATGGAAAAATCATTCAGCCCATGAATCCATGCTTGCAATCCAGTATAGTGTCCAGACATATTAGAAGCATTGTCATATGACTGACCACGGCAGTTTGATAGTGAAATTTTGTTCTCATTAAGAAAATCCCCAACAGTGTCTGCTAGATTCTCTTTGAGAACAGATGGGGATGAACTTAAAATAACGTTCCACAGGCTCACATCCTCGAATGTACCGGACAGTAAATGTCAGCTGATCTGTGTGTGGGATGCCTGGAGTGGAATCCACACTTATTGAATAATACTTTGATTCTTTTATTTCTTCAAGAACAGCACAAAGAACATGTTGTCCCATTAGATCAATAAATTCCTCACAAATGTCTGCCGCTAAATACGATTGGTTCCCCTTTCCTGGATTCCCATACAGTTTGAGATAGTCTTCCAAAAGAATGTAAAATTCACTCAACAGCTCTAGAATACCTAGATAGTTTCCATTTCTTGCTGACCCAATTATTTGATTTTCTCCACAAAATGGCAGACCTCTGGAGGCAAGAAAGCGAATCACAGAAACTACTCGTGTCAAGACTTTGTGCCAATACTTCTGCTCTGAGCAATGCTATTGAAGAAATAAAGAATCTACATTTCCAATTTCTTTATGTAGAATCAAATATGCGGTTATGCACTTGTGATGATCTTCTCAGATTTCATGTTCTACAATAACATTGCTGTGTTTCCAGTCATTTAATTCTGATGTAGCAAAGGGAGATTCTGACTTGGAAAATAGGCGACGTATAAAGCAGTACAAACTACCTTGGGATGGTGAATAAAGTAGCAGTTCACACTTTACAGACTCGTCATTTCACAGTTCACATTGAACACATTCTTTGATAAATACCATATCTTCAGCTATCCTTCAGCTCCTTCATAAACTCTGCACGAGTTTGAAAGGTTGCCGTCATGATTCTGACATGATGTTGGCCCACTACGAATCCAGTAATCCACTGTGTTAGTATTGCTAATATCCCATAGCCCCGCATCTGTGTTTTGAATCACAAACTCCCTTGCTGTTACAGATTTGGCCATTTCCTCTTGTGGAATGTCCCCAGCAGGAGGAACAGGTAATGATACCATTGGTATGTCTGCTGGAACTGAAGGATTGGGTGCAGGAGTGCATGTAGATGTGGATGCTATATTTGAAGGAGCAGCACTATTGGCTGACGTTAAACCTGGGTTGAACCAAGATGTTAATTTTGGAAGTTTGCTCATTTTCTCTTTCTCCTCTGCAGTTCTCTTCCTCTGCTGAGCTCCAATCAAAACTTTACGTTTCATTTCTGCTCAAAGGGTTATTTAGGAAGTTCACTAACATATAATAAGTCTACAGTTTCTTTTTCCATATGGGTGGCCAAACAGTCAGATATGAAGAGCCCAAAAATATCTGTGGAGACAGCAGAAACAATTTTTGTAACTTTTATATATAAAAACATTGCCAGAATACCCCCCTTTCTTATTCAACATGCTACCAAAACTCTTATCCATTCTCTCATCATCTCCTGTCTTAACTATTGCAACCTCCTGCTATCTGGCATTCCTAACACCCATATACCCACACTTCAATCCATCCTAAATGCTGCTGCAAGACTGATCTTCCTCTCTCACTGTTCTACATCTGCTGCACCACTTTGCAAATCCCTACACTGGCTACCTATGTCCTCCAGAATCAAATTCACATTTCTCACCCTTACCTACAAAGCCCTTAACACCACCTGTAACGATATTGGTGGTATTGTCTGAAACCCAATAGCCGAGTAGATATGCAGGGAGTAGTCAGACGTTTGCTGGGTTGGTACACAAGAGGGTAATCAGACGTTTGCCGGGTCGGTACACAAGCAGGGTAGTCAGATGTTTGCTAAGTCGGTACACAAGCAGGGTAGTCTAGTCAAGAATGCAAGGAAGGGCAGCAAGTTGCAGGAGCTGAGCATGCACAATACTCAAGCACATGTCTGATCCAGGAAGTGCCTATTATAAGCCCAAACAGGAATCAAGATCCAAGATTGTTTCTCCTTGATGACATTCTGGCCATCTTGGATAAGGGCAAATCTGAGGGCAAGTTTACGAATGCAGCGACCTCTAGTGGTCGAAGGTGCAAATATCAAAGTAATTCCTTACAGTATTTGCCCCTTACAATAACGTCCTCTGGACAGTGCTTTCGCTGGGTATCGTTGATGAAATTTACGCAACAATTGAGGTGGTCATTTCCTTCTGGTTTCCATAAAATGTCTTCTGAACCATATCCCTGCCATTGTATCAAATACTGAAGTTTATTTGTAAATATTCGTGAATCTAGTATTTTCTCTACTAGATATTCTTCATGTTCATCAATTTGAACAGGATCCAGAGAAGGCAAGGTGCGACCAGGAAAAGGATTTGGAATTACTGGCTTTAGTAAATAAACATGGAAGACTGGATGAATCTTCATAGATCCTTGGAGTTCAAGTCGTAAGACAGATGTACTGACTTGTGCCAAAATCTTAAAGGGACCTATATACTTTGGTCCTTGTTTAGAAGTAGGCACGCTTACTTTTAGATTTCGTGTGGAAAGCCAAATGATGTCTCCATTGTTTAAAATTAGTGCAGCTTTACAATGCCTGTAAATAACTGTCCGGAGCATTTTGCATTGTCTCTCTTAATACTTCAAGCTTATTTTGTAGCCACTCTAATCTAGATGTAGCAGCAGGATTGGAAGAATCCTGTAAAAAATTGGGTATTAGGTTTGAGTGACTTTGTCTTGCGGGTGAGTGTTGCGAGTTGTTGTATGCTATCGGAGAGTGTTTTTATACTGAAGAGCACAAGAAGCTTAAAGAAACATGCATGAGGCTAAGGTGCCTTTGTCATCCTGGCTTTTCTGAAATAAGATTGCACGCTTCTCTGCGTCATTTTATTGCACCTGGTGTTGCTGTAATCCCTCCAGGAGAACTTCATGAAGATTTATAGGCAAAAATCTGGCCTCAGATACTGGTGTAGTACTGATATTAATGAGGGTAATTACCAGTAAGAGCTATACTTCAATATGCCTTTCACATGCCTGACCAAGCCTCATCTTCCCATGTTTATTTGCAATTTTTAATGAGATTAAATAGAGTTCAAAGAGGCTCAATAGGTAGAACCACAATTTGAGAATTAGAAGTAGCATTCATTCATGAACAATGAGCACCTATTCTCCTTTTATGTCTCTCCTTTCACAGTTCCAACAGTCAATGGCAGTAAACATGCCAGACTTTCAAGGGTTTTTTTGTATGATAAATAATATTATACACATCATAAAGAAAAGAAGGATATGTTATGTTATGAATGTAATGAATAACTCACAAATTACCTCCTGAAAATCAATAGCCAGCTAGGAAAAGGAAAATGTATTGTATAATGATCTTTAACAGAAGGCAAGGTTAATGTTGTGTAATGATTATAAAAATGATTTTTGTTTTTCTGGATATACTGGATCTATTTGTTATTAAACAAGATCTATCTTACTGATGGCATTGAGAAGACATGTTTTCTTACAAAAACATGATTTCTTCTTTTATTTACAAAAATGTAAATACAATTTGGGTGCAAGTCAGTGGTGGAAATGAGCTGGTATCAAGTGGTATGCTCACACTTTTCATTGTAAAACTATCAAATTCCATTGACTTATATTTTCTATATCACTTCTAAATTTCAATTCTACCACTTCTAAATTTCCACTTCAACCATTGGTGCTGGTCATGAAATAACATATATATCCGAAAGGTTTCCCATCTTCCACAGAGAGGTGTTGCTGTCCTTTTCCAAAAATATAAACATATTGAATCTTGCTTATATAAAATTTGTGTATTATTATGGCAGAATTGATCTGATATACTGTAGCAATACATATTATATCGACAATCTTTATATAAACATTAAAATTTATTTATTTTTAATACAAATACAAATAAGACAAAATCTCACTTCACAGCTAACAGCTGCATACTAATTCTCATATATCATGATTCTATCTTCAAATTAAACTAAGCAGCACAATATAATTTATATACTCCACAGCCTGGCAAATATTTTACCTGAAACCTGGAACAGAAGTCTAAATCAAATTGAAATATTAGGGAGTCACAGTTAAGGAACAAGCCATCCCAGTCTATCAACAGATGTTTAATTACCCAACTAACAGAGTTATCCTGTGGTCTGTAGATATGACATCTCGGTATACTGCACAATAATAATCAGTAAATAGGGTCTTCTGTCCCAAAAAAGTTGGCCACCTTAAATGATAAGTCTTAAGCCAGGAAATTACCGCTTTGGATGTCATGAAGTTAAGTAGAAGAATAGCTACTCCAATGTTTTTTTTAGTCCACACAAAAGTAATTTAATAGGAGGTGCAAAGTTTTTGCAATACAATTTTCAAGTTCCTCTTCTGCTTTACTGTACTGCAGAATGACTTGGTAGTCAATGGTAGTCTATGAATGGAGCTGAGGTGACAGTCAATTAATTCTGATGCTTGGTCGGACTGGTAATACTTAAGGCTTAAGGACAAGAATCCGCTGGCCAAACATTTGAAGCAGAACTGGGCGAATATTTTAGAGTTTTGATAAATGTGCTTATTTTTAGTTTCTTGGTTACATTGCTTTGATAATGAATCACATTAATCTTAGTAAACGTGTATTTACAAATCTGACAGACATTTTAACTGCCGGAAATAGAGAGAAGAGCATACTAGATGTAACAGTGTCAATTAAAAAATATATAATATGTTTAAATATAATTAACCTGTTTCCCAATGAACCCCCTGTATTTCCATTAATAGTATTGAGGTTATGCATTAGTTGTTGAGTTAATTGTTAGGCTAATTATTAGTTTAGATGTTGGATTAGAAAAATAGACATATACCATTGCTCCTGGCCAAAAACTACCCTTAAATCTTGCAATCCAATCACTTTCATTGCTGGCAGGTGTATGTAAATTACCTTAGAACATGATTTGGAATGTTATTGGTAAACTGAACAGAGCTACATCCCCATTATGAAAGGTTGTGCACACTTATGCAACCAGGGTAATGTAGGTTTTTTTCTCATTTTCACTTATTTTTCTTAAAATTTGTATATTTGTTTTTCACTTGAATTGTGTTGGTTGGGAAAAAGGTCTGACTCGTTATATTCACTGTATTTGTAAATTAGGTAAACTTACCTGCTTTACTTATGCAGATTAACTTTTCAACATTATTTCACATTATACTTATATTCTGTTTTTATATAAATATTCTCTAATAGTTTATTTTTTAAGTTTTGTTTCCTTTTGATTTCATCCTTGTTTTTGTTTGTTTGAGACATTAGCGCCGTCATTCTTCAGACATTTTTGTAGTTTATATGTAATGATCGTGGCCCTGAGGTAGAGTGGGCTGCATTTGTCTTTTGGAGCACTTGTTGTTTAGTCATTTTTAGATTTACATTTGCTTTCACCCATTATCTGAAATTATTGCTGCACCAATATGTCTAAAAAATATGGATACTAGAATGAACAGAATTGATTACGTTTTTGGAAGTGATGCAGATACAGTAGAATTAATGAATAAAGAATTAGAAGGAATTATGCTAAAATTAGAAAAGAACTACATATTTTTGCTTCTGGTGCGAGTCTTTGCTGCAATTCTTTGATTGTTGTTATTTAATGTGCTGTACTCCATATTTTTATCTTAAATCAAAGATGAACATGTTTTATGTATTTTGATATTTCTGATTTTATATTATAATTATTTCTATATTGAATCTAGCCAGAGGATTTTAAGGGATGATCTTAATGCTGCAGTCCGTTCTATTTTTTACTACAGTGAAGTGCATAACTATAAATGTTTTTCATGTAACATTACAGTTTAGTTTTCATGTTAGTGCAAAATATTATGAAGGTCAATATAAAATTTTTTTTATGTATGTTTTATATTGTTTTTTTGGTAATTCCTTTGTAGCTTATTGTGATTGGATGTTAAGGACATTCAAAAGCCAGTACAGATGTTTACCTCTTCCACCTTGATAAAGATACTCTGGTATTAAAACGCGTTGGTCATTCGAGTGTAACGCTATTGGAGAGTGTTTTTATATTGGAGAGCGCAAGAAGCTTAAAGAAAAGATTGATTATCACATTTTTGATCAAATATTTCAAGCAATATCACCCTATCTTTAAATTTTTTATGTATTTTGGAGGTTTAATTCAAGGATTCGTTCTGATGAGAATATATCAGTGTAAGTTATCGTTGCATGCATTATTATTCTCTGCACCTGTTTTTCTCACTGGGTTGTGAGTACTATTCACTTGACAACACAGTAATGTCACAATTGTGCATATAAATAGTATACAAACATTGTTTTTTCATGTAGCACACAAATACATGATAGCTTATTTGTGCACTGAAATTTAAAGTTGATATGTCACACTTTAACACAGAGAATATCACCGACTGGTATTAGCTATACTAAACTGAGAGGCGCACAGTCTAACACACCACCGGTGTTCACCAGGGACCCCCGCAAACAGGTTTGGGCTTGGCTGTGTGCGATGTGCAGGTCGCGGTTCTCTCAGGAAGTCACCAGTGCAGCGAATAGGGTAGTCAGACAGGCAGAGTCGAAACCAAGGAAGCGAGGTACCACGGAGAGTAGGCAAGAGTAGTCAGGGACGGTCCAAAGGTCAATACCAGTGCGGGTAGCGAAGTACAAGGGAAATCCGGAAGAGAGGTCAAAGTAGCCAAGGAGTCTATACACAGGAGTTCAGAAACAGGAATGCAAACTAAATGCTGGAGCAGGGTAGAACCAATACTCTGGCACTAGACATGTGTCAGAGGCTGCTTTAAGTACTCTAAGGTGCCTCCTGATGGGGTTAGGGAGATTTAGGCGGTTTAGACATGCTGGCTGCAGACAGGTGAGTAGAGATAGAGTTCTGCTGCTAGGCAGAGAAGGTGCCCATCTCCGGCGCCTGTGGAGAGCGCGGAGATGGCACCTGACATGATATTTGTGTGCTACATGAAAAAAACAGACAGTATTTAACTTACCGTATTTTTCGCTCCATAAGACGCACTTTTTCCCCCCAAAAAAGGGGGGAAAAAAGTGTGTGCATCTTATGGAGTGAATACTGCAGAAACTCTCCGTTGAAACACTATTTTGATTCAATCCGGCACCCTTAGACCGGGAGTGGAGAGAGTGTCCGCATATCTCCGTTTAGACGAGCTTGAACGCTGCGATCATCCCGCCCGTTCTGAAGGAGGATACTCGATCCCGGTCTTCTTTTGCCAGGCTGCATTCTCACGCATCTACAATCATATTTAGCGTGAGTCCATGTTTGATATTTACACCCGGAACACGGTCTTATTTTCTGAGTGCTTTTGTATGTGTTTTTATGTTTTCATTTGTGTATCTCTGGTCTGTATGGCCATTTTGTTCAGCCATTAAATTTTAGATTATTACCTTTTCCTATTTCCAGTCATTTATGGGACATTTCCATTATCCCCCACTCTGTTACTATTCTAGTATCATTTTCATTCGTGTTGCATTTTTGATTATTGCATCCTTTCCATCCGATTTAGTTTATAGTTTTTTTCATATTGCAAATCCGCTGACTGCCACCCCCCACCCCCTTTTCTCTTTCCCTTATCTTTTGAAGTTTTATCCCAAGCAAGTGTGGACATATTGAGACTTTCTGATTTGAGCTCCAACTGCCATTTGAGAGACCTATTCACATTCATGTGAACCACCAGCCTTTATATTGCTATGTGTGTGTAATCATACGAAAGCTTTATTATCATCCTTTTTTGTGCCAATACCCACTGTCAATATGTATTTATTAAATATTTTATTACACTATTTGGTTCAGAATACTAGGTGCGTCTTATGGTCAGGTGCGTCTTATGGAGCGAAAAATACGGTATGTGCAAAATATAAAACTAATTTTCACCCCTTGCATTTTAACATGGTTTTGTCCAGGAGACTTAAGTAAGAACTTTCTTGCCTAAGTTCCTTAATGAATCAGGCCCAACGGTTGTCTGTAGGTGGATGATCTGTGTTAGGACAATACTGCATCTAAATATCTAGTCGGCAGGGAATTGCCATGTGAATGGCATTGCCAAGAAGATTGTTATCCTTATGGGGCAGTTTATCTGAACTGTTGACATTGTAATTCAGCATTTTAGTCCTCTAACACGGTTTCTCAAATCCATTCTTCAAGTAACCCCAACAGGTCATGCTGTGAGGGTTACCTCAATCGTGGACAGTTGAGTTTTTTTTTTTTGATTCAGTGATTATCCCACCTTTTTCCACAATCCGGAAATCCTGAAAACATACCCTATTTAAATACAAATAAATTAAAATTATTAGTGCAAAGGAAGGCATCAAGCATAATGTTTTTGTGAAGCAGAAAACAATACAAACCCTGCAGGGGGTAAATTTATCAAGCAACCAATCAGATTCTAGTTGTCATTTTGTAGAATGTACTAAGTAAATGATAACTAGAATCTGATTGGTTTCAAAAGGCAACATCTCCACTTTTTCAAACCCGCAGCTTGATAAATTTACCCCCAGATGTCCTGGGTACCAGACACACTGTTCAATTCAGCCTAAGTACTTCATTTTTAAACGTCTCAGTACCTTCTTGTATTTAATCTTCAACATCTGATAGACAGAGATGTCCATAGTTTTGAAGAGGATGGGGATATAACAATTTATAGCAAATTATATTAACAGAATGTTCACAGCAGAAAGAGAAAAGTTTGTGGATCTTGTCTGATTGTGTTTAGCTAGGACTAGGATGCATATGACGGGGCAGTGTCTTCATATGAGGAGGGGAACAGAGGCAAAGAGTTAGCTGCAGACTGACAGTGGAAGAAGCAGGCTCACAAAACAACAACATGTATAAATGTGAGGTTTCCAATAAACTAAAAACAATAGTAAAACCATGATTTCTAACTCCAGTGGGTAACTGACCTAATACTTTATTAGTACTTCTTAAATGTCCTATACATCTGCATCCTGACTTAGTTTGAAAGTTTATAAAACATATGTTCATAAACACATATGTAAAAATTCCCATATCACAAGTAAAGATGTTTGAAGTTCTGTTTGATATTTACCACATTGCCCACTAGGAGAAAAAGCATTCTTCAAGAACAAAGCTGTATGCGGAATATTTGTACTTCTGATACTACATGTTTAAAACATATTTTGAGGGTTAACAGTGTTCAAAAGGTGCAAATCTGTAAAACCAATCAACAATTAGATTTGGTCTGTCTGGTGCAAGCTAGACATTAAATTGCAGTTCTTTAATAGAGAACAACTTCCTGCTGTATTTAGCAGTCCTTATTTAAATACTGCAGAATATCCAGATTCATAATAGTTATTTGTTGCTTAGAAAACACGGTGACACAATCCAACTTAAATCTCTGGTAACAAAATAATTCATGCTGTGCTTGCTTGTACATTGACATTTACAGTTCACATTTTACAACTTCCCTTTAGCATGAATTTAAAAAAAATCTTGAAATATTTAAAAGGCACACAAATGGAAATTGCTCAATCAATTTATAGGTTCATAGCAGGTGCTTGAAAGGGTGGGATTGTCCAAAAATGAATAAATGCAGAGCAAAAATCCCCCAGCAACATTGCTGTGAGCCAGTAAAAGAGATGCCTTTCTATTTTTTCATAAAAATGCAGAATTCTCAGTTACACATTTGCAAATGCATGATAAGCCAAACACCACTTCACGGCACTTCTGCTAATAGAGTGGTAGTCTAAACAATGAGAGTCCCTATATACTGGGTCATACATTCATGTGTTTTTAAATTGAAAGCTAACTTACCATGAGGTACCCAAAGAACCTCCAAATTACATCAGAGGACCAGCACTCCCCATCAGCTACTGATGATAGAACATGCCTTTCAAACAATTAATTAGATATGGAAGTTACTCAATTCATTTATAGGATCACAGCAGGTGCTTGAAAGGGTGGGGTTATTCAGAAAGGAAAAAATACAGAGAAAAATTCCACAAGTTGTAGAAAAGCAGCTTTTTTACTCGCTCACAGTAGTGTTGTGGGGGGAATTTTCTCCATATTTAAAAGGTAGTAATATATAAAAAATGAATATTACAATTGCATATCTTTCAGTCTGCATAGTAAGATGTCTCATCTAACGATACTGAACAGAACATACATCTAAATAGTTTACTTTAGTGTCCTTTAGTCACCCTTAATAATTCTTGGTAAACATGTAATTCATGAGTTATTTCACTTCCTTTTACATACATTCTATTTAGTAAGCAGATACTAAATATATTCAGATGGCATAAATTACTGCAATTTAATATTTTGATAGGTTTGAGATATAATAAATTGCCAAATATAGATATAGACATATAATAATTTGACAAATAATTCCAATTTAGCGTCAGTGCAATAAGCCCAGTAACTAAAACAAAAGAATCAATTAAATTCCAATTATATGAGTTTGTTCAAAAATAATCTGAATATATTTCCATTTTCAAGTTCATTAATCAAATTGTAATTTTGCTCCCAAGATATGTCTTATGTGTGATTTTGATATGACTTACTATCTTGAAAGTTTTGTTTGTTATTTTTATTAAAAATGTGCAAAATATTATGCAAATATAACCCCTATATTATATCTATCAAGGGGTTAGGTGAACTCTTTAGTACAGTGCCTCCAACAAGTACTTTATGGAACCAGTTTTCCGTCATTGGGGGACCAGGCATACATAGTTTTCTCACATCAGGTTTGAAATGACTAGTGTAAATGGCTTGTTTGTAGTCATAAATTCTTGAAAGAGCTCAAGTTAACTAGGTGAAGCAGTTGTGAGAGCAGTTGGAATATTTATTATTAATATTGACAAAGATTTGAAGTTCTCTAAGCATTTAAAAGCCTTTTAACAGTCAGTTGTAATAGGGATTATTGAAATTATTGTAATATGCTTTTTACTGGGATGGATAATTGTCTGTCTTATAAAAATGCCTTTTTCATTCAAATAAACATCAGAGCAGGTGTGGTTCAAAATGCTTTAATGTGCTTCATGCCACCTGCATCTGAACGCTCTTTCTCTTATAAATATTTTATTCACAGAAAAATACTGCGAAAGGTGGTTTAAATTAAAATGTAATATTAATTTTATTATAATTTTCATTTATTTATAGGGCCCCGCTGCACCACAATATTCCACAGTGCTGTACAGTGGGAAATGACACATTATATATAAAATGTAGTTGAACAGAAAACAAAAATCAAACTAAGTAATTAACAAAAATGCTTAACAAACATAAAGCATAACATGGAACATACAAAAGGCAAATTCAAGGATGCACATTTAATAATACTAATTATTTATATAGCACTTTTCTCCCAATAGCACTCGAAGCAGATGGTGAGGTGTGCTCAACTACTATTCTATGTAATTATTCACATAAGTCCCTGCCCCATTGGACCTTACAGGCTACATTCTCTACCATGCACACACTAGGGTGTATTTCTTGTTGGATGTCAATTAACTTACCAGGATGTTTTTTAACTGTGTGGTAGAAACCCACGCAGAGACAGGGAGGGCAAACAAACTCCACCCAGATGCAGAGAGGCAGAAATGTTAACCACTGACCGATATTGACAAGATGGAGATGGACAGGAAAAAGTGTGGAAGGATGGCCCTGTGATTCTGCGAAAAATTAGGAACACAATGCTACCAAAGATAATTTTGCACTGTGTCTCAGCAATTTTGTGTGTCATAATTTGTTACACTGATTAAATATACCATTTTAGACATATACTTGCATTATCCATGTAGTGATTGGAGTCCAATCCATGAACCAGGTATTAGTGATATACCTATCAATTCAAATTCACTTTCATTTACTGCAAGACACATGATACAGTAGTCTAGACACCACTCTAGCACCAACACTAGTGTGTGCTACATTGGTGAGTAAGTTCATTTTTAAACATCCTGCAGTCTGTACATAGACAGTACATAGACAGCAGCTATACAATTAGGACCTACACATGAGCACTGAATCTTGCATGTTTAGTAATTATAGTTCAAACAGGAAAAAGAGGCTAGAGGTTATTTATGGTGCACAATAATTCCTATATTTCAATTATTTTGACACAACATTGATTAAAATATAACCTTTATTAATATATGACATAAAATTGTCTTCTTAAAATAGCGCAAAATATAGTGTGATATAGTGAATATGTGGATTAAAAATCTGAGTGCGCAAAAACTTCTTTTGATTAGTTTATGGCCAATGCAGTTTTGTTGGTCTTATATGTATATACCATCCAAATTAAGCTATGCTTTCTATATATATCCAGGGATATAGAAAGCATAGCTTCATTTGGATGGTATATACATATAAGACCAGTGTAATATGTATCTATTATTATTATTTTTATTATCTTTTATTTCTAAGAAGACACAAAAGCTCCACAATGCCATACACAAACTTTGCTGCAAGAATTATTTGCAGAAAGCAATAATCCATAATGCCTTACATAATACATTATTAAATTAAAAATAATTATACAAAGACCACACATCAACTAATTAACAGATGACAAACAAATAACTTGGTAAGGCATATCAAGTTATTTATGGAACAGCGAGAAAGAGTGATGGTAATGTCCAATATGAAGCAGGCATGGGCTCAAGAAAAAAGGAATAGGAAAGCAGGCCTAGAGGAACAGAGGGTGATGCAATAGTAGAATGGGGAAAGAGGGCCTTGCTCGTAAGGGAAGTGGAGGACACAAATAAAGTGGCACAGAGTGGTAGGAGTGGAGGTGATTGCAGAGTTAATGGAGATTGGAGGAGGGTTGATATGCTTGAATAAGTTCATGAATTTTAAGGGCATGCTTGAAGATTTGGAGAGTAGAGGCTGACCTGATAGGAAATAGGAGGTCGTTCCACAAGTGAGGAGCAGCTCAGGTGAAATCCTGGTGGCAGGAATGGTGTGACAGACCTAGGCCTTACATTGGGAATATGGCCAGCCGGTCTGTCAGTCAGTGGGCCAATTAAACAACCACGGCTCACTCAGTAATTAAATGCCACCCGGTGGCCAGATCTTTTATTGCTGCGGTATTTCTCGTTTGACATCAAAAGAGTGGAAGGGTTTAAAAACAGGAGCGTCAGGACTCTATCTAAAGGTGGATTCTACCTGTTTGCTAAGTACTGTTCCAACACCTCTTCAAGGCAGACTGGATCGCACAAACACAGCAGATGGGAGGCCATAGATGTCATGCTCTACCTTCACCCCTGTTACCACCCAAACTCTTCACACCACCAATCACAAGGGGACAATGAGCAGGGGATTGATCCAGGGAGGGAGCCAAGATCAGGTTTCTTTTGGGAAGGGACAAAAAGGGATGCCCAGGGAGGAGAGAGGGTTGTTGTTGTTGGAGAATTTTGAGAGCGCAAAGACTTAGGCAGATTGAGAGTAATCTTATTCTCTCAAGACCAGAAAGTATTGCTATAGCAGGAGCTTCTTCAGTCAGAGAAGAGTGCACCTCTAGTACTGATTCTGTCACCACTCCATTGGCAGACACTCGTAGATTCTGGGGAACTAGGGAGCTTGCATTGGCAGGGAGACTAATACTCAGGGTCCCCCCAAGCTGGTGGAGAGTTGGCTGAGCAGCTGGGATCCTCAAGGTACAAGGTACATGGACCTACCTACAGACCAGAACCCCTGGCCCATTGGACTATCTTCTGTGGACTGTTATTGCCGGGACTTTGTGCCTGCTAGAACTCTGTGCTGGGGGGTAACCTGTTGGGGAATTTAATTGCATTGGTGATTGTCTGACACTTGTTAATTTTGCTTCTCCTTGGGCAGCACTGTTGTACTTTACTAAGTGTGTGCACTTTTTTTTAATAAAATTGATTATTATCTCTTTCCTTTCTCCTTGTCTGTGTGACTTGTGAACCTAGAAGACTGGGTATCTAGTGAACTTCCAATCCCAGTGTCCTCAAAAGTAGGATGAGGTAGTCCGTTTGGTAGTGAGAAGGCAGTTTTTTGCAGAGCAGCGGTGACGAGAAGGAGTGTGTATTGATATGTAGGTGGACAGGATTAGCTGAGGTCTTCGTAGGTTGAGAGTTAGGAGTTTAAATTTAATTATGTAGGCCATGGGCCAGTGTAGGGAATGGCAGAGAGGGAAAGCAGAGGTAGAATGGCAGAAGGGAACAATAAGGTTGACAGCGGAACTGATGTTCGACTGAAGAGGTGTAAGGTGTAAGTCAGCTAGACCAGGAGGAGGAGATTACAGTAATCAAGTTGAAAGATTACAAGGGAGTGAATAAGCGTTTTGGTAGAAGGAGCTGCATCTTGTATATATTCTGGAAATGGAAGTGGCAGGATTTTGAGTGGCCACCAAATGTGAGATTTGAAGGTTAGGTAGGAGTTAAAGATGAAACCAAGACAGCAGATTTAAGGGACATAGAAAAGGGTGTGTTATCAACAGAAACAGAGAGGGTGGGAGCTGAAGGAGCACTGTGACATACAAGATGAGATTTATCGAGAAGCAGCAGGAGACAGAGAGATGAGTGATGGACAGAGGTCAGTTGAGGAAAGATAGATTTTGGTGTCATCAGCATATAGGAGGTACTGGATGTCAAAGCAGCTGGTGAGGACACCAAGGGAGAGGGTGTAAGATGATATGAGCAGGGGCCAAGAATGGATCCTTGGGGAACTCCGACAGGTAAGAGTAGAGGAGACATGGAGTTGAGTATTTCAATTGCAAGTGATGCAAACCTGGGGGTCACCACTTGTGGGTGTCTATCATGTCACTTCCTTTCTCTGCACCATAGATAAACCAGCATCAGCTACTAGCAGCACATTGGGACCAAATTCACGGCCAGTGACTTATCCCTCTATCTGTGCCAGCACAGATTGCTTAAAAATTGAGGATTACCATCCTTTTCTAGGGTAGACAATTACAGCACGCTTGAGATATGTGATCATGACTTTTGGATCAGTATCGGACTTTATCTGATAAAGCTAACAATGTTGTTCCAGGTGCATGGGTTAATATCCTTTGAAAGAAGTAGCAAACCTAATGGATAAAATAGCAAGAGTTTCCACTCTTAGTTGACAACCTAGCATTCACATGAAAACCTCTGGAGGTAGAAGATTTCAAACATTCAGTCGTTTCTGTTTGATGAGATGAATGACTTTCCAAATACAGTTTGTGATGAGAACTTCTATGTTAGAAGAGGTTCTCTTCACAAACTGCAAACTTGCCTTGCTATTGAAATCTATTCCATATATTTGAAGAACATAAAACATCCTTCAAAAAAGTTGAGTAGAAGCTGAATTTTCCTATCCATAGCCATCAAGAATTTCCTGAATGTAGATATAATGTCCTTATAGTTATTTGAACATGGTTCTGCATTATGCATCATGTGTGTTGCAGAGGCCAATGCTCTGCTCATAAGCAAAGTGAAAATACAAAACACTTAGGCACAAGTATAAATCAATTGTGCAGGCCAAGATTGTCTGGCAGCTGGAAAATCTAAGAAGCCCCCTCCCTCATTACCCCAATGAGGGCAAAAATAATGGAGAGAGCAACATGTACACAAATGAGAGGAGATTAAACACAATGATGTGTTATTTATTCATTTTAGTTAGTTTTTTCTCTGTAGCATGCTCCAATAAAGTTATTGTCAGGAAATCCTGTGTGTACAGGAAATGATTAAAATCATTTCTCAAATATAGCTCTACAGCCCTTCTGTACTGTACATCATAAAATACATAACTGCCAGTAAAGAGAAAACATAGCTAAATCTCACAATCACCAAATACAACTAAATATTTTTCTTTGCACTATATATAATGCAGTTAAGCTAACCATAATTTAATGGACTGGACACCATAGTCAAGATTATTGATATTTGTTCGTACTACGGACAGCCAGACATTCCCGCTACATGTGAGTAACGGCTTCAGATTGTTATTATGCTTGTACTATTCATTAGCATTAACAATTTCTGACTTTTAATACTGGACATTACATTTCTCTGTTTGTTACTATTACCAATTACATCATTATAAATCACAGTACTCAGATGCCATTGTTGTACCATAGCACCAAGCATCTCTGCGGTATCACTATGCGGTTATGGATTGAACTGTACGACAATACGCATATGCTTAGAGTGCTCTGTGCCAATCAACATCGTTGGATATATATCAATTCCAAGATATCTGTTAATACATCTATTGTTGCATTGCATACTCTATTAGCTCACAATTGAACAATAATCAAATAGAGCTCGATTTATTTTAGTACTGTTTCTGGCATTGTCATTATATGTGTGTATATCTACTGTTTTAAACATTTCAATTGTCTTGTTCCGGCCGGAGCACATTGTATATGTATCCACAATAAATTGTTACACTTCCCTTTACAAACGCCCAGAACCTGTCTATTTCTATACGTAAGATTATTGATAATAATGCCCGGGATGGAACTGGGAGTAAGTGGCACGTTTGAAGGATTTAAAAACATCTGGACAGTCTTAAGCAGTTTGAAGGCCTACCCTAACTGTGATCTGATTAGTCAATTTGAGTATGACTAGTGTCTGAGTCATGGTCAAGCTCAAGCCCATTTTGATAGCCTTGATCTTATCTAGTTGTTGAGCAGAGATATGCTGTTTCAACAACTGATAGTATAGACAGTGAAAGAGCTGCAGTTGAAAGGTACGCAGTCAAGTTCTGAGTGGGAGATTACTGAGAGCCATGCGGCGCTGTCGAGGTATTGACTTTATTTGCAGACATGATAGGACTGTATGTGCGCCAAACCAGAAACCGCCCAGTCAGGCCATTGAGACTGCAAAGCCAGGAAGCCTTGGCATAATGATAGGGCCTGGGTATTTGTACCATTTCTACAGAGAAAGAGTAAAGAGGCACCTAAGTAGTATAGGTCAACTAATGCTAGGATATCAAGAGAGCTGCTTCCGAGGACAGTGTAGA
Organism: Mixophyes fleayi; assembly: GCF_038048845.1. Lineage (NCBI taxonomy): Eukaryota > Metazoa > Chordata > Amphibia > Anura > Limnodynastidae > Mixophyes > Mixophyes fleayi. Next base: position 163,118,348 of record NC_134404.1, on the reverse strand, counting down.
CATTGAGTATAAGAATGACTATCCCCAAGGTGTGAAGTTTCAACTCTTGTGTATCATCTGTCCGACACTGTCACGTATTTATTTGCAACTAGTACATATGTGCTGGAAGTGGTCAATAAAGGAGAGGATATTATTGAGAGATGGCCTGGTGCCCATTGTTTAACATTTCTTATGTGAACTGGACTTTATACTCATATCAGCTTGCTGGTTTTAATATTTGCATGTGCACAGGGGCATTCTCACTATTTCCATTTTTTCAGAACTAAACTCTGGCCCTCTTTCTTTTTCTACACAAGTGAAATGAAAATGTCATACAGATTTATTTTCTTTTTAGCAGACTCAATGTCTTATTTCATCCGCAATGTCAGTTCTATGCTTAAACTGTACTGTTATACTCTTTCGTTAGTTTTTTCTCTCTCCTCTTTTTTTCTAATAATTTGACTGACTTTTCCCATTGCTGTTTTCCTTTTTTTTTTCTTTTTCTTGGTGTGGCAACACATTCCCATTAGTTGTCTGCTGCTCTTTATCCCGCCCTATCTGTAAATATTTGACATGCCCCTTTTTCACTGGCACAGCTTCCAATAGGAACACACCTGTCTGGTTGATTTTCAGAATTGGCACTTTTGTAGACACTTCTACTGCTACAAAATAGGAAAGTGAGCAATCACCTATGAACAAGCAATAGGATCAAGTAGGTGGTCTGTGTTCACAGATTTTGGGGTAGGCAAAATGACCTCTCTATGTTGCTACTCATTTATTATTGCTATGATCAATTTGGTTTGATACTAATTGCCTTGAACCTTTAGCATAATAATAACAGTGCCATATTATAACATCTTATCACAAAATAAAGGTTGTGTCTAGCTCTGCCTGTTTGAAAAGGGCGTTACATTTGTTAAGGACTAAAAGGTTACTTTTATTGTCTCTCACACACAGTTATTTAATTGTATGCCATGAAAGAAGGATTGTTAGTCGATGATTGGCAATATTTGATGGTGATTAAAATAATTATTCTACAAATTAAAGTACACGTAGGTAAGTTGAAGCAAGCCAACATTTTGTGGTTGATTGTACAAAAAAATGAGACAATATCTTATGACTCATTTCTTTATCTGAAAGTAGTATATATAAAAAAAACTTGTAGAATAAAATTACTATTTTTCCCAAAATATAAAATGTGTTAATTTAGACTAAAGGGGACTGGATTGCAGGAATGTCTAGAAATGTTCTTGCTTTTTATTAATTGTGGTGTCAAAGGGTCAGCAGAGTGCAGCCTTGATTATGTGGAAAAATCCAGTTTCCTTATATATCAGGTATATCAGCTTTGGGCTGTTATGCTGAAATTGGGATGTCCTAATGTGGAGTGCACAGAGTCAGAACACAGCAGTCGCAATGAGGCATTCAAATCTATTCTTGTTGTGCAAATCTACTTGAGGGCAACATGTGAATCTCTTGGACCATGTCACTTTCCCATAAGCTAGAACCTCGAGATTGTCACAAGATGCTCTCACTCAGCAAGGACCTGAGAAGGGCCAAAATGAGAAGGGCTGAAAGCTCATAAAGAGCATAACATGATCTGCCTAAAAGACATGGCAATCCCCTTCTGGACTGAGGTGTGTGTGCCACACTGCACCACACTAACTCAATGCATTCCATACTATTACTATGGGGGTGTTACACAGTTTGAAGTTCGCATTGCAATTGGTGCACTGAGAAACAGATGCTCAGACATCAGATGCAAGGGTCTATTTATTGTATCACTGCAAATCGCAGCAATATACTGTATAATGCAGTACAGCTACAATTTATTTTGACAGGGCATACTAGACGAAGTCCAGCTCCCATGCGGACATGTTCGCTGGCAATGTAGCGCTAAAGTCATGCATGCACAATGGATTTGACCCAGCAGAGCATCAAGTGATGACTTTCTGGCTTCAAAGGACCCCATAGGAGAAGGTAGGCTAAGGCCATTTTGAGATGGCATTAGTATACAGCAAAAAGCACTGCTTTTCACTGCCCAAAGTTGTTCCATCTATACTACTCTCCCGATTGTGTTTAGACAACCAGAGGCAGAAGTTGTTTAATCTCAGCACAGTTTGCGATAGTTGGAGATACATATGCTGGATTTTTATGTGTCCATATTTTTCCAAGAAAACCCCAGATGTTTCAAATACTTATTTTCGTAGAATTCAACATGTGCATGCGGATTAACAATATTCATGTGAAAATGCTTTGATAATTGCCTCTTACAGATAAAAGGAAGTACGTACAGACAAGGGAGACTTCTAGTCCTGGTCTACGAATCCAGAATTATGGGAACACTAGTGCACAAAAGTTTAACAACCCTACTAAAAAATAAGCAGCATGATTTATATTTAAAATAATAAACATAGTATAACTTTTTTATAACACATTTTACTTACAAGGAGAAAGAATAATAATGTGTGATACAGCTGCACTTAATTGTAGCAACTGTATGAACTCCTTCATGTTTTACTTCAAACGGCTCTTACTCTGATATCACGAAAATCATTTAGGCAGTTAAACTCTGCTCCTGCTCCCTAAATAATCTTTTTTTTAGCTGTCCAGGGGCACCTATTCTTTTTATCTCTACATGATAAAAGCTTTTTTGCTAATGTACTTTTCCCCACATATCATTTAGAAAATAGTGTTTTATTGACATGCTGTACTTCTTTTCTCCTTTCAGCAGCTACAATAAACATTTCTATGACCACTTTCTATTTCATATTGTGTATACAGTAACTTATGCTATCAGTCAAACCCATAAAACAAATAATTGTTTTAAATGGAATAAACTGCTTACATACTATCTGTCAGTAAGCGTATAAATTGTCCTGGTCTATCCTATTATGAACAAAAGGAAAAAAAAGATTGTTAATGTATTTTTTGGAGGCCATGGACAAGTTGGTCTACCTCAACAATAAAAGATTGATTTTATAGTCTAGTAATAATATATTCCTTTTAACCATCTCGCAAACCAATGGCATAACTAGGGGGAAAAAAACCAGCGTCAATCATTTTTTTTTACTTCTGTGGCCTATTTATACAGATTTTATTTTTATTTTGTAATTATTTTTTATCTTTTTGATCCAAGCAGATATAATTTGTATGTAAACGACATTAAAAATAATAAGCACAATGTTATAGGAGAATAGACGTTATATTAAACATGTTATTATGCATTCGCTATTTCCATACACTGTTCCTAAATAACCTTGTTTAATTGCACACACACTTCTCCTTAGAAACCACACCTACCCCAGTCTTTTCCACCACAAATAACAACATCATCATCATCATTTATTTATATAGCGCCACTATTTCTGCAGCGCTGTACAGAGAACTCATTCACATCAGTCCCTGCCCCGTTGGAGCTTACAGTCTAAATTCCTTAACATATGCACACAGATAGACAGAGAGAGACAGACTAGGGTCAATTTGATAGCAGCCAATTAGCCTACTAGTATGTTTTTGGAGTGTAGGAGGCAACCGGAACACCCGGAGGAAACCCACGCAAACACGGGGAGAACATACAAACGCCACACAGATAAAACCATGGTCTGGAATTGAACTCATGACCCTAGTGCTGTGAGGCAGAAGTGCTAACCTCTGCGCCACCGTGCTACAACCAGCAGAGTTCTTTGTTCAATAGTTACTGAATCAAGGCTTTATGGAACCCACAATCCAATGCAGATGTACTGTATATATACTTATACAATAATATTACAACATATCTTCAATAATCTATCACACCGAACATTTAATAGTTCAGCCTAGATGATACAATATCTGTGGGCATATACTACATTAATTGCCATTACTGATGTCTTCTTGTTTCCCATATGATTCCTATCATCATGTGTTCCTATTATAAATTGCTCTGATAGCCTCTTTGTTTAATGTCCCATAAGCAATCCTTAGTGGGGAAGAAGAGCAGAGGAAGAGAGGGAGGTGGGAAGGACAATATGGAAAGTAAGAAAAATAGTTGCATTCTCACCATCTAGATGGACTGCATGTAAAACCAGGCTCCAACTGTATAAAGCCCAGGCCAAAAATCCCAGTGTCCATGTGTGTGATGATACTCCATAACACATGTGAATATATACGGCACATTTGCTCACACGCGGCAATGTCTGTGTATGTGGACACTCTCTGGAAGCCCTGGCACCTAGTACAGACGCAGCAGGTCCAGGCTCCCAATATCTGGTCATGCACCAGCGCAGAAGTATTGTACAGAATGCTCCCTCAGTGATGTAATTGCAGGGATAGTAGGGAGAGTGGGGAGAAGAAAGATGACATGAGCAGTCCACTCTGTTACACACACACACACACACACACACTTATATCTATATTGGCAGGGACTGGATCCTGCTTTTGTCGTGTTTACAAACAAAACAAATGCATAGTTTGGTATCATCAGTCACTTCAAATCATGTGATTTTTATATGTGGTATGTTTAGAACATATTTGTGAGGAACAAATGTATAGCTAGGTAATTGTGTGTGCTTTTTAAAGATGTCTCAACTGTCCTTATTTAGTCAGGACAGTCCCAATTTGAGGGCACGGTCCCGACAATTGGGACAACTTTGTCACACGGGTGGGAAATTTGGGAGGAACGTCTCATTAGTTGCTGCTCTGCAGTGAATGAGACATTATCCTCACCCATCTCCCCGAGTCTATGAATGCAGAGGTGTAGCCTGTAGCCATGGTGCATGAAGAAAGCACATATCACATACACCCCTTCCCAAAGTAAGTGCACTAGGGGAGATGGCCAGAATATGAAGATTGATAGTTTTGACTCTCTGTGCCTCAAGCTGATTCTCACTGTCCTGAAAGTCTAAAGTCTGTTGGGAGAGGGTAATATTGGAGAGGACGAGGAGGAGTGAATGTGAAAAGGAGAAGGTAAGATGGAAGGTAGAACACAGCAGGGGGATGGACAGGACATTGTGGAAGATAATAAATGGAGGACAGCAAGGGATAGTGTGAGAAAAGGACCAAAAGAGAGATAGAAGAGCAAGAGGGCCATACTTTTTAAATTATTATTATTATTGAATACATTTTGAGAATAGAAAAACAGCCTGAGAATTATGTCCACACGCCCACATTACCCGTCCCCAAATGCTCCTCATTGGGTCCAACATTTCTTTACATGCCTCTCAGACCTCCCACATGCTCCAAAATAACACCACATGCTCTGACTCCCACATCCCACACCTCTGAACATGCCCCTCAGACCCCCTCACATGCCATCAAACCTCCCCATGTGCCATACAGACCTCCCCACATGCCCACCAGACCTAATCACAGGCCAACCAGACCTCCACACGTCCCTTATGTGCCATCAGACCTCACCACATACCATCAGATTTCCCAATATACACACAGGCCAAAACAAGTGTCCCTTTCCATGCCCCTCATACCTCTCCATATGCTCATTAAATGCCAATCAGTCCTCCCCATATTGCAACAGACCTCCCCCCATGCTAGTCCCTCAAATTTCTCCACATACCCACTTAAATTTACAGAGTATTCAACACTGTCAATATTGATATCCAATGCAAATAGGCAGACTGACAGAATGAGTCATAATGAGATTTATTGCAACCTAGCTTGCACTGCAATCCAGGGGAGGGCTGGCTGATTTCAGCCCGGGGGGCAAGCACACAGCAGTGGCCCATCCTTAAAGAGTGGTTTTTGGTGCAATATATATTTATCTATATAAAAAGAGGCTATTGTAGTGTTGCCTAATCCAGATATATATATTTTATGCCCAGGCCCAGAGCTGGATTAAGGCTCTGGGGGGCCTGGGCACTTTATACTGGGTAACCCCCTATGATGTAGCATGGTTATCATTTTAGACAAATACACAGGCAATACTGTATGCACTACTGTTAGGTGCACACAGTTCTGCCTTCACGAGCAGTACACGGTGAAGCGGGACATACCTCCCAACTGTCCTAAGGGAAACAGTGACCCAAGTTCGGAACTGTCTCACCAGATTCAGGACAGTTGGCAGACTGTCCTGCTCTCTCCTACCTGTTCTTGTCACTGTTACCCCTTGTAGCTGCTGGTTACTTTAACTCATTTGCTGGTTGTCTGGATCCTGGAATATTGGAGGCCCTATTTGGAAAAAAAAAATGGGTACATAAAGTTTAGAAAACTCCAACAAGTCCCAGTGTTAAATCAATAGCACCCACGTTTTATAATTAGGCCTCCCTCCAGCCACAACAATTTAAAATAATAATATTCATATTTGCTAAATAGATCTTTTTCCCTCCAACCAACCCTGACATTAGATAGCAAACACATTTAATATATAAACCTATTTCCCTCCCCTCAAACAGCCCCAGCATTATTTTAAATAGCATTTACGTCTAACAAATATAACCATTTCCCACAATAATCCCAGGCATTAAATAATTCATAATCACATTTAATAAATAGACCTCATTCTCCCCAAACAGCCCCACAATCAATTAATAGCTCACCACCCCAGCATTAACTTAAAGGTGCAATTACGCCATCTTAAATTCATAGGACCCACTATTAAATTAAATTGTCCCACCATCACCCCACAAATAAAATAGCACCCAATACTTAGCCCCCACCTGCACTCCTCGATTAAATTGATAGCCTACCTCCCACATTATATTAAGACCCCCCCCTCTCACACACACTACATTCCTAGACTTGTCATTCCCACACACAATACATTCATATACTGCCCCCCCCCACACAAATACATTCATATACTGGCCCCTCCCATACATTCATATACTGCCCCCCCTACACACACACAGATACATTCATACACTGCCCCGCCTCCCCACACTCGCACAAATACATTCATATACTGGCCCCCACAAACACACACAATACATTCATACATTGGCCCCCACAAACACACACAATACATTCATATACTGGCCCCCACAAACACACACAATACATTCATACACTGGTCCCCACAAACACACACAATACATACATATACTGGCCCCTCCCATACATTCATATACTGCCCCCCCCCCCCCCCCACCTACACACACACACACACAGATACATTCATACACTGCCCCGCCGCCCCACACACACAATACATTCATATACTGGCCCCACAAACACACAGACATTAATTTAGCATACTGACACTGACATACACAATATTAATATAATACACCCCCCTCCCCCGGCACTTACCTGGCTCAATCCCACGCGCTTTCAGTTTCTTCAGACATGGGACGGCACCTGTGCAATGCACGGCAGAGGTGCATCGCGCAAGCATAGAAAGTGGGAGGGAGGGGGGGGGGATCGTTAGGATCCACGGCCAATTGAAGGTGGCTGGTCCCGGGGGAGGGGCCAGCCACCGAGTACAAGCCTGGCGGCCCGAAATAAAGTTTTTATGTCCGACCTTGGGGACACATGCCCCCCTGCCGCACGGCCCAGTCCGCCCCTGCTGCAATCAGAGCGTGGCAGGATGATGAATGTGATGTCAGGTCAAACCATCAATTGCCTGAAACACTGTCATTGTGGGCAGGGCTCTTTTCACTTACATGGGAGGAGCAACTTTCCCCCGCTGGGCTGCTTGATGAGAGAAGATTATTGCCATTGGGATCATTGGCGTGTGGCAGGCTTCTTGGTGAGTCTGAGCACCTTACTGTCTCTAGGGCTCACTTAAATCAGATGTGTGTTTTTCCACAACTGCTGAAGTAACTATGGTTTTCAACATCTGCATTTGAGCTTGGATAGTCTTCTTGGCTAGAGAATACATCTTAAAAAATGCATATCATTATTGAAGCATATAAACTAGCATTATTGGATAAGTACATTAAAAGGGTAAATTAGTAGTCAAGCATTCAATGTTATTATTTTATTTCCTAACTGGGATACAAATGCTATACACACTAATACATTAGCATTTGTGATTTTCCACCACTGAATACTGCATATTACTAACGTTATTTATTTAGTGTATTCTACAGAGTAGCAATCAATTTCTTTGTTTAATTACATTAAAAGTAAATACATAAGAAGTCTGGTATTATTATTATTTATATAGTGGCAATCATATCGCACAGCGCTGCACAGAGAATATGTCCCTGCCTCATTGGAGCGTACAGTGTAAATTCTCTTCCCTACACACACATTTGGGTGCACTTTGTAAGCAGCCAATTAACCTACCAGCATATTTTTGGGCAAACATGGGGAGAACATACAAACTCAACGCAGTTAGGGCCCTGGTCAGAATCAAACTCATGACCCGAGCGCTGAGAGGTAGCATTGCTAAGCACTGTGGCACTGAGCTGTAGAATACCTGATATAAAAGTGAATTCCTCTAGACTTCTTTGGGAATATAACTCTTTTCATTTATATGCATCTATTTCATTTTCCATGGAAAGTAGATGCTGATATTTGCCAGCTGTAAAGTGTTTACCAACAGTCTGTAGTACTTTATGTGTACTCCCATAGTCTTGGTAACTTGACCTATTTAGTTGTCTTTTAAGTTCTTTTTTTGGCACAGTGTACATGCTTGCCTAATGTGGCTGAGGTGAGGTAGCCAGAGAGGTTAGCTCCACTTGCACCGTCAAACTTTCTAAGACACTGAGATGCTCTCATGGAGATTGTTGCCCCAAGCATTGTATAAACAAAGGAGTTGTTTTTTGGTATACTAACTATGTCACACTTCTGGATAATATTCTTTAATGTAGTGCACAGTTCCTTAGTAAGCAGCACAGGCAGCTTCTTAGCTCTTTTACCTCTGATTTCTAAACTTGCTAAATTATCACTCAGTTCCCTTTCAAGTTTTGTTAGGCTCTCATACATGTGCGCATTGACTTGTGCTTTATTCCTATTTTTTTATGTTTCCAAAGGTAGTTTTGCTGCTTTTCCTTCCTGTCTTCCTGCAAAGAAGAGAAAGAAGAAGAAAAAGCGGAGACTGTAAGTAAACTATAGTTTTCATATATGTAGTTTTCTCTTTAGTATTCTTTAGAGAATAAAAATACATAAATTCATCAAAATCCCATCAAGGGGGGTGAGGTTGTCTTAAAAATCCAGCTACCAAATCTATAAAATCTATAGGGGGGGGGGGGTAGATGACTATTCTGGCTCCCAGTTTATAATTATTTTTTTTAAACTTGATATACTGTAGGCAAATCTATAAAAAAAATATAGAGGATGAGAATGATGAGACTGTTCTGGCGCCCAAGATATAAAAAAAAATAAGGGGGTTGATATTTTTATTGTACCCAGTCTGTAAAAAATATGGGACTGTTTGGGAGAAATAGGTCTTTTTATTTATGCTAATAATTTCAGGGCTGGTGTGTGTGTAGGAGGTCTACATATTAAATGGGAATCCTATTAATTTAATGTTGGGGCTTTGGGGGGGGCAGTACATGCACATATTAGAAGTGAATGATTTTAATGTTGGGACTGGTTTGTAGGAAGGAGGTGTTTACATTCATAAATGTAAACACTATTTAATTTTGGGGTGAAAGGCGCTTAATTATTAAACGTGAGTGCTATTAATTTAATGTTGAGCTAGTTGGGGTTAGGTTGGTCTAGTGTATAGTCATAGCGGGCAGAGCCTTCTTACCTCTGTCTGTATTACCCTGTATTGTTTTATTACTGTGTTTGTTCCCAGTTGTAAAGTGCTACGGAATTTGCTGGCGCTATATAAATAAATGTTGATTATTATTGCTCTACTTTCTAGGAGTTGAATAATAGCTATCTCTTTTCCAAACAGGACCCCAACACTTCTGGATCTGGCCAAGCAGCAGCTGACTTGAAGAAACCAGCAGCAGATGCAAGAACAGGTAGGAAAGCACAGCATAGGGATAGAGGGTGGTCTAGCGCCTGTAGAAGGCTAAGCGCTGCCACTAGGAGGCAACGCTGACTCACCCCAAGATATGGAGGGGGAACAACAATGTGAGAGATGTAAGGGGGCAATGTGGAAGATACAAGAGGGGCAATATTTGTATACGTGCAACACTATCTTTATACATATTAGACCAGTGGTCCGCAGAGCTGTACAGAGAACTCACTCACATTAGTCCCTGCCCCATTGGAGCTTGCAGTCTAAACTCCTTAAAACACACACATACACACACACACACACACACACACACACGGGTCAATTTTGATAGCAGCCAATTAACCTACTATTATGTTTTTAGAGTGTGGGAGGAAAAGAGACATGTCTTTAGGTACGAAGGGCTGGCCACATATATAACCACTAAGATGTACTTTATCAAGAGCTCAATACTGTATTTACTGGCCACACAAATAGATTCTTAAAATAGGATAACATACACCCTCTCAGAGGATAGAGAACTCAGAAGTGGAAAGATGCAACATGGTGATACCTGGGCAAATTATTATGCATAAAAGTATAATATGTGATTTTTCAGGTGTCTGGCCACGCCCCCTCAGCAGTGCACTGTGTCACACACACACCTTTTTATGGGCCCCTACCGTTCCATTCCCCTGGTGGGCCCTTCATGCCCCAGTCCGACACTGCAAGTAGTCATTTAGTGATGCAGTTACAGGTGACTATCTCCATTCAAAAAGTTCACCATCTCCATTCTTAAGCACTTCTAGATTATGGGTATAATCAACTTTTTCTAACATGCCTGTGTTTTGAGTCTCTTGGAAAGAGTTTCACTGCTTTTATTTGCATGTTTCCTTTGTAAGTGTCAAGATACAGGGCCAGCGCTACCATTAGACAAATCTACGTGGTTGCCTATGCAGCCAATGGTTGGCAGGGGGCACCTAAAACACTGAATGAGTGATATAATTTGTCACATAATGTGTGACATAATGCTTTACAACTACAAACTCAACTACCGCCTTAAAAAAGTCTTTGAAACACAGTGGTGGCTGATCCTGGGTGGTTGCAAGCACCTTCATGAGCAGCAAGTGTAAGAATGCCAGAGATATGAGGACCTGGAGAAACATCTATAAGGGCTTCTTTGTCGCATTCACTAAACGGCTGTTCTAGGTAGGAGAATGACTACACCCCAAGAAGGGTTCTGCTTCTGAATTAATTATTATTTGATAAGGGTAATATTTTAGTATATTTTAGGCTGCATCAGTATAGTGCACTTGGGAAGTTCAGGTAATGGAGGGATCCTTCTATGAAAACATACTAAGGTCCAATTGACAAGCTAACAAAAAGTAATATCGCCTAGAAACGAGCACATTCCCAAATTTTGGTTTTTAAATTTTGGTTTCTAATGCTGGTCCCCAACAAATGGAATTTGTTACCAATTTGACTAGGCACAAAGAAGCTGAAATTGGACTGTTTAGCACTTGGGACTAGCAAAATCGCATGGGCACCAGAACCTCTTTTAGCCGCAAATTATTTGGAGAACCTGAATCACGCTAAATTCTATTAGGAAATAAAAAGTGAATGTTGTGTTAACCTGGGTAAAATGTGTTTTTCTGTTCACAATCAAAATATAAGTGGGTGGTACAACAGCCAATGTAGATCAAATTTGCGTATTAAAAAACAAACAAACACATTACTTGCATAGTCATTCCCTAATCTCAAGTCTGTCTCTATATTTATATACATTTTCAATAAATGCATGCAGTATAGTGATGAAACAATAGAAATTCTGTTTGCATCGATTTGCTTGAATTCCGATATCTCATTTTAATAGTCTCTCTCTGCAAAATGAAATCTACCTTTTGCAAAGGTCCGCAAAACTAGATTCCTCCTGCATTTAGCAAAGAACACTTCTTCCCACTGCAATGTTCGTTTTGTCGCTACCAATAAACATTGTCCATTGCGATTATTGTGGCTCCAACGCACAAAGAGATTAAATAGCAAAAGATAGCAGGATTTACAGCAAGCCATGATGATGCATAAAAGGTATATATATACAGGAAAGTATAAACCAAATATATTACATTACTCAAGCGCGTCCTGGGCCCACGTCCATATTCAGTGGTCTGCAGTCAGGAAGAGAGAGCACTGACCCAGGGACTTGCTTATATGCAGTATGAGTTAACACAAACAGTGAAGATGTCACAAATATACACAGATAACACTAAGAGAGGTCTTCATTTGTCCAGGGTTAACGATGTTATAGTAGACTGCTGGTCATAGGTCAGTTCATTTGATCTCTTCTCTAAACGTGGGGACAGCTTATTCTAACTGTTTTACGTGTCTTCCTGCCAATAAACCAGGTGAAACTGACCCATAAACAAAGTACTTTTGAGTATTAATCTCATACCATTCATAACTATGCGATCGTTTCTCTATTGACACCAGACTTCAGCTAGTTAAATATCTAATATATAAAAGCCTAGCGGCGTGTGTTAGTGTGTGTGTGTGTAAAAAACTACCGGGTGACAGAGTGCTCAAACTGCAGCGCTACATGCTGGGCAGAGTTATATACTACACTGACCTACTAAATTCTTAGCATTATCTAATATATAAAAGCCTAGCGGCGTGTGTTAGTGTGTGTGTGTGTATGTGTGTGTGGAAAAAACTATTTTCTCAGAAAGGGCTCATCCAATTGACCTGAAATTTGGCATACTGACATTATTTGACAAAAAAATTATAATAGTGAAGTCAGTTAACTTCCATCATCCCCCCTTCCCCCCGTGGAGGGATAGTAAAGGCTAAATTTACGAGTTGAGGGCTCAAACTCATTTTCGTGATGTAATTTTACCTCATGAACACACATGCTGTGTTAGTGTGTGTGTGTGTGTGTGTGTGTGGAAAAAACTACCGGGTGACAGAGTGCTCAAGCTGCAGCGCCACCTGCTGGGCGGAGTTATATACTACACTGACCTACTAAATTCTTAGCATTATCTAATATATAAAAGCCTAGCGGCGTGTGTTAGTGTGTGTGTGTGGAAAAAACTATTTTCTCAGAAAGGGCTCATCCAATTGACCTGAAATTGGGTATACTGACATTATTTGACAAAAAAATTATAATAGTGAAGTCAGTTAACTTCCATCATCCCCCCTTCCCCCCGTGGGAGTGATAGTAAAGGCTAAATTTACGAGTTGAGGGCTCAAACTCATTTTCGTGAGGTAATTTTACCTCATGAACACACATGCGTAGTATACTTAACACAGTGAAGAAACCTGATGAAAGCACCATATGCATGGACGTCATTACTGTGCTACCCGCCTTCCTAACAACTTGGCAAACACCTACTATTACTACTCACGCCTCCCTAACAAGTCGGCAAAAATTACTACTCACGCTCTACTGACAAGTCTGCAAAAAACTACTACTGACCCTTTCCTAACAAGTCAGCAAAAATTACTACTCACGCTGTACTAATAAGTCCGTGAAATATAAACCACAATCCAACTTCTATAGCCCTCACTATCAAACAATAGCAAACCAATTCATTATCTTATTTTTATATTTTTATTCTTATTTAAATAGGGAGATCAAAAAAATACGCAAATGAAGAAGAGAGGCGAAGGGCTAAAACTGCCCAAATGCGCAAATCAAGACAGAGTCAGAGTGAAGATATGTGAGAGCAGGAAAGAGAGGCAAATAGAATTGCAATGAGACAGTTAACAGAGAGTCAGAATGACCAGATGCGAGAGCAGGAAAGAGAGGCAAATAGAATTGCAATGAGACAGTTAAGAGAGAGTCAGAATGACCAGATGCGAGAGCAGGAAAGAGAGGCAAATAGAATTGCAATGAGACAGTTAAGAGAGAGTCAGAGTTGACGAGATGCGAGATCAGGAATGAGAGGCAAATAGAGTTGCAATGAGACAGTTAAGGGAAAGTCAGACTGAAGAGATGCGAGAGAAGGAAAGGCAGTCAAAAAGAGATGGAAGGAGACAGTTAAGAGAGAGTCAGAATGACCAGATGCGAGAGCAGGAAAGAGAGGCAAATAGAATTGCAATGAGACAGTTAAGAGAGAGTCAGAGTTGACGAGATGCGAGATCAGGAATGAGAGGCAAATAGAGTTGCAATGAGACAGTTAAGGGAAAGTCAGACTGAAGAGATGCGAGAGAAGGAAAGGCAGTCAAAAAGAGATGGAAGGAGACAATTAGCTGACGCTAAAAAGAAAAAGTTAATGACAGATGCGTTACCTTTAAAAGCTAACAAACATGAAAACGCAGTAGACCAGCACTACTGTGGAAACATGAATGTAAGATGCGAGTTTTGTAACTCAAAGAATTTTTGGGCCAAAAGGCCACAAGATGCAAACTATTTATGGAAAATATAAGAAATTATAACAATTCTTTTGCTTTTGCATCAATGGGAGCTGCTATAACTACACCAAAAGGAAATTGACCTTATTGCTTTCGCATTCAAGGTCAGATTTATCATTGAACTGGAACTTTACATCCAGAAGTTGGGCAACGAAAGTTTGCTCAACTTTACATACTTGATACTGACGATGCTTCAAAGGAAAGAGCAGATATGCCAGAAAATAAAGATTGTGATGAGCGTATTATGGAAAAAATTGAGAAATTACTAAGAGAAATGAATAAGTTGGTGGAGACGTATAGAATGTTACAGGAGGTTGAAAAAGATGCTAAAAGGGAAGCAATGAGGAATAATACGGAGATGCCTAATATTATGATGGCAATTAAACAAGACCGAAAAAAAGATCCTCGACGTTACAACGTAGCAAGAGTGAGTGAAGTAGCTGTGGTATTTGAAAATACGGATGGGGAACCTCCGTTTAATAGAGATATTTTGGTTCATTTAAGACCAAAACCAGGAGTTCCTCCTTTGAAAAGACTGAGCATTCTTGATCCCAATCTTGATGCTATGGTGTATCCACTATTCTTTCCACGTGCGGAACAAAACTGGAGCACTGAAATGAAATTGATTGGAGCGAATAAGAATGATTGCTTGACTATGATGATGTTTTACAGCTTCAAGCTGTCCGTAAGAGATGAGTTCAATCCTCTACTCAATGGTGGAAAATTGACTCAGCAATATATTGTTGACACTTATGTCAAAGTTGAAGCAAATAGATTAAATTGGATCAAAACCCATCAAAAAGATTTGCGAGTAGAACAGTACAGTGGCTTGATGGACCACTTTAATGAAAGAGCTGAAGAGGGAGGGATTCCTCCAGGGAAAATGGTAATTTTACCATCTTCTTTTGAGGGAAGCCTGAGAAATATGCAACAAAGATACCAGGATGCAATGGCTATTGTGACTAAATTTGGGAAGAAATTGTAGAAAACCTGGAGCCTTGGCAACAGGTAGAACATAGACCTGATATGGTAGCGAGGGTTTTTCATTTAAAACTTAAAAGTTTACTTGATTTGAATGAAGGACTATTTGGAATGCAAGTGGCAAGAGTTCACTCTATTGAATTTCAAAAGCGTGGACTTCCACATGCACATATTGATTATGGATTCAGAGTCAAAGTTAAAGACAGTGGAAGATATTGATAAGATGGTGTCGGCTGAGATACCTGATAAAGAAAAATTTCCACGACTGTATGAAATCGTCACCAAAAATATGATTCATGCGCCATATGGCTTGAGAAACCCCCAGTCTCCATGCATGGACAACGGAAAATGCATGAAGAATTTTCCAAAAGAATTTTGTAATGCAACTGTAGGAAATCTAAACGGTTATCCAAAATATATGAGAAGAAAAGGGGTTGAGCATGAGGTGAATGGAAAAATATTTGACAATTCATGGGTTGTACCTTACAACGCATATTTGTTACTGAAATATAATTGCCACATCAATGTTGAGGTGTGTGCATCAATACAAAGTGTGAAGTATTTGTTTAAATACATATATAAAGGACATGATTGTGCCAATGTTGAAATTAAAGTAGATAAACATGATGAGCCTGTGAAGCATGTAGATTCGAGATATGTGAGTGCTCCCGAAGCAATATGGAGAATATTTGCATTTCCAATGCACATACAGACACATGCCATCATACGATTGGCGGTGCATATGCCTGAACAACAGAGAATATTCTTCGACATAGAAAATATGGAAGACTTTGTACAGAGATTGAATAAGAATTCAACTCTGATGGCTTGGATCAAGCTGAATGAAACCAATGAAAATGCTCGCCAATTTTTTTATCGAGAAATTCCTGAGCATTTTGTTTTTGAAAAGGGAGTTTGGAAAAAGAGACAGAGAGGAGGACACAAGGTGATTGGAAGAATGTACACGGTGGGGTTAAAAGAAGGGGAGAGATATTATTTGAGATTAAATTTGTTACACGTCAAGGGAGCTACAAGCTTCCAAGATTTGAGAACTGTTGGTGAAGTGGAATATTTGACTTTTCGTGAAGTGGCAAAAGCAAGAGGATTTTTGCTTGATGATACGGTGTGGAAGTCGACTATGGAAGATGCAGTTGTGTGTAGTATGCCTCGGCAACTGCGAGATTTATTTGCATACATTTGCGTGTTTGGCTCTCCGACTGATCCACGCAAATTGTATGAAGAATTTAAACAAGATATGATGGAAGATTACTGTCACAGACTTCATACGCAAGACCCTACTTGCAATGAATGTGAGGGCTATGCCCTTAGAGATATTAATGATGTGTTAGCTTCCCATCAAATGAGTTGCGCACATTACAGACTTCTGAGTCCTCCAGTTTATTTGCCAAAGATTGATCAAGAAATTGATCAAGAAAAAGAAAGGCAGCAAGCAGAAGAAATGAGCCTTACGTTGAATGAAGAGCAGAGAAATGCATATGACAAAATAACAAAAGCAATTTTAAATAAACCTGAGAATTTGTTCTTTATTGATGACCCTGGAGGAAGTGGAAAAACGTACCTTTATGATAATTTGATCCATTTTATGAATGGGATAGGAGAGAAAGTGATTACTGCTGCCTCGACAGGCATTGCAGCTAATCTTTTAAATGGAGGAAGGACAGTCCATTCCTTATATGGACTTTCAATTCCAATTAATGAAACATCTGTATCCAGAATTAAGCCGACATCCGATCAGGCTAAGAGCCTTCAGCTCGCAAAATTATTTATAATTGATGAGTGCACAATGGTTTCTACCCATACACTCAATACAATAGATCGTCTTTTGAGAGAAGTGATGAAGAATAATATACCCTTTGGGGGGAAAGTGATTTTACTGGGAGGTGACTTCAGACAATGCTTGCCGGTTCTACCGCATGCAATGAGAGCTGCCATTGTGCAAGGAAGCATTAAGTTTTCGAGCACATGGAGGCAATTTAAAAAACTTGAATTGAAGATTAATCAGCGATCGGAAGATCCTGAATACAGTGATTGGTTGTTGAAGTTGGGAGATGGAGCTTTTACAAATGAAGATGAATTTAATGAAGAAACGATTGAGATACCACACGACATGGTATGCGATGATAATGTTAAGGAGATATTTGGCGAGAACATTTCGATCGACATGGTTAAATCTATGTCGAATCGAGCAATTTTGTGTCCCTTAAATGAAGACGTTGATAAACTTAATGAAAAGGTGATGGAGATAATGGAAGGTGAATTTATGATTTATTTGAGTGATGATGCAGTACAAGTAGACGATAACACTGAGAAAGAAAATTTCCTAGTTGAGTTTTTGAATACCTTGACTCCTTCCGGAATGCCAAGGCACAGATTAAAATTGAAAGTTGGAAGCATTATTATGCTATTGAGAAATCTGAATGCAATGGCACTCAATTAGTAGTGACAGCACTGAAAACGAATGTGATACAAGCAGAAGTTTTGACTGGCTCTGCTAAAGGAGAAAAGGTGATGATACCTCGGATTGACTTATGTCCATCCAAAACAGGACTGCCGTTTAAGCTAAGATGGCGGAAGTTCCCTTTGAAGGCGGCATTTGCTATGACCATTAACAAGTCACAGGGTCAAACACTTGACCGCGTGGGTATTTATTTACCGCAGCCTGTGTTTGGTCATGGACAATTGTATGTCGCATTTTCACGAGTGCGGAGAAGCAGTGATGTGAAGGTGCAGGTTATGAATACTGCCCTTTAAGGAAGACTGATTGAGCACAGTGATAAGGTGTTTAGCAGAAACATTGTGTATCCAGAGGTTTTAGAACAGTAAGGCGATGGAGATGAAGGATGTGGCGATGAAGATGAAGGATGAGGTGATAGAGAAAAATGATGAGGTGGTGACATGTGGACAAAACCACGTTAAAAAAGGGCGCTTGCGTCGGGAAGTAACGCTCTTCCCCTGAGGAGGCCTGGGCTAGGCCCAAATACATGACAAGAACCTTTTTAACACCTTAAGTAGCTTGATTTGACTAGAATGCATGAGTATCATGCACGGGTTAACTTGTAGATTAATGTGGCCCTGAACCATAATTACCCTTACTGTAGTATTATCTATGTATAAATAATCTCTAATACATTTCACTAATAAATAAATGTGGATTGGAACCTTAATAAATGTGTACTATTTATAAGTGTAATGTAAATGTGTGTTATTAGTCCATGCGATTGTGTCATTACATGTGGCGTAATAATCGCAATCACACGGTACACCAATATTAATTAATGTAAAACATTTAATTGTTCAAGGTTAATATAATATTGCACCTATCAAGTACACTATAGCGCACTTATTGTTCTTGTAAATCTTGAGGATGGGGGGATTTTGGGGGCTATCCATTGGTGATTAATTAAAAAAAAAATTCTCACAAATGTATTTTAACCCCAAGTATATTTGTTGCCAAACATCAACTGCAATGCTCTGAGGTATTGCTTGCCCTCATCTAAATCCAGAATACAACACCTGAAGCAGCAAAACATAGGATTGTTTTTACTCTTCTCTATAAAGTTATAAGTGTAACCCCAGAACTTTTGCTCACCCTGATTTATTTTCAGATTTCAGCTGAAAATTGCAGCAAAATGAACATTTTTTAAAAAAATTCTATTTGCTTCAATTCACCTGAACCCAGGTACGTTTTCCCTCATCCTGTCAGTGTTACAATCTCTGTTGGAACAGTAGACAGCACAACACAACAAGAAAAACCTAAGGAGTGTGCTTTAAAGTTATTATTACGGTTATTTTGCATTTCTTATAGAGTGTAATTATTTTGTATTTTTCCGTTTTGTTTTAGTGAAAGAAACCTGTTGATTTTTTGTGGCTTTTTAGAAAGCTTAGTAATATTTTTTGTGTTACTTTCATTTTGTTAGCTTTTCTAGCAGCCATTGCACCGTTTGGATTTTTTATTCCTGTCATGTGCCTGCTGAATGATAGTTGTAGAGATGCTTCTCTAACTGGTTTGTCAAATTGGTAAAAAATGTGAAAATTTGCTAGAATTTCTCGAATTTTAGATCTTTTTTTAAAAATCAAGACAAGTTTAGACATTTGAACCATGTTCCAACTGGTTTGAACAGCTTGAGCGTATACATTTTAACAGTTTTTAAAGGTGAACGGTAAGCGTGAACTGCAAAATTCAAATACTGTAGTGTTTACTGTGTGAGGTAAAGAAATCTAAAATGCTTTCTTATTATGTAGAATATTATTATTTACATAGTGTTTATAAAAAAAAAAGCGAACTTTGAATACGAATGGCAAACTTCGAATGATAATTGCAAAACTCGGACAGCTAATGCAAGCCGCAGATTTAGTATCTGAAAATAGATTGCCTAATGTAATTCCATTTTGTGAGGCTATGAGACCAGAATCTGCAAACACGGATTGTTTTGCTAAAATTCTAAATAAGTTTTATGGGGATAAGAATGAAGCAACACCTTTCCTTGCTTTATTACAACTGGCACAAGCATTACTTCTTTTCTTGTATAATGTACTTAGCAATGTGGAGATGTCAAAGCAGATTTGCCCTTTTTTCTGTGCCAGATTTAGGTTTATCATGTGGTGGTAAATATTCATCCTCTTCTGACCATCGTTGACCATTGGACAAGAATAAATGTTCTTCTGAGTTTTACTATAACATCAAGGTGCTATTGCCCCATCATGCTCATCATGTTAATCCTCGAAATTCTGTTGTAACTGGCACTTCATTGTAATTTTAGATGTACATCATTTGCACTACTCCTTGATCCTGACATATTGTTCGCAAAATACGCAAATCTGTCGTGATTTGGTGGAAAGGATGATCAAGATTTACTGGTTTCATTATCATCTAACTGCCAGTATTGGCCAGCTGGTCCATAATTTCATGTGTTTGGCTGAATTATTTTATGAGATACTTTTATTTTCTTCACAACAGTTGTTATTCTCTTTATAGTAACTGAAAACTAGATATGCTCAGGCTCGGTTCTCCGAGAACCGAGGCCACTTGAACTTAGCAGATCCGAGTACCGAGCTGAACCGGCTCAGTACTTTCGCTTGCCCTCGGAATTGAAAACGAGGCAAAACATCATCGTCACATTGTTGGGTCTCGCAGGTTTTGGATTCTATAAGTACCACCCTACACGGTGATCCAGCTCCATTTCACAGAGGGACACAGAAGGGGTAGCACAGTTCTTGGCAGTCTCTAGTGCAGTTGGGCAGCGTCATAGCTGTAAAAGAAAGAGGAGGAGTAGCAGTGTTCTCTAAAGTCTCCAGTGACATTCTACTGAGTTATAGCTCACACAGAAACAGGAGAGCTCCATTTCTCCATTGCTAATTGTCATTGCTGAAATAGAAATAATCGAGCTGGCAGGCTTGTTCTAAATCTGCCGTCACATTGTACTGTGTTATATAGCTAACACACAACCAGGGCAGCTCCATTGCTCTATTGTTGATTGTCATTGCTGAAAAAGAAATAATAGGGCTGGCAGTCTTGTTCTTAATCTGCAGTCACATTGTACTGTGTTATCTATCTAACACACAAACAGGACAGCTCCATGGCTTCAATTAGATGGGATGGACAGACTGGTACATGATGAAAAAATATTTTTGCGTATTTGTGTTGCAACAAATACACTAGTTGAGATGCCAATGTCTTGCCTGTGTATTTGTACACATACAGTGTGTGTTAGTGGTAAACAGTGGTGGAAGTGTTCTGTTATACAGTGCAGGGACACACCCAGGGGAAGGGGGGTTACTTGGTGCCTGGAAACCTCCCTCCCAGCCTGGGGCACTATATGCTTGCGGTGGCTTGCCCCTTTTATATGATGGGGATAGGAATTGCCCATGTATATGATGACGATAGGAAGAGTTCAAGAGCAGCCCAGCACTGTCTAAAATTATAGACACGCCCCCATTCATAATGATCATTCTCATTGGCGGCATGGCTTGGAAACCCCTCTCTAGAAATCCTGTGTTTGCCCCTGCATTGGTGTGCCATACCACCACTTCTCCTAGTGCCTTCATTGCAAAGCTATGAAATTTAATTCACTTACTTTTTCCATCCTGCCATTTCTAAATATCCATACAGCCACTTCTAAACTTCCAATTTGACTATTGGCGGTAAATATATAAGGTGGCTATTTGCATATATGCAAATATGTATCTACAAACTACTGATGGTCTGTATATACATTTATGTACATGATATGTAAACCTCAAAATATGACATCAACTGTACAACACTGTAAAAAAAGGTACATGCCAAAGGGGCATGCTTAACTTGCATCCGAACACCCTTACTTCACTGCACTTTCACATTAAAGCCTCCTAAGCTGGTGCTTGTTGTGTGCATGAGCAGTGTGACAAACTTTACACAATAAACATATATACACAGTGCAAATACTCTTCTGTCCACCACCAAATCACAAAATAACATATTCAGTAGAAAAAAAATAAATTTTTGGACCACAGTGAGTACTTTACTGACATTTACTGAAAAAAAATTGTTTTTCTTGCACAACTCACTGCAGTGTAGTAAAAAAAATAGTAAATTTATTTTCTGCATATTTGGTTACTTAGATCACTAATGTCAAGTGGTAAATAGAAGAACATAAACAATAGGCTTTGGATTTATTACCGTACTGAATGAATTAAAAGGTGGGGTGATGGTCACAGCTAACATTACCCGTAGAACTATCCATGGACAATGACATCACAAGGTGATATAAGCTCTGTTAATACAGCTATAGACATTTGTTAGTCCATGCTGATTGGATTTTTTTAAGTTCTATGCACAGTGATTGGCCTGATTCTCCATTGGGTGTAAATTATTTGACAAGTCTTTGGTGAAATATCAATTATTAAATAATATAACTCTCTGACTGTAAAATTAATATGCCCATCTCTATGTGCAGTTGGGGACATTTAGATTACATTTCTGTACTATTTTATGCACTACTACTATTATTAAACCATTTTCTGGCAATATGACTGTTCTCCCCATGTCTACATGTGCTTCCTCCGGGTGCTAGAGTTACCTTCCATCAATTAGTTAATTGTTTTCTGAAAAATAGACCCTAGTCTGAATGTGAGTGTGTGTGGTAGAGAATTTAGATCGTCACCTCCACTGGGGCAGGACCTGATGTGAACGATTATACTTTCTCTATAAAGTGTTGTGTAATATGTTGGTACTATATAAAAAAGGGTTAATAATATGATTTAAAAATAAATAATGGATGAAAGGGGTTAATATGTACAATAATAAATATGAATAATATAGTTTAAAGCCCCAGTTAACCTTAAATACATGATGGCTGATATAAAAGAGTTACTAAATAGAATGTGTAAAAACGTCAGGAGCTTATAAGAAATTAACATCTTTGAGATAAAGTTGTACTTGGGAAGGCAAAAACAGCATCCAAATGAGATCCAAACGAATACAAAAGCCCTCTCTCCAGTTATCAAAGTAACATTAAAGATAAAGGTGCTAATGCGGGGGGACACTTGTATATAATCTATTGGAGATACTCATATCAAAATCTAAACCCAATGTGCACTAGTGTATCTGGCCACATATAAATGTATCATAATAAATAAAAAAAAATGATAAAAGAAAAACATGCAAATATAAGGTCTCTCTGTCAGGGCCGGTGCAAGGTTTTTCGGCGCCCTAGGCAAAATTTCAAACTATGTCCTCCCCCCCTGCAGCACCATGTCCTCCCCCCTTGTTGAACATGTCCGTCCCCCCCCCCCCCGCAGCACAACACACGCACAACACACACACCTCTGTACTTACCAGGAAGTTTTCTCCATGCTCTGCTCCTCTCTGACAGGCGCCTCACTGACTGCCGTGCCGTGACGATGACGTCACTCCCGACAGTCAGTGAGGGAAGAGAGGGGCATCAGTGCGTCCTAGCATTGAGGGGGGGGGGCGGCGGTGATCAATCACCCCACCCTCGCCATGGATCAGATGAAATCGTGCACATCTATAAAGCTGTGCGTCGGCCGCTGAGTTTAACTTCCATGCCGCTGCACAGCTTTATAGATGTGCACGATTTCAGTGGCGCCCCCCAGAGCCTTCTCCCTGTTTATGTGTACATTTATATAGTTAAAAGAGTTGACTATGATCAGACAGAAATTCTAGAACTTATATATCCAAATGAATGGTTCATTGGTAAATATTGTAAATTTGAGCTGTATAGTCAAACAGGAGACTATTACTAGATAGTACAAATGTTGAAATTGTATTGTTGATACTACCTGTAGAGGACTAAAATGAGATAATTGGATTGCCACATAGTGGGAGGGACTGATCACTTAGGATAGGGTTACCATCATTTTTTTTTAAAAATATAAAACAATCCAAAATACCTATGTGATCTGAAATTTGCTTAGGCCATAACGTCCTCCACATACATCATTTGAGGTCCCAAATAAGGTAATGCAGTTTTTGGAACCAATTATCCTATTAATATGTGTTTATTAAAAATGTAAATTATGATAATACTAGGATTGTTAGTTAAATATTTGGGGTACAAAAAAAGTATATGTGTCTTTGTAAAAACCAGGACACTTTGTAGCCCTATCATGCAGTCAGGGCTGGTGCAACCATTAAGCTACCCTAGGCAATCGTCCTGGTCTCCAGTGGTTAGAAGGCAGCTAAACACTGTCAAAATGTCAACATTCAGTGTTTTTATTTTCCCTTTTATCTCACACTGAGCTCTGGCTGCTGACATGGAGGAGCAGCTTCTTAGCTGTGAAGATGGTACTCCATGTCTCTGATACACTTGGCATTGATGTTACAACTCATCACCAGAGAACCTGTAGAGGTCTCTGCCACCTTCTGATAGCATTATGGGAGTAAGTGCCCCTATGGTGGTACTAGTGGGGGAACTTATGGCACTTCCCCTATCCCCGTTTGCAGCGTTTCTGTTTACTAGTGGTCTAAGAAAATTGGTCTTTACCAGAAGTTATGGCTCATAGTCTAGCTTCCAGTTTTATTAATCCAATCTGGCCAGATGTATTAATATAAATTGGTTTTATAATTTAAAAAATATTTCTCTAATTTCTACAAAAGTATATTTTGGCTATATGCATCAAGGTAATTAAAAGAAAAGTCTTTCCTTCATATCTGCCTTCAGAGAGCCGCATTGTGCTGCTTTCCATCTGCAGTGTGGCCGAAAGAAGCGTTAGGGCAGATCAAGGGCGCACATTCATAGTAATGAAATTAATCACTACCGTGTGGATTTGTGCCGCTCTCACCCCTCCTCACGCTGGAATCCTCCTGAAGTGACAGAGGTCAGCTGTGTTCTGTCAAGGTATGCAAACCTTTACATATATAGTTGTGGAATATTATTAGTAACACTTTTATACAATGTCACTTTTATGAGATCCTGAATGCAATATTTCCTGTCGGTTGTATTTGTGTAGGTTTTGTTTACAGATGTGAAGATAGTTATTTTTGATTTTGTCCGTGAACAATAAACTGGTTTGAGCTCCACTGTGCTTTGTACTTGCTAATTCTCTTGGTATATAATTGTGAAGGAAAACCAGGCTTTAATTATAACAGTTTTGCTTAAAATAAGCCTTAAGTATTGTTTTTCTAACTATGATTTCTTTGCTTTCTCAATTTTTTTTTTTTCAGATGAAAAAAAGTCAAACCACGTATGTCTCAACATGCTAAATAAAGCAAAACAAACTGCATTGTTTGTATGTAAATTCTGAGTCATATATTAAAAACTTTAAGGAATAAAACAAAATGTGCATTAAACAAAAGGGAAGTAACACTATTTCTGAAAGTCCAGTAAGTAAGATGACAGTAGTTCATGTAAAGTCATTACCGGTCAGAAAAACACAATTTGGAATTCACTTTGTGTTATGAGTTATTCGACAAAATAAACAATTGCAATTGCATTTTTTAAAATTGAATTAGTTTTTTAAACTACTTTTCTGTTTCAAAAACAATTTTATCATATCTCCCAACTGCCCCGATTCAGGCAGAATTTGAGCTAGATTTACTAAACTGCGGATTTGAAAAAGTGGAGATGTTGCCTAAAGCAACCAATCAGATTCTAGCTGTCATTTATTTAGTGCATTCTACAAAATGACAGCTAGAATCTGATTGGTTGCCATAGGCAACATCTCCACTTTTTCAAACCCGCAGTTTAGTAAATATACCCCTTTGTCTCAGTCTCAGTGTTTTTAGTGGAGAGGTAGAGGGCTGAGGATGGCATAGCACTTCCGAAATGCTGTCCCAATGTGATGTGTCCATGACCCAGCCATAAAGTGCCCATGCCCCCTTCTCATGTGAACCATTATGAAGTGGTAGTGTGCTCTTGCTGGCCTGAATTGTAAGCTAGAGGTGTTATACATCAATATATGCTAAATTAAATATTTCCATAATTAATTTGATATATCGCCTAATATTAAATAACTGATTGTGCAGAGCTCCACAAACAGCCCAACAAGAAATGACAAATCACCTGTAATAATAAGTCAAAGACCTGCATACATATTTATACTACTGACATTATACCCATACTGCAATTCGTATAGGAATATGCCCCACTGCAGGACTCTATGTGGCACAAACAGATCATACATTACACATGTTGATAAACTTACATATATTTACTAGAGATGAGCGCACTCGGATTTATGAAATCCGAGCCCACCCGAACGTTGCCGATCCGAGTCGGATCCGAGACAGATCCAGGTATTGGCGCCAAATTCAAATCTGAAACTGAGGCTCTGACTCATAATCCCGTTGTCGGATCTCGCGATACTCGGATCCTATAAATTCCCCGCTAGTCGCCGCCATCTTCACTCGGGCATTGATCAGGGTAGAGGGAGGGTGTGTTAGGTGGTCCTCTGTCCTGCTATATCTCGTGCAGTTAAGTTCTGTGCTGTTCAGTTAAGTTCTGTGCTGTGCTGTGCTGTGCTGTGCTGTGCTGTGCTCAGTCCAGTGGTGCTGTGTCCTGTGCTCTGCGCTTCTAAGGGCATAGTTATTTCCCCATTATTCCCAAGTTTTTTTTAAAAAAAAAAAAGTTATAAAAAAAATTTAAATAAAAATTTTTAAAAAAAAATAATTATAACCAATTTTGCAAAGCCAATCCAGCAGTATATAAGCCCATTGGTACTGCAATATTACCAAGTTCACACATTCAGCAGTAAAAGTCCAGTGGTACTGCTATTACAAAGTTCACTGATTCAGCAGTGTATAAGTCCAGTGGTACTGCTATTACAAAGTTCACTGATTCAGCAGTATAAGTCCAGTGCTACTCTCCTGTGCCGCATATAATTTTTAAATGCTTTG
Source organism: Mixophyes fleayi (assembly GCF_038048845.1). Lineage (NCBI taxonomy): Eukaryota > Metazoa > Chordata > Amphibia > Anura > Limnodynastidae > Mixophyes > Mixophyes fleayi. The sequence goes on along the minus strand of NC_134404.1, from coordinate 163,091,796 downwards.
CTGAGTGTGTGTGGCTTAGGGGTACGCTCTCTTGTGCTACATATAATGGAAAACAAAAATTTGGAGGATAAAGTAGGGAAAGAGCAAGACCCACTTCCTCCTAATGCTGAAGCTGCTGCCACTAGTCATGACATAGACGATGAAATGCCATCAACGTCGTCTGGCAAGCCCGATGCCCAATCTCCTAGTACAGGGCATGTAAAATCTAAAAAGCCCAAGTTCTCAAAAAATAGCAAAAAGAGAAACTTAAAATCATCTGAGGAGAAACGTAAAGTTGGCAATATGCCATTTACGACACGTAGTGGCAAGGAACGGCTTAGGCCCTGGCCCGTGTTCATGACTAGTGGTCCAGCTTCACCCAAGGATCTAAGCCTTCCTCCCCCCCCCCCCCACAAAAAATTTAAGAGAGTTATGCTGTCAGCAACAACAACAAAACAGCAAAGAACTCTGCCTTCTAAACAGATGACATCACAAATCCCCAAGGCGAGTCCAAGGGTGTTGTTGGTTGTGAACCCTGACTTTCCCATCACTGTACGGGAAGAGGTGACTCCATCCAGCATTTGCAGCACGCCCTCTGCATATGCTGGAAGGATCACCCACAGTCCAGTTACAGATTTGGCTAATGAAGGTGTGACTGTTGTACACTGGGAGGAGGATATTGATGTAGCTGGCGCTGAGGAGGATGTTGATGATTATGATGCAGACAGATACCAAATTGCCTTTCTCAATTTCTATTTATATTCTAGATTATATAACGGCTGAAAAGTTTTCTGTTTTACTCCTAGTGGAGAGGGGATCTGATGCAGACAGATACCAAACTGCCTTTGTCCATTGCTTTGTATATTTGAATTTCTAGTTCTACAGTCTATGCAGGCTGCTTTATTTATATTCAACTACAAGTGTAGGGCGGGGGGGGGGGGGGGGGGGGGCATAGATAGCCACCAAAGTAACGTGGTCCATTTAATTTCACTTTCTAGCTCCACATTCTGTGCAGCCTGCTTTTTTTATCTTCAAAGTATTTATATTTACAAGCCTTGCAATCTAAATTAACTAGAGGTAGTGACGTGGTAGAACTCCAAAAGGCAGTTTGGAAGCCCCTGTACAAACTGGCTCTATTTTTTAACTGAGTTGTCCCCCCTCCAGTGTGTACTCGGAAAGAGTTTTTAGTGCAGCGGGGAACCTGGTCAGTGAGCTGCGAAGGAGGTTGCTTCCTCACGACGTTGAAAAAATGATGTTTATAAAAATGAATAATCAATTCCTCAATGAAGTACAGCACTGCCCTCCAGACAGTACAGAGGGACTGTGGTTGTGGAGTCCAGCTGGGACGAATTGATAATGTGTGAGGAGGAGGAAGTACACACTGTAGGGGGAGAGGAATCAGAGGTTGAGGAAGAGGGCGACATCTTTCCTCAGTAGAGCCTGTTTAGTTTGTACAGGGAGAGATGAATTGTTTTATTGGTGTGGGGGCCCAAACAAACCAATCATTTCAGCCACAGTTGTTTGGTAGGCCCTGTCGCTGAAATGATTGGTTTGTTAAAGTGTGCATGCCCTATTTCAACAACATAAGGGTGGGTGGGAGGGCCCAAGGACAATTCCATCTTGCAACTTTTTTTTTGGCATTATGTGACCATTCAACAGTCGTTTGCCATGTTCAAAAAGTAAAAGAAAATGCCAACAAATTCAATAAATTAAATCAAAAGTTAAATGCCCTGTCATTATTTAAAACAAGAGGTTTTGACGTGCTAGAATTAGTGTAGTGTTAAGATGTTATAAACACTACACTTGGAAATTGGAGGAGGTATTGTGGCCCCGGTATCAAATTGGGTACCGGGGCCACCCCACTACGCAGTCCAGATACTTGTTTGGTGGAATTCAGACCAGTTGAGGGTGTATTTATTTTATTGTGGCCCCGGTATCAAATTGGGTACCGGGGCCACCCCACTACGCAGTCCAGATACTTGTTTGGTGGAATTCAGACCAGTTGAGGGTTTTATTATTATATTGTGGGGACCACTCTATCTATACCACACTACAACTCTATACCACTCTATTTAATACTTTAATTCTATTTAATACTTTAATTCTATTACTAATTCCCATAAAGAGGAACTGCCGCTTCTATTTAATACTTTAATTCTATTAGTAGTTACCATAAAGAGGAACAAAATAAACCAATTTTACCAAAAGTATAATGTGACTTAGACTTACAAACACTACACTTGAAAGATGGTGCCTTTAAATGAAAAAGTCAGTCTTCATTGCACGACTATGTGCAACAGGGACAGTTTTTTGGTTTACAAAGTCAACCAATAACACTTCGACCCTGTCTGTCTTTAACATACTTGATGGGATCTCAATGACGAATGGTCTGTACCATGTTTGGAGGAGGTATTGTGGCCCCGGTACCAAATTGGGTACCGGGGCCACTCCACTATGCAGTCCAGATAGAGGTGTATCAGATATTAAACAACGTTGACTGTTGCTGCAAAAATTTTAAATAATATTGTGGGGAACACTACACTACGCAGTCCATAAACTTTTTGGGTGGAATTCAGACCTGTGTAGGGTTTTTTAATAATATTGTGGTGACCCACTCCTCTACGCAGTCCAGGTACATTTATTGCTGCGAATCATACAAGTTCAGGGTTTTTAATTTATATTGTGGAGACCCACTCTTCTACGCAGTCCAGGTACATTATTCGGTGCGATTCATACCAGTTGATGGTTTTCTTATTATATATATTGTGGTGACCCACTTCTCTACGCAGTCCAGATACATTTATTGGTGCGAATCATAAAAGTTCAGGGTTTTTAATATATATTGTGGTGACCCACTCCTCTACGCAGTCCAGGTACATTTATTGGTGCGAATCATACAAGTTCAGGGTTTTTAATATATATTGTGGTGACCCACTCCTCTACGCAGTCCAGGTACATTTATTGCTGCGAATCATACAAGTTCAGGGTTTTTAATATATATTGTGGTGACCCACTCCTCTACGCAGTCCAGGTACATTTATTGCTGCGAATCATACAAGTTGATGGTTTTCTTATTATATATATTGTGGTGACCCACTCCTCTACGCAGTCCAGGTACATTTATTGCTGCGAATCATACAAGTTGATGGTTTTCTTATTATATATATTGTGGTGACCCACTCCTCTACGCAGTCCAGAAAGATACCTCGTTGCAACGTTTTGGACTAATACCTATATTTTGAGGTGTTCAGAATACACTGTAAATTAGTGGAAATGCTTGTTATTGAATGTTATTGAGGTTAATAATAGCGTAGGAGTGAAAATAAGCCCAAAAACTTGATTTTTAAACTTTTTATGTTTTTTTCAAAAAAAATCCGAATCCAAAACCTTAAATCCGAACCGAGACCTTTCGTCAAGTGTTTTGCGAGACAAATCCGAACCCCAAAAATAATAAAAATCCGGATCCAAAACACAAAACACGAGACCTCAAAAGTCGCCGGTGCACATCCCTAATATTTACTATTTGTAACTGAAAAACAGATGTACCCATGGCCGTACACTAATACAATAATGTTCACATCATCAAAGACCTAAAGAAACTGAGGGGAATGCAAACAAAGCTTCAGGCCTGTATTGGGTGTGGGTCTTTGGTTGCCCCGCTTATTTTACAGCTCTGTGTGTTCGTTTAATATTTACATTAATTCCTCTACAAATATATAGCAAAATTGCTATATTTTCTTTCCCCAGGTTTGAGTGAAATTCACAGGTTACAGTTACACCAAACTAATGTCCAAAACGTGGAAACTATTTCCGCAAGCCCAACTGTAGCACATTCTCTTATCTCTAATAATACAGCATTGCAACATGTATGTGACATTCCAAATTAAGAAACTGACTGACAATAAACTTCCTTGTCCAAGCTTACATGGACAGTTTCCTTGTCTGTATTAAAGGGGTAGATTCACAACTCTTTTATTACTGGTTCAAACAGAGAAAGTTGTTTCAATGATATTTTAGGAGGTGTAAAAATGTGTTTATAATGTAGATGTGTTCAATGTTTTATCTATTTTTAATAGCATTTGTTGTTTATAAAAGGCATTTAAAAAAATAATTTTGTTCAAAAACAACATTTTAAAGGACAATTTATTCTCAAATTCGGAAATATTTTGCATCGCAACCTTCTCAGACTGCTACACCAGCTGTGAGATAAATGATATTAGTATAAAAAAGAAATCTGTTAAAACATTTTGCTGACTCACAGCATATGTCCAGATCGGGAGAGCTTAATCCCCATCAGTGGCAAAGTTGGGAGATATTCTGTTCACTGCTTCATTGCATGGCTGAGCAGCAGTGAATGGGTACTGTGCGCAAGGCAATGAGGGCAGGAGAGAACGAGACAGCCTAGCACTTCAAAAAGACTAGGCATGCCCTCATCGTGCTGTGATAATGCCACCAGTCCTGCCACTGCTTACCCAAAAATTGGGAGGTGTGCTCACAGGCATCTCAAAAATTATGAATGGCAACATTACTTTAAGTCTTTTTGCAGCTAAGCTGCACTATTGAAACAGTTGGACAGATTTGTGAATATAAATATATATATATATATATATATCATCACCATCTATTTATTTATATAGCGCCACTTTATTCCGCAGCGCTGTACAGAGAACTCACTCACATCAGTCCCTGCCCCATTGGAGCTTACAATCTAAATCCCCTAATATACACACACACAGACCGAGAGAGACTATGGGCAATTTAATAGCAGCTAATTAATCTATCAGTATGTTTTTGGATTGTGGGAGGAAACCAGAGCACCTGGAGGAAACCCACGTAAACACAGGGAGAACATACAAATGCCACACAGATAAGGCCATGGTCGGGAATCGAACTCATGACCCCAGTGCTGTGAGATAGAAATGCTAACCACTAAGTTTGTTGGCGAAAATATTACACAGCTCTCAAGATAAAGCTGCCAAATCTTACATAGTTATTTAGTATTGAAAAAGTAACTTATTAGACCACTTAGCGAGAACGCAACAAACTTAGTTGTAATCAGTTTCTGGTGCTGGGAGAAGCAGGAAATATGGGACACTCTTCAATATCAGATTGACTCCCAAAAGTGAACAAATTCTTACAGTCACAGTGCAGTTTTAAAACCAAGCTGCAGGGCCCACAGCCCCCATTCCTGTGAGGTCAGAACAAACAGATCTGTGAGAATGCAAATTAGGGTTTTGTAGAAACACCTTTTAAGTCAGGTTTTATTACCCTGTCCTAACTTTTCACCAGTATGACTTACAAACATGATTTTACCTCCACACAACAGGTCATAAGTTCCCCTTCATCTGCATACCACACATGCCTCTGATAAGTATGATATTGGAGAAAATTATATACTTTCCTGTGACCCTATTCAGCTTGAATTTGTCATCAACATATACCCCTGTCTCTGCAGTCGGCATGTCTGAGGCCTCCCAGACATGTGTTAGATTTCATTGTATTTTTAAAGGCTTTCACGTTTGCGACCTGCCATAAATGATACAAGGTGCTATCCATCAGCCCCTTCTGGGTAGTTTAACATAAACAAAACACATTGATTTAAACAGCTCCTCTGAGCCATGTCAACTATTTCTAGGAATTAATTCACAAACACATATTTGCAGATTTATATGCCTAAAAATTTAGCTTGCACAGGACAATTGAAAACACAATTTTTTTGGTTGTAAACATTTGTTTGACCGCTGGAAGGAAACCTCGCCACAAGACAACATAATGACAATGCGATAAAGCAGCAAATCTTATTTTCTCATTTTCAACAAAGAATTTGCTCCAATATAAAAACTGCTACACATTACAAATTGGACCCATGCAACGCCGTGTGACCGTGCATGGATCTTATATATATAAAATTCACTGGTCTGTTTGTCTTTCATTTTGAACACCCCTGCAACGATTGGAATGAAACCAACGCAAAGTGATCCAGTTGGGTCCACGCCAGGTTTTAGCGGGGCTAGAGTCCGGTGGGGGGTTGAGGTCACGGTCGGACCTCCAGTTGGTGTATGCTGGGCAGAAGTTTGGCCTTCCACTGGATGGATTTAGATGAAAACATCACAGAGGGGTGGCAATTTGTCTGGGATGCCTAATGGAGTGGTTGGGGTCCCAGTTAGACCTCTCGTTGTTGTACACTGGGCACAACTTTGACACAGGGAGTCTGTTCTAGGCTTTCCCTCAGAGCCGGATTTAGACCTCATAGGGCCCTAGGCAGGATACTGTTTTTGGGCCCCCTCCCTGAAACAATCCATAGCACTATATTTTTGCAGCCTACCATATACCCCTATAGTTACGTAGAAGTGAAAGCATGTGCCGCCGCATGCCTACCATATACCCCTATAGTTAAGTAGATATGAAAGCATGTGCCGCCAGAGGAGGTGAGGGCGTGGCTTGCATCTTTGGGGGCGTACCTAACATGTGAAAAGAGCAAGGCCACCCTGCTGCAGAAAAAGGCACCCCTAAATAATTACCAAGCAGTCCCGTTTTTTAAGTAGTTGGGTCAAAACAACTTAATAAATATTGAAGTCAGGGCAGAAATACTTACTTAAGTTGTTTGCAAAAATAATACACATAAATCCAAGTATGTGCTCTTGTCACTTTTGTCCCTCTATCATCACACTGTGCCCCTTCATTGTCACTTTTGCCCCTTCACAATATCACATGTGCCCTTTTACCATCACCTCTGTGCCCATCACCACCTCTGTGCCAATCACCATCACCACCTCTGTGCCAATCACCACCACCTCTGTGCCCATCACCACCTCTGTGCCAATCACCATCACCACCTCTGTGCCTCTTCACCATCACCACCTCTGTGCCCTTCACCATCACCACCTCTGTGCCCATCACCACCTCTGTGCCCATTACCACCTCTGTGCCAATCACCATCACCAATACTGTGCCCCTTCACCATCACCACCTCTGTGCCCTTCACCATCACCACTTCTGTGCCAATCACCATCACCACCTCTGTGTCTCTTCACCATCACCACCTCTGTGCCCTTCACCATCACCACCTCTGTGCCCTTCACCATCACCACCTCTGTACCCATTACCACCTCTGTGCCAATCACCATCACCAATTCTGTGCCCCTTCACCATCACCACCTCTGTGCCTCTTCACCATCACCACCTCTGTGCCCTTCACCATCACCACTTCTGTGCCAATCACCATCACCACTTCTGTGCCAATCTCGCGGCAACCCCCTCACCCCCCCCAGCTGCCCAGCTGTGCCCCCCGAGAGCCGCTAGGCCCTAGGCAGGTGCCTAGGTTGCCTAGCGGTAAATCCGGCCCTGCTTCCCCGAGATGGATTTGGATGACATCTTAGCTACTAATTATTTTTAAAATGTTGACAGTTACATCCAACTCATTGATAACTTAATAACTTGAAGATTTAAACCTGGGCAATGTCAGGTACCATAAATTTAAACTAGAGGGAGAGGTATGCCAATCTACCAAACTTTTCAGGGTAAAGAAAACACAGTTTTATAAAACCCCTGATTAAATAATCTTCACTAACCATCATCAATATCTTTGTTTAATTATAAGGCACTGGACAGTCAACATTACAAGTCATAAAAAAATACAGAAAAACATAAAACATAAAAAGTACATGCGAGATAAGCAAAGTAGGGGCATTACAAGTCATGTACATTGCTATTACGCAACAACATAATAACATATGAAGTAAACAAAGGCAGTGTGGACAGGAGTAAGAGGGAAGAGAGGGGACTGCACATGACAGCTCACATTCTAACAAACAATTCTAGTGTATTCAGATACATGAAATATATGCACACTTTTGTTATTTCCAAGCCTCCAACTAAAAATATATATTCCTGTGTATTAGCAGCAACCTTGAAAACCCATCTTGCAGCACTATGCTGAAAATATAAACTCAATTAAACAAAAGCAGTGGTTTTTTTTTTGGTTTTTTTTTTAAAGAAAAAAACATTATATGGATTTAGCATATACTAGCAGTAGTGGCATAGCAACAGGGGTAGCAGTGGTAGCCCTGCTGTGACCCTAATATTCTATGGGGGATCAGAGCTGTTTTATTCTTTTCCTATCTTTGTGACCGTGGAAAAGCCAGCACGGTGTGTTTAACAGTTGTAGCAGGCTGTCTAAATCAGAAGTACTGTGCATGGTGTAGCTGAACTGCAATCTTGAGCAAATTCATTCATAGAAAGTATGTTTTATCTACTAAACATGCTGTGTCGCACTTCTGCAGGTCCAGGTGGCCCAGGTGTCTTTAGCTACACCACTTCCTATAAGAGATTGATTATGTGGTGGTGGACTATATATCATACCTGCCTACTTTCGGCAAGTGTAGTCCGGGAGAGGGGCATGACTAGAGCCAAATGCGTAATTTTGGGCCAGCACCCTGCGACGGAAATGCCGGTTTGTCGCGGGGGCGAGGCCAAAATGGCGCAATTCACAGCGAATCGCGTCATTTAAGCTAGGCAGCTGCGGGATGCTGGAGACTTTCCTGCTCTCCCGGGAGTCTGTGGGATCGACCCAAATTTCGGAGTCTCTTGGACATTCCGGGAGAGTTGACAAGTATGCTATATATGAGGTTGCATTCTATAGTAGAGTAACTCCACATATGAGACAGAAATGTCTTGTGATTCCTGATAGGATGGGGCATATGCTATGCTTTTATTGGCCCCTCAATCTGACATGCCTATCATTACAACTTAAATGGTTTGAATGAGTCATCATTTAAATGATTCACTTTATAAAGACCATGAACACTGATATTCACAGCGACTAGGTTAACTCAATGCAGTTCAGTTTCAGGACATGCTACGTGGACATGTTTTTTTTATGATCCAGTAAAGTAAACCAGTAGTTTTAGCAAACAGCTGAGTATTATGTATAATATTTGGATATGCAGATATTATTTTCTTTTCTAATTTATCATTTCTTATTCCAGAAAGTAAATAAATCATAAAGTGCTTATCTATCTATCTATCAATCTATATCTATCTATCTATCTATCTATCTATCTATCTATCTATCTATCTATCTATCGTTTTGTTTTTGTTTTTTGCTGGAACCACATGAGAATTGTCACTGACACTACTACAAGGACTTGACACTGAGATCTTCATCTTATATTGAGATCTACATGCAAATATGAACACTCTAGACTGCAGAAAGTGCTTACACTACTTCCATTTAATAATCATTTTCTCATTACCTGGATGCTACACACTATGCAGGAATGCTTTTCATATTGAGTAGAAAATGTTACTCCCTTCCTCCACCCTTTTCTAGGATAAGAGATCTGACATTGTCGCTAAACATTTTGTGTGTATCTCATTGGCCTGGTACACAGTGACCTTGTACTGTACATTATGTTTCTCTGTCTTTCATGTATTTTACTATGTTCTCTCATTGCATCTGCATATGTGAGCTCAGAATAATATGCTATTTATATTCTTGTCATGATTAACGGTCTACAGTGTGTTGACGTCAGTAATTTAGCTAAAACACTATTTTTATCAAAAAAAAAGGACTGACTGTTTGTTTCAAGTATTAACCACTCATATCCTTATATGGAGGATATATGTTTTGACAGCCACCTCCAATTTGTCACTAAGTGATGTGGTGAATATCTTCCAAATGAAAAAACAACAAACAGATTGTCCTAAATCTTCCCATGTGCAATCAATATATATTTTGAAATATGTTAAGTAGAATTATGTTTTATTAAACTTTGCAGTTTATTTTGTGAAAAAAATCAAATATTTTATTATATTATATTTTTGTAAGGATGCTCCTCATCTTTAATATTTGGCTTAGTTTTTCAGAATCTGAGGTGTCTGCTGCCACTGCTTGCGGTGGTTTTATGTAGGACAGGCAGTCAGGGCACATTGGTTAGCTGCCCATCATAATTTATTAAAAATAAGGCACTGATATTCTGTGGAGTTAAACCATCATCATCCTGATGTTGGATTAACATCAATGAAACTTTGATGACTTAGCTACAACAAATTATTACAATTGGCTAAGCAGTGGGCTTATGGTTCACTGGGTGGGTTAGTAACCCGATAGTCAGTGGGACTCTCAGGAGTGCAAAGTTTTATCGTGGCTAAATTTTAGTCTAGGGGTATATTTACTAAACTGTGAAAAACGGATTACATTTCTGAAATCAGCACCACTGATATACCACAAATCCACTTAAAGTTCCTGGGCAGCAGAAAAAAAGTAAAATTGACATAAATCCATGACAAACTTGCTTTTTCTGTGCACTTCTTATAAAAGCTCTCTTAATAAAATATGTCACAGCTCATTTCTAAATATCAGTTATTGACGTATAGTAATATTTGCCCCCTTGGAAACTATTCATTCAAAGGAGCAGAGAGTTGTTCCATTCTACCTTTGTGGGAGAGGTAATCACTATTGCTATTTACTCAATGTGAGTAGGGGGCAGGGCCGGACTAGCCATCTGGCACTTCTGGCAAATGCCAGAAGGGCCGATGGCCAGATGGGCCGGCCCGACTCCTCCTGTCTTTTTGGTGGCTGGTTCCTCCCTGGGAACCAGCCACCTCTGTTGTGCCCTCCTCAACTCCCTCCCACGTTATGCTGTGCCTCGATTCTCGGGAGAGGAGGGGTCGCGGGTGTGCCGTGATTTTCACGGGGGGTGGGAGTGGGGGGTTGTGGGGGTGCCGCGATTTACACGGGGGGGAGTCACGGGGGGGGGTGGTTCGCGGGGGTGCCGCAAGTTGCAGGGATCATGTGTGAGAGAGCCAGGGGGTAGGGGCTGCTGGGAGAGGGGGTGAGAGAGCCAGGGGGTAGGGGCTGCTTGGAGAGGGGTGAGAGAGCCAGGGGGTAGGGGCTGCTTGGAGAGGGGTGAGAGAGCTAGAAGGTAGGGGCTGCTGGGAGAGGGGGTGAGAGAGCCAGGGGGTAGGGGCTGCTTGGAGAGGGGTGAGAGAGCCAGGGGATAAGGGCTGCTGGGAGAGGGGGTGAGAGAGCCAGGGGGTAGGGGCGAGAGGGGTGAGAGAGCCAGGGGGTAGGGGCTGCTGGGAGAGGGGGTGAGAGAGCCAGGGGGTAGGGGCTGCTTGGAGAGGGGTGAGAGAGCCAGGGGGTAGGGGCTGCTTGGAGAGGGGTGAGAGAGCTAGAAGGTAGGGGCTGCTGGGAGAGGGGGTGAGAGAGCCAGGGGGTAGGGGCTGCTTGGAGAGGGGTGAGAGAGCCAGGGGGTAAGGGCTGCTGGGAGAGGGGGTGAGAGAGCCAGGGGGTAGGGGCGAGAGGGGTGAGAGAGCCAGGGGGTAGGGGCTGCTGGGAGAGGGGGTGAGAGAGCCAGGGGGTAGGGGCTGCTTGGAGAGGGGGTGAGAGAGCCAGGAGGTAGGGGCTGCTTGGAGAGGGGTGAGAGAGCCAGGGGGTAGGGCTGCTGGAGAGGGGTGAGAGAGCCAGGGGGTAGGGGCTGCTGGGAGAGGGGGTGAGAGAGCCAGGGGGGAAGGGGGTGCTGGGTGAGAGAGCCAAAGGGGAAGGGGGTATTGGGAGAGGGGGTGAGAGAGCCAAAGGGGAAGGGGGTGCTGGGAGAGGGGGTGAGAGAGCCAAAGGGGAAGTAGGTGTTGGGAGAGGGGGTGAGAGAGCCAGGGGCGAAGGTGGTGCAGGGAGAGGGGGTGAAAGAGCCAAAGGGGAAGGGGGTGCTGGGAGAGGGGTGAGGAGCCAGGTGGTAGGGGGCACTGGAAGAGGGGGTGAGAGAGCCAGGGGGTAGGGGGCACTGGAAGAGGGGGTGAGAGAGCCAGGGGGTGCAGGAAGAGGGGTAAGAGAGCCAGGGGGTAGAGGGGGGAGGAAGACGTGTGAGTGCCAGGGGGGTAGACAGTGCAGGAAGACGTGTGAGAGTGCCAGGGGAGAAGGTGGTGCAGGAAGACGTGTGAGAGCGCCAGTGGAGAAGGTGGTGCAGGAAGACGTGTGAGAGAGCCAGGGGGGAAGGTGGTGCAGGGGGTTAAATGAGAGGGACAAAGGAGAAGATGGTACAGGGGCATAGGTAAAAGAAAGTGTAAAGGGAGAGACATCTTAAGAATGGGAATGTCAGGGATGCAGCCATCATAAAACACAAGTAATAATGAAGAAGGGGAATGCACAGAGGAGACAAGTGTTAAAAAAAAAAAAAAATCAAGCCTTCATACTCCATTCATTTATAGTTTCCAAACCCCCACTACCAAATCTCCGCTTCGACCACTGCCCTCTGTTCCTGCTCCCGACTGCCTGTGTGAGCTGACAGCTGCTGATCCCTCCTCGCCCAGCAGGAATACAGAACACAGGATGCCATAACTAGGTAAGTTCATATATTTTCTCGTGTGCCATCCTTTCATGAACTGGAGGCACTACTGTGTATCCAATGACGTTTAAAACACTATGTATTGCTCATTATTGCGCTGTAATGTTTCTTGCATATTTATCTGTACAGAGATTTTTAATTAAGAGGAAAAAACATTGCTTGTCATAAATTTTGTCTGTGATTGGGTCAATATATCTATTTTTGTTTGCATTGTAAATGGTGTATTAAGCTGCTCCTGGGACTCACACTTTCAGTATCTGATATGCTGTACCAATTTTTATTTGTGAATTAGTTTTTGTCTGGGCACTACTAATGGTTTGGGGGCACTACTATGGCATAATGTTATTTGGGGACACTATTGTGGCATAATATGAACTGGGCACACTACAGTGTGGCATAATATGAACTTCTGCCAAAGGCAAGTCTTTCATTGTTAAATATGATGGGAGCTCAAAGAAGTTGCTGTATCGTGGCCCAAAATTCCTCTTGTCGGCCCTGCCTGTGAGTCAAAGGGGTAGACGTCTCCAGGTGTTACGAGCCGCGGCGGTACTCACGGCCGCCGCGGCTCGCTTCCTGTGTACCCAGGCCGGGACGTCACTTCCTCTTAAACCCCGGCTGTTGCCAAGGCAACGGCCGCACTCTTTACAAAGCAGCGCCGCGTCCCGGCAACAAGGGGGCAGCTGGGCTCGTGCGCACAGGTCTGCAGTAACCTGATGGCTATTAGGTCTTCAGTATTTAATTAACAGGCATTAGCCTGCAGCTGTCCTCTTCATGGTCCTAATTGGCCTGTTGGTCTGGTAGACAATTAGTCTGCAGCTGTGTATCTCCCAGGGGCAAACCCTGATTGGCTATTGTCTGTATTTAAGGCAATGAGGTCTGCTGCCTCATTGCCGGTTATAGCTTCTGTGCTCCAGTCTGCTGACCTGCTTGTTCCTGTTCTTGTATTCTGATACCGCTACTGATTTCCCGTTTATGACCTTTGGCTTTGAATTGGACTTTGCTTGTGTATCCTGTGACCCTGATCTCTGGCCTGTTTACCGTTTCTGCTATCTGCCTGTGACCCCTGACCTCAGCTTGTTTACCGATACTGTTGTCTGCAGCCGGCCCTTGATCTCTGTGTGGACCTCACTCCGCTTGCCTGGGTTCTCCCCAGCCGGTACACACTTCACGACCCTCTATCAGTCTGCGGCCCAGTCTGTCCCCACCATCAGGGGCTCCAGTGAACACCTGATTGGCAGAGTAGATTCCGGGTTGTGTTGTGCCGGCTGGAGGGGTTCCTAACATTATAACCGGCCCACTCACGGAGACGAGGTTGGAATGGATGCAAGTGGATACACACCGTCTCCGGCACAAACTCTAGCCGCCCATGTTGAATCCTTGTATCAGATGATCCAGGGATTGGCTGAGCGTTTGTCTGTTCAAGAAGAAACCGCAAAAACTTCTCAACCCACTCCGAGTTCCACCTGCGAACCTAAGATGAACTTGCCGGATCGCTTCTCTGGAAATAGGTCCCTGTTTCGGAATTTAAGGGAGAGCTGCAAGCTCTATTTCTGGTTGAGACCCCGCTCCTCCGGGTCAGAGCAACAAAGAGTCGGGATTATCATTTACCTCCTACAAGGTGACCCCCAGTCCTGGGCCTTTTCTTTGCCACAGACCAGTCCTGCCATGCAGTCCGTAGACGCTTTCTTTGAGGCATTGGGTCTACTATATGATGACCCGGATCGAGTGGCCTCCGCGGAAGCTCATCTACGGGCCTTAAAAACAAGGCCGGCAGAAGAATACTGCGCTGAATTCCGGAGATGGTCACCTGATAGTGGATGGAACGACCCCGCCTTACGTAGTCAGTTCCGTCTTGGTCTGTCAGAACAAATCAAAGACTCCTTGGTGCAATATCCGTCTCCTATCTCACTGGAGGATCTGATGCACCTCTCCATCAAAATTGACAGGAGAATTAAAGAGCGAAAATCTGAAAAGGAGGCATCTTCTCTTCCATCTGTTCTGATTCCTGTTTTCACGGATGATGAGGAACCCATGCAATTAGGGGCGTATCGTCTCTCTTCTGAGGAAAGAGACAGGAGACGATCACAAAGTCTATGTCTCTACTGTGGCACTAAAGGCCACTTCTCCCGTTCCTGCCCAAATAAGCCGGGAAAAGCGCATGCCTAGGGAATGAGGGGACAGTTCACCTAGGTCTGCAAATTATTTCCCCAAAAAATGCTGTATTAATTCCTGCACGGCTCACTTCCAGTTCTGGATCCATGAACCTGTCGGCCTTCATTGACAGCGGAGCTGCAGGCAACTTTCTTGACATCGGGTTTGCCCACTCTGCTGGAATTCCGATAGTAAAGCTCAAGTCCGCCATTACTGTTTGTGGCCTAGATGGGAGTCCTTTGCCTGGCGGCAAGATAACCTGGGAGACCCCGCTATTACAGTTAAAAATTGGAGCTCTCCATTCAGAGTCTATAACATTCTTTCTTATCGAATGTCCGTCAGTTCCTTTGATACTGGGCCATCCTTGGCTTTCCTGTCAAAACCCCGTTGTGGATTGGGAGAAAGGAGAAATTGTTCAGTAGAGCTCGTATTGTTCACAGTCTTGCTTGACTCTGCCTCTGCGAATGATCCAGCCTATTCCGGAGCAACTTCCATTACCATACCACGAGTTCTGGGATGTGTTTTCCAAGAAAGCTGCGGATACTTTACCACCTCACTGTGACTTCGACTGCGCCATCGAGCTCATACCTGGCTCTAAGTTACCCAAGGGACGCTTATATTCTCTCTCGGGGCCCGAGACCAAGTCCATGCAGGATTATATTGAGGAAAATTTGGAAAAGGGCTTCATCAGGCCATCCAAATCTTCAGTAGGAGCTGGATGTTTTTTTGTGTCTAAAAAAGACGGGGGATTAAGACCCTGTATTGACTACAGAGGATTGAACCTCATCACGGTCAAAAACACCTATCCACTTCCTCTCATCTCCATGTTGTTCGATCAGTTAAGAGGTGCAACCGTCTTCACCAAAATCGATCTTTGGGGTGCATATAACCTCATCCGGATCAGAGAAGGAGATGAGTGGAAGACGGCATTCAATACGCTTTCGGGCCACTACGAATATCTGGTCATGCCATTTGGCCTTAGTAATGCACCTGCTGTGTTTCAAGACCTGATTAATGAAGTGCTACGGGAGTTCCTTGATTGTTTCGTGGTTGTCTATTTAGATGATATTCTCATCTATTTCAAGTCTTTAACTATCCATCGGGGTCACGTAAAACAGGTCCTACAGAAAATGCGAGAACACCACCTTTACGCCAAACTAGAAAAGTGCGAATTTGAGGTGCAGAAGGTGTCCTTCCTAGGTTATGTAATTTCTTCGGAAGGGTTCTCCATGGATCCAACCAAGGTCCAAGCTATCCTGGATTGGGTGCGACCAAACAATCTCAAAGCGGTGCAGAGGTTCCTGGGCTTCGCCAATTACTAAAGAAGATTCATTCGTGGCTTTGCTGATATTGTGGCTCCTATTGTTACCCTGACCCGCAAAGGAATGGATTCCACTAATTGGTCACCTCAAGCAATAGCTGCATTTGAAAGCTTGAAAAAGGCCTTTGTATCCGCTCAGGTCCTTAAACATCCAGATCCTAAAAAACCATTTGTTCTTGAGGTCGACGCCTCTGATGTCAGTGCTGGTGCTATCTTGTCTCAGAAGGACTCTCATACTCACCGTCTGCACCCCTGTGCCTACTTTTCCCGCAAGTTCTCTTCAGCAGAAGCCAACTATGATGTGGGTAACCGAGAACTGTTGGCAATTAAGTGGGCCTTTGAGGAGTGGCGTCATTGGCTGGAGGGTGCTACTCATCAGATTTCCATTATTACGGATCATAAAAACCTACAATATATTCAGTCGGCCAAACGTCTGAACCCTAGACAGGCCCGTTGGTCGCTGTTCTTCACTCGGTTCGATTTTGTGATCACCTACCGACCAGGTTCTAAGAATATCCGAGCAGATGCTCTGTCCAGAAGCTTCTTGGAAAATCATGTTCCAATTACGAACCCAGAACCTATCATTTCCCCTTCCATAATCCACGCTGGGTTAACCCAAGACCTGAACGTTACACTCCAAAGGTTTCAAAGGATAGCCCCTGATAATACACCGAAGGGGTGTTTATTTGTGCCGGTTCATTTAAGGAAGGTGGTTCTTGCAGAAGCTCACAATAGTAAGACTGCTGGACATCCCGGAATCTGGAAAACATTGGAAATCTTATCCCGTACGGTATGGTGGCCATCATTACCTACTGATGTCAGGAGCTATGTTCTCTCTTGCGAGGCTTGTGCCAGGAATAAAGTTCCCAGGAATCGTCCGGTAGGTCAGTTGATTCCATTGCCTGTTCCTGCAAAACCCTGGACTCATTTATCCATGGACTTTATAGTCGATCTGCCACTCTCTGCAGGACACAACACCATATGGGTGGTAGTAGATCGATTTAGCAAGATGTCTCACTTCATACCACTAACCAGGCTCCCTAGTGCTCGAAATCTGGCTCTCCTGTTCATCCAGCATATATTCCGGCTCCATGGTCTTCCGGTTGACATTGTGTCGGACCGTGGGTCCCAATTCATAGCACAATTCTGGAAATCCTTCTGTTCCCTTCTTGGCATCAAGATCAGTCTTTCATCCGCATACCACCCTCAGTCTAATGGGCAAACCGAAAGGGTTAACCAGTCCTTGGAGCAGTTCCTGCTTTGTTACACTTCGGAGTTTCACGACAACTGGTCCTCCTTGTTACCCTGGGCAGAGTTTGCCTATAATAATTTGTGTCATGCATCCACTCAAATTTCTCCATTTTACTGCAATTTTTGGTTATCATTCCAGGTCCAATTCCCTATGCTCTCTCAAGTCCGCTGGTATTCCGGAAATTCGTTCCACAGCCAAGGATCTCAAGGTCATCTGGAGGAAGGTACAGTTATCATTGAAACGAGCCTCATTCTTTACTAAAAAAAAATCGGACCGTCACCGTACCACCTGCTCCCTCAAAGTGGGCCAGAAAGTGTGGCTGTCCACACGCAATATTAGGCTCCGACAGCCTTGCAGGAAACTGGGGCCTAAATTCATCGGTCCTTTCCCCATTATCAAGCAAATCAATGCTGTAGCTTTCAGATTGAAAATTCCTGCTTCGTTGAGGATCCCCAACACATTTCATTGTTCTCTATTGAAGCCAGTACTTAATCCAACTCAAACCCAGTCTTCGAGCAAGCCACGAACATACGTTGTTCAGAAAATCCTGGATTCTAAAAAAGTGCAAGGGCAGGTGCACTTCCTAGTGCAGTGGAGGAATCGTGGGTTAGAAGAATGATCTTGGATTCCGCGAAGACGTCTGTATGCTCCAAGACAATTGAAGGATTTTTTCCGGAGATTTCCAAAGAAACCTGGGTGTCGGAGTTCCTTAACTCCTCCTCAAGGGGGGGGGTACTGTTACGAGCTTCCTGTGTGCCCAGGCGTCCCGGCCGTCACCATGACGACCGGGACGTCACTTCCTCCTAAACCCCGGCTGTTGCCAAGGCAACGGCCGGACTCTTTACAAAGCAGCGCCGCGTCCCGGCAACAAGGGGGCAGCTGGGCGCGTGCGCACAGGTCTGCAGTAACCTGATGGCTATTAGGTCTTCAGTATTTAATTAACAGGCATTAGCCTGCAGCTGTCCTCTTCATGGTCCTGATTGGCCTGTTGGTCTGGCAGACAATTAGTCTGCAGCTGTGTATCTCCCAGGGGCAAACCCTGATTGGCTATTGTCTGTATTTAAGGCAATGAGGTCTGCTGCCTCATTGCCGGTTATAGCTTCTGTGCTCCAGTCTGCTGACCTGCTTGTTCCTGTTCCTGTATTCTGATACCGCTACTGATTTCCCGTTTATGACCTTTGGCTTTGAATTGGACTTTGCTTGTGTATCCTGTGACCCTGATCTCTGGCCTGTTTACCGTTTCTGCTATCTGCCTGTGACCCCTGACCTCAGCTTGTTTACCGATACTGTTGTCTGCTGCTGGCCCTTGACCTCCGTGTGGACCTCACTCCGCTTGCCTGGGTTCTCCCCAGCCGGTACACACTTCACGACCCTCTTTCAGTCTGCGGCCCAGTCTGTCCCCACCATCAGGGGCTCCAGTGAACACCTGATTGGCAGAGTAGATTCCGGGTTGTGTTGTGCCGGCTGGAGGGGTTCCTAACACCAGGTAAATAATCTAAATGTTTCCCATCTGTTTTCCATCAAACTGATGGATCACAACCAATTATCTCTCACCCACCTCCAATATCCCTCTTAATTTATATACTGTGTTATTTAAAATGAATAGAAAAGACGCATATCCAGTTACTAAAAAAAAGTTAGTAAAAAAAATATTTTTCTCTGACATTTTGCTGCAGATGGAAATACTTTTAATGCGGCCATGTGGGTTCAAATGATCATTCAATAGTTATGTTTTTTTTTTAGATATATGTTAGAGTTTAATTTCATGTGGAATGAGTCATGAAAATTCTGCCATTACTATTTAATTGAGGGAAAAGGGTACTTGTTGACTATATGTGTGTAAGTATTCTGTTCTATTTTGTGGGAGATTTGAAAAAAGCAAAACATTGGTTTCCTACAGTGGCACCTGTATAATTGGTGGTATTGCTGTAGTATGGAGTGGCGTAGTGGTGGCAGTGTTGTAGTGTGTTTGGGGCTTAGTATTGTTAATAAGTAGGAAAGGGTATTGCTTTAATGTTGGGGGTGATGCTGTTGCTGTAATGTGGGGGGTAATGCCGGATGCTGTAATGTGGGTGGTGATGCTGTAATGTGGGGGGTGATGCCGGATGCTGTAATGTGGGGGGTGATGCTGGATGCTGTAATGTGGGGGGTCATGCTGGTTGCTGGAATGTGGGGGTGATGCCAATTGCTGGAATGTGGGGGTGATTGATGTAGTATGAGTGTGTGTAGGGGGTTATTTATTGCTGTAATTTGGGTACTAATAATGTATTGTCGTGGTATTTATTGATGTAATTGGGGTGCTAATGTTGAGGGTCATTAGGAGAAATAATTCTCCCCCCCCCACACACACACACACACACACACACACACACACACACACTCATAGTACATCCTGTTGTACAGCACCAGCAACGCGCACTGCGCCAGCATCAGTGTGCATTAATATAGTACATGGAGCCCACAACACGTGGGCCTGTGTGCTTTAAATGCCAGGGCTGATTTTTAGTCCCATTCCGGCCCTGGTAGGGGGTGATGTTCTTGCTGTGCTAAAAGATTAGGCTCATATATTAAAAAAATATATGTGCATATTTAGGTGGTCTCTGATACAATATTTTCCATACTACCAAGCTGGTCTCTTTGGGCAGATAAGCCTCAGGAGTCTCTGGTGATGTCACTTCTGGTCCACACCAGACACTCAGCTAGCTCCAGTGTACAGCATTGTTTCAGATAAGTTCTGCTTTTATTTACCCATTGTAAGGAGTTTTAACACTTGTGTACAATAAACCTTTCAAAAACGATCCTTTCCATGTTTGGCCACCGCATGGCCAGTCGTTGTTTGAAGCCTTTGAGATGGTGCTAACTTCCTCTTCAATGAGTTCTACATGAGGGAAAGATCCATGCATTTTGAAAGGGATTAGAAGGAGCCTTAACAGATAAGCTAATCGTGGCAGTGTTAACTGTACACAGTTTTCTTATTTTATGGTACATCATGGTGAAATAAACCTATAAATGGATTGAGAAACTTCTACTTCTGTAATTTTGTTTGAGAGGCATGTTCTGCTATCCGTAGCTGATGAGGAGTGCTGGTCTTCTATTGTCATTTGGAGGCTCTTGGGGTACGTCTTGGTAAGTTACCTCTCAATTTAAAAACACATGAATGTATGACCCAGTGTAGAACACACAGTGCATCGCAGCTTGCTGCGTATGGGGCTGTGTCAGGGCTGTCTTAACGCATAGGCACGCTGGGCAGTTGCACGGGGGCCCCATGAACATAGGGGCCCCATAGGCTTGCCAACTTTTCAGTATATTTTTCCAGGAGATGTATTCAGAACCTTCAAATACTCCTTATTGAAACATATAGGTGGAAGTTCTTGTTTTTTAACTTCAAGGCTCATGTTATATTGTCCAAACGTTTGTGTGGATCAATCTCTGGTCTACAGCATGTTTTTAAATATTTAAACCCTGATCTTGTCGGAGATACCAATAAATATAAGCTTAATTTTTATTCCTGTGAGTGGTTGTGTAAGTAGGGCCCCAGTGCACTGCTTTGCCAGGGGCCTATACTGCTGTTAAGATGGCCGCAGACCAGTCAGAGTGTCCATCCTGATCCCTGTCCACCACCAAAATGTATACAATGGACACATGAGCGCCAGAACTGGACCTTGAAGCAATGAAAGAAGGTGGCCTGGTCTGATTAATCAAGTTTTCTATTATATCTAGAGATGTTCACTGACCCCCGTGTTTTGGTTTTGTTTTTGGATCTGAATTAACTTTGTGTTTTGGTTTGGTTTTGGCAAAACTGCCCTCGCGTGTTTTGGCTTTGGATCCCTATATTTTTTTACAAAAATCACAAAATTTGGCTCTTTTTTTGTTCCTACATTATTGTTAACCTGAATAATATTAATTTTCAGTCATTTCCAGTCAATTTTTGACAAGTAACAAGAACACTGTTATCCCTCCTGTTTCTGTATGAGCAATGGCACTGGGGACTGGAGAATGACAAGAACACTGCTACTCCTGTTTCTGTGTGAGCAATGGCACTGGATCTCCTGGGGAGGGAGGCACTTATGGAATCTAAAACCCGCGAGATCTGACAATGCAACAATGACATTTTGCCTCGATTCAGATCCGAGGACGCGCGAAAGTACCGAGTCAGCTCGCGAGCCTACTCGGATCCCCTAAGTTCGGGTGGGTTTGGTTTTCAGAAAACCGAGCCTGAGCATATCTAATTATATCATGTGGACGGCCGGTTGCATGTGCATCGTTTACCTGTGGAAGAGATTGCACCATGGTGCCCTATGGGAAGAAGACAAGTCGGCAGAGACAGTGGGATGATCTGAGCAATGTTCTGCTTGGGTCCTGGCATTCACGTAGATGTTACTTGATGGCAGTGGTCTCTTTCAGCAGTGTAATGTGCCCCCTCCCCCACATACACACTGCAAAATTGTTCTGAAATGGTTTGAGGAACATGACAAAGTGTTCAAGGTGTTGACTTGGCCTACAAATTCCCCAGATCTCAATCCGATCGAGCATCTGTGGGATGAGCTGGAAAAGTAAGTCTGAACCACGGTGGCCCCACATCACAACTTACAGGACTTAAAGGGTCTACTGCTAACGTCTTGGTGCCAGATACCACAGGACACCTTCAAAGGTCTAATAGAGCCAATGCCTCGTCGGGACAGAGCTGTTTTGGCAGCATGAGGGGGACCTACACAATATTAGGCTGATTTTTTTGTGATAAATTTCACAAAATATATATTTCTGTCACGAGCCGGGGCGGTACGACGCATCATGGCGTGATCTAGCAGCCAGGCGCTTGCTCTAGTTTCTATGCTCTGTTTTTATTCTTTGGGATTATCCTTGTGGCATAGATGTAGGAGGGTGTAGGGACATCCTCCAACTCCAGGGGGAGCTCTCATATGCTTTAAACTGGTTAGTTTATATTTTTATACATGCTTCCTGGTTTATGTTATTTCCTATGCCAGTTCTAGCTAGTAATTAATTAGCAGCCTCCTGAGGCTGATTGTCAACCCTGTTCTCCTCTGTCCTGATTGGCTCTTAGTACTATTTAAGGCAGTGAGGTCTGAGCCTCACTGCCGGTTATAGCTTCCAGTTCCCTGTCTGCTAACCTGCTCCTGTGCTGTTTGGTTTATGCCTTCTGGATTGAACTTCTGTGTATGACCCCTGCCTGTACCTTGGGCCTTGCCTGCTTGACTGTGGCCTTGATTCGTTTGCCTGTACCTTGGACCCCGCTGTATTGCCTGTGACCCCGACCTTGGCGTGTTATCTGATTATTCTCCTTGCTAGTGACCTCTGACCGCTGCTTTTGTCTGACCATCCGCTGCCATCTACGCTGCCTCCTGGCCTGCCGCTATGGTTTTGTATTACAAACTTACACTACATCTGGAGTTAAGTCCTGGGGGCATCTGAGTACTGGTGAGCGTATAAAGCTCTATGAGAAAGGCGGCTGCTAAAGGTGAAGACCTCCGCCAACTAGTTCTGTGAGTTTGTGCACAGACCATCAGCGTAACAATTTCTCAATCTTAACTGAACTTTTTGCATTTCCTGTGCTTAATGATTAATGTTATTTGGTTCCTTTTACTGTTATTGCAATTGTGGTAGCTTATGATTAAGTGTCAGCACAATGGCTTAGTGGTTAGCACTTTTGTCTCACAGCTCTGGGGTCATAAGTTCAAGTCCTGATCATGGCCTTATCTGTGTGGAGTTTGTCTGTTCTCTCCATGTCGTTTTCGTCTGGTAGGTTAATTGACTGCTGACAAAATTAACACTAGTTCGTGTTCGGGACGTTGTGTCGTTTAGATTGTATAAATGACACAACGGGGCAGAGAAATATTCTCTGGACAGTACTCCAAAATTGGTGGCGCTATATAAATAAATGATGATGATGATGATGATGATGATGATGTGTCTGCATGGTAATATAGCATGTAAGACTGTCTGTTTTATCTCTATTTCTTTTCCTCATTAGGTAAAATAGAGTTTTCTTCTTTTTTATCTGTTTAGCCCTAACAGTGGGAAAGAAACTTTGCTACATGCGTTTTGTGTTCTGTAGAGGCAGGCTTGTTGACTAACTGCAATATATCCTGGAACACCACTCGGATTCCTTGTCCTAAAACATATTTATACCATACTTCCCATCTTTTTACACCTCCCCTCCTGGAGATCCAAGATGAATGGTGAAGCGTGAGGATGGAAGGGGTGACTAATGTCATTTTGGCCTTGCCCCCAAAATGCAATGACACGGTTCGCATCATGGGGTCTTCCATCCTGACCACTTCACTAGGAAGTGGGCAGGATGGGTAGGATGCGGGAGAATGCTCTCCCGGTAGTCTGGGAGACCAACCAGGAATTTGAGAGTTTTCTGGACATTCCGGGAGAGTGGCCAAGTGTGTTATATATTATATATGAGTGGTGTGAATTATTGAAGAGATTACACCACCCAAAATACACCCAATCGTGTTCCTAAATAGCATAATCATCATCTCTGCATCTTGCCCTGCCCAGTGGCATCCTTCAATGATTTCACTGTTACAGGAAGTACTTACATCTGTTACAGTGCAGATATGTGACAACTTTTCTTTCTCTCATTGAAACCAAATTACATAATTAAATGACAATTGGCATGGAAAATTATAATTTCACCAAATGTTGATAAAATGCTAAAATATTTTTTGTTTGTTACAAATTATATGTAGAAAAATATATGTACGTCTACAGTTGAGCTAATGAATAGGGTGGTTTCTGGTCAGAATTCACATGACCACAAGGGCAGAACTCTTAAAGGGCCACACGTTCCCTGTTGTACAGCGTGGGGCTGTGGAACAGAAACCGGTGATGGGAGCAGAGGGAGAGCATTGAACAGTGGATTCGATAAGTGACAGCCGGACTCCGGCATGTGTCAGCAAGGATCTGCTGGTGGATGTAAGACTTGGACAAACTAGCTCTCACTATCTACTGCTTCTTGCTTTGTTCATCTATGGTTCTTCTAATTCCCTCTATCTAAGAAGAGGGCAACATCATTACACGTGCATAGATGGAGGGATGCCCCCTGCAATTCCCAGGAGTAAACATAATGCTGTGTTAAAAAAGGAAAGATTGTATAACTCTTGATAATCTTCTGCACTCCAGGTGATTTAAAATACCTCCACCTTCTAGGTTCAAATCAAACTAAATATTTCTATTTTTTTAAATGATCATATTACCCTTATGCAAATGGTATTACAATTATTTTAATAGTTCAGGACATGCTTCCACTGAAGTTTGTGGCGATCATTTATTAACATGGGAAAATGCAAAGGTGCAACACAAAAGCAAAGAAGTATCTTTCCTTTTTGTGACATTATGCACTTGACTTTGCACAGCTGCCGCTGTTTAAACAGACATGTGCATGCGTTATCACAGAAAAAGGACACCAATTGTTTTAGCTCTTTATTATGTGTGGAACTGTCAGAATGTAGGACCACATTCTGCACATATCTGTAAAAACAAGAGCTATTTTTTCCGAGCCAGATACTATAATGAAAGAGATAGAAATTGAATATATTGACAGAGTTCCTGGTCTCCAGTAGTTCAACCTTCTTGCAATGGACTTTTGGCTAATTTACACACACACATGAGGGTCAAACAGGCAATATTTTATCTGTAAAAAGGAACGTTTATAATTAAGGTGGTATGATGTTATAACAGGAAGCAATTTGAGGTCATTTTTTTAACTTTCGCATATATGCACAGTGGTGGAATTAGTCGCACAAGCTCAGTGTACAGCGGTGGTCTTAGTATTGGAATGCCAAACCACCACAACAAATCTTACTATGTGGCCCAGCGAGTGAGTGTTACACCCCTGAATATGCACATTGCGTCACAGACCAATCATTCACAATGGTTATGAACATCTTCTTAGCTAAAGGACAATAAAGATACAGATGGGGGCATAAACCACTGTATGTGCAAAGGGGAAAAATTTGCAAACTTATGGACAGTAAAATGCATTGTGTCTCATCATGTTTTAATTAATCCCTC
The DNA here is from genome assembly GCF_038048845.1 of Mixophyes fleayi. NCBI lineage: Eukaryota > Metazoa > Chordata > Amphibia > Anura > Limnodynastidae > Mixophyes > Mixophyes fleayi. The sequence continues at coordinate 163,066,709 of NC_134404.1, read as the reverse complement.
TATTTCAGTTTATCTCAGCTAAGGAAACAAAATGACAGCTCATGTGCATGTAAACAATGCAAACTTCTTGTAAAGTGAGGATTACTTTGAAAAATTAGTCATGGGGACGGATTCATCAAGAAACGTAAATGCCGATATGTGCCCTATTTTGTGCAAAACCGTTCTGTGCATGCCCAGAACTAAACTATATGCCAGTGAAAGTAGCAACATACAATTAATCTTCGAGCACAAAGGACCCATATAACAGCCTACAGTTTCAGGAGCAGAACAGCAGAGGAAGGGGCGTATGCCCTTAGTCAATGTGCAGTAAGGTGTGCCAAGCTCGTGCTACCGCAGCTACTTACAATTCAAGTTTATGTTCAAGGTATGTGTTTTACTGTCATATTACAGGTCTAGTGTAAGTGCCGAGTGATATTGATGACGGCTGTGTATGCATGCTAGAACATGTGTTTGAATCAGGATCAACTGTAAAAATGTGTTTTATGTAAAGTACACATTAATAACATCATGATAGATGTATCGCATGGGGAAAAAAACAGTTTTTCCTTTTTGTCATTAATGACTATATTATTAACAGGTAACAATCATTTAATACTTTTATTTATGTGCGTACTTTTGGGACTTTAGATTTCACATATCTAGTGTACGTATCCTGCTGTGTATTGTATCAGAGCAGAGCGCATCTAGACCTGTATTCAACAAGAGACATTTCTACAGATCCCTTGAATACTGACGTGTATATGTCCGAATTATGTGCATTTAAAAAAACACACAATTTACATTAATTTTGTGTGCCTTAATGAATCAGGCCAATGATGTCTATATGTTTTACTGTACATCGTTAGAGAAAACAATGACAATAAATTACTTATAAATGAGGAACATTTTAAGATATATTTCATTATGTAATTGTGTATACATGTCATTATGTACACATATACATTTCAAACTTTCAAAATACCTGTTGTTCTCTTTGTTAAGCATATTGAACTTCAGAATCTGAACTATTTCATATTGTAATACACTGCTGCAATGATGAAATGATTATCACACTCTAACAGACATGCCCTATGTAACTGTAAAACCATCACTTACTGACAGTTATGCAAATCAGATATGAATCAGTAGATTATCACTGCACTCACTGGAAAGATAAAGTATTGTTCAGCTTAGTAAAGTGCAATATAAGATGACTATTTAATGCAGGCAGCTTCTTCTGAATTGTTACAACTAAGTTCAAAAATATTTTTAACAGAAGCTAAAAAAAGCTATTTTCAAAGCAGAATTGTTACAAATTAAAATATAATATATAACTATCATACATGGGTAAAGTAGAGCTCAAATTTTCGACAATTAAAACCAGAATACGCATGTGACCTGAAGTTTACTCAGACCACATTAACATTTTGGATTCCGAATAGGTAAAATAGTAACTGGACCCTGCCCCACATCCTGCATCATTCTGAATTATGGGAAAGTAGTCATTATTATTATTATTAATTTTTATTTATAGGGTGCCACAAAGTATCCGTAGCGCCGTACAAGGACAAACAATGGCACAGTACAAGGTGAAACAGCACAGTACAAGTAACAGTAAGCACTATAACTCTGGGGGCTCAGGCACAGCATGAAAGAGAGGGAGGGAGGGAAAAAGTGAGTACAGGCAGGTAACTATGGCCCAAGAGGGTGGGCACGGATGACAGGTTGAGAGTCACTGAGGGGAGCGGAGAGAAGCGAGAGGAGACAGAGGGCAGAGGGACTGAGAGGAGGTGAGCTGAGTAGCTGGAGAGCGCAGTTAAAAGTGATGGAAACAGAAGGTAGGAGAGCCCTGCTCAAAGGAGCGAACAATCTAAAGGGAGGGGAAGACAGACAGACACATGGATGAGACGGAGAGACGGGAGGAAGAGGGAGAAGGGAAGAAGGGATGAGAAAGAGAGGTAGCCGACCGGTGGGAGTTTAGGCATGAGACTGGAAGGCTTTAAGGAAAAGGTGGGTTTTTAATGTTCGTTTGAAAGAGGACAGATTAGGGGAAGTTCTGATGGAGCAGGGGAGCTTGTTCCAATGGAGGGGAGCGGCGCGGGAGAAGTCTTGGATACGTGCGTGAGAGGAGGTAATCAGAGGGGAAGAGAGGCGACGATCGTTGGACGATCGCAGTGAGCGGGAGGGAGTGTGAATAGAGATAAGGTTAGAGATGTAGGGAGCAGTGGAGTTGGCGAGGGCCTTGTAAGTCAGAGTGAGGAGCTTGAAAAGGATTCTGTAGGGGAAGGGGAGCCAGTGAAGGGCTTGGTAGAGTGGGGATACAGAGGTGGAACGGCAAGAGAGGAAAATAAGCCTAGCAGCGGCGTTAAGTACAGATCTAAGGGGAGCGAGATGAGAGAGGGGGAGGCCGATAAGGAGAAGGTTGCAGTAGTCCAAGCGGGAGATAATCAGAGAGTGGACGAGAGATTTGGTGGCATCCTGGGAGAGGAAGGGCCGAATGCAGGCAATGTTGCGAAGCTGGAAACAGCAGGATTTGGCGAGAGAGTGAATGTGAGGGGCAAAGGAGAGAGAGGAGTCGAGGATGACACCTAGGCAGCGGAGTTGGGGAACAGGGGAGATAGATGAGTTGTCAACAGTGATGGAGAGGTCAGAGGGGAAGGAGGTACGAGAGGGAGGAAAGACAATGAGTTCAGTTTTAGCAAGATTGAGTTTAAGAAATCTAGAGGACATCCAGGAGGAGATGGCAGAGAGGCATGCGGATACCCTGGAAAGAAGGGAGGGAGAGAGATCAGGAGAGGAAAGGTAGAGTCGAGTGTCATCAGCATAAAGGTGGTACTTGAGGCCGCAGGAGCTGATGAGTGCACCGAGAGAAGAGGTGTATAGTGAGAATAGTAAGGGTCCAAGGACAGAGCCCTGAGGGACCCCGACTGGAAGGGAGGAAGAAGGGGAGAGAGAATCAGAGGTGGAAACAGAGAAGGAACGGTCGGCAAGGTAAGAGGTGAACCAGGAGAGGACGGTACCGGCGAGGCCAATGGACTGAAGGGTGTGAAGCAGGAGGGGGTGGTCAACGGTGTCAAAGGCCGCTGAGAGGTCGAGGAGAATCAGGAGGGAGTAGTGGCCCATGGCTTTAGCCGAGAGTCATTGTGAGGTAAACATTTTAGTCCTGATTCACAAACACAAAACAGCCCTATTTTGTTTTTTAAAAAGACGCACATATATCGGTTATACGCACATCCATATTCACAAAGGAACGGTTCTGAAGATATGTCTGTTGATGAATAGGTATGTTCTGCTCTAACAGAAAATACACTGCAGGATACATCCAATACATATGCGGAACAGAAAGTCACAAAACAACACATTATTATTTTGTTTTTCCAATAATATAGTATTTCTAAAAAAAAAAAATTTTTTACAGTTGCTCCTGATTGCAAACACATGTTCTAGCATGCATACATGGCCATCATCACTAGTGATAGACACTAGCACCACACCTGTAGCTGGTGCAAGTGTTACGACAGAAAATCATGTACCTTTGAGATGCCCAAAGCTTGAATTGGACTCTGCTGTGTGTGCTCAAGCTTGGAACATCCTTACTGTACATTGACTACATGCAAACACCCATTCCCCTCTCCATTCCATCCCTGAAATTGTAGGCTGTAGTAAGGGTCCTTTGCACTCAAAGATGAATTGGACATTGCTGTGTTCTATGTTCATATGGTCCGGTTCTGGGCATGCGAAGAGTAATTGTGTGCATTTTATTCAACCAATTGCCATTTACGCTCCTTAATGAATCAGACCCTTCATCATCATCATCATTTATTTATATAGCGCCACTAATTCTGCAGCGCTGTACAGACAACTCATTCACATCAGTCCCTGCCCTATTGGAGCTTACAGTCTAAATTCCCTAATATAGACACACACTAACACACAGACAGACAGAGAGGGAAACAGACAGACAGAGACTAGGGTCAAATTTGATAGCAGCCAATTAACCTACCAGTATGTTTTTGGAGTGTGGGGAGAAACCGGAGCACCCGGAGGAAACGCACGCAAACACAGGGAGAACATACAAACTCCACACAGATAAGGTCATGGTCGGGAATCAAACTCATGACCTCAGTGCTGTGAGACAGAAGTGCTAACCACTAGGCCACTGTGCTGCCCCTTTGAGTTGAAAAAAGTGCAATGCTATCTGAAAACTGGGACAATGTGAAGACAATCAGAATCTTGAGGGTCCAGTAAATCATTCTTTACTGGATCCTAGATTCCTTCTCTCTGCCTCTGTGGATTTTGCTGTGACTACTCTTCACAACAAGACCTTTGTTCCTCTGCAATTTATGAAGAAACTTCTACAATGGGCACCATCTTCTTGCTTCATTGAGCAGGTTGGTTCTTGAAAAACTCCGGAGTTCAAATCAAAAAACAATTGGTGGTCAACCCTTCATCTGGATGTGAGAGAATTTGTTTCTGCCTGTACAACCTGTGCTCAACACAAGATCCCACAAGATCCCTCATCAAGCATCTTGCGGTCCTCTACTTCCATAATCAATTGCTGTGAGACCATGGACACCCCCTGTTCTGGCAATATGGTGCCAGATCTTCATGTCCTATTAGCCTGTTAAAGCTTCTGATTTATTTTGGCTCCTGTATTTCTGTGTATTCCTCGTGTATCCTAATATTCAGTTCCTTTTGTCTTCCTTGTGGCATCCTGGTATTCTGTATCTGTCTCTACTCAGATTCTGTTATTCAGCGCTATATGCTTCTCAGCTAATCCTGGTAGCATGAATTCGTTCTTATTCAGCGGATCCTGATATCCAGCACTATATGCTTCTCAGCTAATCCTGGTATCCTGATCTCCTCTTGTTAATTAAAATCATTCTCTCCAGTCAGTCTCGCCTGGTACCCATACAGAGAACTGCAGCCTGCAAGGTGTAATCAGCAAAGTGCAAATCTCCTTGCAGGGAGAAAAACCTTTACAATGTTAGACTTCATGCCTTTGTGATGTATAGAACTAAACCTGGCAGATTGTAAGAATCCAACCGTTCCTGTGTGCTCTGTGATAATATAAGAGTCTCAGGAGAATATTCATTTCAACCAAAGTCAGGTGGCTGATCCAGAAAATATGCAATTTGTCCCAGGAAGCTATTTCAGATTTGATGATTGAGAGTGGAAAAGTTTCCTGAAACTACTAACTTCATTAAATATATTTGGGAGCATGATCATTGATTTGGGATATATGTTACAGCTCCCAGGTAACTATAATAAGATTTTAGAAGTGGTCTTCACCTATAGCAGCCGCCTTTCCTGTAGGGCAAGATACACACACAGGTACTTGGATGTCCCCAGGACTTACACTCAAAGTTGTAAAAGTTTATAACCAGAACTGGAAGAGCACAGATAGGAGGCTGAGAGAGGAAACTCTAAGCACAGAATAACCAGGGCCAAGCCAGAAGTTGAGGGTCAGAAGCAAGCAAAGAGAGTCATAGTAACAGGCCAAAAGGTCGGGGCTGGCAGCAGACGTGGGTAGTCCAGAAGTACAAGCCAAGAGGTCAGGGGCTATCAGCAAACAAGTGAGGTCCATGTAACAAGCCAAATGGTAAAAACAGATAGCGAGAAAGTGGTTCCCAGAAAAAGGAGCAGATTCACCAATTTGCAAGGCAAGGACGCTATAACCGGCAGGGAGGCTAATCCCTCGCTGCCTTTTATACTCATAAGAGCCATTCAGGGGTGGAGTAAAAGTGCACACACCAGCATAGACATGACAATAGATAGAAGGATGTAATAAGCTTATAGGCCAGTTTATACTCTCAATGATCTACAATAACTCCTGATATCTCAGAATTTAGTTGAATCCTGGCTGATATGCCAGTTAGGAATTCACCTTCCAGCCCATAGAATTCAAACCTTCTCATAATGAAAGGCCAACCCACGAGGGCCATGAGTAAACATGGCCATACATTAAGTCTATTAGCTTGCAGCTTTGCAAAAATGTTTAAGTCTACACTCAGAAGAAAGACCGGTCTTTAGCTTCCACATAGCCCTGGATCTTTACCCTCTTTATTAATCACAGAGAATCATCATCATTATCATCATCCATTTATTTATATAGCGCCACTAATTCCACAGCGCTGTACAGAGAACTCATTCACATCAGTCCCTGCCCCATTGGGGCTTACAGTCTAAATCCCCTAACATACACACAAAGACTGAGAAAGACTAAAGGCAATTTATAAGCAGCTAAATGTGTTTGTGTGGGTTTACTCCTGGTGCTCCGGTTTCCTCCCACACTCCAAAAACATACTGGTAGGTTAATTGGCTGCTAATAAATTGACCCTAGTCTGTCTGTATCTGTGTGTGTGTGTGTGTGTGTGTGTGTGTGTGTGTGTGTGTGTGTGTTAGGGGATCTAGACTGTAAGCCCCAATGGGGCAGGGACTGATGTGAGTGAGTTCTCTGTACAGCGCAGCGGAATTAGTGCCACTATATAAATAAATGCTAATAATAATAATACTAGTATGTTTTTGGAGTGTGGTGGCAATAGTGGATGAAGCAAAGGAAAAGCCTTCATGAACTGAATTAAAGAGATCTGTGAGTCTAGTGTTAAAGTCAAATAATTGGATGAAGTCGTTCCATAATTAAATAACGATTGTAATGGTATGCTATGACGTAAAAAAAAGGGTTAATTATACAATCACAATTGAAAACACAGCAAGTACACTTACACTCACTTCTACATATGTAAATAGTTCACCTTTAATAAAGTTTCCCCTCACATCAGTTTATTGGTAAGACTTAAAGGTTGTTTAAACATAGATACATTTACATTAAAGATATTTATGGTTCAGGTCCTAAAAAATGTATGTTGTTTAGTCTTATATTAATCTACATTTTTCAGCAGGAATCCGGTACCCTCGGAGAAGCGATCGCACTTAGCGATTGCCAGCTATGATTAGTATAAGATTCATACTCAGAAATACTTTGTTAAAAGGGTTGGTTCAAACTAGTTCTAGTTGGTTACCTCAAGCAAGACATGTGCTCAGCTGTTGGAGTTTCCCCCATCTTTGGACAGAGGACTCCTTTGAACTGACCTATGACCAGTATTCTACTGGAACATCATAAACCTTGGACCAATGAAGAAAGACCTTAGTTTATCTTTGTGTGCATTGTGACATCATCACTGTTTTTTGTTAACCAAAGTGTATATAAACTAGCCTGGTACTGGTGCAGATTCTTTGACTGCAGACTTCAAGACTGAAGCTGTACCTGGATCCAGGGGCGCTTACATAATGTATCAGTTGTACTTCATCATTTTTTTATCATAGTTTGCTGTCATTCTGCTACAGTTTGCTATTAAATATCTTTGTGCATTGGAAGCACATCAATATCTATTAGTAGTGATAATAGGGCCATAACACTAGGATAAAGGAAATTGCTGAATTTATTATAATATATAAAAGTTGGGAATCTATCTGGGATGGGGACTGAAGTCGATTTCATAAATTTAATGCTAACTGCAGTTTCCTCCTCAGAGATCAGGACATTGAGGAAATTAATCACCTCAGGGGTTGGTATAGCAGACGGACACAATCTTTGATTTTAGCTTCCAAATCCTGAGGGGAAACTGTTGGCTTCGGTAGATTATAAAGTTTACTGTAAAAGGAACAGAAATCATCTGTGATATTCTTGGGGTTATACATTAGTTGGTCTTTTGTATCTTTTGATCACAACTATTACATCACATGAACGATGTTATCACAGCCTTCTAGCCAGAAGGATGTCTGTCTTGTCACTCTTTTCATTAAACCTTTGGTTCATCCACTTAAGGATCTACATGGCATTTCTGGTCAGGAATGCATTGAGCTGGCAGTCAATGAAGTTAGGGCACTTTGGGAATTCTGATTTTGAGCTCTAGCCACCTGGATTTTCAACTATAGTGATACATTTTCCCATAATGGTTGCCTTATGGACATCCCAAATGGTTGGAAGATCCAGTACTGGGAACATCATTAGTGGAGTTGATAACAAAGAAATGATTTATCTCTTTCACTATCTCAGAGCAGACTCTGGGCTCAGTAGCAGGGTGTCATTCAATCTCCAGGAAAAAAATACCTAGAGGTTGGGCACATTATATCGATAAATATCAGGTTTGCAGCATGATCTGTCCAAGGAAATTGTATTACCTAATAAAGAGCCAATAAAGAGAACATCCATGCGAGTAGACCTTATGTGAGGCAGAATAAGATGTATATTCCCTAGCTTCAACCTTGCAAAGCCGACAGGAGTTGATTATAGAATGTTCTTTTGATACAGTGGCAAACAGAGATAGAGAGCTTAATTGGCCTTCACATACAGTCTGCATCCTAGAGAAGGTTTCTCCTGTGAGGCAGAGGTAAATATTTGCTATACAGCAGTGAACTTTACAATCTTAATCTAGTTAAGACTGTTGCCTGTTGACTGGGATAAGAACAGTAACCTTCACAGTCTTTATTTATCTTTACTGGTGAATTTTATTAATAATCAATGCATTCAATTATTCTTTCATAAATTAATTGTTATTATATGCTTCAATATGATTGTTTTTTCAATAAATATATTTATTTTCATTAATAGTTTCCGCAGAACATAATTGTTTGTTTTCCTATATTACTTAATAATACTGGGGTTGGCAAAAACTCAGCTGCTTTTGGTGCCACCTAATTAGCCCCATTATAGAAACCACCATTTATATCTGTGAATTTGTCTAGAACAGGCAGCTCTTCAGAATTGAGCATCCATGCAAGAAGGGCATATGTTTAGGGAAGCCACCAAGAGGCCATAGCAAATTAGACGGTATTACAAACTTCCATGATAGACAAGAGAAAAATATAATTAGCCCGGGCACTTCACAAACCAACTATTTATATGAGGGTGTCAAAAAGAAAACCATTGTCGATAAAAAAACAAAAAAATATTAAATGAAATTTTGACTGGTGTTTACCAGAAATTAAGATTCTATGGTCTGATGAAGCCAAGACTAACATTTTGGCCTTGACACTGCGTGCTTTGCTTTCCAGCAAGCCTGACACTTTGCATTGTCCCAAGAATATTTTCCCTATGGTGAAACAGGGTTGCGGAAGCAAAATGCTATAGGGATGCTTCTCAGCTTCAGGGCTGCTGAAATTGTCAAACTAGAGGTCAATATGGATGGACCTAAAAATACTGCAGAGGTCTACAAGAGACCTAGGACTAGCGAGAAGAGGACATTAAGTTTACAACAAAGCATTGTGTGTCAATCAATAGTAAAAAATCCTGAATAAATACGTTTAAAAATAAAATGGGGAAACTGTCAAAGGGTGTATATTATTATAGTGGCTGTTTATCTAAAGTCAACACAAAGATCTCTCTATCAATCTTGCTGAGCTGAAGACTGTACAATAACAAGGGCACATCAGCTACAACTGAAGGAAATTAGCACACTCCAGGGGAACACTAAGAAATAAAGAACCTATAAATAGGGTATTTTTCAATTTAAATTGGTAAATAAAAAAGGAACATAAAATGACTCAATAATGTAAAAATCAAGAAGTCTGAATATTATTTCCAGAAAGAGAAAGAAGCATTAAAGACAAGCATATATACTTTCATCAGAAACAAATAACTCATACAACATCCGACTCACGTACTGAGCAGACGTGTCCTGGTGAGATCTTCATTGGGGCCCAGCATCAACAATCATGTGGACCCTGATGTCATTTGGAGAACTCATGACCTGCTCAATTGTCCTTCTGCATCTCTTCCTTTTAGTCCTGAATCTGATACACTCCAATCTTAATCTGGCCCACCAGTGCAAACTGAAGCCTGCAGCAGAAATGGAAGCCGCAGACCCGACCTAGTCCTCCTGCCTCCTGCCCACAGGGTCCTCCTCCACATCTTGACCAAACATCTTTCTACCAGTTTCCTCAACTAGCCCAGGACCTGCTCATTTGTCCTCTATCCATTGTTTAATACCGCTTCGATGGCTAAATGCCTATTCATGACTCCTTCATCTCTCATGTCCGACACCACCTCTCCCGCAGATCTCTCCTTTGGGGGACTTTCCATCTCCAACATCCACAGACTTGGGGGCTGGCAAGGAAGCGGCATGGGGGTATTAATTTCCCAATGAGTCACCATCCAGACAATTCCTCCTGAAACCTCTTTTTCATTTTCTTCTTTGAGTTACCATCCTTCTGCCTCCTTCCACACTGCTGCCATCACCTAATCCCCCCACTCCTGTTTCCGAATTCCTTGATAACTTCTATTTCTGGCTCCCACCTTTCCTCTGACCTACCCACCCTCATCCTGGGAAACTTTCATTTAAAGTTTTCGCTGAACTGGCTCCATGTTTTCTGCAGGATCTTGGCCTGCAGCAGAACCAGAAGATCACTGGGTGTAGTCATTGTGTCTCTCATAGCGGAGAGCCTCAGACTAAAATGGATTTCAGAGCAACATCCTGTATGAAGGAGGAAAAGTGAGAGAAGGGAGAGGGATATGTGAAAACTGATCCAGATCATGTACACGTATCTCTGAATTTCACACACAGCATGAGCAGTACTATTATTATAAAATATTGCTGCTTAACACTAAACAAAAACTAATACAAAACAAAGAAAATACCATCTATTTCCTACTATATTCTTACTTCCACCGAGTAATCATGGTTTAGCAGTCTCAATTTCCCACTAACTTTTGTTAATCTTGGTGTAAATTTATTAGCGTGTTACAAGTAGGCTACAACAAATCAGTAAATAAATTTGGAAGCTTAAAACCATTGAGAATTGAGTTATATTATTAACATGAATTTTGTTTTCTGAACGCAACACTGCTGTATAATTAAAAATATGATGTTTTAATGGAAACAAGTGCAACGTTTTACAACAACACTGCCTAAGTGTGCTAGATGGAAGACTTTTTACACAATAACATTGAAGTTAGACAACATTTGTCTGAAACCTCCCTATTTCCTGGATCAACTGTCATTCAAATGTTTTAATAGAAGAATCTATTAAACCTCACCTGACCTGGATGAAATAGAAAGTATTAACAGTATATTTTTAATTGCTGACATTTTGTATATTTTAAAAGCAAACATCACACCATAAACATAACTCTCATGGTATGTGTTTTTGTTTGTTTTCCTCTGGCAATACAAAACCTATGATATCACTTGTCTCTCTGCACTTTATATATTTGCAGAGGGTAATAGAGCAGATATTGACATTTTAATCTACATTAAAATAAAGAATACATTTGGAAATAAAGCCATCTGTCATTTGGGAACCCAGATTAAGGAGACAGAATAGAAAAGTCTCCCAAAAGTTAGGCACCAGCACATAAGCCAGTGTTGGCTAACCTGTGACACTCCAGGGGGTAAATGTATCAAAGTGCGAGTCTGCCAGCGTGTTTAAATCGCGGCAAATCGCTGGTGTTTACCCGCGAGTTTTGAAAAAAAAACTGGAAATGTATCAAGCTGCGATTTTGACACTGATGTTCAAAATCGCTGGTCATCTCTGGCGATTTTGGGCGATGTAAACACTCCCGAGTTTAGCTAACTCTCCTGTGTTTGGCAAAATCTCCTGTGTCGTAACAGTGAGTTGTCAACACATCCCTGTTACACTGCCCCTGTCATACAGCTGCTGGAGCTCCGGCAGCTGTCAAAATGTAAAAGAATAGACAAAAGTTTTAAAAAAAAATAGCGTGAGGTCCCCCCACTATTTATGCTTAACCCTAGTGCTGCCTGACTAGTGCTGGTCCCGTGAAAATCTGGGAAAAATTTTGTGTGGGGTCCCCCCGATTTTCACTTTACCAGCACTAGGCAAACCAGCCAGGGTTTTTTTTCGGCGGACCTCACCCCCTAGGGAATCCAGCCCAGCGCTGAACAGTCTAGGGTTGGTTAGTCATTATGGCAGGGGGACCCCTGCCGCGTGTCCCCCTGCTATAGTGCCACCAACCCTGGCTGGTTTGCCTAGTGCTGGTAAAGTGAAAATCGGGGGGACCCAACGCAAATTTTTTCCCCGATTTTCACGGCACCAGCACTAGTCAGGCAGCACTAGGGTTAAGCATTAATAGTGGGGGGACCTCACGCTTTTTTTTTTTTCAACTTTTATCTATTCTTTACCATTTTAACACTGCCAGGGCAGTGTAACAGTGATGTGTTTCTACAACACGCTGCTATCAAACAGCGTGTTGTATCTGGCGTGTTTTGAAGCAAACTCTCCTGAGTTTGCTAACTCGCAGCTTCATACATTTGAGAGCTGTATAGCTGCAGTGGCAAACAGTCGGGAGTTTGATCTCTGGCGATTTTGCAAGTAGCGATTTTGACAGAAGCAGAACTCTGGCGATTTTGCATGAAATCTCAGCTTCATACATCGGCGAGTTTCAACTCTCCCGAGAAAATCGCTGGAGTTGCAAAATCGCACTTTGATACATTTACCCCCAGGTGTTGTGAAACTACAAGTCCCAGCATACCCTTCCAGCAATAAGCTGCTATGAATTGGCAAAGCATGCTGGGACTTGTAGTTTCAAAAAACCTCTGGAGTGTCACAGGTTAGCCAACACTGACATAGGCTGTTTGTAGCCGCCCTGCAGTACCATTTTACTTGGCTTTTGATTTTCTTAAGGTTCTTTTTACTCTGCAACTAGAAATGTCCCTGATTTAGAAGGATCAAAAGTAAACTTAAAGTTAATCTCTTTTTTTTAAAAAAGTATATATATTTTGTACCCATCATCTTGATGACTACAGAGAGGGTACACCCATTGTCTGAGAGTTATTTAATCTCTTGTCTCTCTCTCATCTATTTTACAGCTAATACAGTACCAGCCTCTATTAAAGCCAATGAAGTAACTTTCCATTTAAGAGTTAAAGAGCTTTCCATATAAGAGTTGACTAATGTGGTGCTGCTCCATTTTAGTCTATTATTGGCATTTCTCTTGTCCAAGTAACTTTTATGACAACTCCCATATTAATACAGCTATATAACTATTTGCAGAATGAGTTATGTCCATATAATTTTGTAAATATGCAGAGAGAAATAAAGTAAAAATAAGCACTTTTTCTGAATAGACTTTGTATCATATAGAGGTAATTTAACCTGTATCCGTTTGACAGGCAACTTGCTTTATTTGTTATTTGCTATTGGGGTAGTCTTCCACTATGTCTTAGGGGTATATTTACTAAACTGCAGGTTTGATAAAGTGGAAATGTTGCCTATAGCAACAAATCAGATACTAGCTGTCATTTATTTAGTACATTTTACAAAATAACAGCTAGAATCTGATTGTTTGCTATAGGCAACATCTCCACCTTTTGAAACCTGCAGTTTAGTAAATATACCCCTTAGCTTGTGGCTATCTGCTTTCCACCATTCCCTTCTTTGTGTCATGATGCTGCCCTTGTCCCATGTAGACATGTCCTCCCAAACAGAAGCCCTGAAATACACTGTGCAACCCTAAAAAAGTATAAAATGAATATAAGAAAAACTATTTACTCTCATATTAGAAAAGTACAGACATTATGTTATCCCTAGAGAGAAAAAAACAATTATATATGTAACATTCTTAACTCCTGTTATATTTTACTGAAAAACACATTCCCATAAAATAAAATAAGCGATCAGACTGTACACACTATCATTGTGTTTTCAGGATAATAGACCACAATCTTGAGTTATCCAATTACTTGTGGTATAATGAGGGTGTGGTGTACTTTTATATGACCACAAGCAACCTCTATCATTCTGAAACTGAACGTATCTAAACTAAACTGCTTTTCAGTCTCATAAACAGAGAGTACAAAAATAAAATTAAGATTATTGGTTTAGGGAAGAGAAAATAACCACATTAAAAGAAATCATTATGCGTTTAAATGACTTCTATTTGTGAGAATGAACTATGTACATCTCTAACTAAAATTTTAAAGAGCAAACATTTAATTAAGTCATTAAAGATTAAATACAAATTTAAGTGTTATAGTACTGGCAACTCATACGGATTCTCCAGTATCTATTTATGTAAGATACATTATTTATGTGCTTTATTATTATCTTCAGCATGATTAATGTATTATGTTTTTTAGCTGCATTTAGTTCTAATTTATTTCACAGATACTGAAGAATATTTAATCTAGATTATTGGTGGGAATAACATTTTACCTAGGAAAATGTCAGGGACGGGCTGGGCCATGGGGCAGGGGGGTATAAACACCCTGGGTCGGACAATAAAAGTGTATTTTGGGCCGCCTGGTGGTCCAGTGGGAATGTGGCACAGGCAGCCTGAACCACATTTCTGTAATACAGTGCTACAGGGCTCCTCCCCTAGACTACTGGAGCCATGTAGTAATAAATTCCTGTGTGTAAGTGACACGGCCGTGCGGATGTGATGGGCCAGGGAGTCAGACACCAAGTGCCCTGCCCCTGCAACTACCCGTGGGAGGGTGTGTTCTATATAGGATGATATGGGTCCTGCACCCACCTTCACACTGACTGTCGGGTGTGACATCATCTTTATGTCCTGATGGTGTCAGTGAGGAGCTGCGCTGAGAGGAGTGGCTGCAGAAGAGAAGATGACAGAAGGTAATTAAAGAATTGTGTTTCTGCAGGTCTACAGTAATGAGGGGCACAGTGTAATAAGGGGGACAGTGTGATAAGGGGGATAGTAATGAGGGGCACAGTGTGATGAGGGGGAAAGTGTGATGTGGTGAACGGTGTGATAAGGGGACAGTGATGAGGGGCACAGTGTGATGAGTGGGACAGTATGATGAGAGGGATAGTGTAATGAGGGGCACAGTACAATGATGGGCACAGTGTGATGAGGGGGACAGTCAGGGCTGGATTAACCATAGGGCTAACTGGGCTACAGCCCAGGGGCCTCGGGCATCCAGGGGGCCCTTTTAAGTGCTCAGCAGCAGTATTGTTCGGTCGGGGGCGCCCCCGACCGATCAATGCTGCTGAGCACTTTCACTGAGGTCCTTCCCCGGAGCGCTGTAGTCTCCTTACTGAGGAGATCTCGTGAGTCTCACTCTCACGAGATCTCCTCAGTAAAGAGCATACAGCACGCCGGAGAAGGACTGCAATGCCAGGAGAAGGAGGTAAGTGCCTTGGGGGGCAGCTCGGCTCACCGGGGGGGCAGCTCAGATCACTGGGGGCCCCTCATGGGGGAATGGAGGCCCCCTTAGCCCAGGGGCCTCCAGTCCCTTAATCCGGCTCTGGGGACAGTGTGATGAGAGGGATAGTGTAATGAGGGGCAAAGTACAATCATGGGCACAGTATGATGAGGGGGACAGTGTAATGAGGGGCACAGAGTGATAAGGGGGACAGTGTGATGAGAGGGATAGTGTAATGAGGGGCACAGTTTAATGAGTGGCTCAGTAATGAGGGGGGTAGGGTAATGTCCTTGATTTTGAATGGTCAAGGCCAGTGGAAAATCCCTGGAACAGCAAAACCCCCCTCCCACCTTTGGTAATCCCTTCATGCGCTGTGCCCCTATCCCAGATTCTTGTGTGGAACAAGCAAGGCTAAGTACATTCTGGTCCTCTGTGTTAGGCTGGGTGTGTGGTGCTAGGCTGTGGCATCAGAGTTCGGCACTACATTACAGACATGGAATAGCAACAGTCGGCAGCTTCACAGGTAAGAAATTGCGGGTTGCTGCTTCTCAATGTTAGTGGCCAGTGCCAAGTGAGGTGGCACATGGGGAGGCGGGAAATCACTGACATACAAGGTAGACAAAATTTGGCACTACTCACAAGAGAGCTTACAATCTAATTAGAAGAAGGCACAGGTGAGATGAAAATGAAGTGCTCTCTGTGTCCTGAGAGCTGGCAGTGCACACTTCTCATTACAAGTTAAAATTTAGGTTTACTGTATCTCATTGGAAATAGTAAATTGAAACAGGTACAAAACTTTTGACACATTTTACACTTAAATAGCTGATGGAACTATTTGTGGTTCTGCTGAATCTGTTTTTCTGCTAGGTTGGAGCTTTACTGTCTATGTAAGCGACAGGGGTTCCCTGAATAGAGCTGAAGCCGTTCACTGTACTAGTAGTGATAATTGAATAATGACTCATCCAACATCAATGACTTCCTAGTATTAATAACGTTGAGCTGTCAGAAATGAGAATTCAGATTCACATTTAGACTTGAATGGCTGCAGATTTCATATTTGCTAAAGGAAAAAAGGTTCAACCACAAAATGAATTATTGCATTATTAATGCATTATTAATTTTCAGGTTAACTACATTGGAGGTGATTTAGGTAGTACACTCCAGACATGCAAGGCTAACCATAAACAAATGCAACATGCCAGAGCACAACAAGGTGCACGCTAGGGGCCTGAGTCATTAAGGCAGGCATACTGAGTGCATCGTGTAGTTGTTCGCAACGGCTCATAAATCGGCTCTGCATACTGCCGGAGTCAGCATGGTGTGGATCTCAAGATTAGTGTGGTGTTGACTATGGGTGTAGGTTCACTCTGCTGTACTAGACCAGACACTGCAGGATACGCACAATACGTATGTGGAATATGAAATCTCAAAAGAACGCACAGGAAAAAATATATTAATCAATTAATGTTACCTGTCAATAATATAATCATTTATGATTAGAAATGGAAACTATAAAAAAAAAATATTGTACATTTATTTTTTTTCTGTTGAAAAACATTTATTAGGCTGTCCTTAATGTCTACCGTACATAAAATACATTTTTACGTTGCTCCTGATTGCAGAGACATGTTATAGCATGCATACGCTACTGGCCCAGGACTTAGACTAGACTAGCCCCTTAGCTGGTGCAAGAGATATGGCAGAAAAACAAGAAACTTTCACAAACGCAGAGCTTCATTCCGACATGGCTGCATTCGCTTGAGTTGACACGCCCACATTGAGCATCGAATATGGGCACGCACCCATGCCCTGCCCGGTTCACTCCCCAAAATCGTAGGCGGTCGTAACTGTCATTTGCGTTGGTATACGCAGCGGACTTGCTTTCATTGACGGCCGAATGCCCTCGTTCTGGGCATGCGCAGAAGGGAATTAAGTACGATATGCACAAAACACAGAGATACGTCCCTAAATGACTCAGGCCCTTAGTCTCCATTCTTGCCTCAGAAAACTACTATCTGAATAGGCGCACTGATCAAAATTTTAGCCTCCTAATAGCATTTATTTTTAGATAAAACGTTTTCCATTTATGTTAAGATAGTGCTGGATTTATTCTCATTTATGGCTTCAATGAATTGTGAAGTGAGGGGACATTGGGAAAGTCACTATTACATGTGTCACTTTTACATTTGGCAAAAGCGCCTAGAAATGGGCTTCTCTGCCAAGTGCAAGATGTATTCTATGATAACTATAGGCCGAGACCCAACCTTTACAAAATAACAACTGGTGCAAAAATGTAAGTGTTGTCATTAAAAAATACACCCTCTCTACTCCTTTACTCCATACTTTGCAAGGAACACCCCAACTCTGCCTGTTCCCTCCCCTGATGCAAACTTCCGCTCTACCACATATGTCACCATTTTACTCCATAAACCTAAGCACAGGAAACTGAGGATACATAGGGCACATGCTCCCCAAAACTGGACAGATGAGGAGTGGAAAAATGTTGTTCATTCTGACAAATCTCAATTTGTGCTTTGACTTGCAGAAGGTAGGGTCAGAATTTGGCATAAACAACATAATTCTGCCTTGATTCAATGGTGTAGGTTGGTGCTGGTGGTGTGGGGAATGGTTCTCTTTGGGACACATTAGGCTCCGCAATACCAGTTGAGCATAGTTTAAATGTCACAGTCTACTTGAGTATTGTTGCTAACCATGTGCATCCCTTTATGGCCACAGTCTACTCATCTTCTAATGGCTACTTCCTGCAGGATAATGCACCATATCACAAAGCATTACCTCAAGCTGGTTCATCGAACATGAGTTCAGTGTACTCCAATGGCCTCCACAGTCACCAGATCTCAATCCACCTTTGGGATTTGGTGGAAGGGGAGATTCATAGCATGAATGTACAGCAACTGTGTGATGCCATCATGTCAACATGGACCAGAATCTCTAAGCAATACTATAAACCCCGACAGCAGAAAACGCTGCCAGTGTGATTGACGTCACTTAAAACAGTGACACTGACATTGCCAGCATTAAGGGTGCAATGAGAGGACCCGCCAGCTAGATCAAAACAGTACAAAAACAAACAAATGAAAATGCAAAAAAAGTAATAGTCGACAGTACTTGATGCCACAAATCCATCCACCTACTGTTTTGGGGTTGTGAAAGTAAATGACATCTCAGTAAACACTGTTAAAATTGTTGTAAATAAGAAAATTGTAGCCAAACAGATAACACAGTTGAACTTTTGTAACTGAGCTATTTATCACAAGGCAAGCAGTTTCCTGTCTGTGAAAAGTTAATAGAAGTTTCGCTTCTTCTTTCATCTTAGATAGCAGGGTGTAATGTGAGCTTCCTTTATCTTTTATACTTTTAAAGGACAGATTTTAAAGGGATCAGACAAGAAACACATAATTCTTCACTATAGATCACAGGGCAGTGTTTCAATTATATAAAATTGAAAAAACTTATGTGCTACACAATGTAATAAATAGATTGTAAAGAAACATAACTGAATCACTGATTATATTGTACTTAAACAAATCAATTCTACTATATGTATTAACTTTAGAACAGTATAAATAAATGCTACAAGTCAGAATGCAGCATTTTAATTTTTGATTTGAACTCATTAAGGGCTTCTACATACAGACATTGAAAAATAACTGATTTTAAAGGCAAACACAAAACATTGTTCTTTTAGCAGAGAGTTTAAAATGTTCTCAAAGTCTTCCTAAGCATAGTGTACTATGTACTTAATGAGTGCTCTGATAGAATTCCATTATATGTTAATGAGCATTAACACTTAGAGGAAATGTTAAATGTTGATGCAAAGTCAAACGAACGTTTCACAGAAAATGTGAGTGTGCACTTACTTTATTTTTTCTTACTTTCAGCATTAAAGCATATTTATCAGCCTTGTAATATTAACACAGGTGTGTGTACAAGGCCTAAGCTGAACACTTTGCAAACTGAATGAAGCCCACACTGAATCAATATATCTATATATATCTATATATATATATATATATATATATATATATATATATATATATATATATATTATTATCTCTTGCCTTGACTACTGTAACCTTCTTCTCTCTGGCCTACCTGATTCTCGCTTTGATCCTCTTAAGTCTATCCTCAATGCTGCTGCCCGCCTCATTTTTCTCTCCCGCCGATCTATCTCTGCGGTCTCCCTCCAACAGTCACTACATTGGCTCCCCATACCCTACAGAATTAAATTTAAACTCCTCATCCTCACCTTTAAAGCTCTTAGTCAATCTTCCCCTCCCTACATCTCCAATCTCATCTCTACCTACACTCCTACCCGCCTCCTCCGCTCTGCCTCTGACCGCCGCCTCACTTTTTCACTGATCACCTCCTCTCACTCTCGTCTTCAGGACTTTGCCCGGGCTGCTCCCCTGCTGTGGAACGATCTTCCACTTTCCATCAGGTTAGCATCTACTCTCAAAGGCTTCAAGCATGCCCTTAAGACTCATTTCTTTATTCAAGTCTATCAGTCCTCCTAACTTTCTTGTCCTGGCTCTCTCCCCTAGTTAGTACCACCCTTTTTTGTGTCCCCCCCTTCCCTTTAGGTTGTTAGCTCTCATGAGCAGGGCCCTCTTTCCTTGTGTGCTCCTTCTACTGTTCCTTCACCCTCTGTACCTCTTGGCCTGCTTCTCTAGCCCTGTTTTACCTGTTTTATTAAGCTTCGGCCTTCTTCCTGCTGATTTCTACCATCCCTTTCACTATCTGTGAGATATAATCTGATTTGCTTTACCCATGCACCTGTGTTTGTATATCTTTGTGTATCATGTTGTGTCTTCTGTTTTCTGTATATGTAATGTACGGCGCTGCGGACCCTTTGTGGCGCCTTATAAGTCAAAGATAATAATAATAATAATAATAATAATAATAATAAATATATATATGTAGATATAGAGATCCTTTACAGGTTTGGATCACTGAGAATAAGGTAATTTCTAAAAAACTTTCAGTGTAAAGACTTAGGGGTATATTTACTAAGCTGCAGACTTGAAAAAGTGGAGATGTTGCCTGTAGCAACCAATCAGATTCTAGCTGTCATTTTGTACAATGTACTAAATAAATAACTAGAATCTGATTGGTTGCTATAGGCAACATCTCCACTTTTTCAAACCCGCAGTTTAGTAAATATAGCCCTTAATGTTAGGTGCGATTAGGTGAGCTAAATAAAAATGTCACTCGCCTTGCTCTCCCCAGGTCCCACAATGCCTCTGACGATCTTTTGTCTGGGCAAGTTTTTTTGAAACTGCGAGCTTCAGTGACATTAATACAGCTTAATCACAAGAATGTCTCTGTCCAGATAAATTGCCTTGTTAGTTTTGCTAGTAGTGTAAAACCTATTATTATAACAATGCACACATACCTAGCAACTGCTGCTAAAAGAGAAAAATGTCAAGACAGAGCTATAATTTGAAGTCTTACCACTGTGATCTGCCTCAATAACATTCACTGTACTTCTTCTGCAGCTTAACTTTACCTCCTACAAGAGATCTTTTATTACTGATGACCTTATTTTTATATAGCTTTTCAGGCCAGCACGAACTAATGAAGCAGCTTCCTGCCCAGTAATCCTATTTAGCTAAAGAACTGTTGGTCTGCATTATCTTATCACTGATAATAGGACATCTTATAGTCTTCATATTATAATACACAATAAAAGGTCAGAGGTGCTCTACGCAGATAGAAAATTCTAAGTACATAGATGACACTTAAGCAGAGTTTACTTTCAGTTTTTGTTGTCTATAAATATTCAGTATAACATGGGCAAAGGTTATTCTATATATCTGTATTGTTGCATCCATCAATGAATTGGAACTAAAAAACAGCTTATTCTGTTTCAGTTTCAGTTAAATATCACTAACGTATTGCAACTAACCAGTACCACAGGCCTAAGAAATTATCATGAATAACTAATGGTGGCTTGCCATTACCAAGCAATAATGTAATAGATCAACTATCCATCATCATAGATATAAACATATCCTTACTGACAAATACGCTTGTTATTTTTCATTACTATCTGCCCTACAATTTTCACATTTTTATTGTTTGTCATCTTGATGACGTTAGTGTCAGGAACACAAATATTCATCCAAGGGTTGAGTCTTTAAAGTCTCACACATGCTGACTAAACGTCTACTTATCGCCTACTTGTATTGTTCTTTAGTTGTAAATCCCCAGAATAAGTAATTAGATGTAGAGCCTTCCATCATTAAATAACGGATTAATGAAAAGATTAAGGGCTAGATTTACTGAGCTGCGGGCTTGAAAAAGTGGGCATGTTGCCTATAGCAACCAATCAGATTCTAGCTGTCATTTTGTAGAAAGCACTAAATAAATGAAAGCTAGAATCTGATTGGTTGCTATAGACAACATCCCCACTTTTTCAAACCCGCAGTTTAGTAAATATACCCCTAAATCTTATGCTGGTCAGTGTAGAACAGACAATATTTACAGTACTTTTGGTGTTTATTTTAGGGATATTGATCAGCTTCACAATCATAGCAAGATGTGGTGGTCAACTGTACACAGAGACTGGCTGGCAAATTTTAACCTGGGGTGGAGACTCGGCTAAGCAACCTATTTGGAACATTTTAAAGGAATAAAAATGCAGGTAGCCCAGTGACCCAGCCCAAAGTGGCCCCCTATTGGGCCGGCTCGGGGGGAAAGAGGAAAAGGAGGCTTTAAATTATAGGCTGTACCAGAAGGTCAATGTATTTCTCTAACATAAATGACCCCAGAAAAGCACTTAATATATATTTTAATCAGGTATCAGGTTTAGGATAGTAATATTGTAATAGAGGAAACCAAAAATGGCTGAATCATAATATGGAGATGTATAAGAAAATATGGTGGAGCAATCCAGGTTAAATTTGTAAGGTAGAAATCTTTGTAGTGATGTTATGAGGTGGCAGATGACTAGAATCAATTGTGCTCATTATAACAAAAGTTTACATAATACTCACTGGAAAGGTGTCATCCTGGACAAAGATGAATCAAATCTCTGCTTACTGGGTTGAATAGTACTTGCACTGCGTTGGGAAAATTCAAATAGAGATGCTCGAAAATTATATAAATACATTTGTTCAAACAAATTCACTTTTCAACAAATTAGTTTAGCAATTTTGGACCAACACATTTATTTAAAGTTTTTCAAAACACCAAACTTTTTTCAACTTGACCTTTGGAAATCCAGTGGCTGTAAAATACAGATATTCATAGAACATTAAAAACAATCAAATTGTGTTATTAGTCTCTAGTTGTAATTGTATTACATTTTTGTGTGTGTATACAAGACATTGTTTACAAGTCATTGCTTGTACCTTATTTAATTTTTTTTCTTTACTGGAAAGTTTTATAACACTATTATATTATACTGTTTTATAACCAAATAAATTTCCTGAATTTGTTATTTTATCAATAGACAGACATAGACGATTAAATCTTTCAGATACTGCTAACATTTATCAAAGGTGCAAAACTCCATTCCACAACCATTTACGTAGTCTGCCCACACAACATACCATAAACACGCTCCACAGTCGTTATCAACCTGTGAAGAGTCACGTAACACCACATAAGGAACCTGTGCAGGTAAAAAAAGCAGTTTTAACAAAGCATAGCACTGTTGATGATTCTAGTAAATTAGAGCACAAAAGAAAATAATAAAATCCTAGATAATATAGGATTGTGTTAGTCAAGCTGTGCACTACAAAGAGCAAAAATCCCTATTTTAAACAATAGGTCTTTGTTATTTATGGGAACAATAAAGTATAAAATCACATTATCGTGATAATATGTTTTAGATCAGTGGTCAAAATGAAAATTTAGAAGTGGTGGTATGGAAACTGTAATGTGAATGTAAGTTATGGAATTTTACAGTTTTACAATGAAGGCTTTAGGAGAAGAGGCATTATGGCATACCTCCGTAAACACCCCCTGTCGGCCACTGTTTTAGATATATAGTGCCACAACAGAACAAATACATGTATCAGGGCTGCTTTAATAAAGTTGCAAAAGTGACATTTGCCCTGACTCTTTGCCTAATTTCGACTTTTTCCTCAAACACACTCCACTTGTGGGATTGCGGGCCATGAAAGAAATGCTCTTGTTGGCAAAGCTAGAAACATCACAATCCTGCTTGCTGTCACATTATTACCATTCCCTAATTAATGACAGCTTTTACATTTTTGTAATAAATGATTGGTTGTTCGAGCCTCATTTATTCCTTAAATAAATTGTGGCATTATGGGAACATAAGACTTTCTCGACTGCATGTGTCACATTTGTACATTTTAATGTTTTAATTACATTGATATTTTCCACCATAAATCTACTTTTCTACATAAAAAACACATGTTGGCTGAAAAAGATGCCCCATAAAAGAAAAATCTCCCTGCAAATATGTTTAAAAGCCAGGCCATTTTGCAGGGGTTGAGGATCCTGCCATCACCTACTAAGAAATAAATGTCCTCCTAAATACACACTTTCCAATCTTGATGTTCCTTTTAATAATTTGGCCTGCAACAAAATCTCACTTTTGTGTATCAGCACAGAGTTGGGTACTTTCATGTGCCTAGCTCACAATAAGCAACTTAAACTCCAAACTTCCCTGCAACCCCATCAGGACAAAATTTTGCCTCCACGGTCACCTCTTGATGCACTAAGCTATACAACATAATTGCCTACTCTCCCAGACTCCCAGGAGAGCAGTGTTACCTCCTGCATCTAGCCCACTTCCCTGGTGAAGTGAGTGGGGGCCTAATCCTAGCCCCACTCCCGGTTGTATTATCCCCCGAATGGTGGCATATGTGCAGCAGAGGGGAGGCCTAATGACATGATCTGCATGCTCATGCTCCGACATACTGGGAACCAGAATCTCCTCTCAGGGACCTCCCACGGGGAGAACCCAGAGGGGAGACCATAAAAGTTGGCAACTATGCTCTACACTTACCCATATATACCAGTTCAATTACACCAAAATAGCTTCAAGATATAACAAAGGGCGTATGCCAGTGGTTCCCAAACTGTGCGCCTACGCTCCCTGGGGTGCCTCGGCGATCTCACAGGGGTGCCTCAGCCAGGGCCAGTGGTAAACAAGGTAGGGGAAGACTTGGTAATTATTTTGGCTTAGGGGTGCCTTGAAAAAATTATGGAGACCCTAAGGGTGCCTTGTTGCAGGTATCGCATATGCCATATGCGATACCTGGCTGCATTTTTGCAACTATGTTACTGACCAACAATGAATGCTGGGCATATATTTACAATGTAACATGTGAGTTTCCATTTAAGAAATTGTTACTGTGGAAGCTACTTAATTAAAATCCTGCATCTGGCCCTGGATGTGAAGATCAGGATAAATACTTCCACTGGTTCTCAAAAATGTCTGTTAGATCCATAGTGCATAATAGCATTCACTATGTATAAGTATTATAAGGCTTTGTGTTGTATTTGGTTGTGTATACTTTGTGTTTAATGGTAATTCATACCTGAAAGCCTGTTGAGGATTTTGTGTGTGTTTATAAACACAAGAAAAAGTCTATCTTTTATAACAAATGCTAAGTGGTGGAGTTTGAAAGCAAAAAATGGCATGTCTAATCCAGCATCATCTTTAATCGCAGTAAGGTATAAAATGAATTATCTAAGATGCATTAGAATCAATAGTTAATTAACAGTTAATGAGGAAGTAAGTGACCTAAGTTTGTATACATTTTTTGGCTTTAGTCTTAACAAAACATTAGTCTTGGCTGTGGTATACTGACGTTCTGTAATCTTAATTGTGACATTTGGTGTTGAGATCTTCTGAGTCCCAAAGTAAATATGCATGACCTTATTAACATGCATTATATTTGATGTGTCGATCTAACCATGACTGACATAAAAGGTTGGAATACTTATTGCACAACAGCAATCATACTTTAAGTTTGTTGTACATCTTGCCAAACTTTCGTCACAGACTTCATCAAGATTCACTTAGTTAACTGTGATTTTGAAATTTATTTACATTTAATATTTGTCATGAAAGCTAATCCTACCATAATAGTGTTCCATTTGATTTACGTCTGTTGCTAAAAAACAATATACAGTAGGATATGAATACGCCATTATCTCTATATGCGGATGCCTGGAAATCTGCCAACGTATTCAAGACTGATCATTTTGGGTTGCAAAATTACTCTGTAAAAAACACTATAGTCATTTAATGGCTAATGTTTAACCGCCTCTCATAGAATAAGACACTGAAGGGCACATTCTGATTGATGTACCAGTCCTAGTGTTCCTGAATCAGTCTTGGCCTCCTGTGCTAATCGGACATAATAACAACTAGAAAAAGAATACAGACACAGCACAAATCATTTAAATAGAGTAATATATTTACAATATTAAGATGTATGTTAAATGAATTCTGTTTTTTAGTTCAGAGCACAAAGTCATATACAGTATCACATGGCATTCCATTTTATCAATAAAGACATGCTTCCTAATAATGCATGTAAAATGTAATACGAACATATCTTATGATTAACTTATTAACTCTCAATGTGCCCTGTTTGTATGCTTATTAATAATAATAATAATAATAATAATAATAATAATGTCGGAAACTAAATACAAAAGAAAACAAATTTTAAATAACTAAGATAAAATGATTGCACATGCGTGACATCATAGTGTATTTTCATTCCATGCGTGTCAAAAATGGCATATATTGCTTTCAAGTGTGTCATAGTGTTTACAGCAAGTGCCCCTTGGCAGTAACTAACTGTAACTAGATCAGCACATGTATACAATATTGTGGTTATGATCATTTCATATTTAAATCAATGAAAATGGAAATAGCAGTAAATATGCCAGTGATCCTTGGCTGCACACTCAGTTGTAGAACTGTACAAACATGCTAATGTTTTGACTTGAATTTGGGGCATTCAGACCCCTATGCCAACTGAATCCTAGTATTCCAAGTATATAGAACCATGTAAGTTTACATTACTCAAGGTCTGAAACAAAGGGATATATTCTATTTTTACTATTTTTCAAACCAAGGGAGACTAAGAGGAGATTTTGATAGGTATCTTCTATTACCAGCACTATTGCTCCAGAGACATAAGTTAAAGTTTTAGCGCCTGGGGGCAAGAAAGAAAAATACCACCACTAACCCTCGATTTTAACCAAATCAACCTAAAATTTTCATAAACTAAGTCCCCCTTCAGCGTTGCACCTGAGCGCCCGCCCCTAACACACAGCCCTAGTTACAGCCCAGATTGCAGCCAAACACACACTGGGCCTTATTCAAGTCCAAATGCAAATTGGCTATAATTTACATGTTTACAAATAGCATGCAACTTTGTGTAGTTCCACCCATATGTAAAGCAAAGCGTTTAAGATACGTTACGATTTCAATATGGGTGAAATTACGCTCTGCATATACAGTACTTTCTATATGCAGAAGCACATAGCAGAATGCATGCGCATGTACAATAATCTCACATCAGAATGCACATAACTTTTATATGATCTTAAATTGTTTGCGGTAGCAGTGTAATGTATAATTAAATATTGATTACTACTGCCTCAAACAATTTTTGTACCTAGTTATGTAACTTTAATTAATATGTAATTATAATAATGAAAATTTTAATAATAAAGGTGGGTTTACCCCAATATTCATATCCACAATTAAATTAATTACAACAGGACTATGTGGATTTGGAGCTTCAAGTAGAACAACAGACTGTTCAAAAGGTAGATCTCATGTCATAGATGTCTGGGCACTCATGATGTAAGAAAAGGAGTTGCAATGAAATAAAAGAATCATTTTGGGAGGGAAACAAGTGAAGAAGAATTAATGAAAGATATTAAAAGGAAGTGTACAAGTGACAAAGGTGGACAAGTGTCTCACAGATGCACAAACTTACACTGAGACAATCACAAAGAAGCAGGTTTGCATTCACAATGTAAATTTAAAATGAAAATAAAAAGGAGCTTATTCATTGCAATTATTGAACTGTAAAGGTATGCAAAATGCATAACAGTAATGCAACATATCAATACTTGGTACTGATACGTAACAATTTCCAGACTCTTAAATACATAAAATTAAGTCAGTTTAGGAGCTAGATTTACTAAGCTGCGGGCTTGAAAAAGTGGGGATGTTGCCTATAGCAACCAATCAGATTCTAGCTTTCATTTATTTAGTACCTTCTACAAAATGATAGCTAGAATCTGATTGGTTGCTATAGGCAACATCCTCACTTTTTCAAACCCGCAGCTTAGTAAATCTAGCCCTAGGTCTGCTTGGGAAATCATTGCCAAATCGCAATATGTATTTCTATTCTATGGAATTCCAGGATAGCATTTGAAGCTATCAGACGATGCTTACAAATTACAATCAATCCTGGTTAACCTCTTCAACCTCACGACAGAAGAACTTCCCAGGCAATTGTGACAAATAGTGTAACTCAGCCAGGGAGTTCAATCCTCTTGCTGCTACAGAATGCAGGAATAAAATCATTTTCCAGCAATATTTGATTTCTAGCTTAAGTTTTAAGTCCAAGCAAAGGTTTAGTGAAGTGAACTGGTCTCATAAAATATCTTGAGTCAAATAAAAATAGTGCCATTGTACTCAGTTGAGTATCCTATCTTCCTGTTAATCTCTACTATATGACACAGTGTCTCTGTAGTTTTTAAAGTGACTTTAAAGGTTTTAGACTGGTTTGTCTTTCTTTTAATGCCAAAAACAAATGTGTCAGATTTCTCTACTGTCTGCACCTGTTAGATTGAGCAAGGTATTTCCTGTAAATTCTTGATTTTTCTGAGAGTTCTGTGATGCAGTAGACATGCCATTCCTTCTTGAAATTTAGCCAGTTGTTAGCAAAGTACCCATAAAACACTAATGGATCAATTAGTTGGGGACCAATTTCTGACACTTCCGAAATAGATGCGATCTAAATATTGCTGGCCAATACTTGCTTGTATTTGAATCAAGTGAACTTGACGGTCACATATGCACTCCAGGGTGGTGATACCAAACTAACAAAAGACAGAATCGCTTGCGCGGGGCCACTCTCCAGACCCCGCACAGAGGCGCACGCAGGATTACAATACAATACAATACAGCACCGCCGCGGATGCTTCTTTGACAGCGCCGCGGCTGCTGTATAGGACAGTGCCAATATGGTGGGCACTGAGTTAGCGCGGGGGGGGGGGGGGTTTCTGGAGACTCAGAAACCCCCCCTGTGTGCACCACTGCCGCAACCACCACATTGCATCATGAGATGCAAAACTCTACAATTATCATCCTTAACTTATAAAGCACCAACATTTTATGCAACACAATACATTGGTGGGATTGTGATACATATAACAAATAAATACAATGCTATAAAAGAAGGTAAAAATGTCCCTGCTCAAATGATCTTATAATCTAAGAGATGATGGGAAGAACTGACATATAAGATACCGATAGAACAATTGTAGATGGTGGTGGGGAATATGTGTGGCTAACATGGCAGAATCATTATCAACAATAAATATTAAAACAGCGATTGGCCACATGCATTCTTGTGCAGTTACAGTTGTAAGAGACAGTGGACAGTGGAGACATAAAAGATGAACTTGTCATTGTAGAAATGTCAAGACAGTCAGTGTTAGCAACCATGACTGTCCTTCACTGTTTATCTCAACCAGCCTCCTTCCTCTTTTGGTTCTGGAGCAGGCTTTCCTTTTGTGATGCAGGGGCACTCTGTGGTTATCTGCCAACTCCGGATACCTGTATGCCCAGTATTCTTCTTTGGCATCTTGTTCGCTGCTGGACACAGAGCCAGGACATAGTTACCCATGTTCGCAAAAGCTGCAGCAATGTCCACCAGGATAAACCATGACAACAGAGTAACATCATTTAGGATCTTCTATAACAGCTAGAAAGACACAGAGGTCTCTTAAGGTACCTAGACATTGAATGAATTCTCTGAGGTATAGAGAAGCCCAGTGATAGCTCCTGGGCTCACTAAAGCCCATGAGAACACAGGTTATCTTGGAGACCCATGGCATCAGGGCAAATTACAGGCAATTGGTATAAGGGCAACATGGAGACTAAGGCATTTAATGAATTTAATTACATGCAAGCCTCTCGTGATGTGAATCTGCCCTATGCTAGGGTAATAGAACAATGTTGTTTTACTTACCGTAGTACCTGGAAGTGTGCACAGGTGATAATCGCGTCAGGCTTCGACGGAAACCAGGAACAGGGATTATTCCTCAAAATGCACTATACAGAGTCCAGCAGACCCTATAGGTCTGAAGGTTGCTGAGCATTGACTACACTTTGTCTTATTACAGACAGAAAGTTAACAACACACATTAACAGAAAAGCAGGGAGACAGGCAATCACAACATGTGCTTCAAAGGCCTAATGACAGCAGCAGTCCCAGAAGTGTAGAGGTCCTAGGTTCACATCCAGGCAAAACCTCAGACTCAGTAGCAACACAGTTATCCTTAGTGGGAGTTACCATAACAGTCTCTTACAAGTTTATACATTGGTTAATAAAGGACACAGTGGTCATTACTGCCTGTACCATTTATATCAGTGCTCTTGTAACAACAGTTCACCATTTATACTATGTAAACACTGATTTAAATACCTGGATGCACTGTGAAACTAGCCAGACATACAAACTATAATATACATACTGTATGTAATACACAAAGTGTTGGAATCATTGCACAGGTCATTCTTCACAGTCATATAATCAGGGATTATCTACTAGGATGCAGGCCAAGATGAACTTCTGGGAGACTTCCTGTGTAAAGCAGTGCCAATTAATCAATTTTGAATTTCATCTAACAATAAGTACTATATTAGTTACAATTATATTTAATTTACATTGGATCTATGTGACAGGTTAAGGTCTCCCCTGGCATATGGTAATTGCTGGCAAAAATGATACAGAGTGAAAATGGGACTGGTCAATGCTAGTGCATACTTGACCACTCTCCCGAAATGTCCGGGAGACTCCTGAATTCCAAGTAGGTCTCCTGAACCCCTGGGAGAGCAGGCCATTCTCCCACACACTGCTTTTTTCAATTACACAATTCGACACAAATTGCACCACAAAATGGCCTAATTGCCTTTTTCCCCACAGGGCCAAAATGACAGGATTTGTGTGCCCGCCCCAAACACTTCACCCCTCCTCTTGGAGATCCCGGAGGTAGAAATATATAGATGGCAAGTACCTGTTAGTGTCACTTTTGTTTGCTTACTTCTATTTGAGAATGGAATGCAATTCAAGCATTGTTGGTAAGGACTTGAAGAATGAAGTTCAGAGGCTCTGCTCCAGAGGTAACTAAAGTCTTCTGGGTTGTACAGGCGGGATATGTTCAAAAGCCACATAGGTCTGGACCCATGGTAGCAGGATTAGCACTCTATTGACTAGGCACTTCATTATTTTCATTTGGTACATTAATAGTTCATTATTTATATATTATAAACATACTATTTATTTTATACAAATGAGATACAATAAAGGTTGGACCATAGAGACTTATGATTGGTGGCAGGGGTTATATATGGTCTGTATGGGGCTATATAGAAAACTTGGGTTAGTGGGGGAAAAAAATCAAATTATTGGCCCGAAGTCATACTTTCTGAATGAGGATCATTTCTTCATTTGATCAAACATTTTCTTACAATATACTTTACTGACAATGTTTCAGGGCTGAGGGCTATAGTACTTCATGACAAACCTCTGCTATTTATTATTCAATATCTGCTTCAATGACCAATATAAATAGAACTGTACGTGTATAAGTAATGTCACACTTTGAAGACCATGACAATCGCCCACCACAAGTCACGACTGAGATGAATCATTGAATTCACTTAATTTTGCAAAGCAGTTGCTTGTTTCACGCTTCTCTTCAGCATGCATGAAACGTCAGTGTGTGGTGTTTTCTCTGTGCATTGGCTTTCTCAAGCACACAATTGAACCTTGCATATAAGCTGTATTTGTATAATGGGTAGGTATTGCTAAAGTAAATGTAGGCATGTTGAACGCTTAGTGAAAGACCCAGCCTACCATTTTATTCTGTCTCTCACATCATTTAACAAACAGGATTTCTTCTGCATTAAACAGCTACAATGAAATTGAATACTCCCAGATTGCCCACTAACATTATGTGTATTTTCTAAAAAAAAAAAATAACAGACATAAATAGAATTACCAATACAGCCTTCTTTGTAGCGAAACATGTGTAAGGTGAGAGGAACATTGCATTCATTAATTCCTAGAATCTCTCTTTAAGTTCAATGAATTTCAGGCTACTCTAAGCAGACACATAAGAGAGTCTGTTTCTGATTTATTCTGCTGGGTATCCCACCCCACGGCTGTTAGGGATGGATGAATGTCCTGTGACAAGTGGCCAGCAGGCGGTGCTGTTGCCACGCATCTGAACACCAGGCACCCCGAGGCATAGCCCATTCTCTTTATGGGCTTAGCTCTATCTGACTCATGCGAATAGGGTGGCAAATGGTCATTCATAATTAATTATCTATGTTCTCTTTCCGGGATTAAAGAGATAAGTGACGCACAGATGCAGGCAAACAAGTCTACACGTTCTACCCAAGGCGTCGATGTGAGGACTATTTACTTTTGCAAAATACACATATCAGCTGAAGAGTCATTACACCACCAACCTCCATAATCCTCCTAAACTGCCTTATCCCCTCATCACACTCTTTATAAAACATTTACATAGATAAGCATATGGAGGATAGCACTGTGCAGACAAGCAGGATGTGTACGAGGTGACATTCACTTTATATGGTCTACACGCACTCAGAATGGTTTCCAGGCTGTCAACCAGCAGGATCCAAGCTGTGAACATCGCTCATTCAGGGAGAGCTTAGTCCCGCCCTTCCTTCTTCCGGATTGGCTGAGCGTTAGACGTCAGAAAAAAATGCATTTGCGTCATCACATTACGATTGGTAAAGAGGACGTGTCAATCATCATCGCTCTCGAAAGGTCCGAGACCTTCCTGGAACAGAAGTTGGGTGATCATTAGATTGACAGACTACTAATTCTAGGGGGTTCTAGTATTGTGTCCTCTGGGAGTGTGCTCCTATTAGTCCCTGCCAGCAGTGTAATAACACAATGTCATTGCCTCGAGCAGAGGTGGTGTCCTATCTAGTAGTACTGGCCATTGGCCCCTGCAGCACCAGAGGGGCCAGCAGCACTAGCCTGTCTGCTGCTTGCGGGCTCCCCTGACACAATCCTAGCAATTACTCCGCTCTTCCCCAACTGCTTTACAATTACACTCATTACAGTCAGTGGATCGAGACAGAGCTGAATTGCCGTCTGGAAAAAAAAAGACTTTACTCATTAAAAGATTAAAATATCATCCATGACGCAGGCTGCCGTGCAACACTGACATCCAGCCCAGGTCAAGCCCTACACTCAGTGACAGATCCTCCCATTGCCCCGGGGCAAGCGAGGGTCACAGCGGCCGGGGATCCTTCTGTACAGTCAGTCCCAGCAGACAGTAATGTGAGCAACAAGTCTCGGTCCCAGGGAGAGCTGCCCGGGCACATAGCTATGGTAATAGGGGGGCGTGTCGGGGAGGGACAGTGACTCCCAGGCACCGCCACACCAATACCCCATATATAAAGTACAGAAAAAAAAGCGCAGGCACAGCTAAAGCTACAGCCACAGAGGCAGCGGCTCCCAGAAGCTTCACCCGTACTCCCAACGTCCAGCCTGGCTGTCAGCAGACGTCAGATACGAGGTGATGCAGCGTGTTTGTGGCACACACCCGAGGAGAGTGTTGTTGTGGTAGTGTGTGCTGGCTCCCGTACACAAGTTGTGAGTTTGTGCAGTGAAACGGGAACTGATCTGGGTGCGCAGTTGTTTATCTCCTCCGAGTAGCGGATTAGATAGGGGGGTGTAAGCTGCTTGAGTGCTGTGATCGCCTGTGGTGATTGGCTTCCTGTATTTGCAGGATCTTTACAGAGACGAAGAGGAGACCTCACTGTGCCCGTGTAACCTGTCAGAGCTAGAAACACGGCATCTCACCATGGCAGATGATGAAAACGCAAGTGGCACCAATGGAATATGCTTAGACTGCGACAACAGTAACTGCAATGTGCTGAGCTGGGAGCAAGTGCAGCGCCTGGACGCGATCCTTACCGAGACTATCCCCATCCACGGCCGCGGCAACTTCCCCACTCTGGAGATGAAGCCCGGGCAGATCGTGAAGGTGGTCCGGTGCAGGCTGGAGGAGAAGAACATCAATGTCCGGGATGTCAGGCTCAA
The DNA here is from genome assembly GCF_038048845.1 of Mixophyes fleayi. Classification (NCBI taxonomy): domain Eukaryota; kingdom Metazoa; phylum Chordata; class Amphibia; order Anura; family Limnodynastidae; genus Mixophyes; species Mixophyes fleayi. Next base: position 163,033,249 of record NC_134404.1, on the reverse strand, counting down.
TGGCTCGGCGGCCAGTCATGTCCTACACGAGGACAGTGGATTGGGCTACAAGGACTTGGACCTCATCTTCTGCGCAGACCTGAAAGGAGAGGCCGAGTTTCAGACTGTGAAAGACGTGGTGTTGGATTGCCTTTTGGATTTCTTACCCGAAGGAGTTAACAAGGAGAAGATAAGCCCGCTCACCCTAAAGGTAAATAAAGCCCTAGACAACTTCCCTCTAGTTCCAGATGTTTCCATTAGGCAGGGGTCCGATCTGTTACCCCCACCCACCCTACCATTCCCCTTACACAGTGCTGCACAAGTAAATGCTAGATTTATACGACGCTGACTCCTTAAACTCTTACGTTTCTGCATTTAATTAGGACTCCTATTATAATACACTGTACTTATTTAGCATAAGGGTGCTTCAGTTTTGCTTTGCAAAGTTCTAAAAGAAATAGCACACACTGGAATCTTTAGATACCAATTATACCTTACAAACTCTTGTTTTAGTTCTTGGCTTTCTGTCAAAAATGTAGTATCTTACAATACTCCATCACTGTGTGGCTGCTTATGGCTGCCTCTTACACTGATTCTTTTTCTTTCTGGCACCTGGGGTTATAGAAACCAAGGGGGCTGAGCACTTGTCACCATGTTCTTGTGATTGACTGGTTTATGTTTGTCTTTCCCATTCCAGGAAGCGTATGTTCAGAAAATGGTAAAGGTCTGCAATGATAACGATCGATGGAGTCTGATTTCACTATCTAATAACCATGGCAAAAATGTGGAACTCAAATTTGTGGATTTTTTAAGGAGGCAATTTGAATTCAGTGTAGATTCCTTTCAGATTAAGCTGGATTCTCTTTTGCTTTTTTATGAGTGCTCAGAGAATCCCATGACTGAAACTTTCCACCCCACAATTATTGGGGAGAGTGTGTATGGGGATTTCCAAGAAGCCTTTGACCACCTTTGTCACAAGATCATTGACACCAGGAACCCTGAGGAGATCCGTGGAGGTGGCCTTCTCAAGTACTGCAACCTTTTGGTAAGAGGCTTCAGGGCAGCCTCGGAAACAGAAATGAAGTCCCTGCAGAGGTACATGTGTTCTAGGTTTTTCATTGACTTTTCAGACATTGGAGAACAGCAACGAAAACTGGAGTCCTACCTGCAGAACCACTTTGTGGGTTTAGAAGATCGCAAGTATGACTATCTCATGACTCTGCATGGTGTGGTCAATGAAAGTACAGTATGTCTCATGGGACATGAAAGAAGGCAGACTCTGAGCCTTATCACCATGCTAGCCATTCGGGTATTGGCTGAACAAAACATTATTCCCAATGTGGCTAATGTAACTTGCTACTATCAGCCAGCCCCATATGTAGCAGATGCCAATTTTAGCAATTATTATATTGCCCAGGTTCAACCTGTCTTTACATGCCAGCAACATAGATACTCCACTTGGTTACCCTGTAATTAAGACTGACTGAGCGATTTCTTTCAGGAAAGCGTTCCCAAAACCTAAAAATGGGAATACCCAGTTATATAATAAGGTGTGAGTTTTACAAATGATGATCTGCTCTAAGGTTTCAATCTCTTGTGAAGCTTGTAGTTCATATAGAATTCATGAGAGCATGATCAAATTGATAAGCTCCTAATTAATTGGGTTCAATCCCAGAGCACAAAGCAGCCTGTCATTTAAAGCTATCAAAACCTTCTGCACTCTGCAAAGAAGGAATGCTTAATGTAAGTACAGGTTAGCAGTTCCTGCTCACTTTGCATTTAAATAGGAAGAGGTTGGCTAGTCAAATGGATTTTGCAAAAGGGAGTAAATATTTTCCTTCTGAATTTCAAGCAACTGTAGCAATGAGTGAAGGAAAATAGATTGGATTTTAGGCTAAGAATTTGGATTTTAAGTATGATCTTGAATCGTTTAGAATGTATAACCTGCCTGCTTGCATAGTGTTCTTTCCCAGACATGACTTACTCCAAGTCAACCACAGTAGGGTGGTGCAGTGCTAATAGCTATAAGGGCTCATTCACGCATATGCGCTGGAAAAATGAATAAAAACATATAGAAGACTAGCGTGCTTTAGTGACAGGTTTTTAAAGTCCTCTTAACGCGCAGCACTCTTATCAATACAATGTATTGTACTGGTAACACGCATCAACACAGGAGAAATAAGACGTACTGCATTCTAAAATTTTAGAATGCGAGGGTGGGCATAGCACCATTGACTCTTACTTGTCCTATTTAAATAAACTTTTCATGCATTTATTAACATATAAAGAGAACAACAGAGTGGAGACTTGTGAACGAGCCCTAAATCTTCTGAAGAATAATATATTCTTTCCAGATGTATGCATGAATCACATTTTACATATGTGACAATGCAACGCTTAGTTAGTAGCAAATGTGATGCTTAAGGACCAAAGATTTCTTTAAGAAAAAAGAAAGAGTTTAGGAGGAGAAACTATTTGTGTACTTGTTTTATTTACTGTATCAAAGTGCCTGTTTCCTTCAGAAAATTAAGAGAACATATCTTTGTGATTAAACCGCACATTTTCTTTTATCAGGGATTCTAGATTAAAAAAACAAAAAACAAAACTAAATCCTGAACTTGTGATGATCAGAGCAGTAAATGCCATATTTTTCATTGGCAAACACTTGTATACAGTTTATTTGTGAAATGTTTGCATATTAACAGTGTGTGTGTGTGTTTCCACATGCACAGAGATTTATTCAAATATGGTTTAGATAAATGTAGCACTTAGAGAATGTTTATATAAAGAAATGCGTGTTGAACAGTTTGCAACAGGATTCAAAATGTAAGAGCCTTGCAAAGAGGTTTCAGCTCATACCAGGAAGAAGCAGCACTTCTGCATAATCCTTTTTTCTTTTTTTTTTTAAACGCCCCCTCCCCTTTAAAAATATAAAGAACAAAGATAAGTTAGTTTATGGTACATATCAATCAGGTTTTGTTTTTTTGGGGTTTTTTTCTTTCAAAATTAAACATCTGACTTATTTTGTAGCAATTATAATATATCTTGAGCATATTGAAGTTGCACCACAACAACATTTGAATTTGCAAAGAAAGTCTTTTTGAAATCCATTTACAGCAAACAGAAATTTAGTGGATCTCCACACTTATTTATTTTTTTAATGAATGCATGGGTGCATAGTAGGACCACTAGAGGTATCTAATGTGAAATGAAGCTGACTTGCACGGTTACTTTTAGTTCAGTATTTTTGTCTTTTACTTAAATTTTACTAATATTTTTAGTTTAGATATTCTGAGTTTATAATATTAGTACTGTATCCTTATTTTAGTTTCAAACCGAAAATCCATTCTTTTGTTCTATCTTCTTGTCAAAAGCCAGAATTAAACATTTATATTTGGTTTTCCACTTCCTTTTTAAATATTTTCCCTATATTTTGATTTGGTTGTTTTGAATCTTCCATAGACTGCAGTCAATATTAAGCCTACAGGAGCCGTTGGTGTGGTCAGATATGTTTTTTTTTTACTTTTGTATGACAATGTTACATTCATCTCACTATAGTCAAGGTGAACAGCAGAACTTCATGACAAGTCATGTATTTGTCATCACAGCAGGATAAAGTAACATCCCATTGCTCACTCCTTTTTTTGATTTATGATCTTTGCCTGTGATTGCTCTTAAACAGTCTGATGCATCCATCTGATGTGTAGAGACACGACTGAAAGATTCAATATCTGGATTAATTTATTGTTTCACAGCTTCTGGTGCTTACTTAATCATTTTCTTATATTCCGAACTATGCAGACACACCCATACTAGGCCTTTTTTATTTTCTCCCGATGCGAGATATTTTTAGACTGTCTTCATTATAAATCACTGTGGAAATATGGCACTTTAGAAGCCATCATATTCTACCTACTAGTAGAACTAATGGTGGCATATTTGCAGATGTATAAAAGTTAGGTCTCCCACCAATAACCTTTTACTATTCAGTACCGCAGCATAAAATATCAGAAACCTAATCAAAATATATTTTGCATGTGATTGGATGAGTCTGATCCTAATGGCTAAAAGTCTGATACAATTGTAGTGCCAAATAAGATACTTTAATTACAATAGTTGAAATAGATTTATGTTGAGAGCATAAATATACAATTTGGTATAAATATACCACGTAGATAATATGTAATCCAATGTCCTCATAAATTTTAGTACCAGAGGCCCTGGCTCTGGCAGTTAAGTGGTTAAGTTTAACTCTGGCCCCCAAGGCTTCTTTTGAGGTTAATTGCTCAGATTGAAATCCTGTCATTGTTCAGTAACTTCTGAAAATTGCTATATTGAGTGTCTACTTTTTTTTTTTTTTTTTTTTTCTTATACAGTCATAAAAGGCTGTTGTAGCAGGAATCTGATTTGTTTACTGTAGCACCATTCCTGTGAATTTAGCAGGATCTGTTAAAGCTATTGCACTGTCACTCTCTGTTTACACGGAAATTTCTGGCCTTTTTCTGTGACTGCTCCTGTCTGTTTTATGTTTGGTCAATGGAGAGCCTTCCTTGATTAATAGAGAAGAGAAAGGTATATTTCCCATGTCTCATTCCTTCAGACAGTAAATCAGAATTGAGATGTGCTTGTCTAAATCGGAAACAGTATCCATAGATATATTCACATGGCTTATGAGCTGAATTGAAGGGGATGGCTGGGGAAATAGGATCAGCTGGTGATGGGGTATGGCTATTCTTACCACAACTATTTGCATTGCACAAATAACTCATCTCTCAGTTAAAGGTGTTGAAACAGAGTTCTGCCACGAATACCACCTTTTGATAATATGAAACTACTTCATAAGACAGATGTTTCTATGAAGCTCCTTTTTCTATTATAAACAGTAACTCCTTGACATTTAATTTTGTTGAACTTTGTTTTTTTCCTTCTCTTTAAAATTGGCTGTACCTAGTTGAATTTCTAACACAGATGACATGACACAGATGTCCTTTTTTATATGTAGTTTAGATTCAACGCACATTTTATTCATAATGGTTACCAAATACATTTTATATGCAGTATTCTGTACAGCAATCAGTGGGAATGACTCCTCTGTCATTCAGTATATTGGAACTGAGAATTTGCAGGAGACAGAGCCCCCTTTGAAATACATGACTCCTTAAACACCAGCCATTGGACAGTTTGTATGGTGGATGGATTTATTGCTAATCTATGTTGAGATAAACCTACTAATACAAATGTGATGAAACATCAGAACTCTTTCAAGCCAAACCATTGTATGTCGTTGCACAAAAAAATGCATTGGGTGTTGTGTCTAATGGGGGATGCGGGCAGTGTCAAATTTGTACTTTCTTAATATTATTTTGCTTTACACACTGATGCTTTTACATTACATACATCTATTTTATTCAGAGTTTTAAATGATTCTTGTAAAATGCTTTGTACATGACTTGTATTATGTTGTTGGATGATGATTTTGCCAATTAAAAAAAATAATAATAATAAAAGAAAAAAAAAACAGAGAGAACATTTAAACCAAAAAAAAAATCTTTGAATATTTCATTGTAGATCTAATGTTTTAGAGCTAATTCTGCAAAAGCAGAAATGATATTTTACCGATCTATAACGGTATGTATGGTTTTATTTGCAAAATGGGAACGAACAAACAGAAACCTGAGGTTGGTTATAAGATAAAAATGGTGGAAAAGGAAAACAAAATGTATAAACGGTTTGGCTGTAGCAAAAACTACAGTTTTCAGAAGCCTGTGCTCATTTTGCTCTCAACCGTTCTCTATAATATGAACAGTGTGCCACCTTACTGCTTTTCTGATCCTTGCTTTGCAGTGGAATACATGGACAATAAGCTAAATTAAAAACAGGGAGGAGTCCTGATTAAAAGAAACAAAAAACTTGCAGGCAGTTGGCGTACATTCTCCAGGGAAAGGATTGTCAATTTTGTTTACAGCATCCAATATTTGGATTTGTTTTGTAAATAAAAGTTTTGTTTTTTTTCCTATTGATTTGCGTATTATGTCTTTGGTTGAATAAATTATGGATGAGTGCAAAATAGCTGAAATTTACTAATTCTGAGAATAGTCTGGATCACCAGCTTCCTAGTGGGAGTGGGGGGAAGGGAATTCCTAATCTTTTTTATTTTTTCTCAGCCAAATGTGTGCAGTCAGCTAGCAAAGGGGGCCTAGCTAGAACATGCCAAAATACTTGGCTCTTTATCCACTTAGGAACTTAGATTACCTAAAAACAACACTTCTCTTTTCTCACTTAAAGTCACATGTTTAATATTTTTTCAAATATGTGCATTTTGCTAAGTTTTTTTGGTCAAGAAAAAAACAAATTGTACAATGATTTTGTAGTTGAAGTTAGATACAATCTCTGAAATATCCGAGAATAGATAAACAATAGTAAATACTCCGGCTTGAGTCCAATACTCAAACAATGATTTCCAATTCATGTTTTCTATCGTCTAATTTATTGTACATTATCTACCAATATCACTTTAAACATGTTGTCAAACATTTGCACATTGTTTAGGATGAGACCCATTCAATATTTCAATTACTGGTTTTAGAAGCTATTAGAATACAATTGATCATTTTTTCTAGATCATTCCAATAATCCTATCACAACTAAACAAACTTCACTGCCTTGTAGAGAAACCTAAGTACTCTGCTTTCAAGGGCCTGTGATCATTAGATTTAATTACTGTTTTGAAGAATGTAAATATCAAACTTGTTCACTCAATCCAGCCACTGTATAAAGTACAACAAATAACAACACTCTGCTTCATACGGTGTCATGAAGCCCTATTTTAATAAACAACTTAAAAAATATGTTAGGAAATCAAATTTTTTTTGTGATGGCATCCTGGCTGTGGAAAAACAACTTTGCAGTGTGTCATTTCTAAGCATTTATAATCTGCCAGTCATTGCAACTTTATATTACAAATTAAAACAATCACTTGACAGTGGTTGTTTCAGTGTATTAAACTCACAAATACCAATGCATCATACATATTATTACACCATGTGCAGCAAGAATAAATGACACCTTAATTACACCTTAACCTCCATAAAATATTATGTTACATCTGGCGTTCTGTTAAATGCATTTTACAGCCCTTTTTGTAATTTGTTAGTCATATAAAACTGGTCCAACTTGTTTTTATGGGTTTGTCAGAAAGAATTGCTTACAACACAACAAATAAATACTTTAGTAATTGAACTTTATCGCTAAAAACACGTCACTACTAATATTTATAATATTTAGGCATCAAACAAGAAACTAGTTAATCAAGTTTGTAAGTACAGAATAGGCGGATGCTTGTCAGACATGTTACCTATAATTTGAAATGAATTACTAATAAACGTTTTTAAACATTTTCTTACATTTAGGTACGCAGAATAAACCTGTTTTCTGGCAATTTTAACTTCTGTTGGATGTTCTGCAATATCTTTGTGAGATGGCACAAAACAGTATTGTTGATTTCAACTATGCCCTGTTATTTGTGATAGGTATTTATTTCACCTGCAATTTGAAAGCATACACATTATGCAGATTTATTGGCAGCCTTTTATAATGTAAGTAAAAAAACCTTTTTTTTAAAGCTTCAACTACTCTATTTCTTGCACCATCGAGCAGTAGCGGACTGGCAAAGAGCCCACCGGTGGAAAACAAAGTGTGGTCAGCCGAATCTGTTATTGTGCTAACTGTTACAATTGTTTTTAACAAATATAAGAAATACGGCTTATGCATAAATGCTCCAATATATTGACGTTTGATACTCATACTTCAACATGGTTTGTCTGATTAGCGCTCAAAGGGGCATATTCAATTGTCCCAAAGTTCTGCGGCGTTAAAACTATTATAGTTAATACGGTAAAATCTAGCTGGATTTCAGCTCGCGGCTCAGGGAGCTGCGAGCTGAAATCCAGCGAGTATTTTACCGTATTAACTGATTTTCCGCGCACGATTACCGTAATAACGGTAATCGTGGGTGGACCGCGGGATTTTCGGCAATCCCGCTGACAATTGAATATGCCCCAAAGAATCTAAATACATATAAGTCAATATTACAGGGAAAAACAAACACTGTTTGAAACTGTCTGAGTTTATACTAGGGGGTATATTTACTAAACTGCGGATATGGAAAAGTGGAAATGTTGCCTATAGCAACCAATCAGATTATAGCTGTCATTTTGTAGAATGCACTAAATAAACAAAAGCTAGAATCTGATTGGTTGCTATAGGCAACATCTCCACTTTTCCAAACTCGCAGTTTAGTAAATCTAGCCTTAGGTGACTAATGGACTCCCTTCTCCTGGTGAACATGCGATTGGAGTTTTACATTTGTCCTCTGCGAGCTATTTACACTTATCTGTATGAATAGGTCTAATGTGTTTTCTCTGAGTCCATGTGGGGGACACTGGAAACACTGGGTGTTGAGGCTTCAGCACTTTTTTAAAAAACATTTTTATTTTGGCATCAAGGTCAACTGAAAAACACAACTGATGACCTAAAAACATTGCTGAAAAACACAAAAGGAACTCAAAACGATGTATTTAGTAAAAGTTGCAGGTGGGGATGTACAAACCAATATCTCTATCGAAAAGTAAATAACTTTTTTGTTGTAATGAAATATTGTTTCATAACCTTACGGTGGTACAGATGCAGAGGAGGAACACAACATCAAGCCAAATACAAAACTTGAGGGAGGGCCCTGCAATTCTGCTCCATCATCATCATATTTTTATATAGCGCCAACATATTCCGCAGCGCTTTACAATTGGGGACAACCATAGTAAACTAATAAACTGGGTAAAACAGACAAAGAGGTGAGAAGGCCCTGCTCGCAAGCTTACAATCTATGCTCCACCCTCCCAGGCTGAACATGCTCATAGGAGGCAAACACCCTGCTCTTCTGAGAGCAGAGTGGAGTCTTCAAGGTGATCCTGCACTGCCTGGTTCCCCTCACACCCAGGCACCTTTACGGCCATATAACCTGCAGTAGAGGTAGTTTAGCCATTTTACAAATGATATCTCTGTTAAAGAAGAAGTGTAATCACTTGCTAAAATCTCTCCAATGGTGTATAGAGCAACAGTGTCAATTGCAGTCTCAATAAAGAGGAAATGAGGAGTATGGGAAAAATGTTAATATCTGGATGATTATATAGACATAGTCAGATGATATAAAATTAAATACAACTGGATATCAATTTTCAACCCCAGGTGACTTGTCCTTAATATCAAAGTAGTTTAAATAGCCACTGCTGGACATATTCTCTAATGATGCACTTATTTTTAATATTGGCCATACTGCAGTTTCTTTCAGTTTGCATATTAGATGTTCTACTTTATAAGTTACTATTTATTCAATATGGGGTACCAAGTGCCCTACCGTTCAGGTAGACTGCACTAGATATGATTTGATACCTTTCCAGCAGCAAATTATCCCAGGAAATTCTTTTACAGGCTGAAAAAGGAAAGTAATAATTAGGAGATTTCATACAAACTAATGTATTAATTATTGAGGAATAACACGCTGCACATTTTCCATTACTTTAAGTCACACAGCATTAGAGAAACTGCAGCTATACAATACAGATATTCCAAGAGGCATCTCTCTATGCAACCTTTCTTACTATCATCTTGTGCCACAACAACCCATAGGTAAGGAGTCTACACTAATACGCATAATGTATCCCAGTGACAAGCCTGTTATAGCTACTCACGCATCTTCCTTCTTTCAACCAGATCCCTCCATCTAAGTAACTCACATTCCTTAGCAAATTCGCTAAACATTACGTATCAATAGCTATATGAACACAAATCTATCATCGAATTACCCACAATGTATTATAAGTGAAGACAAACTGTTCATTCATCATCATCATCACCATTTATTTATATAGCACCACTGATTCCGCAGCGCTGTACAGAGAACTCATTCACATCAGTCCCTGCCCCATTGGAGCTTACAGTCTAAATTCCCTAACATACACACACAGACTAGGGTCAATTTTGATAGCAGCCAATTAACCTACTAGTATGTTTTTTTTGGAGTGTGGGAGGAAACCGGAGCACCCGGAGGAAACCCGCGCAAACACGGGGAGAACATATAAACTCCACAAAGATAAGGCCATGGTCGGAAATTGAACTCATGACCCCAGCGCTGTGAGGCAGAAGTGCTACTCACTTAGCCATTCTTTCTCTCAGTTATCATGACCATACAAACAAATACATAGCACAAAATCTTTTACGTCATAAAGATAACTTCAAGATCATATAAATGATACATAGAAATCCTTAAATATAGTTCATAAAGTACAGATCAAGAGTTACATTATACACAATAAATCCCTGTCAGGAATGTTTGTATTCTGTTAACTCTCTGTGTTTCAATGTAATGTAGAAGGACCAATAGGAGTGTTATATGGAGAATAGGCCTAGAGAGTAAGACTACAAGAATTCATATATAGCGAAAAGTATGGTTAGTGATAATGGAGTACTAGGGGTAAATGTATCAAACTGAGAGTTTTCCGGCTGGTTTGAAAGACCAATCAGATTCTAGCTATCATTTATTTAGTACATTCTACAAAATGATAGCTAAAATCTGATTGGCTGCTGTAGGCAACATCTCCACTTTTCAAACGCGTCGGAAAACTCTCAGCTTGAAACATTTACCCTCTAGAGTGCTGATAATGTAGATGTTGTTTGTTAGGGAAAACTTGCAGAGTTAGGGATTGCAGGGTTAGAGTTAATTAGGAAAAATATTGTGTCTCAATACCAGGACATCCATGGGCTATTTACACTCAGTACTTTGAATATGGTTAACATGCGTTCACACCCAGGCAAATATCCAGATAAAAAATGCATTACGTTTATTAATACAAAAACTCCATCAACTATTCTAGCACTTTCAAGAAATGGTTAAAAAAGTAATACTTACAACAGATGATATATACATCACACAAGGGGTACAAATGCAACACTATTCCAGTATTCTAATAGCCACCCTGGGATATCCAATTCAGGCTTGCATCAGTTTCTTCCCTGGCGCTGCCATATCATCATCATCATTTCTTTATATAGCGCCAACATATTCCGCAGCGCTTTACAATTGGGGACAAACATAATAAACTAATAAACAAACTGGGTAAAACAGACAAAGAGGTGAGAAGGCCCTGCTCGCAAGTTTACAATCTATGGGACAATGGGAGATTGACACATGAGGTTAAGTCTACATTTTGCATTTTGGCGCAGCAGGCTGCAAAGGTAAAAGTGACTCATAGGCTAAATGATGCTGCCACACAACAATGTTGGTCAGGGGGTAGTTGTCTTGTGTGAAATTGTGTAACAGGCGGTAATAGGCTAAGATAGTGAGGTCAAGAGGGTGGTTGAGGAATATTATAAGCTTGTCTGAAGAGGTAGGTTTTCAGAGAACGCTTGAAAGTTTGTAGACCAAAGGAGAGTCTTATTGTGCGAGGGAGAGAATTCCATAGAGTGGGTGCAGCCTGAAAAAAGTCCTGTACCCAGGAATGGGAGGATGTAATGAGGGTGGATGAGAGACGCAGATCTTGTGTAGAATGGAGATGCTGAGTTGGGAGATATTTTGAGACAACAGAGGAGATGTATGTTGGTGCAGCTTTGTTGATGGCCTTGTAGGTTAGTAAAAGTATTTTATATTGGATTTGGTAGAAAACAGGCAGCCAGTGTAGAGACATACAGAGTGATTCAACAGAGGAATAATGATTTGCAAGGAAAATCAGTCTTGCCGCAGCATGCAAAATAGATTGTAGGGGTTTGAGTCTGTTTTTGGGAAGACCAGTGAGGAAGGAATTGCAATAGCCAATGCAGGAGATGATAAGTGCATGAATTAAGGTTTTTGCAGTGTCTTGCGTGAGATATGTGCGAATTCTGGAAATGTTCTTTAGATGTATGTAGCATGATTTAGATATAGAGTCAATGTGGGGAACAAAGGATAGGTGGGAGTCAAGGATTACACCTAGGCAGCGAGCTTGTGGGGTGGGATTTATGGTCATGTTATCAACAGAGATAGAAATGTCAGGTAAGCTCTTGTTGGTGGGTGGGAATATTATTAACTGTTTTTGAAAGATTAAGTTTGAATTGGCGAGAGGACATCCAAGATGATATGGCAGAAAGACAGTCAGTTACACGGGACAACACAGATGTCGAGATATCAGGAGAGAATAGATAGATTTGGGTATCCTCCGCATAGAGATGATACTGAAAGCCAAAGGAACTTATTAGATTTATTAGATTTCCAAGAGAAGCGGTGTAGATAGAGAACAGCAGAGGACCTAGCACTGAGCCTTGCGGTACTCCAACTGATAAAGGAAGCGGAGTAGAGGTAGGATGAGAACCAGGATAAAACAGTGTCTTGAAGACCTAGGGATTGCAGCGTTTCTATGAGAAGAGAGTGGTCAACGGTGTCAAATGCAGCCGAGAGATCCAGGAGAATTAGGAGAGAGTAATGGCGTTTAGTTTTAGCAGTGATCAGATCATTGACAACCTTAGTCAACGCAGTCTCTTTGGATTGTTGAGAACGAAAGCCAGACTGAAGAGGATCCAACAGGTTGTTTGCAGAAAGAAAGCGTGTGAGGCGAGTGTAGGCAAGTCTCTCTAGAAGCTTGGAGGGGCAAGGGAGCTGAGAGATGGGACGGTAATTTGAGAGTTTGGGTCGGAATTTTGTTTTTTTATATAGGAGGCAACAGCCCTGCTTCAATATCACACTGCTTTTGGCGAATCCACAAGAAATACAGGGATTCCAGATAAAGGACTCACTGATACCTACAGTGCTCAATTCAGTCAAGCTGGAGCCGTAACCATACGCTAGCCCTAACATTCAGTTTGTTACTCACCGGACCGTAAGTGCCTCTGCGCTGGTGCGTGGTTCTCTAGCCTTCCTGCCGGCGCCTTTCCTGAGCCGCGGCCGTCCGCCATCTTGATGGACTGCGCATGCGCAGCATCCAAGAACTCTTATGACCTTTGCTTTTAATCTAATTGGTGGATCAGGCACCTCTCCCTATTTAAGGCACCTGTGCTCATTACATCGTTGCCTGTTCTTGAGTCTCATTCCCTGTGAGTCTCTGAAGGTGTCTCCTGTGTCCTGCTCGTGTCTTCAGTTTCCTGCTTATTACCTGCTCTACTCATCGGTGGTTCCCATACCCGCTACTGACTCCTGTGTCCTGCTCGTGTCTTCAGCTTCCTGCTGATTATCTGCTCTACTCATCGGTGGATCCCATACCCGCTACTGACTTCTGTATCCTGCTCGTGTCCTCAGCTGTCTGCTGGATTACCTGCTCCGCTCATCAGCGGTTCTCATACCCGCTACTGACTCTTGTATCCTGCTCGTGTCCTCAACTGTCTGTTGGATTACCTGCTCTGCTCACCTGCGGTTCCCATACCCGCTTCAGCCATTCAGCGCTCCTGCTGTGCCTGCATATCCTCGTGGACAAGCTTCTCTACTCATCAGCGGTATGCTTACTTGTTATTGACTATCAACTGTTACCTTGCATATCCGATTAGGACAAGCTTCTCTACTCAGCAGCGGTATCCATACCCGCTATAGACTATTAGCTGATACACTGCATATCCGCTTTGTACAAGCCTCTCTACTCAGCAGCGGTATACATACCGTCATAGACTATTAGCTATAACGCTGCATATCTGTTTGAAACAGTTCCTCTGTGCTTTCATTGTCTTCATAAAGTTATCGACTCTTTTCATTCCTCCACTTATCCGCACCTGGACAAGTCCTCACCTACTCGCAGTGGTACAACTTGCTATCCGCAGACCACTGACGCCTCCTCTATCTACCTGCACTTGGACAAGCCTTCTCATCACAGCAGTGGTACAACTTGCTATACGCAGACCACTGACTTCCCGCTACCTACCTGCACCTGGACAAGTCTTCCCTACACAGCCGTGGTACAACTTGCTGAACGCAGACCACTGACTTCCCCACTACCTACCTGCACTTGGACAAGTCTTCCCATCACAGCAGTGGTACAACTTGCTATCCGCAGACCACTGACTCTCCCATTACCTTCCTTCACCTGCTCACGTCCACCCTGCTCTCCGTGGTTGAAACCTTCCTTCCACTATAGCTGCAAGTCGCTGACTCGTCTACCAGTATAGCTGCAAGTCGCTGACTTCATCTACCAGTATAGCTGCAACTCAGTGACTATCATCAATTCCATTGACATCCTCTCTCCATCTGCTGTTATATACGTTCCACTATTCACCCTGCTGCCAGAGGACCGCTGTGCAAACTCCGCCCCTCTGGTAAGCATAGTCAACTGGTGAATCCTGGGCAGAACTCCTAGTGCCCGTGACACAGTTCTTCAAAGATGCGTAGAGTGTCCAGATGCAGCAGCCTGTGCTCTTCATATAGTCCCCTCCACCCCACCAGCAGCAGCTCCACGCTGTCTGAAGATACAATGGGTTTCTCAAGAGGAGCTGAATCACTGCTATTTATCAGGGGTATTGTTTCAGGGTTGACCCTTTCCTTTTATTATTATTAAAATCTTTTATTTATAAGGCGCCAAAAGGATTCCACAGAGCCATATATATATATTAAATAAATACACATAAGTGACATAGTTACATAAATAAGACCTGCAAAATTATATAATTATGTAAATAAAATTCTAGGAGAGAGGGTCCTCCTCAATTATTTTGTTTTATTTATTTATTTATTTTTGTTTTCACATCTGTCCATTGTAAATATTAGGAGATAACTGTATAATACAATTAAAATTTTATATAAGATTTTATATGGCTTCTTTTGTGGATAATTCTGTAAGCATAGATTACCTTTTAGGAGAGTGCTGTGTTTCCTCTTCCCATAATTCCTTTATCTATTGTGAAAGTCATGTGATTCTTGTTTGTATAGTATCTCTGAAGTGTTAAAGACAGAGTAGCGTGAGATCCTCAACTGCTTGAATCGCTTCACGGAATGTTCACCTTTAGCAGACCCCTTTCAGAGGTACTAGTTATGTTCCACAGTACTTGGTTGCACCCAGGATTTAAGCTCGGATAGTAGAAGTTGTTGATCTAGCACTTGCCCGAGGGAGAGGACAGAACACGGTAGGAGGTAGTGAGCAACCAGGATAGAACTGCCAGACAGGCAGGGGTTAATGCAGAATGATTTGGCACTTGCCCGTTGGAGTGCTTCCCATCAAAAAGTGTCTTCCTGGCACATTGTCCCTAGGAACCCCAGGGCAGCACCCTTCTTATCTCATCCCATGGCTGTTACTACCTGTATAGAAGCCAACAAGGGGTGTTATTGACTCCTATGCATGACTGATTCAACAGAAAGACAGAAGAAACAAGCACATTGCTCCCAAAAACTTGAAATCCCCTCACAGTGGGAGAAAAGTACCAGCTAGATTAAAGAGTTTAGGGGCAGGGATTTCCTGCCAGGCACTTGACGGTACAAGTCCCAGCCATTTCTGGGCCTGTTGTTATAGTTGGCCGGTTATACTCCCATAGATAAGGGGTCCAATGGAAATTGGATAATATGCTTTCGTTTATTTAAACACATTCTTTAAG
Organism: Mixophyes fleayi; assembly: GCF_038048845.1. Taxonomy (NCBI): domain Eukaryota; kingdom Metazoa; phylum Chordata; class Amphibia; order Anura; family Limnodynastidae; genus Mixophyes; species Mixophyes fleayi. The sequence continues at coordinate 163,017,679 of NC_134404.1, read as the reverse complement.
AAGAATTTCTATTCTTAAAATTACAGTAGTGCTCACTATACACTACTAATTTATTAACATATTTCTGGTTTAAGATATACCCTTCTGGGTGATTAAGATTAAAAACAAGAATCACTACCTTATCTGATATAAAAACGATGCAATAACTGAAACCTACACTTATTGTCATAGAAGATTAAATGAATAGAACCTGGATGAAAGAAAATATACAGCTCTCAAGACGTAATTGATATCAAACATAGGAGAACTGTTGTATGATTTTGATTTGTAATATATTTGTTAAGTGGTATACTCAATAGGAACTAATATTCACTGCATATTATACATTAACAGGATCTTGTTGTTATTGTGTAATATACACAATTTTTAAATCTCTTGTTTGATTCCCAGTGTGTCTGCTGCTGGGCCTCACCTGTCCCGAATTGGTCATCTGGATCGACCCCTGTTGCCCCATGTGCCGGCTCCTCCGTTGCCCCAGCCCTTGGAGTAAGGCTCCCAAGGCAAGGAGAGTGTGCTCAGGATGGCCATGGGATGGCTTTTCTTCTGAAAGTGATGTTTCTGCTCGTTCAAGGGACATGAACGAGAGACTGATACTTAAGAGGAAACTTGGTGGTCCCCGTAGTGGTGCAGGAGTAATAGGTCGGGCTCGAAGTTGAGAGTAAGTTGTGCACTGTGCACATTTAGCGGTCCTGAGGGATATAGGAAAGAGTGCAGGACAGAATCCACTCTTGATTCTGGATCTGGTGGTATGTGGACATATTCTCCATCACTGGGAAGGCCAAGGATGCCCTGTTGGCTGTTAAGCGAGAAGTGGCATTGGTGAGGAGGCCTATAGAAGTTATGTGAATTAGCTGGATGGGATGTTGGCTTTTGTCACCTGGTATTTAGAGACTTGGCCTGAGCAGCATATGAACGTTCTCAAATACATTTATCTAATTTCAGGGATGTACATAAGCTCCAAAGGCATTATGTAGTGAAAATATGATGAGCTCTTTCATAAAAAGCAGGATGGATTCTATGTGATGGCATTTGGCTGCAGAGTTGTTTAGTTTTGGTTGTAGGTTACACAGCCTAGGGCTTGTTTGCCAGATGATGGGGCTTCCAGGCACAGACAGGGGCAAGGGAGGCATGGCACATCATTTCCCTCCAGAGGAGACTGCTTTGTCTTTTAACAGTGGGCATTGCGATAGAGGCTCTGCCTGTCGCTTCAGCCATTCTTGTTCCAGGTGTGGAGGTGGTCACCCAACCATCCATGTCCGGGGGTCCCCGTGACTAATGCTTTATCTCCTGTGGTTTGGGGGGGGGGGTATCTAAATGGTTGGGATGGTATAGACATACAGCTCGGTTTTTGTATGGGGGATTTTTCGATGGTTCCCAGCTTCCTAATCATGGGGACATTTTGGGTGGCTATCCCCGTAATCTAAGGTTAGCTCGGGAGCTGCCAACGGTTGTTAAAGACAAAGAGCCTGAGTCATTAAGGAATGTATCTACTGGTTCTGTCTATTGTTTGCAAAAATCACGCTGCACATGCTCAGAACCGGACAATACACAACAGAACACAGCCACGTCCAAGTCAGCTGGGGAGTGGGTGAATTTTCCTAAGCAGGAAGGGCGTTCCTGTACAGTCATGTCCAAGTCAAAGTCAGACACACACACAGAAGTACGTTAGCTTTCTGACGTATCTCTTGGACCAGCTGGAGGTCTAGTCAAAGTCCAGTATACTAGTTATGACGACTGAGTATGAATGCTAAAACAAGTCTTTGCAATCAGGAGCAACTGTAAAAATGTCTGTTGCGTACAGTAGACATTAAAATACCCTGATAATTTTGTTCCTAGAGAAAAAAAATGGAAGCAGTGTTTGTTAGCTTTTATATGGGACGGTTTTTCTTCTTGGAAGTCTAAGAGGTATATTTACTAAATTGTGGGTTTGAAAAAGTGGAGATGTTGCCTATAGTAACCAATCAGATTCTAGTTATCATTTATTTAGTACATTCACCAAAATGACAGCTAGAACCTGATTGGTTGCTATAGGCAATAGCTCCACTTTTTCAAACTGACAGTTTAGTAAAAATACCTCTAAGACCTATTTCTTTCTTTCTCCTTGTGCAAGACGACACGAATGTCACTAAGAATTTTCCTTAAGAGGCTGGGCCAGAATTACACCAGTGGTAAAGGATAAGAGGCAGCCTGTTGATTGGGACCTTTTGGCGAAACTGATGGTGTCCTCAAAATTTTTGCAACATATGGGTTTGCTTTCCAAGAATGTTTTTCATAGGAATAGTTTGGTTTGTAAGATCCACATATCAAAAGCTGATCAGCTCAGTACAGGGTGTTGGATTAAGTTGTTCCATAGAGACAATGCCATAGTTTGGCCGGGGCTATTGACTGGTAGTTATTTGACCATGGGGCCGGCTGCTGGCCATACTTGGTTGAGACATTACGATGGGTCTCTGCTGACTAAACAAACCGGTTCAGGGTGATTTTTCAGAGATGTTTGTGTAGTCTGGGTCTTAATTTGTACGATTGCGGCACTATTTTTTTTTAGGATAGACACTGCCATGGTTGCGGCTGAGGAAGGTTGTTTCTATTAAAACCATTATCAAGCTGGGTAGATGGTCTAGTGCAGGCAGGGCCGGTGCTAGGGTCCACAGCGCCCTAGGCATTTTTAAAAAAGCGGCGCCCCCCCCGCAAAAATCGCCACCCTCCTCCCTCCTCTCCTTATCTTGTCTCACCACCGCCGCCTCTCTGCTCCGTCTCCTCCCCTCCACTCACTGACACTAGTAAGTGGAGGGGAGGAAAGGGAGCAGAGAGGCGGCGGTGGTGACAAAATAGCCTCTTCCCCCCCTCCCCGTGCATCTGAATGCTGTGCGGCGGCCGTGACAGGTATGGTCAGCGGTCGCCGCACAGTTTTAAAGTCTTTTAGTATTCTGTGGCGCCCTCCAGGCGCCCTCCAGAGCCCGGCACCCTAGGCAAGTGCCTAACCTTGCCTAATGGGAGCGCCGGGCCTGAGTGCAGGCCTGTCCAACCTGCGGCCCTCCAGATGTTGTGAAACTACAAGTCCCATCATGCCCTTCCAGCTATCAACAGGTTGTCTACTGGCAAAGCATGCTGGGGCTTGTAGTTTCACAACACCTGGAGGGCCACAGGTTGGACAGGCCTGGTCTACTGGCTACATAAAATATATTAGGCAACATGTGTTGATGCTCGTCCCCTTTCCTGACTGGGCTGACCCATGACGTGCATTGCTTGCCTTATTTCAAGGGGAAAAAGAGGGATTTGCCTAATTTATACTCAAAATGAAGGGCCTTATTGACTTGTGCTCTTTCCAAGATTCTTTATGGTTTTCCTCCATAAGGATCACCTTGTTTATCCTTTCTCCTGGCTAGGCCTTCTGTGTTTAGAGCTACATTTGCTGGCCATAGTTAGCTGTTTTCATGTATGGGCTGCTGTATTTACATGTATCATCCCTCCATGTTTCAGGTTGTTGACGGGACTCCATGAAGGTGTGGATTGTGGGGCATTCTTTTGTATACTGGGCCAAGAATGCTCAATTTGAAGGGTGGGGCTAGGAGCATTTGTTGGTTAGGATTTAGGGATTTATGTTGGGCTTTATTGTTAAGTACACTGTCCCTGAATACCAAGTTTTGTCTCTGAATACCAAGTTGTTAATTTGTGCAGCAATGAGCTCAGTAAATTGAAGCGATTAGCACTTATAGTTTGTGTTAAATCTGATTTAGATGAGATCCCATCTCACTGGCCTGGGATCCGCTTTTTCTGGTCGGATATTATCCCCAGGAGGATGTGGAAAGGTGCTATTAATGCTGCTTACCTTGTTAAGGCCTGTTCTAACGTGAACCTGGTCCTCTGCATGTTTTTGATTGGTAAAGGAGGTCAGTGGTGTCCATCCGGACATTGGCCCTGTGTCATTAAGGAGAGCAAAGCAAAAAAAAAAAGTTTTCTCCTGGACAAATCATGTGCACCATGCATAAAGTGCAAATTAGTTTATTATTTTGCACATAAGGAAAATACTAGCTGCTGTTTCAGGTAGCACACAAATTCTTGAAAGTTTTATTTTTACACTTAAATTTAAAGTTGATCTAGGATATGCTCTACCTCAACTAGAACTCTCTCCCCACATTTTAAATTTACTTCCCCCTCCAATGCAAATTTACACCTGTTGTATGCTTTGCGCTCCTTAATGACTCAGGCCCATTAAATTTAAATACACTCAGTTGTACAGGTCGGATGGAGTACACCTTACAGAGGTCGATTTAGTTTGTTTTGTGAAGATATTTTTGGGGGTCTTGTTAGGCTTGAACAGTGGTGGCGATGACACATTCAGGTGGTGGTCGAGCACTCTCCCTTAAAGGGTAGGCTTAAAGTTAGTTACACCCCCCTTGGGGAGTTATAGGTCACCGCCATTTTGGGTGGGTCCCAGGGCCCCAGCTACTGAGTCAGACAGTGGAGAGTGGGGTTCCGCTGACTAGAATTGCACGTTTTGGTTGCCAGAATTTTTGGTATTGAAATAGCTGATAGTTGATTGGACGAGCTTTTTATTTCCCACCACTTTAATTTATTTCAAAAGAATTTTGTGACCTTTCTTCACCAAAAAAGATGTTGTGTCTTTATATTATTAAGGTACTCTTGATAATGGCATTTAGGTAAATGTTAATGTATAAATCAACTGCTAGGTGACTTTCAGACTGACTTTCAGACTGGCTTAAAGTGGTAAGTTATTGCTCAGTTGCCTAAGAGCAATTTTAATGGTAAATTACCATAGGTTTTTATTCACTGCAACAATGAAAAAAAATCACTGTGATTGTGGCTTTTTCTTAAATATGCCCCTGTATCACAGCCTATTCAAAGAAATAATTCTCTCAGCATCAGAAACTTTGTGGTGACAGGTGACTGCGCTACTTACTCAGATCCTGGACGGTGACATAATCCTCAACCCCCTGGTCATGCTGCTTTGCTCTCCTGTGAAAACCATTGATAAACAAAAAAGACAAACTTGTACCTACCTGCTTACAAATTGCTGCAGATTTGAAATAATCCTCATCCCCTCCATGTCTCCAGACGGTAATCTCTCGGGTGTGGTGCATAGTGTCGATGGAGTACATCACCAGCCTTTTAAAGGATAAGGTTTTAAACTTTCATAAGACATGGGATTCATGGTACACATTTTATCACACCCCATTACCTGGTGCTAATTGAGCTACTTCCTCACTTCTAGACATTTAAGTATTTTTCTCTTTTCTTCTTTCTTCCAAAGTATCGTCTCTTTTACCCCCTGAGGTGATAGTGGTGCAGATCACCCCGCCCTAGATGGACATATATCTTGTCTTCCCTTACCATCTCCTTTCCCTTCCCTGCTCCCTTCCCCTTTCCTACATTTATACAGGAAAATTCAACAACATTGTACTTTTCCCAGCCTGGATTACTGGATTAGACTCAGATCCAGGCATTACCTGTCAGACACCAGTTTACTGTATTTCACTATTGCAATAAGTTATTTTGGAACATGCTCACTACTCTACGAATATATTTAGTAGCACATGTATAGACTGTTTTCTAGCTATATAAATTATATGCAATAATGTAATTTTTATTTAGAAGTCCAATATCTAATGCCAATTGTTTTTCAGTTTATGTTCCTGTTGTTGTCAAAAATAAACGGATTTAAAAATCAAAAACTGGTGTTTCAATTGACCATGTACACTGACTCCCCAAATCTAGGCAAGCACTGAAAGTGTCCATCAGGGACCCACTTATATCAAATAAAAGAACACATTCTCAATATGGCTAAACCCTTTATATCTTTTTTGTTTTTTAAATCCTGAAAGACCTTTAACTGTTCCTGAACATGTCTACTGTGAAGTTAACCAAGCATTGCTTATTTTGCCCTATTACCGCTGCATTGAGAGTGGCGAATGTTTTATATTTCTGGGGATTCCCCTTAAAGCTGAACATTCAGAAAAATGAGACTTTTGTCGAAAGCAGATTTGAGGGTGCTGAAAGAATGGAATATCAGAAAATCCCTACACTCCTCCACAAAAATTGGAGAGTAGTAGGAATTAAAGTTTAACATAGCTTAAGTTGAAACCCTTTTAAATTATTGCTTTTTGTCCTTCAGAGGATAAACTCAAATTGGTTATCGTTATTATTGTTATCTTTTATTTATAAGGCACCACAAAAGTTCCACAGAGCTGTACATGAAATTTTCAGTAGTATATAATACACAGCAATATTGCATAATATATTATTAAATTAAACATAATTAAACAAAGATCAGATATCTATAATTAGAGAAGCAGGCCTTGAGGTACAGAGGATGGAGCCATTGTAGCGACTGGGGCAAGGCGGGAATAGGTGGGCACTGAAGAGTGAGTAAAGTCCATGTGTCACATGTGGTTTATGGTGGTTATAAGAATTACCATCATGTACAGACAAAGGTTTGCAGTGCACTCCGATTTAGATGGAATCTCCACCTGTTGTTATGTGCCTCATGCCCATTATCCACTTTCCCCTCTCCAAGTTTAATTGTTATTGTAAGACTCAAAGGTTAGACATTTTTTTTCTTCATATAAAAAGTTTAAGTTTGGGTGCAATCTGTTATGGCAACCAGTGCGGCATAAACTTGTAGAACTTAGCACTTATAGCAGCCACCTTTCCCTTAGAGACTGGTTATGTTCACAGGTACTCGGATGCCCCCAGGAATTACACTCAGTGTAGTACAAGTTTATGTTCACACGGCAGTGCACAGGTACAGGAGGTAATACACGGAGTAGGGACAGGCCAGAGATCTGCGGACTGGGCAGTGCACAGGTGGAGACATCTGATACCAGCTGGGTCAGGGTCACAGGCAAAGGTTCAGAGTCCGGGTATAGGCAGAAGATCAGGGTCACAGGCAAAGATTCATAGTCCTTGTACAGGCAGAAAGTTAGAGTCACAAGCAAAGATTCAGTCCAGAAACGGACAGAGGTCATACACAGGAAAGCAATCTAAGGTTAAACACCAACACAGCACAGAAGCAGGCAGCAATACTGAAACAGAACGCTACAACTGGCAGTGAGGCTTAGTCCTCACTGCCTTAAATAATACTAAGGGCCAATCAGGGCAAAGCCCTGCAAGTGCTCCCAGGGTTTGCATAAATAAGTACTGGCACTGCTACCAATGAAAGAGCAGAGTGCCCAGCTGCATTTTGAACTAATCAGCCATAATTGGCTGAGCCTAAACAGCCATTCGCACGGGGCGAGGGAGCCGGAAATGATGCCCCGGTCCTCATGGAGAAGGCCGGGACGCCACTAACAGAAGACCGAGAGTCATCTCTATCCCTTATCTGGAGACAATGCAAGGATATCACATGGGCCCTAATGGGTGGTGGTAATATTTGAACATGAGGAAATAGACTTAAATATGAGAAAGATGTACTGTTTATTGGTAGTGTTTTAATGGTTAAGCTATAGACTATAGGAGATGTACAGTGTTTATGTCACGGTACTAGGACTAGCTGTGGCAGGAATAAAGTGGAAACTTGGAAGCCAAATGAAGGTTTTTCTCATGGAGTATGTGTTCTATTCCTGTGTACCAGATCTTAGGAGGAGAAATGCTGGACTGGACTTTGTACTGAAATAATTGACTGGAATCTGGACCTGGTGGACTGGAACCTGGACACAGGAACAGAGGGACTGAACCATGGGCAAGGATCCAGAAACTCAGACGAATATAGTACCAAAAATGGGACTGGGATGGCTCAGAACTCAGGCAGCTGATTATCAATTGTGACTACCTCCTGTATAAGCCTGGAACTGGATCTGGGCAATTCAGAACTCAGAGCTTGAGACAAGCCTGGAACTGGAAGCTGGTACCCAGAGACACAGAGATAGCTCCAGAAGTTGGAAGACTCTGGAGCAGTAGCCAATTACCCAAAGTAACCAGTAGGTGATACAGGAATAGGCGGGAGAGAGCTGGATCCACACGAGGGGTGACAGTAGGAATCTGTACAGCAGCAGATAGAATGAATCTGAATCCACACGAAGGCTTACTATCCAAAGTGTATTACAGCAGGCAGAATTAAGCTGAATTCACACGGAGGGTTAATGGGTTAATGTCTGTATTGCAGCAGGCAGAATGAAGGTGAATTCACATGTGTGGTTAATGGACGAAGTTGGTATTACAGCAGGTAGAATGAAGCTGAATTCACACAAAGGGTTAATGGCTGAACTCTGTATTACAACAGGCAGAATGAAGCAGCAAACAAACAGCAACAGTGGTAAGCTGGAACCAAGAACTAGGAAAATGTTGCACTAGTAATTAGCTCAGTGTAGGAGGTGACTTTTATAGTCTGCAGAGGGAGCTAATTGGTGGATGAAGTCAGGTGCTCAGAATAAGCAGGATGTAGCAAAATGTCTCACCCAAGAAGGCAGCCTCCAGTACAGCACACAGAAGTCACGCTCTGTCCCAGGATTTAGAATGCTGCATTCTGACAGGAGGGAGATGTACGGTGATAAACAGGTCTAAGACCCTGATTCATGACAGTTTATTTTTAGTGTTTTAATGGTAAAGCTATAGACTATACGAGGTGTACAATGTTTATTCATAGTGGTTTAAAGGTAAAGCTATAGACTATAGGAGATGTGCACTATTTATTGTTAGTGTTTTAATGGTAAAGATATAGGTTATATGAACTACAATAGTAAGATTTGAAAAAGATGTCTTTGCATTGTTTGTGATTAATGTTAATTGTAGCAAAGTGGTTATTGTGGGAGAGAGTATCTGTGTTGTAAGCTTTGTTGTAGAGTCACAGACCATGTGATATAGCTTTTAAGAAGTGTACGTTTGTAAGTGATTGAATAGTAATAGATTTTGTTAGATTTTGTTATTCAGGACATTCCCTTTCTACACTGTTTCTGAGAAATATTTGTAGCTGTGATATGATAGTAACAGATATGTTAGATTTTGTTATTTAGGAAGATATAGGTTAAATAACATTATTTGAGAAATTCTTATTTGGGAAAGATTGTATATATTGAAATACATTGTATGTAGTTTGCATTGCTGGCGTGTGCTCCCTCCGCCCCAGACTGTGGGACGCGTGTGTAGAAGACAGTGTGTAATGGTTGGACAAACAGATGTGAGATGAAATAGAAAAGAATCCTGTATGAGATTATTATTATTATTATTAATTTTTATTTATAGGGCGCCACTAGGTGTCCGTAGCGCCATACAGGGACAAACAAAATTACAATACGAGGTGAGACAGCACAGTACAGTAAACAATAATCACAGTAACTCAGTGAGCTCAAAGCACAGCTAGAGAGGCGGAGGAGGGGAGAGGGGAAGGTCCGCCAACGATGGAGTCCAAGAGGGAAGGCTCGGATGACAGGGAGACCCCCAAGGGGAGAGGAGGGAGCGAGAGGGGACGGGGGAAAGAGGGTCCTCAAGGAGGAGGGCTAAGTAGCTGGAGAGCAGAGTTAACAGTGGTGAAGACAGGAGGAGAGAATACCCTGCTCAAAGGAGCGTACAATCTAAGGGGTGGGCTAGACAAGCAGAGAGACACGGGGGAGAGATGGAGGAACGGAGGATAAGGATAAGGGGGGAGGAAGAGGCAGAAGATAAGGTAGGAAGTTAAGTGGGAGACTGGAAGGCTTTAAGAAAAAGGTGGGTTTTTAAAGCCTGTTTGAAACTGGACAGATTAGAGGAAGTTCTGATGGAGGGAGGGAGCTTGTTCCAGTGGAGGGGGGCAGCACGGGCGAAGTGTTGGATACGCGCGTGGGAGGAGGTGATCAGGGGGGAAGAGAGGCGACGGTCATTGGCAGAACGGAGAGGGCGGGATGGAGCATGAATAGAGAGGAGGGTGGAGATGTAGGGTGCAGTGGAGTTGGTGAGGGCCTTGTAAGTAAGAGTGAGGAGCTTGAACAGGTTTCTGCAGGGGAAGGGGAGCCAGTGAAGGGATTGGTAGAGGGGGGAGACAGAAGAGGAGCGGCGAGAAAGGAAGATGAGCCTAGCGGCTGCGTTAAGTACAGATCGAAGGGGAGCGAGATGAGAGTGGGGAAGGCCAGTAAGGAGGAGGTTGCAGTAGTCCAAGCGGGAGATGATCAGAGAGTGAATAAGACATTTGGTGGCAACTTGGGAGAGAAAGGGCCGGATGCGAGCGATGTTGCGCAGCTGAATGCGGCAGGATTTAGCAAGAGAGAGAATGTGGGGGCCAAAGGAGAGAGAGGAGTTGAGGAAGACACCGAGGCAGCAAAGTTGGGGGACAGGGGAGATAGAGGTGTTGTCGACAGTGATAGAGAGGTTAGAAGGGGGCGAGGTGTAAGGGGGAGGAAAGACTATGAGTTCAGTTTTGGCGAGGTTAAGTTTGAGGAATCGAGAGGACATCCAGGAGGAGATGGCAGAGAGGCAGACGGACACCCTAGAGAGGAGGGAGGGAGAGAGATCAGGAGAGGAGAGGTAAAGTTGAGTGTCGTCAGCATAGAGGTGGTAATTGAGGCTGTAGGAGCTGATGAGTTCACTCAGGGAAAAGGTGTATAGAGAGAAGAGTAAGGGTCCTAAAACAGAGCCCTGAGGGACCCCGACTGGAAGGGTGGACGGGGGGAGGGAGACCCAGAGGTGGTGACGAAAAGGAACGGTCAAAAAGGTAAGAGGTGAACCAGGACAGGACAGGGCCGGAGAGGCCAAATGACTGGAGGGTGTGGAGGAGGAGGGGGTGGTCAACGGTGTCGAAGGCTGCTGAGAGATCAAGGAGGATGAGAAGGGAGAAGTGGCCCCTGGCTTTAGCAGAGAGGAGATCATTGGTGACTTTAGCCAGGGCAGTTTCAGTGGAGTGAAGGGGGCGGAAACCAGACTGGAGAGGATCAAGAAGGGAGTGTTCAGAAAGGTAGGAGGAGAGACGGCTGCAGACGAGCCTCTCGAGAATTTTGGAGGCAAAGGGGAGAAGAGATATGGGGCGATAGTTAGAGGGAGAAGTGGGGTCAAGATTAGGTTTCTTGAGAATGGGGGATACGAGAGCATGTTTGAAGGAGGAGGGGAAGATGCCTGTGGAGAGGGAAAGATTAAAGAGGTGAGCTAGGTGGGAGCAGGTGGTGGGGGAAAGGGAGCGAAGAAGGTGGGAGGGGATGGGATCCAGGGGACAGGTAGAGAGGGGGGAGGATGAAAGGAGAGAGTGGACTTCCTCGCCTGTGGTGGGGCGGAAGGAGTGGAGGGGAAGGTGGCTAGGGGGGGAGGACAGAAAAGTGGGGGGGGGGGTGGATGAGAGAGTGGAGGAGGAGATTTCAAGTCGGAGGGCCTCAATTTTAGAGGAGAAAAAGGAGGCGAAGTCAGAGGTGGTCAGGGAGGAGGGGGTGGGGCCAGGAGAGTGCTGAAGGTGGCAAAGAGACGGCAGGGGTTAGAGGATTGGGAAGAGATGAGGGACTTAAAGAAAGATTGTTTAGCGAGTGAGAGGGCAGAGCTGTAGGATGAAAGGATGAATTTAAAGTGGAGGAAGTCAGCCAGGGAGCGGGATTTTCTCCAGTAGCGTTCAGCGGTACGGGAGCATTTTTGGAGGAAGCGGGTAAATTTGGAGTGCCAGGGTTGGGGTTTGGAGCAGCGAGGGTGGACGGAGAGGGCAGGGGCGACCGCGTCCAGAGCAGAGTTGAGGGTGTGATTGAAGTTAAGAGATAAGTTAAGTGATATTGTTTGGAGGTTCTGTGTTGTAAAAATAATGCAAAAGACGTGCCTTGTTATACAGATGGCTAGAAATTACTGGACAATGCTAGAGAAAGATATATTTGTGGTGACTTGCTAATACTGGTTGTAATAAGTTAAAGGCTAGCTGCTGAAGGTTGCATTGTTAGTAAAATAGGGCCACCTACCTGCTGCTAGCATGTACTTGTAACAAGCATGGTGTGAGGTCGGCCATTTTGGGTGGTGACTGTGCACTGTAAGATGAAGTTTAGAGTTAATGGTGCCGGAATAGTGGTGTGTGTGTGTGTGTGTGTGTGTGTGTGTATAATATATATATATATATATATATATATATATATATATTTACATATATATATATATATATATATATATATATATATATATACATAGACACATTGTGTATAAATATACATATGAATATAAATAATAACATGTAGACATATACACATATATATATATATATGTATATATTTATATATATATATATATATATATATATATATATATATATATGTGTCTATTTATATTCATATGTATATTTATACACAATGTGGATGTATGTATGTATATATATATATATATGTATATATATATATATATATTGTGTATAAATATACATTACACACACACAATGTATATAGAATGCAATTAGGATTAAGATGGCGATAATGCAGCTTACATTGGAATGGTCTGCGATACATTCACACAAACACGTACATATACATACACATAACATTAATATGATATTATACCTACACACAGAATGTCATATATTATATGTACCGTGTGTAAGATTATGTTATTGAAATTATATTATTAAATTATTGTACAATTAAAGATTCTATTTCATGCATATACCATACATCTGTGTTGTGAATATGAATTTAAATTGTCTTGATACAGAAGATATTTTATATAGAAATCTGTGTGATACAGTAAATTATGTTTAAAGGACCGAAGTAGGCGTGTCATTAGAGGGAAAGTGTAAATGCATATGGTGATGTAATGAGCATATCCAGGAGCAGAATAAGAAAGATAGTGTGCGCAAATATGGAGTAAACACGCAATCTTTTACAGGTAACATTATGTATTGCACCATAAAGTTGCATCACAGGTATATACCAACACTTACCTTTGCGATGCAAACACACAATACATAATAACCGAACTGTGGGTAGCATGATCTGCATTACCTGTTAGGAGTTTTTGGAGCGATAAAGTTTTACTTAAAATATACAATATCAGGGTCACATTGTTTAACATATTTCAACACCAATGATTGCTTAATTTTATTATTCAAACCTCTGACATTCCAGGAAATAAGAAAGAGGTCTTTAGTCATAGAACGTCCCAAAGTCTTTATGGGGGGTAGCAGATGAATTGAAAACTAAGAAAACAACCACCAAGCAGACCTGAGAGAAAAAGAACCTGCGAGCACAGCATTACCAAGACTTAGATACACTAATACTGAATATGATGCACTAATAGACAAAAAAGAAACATAAAAAATACAGACATCCCGAACCCCCACCCCATATACCCAACCCCAAATAAGGCATACCTGGATCCCAAACATTGAAAAACTATACAAAACTATCCCAGATGACAATAGAAATTTAAGGAAGAGATAAAGGAATTTTAGTTGGCCATAAATCCATGGTCCCTCTTTCTTTGTATTAAGACAGTGATAAGGATATTATGTATTTAATGAAGAATCCCTTTATATTAGATCAAACATAAACAAGTAGTTGCAATAATAAACAATGTACCCAGATTGAGGTGGAATGTGAGAGAAAAACACCATATGTTATCAGACTTAAAAAGCATGCATATATCATACAATACCCAAAGAGTCCAACCAAATTCCAAGCTATCGAGGTGTTTCTAGTATAAACTGAGTGTGCGGCAGTCCAGAGCAGATTTAACAATGAAGATTGCGGTCAGGCCAGGTGACTGCATCCTGAGGAGAATCAAAGAAGTTGGCAGTACCATTCGCAACCACCCTCAGTCTCGAAGGGGCCGTTTAACTAGCAGGAATTTAACCCTACTCTTTTGAACATCAATGGAGGGGTCATGCGATGAAGGTACGCGTAGGCGTGTTAAAGATGCGGTGGGCTCTTTCAATTGCAAACAGTTCTTAGAATTCACTCCTACCAATCAGTTGGATCAGTCATTCCTCTAAGAAAGCCTCAGGACTGTCACCCTCCACTTTTTCAGGGAGGCCCACAAACCGGACGTTATTACGACGTAGACGACCTTCGATGTCAGACATCTTCTGTTTGCAGGAAAGCATTTGCGATTCCAAGGTAGTAATTTACTGTAGCAGCGCAGTAGTAGTGTACTCAAGAGTTGGTATGCGAGCCTCCGACTTTCCAACTCGCTCCTTTCTGCATGTCTTGATGCTAGAGGGACAAGTCAACCTGCACTTCCCCTATTTTTTCAGTCACCCTTTTCTCAGAAGAGTTGATAGCAAGTAAAACCTCCTGTAAGGTAACTGTGGGTGTCGTACAGGGTGCAGCCCTTGGGAGGAGGATTGACCACCATATTCAGGTGCTGAAGAGGCTGTAGTACGAACACAAAGGATCCAATCTGGCTGTCACAGTGGCTTAGGAGTTCTTGCCCATTGTATATGTTAGGCAAGTATAATCAGTACAATGTCTGTGCCTTGTCTATAACCCAAGCAAGGCTAAAGTGAGGGCTCAACCACTAATTACAGAGATAACAAGGCAAATCTTTTATCAGCCAACTCAACAGAAAAAGTACCTGCTAGAAACAGTGCAGTGGATTTGTAAGCGCTAAATCGCTGAGGGAGTGAGCCCAACAGAACCAGGAACATGCCTTCTAGCAGTCAGCACAACATCTGGTGCACAGAATTTCTATAGGATAACATCCAGGCTGATTATATGCAGGACAGCCTACAAAGAGTTAATTGCAGAGATTCACCACCCAGAACTTAATGGCCAGGCTACAACCAGGTATCAAACACTGCCAACTATAAAAGACTACAGGTTAGTCACCAGTCAACAGGAAGGAATAGGACCCCAGGGCATCAAATGGAATGGCAAGCAGCAGCATCTCAGGGCTACAGATATAATAGTGGAAGCAAGATTGCGCCAGGGACAAATGCCAACAGGAACTCACTATCTAGTCCCCGAGATGCACACTGGAGTCATGGGTCACACAGAAAGGAAGAGCCCATTGGAGCCAAGGGGAAGCAAAGCCACAGATGGTGTCCGGATGGACCAGGGACCGTTAACCACCACTTCTGATTCCAGTGGAGAAGACACATGCAGGTATCTGAGACAAGTGCCGGTGAGCATTTAACAACAGGTCCCTCAGTCCCACACTGGCTCTCTATTACATGCAGACCAGCAGGGCCCACTGGAGTCAGGAAAAAGCAGTGCCTCAGATTGTTGTTGGGCAGAGTAGAGGTCGCACACCTCCAACTCAGAGCCCTGCAAAGAAACAACAAGTAGAGACAGTGGGAAGGCTGTGCTCACCCAAGCCCAGAACAATGGGACTCCAGGGCACCAACGACCACCTCACCATCGAGAGCAGCAACTCTATAAATGGTTTGTTAAGTGCGTATTGTCGCTAACCAATAACGATTGTCGAACCTCGATTTGTGTTTCCAAAGCACGAAGATTTATTCGCAATAAGTAGAATAATATGCTCAAGCGAAGTAATAGTAAATACAGCCGTTAGTTATCGCAGGCGCTCTGGATCCAGTGCAGTCATTCAATCCTGAAGTCTGGGAACAAGATGTCTGCACGCTGGATCACAAGCTGCTGCTTATATACACAATCAAATACAGTAATACAATGAAGATGGTATAGCTTGCATCTATTGGTCCAGGTCTCAGGAATGTCCAAGGGGTTGTCAATCATTGGCTGGTTCATCCTAAGGAATCCAAAGGAGGGGGTCACCTCTCCAGGGGGTATGCTCGGCTCTTCCCGCCAAGATTCCTTAGTTTAAAGTAGATCATAATTCCCTATCATTCATAACTTGCGTATTCACTCTGCGATTTCCTCGCAGAGTGAACCAAACAGTAGGATATGTAACGAGGTTCATTATGATACCACTCATGATGTGATTCCTTCAACCTGTTCCGTGTATTTCACTAATATGCATGTAACTCTGATATAACATATAAATACTACTATATTTCGACATAACTGACTATGTGTTGCAACTACCATTAATGTGTAATATTTTATAAGTATGCATGTTTGTGCGAATGTATGGTAAAAGACCAATTACTGTTGCTGCCACGTGTAGTGGATGCGTACGCCCTTTCACGCCATAGCGTGCCCTTGTACGTCGATGCGTACCGTACGCGTATTTTCAGACAAAGACAACCAAGTTTGCTAGACTTTAATTGATATGACTTTATCCAATTTGCTGACTTCGACAGCTCCACCCTTTGATAGTGTACTAAACTATCACTCAATCACCGTTTCAAGTTCAGGATTATACAATACTTCTTCACAGACCATGATCTCGGTATCTGGTACCACCCTTTCAGTCTCTTTCTCAGTGTTACTCCTATGAGACCGTTTTCCACACTTCAACACAGTAGGAACACATTTGACAACTAAACCAATTGCTAAGATGACACCCAGTATAAGGAGAAGGAGCTTACCTACACTAGCAACCATTTCCTGTACCCACTCCCCCAGACCGGAGAACCATTTCACAGGGTTCAACCATGAGATCCAACCCGCCACCTTTTCCCCGACCTCATATAACGAAGAATTATGGCTCTTTCGGAATTCCCATTTCAGCTGCAAAATTTCATCCATCTTCCGGTCTATAACCTCTTTAGGGTCATCCGTATTATTAGTAATGTACGTGCAACATTTGACACCGAACTGGGTGGCCAGTGTCACACAGTACCCACCAGTAATAGAGGTGAGATAATTTAGTACCAGTCTATGTTGCACCAACTCCTTCTTGTACGCTTGTAGCTCCCTTCCAGTATACCTGAAAGTGTCATCATACATCTCGGTGATATTATCTATTAATTTAGCTTGGATATATTTAAAGTTTAATGTTCCCCGAGCGGTCCTGGTGAGATCTAGAGCAACCATAACTTGGAAACCAGCAGTTTCACTAATCAATTTTGTAGCTATGGGTTCCTCACCAGGAATCATATTTCTCTTGCCACGGTGTTCATACTGTGTGTGTATGTATGGTGGTGATGTAGTCTTGTGAATACCAACCATTTCTTTATGAGTAATAGTCATGATTTCAGGAACCAGTTTAGCTAAGAAACACAAGCCCTTGGAACTCGGAGTCACCCAGGAATAAGTTTTCCTTCCACAAACAAAATACACATCATCAGGGAGAACATAAGGAACAGTATGCCCATGAATTATATCACACAGAGTTTTGATAAAACTACCCATGCCTAGTGTCTCCATTTGCTCTAGACACGTGTCGGCATTAATGACATTTTTACATTTATCTTTTCCAATGGATACCTTCTTATGTTTGGTTATACGCCCTAATCTGTGACTTCCATCAACATTCCTGCCTAGTAGTGACCTTGTGAGTCTCCCTCTAAAATGAGTGTGGCGAGCCATTGTCTGATCTGATAGGTCAGCCTCCCAATTCTCCAGACGCTTTGCATGAGATATATTTAGGCACAGCAAAGATCTGCCTATGGAGTATTGTCGAAGCGTCAGACTAGGGGACCTAGTGTTATTGTACCTCCCGTCTATGGGCCTCGCACCCCTCAATTCGAGTACTTCAGATATGTTTAGAGGGAATGGTACTAGTCCTATATTATGCTGCCCTTGAGGCACGTGAGAGCACACCCAACACTCGGTTTGGTTTAGCACCTTACCCACCAGGGAGTGATAATCCTCCAAAGGATGGCAGCCTATATTCAGAGTACTGGGGGACTGGCATCGTTGGATGCATCTCTCTTCAACTAGGGAGTCGCAGAACTTGCAGATACAATACTCATCAGATAATAGCCCCTCACACTGCCTCCGAGTTCCTGAGCTAGCAGACCTTTTCATAACCCCTGGACCAAGTTTGATAATGGGCTGCTCTGAGTATCCTATTAACTTTTCTTCTGCCTCCATTTCATCCGTATCACTCCCAGAACTCTCCTCCGTCCTCCATCCTCCTTCACAAAAATAGAATGTCCTAGAAAGAGTAAAAACAAGGAGAATCCTGGAACAAAAGAAAAACAAAAACCGCCACTCCATCGCTGGAAAGATAGTTCTGAGGCAACGTCTCTGGTTCAGGTGTCTCGACTGCAGGCTTTAGGTCTCCCGGAACAGGCTCACAAGTGACAGCTCTGTGTCGTTGGTCTTAGTTTTATCTTGCACTTTCTCCGGATTATGGACTCTCCTGCAGTGGGTGGAATGGACCCAAGTGTCTCTCTCTGCAACCTTCAGTGATGTAGTACTGGTCAGCAGCACTTGGTACGGGCCTTCCCAACGGTCTGTTAAACAACCTGAACGTAAGAAATTGCGGATCATAACATAGTCTCCAGGTTCAATATCATGACAGTTCGTTTCTGGCATACCAGGTGACAGCATTTTTAGTTTTTGTTGTTGTTGTTTTAGCTGTCTGCTCATTCTTATAAGATATTGTACAGTCACTTCATTATTACACTTCAAGTCGTCTTGTGGACTCACGATCAAATGAGGTTGTCGTCCGAACAGTATCTCAAAGGGGTACAGATTAAGAGGAGGTCTAGGAGTGGTTCGAATGCTATGGAGGACCAATGGCAAAGCCTCAGGCCATGCCAACCCAGTTTCAGCCATTATCTTACCCAGCTTGTTCTTTATAGTACCGTTTACTCTCTCCACCTTACCACTGGCTTGTGGTTGGTAAGGGGTGTGAAGTCTGCTACTGATTCCCATGAGTTTACACATGTTTTGGAAAATATCACCAGTAAAATGGGTACCCCTATCACTTTCAATGATTCTAGGGATACCGAACCTACACACAAAGTCTTGTACAATTTTCTTTGCAGTGAACACAGCAGTATTAGTGGCTGCCGGATATGCTTCTACCCAACCGGAAAACACATCAATACACACTAACACATACTTTAAATTCCTGCACGGTGGTAATTGGATATAGTCAATTTGTATTACCTGAAAAGGTCCGTCTGTAGGAGGGATGTGGGATGGCTCAGTTGGAATAGAATAGTTTTCCCAACATTTTTCCTCAAACAAGTAAGACATGACATTGCTTTCTTACCAGCCTGAGAGGAAAATCCGGGAGCACACCAGTATGCTCTCACCAGTTTGCACATACCTTCTTTACCCAGGTGAGTCAGGCCGTGTGCTGCTTCAGCCAGCCTTGGATAGTATGTTCGGGGAGCTACAGGCTTACCTTGTCCATCCCTCCAGAGTCCTGAGGACTCTTGACCACATCCCTTCGCCTTCCAGACCGCCTTTTCCTGCAGGGAACACAAATCTTTCATTTCAATTAATTTCTGCATGTCTAATGTCTGAAAAACCATCATAGTCTCGGTCGATACAGTCATAGGTTGCCCTACTGCCCATTTAGCAGCTTTGTCTGCCCTGTTGTTGCCCAATGACACTGGGTCTTCTTCAAAGGTATGGGCTTTGCACTTTATGACGGCTACTGTTCTGGGTAACTGTATCGCTGTCAGAAGTCCTTTTATGTGTTGTGAATGTGCCACTGGTGTACCCGCTGCTGTTGTAAAGTTTCTAAGACGCCAAAGGGCCCCAAAATCGTGCACTACCCCGAAGGCGTACCTAGAGTCAGTATATATATTGGCTGATTTACCCTCTGCCAATTCACACGCTCTCCTTAGTGCTACTAGTTCCGCCACCTGGGCTGAGTGAGGTGGGCCAAGGCGTTCAGCCTCTACCACATCCTGATCGTCTACAACAGCGTAACCAGTACATAGCTCTCCTGTCTCTGTCTGTCTATGGCAACTTCCGTCTGTATAAAACGTAAAATCTACATTTTCTAAGGGGGTGTCACGTATGTCGGGCCTTGCAGTAAAGGTCTGATTCAGGTGTTCCATACAATCATGCGTGTCAGTATTCTTGCCTAACTCATCATCAACCAGGGTCTCCTCACCTCCCACCCTTTGTGTCTCTAGAGACACATACGGAAGGTATGTAGCTGGATTTAAGGTGCTACATCGTTTGATGGTGATGTTTGAGGGTGCCATCAGGGCTAGTTCCCACTTTGTGAATCTAGCTGAAGAAACATGTCTGGTTTGGGCTGAATTTAACAGAGCTGATACAGCATGGGGTGTATAGATAGTTGAATTATGTCCTAATACTACGTCCTCGCTCTTACTCACCAGAAGAGCCATTGCTGCTACACTTCTGAGACATGTTGGGAGTGATCTTGCCACATTGTCTAATTGTGCACTGTAGTATGCTACCGGTCTGCTAGCATCACCATGTTTCTGTGCGAGGACACCTGCTGCACAACCATCAGCTTCTGTACAAAATAGCTCAAAAGGCTTTTCATAATCAGGTATTCCCAATGCAGGTGCTCTAGTCAGACTAACTTTAAGATTAAAGAACGCTTGCTCTGACTCTTCTGTGTGTACAACACGTTCTGGTTTTGAGGAAGAGACTAGCTCCTGCAATGGTAATGCCAGAATAGAAAAACCTGGGATCCAGGATCTACAGTATCCACACATCCCCAAGAAAGTACGAATCTGCTTCTGGCTCTGCGGCAGAGTCATGTGTTGTATGGCCTCAATTCTGTCGGTTGTCAGGTGTCTTAGCCCCTTAGTGAGGCAGTGACCTTAGTCTGACATGGCTGTAATTTATCCTTTGCCACCTTGTGCCCTGTTTGTGAAAGATGAAGCAACAACAATTTAGTATCATGTAAACATGACATAAAAGAATCAGAGCACAACAACAAATCGTCCACATATTGAATTAGAACAGACCCATTGTGGGGTTGAAAGGATTGCAAACAGTCATGTAAGGCTTGGGAGAAAATACTGGGGCTGTCAATGAACCCCTGGGGTAGTTTGGTCCATGTGTATTGCACTCCCCTGTAGGAGAATGCAAAAAGGTATTGGCAGTCAGGATGAAGAGGGACTGAGAAGAAAGCAGAACATAGATCAATGACAGTAAAATGACTGGCAGACGGTGGAATCTGCATGAGGATGACAGCTGGATTCGGCACTACGGGGAATTGGCTCTCAACAACTTTATTAATTCCCCTTAAGTCCTGGACTAATCTATAGCCCCTCCCCCCATTCTTCTTCACAGGGAAAATGGGACTATTTGCTGTACTGGCTGTACAAATTAAAATCCCTTGTTGTAACAGCCTCTCAATAACAGGATATACCCCTAGTTCCACCTCCGGCTTTAATGGATACTGTGGAATTTTTGGAGCTATCCTACCACTTTTTAGATTGACCATGACAGGGGCTACGTTTGCCATCAGTCCAGTGTCCTGTCCATCTCTGGTCCATAGGGAACCTGGTATTTCCAGCAACATCCCCTTTACTTGAGATGGACTTTGTTCTATAACAGGAGAGTGTAACATTAACCTTTGAGGAGTGTCCAATATATCCTGTACCTCATGTGCGACCTTCTTCGGTATGTCTAAGAACACACCATCAGAAGTACAGTATATGACACATCCCATTTTACATAACAAGTCTCTTCCTAGCAAGTTAGTAGGAGCCGCTGCAGCCAAGAGAAACGAATGCTTAGTATGCAGAGGCCCGATAGTAACTTCAGCGGGTTTAGTTAGAGGATAATGTAACACTTTTCCCGTTACCCCCATAGCTG
This sequence comes from Mixophyes fleayi, assembly GCF_038048845.1. Classification (NCBI taxonomy): domain Eukaryota; kingdom Metazoa; phylum Chordata; class Amphibia; order Anura; family Limnodynastidae; genus Mixophyes; species Mixophyes fleayi. Next base: position 162,996,227 of record NC_134404.1, on the reverse strand, counting down.
GATTAGTTTTACTGGTCACCTGTAGATTGAAAGGAGAGGTTATCACAGATCGGGCCGCCCCTGTATCTACAAGAAAAGTTTGTTTCCTACCAGCTATGTCAACTATCATTTTTGGTTCTTCACTGTGACTCTCAGTTAACCTCACTGGCTGTAGATTACAGGTATGACCTGACCCCTAGCGCTGACTATTGATTTCCCGCGCAGCATTTGCTGCTGTAATAAGCGCGGGTAAATGTGAGTCTTCTAGTCTATGTGAATCCCTGCTTGGAGGATATCTATGTGACCCTTCATTAGGATTATACCTTCCCTTTGTACAATCTTTTCTCATATGTCCTTCTTCTTTGCAATTGTAACATCTGAACATTCTGCGTTTCCCGTTATGTGGGTTATATGCTGGTGGTCGTGTATGCATTTCCCCATATGCCTGTATACTCACCGTCATCAACTTGTCACTCTTTTCTTCCCTTTTCCTAAAGATATTTTTGTCATGTTCCACAGCAACTTCTCTAAGAGAATCTACCGTGCTGCCTCTCCAACCAGGGGTTGAGGTTTGTACTCTTGTTTTTAGATTTTCCTTTAAACCATCCATCAGCACTGTTACCGCTACTTCCCTATGATGTGGGTTCTCCCTTATATCTGATACCCCCGTAAACTGTGTCATTGATGCAAGAGCTCTACCAAAATAATCCGCTGCAGTTTCACTGTCTTTTTGTTTTATGGTGAAAATCTTACTCCAATTTACCACTACTGGAAAATATATGGCTAAGTGTTTGACAATTCTTTCTATATTCTTTTGGTTAATCTCATCAGTCAAGGTGTCATCTTCCTCCAACAAACAATCTTCAATAAATTTTTGTATGTTAGTATTGGGAGGAAGACACGCCCTCAACACTACACGCCAATCCTTATTGGTTGGTTCGTGGGCATTTCCTAAGTCTTTAAGAAATTTCTGACATTTAGCTAACTCCTTTCTAGGATCTGGGAATTCAGTCATAATGGAACGTAATTCTGATCTAGTCCAGGGACAATGCATTGTAACATTTCTTAAAGGAACTACACCATCCTTATCCGGTTTCCCATTGGGAACTGATATTGTGCGGACTGGGAACGCACCCTCTGGTACACTGACTTCAGGGGACACTACAGGATTTGCTGGTTCTAGATTTAGAACGCTTTCACTCCTAGTGATCACGCTACTCTCACCTATCTCAGCCATTTTCTCATACTTGCGCTGAGCCTCTATACATTAACGGCATGGGCAATGGCCGAAATCACAGTGGGTTCATCTTCATTTTCAGATACACTTGATTTAAACTGGCTTAAAACAGGATACAACTTAGCAATTTTTCTATTTTCAGTTTTAACAACGGCTGTACTTACCCCTCCCGCCACATAAGGTGGCGGGGGCGCGCTTGCGCTGAGTTTGTCACACTTCTCAACGGTTACATCCGCCTTGCGCGCGCTTTTCGCCACGCCTACTTCCGGTTTGCATTCGCTGCTCTGCCACGTGTTACCTTCCATTTGCCACAATTTTAAACAATCATTATGTTTATTCCTCACTTTCGTTGAGGTAATCAACCATACTTTATCTTTTACAGTATTTAGTACCTCTGCATTAAAACTCCCTATTGTTGGGAAAGGCCTATCACAACCTTTGGTCATCTTGACCCACGTGTCGCAATACGCAGTTGCGTATGCACCATATTTCTTACACATGAGAAATCTCGCTGAACCAATAGGACCTTCCTTAGGCAGTACCTTGGCCTTCTCTAGCGTTTGCTTAGCACCCATATTGAACAATAGGGTCCCAGAAATATCACAATATCCTGCCACAAAATAGGGTTCCAGAAATAACACAATATTCAGCCACTAATTTTCAACACTACCGCTAGAGATATTTTACGGGCCTGTGGACGTATTTGCTACAAGCCGCGTCCACTCGCTTCTTCTTGTATTAAACAAGGACCCCTAATACAGAAATATCAATGCGGACTAAAGGCTTATCAGCTTCCTGATCACCCCTGACTCTCCCAGAAAAATCTGTTGAGTTTATTACCAGCCTTACCAACGTAATTCCTCCCCATTACTCCCAAGTCACAATCACGGCTTTCCTTGCCGTGCAGTCCAATCGCAACGCTTAAAGCTAATCCGTTAGTGATGCGATTACCCTTGGGTGCACGTCGCGAAAACTTATTCAGTTTCCGCCCCCCGGTATACCTGCCTTGTATACCGTACACCAGTTGGGCACCTGCCTCTTCAAACAGCAACTGACACTCTATTTTGCAATAGATAAAACCTTAGTGTATTTAATGTCAACAAATCACACGACATACACCTTTTCTGCGCAGAAAATAAAAGAATTCCCAACGATAGTAATAATGTCCCAGAGGTTTTCACAAGTAATTATATTATGCACATATAATAACTATCAAGACGATTGTTTAACCACGTGGCAAATCTACCGGAAGTTCGCGTACGCACAGCAGGAAATACACATACGCTAAGCAATGCAATACAGTTAAAACGCACAATGACAGAAAAAAGAAACAGTTTTCTCTTTTGTCCCTAGGTTCTAGGTAGCGTGCCCTAGATAATGCAAAACGGACATTTGGTTTCGCAACACAGAGTAAAATTCAGGTTTTGAACACCATGCGTTCTTACCCGTTTATGACGCGTCTCCACCCTTTGTTGAGGAACCGAAATCCGCTGGTCTTGCGTATCGTCGGCAACGAAACCTCCAAAGCTCACGAGCCCCCAAATGGTTATGTGCGTATTGTTGCTAACAAATAACGATTGTCGAACCTCGATTTGTGTTTCCAAAGCACAAAGATTTATTCGCAATAAGTAGAATAATATGCTCAAGCAAAGTAATAGTAAATACAGCCGTTACTTATCGCTGGGGACAAGATGTCTGCACGCTGGATCACAAGCTGCTGCTTATATACGCAATCAAATACAGTAATACAATGAAGATGGTATAGCTTGCATCTATTGGTCCAGGTCTCAGGAATGTCCAAGGGGTTGTCAATCATTGGCTGGTTCATCCTAAGGAATCCAAAGGAGGGGGTCACCTCTCCAGGGGATATGCTCTGCTCTTCCCGCCAAGATTCCTTAGTCTTAAGTAGATCATAATTCCCTATCATTCATAACTTGCGTATGCACTCTGCGATTCCCTCGCAGAGTGAACCAAACAGTAGGATATGTAACGAGGTTCATTATGATACCACTCATGATGTGATTCCTTCAACCTGTTCCGTATATTTTACTAATATGCATGTAACTCTGATATAACATATAAATACTACTATATTTCGACATAACTGACTATGTGTTGCAACTACCATTAATGTGTACTATTTTATAAGTATGCGTGTTTGTGCGAATGTATGGTAAAAGACCAATTACTGTTGCTGCCACGTGTAGTGGATGCGTACGCCCTTTCACGCCGTAGCGTGCCCTTGTACGTCGATGCATACCGTACGCGTCTTTTCAGACAAAGACAACCAAGTTTGCTAGACTTTAATTGATATGACTTTATCCAATTTGCTGACATCGACAGGTTCCTCGCAGCTGGTAAGTCCAAGGGGCACAATTCACTGCCCTAGGATGTTTTTTTGGATAATGTAGACAAAAAGCATGCAGCAGGAAGTGCTACTCCATAGACAACCAGGCCACATCCCCCGTGAAATTGCCTCTTTAATGTGAGGGGTCAGAGGAGAATGGTCAGGCTGACAGGAAAATAACAGTAGCTCAAATAACAATGCGTTACAACAGTGGTATGTAGAAGAGTATCACTGAATGCAGAACATATTGAACCTTGATGTGGATATGGCTACAGCAGCAAATAACAACACCAGACTCTGCACCCGCCAGCTGAGAACAGGTAACTGAGGCTACAGTAGGCAGAAGTTCACCAAAACTTGACAGCTGCAGATTAGAAAAATGTTGTCTTGTCTGACGAATCTCAATTTATGATGCTACATACAGATGGTCAGGTCAGATATTGGCATAACCAACATGAATCCATATATCCATCCTGCCTCGTGTCAACAGTGCAGGCTGGTGGTTGTAGTGTAATTGTGTGGGGAATATTTTCTTGGCACACATTAGACCCCTTAATACCAATTTACCATTGTTTAAATGCTATAGCCTACCTAAGTATTGTTGCTGACCATGTGCATCCCTTTATGGCTGCAGTCTATCTATCTACTAATTTGAGGAAATATTACTTCATAGAAAGTGTAGGGGATAAGTTTTTGCCTCCATCAGAGGCGGTAGATGGTAATACAATAGAACAATTTAAATATGCTTGGAATAGACATAAGGATATTCTTACAAAGAACTAAGGATTAAATAGGGGTTGAGGTTTCCGTAGGTTAATATGGACAGAGTGGTTCTTAACTTTTCAAATTCTATGTTTCTATGAAGATCTGTGTACGATTTGTACTATACTGGAAATTGTGCAGATTGCATTTTTAAGTGGCAGAAAATAACAATGATATACACTATTATCACTTTATCTCTAATTTATGTTGTGAATATATGTAGGAAAAAAATTCTATTAGTATATTTAATAAAACAGCATTGGATTAGTAGATAAGGAAAAGAAGAACTGTCTCCATCTGGGACAAGGCAGTGTTCTCATTGCCTGAGGAAGGAACAGTTGAGCTCTGTTCCTTTTGCTGATCTTTAGTGACTGTGGGGTTGCAGGGTGTTAAATACAGGCTGAGCAAAGAGACAAACATATGGCACTCTCACAGCATGCATATGAATGCTACCACAGTTCTCCTGCATAAATGTATGAAGTCCCCTTGCACACTTCAGCCATGTGTGCACTTGCCTTGAACTCACACCTCCCTGAAGAAAGCACAGGATGCAGATGTTTCTTGCTTCAAAAGCACATTCACATCACAATGTACAGTACTACTTCATTGCACTTGCTGTTGTGATAGACAAACCTTAATTAAAAGAAGAATATTGCTACAATAGAACTGGTTCAGGATCAAAGAGAAGCTTATACCTGTTAAAAAAATTATAGAATCATTTCCACGGCATATTTGAATTTAGGAAAGAATGTTACAAACATTCCCTTAAAAATCTTCTTCACATAAAACAAAAAAAGGCATGATCTCACCAACCTCCTGGCCCTCTACGATCCAGAGAACATCTGATGCCTGTATACAGTTCTAGTGATTGTCTGTCACTGTTACTGGTGCACAGAAGCCAGCAGAGCTAGTTGCAGTTTAGACTGCGTTTTGACCTCATGTCCCTCAAAATGCGGCTGTAACTCTACTGTCCAAATGTGTCTGGTAGGGCAAGACTTTATATTGCCGTTACAACTGTAGCTAGCCGTGCTAGTTTTCACATTGCAACTAGAAATGAAGGGTTACCAGAAGTTCATTAGAAATTGTGGTGCAGGAGTGGTGGGAGCTACTGTTTCACTGTCCATAGCTAATTTATATGTTTTAGATGGAAAACCATTTTGATATGTGCCTCTCTCCAGAGAAACTTTATTTCTACCATAAAACAAATTTTATACCATACAACTGGTATCTGTTCTCTTCCGCTACAATTTTACATTGTTAGCTCTCATGAACAGGCCATTATGCTAGTTTGTAAATGTAAATCTGTATGAATCAGTAGCCTGTATCAATCATTTCCTTGATTAAACAGTGATATGGAAAAATGCTATCACTAATTTGGCAGCTACCAAGGATAAAGAGTAATGCTTATATAGTTCAAGTAACTGTACCAGTTTGATAACAATGTTATTAGTGTATTTCAGTGTGGCATCTCCACTGTCCAAGTGGGTATGATTTAGGGTAACTGGGAGTTTTTCACCCTCCTTCACACCAGGAGCTAGAACTAGGCCCCTCACCTGGACCCATACTGCACAAAGTGGACCCTGGTTAGAATACCCTGTTGTGTGACTGCCGACACCACAAGATATTTGAATCCCTAGAATGTCATTCATGTGAACTGGAATTCTAGGGCTCCAAAATTAATTTCTAATGTTCCCTTTTATGAGCACAAAGTGCAGAGCAGAGCACTGAGGTGTAGTAGACAATAAGCGGAGGCAGGTGGGCGGTCTAAGTAAGACATGTGAGTGGAAGTTTTTAGTCCATAGAAATAAGATAATAAGGAGGGTGGTGAAGCCAATGTGGCAGCCCAGGGTGCAATGCCGAGAGGGCATCGCTGCTGCCCACTATTATCTCCAGATTCTCCAGGACCAGCCCCCCGGTGCGCATGTTGTGCCACAGGACATCACCTCTGATGTATTGCGGCTTTCTGCACTGCTCTCAGACAGAAGCCGCAGTAATACAGAGTGGCACAAGGCTCCCTGCAGCGTTGCTGATGTCACTAATGGCGTCATTATTCTGTCATTGGAGAGGAACCAAGAGGAGCCAGCAGGAAGTGGAGAATAAAAGAAAAAGAGATGCAGAGGTAAGTGAGTTACCGTGGAGGTTGTTGTTGGGGAATGTAGAGAATTAGGTGATGGAGAAAATGAGTTGATGGAGAGAAAGGGGTTGATGGAGAGAAAGGGTGTGATGAGAGTACAGGAGGATGTAGAGAATGGGGGAATGTAAAAAATGGGGGTGCTGGAGAGAATGGATTTTCAGCAGAGTCAGTTACATTTGTGTTGCTGCCTTGGGTAGTTCTGTCTAGCTCCTCTCCCTCTCGTCCCCTCTCACTTCAGAGAGGGAAGCAATCTGGTGGGGGAAGGGCTTGTCCCTGAATAGATCCACCATGCTACATGGAGAGCAGGTAAGTGTTTTTTGGGGAGTGCTATTAATATTATGTGGCAGCTGGTATGGTATTAATGCAATACAGTGTCTCTATTAAATCTGGGGGTTAATAAATAAATGTTGGGGCTCTCATGTAGATTTGAATGGTGTTATCTTGATATTGTGGCTGGTTGGGGGAATTAGACCTATTTACTAAATGGTAGTGCTAGTAATTTAATGTATGGGAGGGGGAAGGTCAGTCTATTCAATGGTTAACAATTTAATGTTGCGGCTGGTGGTGGGTAAATAGTTATATTTCTTAAATTTGAATGTTGTTAATTTAGTTTTAGGGCTGGTGTATGTGGTTTGGCGAGGCTGGGAGACGGACAGGACTATTTATTAACTGGGAATGACAATAATTTAAGTTTGGGGTTGAGGAAGCCTATTTATATGTCCACGCAAAGATCAATAATCCAAAACGTGGAAAATAGTTGGGTACTGAGGAAGGAGGGAATTGGAGTGCAGCCTAGTGCTTGCAAAGGAAAAGTATGACTCCACAGTAGGACAGTAGGACAGTAGGGAGGATCTACTATTGCTCTCACCAAGATGGGTAGGTGGGTGAGGTTCCTAGTGCTCTCGCTCACCAGGGCACTCCTCCTTAAAAACTTTGGGGCCACTTCTAATTATGAGGGCCACAAACCTCTAGTTAAACCTTGGCTTGTCACTTGCTTTTTTTTCTCTGCTCTTCTATTAATTTAATGCCAGGGCTGGTTGGAGGGAAATAAATCTATTTATCAAATGTGAATACTATTATTTTAATGCTGGGGCTGGAGGGAGGCCTAATTATTAAAAGTGGGTGCTATTGATTTAAAGTCGGAGGTTATTTAGAGTTTTCTAAATTCATGAACCAATTTTTTTTTCAAATTGGTCCCCCAACATTCCACGATCCAGACAAGCAGCAACTGATCTAAAGACAGCAGCAGCCACAAGTAGTGAAAGTGACAAGAACAGGTAGGAGAGAGCAGGACAGTCTGCCAACTGTCCTGAGTCTGGTGGGTCAGTCCTGAATTTGGGAGACAGACTCGCCTAGTCAGAATTTGGTCCGTTTGCAAGGACAGTTGGGACGTATATCCCGCTTCACACTGTACTGCTTGTGAAGGCAGAACTGCGTGCACCTAACTGTAGTGCACACAGTATTGCCTGTGTATTTGTCGAAAAATGTATCTAGAATGATAACCATATTACATCATAGGGGTCCCCCTATCTTAAGTGCCCAGGGCCCCCCTAGAGCTTTAATCCAGCTCTGGCTGCATATACGAAGGTGTTTATGGCTAGTTTCAAAAAAATATTTCTCTGCCACATCTTCATTGTGGAATACATTTGGTAAATGTGTTTGTTGATATATCAAATAGTTTTGCCTTTTTTAATTGTAAACATTGCACATTGTGCTCCCATGGAGAGTAAAAGTGTGCAGCCTAGATGCATAATGAGTTTAACTCCTGCAGCATAAAATGACGGGAAGCCTTACTAAGGACAAAAACCTGGAGGTGAGCTGCTGTTAGTAGTGCAGTATTTATTCAGCTGTAGGTTTAAGAATTAGATGAAGTCTCCCACAGATGTGTGGGGATGGTTTAAATAAAAGCAGTCTAAATTTGGGAACCCTAAACCAATTACTCTGTGTGCTGTTGGTTGCTATGTGAGTTTGTAGAGTTGGATGTGGAATCATTTCATAGCTTTGAGTCTAATGCTAAAGACTCCAGTTCCACTAAGTGTATTGTGGGTCTAAGGGACTCTCTAAGATTCCTCCCTTGGTGTAAATAGGGGGATCAGTTGGGGGAACAATATATTAGTCCTAGTCTAGTGCTGAAATCTATAACCCAACTTACTTGGTGCATTTTTGTGGCCATGGCAAATTCCTAGCTGCCTATTTTATGTTGGCCCAAAAATGCTAAACTGAATGCATAGCACTCAGAGGAAATAGCATGGAGCCAGGGCCTGGAGCAGCGTTGGTAGCAATTACACATGGCATAGTACCTACTACCACTGCAATCCTGAGAGTTACTCCCATGCTAAGTTTTTAAATATGGCACATCGTCAGCTCCCTTATCTCTGAACACCACTCCCCCCTCCCTCCACAAAATAGTTGAATCTAGCACTAACGGGCTAAAATGAAGCAGATAATACAGACCCTCAAAGGAAAGTATCACATATAAGGGGAATGAACTCCACAAGTGGAGAAGAAAGCTAGAAAACAATCTAGGTTAAAATAAACAACTAAAGGAAGAAGGTTAAAAATGATCTATGAGACAGATCCTGCCAGATGCAAAACATATGCTGTATAGGAATAACTTAGGACACAACAGAGGAGCATCTCCCAGGTTTTGTGGAAATAAATTCCTGGCCTCTCAGTTTCTTCCAAGATGGATAGATTAGTAAACATAGTGCACCATATCCCCTATACCCAAGATTCTGACTACCTTGTCTCCATGAGATATAAAACTAAGCATACTCTTCTTTCATATTAAGGAGCAAATGATCACAGTTTCTAAATAAATATCTAAGGTGCCAGATGAATTCAGTCTTGTTGCCATCTTTTCTGACTTCTCTGCAGCTGCACTTGTCAACCAAACGGAATGTATTAGTGTAACAAAGCTATTAATAGAGAACATACAGAAGTTTGATTTATCATTACAAAATGGAGTACTGCACATACTCCACCCACCAACCAACGCCCTCCAACATCTAACTAGATGTGACATAGTAGTGGACAGAACCTGCTCACTCACAATATCCTATAACAAAATATATTAAGATCTACTGAGAATGGCAACTAGTGGAAAATGGCTCTAGTTTTCCTACATGACTTCAACCAGGTATCATTGTAAATACAATTCTCGTTTAAGGAAATAAAAGTGCCTTCTATGCCCTTATTTCTCACAACCGTCCATATTTTTGTTTTTCTCTCTGACACCAGAACTCAAACCAAGGTTCCTTAATGTCAATATTTTATAGTAAGCACACCAAGGGGCATATTTACTAAGCTGCGGGTGTAAAAACTGGAGATGTTGCCTATAGCAACCAATCAGATTCTATCTGTCATCTTGTGCAATGTACTAAATAAGTGATAACTAGAAACTGATTGGTTGCTATAGGCAACCACTTTTTCAAATATACCCCTTAGCCTTCTGGTTTATTGAATGTAAGTACATCAATGTTTGGCCTTACTTCAAAAAAGCAACAAAAAAAAAACAAAGTACGTGAAGACCAGTGCACCCAAGCATTTTACTTAACTGCAGTACACTGTATTAGAAAGATGCTTATCAGCTCACTAGGACATCTGAGTAATCCCTGGAGATGCTTGAAAATTTCTAACTGATTTGAAATGAGCTAAAATTCCACTGGTTTGACAAACCCAAATATGTTCAATGTACAATCGACTATGGATCCTGATTCGAACTTGCATTTAAAAATTTGTAGCTAGCGTTCACAATTTACAGTTCGCACTTGGCATTTGCTGTTCAAATTTTACTTTTGAGGTTCATGGTTAACGTTTGTGTAGAAAATAGTGTATTTTTTTTTTTTTAAAAAACACAATCAAAATATTTTTAATTAATATAAACACATTTTAATTTCTGAGCTTGCAATTTCACTATTCAAGGTTTGGCGTTCACAATAAAATTATTTAAATGAAACATGTGCGAATCGCTGTTGAACAGACTCAAACATGGTTAATCTGGCTCAAACATATTTGAGCCAGATTTAACTGGTTCTAAAATTCAAGGAATACCAATTAATTTAAGAATTTTAGAACTGATTCACAAATCGGTTCAAGAGTCAAAGGTCTCTAGTAACCACTAGACTGAATGTTTATTTTAATGATGCAACTCAATACTTTAGTGAGTTGAATCTACATTATTATTATTGATTATTTTTATTAACATTTATCTATATAGTATCAGCATATTCCATAACGCTTTACAATTGGGAATAAACACAGTAATTAAACGAGATTTGGTATTACAGATAGACAGGGAGGTAAGAGGGTCCTGGTCGCAAACTTACAATCTACAACACAATAGGCCTTTCATACATGAGGTTAAGTGCTTCATATTGTATATTGGTCCTCCCAGATTGCAAAGGTACACCAATTTTTGTGGCATAAATAGACATATTTCCAAACTGCACATGCATGCCAAAATGCATTTGTATCTAAATTTCTATGTACCTTAGTATTGCGGCCCTTTATGCCTGGAGAAGTGAAACCAGGCCAGGCAAGCATAAGTTCAGTACAGTGAGGGCATGTACACGGAAATGAGACTTGGGCACATTCCCAGTTATACTACGTAAGAGGTGTACGTTTTGCGGATATTTTAAGCCTGGTTTAAAGATACATGATGATGATGATGACACCAGCAGCACCAACTAGCCACTACTGATTGGATGCTTGCATATTGTCCTCTTTTACTAATGTACTTTATTTATTATCATCATGGCTAGCACTACCATTAGATAAACCTAGGCAGTTGTCTAGGGCGTCAATGGTTAAGGGCATAAGCACTGAATGAATGATGCAATGTCACCGATCCAATGATTTTAATGCCCCTATGGTTTCACCCCAGTCAACAGCTTCTTACATGGGAAGTTGGGTGCTACTGCTACTCAATGTCAGAGTTGCACTATACATTAGTGGGTTTATCGCTGACGATATCCTCTGCTGGGAGAGCCTATTTATCAAGTATTGAGTCGGTGCACCTGGTTCTGGTAATGCCATCCTCAGATGGCATTACCAGAACAATTGCATTAAAAGAAGCTTTTTCTCTTTCTTACCACTGGGGGACACTGCAAGACATTGGGGTATAGTAGTGGGTGTGGGAGTTCAGGCACTAATAATCCTCTATTATTTTTACTCCCCTCCTCTGCTATGCCCCTCCTCTCCTGTAGATACTTTAGGTTTGTTTTTTAGTGCCTTAGCACAGTGGTTCCTAAACTTTCTCAGCCCGAGGCACCCTTAGGGTCACCATAATTTTTCCAAGGCACCCCTAAACAAAAATAATTATCGGGTAGTCCCGTTTTTTAAGTAGTTGGGTCAAAATGACGTAAGATGTATTTAGACCCCTTCACCATCACATTGTGCCCCTTTATCATATCACTGCGCCCCTTCAACATATCACTCTTTATCCCCTTCGCCATCTCACACTGTGTACCCCTCTTCATCAGCTCACACTCTGTGTTTCCCTCTTTGCCATCTCACACCCTGTGTCCCCCTCTTCGCCATCTCACACCCTGTGTCCCCCTCTTCGCCATCTCACACCCTGTGTCCCCCTCTTCGCCATCTCACTCCCTGTGTCCCCCTTTTCGCATTCTCACACTGTGTGTCCCTCTTCATCAGCTCACACTCTGACCCCTCTTCAGCATCTCTCTCTCTGTCCCTACCCCTTCAGCATCTCTCTCTGTCCCCCTCCTTCAGTGTCTCTCTATCCCCCTCCTTTAGTGTCTCTCTCTGCCCTCTTGCTTCAGTGTCTCTGTCCCCCTCCTTCAGCGTCTCTCTGTGTCCCCTTCAGCCTGTCTCTCTGTGTCCCCCTTCAGTGCATCTTTGTGCCCCCCCTTCAGCCTGTCTCTCTGTGTCCCCCTTCAGCCTGTCTCTCTGTGTCCCTCTTCAGTGTATCTTTGTGCCCCCCTTCAGCCTGTCTCTGTGTCCCCCTTCAGCGTGTCTCTCTGTCCCCCTTGTTTCTCTCTCTGTCCCCCTTCAGTGTCTCTTTGTGCCCCCCTTCAGTCTGTCTCTCTGTGTTCCCCTTCAGCCTGTCTCTCTGTGTCCCCCTTCAGCCTGTCTCTCTGTGTCCCCTTCAGCCTGTCTCTTTGTGCCCCCCTTCAGCCTGTCTCTCTGTGTCTCCCTTCAGTGTCTCTCTGTGCCCCCTTCAGCCTGTCTCTCTGTGTCCCCCTTCAGCGTCTCTCTGTCCCCCTTCAGTGTCTCTCTGTCCCCCTTCAGTCTCTCTCTCTGTGTCCCCCTTCAGTGTCTCTTTGTGTCCCCCTTCAGCATCTCTCTGTCCCCCTTCAGTCTCTCTCTGTCCCCCTTCAGTGTCTCTCTGTGTCCCCCTGCAGTGTCTCTTTGTGTCCCCCTTCAGTGTCTCTCTCTCTGTCCCCCTTCAGTGTCTCTCTCTCTGTTCCCCTTCAGTGTCTCTTTGTGCCCCCCTTCAGTCTGTCTCTCTGTGTTCCCCTTCAGCCTGTCACTCTGTGTCCCCCTTCAGCCTGTCTCTTTGTGCCCCCCTTCAGCCTGTCTCTCTGTGTCTCCCTTCAGTGTCTCTTTGTGCCCCCCTTCAGCCTGTCTCTCTGTGTCCTCCTTCAGCCTGTCTCTCTGTGTCCCCCTTCAGTGTCTCTCTGTGCCCCCCTTCAGCCTGTCTCTCTGTGTACCCCTTCAGCGTCTCTCTGTCCCCGTTCAGTGTCTCTCTGTCCCCCTTCAGTGTCTCTCTCTGTGTCCCCCTTCAGTGTCTCTTTGTGTCCCCTTTCAGCGTCTCTCTGTCCCCCTTTAGTCTCTCTCTGTCCCCCTTCAGTGTCTCTCTGTGTCCCCCTGCAGTGTCTCTTTGTGTCCCCCTTCAGTGTCTCTCTCTCTGTCCCCCTTCAGTGTCTCTCTCTCTGTCCCCCTTCAGTGTCTCTTTCTCTGTCCCCCTTCAGTGTCTCTCTCTCTGTCCCCCTTCAGTGTCTCTCTGTCCATCTTCAGTGTCTCTCTGTGCCCCCCTTCACTCTCCCTTACTTACCTTCTTTCCTGACGTCCTCTCTGCTGCAGCTCCTCACTGAGGCTGACGGACATGATGACGTCACGCCCGGCAGTCAGTGAGGAGGAGGATCCGACTCTGGATGATGGGTAAGTTTTTTTTCTTCGTTTTTTTACTTTGGCGATCGCGGCACCCCTGTGATAGCGCCGCGGCACCCCAGGGAGCCACAGCGCTCAGTTTGGGAACCGCCGCCTTAGGAGTTAGGCCAGTTTGCTATAGGCTCCTGCCTATACCCAGTTTAGTGATAGGTTTCACGTTTTGTTTTTTTTTCATCCTGATCCCCGCGCAAGGTAAGAAGTGGCTGTTGCCCGGGTCTTCCTTGCACCTGTCTTGCCGGCAGTTCCATCCCTAGAAACGAGCGGTTAGCTGTTAGTTGCGCCATTAGGGCTCTAGGTGCCCACGGTGGTAGTCCTCTTATAGCGGGCCACTGAGATAGATCTAGGATCCATTTCTCCCTGCCGACGGACTAGCCGGCAAGCCCCCTCCAACAAACCCCCACCCTCCCCCTAACAACGAGCAGGGGGGGGTCTATTAGCGCTTCGCTCTATTATAGAGAGCGGCGCTGCAGGAGGAGGGCAGAGTACACACACGCGAGCCTGGGCACTGTAATATGAGCGTGTTGAGGAACAGTTACCGACAGCCATAGTTTAGATGAGCTGTTCGGTAGTTTAGTGAGGAGCAGATATTTTTTTATGAGGGGCGGATCTGGAGAAGGATCTTTATTTCCCGCATTTCTCAGGATCCTGGACAGCGGAGTCGCCATTTTTTAGCTCATATCGAGCAGCTGCATATCGCTTCTCTCCTCTCATTTGCCTCTTCTGTCATTGGTATAGTTAATTCTGTGTTTGTTTTGTGTACAAAAGCATTTTAAACATTCATGGTGGATTGTTCTGCCTAGCAGGAAAGGTTAAAGTTACTTTGGGGCAGATTTGTACCCTGGTATATAGATCTGGCTACAAATCTTGTACTGCTGTATTTTGACATTAATTGCTTAGACAATAATTATTTATTTGTCTAATTCTTATCAGTTCATACTGTATTTTGACCAGTTATGTCTAACAAAGGGACCTCTGATAAGGGATCCTCTGGAGTGTCTGTAATGTATTTTACTTGTGCCAAATGTAAAGTAAAACTTCCTATAGGACAGCATGACAAAGGTGCCCTTTGCGCTGCTTGTGAGGCCGGACCTCAGGAGCACAAACACCAATAGCCATGGAAGAGCCGCCTTGGATTAAGTCCTTTGCCTCAGCCATGGAGAAGTTTACTACTGTGATGTTACAGGCCGCAGAGGTACGTCAGAATACTGTCGCAAACACACAGGTATCTCTCTCTGCAGAGCAGCGCTCAACACATATAGAAGCTGTGGGGGGTGACCATGTGGATAGTGCAGGCACATCTTCACAGAGTTCTCTAGCTCAGAGTGACAAACGCCTGCTTTCGGTCTCCCACAGAACAAAACAGGTTTTACTAGATGTAAACCAGTGTCGTAGCCCAGACTCGGATCTCCCATCAGATGAGGATGGGGATTTAGACTTGGGTACACAGGAGGAAGACTCGCTGAGCATTATGTCTGCCTCGGTCGGTAATATTGAGAGTCTGGTGTTAGGTATTAGACATAACTTAGGTTTCCCTGACCCTGCACCCTTGACTCCCTCAGGTTTCTCCATTTTTAAATGGACTAAATCTCAGGTGATGTCTTTTCTACCGTCTTCAGAGATGGTGCAGATAGTGACGGACGCTTGGTTAAATCCAGGAAAACAGTTTGGTATCCCGGGTAGATTTAAGAGTCTTTATCCTCTTCCGGCAGAGGATTCTTTTAAATGGGAGGCGTCTCCTAAGGTGGATAGACCGATCATCAGGTTGTCCTCTTCCTCTGCCATACCTACCCAGGAGAGAGTATCTCTCAGAGACCCTACAGACAAAAAGTGTGATAATGCTCTCCGTTCTGCATAGATTGCCTCCGGCAGCTTGATTAGACCCACTATGGCCATTGCATGGGCAAATAAGGTGGTACAGATGTGGGCGGAACAGTTGGTTTCCGGCATTCAAAGTAATGCTCCGCTGTCAGATCTCCTTGCTCTGGCTGAGCATATTCAGGAGACGGCGGACTATGTAGGGCAGGCATCCATGGATGCAGTAGCAGTCAATGCTAGGATTGGCGGCCTTATTATTGCTTCACGACAATCCCTATGGTTACGTTTGTGGACTACAGATGCTGAGTAAAAGGGATCTTTGGAGATCCTGCCTTTTGATGGAGTCACTATGTTTGGGGCGGAGCTTGAGAAAGTAATTGAGGTAGCCACGGGGGGCAAGAGTAATCTTCTCCCCATGGGATCCCGTAAACCTCGCCAGGCTCGTTTTCGCTCCTTTTGCTCCTTCTATCAGGGCCGCAGTGGCCCACCAAGGGGTCAGTCGGTCGTTTCTAGAGGAGGTGGCAGCAGAGGTAGGGGCGCTTCCAGACAGGGAACGTCGCGTCCCAGCGATAAGCCTGCAGCATGACTCCTTCGCCCCCATGTGGGAACCCGTGGTGGGGGCACGACTCCTTTTCAAGCGCCAGTTGTGGTCAGTCGGGATGGATGCTTGGATTCGGGGAGTGGTGTCAAGGGGTATGTCATACACTTAATCCAGACTCCACCAACAAGGTTCCTTTCCTCACCGGTGCCCACTTGTCCCCTCAGACATCAGGCCCTGCTGGAAGCAGTGTTGAAGCTTCTGGGGTCGGGAGTGGTGGCTCCTGTTCCGGTGCAGGAAAGAGGTCAGGAGTTCTACTCCAATCTCTTCCTGGTGCTGAAACCGGACGGAACTTTTCGCCCAATACTGAACCTCGGGACTCTAAAAAACCAAGTGATAGTCCAGAGGTTCAAAATGGAGTCCCTTCGGACGGTCATTGCAGGGATGGAAGAGGGAGAGTTTCTGGCTTCCATCGATATAAAAGATGCTTATCTGCATGTCCCCATTTGGGAGCGTCATCACCGTCTTCTGAGGTTTGCGGTAGGACCCACCCATTTTCAGTTCAGGGCCCTCCCTTTCGGTCTGGCTTCCGCTCCTCGAGTTTTCACCAAAATCATGGCCACCATGGCGAGTGTCCTGAGACGAAGGGGAGTCACGATAGTCCCTTATCTAGATGACCTTCTCTTAGAGGCAAAGTCTGCAGAAATCTTAGCTCGCCAGGTTCAGACTACGATGGAGTTCTTGGAGGGCCATGGGTGGATTCTGAATGTGCCAAAATCATCCCTCATTCCAGCTCAGCGCATGCGCTTTCTGGGGTTGGTGTTTGACACGGTTGCACAAAGGGTGTTCCTGCCTCAGGACAAAATCATCGCCCACCAGCAGAGAACCAGAGTGCTATTGGATCGTCCTCACGTATCCATGCTCACCTGCTTGAGACTGCTGGGGACCATGGTGTCTGTTTACGAGACGGTTCTGTTTGCCCAGTTCCATTCCCGCTCTTTTCAACTAGAGATCCTTCGGAAGTGGTCGGCGTCACGGGAACATCTAGACAGGCAGATCATCCGCCTATCCCGACCAACTCGGCTATCATTGACGTGGTGGTTGTCCACGAGCAATCTGAGCAAAGGTTAGACCCTCCAATCGGGCCTCTGGATCTTAGTTACCACGAACGCAATTCTTTCGGGCTGGGGAGGAGTCACGGGATCTTTAAGGTTTCAGGGACTCTGGTCTCCCCAGGAGGCTGCTCTTCCGATAAATGTATTAGAACTGAGGGCGGTTCACAGGACCTTGACAAAGGCGTAGGGGTTTCTGAAAGGAAAACCCCTTCAAATACAGTCGGACAATGCCATGGCAGGGCATACTTAAATCATCAAGGAGGAACTCGCAGCAGGGCAGCCATGCAGAAGGCAGCCAGGATTCTGATCTAGGCGGAACATTATGTGCCCCAGATTTTGGCTGTATATATCCCGGGAGTAGACAACTGGGAAGCCGATTTCCTCAGCAGGCAGAAGGTTCACCCGGGGGAGTGGTCTCTGTGCAAGGAGGTCTTCGCCCTTTTAGTTCAGTGATGGGGTCTGCCGGAAATAGACCTCATGTCCTCCAGGCTGAATCATCAGGTTCCCCGGTATTGCGCAAAGTCCCGGGAACCCTCTAGCACGCGCAGCAGACTCCATGGCGATTCCGTGGAGCTTCAGTCTGGTGTATCTGTTTCCACCATTTCCGATGCTGTCTCAGGTTCTGAAGAAGCTGAAAAGAGAACGTGTTCCCGCGATCTTAGTAGCCCCTCATTGGCCTCGCAGGGCATGGTTCTCAGACATTCTAGGAATGTCAGCAGCTCAGCCGTTTCGTCTGCCCATGCGCCCAGACCTGCTCATTCAGGGCCCCCTTCTATACCACGATTTAGATTGTCTTGCTTTGACGGCGTTGCTACTGAATCCTTAGTTCTCAAGGCTAAGGGTTTTTCGTCACGGGTTATTGCCACCATGATCAGGGCAAGGAAGTCATCTTCTACGGCAATTTATCACAGGGTCTGGAAGACTTATATCCTCTGGTGTGAATCCAAGAGTTTCCATACATCCAGGTTTAGCCTGTCTAGACTGTTGGCTTATTTGCAGGATGGCCTGGATAAGGGACTCAGGCTGGGTTCCCTTAAAGTTCAGGTGTCAGCGCTATCAATTTATTTTCAGCGAAAGCTGGCACCTCTGAGTGAGGTCCAGACTTTTTTGCAAGGTGTTCTTCATATTCAACCCCCATTCTCTCATCCTGTAGAACCCTGGGACTTAAATTTAGTGCTGAGAGCACTTTGTCTTCCGCCATTCAAACCTTTTCATACCGCAGAATTGCACCATTTCACTTGGAAGACGACTTTTCTTCTAGCTATTTCCTCGGCTAGGAGAGTGTCAGAGCTGGCAACGCTCTATTGTAACTCTCCATTTTTGGTGTTTCATGAGGATAGAGTGGTGTTATGTACAAAGCCCTCTTTTATTCTAAAAGTAGTGTCTAGGTTTCAACTCAACCAGGAGATTGTAGTTCCGGCATTCCGGCCTGAATTGTCTTTCTCTTCTTCTTCGGTTGACTCTTTGGATTACAATTTGCACTTGTTGGATGTTGTTCGGGCTCTCTGGTGCTATGTTGACCGTACAGCCTCAGTTCGCAAAACTAAAGATCTGTTTGTCTTATACAATGTAAAGAAGCGTGGCTGGCCGGCGTCAAAACAGGCTATTGCTCGGTGGATCACCTCCACCATTAGCCTGGCTTATGTCCGAGCATCTCGACCAGTTCCTCATGTGCTTAGGGCTCACTCGACCAGGGCAGTTGGTGCATCTTGGGCGGCGCGTCTTGGTGCTTCAGCTGAACAGCTATGCAAAGCGGTCACTTGGACATCTGTTCATACTTTTGTAAAGTTTTACAGATTGCAGGCTTTCGCATCTTCAGATGCGAGTTTTGGCAGGAAAGTATTACGCGCAGCAGCTCCAGAGCATTCCCTCCCATAGGGGCAGCTTTGGTATGTCCCCAATGTCTTGCAGTGTCCCCCAGTGGTAGGAAAGAGAAAAGAGGATTTTTACTCACCGTGAAATCAATTTCTCTTACTCCACTGGGGGACACTGCGCTCCCTCCCTTGCTCTGTAGACAATCTGATTGTGAATGTTTTGGCTTCCATTCTTTGCCCCTTGGGGCAGCTCCTTATAGTACACTTGGTTAGTCAAAACTGAGGTATCTACAGGAGAGGAGGGGCATAGCAGAGGAGGGGAGTAAAAATCATAGAGGATTATTAGTGCCTGAACTCCCACACCCACTACTATACCCCCAATGTCTTGCAGTGTCCCCCAGTGGAGTAAAATAAATTGATTTTACGGTTAGTAAAAATCCTCTTATTCTTAGAATAAAGCTTTATTGTTAATGTAGTACTGTGTAAATTATTTTTAGTTAATTTTTTTTAGAAAAAGTAAAGGTGCTTGTTAATTATAGGACTGTAACTTACCAGCACTGTGATGCTTCTTCCACATGAACTGCTTTTTTGCAGATCTCCCACTAACTGCATCAGGTCAGTGAATCTGCATAAGTAACTTATTCATTTAAATAATTTTAATTTGAGTTAAACTATATATATATATATATATATATATATATATATATATATATATATATAATATCATATAAGTTATATATTATCTATGTTTTAATTATTCTCCACTGAAAGGGCATTTTCAGAGGTGGAACACACACATTGCCTGGCTTCATATCAAAACTATGGGGAGGGGAGACAGGTGATGCAGTCCTACAAAGAGAAAATTGTAGTGGTACCCTTATTTTTAAAAATGTTATGTATCCAGTCTAGTAGTCTCATCGGAATAGCTACTTCATAATGTTTTCTCATGCCTGGAAGGTCTAGCCCTATATTCAAATTTAAGCACCTTAATACTGGGAAATGTATCTTAGACCCCCTATCTCTCCAAATGGACCTACTGATTAGTCTCTAAATATGTTGAACAACTATGGATACGTTGGCAGCTCCCGTTTTTGAAAATTATTAGTAATTGAAGAAAACATGGGCATATGTTTATGGATTTGCAGCTCATCATTGTTGGTGATAAGTATTTAAGTGAACCTGTCCTAATGTGGAAAGGAAATTAATTTTGAATTGATTATGCCTCCTCTTCGTGAACACTGATACCTATATATAAATGATGATGATGATGATGATGATACCTTTAAAATTTTCACAGGTTTAAAATTTGTAAGGCTAATATAGTGATCCAGTACTTTTAAGATATTGGGCAATTAATGAAAATATTATCACAAGGTGATTTTGGGGATCCTATTTCAATCACATTTATACTGGCAGTTACTCTCAAGATGCATAATTAAGTTTCCAAAATTATAATTCATTGCCTGGGTGAGAGCAGGCAACTCGTCCTCAGGGTGTAAACAATGAAGAAAAGTTTGTCCATGTGAACCCTGGCCAAAGGGCGAGTGTTAAAACCTGGATCCAAGGCAGCATACTGGATGCATTTTCCAACCCTTCAATCTAATTTAAATCTTTCTCCACAAAATAATATCCTGCTTTTACATCAGAGTACATAGGTGGGTACTTAGACTGCATACAGCAAAAAAACACACTGATCTGACCAGCTCTCACTTTAGAAGATTTTGCAGAGTTCTGTACAAAATCTGAGCATGTTGCATAAAATCAGGTGCATTTGGCCAAAAACAGGATCAAGTGGCACTTGCATTGTGCATAGTTGCCAACATTTCTTATTAATTTAATCTTATTACACATGGTACACTCTGGATGTAAGAAACGACAATTCACATTAGACATGCCTATTAAACTTTGTTATTCTGTAATAATTTTAGATACTCCTCAATAAACATTAGCGGATAAAGCCAAAGAATAATACAAATTCCTGAGAATTGCATCCAGTTTACACAATTAAAGGAATTGTATTGTGCAGTTGATCAATATTGAACAGTGAAAACAATTCAAGGGACATACATTTCCAGAGCCCTTCTTCAAAACCTGGGACTGCCCCTGGAACTTAGGGACAGTTTGGCAGCTACGACTGCAGGGGATGTATTTTGAACTTTTGTAAGTGATTGCTTTGGCCTTTTGTAACTTCAAGAAACATTACTTTTTGTAACTTGCAGAAATGGTCCCAAGCTGCTGTATATAAGTTACATATATCACACGCGAATGCATTAATACTTTAAATAGTACTGTAAGATCAAGATTTGGACTAAATAGAAAAGCCTATTAAATTATCAGTTCTCTTAAGAGACAGCCGTCCTCCCTCTCAGGAATTTACTCACTGCTTGTCTCAAAGAGTGCTTTGTTACATATAAATCACTAGTAACATTATACTTGGTGTGATAGATGTGTGATAGAAACTTGAATAACAGGTTAATGCTAATGTGAGGCAGTTTCAAAATCAAGCAGTTTAATAACTAAAGGTAAATGACGCATTAGATCCGGAGTATTGAATAATGGAGGTCTTAATACCATTTTCTTTTACTTTAGGTCAACTGTACCAAAAATCAGAGAGTATCATTCTTTGGTGATCTGATTTCATTGGTACTGTTTTCTTATTTTGGTAATATTGAATAATAATGTGTTGATATTGAATTAACATTGTGTATCATACTTGCCTACTCTCCCGGAATATCCAGGAGACTCCCGAATTTCTGGGAGTCCTCCCGCACTCCTGGAAGATCAGGTAATACTCCTGAATCCTGCCCACTGCGTATAGTTAAGTACTTGGGCAGGAGCTTCTGACGCGATTCACGCATCATCGTGGCCCCGCCCCCTGTCGGTATAGGTTATAATTGATTATGTAAGTTTAGGTGGTGGGACCAAACGACGCCATTTGTTGAGCCCCGCCCCCACACGCCCACCTCCCCCCGATGCCAACTAGCCCTTCCTTAATGTTATTGGGATTCTATATAAAGGAGAGAAAGCAGCAGAGTTGTAAATATATTTAGGCAAGGTGCAGCCGGAACACAAATTAAAGCAGAATGTACTAATAGTTAAAATCTACACTCATACTAACGATATACAATCCATGTCTGTAACATTATCTGTATCATTTTAACATTAGTACTGAATTTATGAACACATAAATAATTGATACCTTCAATCAATATAAGCAACATAGACATTCACCAACATAACCCCTCTTCCAAATAAACAGAGGAGTCTCTCTATTATTTATATTCATTATGGGCCTGATTTATCTTGGAACGCCCTATAAATACAATTTCTGCGATTTAAAATCAGACGTAAACTGCACATATGAGCTCCCGCATTCAAGTACACAGGATCTCACGATAAGTTTCCCATTTAATATAGTTATTAGTATGCTCTGGCTATATAGTGCTTGGTGTCGAAGTCAGCAACTTGAATAAAGTCATTTCAATTAAAGTCTAGCAAACTTGGTTGTCTTTGTCTGAAAAGATGCGTACGGTACGCATCGACGTACAAGGGCACGCTACGGCGTGAAAGGGCGTACGCATCCACTACACGTGGCAGCAACAGTAATTGGTCTTTTACCATACATTCGCACAAACACGCATACTTATAAAATAGTACACATTAATGGTAGTTGCAACACATAGTCAGTTATGTCGAAATATAGTAGTATTTATATGTTATATCAGAGTTACATGCATATTAGTGAAATACATGGAACAGGTTGAAGGAATCACATCATGAGTGGTATCATAATGAACGTCGTTACATATCCTACTGTTTGGTTCACTCTGCGAGGGAATCGCAGAGTGCATACACAAGTTATGAATGATAGGGAATTATGAACTACTTAAGACTAAGGAATCTTGGCGGGAAGAGCCGAGCATACCCCCTGGAGAGGTGACCCCCTCCTTTGGATTCCTTAGGATGAACCAGCCAATGATTGACAACCCCTTGGACCTTCCTGAGACCTGGACCAATAGATGCAAGCTATACCATCTTCATTGTATTACTGTATTTGATTGTGTATATAAGCAGCAGCCTCACATCCAGTGTTCAGACATCTTGTCCCCAGACTTCAGGATTGAATGACTGCACTGGATCCAGAGCGCCTGCGATAAGTAACGGCTGTATTTATTATCACTTCGCTTGAGCATATTATTCTACTATTTGCGAATAAATCTTGCGTTGGAAACACAAATCGAGGTTCGACAATCGTTATTGGTTAGCAACAATACGCACATAACAATTTGGGGGCTCGTGAGCTTTGGAGGTTTCGTTGCCGATGACATGCAAGACCAACGGATTTCGGTTCCGCAACAAAGGGTGGAGACGCGTCATATACGGGTAAGAACGCATTGTGTTCAAAACCTGAATTTTACTCTGTGTTGTGAAACCGAATGTCCGTTTTGCATTGTCTAAGGCACGCTAACTAGAACCTAGGGATAGTTATTATACATGCATAGTATAATTACTTGTGAAAACCTCTGAGATATTATTACTGTTGTTGGGAACTTTTGATTTTCTGCGCAGAGAAGGTGTATAGTGTGTGATTTTGTAACGTAGATACACTGTTTATTATTCATTGTGCTCAGTTGCTGTCTGACGAGGCGGATTGCCCAACTGAAGGACGGTATACAGGGCAGGTATACCGAATGCGAAAACAGAGTTTTCGCAAAGCGCTACCAATAGATCGCAAGGTTTTGCTAATAATTAGTATTGGTAGGCAGTGCGATCTAACCGCACCGTTAGTGCGAATTGGTGAAGCAGCTAGGAGGAATTATATTGGAAAGGCTGGTTGATTGTATCGACTTTGTTCTCCCAGTTATAATAAACTCAACAGATTTTGTGGTTTAGCCAGGGTATCGAGGAGCTGATAGCCCTTGGGTCCCACAGTGATATTGTCTGTGTTATGGGTCCTTGTTTAATACAAGAGGAAGTGATTGGACGCGGCTTGAGCAAATACGTCCACGGCCAGTAAGAGATCTCTAGTGGTAGAGTGTTTGTAGCAAATTGTTGAAAGCGTTCTGCATAGATTGGTGTTGTTCAACATGGGTGCTAAGCATACGCTAGAGATGGCCATTGTACTGCCTAAGGAAGGGCCTATTGGTTCAGCGAGATTTCTCATGTGTAAGAAATATGGTGCATACGCAACTGTGTATTGTGACACGTGGGTCAAGATGACCAAAGATTGTGATAGGCCTTTCCCAACAATAGGAAGTTTTAATGCAGAGGTACTAAATACTGTAAAGGATAAAGTATGGTTGATCAAGTCAACGAAAAAGAGAAATAGACAAAATGATTGTTTAAAATTGTGGCAAATGGAAGGTAACACGTGGCAAAGCAGCGAATGCAAAGCGGAAGTAGGCGTGGCTAAAAGCACGCACACAGCGGAAGTAGCCGTTGGGAAGCGTGGCGAACTCAGCGCAAGCGCGCCCCCGCCCCTTATGTGGCGGGAGCGGTAAGTACAGCCAGTATTAAAACTGAAAAAAGAAAAATTGCTAAGTTGTATCCTGTTTTAAGCCAGTTTAAATCAAGTGTATCTGAAGATGAAGATGAACCCACTGTGATTTCGGCCATTGCCCATGCTGTTAGTGTACTAGAGGCTCAGCGCAAGTATGACAAAATGGCTGAGATAGGTGAGAGTAGTGTGATCACTAGGAGTGAAAGCGTTCTAAATCTTGAACCAGCAAATCCTGTAGTGTCCCCTGAAGTCAGTGAACCAGAGGGTGCGTACCCAGTCCGCACAATATCAGTTCCCAATGGGAAACCGGACAAGGATAGTGTAGTTCCTTTAAGAAATGTCCCTGGACTAGATCAGAATTAAGTTCCATTATGACTGAATTCCCAGATCCTAGAAAGGAGTTAGCTAAATGTCAGAAATTTGTTAAAGACTTAGGAAATGCCCACGAACCAACCAATAAGGATTGGCGTGTAGTGTTGAGGGCGTGTCTTCCTCCCAATACTAACTTACAAAAAATTTATTGAAGATTGTTTGTTGGAGGAAGATGACACCTTGACTGATGAGATTAACCAAAAGAATATAGAACAAATTGTCAAACACTTAGCCATCTATTTTCCAGTAGTAGTAAATTGGAGTAAGATTTTCACCATTAAACAAAATGATAGTGAAACAGCAGCAGATTACTTCATTAGAGCTTTAGCAGCGATAACACGGTTTACTGGGATATCCAACATAGGGGAGGACCCACATCATAGGGAAGTAGCTGTAGGAGTATTAATGGATGGCCTTAGAGAAAATTTAAAAACCAGAGTACAAACCACATTACCTAATTGGAGAGGCATCACAGTAGATTCTCTAAGGGAGTTTGCTGTGGAGCATGACAAAAACCTTTTTAGACAAAAGGAGGAGAAAAGTGATAGGTTAATGACGGTGAGTATACAGGCTCTAGAAGGAATGCATACACGACCACCAGCATACAACCCACATAATAAGAAGCAGAGAGTGATCAGATGTTTCAATTGTAATGAAGAAGGACACATGAGGAGGGATTGTACAAAAGACAGATACAGCCCTAGAGGTGGGACACATAGATATCCTCCAAGAAAAAATTCACATAGAATCGAAGACTCACATCTACCCGCGCATATTACAGCAGCAAATGCTGCGCGGGAAATCAATAGTCAGCGCTAGGGGTCAGGTCATACCTGTAGTCTACAGCCAGTGAGGTTAACTGAGAGTCACAGTGAAGAACCAAAAATGATAGTTGACATAGCTGGTAGGAAACAAACTTTTCTTGTAGATACAGGGGCGGCCCGATCTGTGATAACCTCTCCTTTCAATCTACAGGTGACCAGTAAAACTATTCCAGCTATGGGGGTAACGGGAAAAGTGTTACATTATCCTCTAACTAAACCCGCTGAAGTTACTATCGGGCCTCTGCATACTAAGCATTCGTTTCTCTTAGCTGCAGCGGCTCCTACTAACTTGCTAGGGAGAGACTTGTTATGTAAAATGGGATGTGTCATATACTGTACTTCTGATGGTGTGTTCTTAGATGTGCCCGAGAAGGTCGCACATGATGTACAGGATATATTGGACACCCCTCAAAGGTTAATGTTACACTCTACTGTTATAGAACACAGTCCATCTCAAGTAAAGGGGATGTTGCTGGAAATACCAGGTTCCCTATGGACCAGAGATGGACAGGACACTGGACTGATGGCAAACGTAGCCCCTGTCATGGTCAATCTAAAAAGTGGTAGGATAGCTCCAAAAATCCCAAAGTATCCATTAAAACCGGAGGTGGAACTAGGGGTATATCCTGTTATTGAGAGGCTGTTACAACAAGGGATTTTAATTCGTACAGCCAGTACAGCAAATAGTCCCATTTTCCCTGTGAAGAAGAATGGGGGAGGGGCTATAGATTAGTCCAGGACTTAAGGGGAATTAATAAAGTTGTTGAGAGCCAATTCCCCGTAGTGCGGAATCCAGCTGTCATCCTCATGCAGATTCCACCGTCTGCCAGTCATTTTACTGTCATTGATCTATGCTCTGCTTTCTTCTCAGTCCCTCTTCACCCTGACTGCCAATACCTTTTTGCATTCTCCTACAGGGGAGTGCAATACACATGGACCAGACTACCCCAGGGGTTCATTGACAGCCCCAGTATTTTCTCCCAAGCCTTACATGACTGTTTGCAATCTTTTCAACCCCACAATGGGTCTGTTCTAATTCAATATGTGGACGATTTGTTGTTGTGCTCTGATTCTTTTATGTCATGTTTACATGATACTAAATTGTTGTTGCTTCATCTTTCACAAACAGGGCACAAGGTGGCAAAGGATAAAATACAGCCATGTCAGACTAAGGTCAAATACTTAGGACACTGCCTAACTAAGGGGCTAAGACACCTGACAACCGACAGGATTGAGGCCATACAACACATAACTCTGCCGCAGAGCCAGAAGCAGATTTGTACTTTCCTGGGGATGTGTGGATACTGTAGATCCTGGATCCCAGGTTTTTCTATTCTGGCATTACCATTGCAGGAGCTAGTCTCTTCCTCAAAACCAAAACGTGTTGTACACACAGAAGAGTCAGAGCAAGCGTTCTTTAATCTTAAAGATAGTCTGACTAAAGCACCTGCATTGGGAATACCTGATTATGAAAAGCCTTTTGAGCTATTCTGTACAGAAGCTGATGGTTGTGCAGCAGGTGTCCTCGCACAGAAACATGGTGACGCTTGCAGACCGGTAGCATACTACAGTGCACAATTAGACAATGTGGCAAGATCACTCCCAACATGTCTCAGAAGTGTAGCAGCAACGGCTCTTCTGGTAAGTAAGAGCGAGGACGTAGTATTAGGACATAATTCAACTATCTATACACCCCATGCTGTATCAGCTCTGTTAAATTCAGCCCAAACCAGACATGTTTCTTCAGCTAGATTCACAAAGTGGGAACTAGCCCTGATGGCACCCTCAAACATCACCATCAAATGATGTAGCACCTTAAATCCAGCTACATACCTTCCATATGTGTCTCTAGAGACACAAAGGGTGGGAGGTGAGGAGACCCTGGTTGATGATGAGTTAGGCAAGAATACTGACACTCATGACTGTATGGAACACCTGAATCAGACCTTTACTGCAAATCCCGACATACGTGACACCCCCTTAGAAAATGTAGATTTTACGTTTTATACAGACGGAAGTTGTCATAGACAGACAGAGACGGGAGAGCTATGTACTGGTTACGCTGTTGTAGACGATCAGGATGTGGTAGAAGCTGAACCCCTTGGCCCACCTCACTCAGCCCATGTGGCGGAACTAGTAGCACTAAGGAGAGCGTGTGAATCGGCAGAGGGTAAATCAGCCAATATATATACTGACTCTAGGTACGCCTTCGGGGTAGTGCACGATTTTGGGGCCCTTTGGCATCTTAGAAACTTTACGACAGCAGCAGGTATGCCAGTGGCACACTCACAACACATAAAAGGACTTCTGACAGCGATACAGTTACCCAGAACAGTAGCCGTCATAAAATGCAAAGCCCATACCTTTGAAGAAGACCCAGTGTCATTGGGCAACAACAGGGCAGACGAAGCTGCTAAATGGGCAGCAGGACAACCTATGACTGTATCGACCAAACTATGATGGTTTTTCAGACATTAGACATGCAGAAATTAATTGAAATGCAAGATTTGTGTTCCCTGCAGGAAAAGGCGGTCTGGAAGGCGAAGGGATGTGGTCAAGAGTCCTCAGGACTGTGGAGGGATGGACAAGGTAAGCCTGTAGCTCCCCGAACATACTATCCAAGCCTGGCTGAAGCAGCACACGGTCTGACTCACCTGGGTAAAGAAGGTATGTGCAAACTGGTGAGAGCATACTGGTGTGCTCCCGTATTTTCCTCTCAGGCTGGTAAGAAAGCAATGTCATGTCTTACTTGTTTGAGGAAAAATGTTGGGAAAACTATTCCAACTGAGCCATCCCACATCCCTCCTACAGACGGACCTTTTCAGGTAATACAAATTGACTATATCCAATTACCACCGTGCAGGAATTTAAAGTATGTGTTAGTGTGTATTGATGTGTTTTCCAGTTGGGTAGAAGCATATCCGGCAGCCACTAATACTGCTGTGTTCACTGCAACGAAAATTGTACAAGACTTTGTGTGTAGGTTCGGTATCCCTAGAATCATTGAAAGTGATAGGGGTACCCATTTTACTGGTGATATCTTCCAAAATATGTGTAAACTCATGGGACTCGGTAGCAGACTTCACACCCCTTACCGATCACAAGCCAGTGGTAAGGTGGAGAGAGTAAACGGTACTATAAAGAACAAGCTTGGTAAGATAATGGCTGAAACTGGGTTGGCATGGCCTGAGGCTCTGCCATTGGTCCTCTATAGCATTCAAACCACTCCTAGACCTCCTCTTAATCTGTCCCCCTTTGAGATACTGTTCGGACGACAACCTCATTTGATCGTGAGTCCACAAGACGACTTGAAGTGTAATAATAAAGTGACTGTACAATATCTTATAAGAATGAGTAGACAGCTAAAACAACAACAACAAAAACTAAAAATGCTGTCACCTGGTTTGCCAGAAACGAACTGTCATGATGTTGAACCTGGAGACTATGTTATGATCCGCAATTTCTTACGTTCAGGTTGTTTAACAGACCGTTGGGAAGGCCCGTGCCAAGTGCTGCTGACCAGTACTACATCACTGAAGGTTGCAGAGAGAGACACTTGGGTCCATTCCACCCACTGCAGGAGAGTCCATAATCCGGAGAAAGTGCAAGATAAAACTAAGACTGACGACATAGAGCTGTCACTTGTGAGCCTGTTCCGGGAGACCTAAAGCCTGCAGTCGAGACACCTGAACCAGAGAAGTTGTCTCAGAACTATCTTTCCAGCGATGGAGTGGCGGTTTATGTTTTTCTTTTGTTCCAGGATTTTCCTTGTTTTTACTCTTTCTAGGACATTCTATTTTTGTGAAGGAGGATGGAGGATGGAGGAGAGTTCTGGGAGTGATACGGATGAAATGGAGGCAGAAGAAAAGTTATTAGGATACTCAGAGCAGCCCATTATCAAACTTGGTCCGGGGGTTATGAAAAGGTCTGCTAGCTCAGGAACTCGGAGGCAGTGTGAGGGGCTATTGTCTGATGAGTATTGTATCTGCAAGTTCTGCGACTCCCTAGTTGAAGAGAGATGCATCCAACGATGCCACTCCCCCAGTACTCTGAATATAGGCGGGCATCCTTTGTAGGATTATCACTCCCTGGTGGGTAAGGTGCTAAACCAAACCGAGTGTTGGGTGTGCTCTCACGTTCCGCAAGGGCAGCATAATATAGGACTAGTGCCATTCCCTCTAAACATATCTGAAGTACTCGAATTGAGGGGAGGGAGGCCCATAGACGGGAGGTACAATAACACTAGGTCCCCTAGTCTGATGCTTCGACAATACTCCATAGGCAGATCTTTGCTGTGCCTAAACATATCTCATGCAAAGCACCTGGAGAATTGGGAGGCTGACCTATCAGATCAGACAGTGGCTCGCCACACTCATTTTAGAGGGAGACTCACAAGGTCACTAATAGGCAGGAATTTTGATGGAAGTCACAAATTAGGGCGTATAACCAAACATAAGAAGGTATCCATTGGAAAAGATAAATGTAAAAATGTCATTAATGCCGACACGTGTCTAGAGCAAATGGAGACACTAGGCATGGGTAGTTTTATCAAAACTCTGTGTGATATAATTCATGGGCATACTGTTCCTTATGTTCTCCCTGATGATGTGTATTTTGTTTGTGGAAGGAAAGCTTATTTCTGGGTGACTCCGAGTTCCAAGGGCTTGTGTTTCTTAGCTAAACTGGTTCCTGAAATCATGACTATTACTCATGAAGAAATGGTTGGTATTCACAAGACTACATCACCACCATACATACACACACAGTATGAACACCGTGGCAAGAGAAATATGATTCCTGGTGAGGAACCCATAGCTACAAAATTGATTAGTGAAACTGCTGGTTTCCAAGTTATGGTTGCTCTAGATCTCACCAGGACCGCTCGGGGAACATTAAACTTTAAATATATCCAAGACCTAGCTAAATTAATAGATAATATCACCGAGATGTATGATGACACTTTCAGGTATACTGGAAGGGAGCTACAAGCGTACAAGAAGGAGTTGGTGCAACATAGACTGGTACTAAATTATCTCACCTCTATTACTGGTGGGTACTGTGTGACACTGGCTACCCAGTTCGGTGTCAAATGTTGCACGTACATTACTAATAATACGGATGACCCTAAAGAGGTTATAGACCGGAAGATGGATGGAATTTTGCAGCTGAAATGGGAATTTCGAAAGAGCCATAATTCTTCGTTATATGAGGTCGGGGAAAAGGTGGCGGGATGGTTCTCGTGGTTGAACCCTGTGAAATGGTTCTCTGGTCTGGGGGAGTGGGTACAGGAAATGGTTGCTAGTGTAGGTAAGCTCCTTCTCCTTATACTGGGTGTCATCTTAGCAATTGGTTTAGTTGTCAAATGTGTTCCTACTGTGTTGAAGTGTGGAAAACGGTTTCATAGGAGTAACACTGAGAAAGAGACTGAAAGGGTGGTACCAGATACCGAGATCATGGTCTGTGAAGAAGTATTGTATAAACCTGAACTTGAAACGGTGATTGGGTGACAGTTGAGTACACTATCAAAGGGTGGAGCTGTCGAAGTCAGCAAATTGGATAAAGTCATTTCAATTAAAGTCTAGCAAACTTGGTTGTCTTTGTCTGAAAAGATGCGTACGGTACGCATCGACGTACAAGGGCACGCTACGGCGTGAAAGGGCGTACGCATCCACTACACGTGGCAGCAATAGTAATTGGTCTTTTACCATACATTCGCACAAACACGCATACTTATAAAATAGTACACATTAATGGTAGTTGCAACACATAGTCAGTTATGTCGAAATATAGTAGTATTTATATGTTATATCAGAGTTACATGCATATTAGTGAAATACACGGAACACGTTGAAGGAATCACATCATGAGTGGTATCATAATGAACGTCGTTACATATCCTACTGTTTGGTTCACTCTGCGAGGGAATTGCAGAGTGCATACACAAGTTATGAATGATAGGGAATTATGAACTACTTAAGACTAAGGAATCTTGGCGGGAAGAACCGAGCATACCCCCTGGAGAGGTGACCCCCTCCTTTTGATTCCTTAGGATGAACTAGCCAATGATTGACAACCCCTTGGACCTTCCTGAGACCTGGACCAATAGATGCAAGCTATACCATCTTCATTGTATTACTGTATTTGATTGTGTATATAAGCAGCAGCCTCACATCCAGTGTTCAGACATCTTGTCCCCAGACTTCAGGATTGAATGACTGCACTGGATCCAGAGCGCCTGCGATAAGTAACGGCTGTATTTATTATCACTTCGCTTGAGCATATTATTCTACTATTTGCGAATAAATCTTTGTGCGTTGGAAACACAAATCGAGGTTTGACAATCGTTATTGGTTAGCGACAATACGCACATAACATTGGTTTATGCAAAAAGACACAAACATTGCATGATACACACAATGCATATATGCAATAGGAAGTCCTATCAGAACACGTGGAAAAAAAAATTAATATATAAAATAAATATTAAATACATTAATAACTCTTAATGCCATAATTTTTCATTTTAATTTTTCCATAAATACATAAATGAGGATGTTCTTAATGTGTACATAAGTGCGTTTTTACAATTTCTCTTACTTGCAAACACGTTCTGGCATGCATACGCGTCAGTCATCACTATCAGCCGGCACTTACACCTGCCCTGTATCTGGTGCAAGTCATACAGATAAAAATTTGGACATGAATTGGATA
The DNA here is from genome assembly GCF_038048845.1 of Mixophyes fleayi. Lineage (NCBI taxonomy): Eukaryota > Metazoa > Chordata > Amphibia > Anura > Limnodynastidae > Mixophyes > Mixophyes fleayi. The sequence goes on along the minus strand of NC_134404.1, from coordinate 162,963,945 downwards.
CAATTGCGTTCACTAGTGTAAAGTCTGTTTCTGAGAATGCAGAGAGCAATTTCATGCAAGATACGACACGCAACTGGACTTACATCCGACGATGAATCAGGCCCTATATGTATAAATAGAGTGGTGTGCTTTTATATAAAACACTGAATATGCCAGGAAATTATAATATTAAATATTAGAATGAGTAAACAGCAAATTGTTATTATTCACTCCACTCTAAGACCCCAAAAATTAAAAATCACGTCATTGTTAACAATAGAGCCTAGTGCTTACTATTTTTAGAATAGCCAAAAAGGGAGAGCATAAGAGTAACATATAAGTAAAGACGTACAGTATGATAACCCAGATTCTATCTGTACTTTTTTCACCTGAATTAGGTTACAAATAGTGTCAACTTCCTACAGACTTCATTTCATTGGGTCAGTGAGTTAGAAACATAGAAATGTTTAACATCAAATAAGAACCATCCTGCCCATCTAGTCTGCCCATTTTTGATTCCAGATAACCTCAGAATACTTAGCTTTTTCAGATTTAGGATAGTCTATCTCACACATATTTATCTTCCTTTCCTGTATTAGCCCCGACCACCTTTGCTGGGAGACCATTTCAGTTATCTGCTACTCTTTCAATTAAGTAATTTTACCTACAATTTAATAACTGTTTTCTTCTATTTTATTGCCTATATTTCAAGTTATATCTACTATCACTAGAACCACCTATTTTATTAATTTAAATGCTTCCTCTTTATCTCCTTAAATACAACTTAGTTATGTCTCAGATAACTCTCGAGAGGGAGGGGACTTATGGACAGTCTTTATTGCACATGTCACTTTCATGCATTCACACACACGCACACGTATGCATACACACACACACACCACACACGTATGCACACATACAGATAGACACACACACACACACACACACACACACACACACACACACACACACACACACACACACACTGCACAGTGAGGCTCCTGTATAGTTGGAAGGAATTAACCTTTTCAGCTTATAATATGCTTCTTGCCATTATTGGCACTTGCGGCCTCTTATGATTAAAGAAAAGGTGAGGGCATATAAAGGTGTGTTGGAGCAAATGTGACTTATGTAAATTGAGACTTAGACACATATGCACTGTCAATAGTCAAAAACTTGTTGGTGCTTGATCACTAGTTACGAGCTGGTAGGGATGACGATCAGCTTAGATGTGTCCAGCACAACAACCCCTGTAAAATGTGGCTTTTCTTTTGGAAGCAATGTCTGTGTTTTAGACAGAAATTGTGGCCAACTCTACATGCAGCCAAGTATGTGCAAAGTCCTTAAACCTTCTTCTCCTAACCAATAATTCATGCCCTATGCCTCAGTTTTCTAAATGCGGCCCTGTTCATTTTAATATATTCACTAAAGTTATCATGATCATTGTTCACTTTGATCAAATCACATTAATCAATATTCCCTTTGTCATTCCACTCTAGTTATACATTAATATTGCTATATTTATTATTATTATTCATTTTTATTTATAGGGCTCCACTAGGTATCCGTAGCACTGTACAGGGACAAACAAAATTACAATACAAAGGTGAGACAGCACGATACAGTAAACAAAACGCACAGTAACTCAGTGAGCTCAAAGCACAGCTAGCTGGGAATGCCGGCCGTGATAACAAGAAGGGGCGGGGGAGGGGAGAGGGGAAGGTCCCGCATACGGCGGAGCCCAAGAGGGCACAGATGGCAGGGAAACCCCCAGAGAGGAGAGGAGGGAGCAAGAGGGAACGGGGAGAAGAAGGTCCTAGAGGAGGAGGGCAAGGTAGCTGGAGAGCAGAGTTAAAAGTGGTGAAAACAGGAGGAGAGATGACCCTGCTCAAAGGAGCGTACAATCTAAGGGGTGGGGTATATTTACTTTATGAGTCCTGATCAGATACTAAATAAAATAAATAATATATATTTTACTGCAGCTCCCTGGTAACTGATTATAGTGTTTACTGGGAAAAAAATACAGCAAGATCACTTCATTCATTACAAATCAACTTTTGAAAAAGGACCTATAAAGTAGAAAATGAAAACAAAGAGGCTGATTCATTAAGGAACATAAATGTTGATACATGCCGTATGAGAGCAACCGTAATAAATGCATTTTATGCACAGTAAACACAAGTAACATCATGATAAATTTATTCCATGGAGAAAGAAAAGAAAAATAATGTTTTTTTCATTAAAGACTATGGGCCTGATTCATTAAGGGTCTTAAATGAAGAGGATCCTTATTTCAGTCTCCTGGACAAACCATGTTACAATGCAAGGGGTGTAAATGAGTTTTCTGTTTTGCACAGAAGTTAAATACTGACTGTTTTTTCATGTAACACACAAATACTTAATAGCTTATTTGTACACTGAAATTTAAAGTTGATATGTGTGTATTACATGAAAAAACCTCTTACCTCTTACTATCCTAGTTTTCATCGTCACTCCTGTTTTGCGTGCACTTGGCAAATATAAAGTGCACTCAGAGCTCACTGTATCAATGATCCTAACCATGAACAGGTTCTTTACCAAAAAGAAGGGGGACCAAAACCGAGACCTTGTATTCTTCTCTGTGTTTGCATCAATAGCCATACCCCTCATGGGGATGAATCACTTATTAATACATGTGAGCAGCGTGTTACATGCTTACACATAAGGCTTTGCCAGATTTGCTCGCATTTTATCTTACATCCTACTTAGTACTATAGTGACACACATTGGAGTACACTAGCTATGTGCAGGGTTCTTTATTGTGCAAATTGCCCATATTCCCCGCAAGTTTTGCAATAATTAAAAACAATAGTTGGCTGTCCCAGAAATTACTTACTGAATACTCTGGGTCGCCCATGTGCTATACCATTTGCGTAAAACAGTACAGAGGAGAGAAGCAACGCTGCCCGAGAGGGATCCGAAGATCCATTGAATATTATGGGAACTGCAGTTTAATGCTGTAATTTGCCTAATGCAGGAGATATCCTGGATATCTGCTGCGTTAGTCTGTTCTCAAATTAACATTTTCCTTTAAAGTGTTTAATCCATGAAGAAAAAGCAGTGACCGCATGGTTTAGGGGTTCATAAATAGGCCCCATAGTCTGACCAAGTTAAGTTACAGTACGCCATCTATTTTCAGCAGCTGCTTGTAATGTTGTATCAAACAAATATGGTGAAGAAGAAACACTTAATGCAACTGAATACAGGTGCCATTCAGCAGACCCAATAATCACCAAACAGTTCCACCAATGAGAAACACAAATCCCTTAGCCAGGGCCTGATCAACCACTAGGCTGACCAGGCGCTGGGTCCCGGGGGGCGCGGCGCTGCGGGTATTTATTATTTTTTTTCATTCTTTCTTTTTTTTTCTTCATTCATTTTTTATAGGGTGGGGGGGGGGGGAACTGCCCTGCATATCTATAGGGTGGGGGGGGAACTGCCCTGCATATCTATAGGGTGGGGGGGAACTGCCCTGCATATCTATAGGAAGGGGGGGGAACTGCCCTGAATATCTATAGGGAGGGGGGGAACTGCCCTGCATATCTATAGGGAGGGGGGGGAACTGCCCTGCATATCTATAGGGTGGGGGGGGGAACTGCCCTGCATATCTATAGGGTGGGGGGGGGGACTGCCCTGAATATCTATAGGGAGGGGGGGAACTGCCCTGCATATCTATAGGGAGGGGGGGAAACTGCCCTGCATATCTATAGGGAGGGGGAGAACTGCCCTGCATATCTATAGGGAGGGGGAACTGCCCTGCATATCTATAGGAAGGGGGGGGGGAACTACCCTGCATATCTATAGGGAGGGGGAACTACCCTGCATATCTATAGGGAGGGGGGGAACTACCCTGCATATCTATAGGGAGGGGGGGAACTACCCTGCATATCTATAGGGAGAGGGGGAACTGCCCTGCATATCTATAGGGAGGGGGGGAACTGCCCTGCATATCTATAGGGATGGGGGGGGAACTTCCCTGCATATCTATAGGGAGGGGGGGGGAACTACCCTGCATATCTATAGGGAGGGGGAACTGCCCTGCATATCTATAGGGAGGGGGGGAACTGCCCTGCATATCTATAGGGAGGGGGGGAACTACACTGCATATCTATAGGGAGGGGGGGGAACTACCCTGCATATCTATAGGGAGGGGGGGACTACCCTGCATATCTATAGGGAGGGAGAGGGGGGACTGTCATGCATATGTATAGGGAGGGAGAGGGGGACTGTCATACAAATCTATAGGGTGGGAGGGGGGGGCTGCCATGAAAATCTATAGGGAGGGAGAGAGGTTGATATGTATGAAGGAGGGCAGAGGAGGGGGGCTGATATATGTGACTGGGGGAGTTTTGATGTGACGGGGGGGATAGCTACAGAGTGGAGGTAAGGAAAATAGCTGCAAGGGGGATGGATGCAGGGTGGGCGGTAAAGAAAATGGCTGCAGCAGGGGTTAAGGAAAATAGCTGTGGGGGGGGGGGTTGTGGTTAAGGAAAATGGCTGCAGGGGGTATTTAAAAAATAGAGCAGCTTTGGGGGCAGAATCTCATGATTGTGTGGTGGTCACATGGGTGATCTCAGCAATCACTAGAATACTAAATATTAGTGAGATGGGGCTGGTAGAGGTTTGTATTTGATTGACAACAAATATTCAGATATTGCTTATATATGCCTGTCCAATGGGGTACTTTTAGCTGGCCATAATGGAGTGTTTTGTTTTAATTAAAGGGTCTAATCATTCAGGGTTTGCATTATAATGCATTTTTGCATTTTCAAAACAGGACGCCAACTTTCCAGAAGCCAGCGAGAGGATAACAAATTTGCAAGAGAGAAGAGCAAGAACAGGTAAGAGACAATGGCACAATCTGTCTAAATTTGAATGCTGGAGAATACACCTGAACATTCATATTCAGGAGTGTTCCTATACACCTATATATTCGGAGGGGGGGGGGGGGGGCGCTGCGGCCGTATTAGCCTAGGGCGGCCAGAACCCTTAATCAGGCCCTGCCCTTAGCATTTTACTGAGAAGTAATTCACCATTGGCTACATGAAACCTATGATTCATTTTGTGGCTTTACTTGCTGTTCAAAGTAGCTACTAATTCTCCATCACCTGCAACCTCACTCAAAAGTGTCAAGAAAGTTCCTAATTGAAGAAATAAAAGACATACATTTTCTTACAGGTCAGTCACCATTACAAACCAAACACTCTCTTTCTAAACATTTTTTCAGAGTGACATGGAGAACACGGCAATAGTCAAGTGCATAGAATTGGCAAAAGAGTCAGTTGAGTTCACCAAAGATCAACAGATCACGCAGAATGTTGATCCAAAATATGGAACGGCATCAGAGTCTACTTTAGGAGGAAGATGTAAGACCTGACAAACCAAAAGTGGGCCCGCCAGTATTGAATATAGTGACCCAGCTAAGACAGATTATGGGAGGAGCAAAGTGATAGCATGGACCAATAGCTTACTATTGGTCCAGGCGGTCACACTGCAGACATTGTATGAGAGCCAAAGAAATGGTCATACAGGGGTCTGAGAACCATTTCTTGCAGCTGCCCTAAAACAAACAACAAACAAAAGTTCCACAACGAAACCTGTCATTTTTGGAATAGTAAGTACTTTTACCTAATGATGTAAGTAATTGCCTTCTGTAAACCTCCATAATATCAATAGCTTCATCCTGACTACCCTTAATTTCTGAAAGTTTTCTGTAACATATATATATATCATCATCATCATCATCATCATTTATTTATATAGCGCCACTAATTCCGCAGCGCTGTACAGAGAACTCATTCACATCAGTCCCTGCCCCATTGGAGCTTACAGTCTAAATTCCCTACTATAGACACACACTCACACACAGACAGACAGACATGGAGAAACTAGGGTCAATTTTTGATTGCTGCCAATTAACCTACAAGTATGTTTTTGGAGTGTGGGAGGAAACCGGAGCACCCGGAGGAAACCCACGCAAACACAGGGAGAACATACAAACTCCACACAGATAAGGCCATGGTCGGGAATTGAACTCATGACCCCAGTGCTGTGAGGCAGACGTGCTAACCACTAGGCCACTGTGCTGCCCATATACACACACCTATCTATCTATCTATCTATATATATATGTATAAGTGTATATCTATATATATATATATATATATATATATATATATGTATCTATCTATCTACCTACCTACCTACCTATCTATCTAATCTATCTATCTGTGTATATATATATATATATATATATATATATATATCTATATATATATATATATATATATAGATATATATGTCGTATAAGAGGCAATTCATAGTAGACTTTACAATTATTACTGCGTAATAAAGTTTTAGAACACATATTTTATTGCTATTTCTATAATTATTAACTTTGCAGTATCAAAAGTATCAATTTTATTTGGTTTAAAGGCATCAACTGGAATATTGTTTTATGTTTCATGAACTGGATGTAATTCAAATAAAGGCACAGCAAAGGGCTAATGTTTTTGTTTTCACTTAAAAATGCTGGACAATTTGGATCAAAAACACTTTAGAGCAAGCTGTTTAAAAAATATCACTCCAGCTAAATATCAACATTTGGACCTTTGCTGACCTCAGTTTGTTGTTGGTTGTGCTTTTTTGAAGATTGCTTTTCTACAACATGTCAATCTACTGCAAACCAGAACAGACTCTTTTGTGTCTGTTTTGCCCAGACCTGGCCCTGTTTGAATGTGTGATTCATTGTCAGATGACTGCTGTGTTGTCTAGTGGCAAATTTATCAAATGTTACCTTCATGAAAATTTGTGTAAACATGTCATTCTTACCAAGCTAAATCCTTTAATTGCTAGAAGGCAGACAGCAAGCAACAACTGGTTGTCCAACTGTAAGGTTAAATTGCACGGAAACCATCTTCAAAGGGGTCATCTAACATAAACATTATGCCATGGTATTTGTATAAAATTCAACATTAACATTTAATTGGTCCTGAATGGACTGGGCAAGCATTTTAAGCCACCAATGCTACATTATTAAATTCCAAATACCTCCCAACTCTTTCGATTTCAGCGAGACAGTCCTGAATTTCTCATAGGTCGGAATGTTGGATGAAGGGAGATAGCTAATGGGCAGCATAGCCATCTGGGGGAGTGGTCACCCATCGTGATGTGGCCACACCCCCTTTCCCGGTGTTGGGGTCTTGCACGCTAGGAGGGATGCAAATAATCATTAAAATTTGAACATTGAATTTCCAAAGTCTATAGGCTGCAGTGAATTGTAAGTTTTTCCCACCATATACTATTAAATTAATTACTTAAATGGTTATAGCATAAAAAATAAAATCAGTTATTGTAGTTTATGGGACAAAAATTTGCATTTGATATAGCTTTTCTTTTTTTTTCTTTAATAAAGAAAATATTCAATATGTACCACTGCAGATCATGAACACAATAAAATACATTTGTCAAGTAATAAAATAATTTTACAACGGTATGATTATTTGTTGATTTAAGCAATCTAAATGCAAAGAAATTTTAGAAGAAATTGTAGAGCAAAATAATTGGTAAATATGTGTTTTATTGATCTGTTGGTCTGTTACGAGAGCAGAGGTTGGTGGCACAGTGGTTAGCATTGCTATCTCAAAGCACTGGGACCATGGGTTCTATTTCAAACAGGGTTCTATCTGTGTGGGATTTTTATGTTTTTTCTGTGTATGTGTGGATTTTCCTCCAACAGTCAAAAAATATGTTGGTAGGTTTATCGGTTTCTGACAACATAAACTCTGGAGTGGTTGTATGGTAAAGAATTTAGATTGTTATTCATACTGTGCATGACTAAACATTCCCTGACAGGCACTGTGTAATATGTTCATATTTTATAAATAAATTCTAATAATAACGTCCTTTCTCTTCCTCTACATCAAAGAGGGTCTCTCAAGCAAGTTATATATTTTCTAAGTTCAGAGAGAAATACTATATATAAAAAGTACTGTATTTCTCTCCCTCTACATCAAAGGGAGTTTCTTAAGAAGTTATGTCTTTTCTACGCTAAAGTTTATGCCATTTCAGGCTTTATTACTTTTTTTTTGTTGTACATACGGTTTTTAAAGACTAGTAAAAATCCTCAAAAAAGCAAGGCTGAAAGTTATGTCCTATTGACTATATACAATAGTGGTACCAAATTGAGTTTATTATTTTCTACACCTAGAGTAATTTCACTGTAGGTATTCTTTCTCTATTTGATCTGGGTATCATATGAAGATATTAAACATCCACAATGCTACAGACTTTATTCTGTCTACTTACTGGCAAAGAAAACAATGAATAAAATATAGTAACAAAACCATATGTATTGATTTTAGTGTTCGGGTTTGTGCAGACTGTCATCTGTGCTCCATCTGAGTATGTCTTAGTATGTGGTGATTAATTGATCTCTATGGTGAATGCAGGAACAAGGAAAATTCATGTGTCACTGTGTCTACTTTTTCAGTCAATATACCTATCCATCTGTTTTAATCACATAGACCTTCACTTTATTTTTATAAATTTTTATAAATCTCGCGCTCCGTGCACTATTACCGTTATTACGGCAATAGTGCGCGTAAATACCGTTATTACGGTAGTTTTCTCGCTGGATTTCAGCTCGCGGCTCCAACTTACCGCCGCGGGGATTCGGAACAATTGAATATGCCCTGGAAAGTCCAAAAATAATTAATAAAAGGAATAACAGAAATGCAACAAAAGGAGAGTAAAAATATTTAAGAATGGCTGAATTCCAATTAATTAGCCAACTAGTAAAATAAATGGAAGAGTATAATAGTTTTTCTTTAAAAAAAAAAGTACCAATGTCACTAAAAATAATCACACCAGATGCAAATAGATTTATGGATCTTTTTGGAGTGCAAAGTGAACAGATAACTTTAAAGAACCACTCAAACTGGACTGATTCATCTGGAATACTTGGATCTGCTGATGCTATTCCAAAGTGTAAGTCATCATTTCTTAATCCACATTCCAGTAATCACACGATTTCCAAGCATTCTAAAGGGTCTATCCATCCAAAATCTGTATTGAAACATTGAAACGTGCTTTCATCTTTGAAATCGTTTGTGCTGTGCAGACCCAAAATAGTTCTAAGAAATCTATAAATGTCCAAAACAGTTTACTCATCGTTTGGGAAAGGAATAGCAGGGTAATTATAAAAGTTTGTTTCTGTTAAACTAAACAAATAATTTGTTTGATACTTTTACAGGACATCATTTTGCCTTTATGTAGGGATAACAGGTCAACTGTAATATAGCAACTATTACTAATATTATAATCGCCTATATATAAAGTGTTTAGATATTCTGCTGTTAGGGCCTGATTCCATAAAGAACTTCCCAGTGTGTGCCAATGGACAGTGTATGAAAGAATCAATCTGCACCAGGTTATGGGCTCAGACACATGCATAAGGAACCGAGACACATGCATAAGAAACCCAAACAGCAGAAGGCCAGACATACAAGCAACCGGAATCCAGTCACAAGGACCTACGTACAAGAATATGCACAGCAAATGTGAGTAACCCGCTATTATAACTCAGAGGAAGCAAAGGTATACAAAAGGGAAGAGAATGGCAAGCAGCGCCGAGTTTAGACTAGCAGCAACCAAGCTGTCTAATGATAACTATCAACTATGGAAATTCAATGTTGGAATGCTGCTGTCTAAAGATGACATGTGGGACGATATAATCACAGACAGACCAGAGATTTATATTCAAGAATAGGATAAGAAAACAGGCAGGCATTTTCAGCCATAAGCTTATTAGTTGAGGATGATCATCTAAGACATGAGAATACTGATAAGGGTATGAGGGATGCACTACAGAAACTACATGAAAGATCCAGTTTAAACAGCAAGTTATTTCTGCTAAGAAAGTTTGTACAAAATGAGACTCAGTAAAGTAAAGACTATGTAAGAGCATATAAATAGACTGCTGGAAATTGTAGCACAGCTCAGATCTATAGCAGAAATATAAAATGCAACTACATAGTAGCCATACTCCTGTGCAGTTTACCTGGCAAATACAAAGCACTGATAAATGCTATGGAAACAAGGCCTGAGGCAGAACTTACAGTAGATTTTGTGAAAACCAGACTAATATCAGCTCCGAAAAGAAATGACTAAAGATAACATGGAAAGTGACACAGAAAAAGCACTTAAAGATACAGATACTCAATCTCACATACTTGCCAACTCTCCCTAAATGTCAGTGAGACTCCCTGAAATAGAGGTGATCTCCCTCACTCCCTGAAGAGTCTGGCATTCTCCCTGATGCTGAGCCAGTAAAAGACGTGGTTGGCTTTGCCATCTGTGGCATGATGACACAGTTCAGAAATTGTGTCCTATGTCCATGTATTGATGCCTATGGAGGTGGCCATTTTCATGGAGACCAAGATTTAATCAAAGACTGACAGGTAAGACAACATGACTTCAGTAATGGAGACAGAAATTTAAAAGACACTTCAGTCTCTAGAGATTCATTAACTGCTTCCCTTTAACGCATAGTTGCCTATTCCCCCGGAATGTCCGGGAGACTCCTGCATTTCTAGGAGACCTCCCGGTTCTCGCCCCTGCAATAGATACGTTGGGGACAAAGCTTAATGGTGCAAATATTGTGTCATCTTATCCCCACCCCCTGCTGTAATTGGCCAAAATTGTAACAACCATGTAGGAGGCGGGGCCAAAATGATGCGATTTGTCAAGCCCCGCCCCTGCACACCCACCTTCTCTGGGATCTCCCTGAAGCCAACGAGCAAAAATTGGCAAGTATGCAATTTCATAATAAGGAAACAAGAGCATGTTTTAGATGAAAATTGGATATCTAAAGAAAAACTGCTCAATATGGAAAGTGGAACAGAAGAAACTATTTTTAAAGGGTCCAAGTGGACCATTAAAACTACACTCACAGACATATGCACAAACAATTAGAGTGGAACTTCTAAAGCGAAAGTAACTCATTTGACCCATAATTGGTATATAGATTCAGGAGCAACAAGTCACATGACAGTGACTAAGTGATATACATTTCTTCACTGAACTTGATCGGAATCATAAAGAAGCATTATATCTCGCAGATGGTATCAATATCACTGCGGAAGGTATAGGGCACTGTCTGCTCATATGCTCCAATGCAAATGTCAGTAATTTACTAATACCTGTCTGTCTGTGTGTGTGTGGGAAAAAAAAACAAGTTGCAGCGCCACCTGCTGGGCAGAGTTATACACTGACCTACTAAATTCTTAGTGTGTGTGGGAAAAAAAATTCAAGAAGGGCTGAAATTTGGTAGGGCTCAAACTCATTTTCGTGAGGTAATTTTACCTCATGAACACACATGTGTAGAGGCATGCGTTAGTGTGTGTGTGTGTGTGTGTGTGGAAAAAACAATTTTCTCAGAAAGGGCTAATCCAATTGACCTGAAATTTGGTATACTGACATTATTTGACAAAAAAATTAGAATAGTCAAATCAGTTAACTTCCATCATCCCCCCTTACCCCCGTGGGAGGGGTAGTAAAGGCTAAATTTACGAGTTGAGGGGTCAAACTCATTTTCGTGAGAAATTTTACCTCATGAACACACATTAAAAAGGCAGCTTGCGTCGGGAACTAACACTCTTCCCCTGAGGAGGCCTGGGCTAGGTCCAAATGCATGACAAGAACCTTTTTAAGACCTTAAGTAGCTTGATTTGACTAGAATGCATGAGTATCATGCACGGGTTAACTTGTGTATTATATGTTCCTAGATTGAAAGGCGGGCTATTGTCTGTAAGGTGCATGGTGGCCAAAGGACTTACTATCAAATTCCAAGATAAAATGTGCAGTATCCAGAATGGAAGAAAAGTATTAGCCACAGTCAAAGCAGAAGAACACCTGTATCGTCTGGACACTGCAACACAACAGGTGAGATTAAGCACACACAGACACATGGACTGTATTCATGTGTGGCACAGATGACTAGGACACAGTCACCCAGACAGCATTAAAGAGCTGCAATAGAGAGAACTAACAAAGGATCTCACAGTATCAGATTGTTCAACAACCATGAGGTGCTGGACAATAACAAAACCCACAAGAATAACCATGCCAAGACAGTGAAAGCAGAGAATAAAGACCACTTTATCGCACACCAGGAGGTAACAGATATATAGTGAGTTTCACTGAAGATTACTCCCAGATACACAGTCACTTACCTGATACAAAGCAAAGATGGAGTACTGGACAAGTTCCAGGATTATGTAACAATGAATAGATATGAATAGATATAAAATTCAAAGAAATCCACTTGCATTTCTTAGCGACAATAGTGGTGAATTCACGGGACACAAAACAGATCACTTCCTAAGAAAACTCAGCATAGCGCACCATAAGGCAGTACAGTACACACCATGGGGTAGCTGAGCGGAAGAACAGAACCTTAACTGTAATGATCAGATGCATGTTATCAGATTCAGGATTACCTGAAAAATATTGGGGTAAAGCCACAATGACAGCCACTTATTTACAGAACAGACTATTCTCCAGAACAGTGGAGACACACCTGTATAAATTGTGGCTTGACAAGAAACCTAGTATAAAACATATTAGAGTTTTCAGGTGTAAAGCATTTGTCTACATTCCTGCAGAAAGGCTCAGTAAACCGCAATACAGGCAGTGGAAGGGACTATTGTTGTGTACAGCGCATGTTCCAAAGAATCTTAAATCCAAAAACAGAGAAAGTAACTATAAGCAACAGTGTGACATTTGCTGTGAAACTGAGAAATGAAGTGATGATCCCAGCAGATCCATATAGAAAAAAGATCAGTAACTCCAAAGACACAAGCAATGCAGCGACTAAACAAGAGATTGATATCAACTGGAAACCAGATACCAAAGGTGAAGAGGCACAAGAGTGCATGGCAGATGAAGTAAGGCGCCCAACCAGAGGAAACAAAGGAAAATGTCACGGTCACAAACAGGAGTACAGCTAGTATAAATAGCAGGTAATTGAGAGCAGTAGTAAATACCAGGTGCAAGCTGATGCACGAAATGATACGAATGTTCAGAAACCAGCAGGTAAGCAGCTAATGCAGGGAAGCAGGAAGTATGAACAGGTTCCAAGCAGGCATGAACCAGAGGCGCAAGGCAGGAGGAAGAATCCACAGGTTGCAACAAGGATATGACATCACAAGATGGGACAACAATAACCAGCCCTGTGTGCTGGGAGTAACAGGTATATAAAGGGAAAAAGAGACCACACCCAGGTGCATGGAATAATTGGAGAACAGAAAGGTTAACCCTTAAAGCACAAGAAATGCACAATAGCAGCACCTCTGGACATCAGAGGTACTGCTGCAACACATAAAAAGAACAAATACAAATAATAAAGTCCAAAAGGTAGGAGCTGCCAGGCGGATCGTGACAGAAAAGCACCAGTGCACCTCTCATGTAGAGCTTAAGCAGCAAATATACGTGGATCAACATCCGGGGTGTCGAAGTCAGCAAACTGGATAAAATCATTTCAATTAATATCGAGCAAACTTGGTTGTCTTTGTCTGAAATTATGCGTAGAGCACGCTACGGCGTGGAAGGGCATATTCAGCCGCAACACGTGGCAATAACAGGTTTTTTACACACATTCACACGAACACACACATTTGTAATTAGTACACATTAATAGTAGTTGCAACACATAGTTATTTATGTCAAGATATAGCAGTATTTATGTTTAATAAGATGAGATATATGCATTTTAGTGAAACTCAAGGTTCAGGTTGCAGGAACTGTATCATGTTTAGTATAATTTTAATCCCCTATTCATCATCAGTTGTCCGGTTCATTCGCCGAAGAGATCGCACATTGCATACTCTAGTTAGTGATGTTAGGGAATAAATGTTTAAAGTGATACCAACTGTAAAATGCTAATAGACTAGTTGAAACTGGATTATTGTCGGGAAAGTCGGAGCACATCCCCTGGAGAGATGGCCCCCACTTTTGGATATTTTGCTTTGAACTGGCCTATGACCTGCAGTACACTGGACCTTCCTGAAGCCTGGACCAATAGAAGCAAGCCACATCATCTGCATTGTTTTACTGTATTTTACTGTATTACTGTATTTCTGACTGCATATAAGCAGGGGCTCTGGGCTTAGTGACCAGTCTTCCTTGACCACAGCCTTCAGACCTGAATGACTGTTCACTGGATCCAGGACGCCTGCGATAAGTAACGGCTGTACTTATTTTCATTTCGCTTGAATTATTCTGCTACTTTTGGATAATAAATTACTTGTTATTGGATAGCGACAAAACGTGCATAACAGGGGAATATCTGGCCTTTCAGGAAGGGAAGCTGACAAGTGGATACTGAAGTTAAAGGGGTACAGTCTACACCTAGACAGATTGGAAACGCCTGAAGAAGAGCAATGGAATGTATGGAGCAAAAACGTCAGACAGACTGGTGCATTGATCTAAAGAAAAACAGCACAGACTGTCAAGAAATATGGGTCTAGTGGATTTAGCCACATCTGTTGAGAAGGGGTGTTGAGATATTGCAATAGATTGAGACTTAATGTTGCATGAGTGAGGGGCTGCAGGTGGAGCTGTTCCTGAATGTGTTATTGTGTTGTCATTCTGTATTATAGCAATGTAATGTAATGTCACAGAATATTCTAATTTCTTCTCATGTGAGTGTTACATGCAAAATGTCTTCTGTCTGTATGCTGATTTACCTGCACTGTTTAATATAAAATTATTATTCCAAAAGAACTTCCCAGTGTGTGCCTATGGACAGAATATGAAGGAAGCGTAATCTGCAACAAACTTGACTACGATTCAAGTTGAATAATAATCCCAGTGTGTAGGTAATTGAAAAGCAGTTTTGTATCTTTATAAGATATCTATGCATGTTTCCACTTTAACTTTTACCTCCTATACTATGCTTTAGTGAGGAAGTAGGCACTAATATATGCAAAAGTCCCTGTTAACGGGTAATTGATACTGATATTGAAACTAAAAAGGAACTCATTTGAAATTTTAAACTTTTCCTCCTTATTAACAGATCCTTTTCATTATTGTTGTAAGAAGTTTAAGAAGACATAAGCGGTGATTGTTTCTCACCTTTCACTTTCATTATAAGTATTTGGTATACTTTTATGGTTATAACACGTTGATTCAAATGTATGTTTTATGAAACTATCCGTTGAAAGTGTATTATGTGTGAATAACTTATCCTATGATATTATTGCCGTTTGCAGCTCCTGCTTTTTGTGTTTAATTGATGAGCACAATTATTGATAGGATTTTACAGTGATGTTTTTTTTGTTTTTATTTTGTTTTTATTTAAAAGGCACTTTGCAGCCTCTGGTAAACAGCAGCCTGGTTTTTTTTGGACCTTAGTATATACACCATACTTGCCTACTTTTAGTAGGCGACGTCCGGGAGGGGGGCGTGAATAGAGGGCGGGAGGGGGCGGGTGAGCCTCGAATCGCATCATTTTGACCCCGCCTCATGAGTAAAATGACGGTTTGTCGTGGGGGGCCAAAATTCACAGAGAATCGCGTCATTTTAACAAGGGAATTTGCGGGATGCGAGAGAAATGTCAGCTCTCCCGGGAGTCCGGGAGACCAACCCAAATTTCGGGAGTCTCCCGGACTTTCCGGGAGAGTTGACAAGTATGATATACACTTATATTTATATAATAATATATTGTATATTTCTTTAACCCAGAATGACAATACATCTCTCAGGATGTAAAACTGTTACTTGTAAGACAACTTAAAATGAAGATTCTGACAACAGGAAGCATCACATGAAGATACTGGTCTCCTCCTTTTCTTACAACTCCAGCCCATCTGTTTCTTCTGCTCTGGGGAAGTCTTTGTGGAAGCATGCACAGCTGACAAGCTTTCATTCCATTCTCACAGTCTAAGTGTCCTCTTTAAAACCAGCAGAACCTGCGGTTTTTGAGTTTAACTTGCCACTTGGCTGGTTTGTTTTACATGAAGGAGACATGTACGATTTTTATTAAAGAGGTTGAAATTAAGATATTTTTCAGAGTTACAATAAAATGAGGAAAGATAATATTTGTATATATATCTTCTCTACCTATTTCCTATTAGTACTTTCCTTAAATTAATATTACATTTACAAAATATAGGATAAAACCAGTTGCTAAGAATTGCATCTGGTACACACACATGAAACTCTACAGTAGGTCATAAAGTGGACACTTATGAGAACAAAAGCTTCCAGACACTAATGTTTACTATCCAGGACACAGGTGTACTCAGTTTTATTTTTCCCGCATGTTCTTTGCCACCAACTGTGCAACTCTGAAATCAAAGCACATGTTGGACATAATCGAGTCTTAGAGTTAGATTTACTAAAACTTCTGAAAAGGACAAGTAGCAGCCAATCAGATTATAGCTATCATTTTCTAGAATGTAGTAGATAAATGATAGCTAGATTTGGATTGGATTATATTGCCAATACCTCCTCTTTTACTTTTTAGAAATACCAGTAAATTTACATATTAATATGAAAGAATAGGGCAGATAAGGTAAACTCAACAACTGTGTGCAAAAACCACGTAGGCTTGAGTTTAGGGCAGCAGAATGGCAGGGGTGGCAGACTATATTTTAATCTCTCCAAGACCAGACCCATTTTCATGCTTTAGGATTATTAGTTTTGATGAGAATAGCATTTTAACTTAAATGACTTTGCCATAACTCTTCACATCATAATATATATATATATATATATATATATATATATATATATATATATATATAGCATCCCCAGAACATTTCATGGATTGTATTTGACTAATACTCAACAGTATCTGGATATCAAATATGTATACTTTAATCAAGGTCCCATGGATTTATAGGGGCAAAAACAGCCTAACACTTCTATACTGTACAAATAATGTTCATATCATCATCATCATCACCATTTATTTATATAGCGCCACTGATTCCGCAGTGCTGTACAGAGAACTCATTCACATCAGTCCCAGCCCCATTGGAGCTTACAGTCTAAATTCCCTAACATACACACACACAGACAGAGAGAGAGAGAGATTAGGGTCAATTTTGATAGCAGCCAATTAACCTACTAGTATGTTTTTGGAGTGTGGGAGGAAACCGGAGCATCCGGAGGAAACCCACGCAAACACTGGGAGAACATACAAACTCCACACAGATAGGGCCATGGTTGGGAATTGAATTCATGACCCCAGTGCTGAGAGGCAGAAGTACTAACCACTTCGCCACTACTTTTGCACATACTGTATATCCAACCACAATTGTCATTCCCCAATGCACCACCTGCAACATGTGTTTAAATACAGACATAATAGGAGTGCCATTACATAACTAACATTCACATTGCATACACAGAAATTTTTGTTTCTTACATAAAAGAAATAAAACCCCAAAACTGTTGTACTGGTCATAGAAGTAAGAGGCTGTCAGAGAAGTGATGCTTCAAGTCCCTCAAGATAATTGTCGCTGAAATAAATGTGCTACATTTGTGTGCCTGCAAATTATTTAAGACGTGTCTTGCCACTTTCTGTTAATATGTGACATTTTGATACAGTTTAAGATGACAATTGTGTTCTAAGTACAAGGGGACTGATTCATTAAGGATCTTACCTTAAGAAACTTCTTATTTCAGTCTCCTGGACAAAACCATGTTACAATGCAAGGGGTGCAAATTCGTATTCTGTTTTGCACATAAGTTAAATACTGACTGTTTTTTCATGTAGCACACAAATACTTGATAGCTTATTTATTTTGTACATGAAAAAACAGTCAGTATTTAACTTATGTGCAAAACAGAATACTAATTTGCACCCCTTGCATTGTAACATGGTTGTGTCCAGGAGACTGAAATAAGAAGTTTCTTAAGTTAAGATCCTTAATGAATCAGACCCAAGATCTATATCTGATGTATAAAATTCATTGGTCTGTTTGTTTGTCAGTCCGGTTATGCATCGCTGCCCCAATTGGGATGAAACCAACATACTAGGGAGTTGAGGTCCCGGTCAGACCTACTGTTGGTGTACGTTGGGCAGAACTTTAACCCGGAGAGCCTGTTCTGAGCCTTCTACTGTATGGATTTGGACAAAAACTTCAAATATTGGTAACATTGGATCCCAGAAAACATACTAGGGAGTTGAGGTCCTGGTCGGACATCCCGTTGGTAAACGCTGGGCAGAACTTTGACCCGGGGAGCCTGTTCTGGGCCTTCCACTGGATGGGTTTGGATGAAATTTAATATAAAATCAAAAGCAACACTGGGTAGCCACCTCGTGGGTGTGGTGAAAGAGCCGCTAAGCTGCTAATTATTTTTAAAAGGTTGACAGTTACATCCAACTAATTGATAAGTTAATAACTTGAAGATTTAAACCTAGACAATGCTGGGTGCTTCAGCAGATGTATATATAGTTGCTGCGTTGCCAAGTGGTAAAGTGGGTGGTTCATTTTTCTTGCTGATTGGACATGGTAGAGATTAGGGCCATAGAGCACTAAGGCTGTGGGGATTGGCAAAAAGGGAGGGGGGGGGGGTGGGCAGTGAACACATACTAAAGAACAAAGTTTTCAGCACAAACAACATAATATGATGAGTATAATAAAATTGTAAGACAAAATCATGCAAGTGTAAAAACTTCATTGTACAGTGTCCAATACAGTTTTTACAGAAAATGACTTAAAACAGTTAATATGGGCAAAATAAATTCTCATAGTATACTACATATATACAAATTTTAAACAACATATCACCTGAAGTTACACACGCAGATCACTACAGTACACGAGTGTAAAATTGGTGCAAAATGTCATGCGGTTGCGTTTTGAGGTAATATATACCGTCTGGCAAAGGTGCGGCATTCTGTCAATAGAACCTTTGAGTTCATCTATTTAGTCACTGTCTGTTGAATGTCATTCCACACTGACTATATTTGTAAATTTGCATCTTGCACAGTCTATGAATAGAGCTGGGATGAGGAAGATCAATTAATTCTGCTGTGTGGTGTAGTTGGGAATCCATCACTGAAATATGCACAATTTCATGGCAAAATGAGGGCAATATTTTTGGAAACAATTTCATTAATTTAGTTGGCAGAATAGCTCATCTCTATAATACAAGGTTTGTATAAGGGTCTCTTACCCTCTGTTTCCAAAATATTGGCAGCTTGAATCAATCTGTTCTGTCTTCCGAGTAAAGATCAAGCGGTAAAAAACAAAATTCTGATGCGTGGTGGTTAAGAATAAATTTATTTAAAGTTTGCTATTCGTCATCTTATAGTAAACCTAATCTGCGTAGCTACCACTACATAAATCTTTAGTAAATATATCAAGGGTCCTGTTTTACGTTCTATTAGGAAGCATTAGTTCATCATGAAATACTGTTTGTCTCTTGATTGTGTCTGACTACCACTAATAATACTATACTCTACTGTGATAAAATATAATAAACTATACTATAGTAATGCAGGTATGTGTTCTCTAGTAACATGTATGGAAAACTGATTTTTTTTAGCTACACTATCGAGTTTCATTTTCTTGTAAAAATGGTTTTAGAGATGTTAACACACTTTTTAACATACTTTAATGTATGTCCATTGACTTTACTAAGCCATTGGGAAGATAGCTGCCATGTTTTTCCCATCACACAGCTAACTCATATGTTCCTTAAGTTAAAATCAGACACTAGCAGCTGAAATTGGCTTCACATCTGGCTTCTATTTAACAGCAGATGCATCCGTTACAAAGTAAAATACTATTTTAAGGTGCTGTGCCTTAAAGAGAAACAATATATCAAACATTTAGCACTCTTATTAAAACCACGTGCTCGGTATGTCTATTCATGACGTTAAAAGCAATAAATGGGTAACATATACTATCTTATAATAGTTCTACAATCACATACAATCTGGGTACTGCTATGTTAATCTCAATGTATAAGAGGAGACAAAAGAAGCTCAACGATTGGGTAAATGCCATGCTCTGGTTATTATTACCAGATTAAAGGTTGACAAAGTCTACCCATAATGAGGCCATTTAGTTAATCAACCCAGGACTTGGCTTTTTCAGAAAGATTATAGCATCCAGCGTGTAGCCATGGTAAGAGGAGTTTTACTGTCACCCAAGGTAAGGAAAGATAGTACAATTAATCTCCATTCATCTAAGTTATTTTTGATCATGAATATACAAATAGTTTTATTTTCTCTTTTCCTAATACCTAAATAAATAAATATATTACATAGTATCATAGATAAATATTATAAACAGGACAGAATGTTGATCGATCTACATAATCTTAATTAAATACAAATACAAAGAGCAAGGGACAGAAGAGCTATTCAACTAGATATAAGACATGTAAATTATACCATGTGGCTAAGTGGTTAGCACTTCTGCCTCACAGCACTGGGTTCATGAGTTCAATTCCCAACCTCTGTGTGGAATTTGTATGTTCTTCCTGTGTTTGCGTGAGTTTCTTTTAGGTGTTCTGGTTTCCTTCCACACTACAAAAACATAGTAGTAGGTTAATTGGCTGCTTTCAAATGTACCCTAGTCTGTGTATGCTAGGGAATTTAGACTGTAAGCTCCAGTGGGGCGGGAACGGATGAGACTGAGTACAGAGCTGTAAAATTAGTGGCGCTATATAAGTAGCTGATGATAAAGATTATGATTCCCTGTACCTATGCATACAGCTACAATACACATAGCCAATCACAAAACACACTCAACTATATACACATTACCCAGTTCTGCAGACCCAATCACTGAGATAGAGTCACCTGTCTTATCCCTGTCCCTATGGTCTCCCACAGCAATACTCCAACTATAATTCTCCCTCTGTAACTCTATGACTCAGTTTATCAACCATTCATTCAAGCTCACAGCTGCATTGCTACAGTATATACACTAGGTTAAACTAGTCTTTATAGTATAAATTAGTAATATCACCTGTACTACACCTCTAACCAGCTCAGACCCAACACCACCATCCACCACCATCATCAAGACTCTCAATGAAGTCAGATCCTTCCACCATCCAACATATTTACTTTTACTGACTATCCGCTTTCAATCCCTGCGCACTTCTTGCCCAGCTCTCCTCCAATGTTCTCATCTGCTTAATCCTATATCCCGAGCCACCCCATTGTTCACTTCAATCTCTAGGAGTATTATGGAGTGGTGTGAGAGCACATTGATATGGCACATTCTACTCCTACTCTTGGAGCATCAGACTGCACTATAGGTCTAAGTCAGGGGTAGGCAACCTGCGGCTTTCCAGGTGTTTGTGAAACTACAAATCCCAGCATGCCTTGCCACCTATCTGCTGGTTATCTACTCGCAAAGCATGCTGGGACTTGTAGTTTCACGACAACTGGAGAGCCGCAGGTTGCCTACCCCTGGTCTAAGTAAAGGTCATTTACATGTATACTAATTAAATTGGTTCCTTAGCTTTTGATCCAGCCTTCTCATGGCAGCACACATGATTGTATTAAGTGTAAGGTAGCTGTTGCACATGGAATGGGAGACTGTGTTTGCATTAGGTCTACATGCTTACAGAGTTGTCCAGCTGTATGTTTTAGATAAAAGGAACTCTGAAAATTATTCATGGACCACGATGTTGAAGGGTAAATGAAATGTAATAAAAGAGGACAGCACTTGAGGACACGTAACTAAGTGGCTATATTTTTTGACACCAGATAATGCAATATGATTATGCAGCAGTTAAAAATATGCTTAGTTTGTCTGTGGTAAACAGTTCTCTCTGGCATTACTTTGATATAAGTGATGAGTACAAGGACTGCTCTGTATGTATTGAAACAGACAGAATTCAGAATAAACAAATAGAAATGTTTCTAATATACTTGCATAGAGATATATGCATAGAGATATGTACAATACATAATATTATAGATTGCGCACAGGGCAAGGTATACCAGGGGACCAACACTCCACTTAATAATATTTTATCAATTGCTTCCAGATTGCTATAAAATGCTCTATACATTGATTTGTACTATAGGCATGAAATCTTGTGGCACTTATGTGCTGTATTCATACTGGTATATATATACTTTTCATGCTTCACCGTATTATTAACAAGCCTCTCCATTTGTACAAGTCAGGAGAATCTGTAGCAAGCCATATACTTACAATGATGGCAATAATTATTAATCCAAATAAAATTGAATAATACTACATTACTCCTTATTGTCATTTATTAGTAGTGGCCTAACAGCATCAACATTATATTAAAAATATATGATTATTTGAAGAAATACTAGAAATACTTACTATTTTAATTTATTTAACTTTAGATGTCTGCTCCTTCTAAATTACAGATGTGTCATTCATGTAAAGGGCTTCTTTATATAAATATGGTTTATGCTTTTAAATATAGTGTTTTCTTCCCTCTGTTTTCTTGCTTTGAGATGAATGGTCTTGTTGGGCACATACACACTCTGGTTTGAGGCCAATTAGGTCTTAAGTAACCAAATTAGCCAGCAGAATTCAGTTTGTATTGTCAAAACAGCCATTGAATACCTATGATATGTGTTGTCAAATAGCTGCAAGAGAATCTACCATGCTTCAACAAGTTTTTGGTGTATGTTGCGTTCTCCTACGGGTGCTGCCAAATATCATCACCATTTATTTATATAGCACCAGCAAATTCCATATTGTTTTGCAATTGGGAACAAACACAGTAATAAAACAATACTGTGTAATACATACAGACAATGAGGTAAGAAGGCCCTGCTAACAAGCTTACAATCTGGAGCAGGCTGGGTTGGGGAGCATCTGCCCCCGAGCTGGTCCCATAGTGGGCTACTTTGGGCTGGGTCACTGGGCCACCTATGTTTTTTTCTTAGGCTGCTGATTTGAGTCTTACCCTCCGGGCTAAAATTTGCCAGTATCTCCCCTGCTTACAATCTATTGGATGATTGAAGAATACTTTTGCACTTACTGTCTGCTTCAAATGATTCTAGGTCATAGATA
This sequence comes from Mixophyes fleayi, assembly GCF_038048845.1. Classification (NCBI taxonomy): domain Eukaryota; kingdom Metazoa; phylum Chordata; class Amphibia; order Anura; family Limnodynastidae; genus Mixophyes; species Mixophyes fleayi. The sequence goes on along the minus strand of NC_134404.1, from coordinate 162,940,885 downwards.
ATTGCTATTTTAATGCATTTAGTACACACAATATGTACCAAAAACAAAAAGGTTCTATGAGGTACTTATCACAATATAATTATTTTGGTTGCTTTATTTATTATGGCTGTCATTTTCTTGATTTTCTTCTGTTTTTAAACAGAACATTGGGACACCCATGTTATCTATATCTATATACTAATCCACACGGAGCGTGATTCCTCTGAAAAATGTTGGTGAAAGTTAAAACATACTGCAGTGTAGAGGAGGGCACTCACCAATCAATGCCCAATGTCCACTTCACTGCTTAATTGAACAAAGAAGAAATCAGCATAGCATTTCCAAATGTGACTAAGCGGTTAAATATCCACATTTTATTGTCATTTTTGCGCATAGTTAAATCTATGGGTATTTGACCTTAAGATTTCATATAGGGGTTCTAAGTTTATTTCTTTCTTATCCACCACAATGAACTTGTAAGTAATTCTATTTTTCAAAGTCACTGGACCAGGAAACCTGATCCTAAAAATGTCTGCCTCTGATTCAAAGAGAGAAAGAACTGCCCTGAACATGGGAGTGATTCCTTGGACAAACAAGTTTACCTTTGCAAGTTAATGATTTTCATGTTGGTGATGAGAAATTCATTCAATTTATTTGTAATTCAAAAAATCAGTATCAGGATAGGGATTTCAACAAAATGTTGTTAAATGAAATTGGAATTTGCTGGATTTTTCCTTTGAACAGTTATAAGCCTCATGGGCTCAATGACCAAATGGAATGTCAATTTATTCAAAGTCGTTTATACTGTAGTACATTATGTGGACAGAATTTTGGATGTGGACTTACCTATTATTGGTGGAGTTAATTTTAAATACAGCTATAGATACCAGCCATATTTGATCTAGCTTTGGAAAGGGGGCAGGAGAATAACAGTTTAGGAAGCTTCAGCACCAATTTCTGATTAATGCCAGTAATGCCTCTGTTGTTGTTATATGTAGGCATATGACAAAGAGAAGCAAATAATCAAATAAAAGTGACACCAAAGAGAGAAGTGTTGTATCTTTTTTTTTTAGCCAAGAAAAAGCTTAGTGCAGCGAAACGCGCGTCACGTAGAAGCTGTGTGTTTCTTCTCCACTGTATACTAATGATTAGAGCATTTTGTAATTGTTTGAAGCAGCCGAGAGTTTTACTTTAGTGTTTGCCCAAACCTCGAGAATCAGAAAATTACAGGCAGATAGCAATTCACTCCCCGTCACTGATTGTATGGAGGGAACCGCATAATTACAAGCAGCAATTAATCCTACCAGCTATGGTTTGGGAGCTATAGATATCATACTGTCTTACATTCTGAGAACTTTGATGGGGTTAATTGATTATTCCATAAATAATCCATAATAATAATCCATGATTATTCCATAATTGCTGATTGGTCAACTGTGTGTATTATATGGAGCTCTTAATAAGAGAATATCATTCTGGAATCTTCTACATCAATCTGCATAGAATAACCAACTACAAGTGCAACAAATAGCTAATGAAGGATAATAAGGAAATACAGACTTTTTTTACTCACTTTTTTATTTCACAATTGTTATATTTCACATTCACTTATTTATATTTCGCTGTGTTTAAAATGATCTAACTATTTTAGTTTTTTTTCAATAAAGGTTAAGTTTTACTATTCAATAGGGGTCCAAAGTGATTCTTCCCATTTGGCAATGAACAAAATTATGTGCACCTACCTATATCTGTCTTTTTTCATCTGCTCTCATGTTGTTTGGTGGCAAGCAAATAAATGTGAAATATCAGTAGAACCTGTAACAAAGACGATATTATAATATTAAATTACATGGTATGGAGTTATAATCTTGTATGGAACAGACTAGTACGACAACATATATATTTTTTCAAATCACTAGTCATATAAGCAATCACATTTGGCTGTCTTTTTAATCATTGGTATTATCCTAGAGCTACACTCTGTTAAGCCACCCTCTTCTCTGTCCTCCTTGTTGCTTACATTCCTCAGTTGCTGCTGTGATGCTTCATTACTTGCTCTAAATTTACTAACAACTCCACCAACATTCCCAAGTCTTTGTCACTTTGTACTTTTGGGTCGCAAATCTGTATGGCCCTCATTTCACTTCCTATTGGAGTTCTTATTGTCTTTGTGGGACAGGGAGGATGTGTTGACAGTATAGAAACATATGGTGACAATCATTGACATTACATTTCATTGTTAAATGTTTAAAATGTTCAGAGGTGAACTAAGCTGTTGCTTATGGCATCACATACACCAGAACTAAAAGTGGTTTTGTGCACAATCAGTCTGTATCTCAAGGTTGTCAAACACAAAATATAACTATTTTTTTCTAGTTTCATATTCTTATATTTATAATGTTTTACATGCAGAAATGGGAAATGGAATAATATATCTCTATAATAAGTATAAAATCAAAAGAAATTCAAGTTTAAACAGCAAAAAGTAAACAACAATGCTGACAAGTACTCTACATTAGTCCCACACCTGAGTGACCCAAATATAATCTGGGGTTCATTTAGAGTTGTCTGTGTTTTTTTTACATAAGATATGTGTTTTCATACACAAAAAAGCATGTATATAAGATTTTGTCTATCTTCAAATTACTACTGTGAACACCTAGACAAGCAGTACAAAGGAACGATGGGGCAGGCAAACATAGCTCACAATGATGATGTTGACTAGCAGTAACACTATGACAAGAGAGGCCATAAGCTGAACGTACTTATACGCATGTGTTTGAGTGAGTGTCAGACACTTACCCACTGTGGATTAAGTCCAGTGCAGCTTCCAGCCAATAGGATCCACTGGGAGGGTCCTCAGTCACTCTATAAATTCTCCATCCAGGGATTTCTGGACCCAGGGCTGCCAAGAGGAATTCAGGGCCCCGGTACAACAAATTCATGGCCCCCCCTTATAGTTGAGCATGCTAAAAAAAATTGCACCGCCTCAGGCGGTGCTAAATTTTTCGAAAGTGTGGTCATGCATTTGGGGGCATGGCACTTGTTTTTTAAACCCTCTGTCATGCTGCCTCCCTGTTTTTTAACCCCTCTGTGCCCCCACTCATTTTTTAAACCCTCTGTGCCCCCCCTCGTTTTTTAACCCCTCTGTCATGCTGCCTCCCCGTTTTTTAACTCCTCTGTGCCCCCCCTTGTTTTTTAACCCCCCTGTCATGTTGCCCCCCATTTTTAACACCTCTGTGACCCCCTCATTTTTTAACCCCTGTCATGCTGCCTCCCCCGTTTTTTAACCCCTCTGTGCCCCCACTCAGTTTTTAACCCCTCTGTCATGCTGCCTCCCCGTTTTTTAACCCCTCTGTGCCCCCCATTTTTTAACCCCTATGTCATGCTGCCCCCCCGTTTTTTAACCCCTCTGTGCCTCCCCTCATTTTTTAACCCCTATGTCATGCTGCCCCCCCGTTTTTTAACCCCTCTGTGCCTCCCCTCATTTTTTAACCCCTCTGTCATGCTGCCTCCCCGTTTTTTAACCCCCTGGTGCCCCCCCTCGTTTTCCTCCCTTCACTTACCTTTTCTCCTCTCTGCAGAGCAGCAGAGAGGAGGGATGCCGGCTCCGTGATCACGTGAGTATGTTTTGTTTTTTGTTTTTAACTACCCTGCTCCCCCCACCAATGACCGAGCCCCCCCTGCAAAAAAAAAAAAGAAGAGAGAAAAAAAAAACCTTTTAGATAAATAAATCGGCAGTGCAAGGGCCCGGGCCGGGCCCCCTGACATGCCCGGACCCGGGTAATTAGTACCCGCTCCCCCCTACTCTCGGCGGCCCTGGCTGGACCCCTTTCTCACTGCAGAAAAGCTGTGGATAGGACAGCTACAGTAGTCAGGCTCAGTATACTTTCTTTAGGATTTATTATCAGTGCTGTTCATATTTTTCTTGCTTCCTTTTTATACATCTACCTTTCACTCCCCCATGATTCTTCTCTGTTCCTCTTGCATTTCTTTCCTTTTTCCTCTGCTCTTCTTTTCTTTTTAAGGGCTAGCGTGAGAGTTAAGATTAGCAAAGGTATTTATGTCAACCTGCTGTCACTTACGGACATGGCAATGAAAGACCTTGCTGCAGCTAGGGATAGGGGGGCATAGGTGAGGACACATACAAGTCTTTCCTAAATGGGTGATAGGTTTTTGTGCTTCCGCTGCCTCCCATCAGGAAACTTGGCATTGATGTCAGGCGCTACCTACACCTGATTACAGATATGTTTGTCAATGATGGAGCCTTTAGTTAGTGCAAGTGCGACATGCGTTTTAGGCGCAAAGCTTCTGGACAATTCATGTTCCCGTTTGGTTTCAAGGGTGTTGAGATCAGGTTGTAAATGGTACACCCACGAGGTACCCCTGCACTACCAGGCAGGGGTGAAAAGTTTCCTGTCCAGTGGAAGCATGGCACTTCCTTGCAACCTAGAAATCTATGTTTTGCTTTTAATAGCGGGACATGCACCCGAGGGGCTGTCTGCTTTCATTGTCGTTGCCCATACTCCACTAGGGATTGCCCTAGGCAATCAACTGGGTCTAGTAGAGATTGATGGACACCAATTGCTCCTCCTTTATGCCGGGATTAAGGGGGACCTTCTGGTATGGTCTAAATTATTAGAGTTGTTCAACGAGTATGCGTTTGGCTGAGCCCTACGGTTTCCAGTGAAATCTTAGATCTGCACATGGAAGCATTAGGGTCTCAGTGCCTACTTGCAAGAGGACTGATGTGCAGCCCATAAGTTGGATAGCTTCCTATAGGGACTCCTGCATATGTCCTGTGTAGCTCAGTCCTCCCAATTTGTGGGAGTTTTACCCAGTGGGTGTGATCTATTTTTGGTGCATGCCAATGGGTCTCTCCTTACCAAATTTTAATTCACAGCCTTATTTAAACGTTTCCTGGAATACGCGGGTCTAGACACAGCTCTTCCTTTAGGATTGGGGTAGCTACTGCTGCGGTTGAGGCAGGATCTTCCATCAGAGCCATTAAGTCCTTGGGCAGGTGGAAGTCTGATGCATACAAAACATACGGCTGCAGAAATAATGGACTCATGATTGGGCATACCCCCCTTCGGTAACCCAGGGCTTGGCAGCTTGTCACTTTTAGTGAGGACATGAAAGGATTTTTCCTATTTTTTTCCCTTGATCAGCTACTTACTACTGGGTTTTTATGGGTTTTTACCTTCATATGGGTGACCGTAACCCCCCTCATCCGACCCCATTTGGTTTCCGGTCCCACCTTGGTTGCGGTGGTGGCTGGTATTTTGGATGGCTATGGCTGAGCTCTGATGTGCAAGTGCTTTGTTTTGCTTCTAGGTACACGCCAGGAGAAGATAAGTTTATGGGTGGGTGGTCACTCATACTTGTACTGGGCATCCAGGCACTAATGGGCATGCCCCTGGGCCTCATTTGCATATCCCATAGACGTGAGATGCTTGGGAAGGAGGGGGTTGGGGTGGTCGTCCATCAATCATTTATTGTCTTCCAAGATAAGCAAGCTGGGTCCCACTGACATCCTGGTCATTCATCTAGGGGGTAATGACTTGGGTAAGGGAAAGTATCTGGAATTGCTAATCTCATTAGGGAAGATTTGAAGACCATCAAAGCATGCTGACCGGCGGTAACTGTGCGAGTCGGACGTTATACCCAGGCTTTCCTGATGGGTTAATATACTGGCCCAAGTGATGAAAGGTTTACTGAAACAAGTTAACAGGTCCATGGGACATAAGGTCAGGTCGCTTGGAGGGTTGTGTATTAATCACCCTTTGATTACAGCTAAGCAGAGGCACTTATACAGGGCAGATGAGATACACCTTATGCTCTGTGAATTTTAATAGAGCCAATATATGGGTGGTGGGGGTGGTAGTTTTGTCACTTGGTGACGGGCTGTTTGTCTGTTAAAAGACTAGTTTTGGTGGCAGGAAGTCATTTGTAGTCTGCGACCAATCATATGGTGCTTCTGCTGATTGGCCACAGGTCACTACCCTGTTCAAACTAATCTGGCTCTTTGTCCTTTTGTGTAAGGAATCCCTTGACCTGCTTTGTGTGGCACGTCATTGTAAGTCCAGAAGTGGTGTAATCACTTTGACTCCAGATTTAGCACCGACCAATCGTAAAGGATTATTTCCTGGGACCAGTGGTTAGTGCCAGATAGCCATTTACTGTTTGGTTACTGCTATTAGTTGCCTTCTCCATCACCATGTTTGGTTTTAATAAACTCTCTTTGCCAAAGAATTTGGTTGTCCATGTCTTTATTTTATTTAAATACATTGTTAAGTCTTAGCATGTGAGGGGGTTTAGTTCAATGAAAAAAAGCATCAACAGTATGCAATTTATCTTATTTTTGACTGGCTGTTTGTATATTGTTTTCCAGTACTTCAATATCAAGATCACTGCCATATTTAATCAATTCATGAAATTAATTAGCAGCCGTCTATTCACATGACTTGCTTATCATTTACAGAATGGCTACTGCAAAAATGATGATTCCAATTTAATTTCATAAAGAATAAACAACAGTTGTGGAGTTGTTGTATTTAATTATTTTTATATGCCTTTAATATTTAATTTCCCTTTTAATTAATAACACATTTTCTCTATTGTGTAAATAATAATGTATTAAAATATGTTTTTACTACATTATTAGGTTGTCTACAATTAGGGTAATGCCACTTTGGCATTGAGTACTAGCACATATGCCTAATGCTTGTGCACATATACACACACTGGTACACCTGGCATAAGTACTACTCTTTTTGTCCTGTTGACATTGCAGGATGTATCCGACTCTGCAAACAGATGCAAATTTGAGTATTCTAAAGCACATTTGTAGGAGAATTGACAAATGCATTGCGGGTTTACAAATACAGCAATTAAATTTGGCAAATTGATCAAAAATCAAACTAGGAATCATCCATTCATGACTAATAATAAATAGGGCCAAGCTTACAAAAGCAATACATTAGGATTGTAGAGGCAATCTGCACATATTAGCAAATCTTATTATTTTATCAAATGTATTCCTTGGGGCAATATGTTCCAGCAAGTTTAGAGCAGGTGACTGAAATGCCTGGCTATTAGGCTGTCTCTCCTCAATGTATTAAATTAACATTTTCTTTCAATAATGCTAAATGATATATTTTCTTTTAACTACAGTATATATGTTTTGCTGAAGGCAAAAGTCATGTCTAGGCATTAAGAGCTGATGGAAAAATCTCACTTATTTAAAAGAAAGTATTTTATTATTTTACTTTTTTTGTATTAGTTACAGCCATAGAAAGAGGATAATTTAAATGTAAAGCTGTTGTTCTACAAGCCTTCAATGTTTGATGTCAACGTCATATGACCTGTAATGTCACTTCCCACTAAAAGGCCACTGTTGGTAAATAATAGAGAATAAGTTGAGAAGCGACAAAGCTAATAGCATTCTAATTTATATAATAAATATCATTTCTGAAAGTGCCCCCCACAAATGCCACCTGAGCCTTATTTTTTGCAACATACATAGATTTTACATGTGAAAATGATGCCTTGGCTGAGGGCAAGTTTAGTGCATCAGTCATCCCCATGCTAAGATTACATTTTGTTTGACAAAGGGCGCATTTGTGGTAGGGGTAATTACTGTTAACTGAGGGGGCATTTTTCTCCCAGCAACGGACTTGATTTTTCACATCTTCTGGAGTGTTGAAAAGCAGCTTGACTCTCTGCACTAAAATGAGTTCTGTGTGTTACCAGCAATATGAGATTTCCTAATATTCTTATTGGTCATTCAAAACACCTTGAAAAAGCATTCTCCATCTACAAATAGGGGGAACAGTGTGAGGCAGCAATATTCACTTGAAATACAAAAGGGTATAATGTGTTTCCTATCTTTTATTATAATGGGCAACAAAGTTTCATGAAGTTTACGCATGTCTGTTAATGAAGCTAGTTAATATCTTATTAAATACTGATTTTACTTAGAAGTTTGCTAAAAAATCTCATTTCAAATCAGAAATACTCCAGATGTTCCACATGCTCATTTAACAAAATAATTACCAATACAATCTTATGACAAGAAACTTAAATTAAAAACAACATAATGATCTTCTGTACATGCAGCTTTCCTGGTGTTAGAGAATTACAGCAAATTACAGGACACACATTGTGCAAAATTCAAGTGTCTTATATATATATATATATATATATATATATATGTGTGTGTGTGTATATATATATATATATATATATATATATATATATATATATATATATATATGTGTGTGTGTGTATATATATATATATATATATATATATATATATATATATATATATATATATATATATATGTATATCTATCTATCTATCTATATATCTATCTATATATATATATATATATATATATATATATATATATGTAAAAAAAATATTTACATCAAACATGTATAAACTGTAATATGATAAACATTTTTTTAACAACTAAATAACAGATTATTTCAATCATCCTTACCCCCCATATCTAAACAGAACCTATTTTCCAGTGAATGGACTTTCTATAATATAAGCAAAATAGAGACTGCCATGTGAAACCAATACCGTTTACTTTTTCAACCCAAGAAACTCAATATTTTTATTAGATTTAAAGCTGTTAATCCTAACAATACTTAAATAAGACATAAATCTTGTATAAAGTTTTGTAACAAGAAACATGAATTCCAAAAATAATAGTTGGTTAAAAAACTTAGAGCTTTAAAATAGTAACTAGTCCAAGTAGAATTGCTATGATGCTTTATCTACACAACTGAACATATCTCCCTAATATAATCAGTGAAATTGAAACTATATGGGGCATATTTAAATTAAACTATATGGGGCATATTCAATTACGATTGGTGGCAGCGATTACGCTTGGCCGCTTCAGTCCCAGTACCGCAACAGGGGTGTGCACAGAAATCTGCAATATTGCGCTACCATAATGACGCTTTAAACGCGCAGCCTTGCTTAATTGCGGCCGAGATTTGTAATTGAATAACCCCCTATACTTTGTACTTTCCAGAGCCATAGCGCCTTGGACAAGAAGGAACACTGATATCACTCGATTCTGGTGGGAGTGATGCTGCCTCCAAGCAGATGCACACCACCAGCGGGAAACAAAGGAATCCTACTGTAGAGGCATGACTAGCCATTTAAAAGTGCTAGATCGCACTCCAACCATGTGCAGCATTCTCCTACATACTGTTGCAGCATTGACTACTTGGTGCTGCTGCTGGTGTCCTAAACTCAGTTGCTGCTTGATCATATCCAGGAATATTGAAGCCCTGTTTGGAAAAACGATATGTGCTATTCACCTCCTGGAATGCCGAGCAATGTGTGAACACTCTAGGCCTCCCGCCCCTCACGAGCCCCGGAATTAAATTAATCGCATTCCTGTTTAATGGACAGACCTATTTTCCCCCATCAGGCCTAGCATTCAATTAATAGCATTCCTATTTAATAAATAAACCATTTTCCCACCAACTAGCCCTGCCATTACATTAATATCATTCCCATTTAATAAACAAACCAATTCCTCCCCACCCGTCCCAACATTAATTTAATATAATTTACATGTAAAAAATAGACCTATTTCCCACCTCACCAGCCTCAACATTAAAATAATAGCATTCCCATTTAATAAATGCACCTTGTGAGAACACCAGGGTTGGAACTGTAGTTCTTTAGGTACCCGGCCCTCAAGGTTCATGAATCGCACAGGTATGGAAGCAAGAAAGAGATAATAACCTCTTTATATAAACTTAAAGTGTACACACAAAGTAAATGCAACAGAGCTCCCCACGGAGAATCGTTTTCCAGCACCAAATATAGCCAAACATCAGTAAATTCACCAGTGTCAGTAAAAGTCAGTAAGAGGTTCAGCACCCAATCAGGCAGAATGTCTCATAATTATGTCCAATAATGTCTGTAATGGGACAGAACAGTAGGTTATCTCTCCTGCTACTGCTTGCACGATTTAAACAGACATTAGTGTTGTGGAAAGTTTGTGGGGGAAGGGACTTTCACAACTCTGCAGTTATTTTGGAAAAGGTCTAACTGAGCAGGAGATACAATTACCTGTGCTGGATCATTATTATTGTTATAGTTTTATTTATATAGCACCAATCATATTATGCAGCTCCATACAGAGGAAGTAGTCAATCATCTGAGTTCTTGGATCTTACAACCTAAATTGCCTACCACACACACAGACAAGGCTCCATTTTGTCAGAAGCCAAATAAATAATCAGTGGTGTGGACAGTAGCAGAAAACCGGAGCAACTGGAGAAAACCCACAGAAACACAGGGAGAACATATAGGGCCTGATTTATTAAGGAAAGCAAAGCAAGAAAATTAGTAACTTTGAATCTTGGCAAAACTATGTTGCAATGCAAGGGGTGCAAATGAATTAATTTTTTTGCACATAAGGAAAATCATACATGCCAACTCGCCTGAAATGTCTGGGAGACTCCCAAATTCTGGGTAGGTCCCCCGGAATCCCGGGAGACCAATTCTTCCACATCTGCCCCCTTTAGAACTGGCATGGAAGGGTGTATGGTCTTTTTACAGTGGTAAAAAGACCCAAAGCAGGCATTATGTCACTGGGGGCGGGGCCAAAATGCAGTGATTTGTGAAGCCCCTCCACCCTCCCCCACACCACTCTTCAGTGATCTCTCAAAGGGAGCCACTCAAAAGTAGGCAAGTATGAGGAAAATACTGGCGGTTTTTTCATGTAGGACAAAAATGCTTGAAAGCTTTATTTTTATACTGACATTAAAAGTTGATCTAGGACATGCTCTACCCCAACTATAAATCTGTCCTTACGTTTTAAATTTACCTCTCCCTCCAATGCAACATAGTTTTCCCAAGGTCCAAAGATACTCTTTTTTTGCTTTACTTTTCCTTAATGAATCAGGCCTGTAATGTTCATATTGTCACTACCCATAAATATTGTCCAATGCAATGAATGTATTTCCAACACACAAAGAGATATAATAGCAAAAGATAGCATCATGCTGGAAAAGGCATAGTTCACCACCAAACAGCTCTTGGATGGTTGAGAGAAGTTGCTCTTGGAGGATGTTTTGGTATGTGGATGTTTTCTTTTTTCATGGCTGTATTCTTAGGCAAAATTGTGAGTGAGCCCACTCCCTTGGCTGAGAAGCAACCTCACACATGAATGGTCTCAAGATGCCTTACTGTAGGCATGACACAGGACTCAAGGTAACGCTCACCTTTCCTTCTCTGGACAAGCGTTTTTACAGGTGCCCCAACAATCTGAAAGGGGATTCATCAGAGAAAATGACTTTTCCCCAGTACTCAGCAGTCCAATCCCTGCACCTTTTGCAGAATATCAGTCTGTCCCTGATGTTTTTCTTGGAGAGAAGTGGCTTCTCTTGACACAAGGCCATCCTCCAAAAGACTTCGCCTCACTGTGCGTGCAGATGCACTTACACCTACCTGCTGCCATTCCTGAGCAAACTCTCCACTTGTAGTAAAATAGAACAAAAGCAGCCTGCATAGCCTGCATAGACTGTGGAATTAGAAAGTAAAAATAAATTGACCAAGGTAGTTTGGTATCTGTCTGCATCACCCCCCCCCATCCACTTGTAGTAAAATAGAACAAAAGCAGCCTGCATTGACTGTAGAATTAGAAAGTAAAAATAAATGGACCAAGGCAGTTTGGTATCTGTCTGCATCAGCCTTCCCCCATCCACTTGTAATAATATAGAACAAAAGCAGCCTGCATAGACTGTAGAACTAGAATATAAAAAGAAATGGACAAAGGTAATTTGGTATGTGTCTGCATCAGCCAACCCCCAGCCCCCCCATCCACTTGTAGTGAAATAGAACAAAAGCAGCCTGCATAGACTGTAGAGTTAGAATATACAAAGAAATGGACAAAGGCAGTTTGGTATCTGTCTGCATCAGATCCCCTCTCCACTAGGAGTAAAATAGAAAACTATTCAGTCGTTATATAATCTAGAATATAAATAGAAATTGAGAAAGGCATTTTGGTATCTGTCTGCATCATAATCATCAACATCATCATTAACTCCCTCGTCGCCTACACAAATCTCTTCTAATTCCAAAGTGGCATCCTCAATTTGTGTATCACCGGCTACACTCGGGCTGTTCAGGCACACATCAGCAGAACTGCTGAAAGGGTCCCTCTTTATGGGTACACTAACAGAATGCTCACGATTAGACATCCCACTGTTGGATGGACTCTCCACAGGGATTGGTGTCATTTGTGATTCAGAGCAAACATTATCCTCTACTGCCTTACTGTTATCTTGCAGCTCGGCTTTGAAGCGTAACAGTAGTTGTGCACCACTTGTAGGCTCGGTAGCATTTTTTGATTTGCCACTAATAGACAAAGGTGGAGGCCTCATTCTCTCTTTGCCACTGCGTGCGTAGAAAGGCATGTTGGCAATTTTTTTTTTATCGGCACTTAACTTTTCCTCAGTTACACTTCTTTTTCACTTCAACACGGTAAAAAAAATTTTGCTGTGTGTTTTTTTGACTGATTTCAAAAGACTGTGTACTTTGACATCGCCTTTCCCAGATGACGTACTGGGAACACTACCATCAGGACTGGTGACAAAACCTGGTTGCTGATTCTGCTCATATGTGGACTGCTTTGAATCCATAATGAGCCCAAAGCACTTGTAGTGCTACAAATTGTTTTAGATACTGCTGACAAATATGACTTTTGACAGCCAGAAAATGAATGCAAAAGAATGGGGGACACCCCAAAAGCACTTGGTAGTGCTATATATAATTTTTTAAGACTGCTGACAAACAGGACTTTTGACAGCCAGAAATATTAATGCAAAAGAATGGGTGACAGCCCAAAAGCACTTGGAGTGCTAAATATTATTTTGGGAGACTGCTGACAAACAGGACTTTTGACAGCCAGAAATATTAATGCAAAAGGATGGGGGACACCCCAAAAGCACTTGGAGTGCTAAAAATTATTTTGGTAGACTGCTGACAAACAGGACTTTTGACAGCCAGAAATATTAATGCAAAAGAATGGGGCACAGCCCAAACGCACTTGGAGTGCTAAATATAATTTTTTTAGACTGCTGACAAACAGGACTTTTGACAGCCAGAAATATTAATGCAAAAGAATGGGCGGGAGAGTACCGAGCGTGCTCGGCTCGGTACTCGGATACCCTAAATTCGGTAGGATTCGGATCTCGGGGAACCGAGCCCGCCCATCTCTACGATAAATACCTGTAAAGTAAATTTATCTTTGTTTAAATAACCTTTAAGTTTTACTAATAAACTGATGTGAGTTGGATCTTTATTAAATACTGTTTACAAATGTAAGTGTGTGTGTTGTTTTTACGTGCGATTGCATCATTAAACGTGGCGTACTATATAATAAGAAAGGGTGAGGGATATTCAGCACAAGCTGGAAACCTGTGCCCAAGAGGGTAACAGGTTGAGCCACTGAAAAGTGGAAAGAAAAGCAAGAGAGGAGTCAGTGGGCAGAAGGCCCAAGAAGGAGGTGGGCAGAGTAGCTGGAGAGCAAACTTGAAAGGAGTGGAAACAGGAGGAGAGAGGGCCATGTTCTAAGGAGCTTACAATCTAAAGGGAGTAGCAGACATACCGAAGACACAAGGGGTGAAATGGGGACAGACTCACACAGAGCAACAGAGGAAGGGATGAGAGGAAGAGATAACCTAGATAACAAGACTGGTAGTTAAGCGGATGACCGATAGGCTTTTAAGAAAAGGTGGATGTTTAGTGCCCGTTTGAAATAATACAGATTGGGTGATGTTCTGATAGAGCGAGGGTGATTGTTCCATTGGAGGGGGGCAGCGCAGGAGAAGTATTGAACATGAGTATGAGAAGAGGTAATCAGAGGGGAGGAGAGGCGACGATCATTGGCCGATCGCAGTGAGCAGGATTAGTTAAATGAGCTATTTGTGTGGGCTTAAGATACTTTCTCATGTGGGCCTCTATGCTGATAGCTGGCAACTCTTCTACATTTGTGTGATGCCACAGAGTTTTCTAGGGGCATAGTATGCATGCCAGTACATTATTATTATTATTATTATTATTATTATTATTATTATTATTATTATTCTACCGGCCCAGGCTAACTTTCTTTAAACATGTAAAGGTGAAATGAAAATAAACCATACTACTGTAACACACACACATATATAATGCAAATGCAACATATGTTTAGTTTTATGTTCTTATTAAACCACCAAATGATTGTGCCCTCTCTTCCCCCCCAAATGTACTCTGACGAACTGTACACCAGCCTATTACCTTAATTCTACTAAAAGACTGAGAGACAAGCAAGGCGAAAATAAAAAGTCACAGCTGTATTTAATAAACATTCTGCAAAAATGTTGGTATAGAACAGTACTGAAAATAAAAGTTCCAGTCTTAAGCCATAACCATTGCGCCAAGGCCCTGGGGATTATACCCACCTCTGTCTTTACACAGGATGTACCACAATGGTGATGTTGTCTGCTTTAACTGCAAGTTAAAAGCGGGTGCACCCATGACCTTCCATTGTGCCACCCACGGCCGCTGGCAATCAAAAAACATGTTAGCACAATAGAATAAACTCTCTGCAATTTACTTTGGTGTCTCACTTGAAACTGAAAAATATGTTAGTACAATAGCTTAAACCACTCTCATTCAACTTGGATGTCAACTGAAATCGAAATAATAGCATATTGACAAAAATAACCCTGCAAATTATTTGGGTGCGGTCTAATGGGAAATGTGCTGATCCACAGCATATTGTCCCTAGCCTTTCCTGACCTCCATTTACATTCCTATAATCCCCTAAGTATGGCCCATTTCCTTTACCCTATTGCATCCCTATTGAACATTTCCTAACCCCTCTTATTGCATCCCTATTGCTGTTCCACCCCATCCCACCCCCGCCCCTCAGTACTCTCTACCCAGTAAACAGTAACATTGATAAACAAGGATGTTTGGCCCACCCTCGGCTGTGGATCTGCAAACAATGGCATCCCTTCCCATTGTAACATTTCTAAACAACATGTCCAATAACTTAGACATCTTGATGATGCAACTAACTTGCTAACTGTAAAAGCCCCAAAACACGTCATTGCAAATGTCTCCCTAAATAGTCAATCACTGCCTTCAGTAGCCCGATTGACCCCATTACTGCTATCAATTGCACCAAAATTGCTTCAGTTAAGGGGATTCTTCTATATTCCTTATTAGGCTTATTTCTACATTGCCCTTTCATAGTCCTTCCTGCTAAAAACCCATTGGTTACATCATTCAGCTCTTCTAAAGAAAGATACCCCTGTTAACGGTGAGAAAGCAAATGCCCTAGAACTTCACTTTCCTGTGCATGTGCTATATATAAGCTAGTAACCATTACTGCTGTCCTTTATTCTCTCCCATAATATCTCCTGACCTCCTGTATGTTTCCAACTCTTTTCACGCAGCCATATAACTTCTTAAAGTCTGACAATTATTTTATGCTGACTTGATGACCGTTAGCCCAGCTCTTAGTGTGAACGTTCTAGGTAATTGGGAAAGTACTTTGAGATGAGGTTGCAGATGTGTGATTGTGGCCGTCTCATGGATGGCATGTACAAAATATATTTGAATTTGTACCTTTGGTGTTTTGGGTTTATTTTAAGTCACCAAGGTTTTAATTGACAACACAAACACTGAAATGCGCAAAACTTTATCTGAAAGTAGGTGTATACTTCCTTATTATTATCATAAAGTTGAGCATGATAAACTGAGTCCAATTTATAAATGATGACAAACTGCTGCTAGTGATATAGTTTACAAGAGTTTACACCCATAATATAATAACATGTTAAACATAAACATGTTTTACATCACCTTGTATCTAATAATAAGGTTTATATGGTTATGGAGCTATGTGATGTTATTTAAAAGTTGTGTTGTTTAATAATGACCATAATTAACATATTTATACAGTCCTGTAAATAATATATGTACTAATGGTGGGTTCCGATGTGATTGCTTATAATGAGTTATAAGTTATATGTTAAAAGTTAAAATAATTAAGGCTATACTAAGTCACTCCTAAGTATTATGATTTTGTCCCAAAACATTAATAGCATTGAGAAGATTAGTTTATATATAATGATTAGAAATGGGATACAAAAACACACACTATTAAGTCTGCGTAAGAAAGTCCGTGTAAAACTTTCAAGCTATTTCGGTATTCAAGACATTTTGCAGGCCACCCAACACATAGGAAGAATCTGATTCAATTGATAGTACAATGAGAAGAGATAGCACATCGACCTATTTAGGAATTCATAGGAGACTAGCTTGACTATCCTATGCTATTCATCCTAAACTGTTCTTGGTAACATTGTTTCAAATTAAATGAAGCGCAACTTAGATCTTTGAAAATAAGGCAAGCATGTCTCTGCCTGTGGTAACATTGACCTATAGTAGATGGTGCTGTTTGAGGTTACTTAGTAACTTCCAAATGTCTTCACCCAGGCATTTTAGGTTGATAATTGCTACCTATATATGTTTGACTGCGTTACAAGTCATCTAGTAATTTGAGGAGGATTACTTATTAAAAATATAGTCTTCTCCCGAATATTATATTGAATGACTAGACATATTATAAAGTTGAAATTGAATATACCAGTTATCTTATTTTACATTCACACACACTATGGGAGGAATTCAATTGGCCTGCGCGTTATTACCGTTATTAGGGTAATAATGCGCTCAATTACCGTTATTACGGTAGTTGTTTTGCTTGCAGCTCCCTGAGCTGCGAGCAGAAAGCTGGGTTAAAACTACAGTAATAACGGTAATATTTTTAACACTGCGCTAATTAGGGGGGAATTTAATTCCCCCCCTATATATTATATACAGTATACAGTGCTTTTCTGTCATAGAACTGAGTTCCAGCACCTTTTTTCAACGGATTTTCCAAGTTTTAAAAGTAACTTTTGAACATTTGATGTTTTGTCCATGTGGACTTGAATCGCCCTGTCGAGCGTAGCAGGCCGGTGGCTAAAGCATTAAAACGGTGCATGCGGGCTGCTTGTGTGTTGAGTCCGATGCATGCGTACTTCGTCCGTGCTGGTTGTGATGACATTGCTTGGCTTGTGGCGCTGCTCAGCTTGTGGTTGATCATGTGGGCGGGCGCTGAGTGCTTACTGCGGGCGGCGACCATTATGTTTCGTTACACAACTGACGTGTTTGGTTGTGTGTACAGTGATTAACTACTTGATGTGGGTTCCGGGTTTAATGATTTTACCTTGCAGAAGTAAAGCAGCACACAAGTTTAATTTACTCTAGTAAGGTTTCTGCTTTTAGATTTTGGGACAAGAGGCTCTGCAAGGCAAAATCAAGTACATAAAAGCAGCACTAACAAAACATATAATACAAACACACTTTTAATAAGAAAAACTAATAAAGTAAGGAGCAAAAATTTAAAAATAGTGCCCCATCAAGCAAAATTAGTTGAAACCAGGTGCACAATAACCAAATATATATATAAACAGTAACGTCTGTAATGTAAAATGGCACAGGCTGCAGCAAAAACCAAGGAGGGGGGGGGGAGGGGTGGAATAAAGGATAAAAGTAGACAAATAGAAAAAAATAGTAACGTAAAGGAATGTTGGAAAGCACAATTGAATGAAAAAAGTAACAAGTAACAAACCAGTAAAACAAAGACCTAGCAAAACCTTTAGTGGGAAAAAACAGCAATGAAGCATAGATTCAGTGGGATAAAGTATTTCAAAATTCCTGGAAGATGCAGACCAGAAAGGTGAAAATGATGCCCAATTTTGCAGATCCACAAATTTAGCATAATTGAATAAAGAATAAGTGGTAAATTAATACATGTATTTTTGAACCCACCTCTTTTTGGCAATTTTGCCATTCAAGCCGCCAAATTTATCATCCATCCATTTGGAGGATGCAACATCATCGGCTGATGGTATGCGGTGTTATGCAGTTTATAAAGGCCTAAATGCAGATTACCTAGAGTCTGTTCCCTCTATCCCCCTATGATCAAATTAAAGCAATTGTACCCTCTTAGATTAAGTTAAACAAATTAAATTATGCAGATCTACAGCATACTGTTCCTAGCCTTTCCTAACCTACATTTAAAACCTTTTAATCTCCTAAGTATGTCCAATTTCCTTTGCACTCCGCCGCAGTCAGGCCATCCATCCTTGTCATTCTTCCAATCTAATCGACTCTCTTTAATTCATAGTTGCCATGCCCAATAATAAAACATATCATATTTGGGCCCCATGGCAATATTTGGGGAAGGGCCTGACAATGCTGGTCCACCCTACCAAGACTCACGTTCTGCTCCTCTGAGGGGGAAACAAACATTGCTATGTCCCCTTATAACCAGGCTACACAGCAACAGCATCCCCTGCAGTACTGGTAGTTCTGCCACTGCCAATACTAATTTGTATGTGCAGCACTAAGAAACCGGCGCAAACCTGGAGAAGTAAGTGAGACATGTCTCAAAGCAGGCATTAATGCTGTGTACTCGCATTTTCAACTTTTGCAATTGCCCTCTAAATTGAACCTAAAAACAGCAAAAAACACAGTTATTCCCTTATTAAGACCATTGAAGGTGGCATCCAGGTTGCTGCACATGTTTCTCTCAGCGAATGCCAGGAATAGTTTATTGGAATATATACAATATATATATATATATATATATATATATATATATATATATATTATGCTGTTTTATTTCAGCATAAAAAACAGCATAAACAGCATAACATAAACAGTACAGATTCCATGGCTTCCTGTCAAGCTAACTATGCCCACAATCCCTGCCTATTGTCCGGCCGCTTGTCGGCATCAGAAGCCCTGCCTACCAGTTCCCACAATCCTTTAATACATATATTACATACACCACAGCAATCACACCCATGTTGTGCACCTGTGTGTCTGTATGCTGTGGAAAGACTAACTGGGAATTTAACCCTGGCAATATACATGCAAACTCTCTGGGATTTTACCTTTTCCTAAGAAGGAAAGTTGTGGCAAATAACCCTCTTTGCCACAATGTATATATATATATATATATATATATATATATATATATATATATATATATATATTGAAACAAAATGAGGCATTTAGCTGGCAATAGGCAGATAAAGCAGGGAAGTAGAGTAAAACATTGGCACAGTTATGTACCTAGGTGGAGATTAAACCAGGTAAAAACATATGTGTAGTTTAAAATTGATTTACTTCCATGATTTAAAAGCTGCTTCCTCTCAGCAAACAGACAGGGTGGGTCTGATAATCTAAACAGAACAGGGATGGGCGTTTCCTTTTAAAGAGAAGGTGGGTGTGTCACCTGTCCATCAAGCTAGGCCTGTGGGAGGAGTGTCAGGTATAAAACCCTGCTTGTTTCATTGTTCAGGGAGACTAACGCTGGGGCAGCTGGCTAGTCTTGAGAGAGAGCTGGTCTATGTATAGCAAGCGTTTAGGGTCTCCATAATTGCTGTGAAAGTATACGGTGTCAAAACATTTATTACCATCCTGACAATAAAGAACCATAAAAAGGAAGAAGTTGTACGCGTGTGCTTCACCAGTAGCGGGCTCTTGCCACAAGTGGTGTCAGGAGTGGGATGCTCCGGGAAGCAAGTTTCCGCTACCCAACCCGCGCAGACGTCAACATGGAGGAAGTACTGAGAACCCTCGTGAATGTGGCCACTGCGCAGCAACAGCAACAAGCTCAGATGCTACAAGTCGCCAAGGCACAGGTGGAAAACACAAGGCTCTTAAGAGAAGAGTTAAGCCAGGTGAGGCATGACAGAAATGAACCACCTGGTCCTGTACTCCTGAAAATGTCACCAGGTGATGACATAGAAGCGTATCTGGTATCCTTTGAGAGACTTGCAAAAAGGGCAAAATGGCCTCCTAAAGATTGGGCTGAGAGACTGGCGCCATACCTGACTGGTGAAGCTCAGCAAGCTTATATAGATCTAGATGAGGAACAGGCCTCTGATTATTTGTGCCTAAAGTCTGAGATATTGGCTCGCATTGGAGTTTCCAGGCCAGGCCGAGCCCAGCGCTATCACCAATGGAGCTATGATAAAGAAAATCCGGTCAGAGCGCAAGTGGCTGAGCTTTCTAAAATTTTAAAGAAATGGCTGCAGCCTGAGGAGAATTCGCCTTCTCGGATTATTGAAGTTCTGGCGATAGATCACTGCATCCGGGGGCTGAACCGCGATTTGCAAAGGAAGGTGCTGCAATCAGACCCACAAACTTACGAAGAGCTTGCCACCGTGGTAGAAAGGTTTTGTGCGCTACAGCAAATGACTAAAGAAAATGCATTTGTGCCAAAGCCGCTGCCGCGCCAAAAGCCAGGTTTGACAATCCTTGCTACAGGGCCCAATGGCAAAACTGCTACGGACAGAGGGCCAGGTGCAAAGCTGTCTAATCTGAAGTGTTTTGAATGTGGTGAGCCAGGCCACTTTAAGGCAGAGTGTCCTAAACTACCGGAACCCATGGACTGTTCCGTGGCACGTATTGGGCCTGCATTTCCAAGCTGTTTTACCATGAGTACCACATCAGGAAGTCCTTGTTTGTTCCGGGTGACTGTGCTAATCAAACAAAACCTTGTTCTGGCCTTGGTTGACTCGGGGAGGGAACTCTCATTGGTTTCCAGCTCTGCCTTACCCGAAACCATAACTTCTCGGTTGCCCAAGGTGAAGGTTCTTTGCGTACATGGCACAACAGAGGAGTATGAAAGAACAATACTACCAGTCACAATCAAAGACAAAACTGTTATGGTGGTAGCTGCCATAGCACCTAAACTCCCATATCCACTCATTTTGGGGCGAGACTTCCCACTGTTTAATGATGTCCTTGGTGAGCGGATCCAGCCAGACATGCCGGCAACCGATGCAATGGTCGGAAGCCCGGTCTTAAAGGAACCGCCTAAGAATCCACAATGCCATCCTGGGAGTCACAGCAGGAGTTCCACAAAAGCATCCACCTGTGGGGAAACAAGGACAGTCCAAACTAGCATTGGTCGGTGATGTCGCAGATGAGCCCACCCCGCCTGTCAGTGAGGATATGGACTGGTCCGCAATACCAATTTTGTTTCCTCTGCAGGACTTTGCTCGAGACCAACTTAATGATGCCACTTTGGAACATGCCTTTAAAAGTGTGACTGAGGTAAATGGGGTAGCGAAAGCCGCCCAGCCTGCAGAAGGTATACCATATTTTATTGTTAAAAATAATTTCTTGTATAGAGTTGCTACTGTACAGGGGTAAAAAGTAGAACAATTAATGGTTCCTCAGGTCCATGTAACCCTAGTGTTAAAACGCAGCACATACACATGTCTGTGGGGGACACCTAGGGGAGGATTAAACACGGGAACGAGTTCTGATTAGGTTTTACTGGCCCGGTGTACACATGGCAGTGAAAAAGTATTGCCGGTCCTGTCCCATTTGTCAGAGAACCTGTCCCAAACCCATGTACAGGGCACCTCTCATTCCAATACCAATAGTACAAGTTCCCTTTGAACGGATAGCTATGGACCTTGTGGGGCCACTGGAAAAATCAGCACGTGGGCACCAATATATACTAGTGGTGCTTGACTATGCAACCAGGTATCCAGAGTCAATTCCCCTACGAAACATAAAGTCCAGCACCATAGCTAAAGAACTGGTATTGATGTTTACACGCTTGGGAATACCCAAAGAAATTCTCACAGACCAGGGTACTCCATTCATGTCTAAACTGATGAAGGACATGTGCCAGTTGCTAGGGGTTACGGCGCTTCACACTTCTGTATACCATCCACAAACAGATGGCTTGGTGGAACGCTTTAACCGCACATTAAAGCACATGCTCAGGAAAGCAGTGGCTCAAGAGAAAAAAGATTGGGACACTATTATTCCCTATTTGATGTTTGCCATCTGTGAGGTACCTCAAGCTTCAACAGGGTTTAGTCCCTTTGAGTTATTGTTTGGGAGACAGCCCATGGGTATCTTAGATATGTTAAAAGAAGGCTGGGAGCAGCAAGGTCCTAGGGAGTCAAATCTGGTACAATTTGTGTCCCAAATGTATGAGAGGCTAGGAAAGATAGGGCCCATTGTGCAGCAACATGTAAAAGAGGCTCAGGAACGACAGAAGAAAAGTTAGGATAAAAGTGCTGTTGTTCGATCTTTCAAGCCTGGGGACAAGGTCCTAGTCCTGGTTCCTACCCAGGAAAGCAAATTTTTCGCCCATTGGCAGGGTCCATATGAAGTTCTAGAGGCTGTCGGTCCTGTCAATTACAGAGTCCGCCAGTTAGGTAGGAGAAGGGAGGAGCAAATATATCATGTGAACCTCCTTAAACCCTGGCATGATGAGGAAACCTCTCCTCAGGTAGTGAGTACTGCCATTGAAAAGTCTGAAGTGCCCATAGAGCCAGCCTTGTCCATTCAGCAGAGACAACAGACTGAAGAAATGATTTGCCGGAACAGGGATGTCTTCTCTTCCATTCCTGGGCGCACTACCTTAATCGAACACGACATTGTCAATGCGCCAGAAGTCATTGTAAAGCAGAAGCCGTATCGTATTCCAGAAGCCAGACGGGTGGACGTGAGAAAGGAGGTCGAGAAGATGCTCCAATTAGATGTAATTGAAGAGCCCACTAGTGAATGGAATAGTCCCATTGTGCTTGTCCCGAAACCCAATGGGACAATTAGGTTCTGCAATGACTTTAGGCGCCTAAACAGTTTGTCGCAGTTTGATGCCTATCCGATGCCACGTGTGGATGAACTAGTGGAAAATCTTGCTGGTAGCAATTATTTAACAACCCTTGATCTAACAAAGGGTTATTGGCAAGTTCCCTTGACTTCCACGGCCAAGCCAAAGACTGCATTTTCCACCCCTGATGGTCTCTATCAATATAAAGTCCTACCCTTTGGGTTGCATGGGACACCTGCCACCTTCCAAAGGGCTATGAATAAATTGCTACGACCTCACACAGCTTATGCAGCTGCTTACTTGGACGATATAGTGATTTATACCCCAGACTGGGGATCACATTTAGCCAAAGTTGAGGCGGTCTTATCTTCATTACGGTCCGCAGGGTTAACAGCTAACCCAGAGAAATGTGCCATAGCTATGAGAGAAGCCAAATATTTGGGGTACATTGTTGGTCGAGGGCATGTAAAACCCCAGCTAGACAAAGTGGAGGCAGTCAAAAATTGGACAAGACCAGAGAAAAAGTCACAGTTAAGAACCTTTTTAGGCTTAGTAGGTTACTACAGGCGGTTTGTAAGCCACTTCGCCACTAGAGCTGCTTCACTTACGGACATGTTAAAAAAAGTTGTCCAGATAGATTAACCTGGTCTGACTCTGCAGAAACCGCCTGGTCTGATCTTCGGTTAGCTCTTTGTTCCTCTCCAGTTCTACAAGCACCAGATTTTACCCGGAGGTTCTTCCTCCAAACTGATGCTTCTGGTGTTGGCTTAGGTGCAGTCTTGTCATAGGAGAAGAATGAAGTAGAAAATCCTGTCCGGTACCTAAGTCGTAAGTTGCTTCCAAGGGAACAAAATTATGCCACTGTGGAGAAAGAATGTCTCGCCATAAAATGGGCTACAGAAGCTCTGCGCTATTATCTCCTAGGCAGAGAGTTCACCCTAATAACAGACCATGCACCATTAAGATGGATGCAAAACAACCGGGAGGTAAATGCCAAGGTAACCCGCTGGTTCTTGGCACTACAACCTTTCAAGTTCTCAGTAGAACATACGCCTGGGATTCTACACAAAAATACAGATGCGTTGTCACGAAAATATGCGCTCCTCGCGAAGTCCGCGTCCCCCTACTTGGAGACGCTAGGGGGAGGGATATGTAACAAAAGGAGGCATTTAGCTGGCAATATGCAGATAAAGCAGGGAAGTAGAGTAAAACATTGGCACAGTTATGTACCTAGGTGGAGATTAAACCAGGTAAAAACATATGTGTAGTTTAAAATTGATTTACTTCCATGATTTAAAAGCTGCTTCCTCTCAGCAAACAGACAGGGTGGGTCTGATAGTCTAAACAGAACAGGGATGGGCGTTTCCTTTTAAAGAGAAGGTGGGTGTGTCACCTGTCCATCAAGCTAGGCCTGTGGGAGGAGTGTCAGGTATAAAACCCTGCTTGTTTCATTGTTCAGGGGAACTAACGCTGGGGTAGCTGGCTAGTCTTGAGAGAGAGCTGGTCTATCCTGGAGAGTGCTGAAGATCTATGTCTGTTTTTGTTTATACAATATGGATCATATATAATAACTGCTGAAAGATCCAGTGACTGAAGATACACCATAACACAGATAAGCTTACAATATATGTTCTTTTGATACGCAGATTTATTGCGGAGTCTTTTATGGTTAAAGATCTTACATTGGGATGCAGTAGTGTGAACAAGGTGCAGTAGTGTGAATAGTGAGGATAAGGAGGAGGATAAGGTCACCTCTATAAAAGAGATGGGTTTTCAAAGAGCATCTAAAGATTTGAAGGCTGTGGGAAAGTCTGATTGAGCGTGGAAGGGAATTCCATAAGTGGGGAGTAGCACGGGAGAAATCTTGAAGACGGTAATGAGAGGTGGTTATCAGAGATGAGACAAGGCGCAGGTCAGAGGTAATACCGCTGCAACCTGTTTGAAAAACTAAGGGATGTTATTGCATCATGGCTTATCCTGCTTGGACTGTCCTGAGAATATGTGATTTCTGATAACGCCACCAATATTGTTAGAGCATTACAGCGGGGGGAATTCCATTACATTCCCTGTTTTGCTCACACAATCAACTTGGTGGTACAGAACTTTTTAGAAAATGACAATGACATGCAGGAGATGCTGTTTGTATTTAGTGTCATTTTCAGGATTCTGCAACAGCATGTAGGAGAATGCAGCAGCTGCAAGAAGAATAGAATTTAGGGGGAATGTACTTTAATCCAGCGCAGTGGAGAATACTTTCCGTGCTGTGCAAGGTGCTGAAACCACTCGAAGTAGTGACCTGTGAAGAGAGTGCAGACACTGTTAGCTTGAGTCAAGTGATTCCCCTAATTAGACTTTTGAAAAGCAGCAAGAGAAATTGAAGGAGAAAATGAAGCAAAGCAATTCCGCTAATTAGGTTGGACTTTTAGATTAAATTGATTTGCTTCGCCAGGATCCAAGAGTTATCAACATCTTGAAATTGGATCATTACATTTTGGCAACTGTGTTTGATCCTAGGTTTAAGAGCTATGACTTCTCTTTCTTTCCAACTGACCCAGATCTGAAGAGATGCAATGAGCTCCTGGTCAGCAAACTGATAGCTCAAGTGGTACATGACACAATGAAGTCTCCTCCTTCAGTTTCTCTGGAAATTGCTGCTAGGAGAAAGCTTAGCTTTCCCAAGACACCCAGTGGTGATGCAGATAAGTCTGCACAACATATTGGCATTTGGTCTGGTGTAAAAGAATTGCCCAAAAATCGTGACAGCTCTTCTGTAACATGGACTACAAATTCCATGAGGAAGGCCATTACCGGCAATTACACAGACTTCTGTGATGGTGGATTTCAGCAGGAATGAATTAGTATTCTTTGAGGATGATGTACACACTGATGAGGGTGTATATAATGACAGTGTAGATTGCAGGTGCTGAGATCTAGCTGAGAGAAGGAAGCTACCTGATGCTGGTATGCTTGGTAATATTTTGGGTAGAATGGCATGTTGGCAATTTTATGTTTTTCTACAGTAATCTTTCACCTTTATCAGAGAGGGTTTTTTTTTTTTAAAAGGTACAAGTTTTTTATTTACATTTTTGTTTCCCTGACTTAAAACCACTATGCACTATAACATAGGCTTTAGCACATGAGGTAGACAGAATAGTATCATCATGACTGATACTGGAGAGTGGCAAGAACAATGTGACTAAAGACTGGAGAGTGAGTGGCAATGACACTGCCAACCCTCCTGTTTCTGTATGAGCTATGGCACAGTAAAATGTGACTGGATACTTTTAATAACACTGCCAGCCCTATATGAATTTCTGTTTCAGCACTAAACACTGCCACCTCTCCTATTTCTGGGTGAGCTATGGCACAGTACAATGTAACTGCAGATTTTGAAAAACACTGCCAACCCTATTATTTCTATTTCAGCAATGACAATTAGAAATGGAGCTGTCCTTTTGGTTTGTGAGCTATATAACACCGTACAATGTGACTGCAGATTTAGACCAAGACTGCCAGCCCTGTTATTTCTATTTCAGCAATGACAATTTGCAATGGAGCTGTCCTGTTTGTGTGTTAACTAGATAACACCGTACAATCTGACTGCAGATTTAGACCAAGATTGTCAGCCCTGTTATTTCAGCAATGATAATTAACAATGGAACAATGGAGCTCTCCTGAATGTCACTGGAGACTTAGAAGAACACTGCTACCCCTCCTCTTTCTTTTCTAACAATGACGCTGCCCAACTGCACTAGAAACTGCCAAGAACCGTGCTACCCCTTCTGTGTCCCTCTGTGAAATGGCGCTGGATCGCCGCAGAGGGTGGTACTTATAGTATCCAAAACCTGCGAGATCTGACAATGTAACAATGACGCTTTGCCTCATTTTCAATTCCGAGGGCACATGAAGGTACCGGTACTCGGTTCTGCTAAGTTTGTGTGTGTTCGGTTCTCGGGGAACCGAGCCTAAGCATCTATATATATATATATATATATATATATATATATATATATATATATGTATATATATAATTAGCACCAGCTTACTATGCAGACACAAGAATATGACAAGACAGTAAAGACGAGGTAAGAGGCCCAAGCTGGCAAGCAGAGGTATAACTAGCAATCATGGAGCCCAATGACAAAATCATTTGAGGTGATGGCCCAGGTATGCAAATCTGCAGACTAGTACAACGGCCATTGCAATTACAGGGGCTGACATATGTGCAGTGGAGCCCTGTTTCAATTCCATCACACTGCACATTACTTGTTCCCTGTGCATGCTTCAGAGAGCAAAGGAAGGGCCTTCAGAGAAGTCCACACATCATTAGGCACACCATTGGACCTCATAATAGCTACTTGGTCTACCACGGCGATAGTTACCCCACTGCTTCTTAGTTTGCAATAAGAGGTGCTTGAAAACTTCAAACTAGTTTGATTGAATTTCTCTGGTACATGTTCAAAGTGCAATCATCTATATATCTTTATTTCAATTATGACTAACAATGCCATTATGTGCATGACCACCATGCAAAATGTCTCATTAGTGATCATTTGAATACACTTTTGTGATAGAGTATTATTGGAATGTGTGCTACTGTATGCAAGTGTCATTAACTTTAGCAATATTAAGCAATTCGTAAATATTAACTGCTCAATGTACTTTAGATCGTGTTTCATTTCTATGTATTGTAGAAACGTCACTTCCTCTTTAATGTCATGTAGTTTATATTTGATACAGTTTCTTTTAGAATTTATCACCTTTAGGTAATATAACTATTTTAAAAAGTGATATGGACATGTAAATATATCTTGATTGATAAAAAGAGTTCATTACACGTATACTAGGCGTCTATGTAAAATGCAATACTTGGTTAGTGTACTAATGATTGAAATTAAAATAAAATGCACTGCAGAAACATATATCAAGTGATTGTACGTAGTTTTGCATGCGCAAGTCAGTTTCTGTTGTAAGATTTTATAATGTGCTGGGAGCCTGGATTCTTTATGATAAAACCGTAATTGCTAGGTATAACTTGGAACATTCAAGAAATATGTGCTTCCCACTATCTGGCTGTAAATATGAGTCACTTCCATAGTACTGGTCAATAATTTATTATTATGCATCTTAGATTTCCATTATCTCATTTTTAAATATTTACATTTAACAAAACCCATGACAAATTTGAAGTTGACAGCTTTGAAATAATAATGCCATATTTTTAGGTGATACTTCTACACTATTATCAGGATGTATCTGTTGCTTCAGTTATGACTTCAGTAAATTTTCTGGCACTGATTTGACATGAAATGTATTATTTATATGTATGTACTAGCTAAAGTTCCTGACATTGCCCGGGTTTACACCTTCAATTTATTAAGTTATCAATGAGTTGGATGTAACTGTAAACATTTTAAAAATAATTAGCAGCTAAGATGTCATCCAAATCCATCCAGTGGAAGCCCCAGAACAGGCTCCATATGTCAAAGTTCTGCTCAGTATACACCAACAGAAGGGCCGACCGAGACCCCAACCACTCCATTAGACATCCTAGACCAATTGTCACCCTCTGTGTAGTTTTCATCCATAACCATCCAGTGGTAGGCCCAGAACAGCCTACATGTGTCAAAGTTCTGCTCAGTGTACACCAACAGAAGGGCTGACTGAAACCCTAACCACTCCATTAGGCATCCTAAACCAATTGTCACCACTCTGTGACGTTTTCATCCATATCCATCCGGTGGTAGGCCCAGAACAGGCTACATGGGTCAAAGTTCTGCCCTGCGTAAACCAACAGGAGGTCTGACCAGCACCTCAAACCCCTAGTATGTCTTCTGGGATTCAATGTTACCACTCAGTGAAGGTTCGTCCAAATCCATACAGTCGAAGGCCCAGAATAGGCTTCCCTGATTAAAGTTCTGCCCAACATGCAGCAGCGGGAGGTCTGATTGGAACCCTAACCCCCCTAAAACCTGTCAAGGATCCAACTGGACCACGTTGGTTTCATCCCAATCGATGAAGGGGTGTCCATATGCATAACGGGACAGACAAACAAACAGACCAATGATTTTTATATATAAGATCCAAGCAGGATCACGCGGTGTTGCGCGGGTCCAATTTGTAATGTGTATCGCTTAAATCTATTAGATAATTATTTTGTAAAGAAACCAAAAATGCTATTTAGAATATATGATTTGTTGCTTTGTCGCGCTCTTGTTAAGTTGTTTTGTTGCAAGGTTTCCTTCCTGTAGTCAAACAATTGTTTGCAACCCAAAAATTATGTCTTCAATATTTGTCACTGTCACATGTAGCAATGTCGCTATGGGGTCTAATAGCTTATTTTTTTAATAATAAATAATTATGTAAGATTTGGCAGCTTCACTTTGAGAGCTGTGGAAGATATTCACCAACAAACAAACAAACAAAGTACCAAACGAACTTCTGCTTCCATATATATGTATATACTTGTATATACATACATATATATATGCATACATATACATACATATATATATATATATATATATATATATATATATATATATATATATATACATACAAGTTAACCCGTGCATGATACTCATGCATTCTAGTCAAATCAAGCTACTTAAGGTCTTAAAAAGGTTCTTGTCATGCATTTGGGCCATAGCCCAGGCCTCAACCACCAACCACTCCCCACTGTCACCCCCGGCAACCAACAACCACTCCCAACTGTCACTTCTCCTTCAAGAAATATATATATTTTTTAAATCTTTATAAACACTTTTAACAATTAACAAATTAAATTAACAAATTAAAAACATCTTAGTATACCAAATTTCAGCGCTTTCTGAATTTTTTTTTCCACACACACTAAGAATTTAGTAGGTCAGTGTATAACTCCGCCCAGCAAGTGGCTCTGCAGCTTGGTTTTATTTTTTCCACACACACACAGACAGACAGACTAACACACGCCACTAGACATTTATATTAGATATATATATATATATATATATATATATATATATATATTTATTTATATTTCAATGTATTGTTTATTCAAAGTTTGCTGCCTTGGAAACTTCTGGTGGAGGCACATACATAACTGTTTCCAAAAAAGCAATCCCTAACTAAACGAGCCCTCCTTTATCATTACACTGCATCACCATGTGGCCCCTCATTACGGTCCCTCTCATCACACTGTGCTCTCCTTTATCATTACACTGCATCACACTGTGGTCCCACCAGTTAAAGAATAATGTCCATGGACCTCATATTTTCTCAAAGGATCTACCAGAATTTTGAATTATGCTGGTCATATGCTCCATACGATGAATATTAAGCTCAGTGGTCGAAGTGGAAGTTTAGAAGTGGCGGTATGAAAAATGTAATGAGAATGTAAACAAGTGAATGGAATTTTATTATTTTACAATGAAGGCAGTACGAGAAGTAGTGGTAGGCCTACTACCATATATACCCAACTTCCACCACTGCTTACCTTTCAATTTACACAAATTGTACTTTATCTTTAACTAAACCTAACTTATCTTTAAGAAACTGCAGTTCATGGTTAGCAAGCCCAGTAATAAAAAAAACAGCAGTCTCCTATCACTACCACGTCACAGACCGTCCGCCACTACAGTTAGTGACTGCAGCCCTCTACCTACAGAAACATAAAAAAGTGCTGGAATGCAATAATCATGTTAATATGTCAGTCTTCTGCATGAATCCCATAATGCAACATTTAAACAAGTCAGACCTCCTCATAATATAAATCCCACCAGATTCAGGATAGTTGGCAGACTGCACTGCTCTCTCCTACCTGTTCTCGTCACTTTCACGGTTTGTGGCTGCTGGTGTCTTTAGATCAGCTGCTGCTTGTCTGGATCCTGGAATGTTGGAGGCCCTATTTGGAAAAAAAAATGGGTACACGAAATTTAGTAAAACTACAACCAGCCCCAGTGTTAAATCAATATAGCACCCACATTTTATAAGTAGACCTCCCTCTAACCAAAACATTAAATTAATAGCATACACATTTAATAAATAGACCTATTTCCCTCCAACCAGCTCCAACATTAATTAATTAACTATTTTCCTCCCACAAACAGCCCCTCATACACACACATAAATAAATACACTGGCCCCTCACACACACATAATATACATACACTGGCCCCTCACACACACACATATTATATTAATATAAAGGGTGCCTCTTTTCATTTTGAGGTAAGAGGTGTCAGGATTGAGGCAGCGGGTCATGTGAGGGAATAGATAATGAGCACGTGTCATGGGGAATTTCAAAGAAAAGATATTGAGTGTTGTAAGGGTATTGTTGGCTGAGGAGGGGCCGTGTGGGGAACAGACTTCTAACTCACATGCACCCCCCCCTCTGCCCAGCACCTTCACACATGCCCCCTCTGCCCAGCACCTTTAGCCACACATGCCCCCCTATGCCCTGCAGCTTCCATCACACATGCCCCCTGTGCCAGAGCAGCTTCTATCACACATGCCCCCTGTGCCAGCGCTGCTTCCATCCCACATGCCCCCTGTGCCAGCACTGCTTCCATTACACATGCCCCCTGTGCCAGCGCTGCTTCCATCACACATGCCCCCTGTGCCAGTGCAGCTTCCGTCACACATGCCCCCTGGGCCAGCACTGCTTCCATCATACATGCCCCCTGTGCCAGAGCTGCATCCATCACACATGCCCACTGTGCCAGCGCTGCTTCCATCACACATGCCCCCTGTGCCAGTGCAGCTTCCATCACACATGCCCCCTGTGCCAGCGCTGCTTCCATCACACATGTCCCCTGTGCCAGCGCTGATTCAATCACACATGCCCCCTGTGCCAGCTCTGCGTCCATCACACATGTCCCCTGTGCCAGCGCTGATTCAATCACACATGCCCCCTGTGCCAGCGCTGCTTCCATCACACATGCCCCCTGTGCCAGCACTGCTTCCATCACACATGCCCCCTGTGCCAGCACTGCTTCCATCACACATGCCCCTTGTACCAGCACTGCTTCCATCACACATGCCCCCTGTGCCAGCACTGCTTCCATCACACATGCCCCCTGTGCCAGCGCTGATTCAATCACACATGCCCTCTGTGCCAGTGCAGCTTCCATCACACATGCCTCCTGTGCCAGCTCTGCTTCCATCACACATGCCCCCTGTGCCAGCACTGCTTCCATCACACATGCCCAGGGCTGCCATCAGGGGGGTACGGGGGGTACTGTTGTACCGGGCCCGGGCTCACCAGGGGGCCCGATACAACAGCATAGCAAAGACTTACCTGGGGCCCGCCGCTGGTCTCCGCTATTCTGTCTTCAGCCTGGCTGTCACCGTGACAGCCAGGCACGATCCGATCGCAGGGGTGGAGGAATCATTCCCCCTGCGATCATGTGATCTGTCACAGGCAGAGCACATGATCGCAGGGGGAATGAATCCTCCACCCCTGCGATCGGATCCTGGTGCCTGGCTGTCACGGTGACAGCCAGGCTGAAGACAGAATAGCAAAGACCAGCGGCGGGCCCCAGGTAAGTACGTGTTGCTCATGGGGGGGGGCGCTCATGGGGGGGGGTGGCACAGGGGCCCGTACTGGGCACGATTTTTTCTGAAGGCAGCCCTGCACATGCCCCCTGTGCCAGCGCTGATTCAATCACACAGACACTAGCACCCCTTCTTACCTTTTTCTACACGAATACAACCAGGAACCGAAAGAAATGCTGCAGCTCCTGCACGGCTAACATAGACTTTCAGCAGCCCGCCTTCACTGTGTGTACCATGTGACCGCTGCGATCACATGACCCTGTGATGTCAAATCGATGAGTCAGGGTACCTACGCTGAAGGAGATCTAGCCACTACCCAGCCTCTACTCCTAGCTCTAACACTGTGTCTCTCACCCGATTTGCGGCAACCGAGTCGCGGGGGGGAATTGGTCGCGAGTCGGGGGAGGAGCCAAATTTTTTTTTTCTCCCTTGTCCCCCCCATCTGGGCCCCCCAGAGAGCCGCTAGGCCCTAGGCAGGTGCCTAAGTTGCCTAGCGGTAAATCCGGCCCTGATATTGAGAATGACTTTCAAATATTAATTTGGGGCTGTCACATTCTCCTCTCAGATGTCATTATATTTTGCATCAATCTCCCTCCAGTGATGTCTGCTGCTGAGATCAAATTAGAATACTCCATGTACAGTAGTGTCTATTAGGAAGCTGTGCCAGAGCAATGGTACTATGCTATCCTTGCTGCTTTAGTGAGTTCTGATTGGCTATTGGAGCTCACTAAAACACTGCAGCTACTTGTATTTTCATATTTAATCCAGAGTCATATTCAGCAATGAATGGGTATCCGGAGGGTACCCTGGTTGATCACCCATGTATGCAGACAGTGTTTCATTACTTTTATGAGGGAGCATTGTGTTGGCATGATCACATATGACAGCACAGTGCAGGCACAATTATTGTAGCACAGTGATAGTGGTGTAATGATGGCTGGCACAGTCTATATAACATGCAGACAACATTTACAATCTCTTATTGTCACAAACACACACGCATGCGTGCGCGCGCACACACACACAATCTTCAACTTTTGCTCAAGTGAAGAATATCAGTAGCAAATGATTTCTTGAAGAAAGAAACTGCCTTGTCAGATGTAGGTGATAGTGAACAAAATAGATTACGTTGTCTGCAACCCTTGAAATAAAGTTAGATTTTACTTAAATGTGATAGAATAATGTAAAGATTGCTGAAAGCTTCACCAAGGTGACTGACAGAGAACCGAACAGTGAATGGAGGCAATAATTTGCTACATTTATTATTATTCAGTCATTGAAGCTATATTTCTCACTACACATGATTTATTTACTGTACTATGAAGTAACTTATCAATCTTAATACACCACAGACGAAAATATGCATGGAAATACCCTAAGGAGCCACATAGTTTTACAATAAATATTATGCATGATGCTGAAATGATTGTATTAGAGCAGATGGCAAAATGTGTTGTTGTTTAACTGGTTTTTATGTAATGTAATCACTAAATGTTCAAGGCAAATTAAATGGTAGTTTGTATATCCAAGCCAGTTTTTTTTATTAATTATTTTTTATAATCAGCATGGCAGTCAGGCAAATGACAAAGAAGAGTAGCTAACTTGGTGTTCTTTGAAAATGAATTATTTGTAATTAGAGTAAATTCTAGTGAATTTTTAAGGGGGGTTTGTAGATTTGTTCTTATAGTGTGTACTGTACATGGATTAGTCTATTATCATTATATAACATTTAGATGAGGATGTGTAGAAATTAGGTTTTAAAAAATATATGAAATAATGTATATTGCTCCTATAATAATGTGTGAAGATCTGGGAGTAAATTTATCAAGCTTGGGATTTGAAAAGGTGAAGATGTTGCCTATAGCAACCAATCAGATTCTAGTTATCATTTATTTCGTACATTCTACAAAATGACAGCTAGAAGCTGATTGGTTGCTATAGGCAACATCTCCACTTAATTCCACAGTTTGATAAATTTACCCCCTGAACTTCAACCAGTGAAAAATATTTGTATCTGCTGTTAATGTAATTTAAGCATGCTTTATGATTTCTTTCCGTGTGCTGATCTTAAATGGCAACTACATCTGTTACAGACTGTACTGTGAACAGTTGTGTAAGTAAACAGGACATGCTCATTAAAAAATCAATATGATTATTCTTAAACTTTTCTACTTGAATTTGCACTGAAATTAAAGCTGTATAAGAGTTTCTGGAACTGGGATAAGTAAAAAAAGCTTAGGTTTCTGATGGTGTCATCTTATTAATGTAATAATGTTGTGTATCATTAAGAACTTTGTACATCATGTATCCTGTTCCTAACTATAGCAATGACATTTCTTATGTAAGGGCCAGGGGGAATTATATCAGGTAACATTTTCTGCAACATACTAAATCCCTCCCTAGATCTTCAATCATAATTAGAACTATACCATGAAATTCAAGTGTAAGCTGTGGCCTGGTTCATGTTTCAATCTGAATTATGTTGCACAGAAGTTGAAAACAATAATTTCTACTAACAATGTGGAATTTCTGCAGTCAGTTTAAATGTATTGAAAGTGACAACAGAAAAGGGAAATTGAAAAGTACTAAAAATGTTCTCCTTCTTGTTATCATCTATTAGATGTTTCTTTTAAACATTTATTTTATTTATATGTTCTGAAATAGCTTAAAAAAAGCATTGCAAATAATTGCCCATATGTACATTCAAGTCTAAAACTTAGTAAAAGTATATAGAAAGGAAACAATATGGAAAATCACTAAAAACATTAAAAATTAAATTTTTTATATCTACTACCTACAGAACATTTTTTACTGTACCTGGCTGATTATAATGGTGTATATATCATCATCATCACCATTTATTTATATAGCGCCACTAATTTCGCAGCGCTGTACAGAGAACTCACTCACATCAGTCCCTGCCCCATTGGAGCTTACAGTCTAATTTCCCTAACACACACACAGACAGAGACAGACAGACAGACTAGGGTCATTTTGTTAGCAGCCAATTAACCTACCAGCATGTTTTTGGAATGTGGGAGGAAACCGGAGCACCCGGAGGAATCCCATGCAAACACGGGGAGAACATACAAACTCCTCACAGATAAGGCCATGGTCGGGAATTGAACTCTTGACCCCAGTGCTGAGACGTGGAAGTGCTAACCACCTAGCCACCCTGCTGCCCTATATAACAATATATATATATATATCCTGGGCCTAGCCCAACCCTTGCATATCCTCTTTTCTAACTGTAAACTCTAATGATTTTTTTCAACCATGACTCTGCTTTGCTTCCTTAAATGTTATATATCATAATGGAAGTAAAAAATAAGTATACATAAGTATACTGTAGCATACAGGGGCGATAAAATGCATCGTCGGGCCCTATATCAAAATTTGAGCCAGGGCCCAGTGATGCTGTTCTTGACTCCTGGACCTCTCTCTCTGCTTCCATTAGAGCAGAGCAGGCGTCCTCTTCTGACCATGCACAGTCCGGCACATGTTCATATAGCTGCCATACCCTCTGCCCCACTTAATGTTACCCCCCTGGTAGCATACTTTATTGGCAAGAGGCAGCTTTTCCTTTATGTTATGAAGTCATAGCTATTGCATTACATATAGTGAGCAAATATATGTCTGACAGCAGATAAAGATAACCAAGTCAGCACAGTCTAGTCAGTTACGTGCCTGTGCAAAGAGGAATCATGATTTAGTAGACAATGTTTGCTCCAACATGGCCTCTACTTCTTTACTTTTAGGCTGAATAGTGCAAAGACAGCTTTACATTTGTTTTCCTGGAAGTGCTCATTGTGAAAACACTACCACAAAGGAATAACAGGGATAATAGTCATCATAAGTGATGACTTACACTGGACCTTACCAAGTGCCACAGGGAATGTGAGTACGTATATTCTATTTTGTTTTAATATTTTCTTTTTTTTTTTTTTGTGTATTCCAGATTTTGCTGTGAGTTTCGACTCTCATAAAAGCTGTTGAACATCCAATTTTGGTTGTTTCCCTTTTGTGTAATAAGTTGGCAGATTTATTACAAGTTATGCATTTTTAAAATGATTGACTTTCCACATGTGGAGCTACTGGAGTTGTCATTATCTTTGTCTACATTAGTATAGATAGAACATCAAACTTGTGAAAACATGTCCACATGTAGAGGGAACTGTATCAACAGTTTTGTGAGTGGTTTGAATACTATCACATATCACATGGGGTTTTCAGTCGCAAACCATAGGTTATACTATTCTGCAGGTTGGAGGTTGAAAACTCAAACCGCACGCAATGAGTCACAAACTGCGCATTCATAAATCACATGGTTTGTACACTTGACAGTTGATAAAAATAGGGACGACGGTTTCATGTGCAGTTTGGGCTATAGCAAATCTCACATTTTCAAAGTCACACATAAAGCCGCCAAAAATTGTTTCCCATTATTATGTTTGTCTGTCTTATGTATACTCTGATACTCCCACTGTCCATCGCTGCCCAGCACTCCGGCACCTTACAAATAAATATTACTATTGATAATCCAAAGTTTATAAGACAACAGCCATTTATTGACATGAAATTTGTACGTGTCTTGCCTATACATAAAATTTAAGTTGACATATCCCTCACTGGACTGGCTTGTGGATCATGAAAAATAACATATGTCTTCTTGACTACTTAGTCAGTCTAAATGCTGGAGAATAGAGTGGTTTATCCATATTTGGGAGCTCTCACTGTCAAGCAGATTTGCCCTCCTTCCAGAATGTATACCCCATACTTTCCTCCTTTTTTTGTACAACTATGTATTATGTTTTATAGCTTAAGATATATTAGTCTACATTGCATTTGTGTTATGTATACTATTGTAAGTGTATATATTCTTTAAAATAATGCGCCTAAAAATATAATTTCTAATGCAGAGACCACAACCAAACCATTTTCAAGTCACAATACACTACATATTACATTAAGAATGAATAATGCAAAAAAAAATTAAAACAAACAATAACAAGTTTCCAAAATATAATCAATGACTGGACAATAACACATAATTGTAATAAAGTCAACAACAAATATAACAACAAATCAATATGCATTACTGCACAATAAGAGGTCTATTTATTATTCAGTGAAAAGCCTAAACTCTGGGGAAAGCAGACTCGTTTACCACTCCACCCTATCTATTAAAGAGTTAACAACAGAAAAATAATTGATTTGACACATGGTCCCAATATGCGGTGATCCCTGACCAGCTGGCATGGCCAGATTTCTTTTAGATGGGTACGTACAGGGAGTGGTAACCAAATTGCTGCAACAAACTGTACTGTTTTGATTTCAGTAATACCCACACTGGATCTGACATATACTTTTCAGCATCAAAGACAACTTATAGTGCTAAGGGTTCCTTAGACAGTTGTTGCCAGGATCGCCACATTTGCCCCAGCTTGATCAAGTTCATAGACACAAAATTACGCTGATAACAAATGATAGTTAATGCCGTAATCAGACGACCCTTCATAAATAGACCTCTTAGTATCAAAAATTGCTATCCAATAAACATGCCACATAATAAAAACAAGAAATTAATTATGTTTAATAATAAAAATACATTCAATGCATAGACCAATTCATAAATACATCATCAAAGTGAAAACAAGAAAATGAATTCTATCAACTATTCAATCTGTAATAAATATAATTAAAGTCACGCAGTTAAATATATTTCTGAAGCTGTATGATACTCATACTCACCATATATTACAACAAAAACTAATCCATTAATATGCAGTATAACAAAGTAATTGTTTTCTGAGAAAAAACCATATGACAAATAGATATTTTGTATAATAAGACTATGCAATTAAAATGTGAAGTAAAACAAATACAATTAATATCAATAAACTGGTGTACTCCAGACCAAATGAATAAGTGCATAATATACATATAACATTAACAGCCACACCATAATATATAAACCAACAAGAAGCTACATGGTACAAAAGACAATAAGATAATCAATAAGGTCACAAAAATCAGAACAGCATACCCCAAATTAAAAAGTTGCCCAGACAGACTACACAGGCATTCGTTTTAAAGTGAAAATATTATTATTTCCTGATATTAAATGTACTGTTTAGTTTGAGTAATTTTAACTATAGTTTATAATTACCATAAATGTTTCTCAATTATTCAAATCGGAATACAAGTTTGCGTGTTTAAAAGAGTTTTTGCATAATTCTGCCCATATTCAAATCCAAGGGGTATACTAAACTGCGGGTTTGAAAAAGTGGAATCTGATAGCATTCAATCAGATTGTAGCTAACATTTTGTAGAATGATAACTAGAATCTGATTGGTTGTTATAGGCAACACCTCCACTTTTTCAAACCCGCAGTTTAGTAAATATACCCCCAAATGTTTGTTAAGATATGCCACAATTTGAATAGGGGTGAAAATACGCTCTGTATAAACAGTGTCGACTTTACGTAAGACACAAATACAGGCTGAAGTATTTTTTAAATTTGTAAGTGATGGTATGAAAATTTTAATGGGAATGTAAGTAAAAGGAAGATTATAGTATCACAATGAAGGCAGTAAGAGAAATGGCGGTATGGCATTCCAAAACATATACTTTTGTATGATCATACATTAAAATAACAACTGGCAACAATATAGTAACAAACCAACTAAAAAAAAAAAGAACAAACTCAATTATAATTTATTTCCAACTAATCCGTATATTTTATTTAATCTCTTATTTAAAAATAAGTAACTGAATAAATAAATCTTCAACACATTCAATTGTTCAGTGCTATGCTACTGAGACACATGAGTGAAAGATGCAGGTGCAAAGGATGCTTACGTTAATCACAGGATTTAAATTAGCTACATCTGCGTGAACACCCCCTTACTGTACAATGGCCTACGGTAGGTCGCCGTTCATCTCTCAAGTTGTAAAGGTTCGTAAGTGTGAGATTTCCGTGCAATTGCATTAATTTGCATAAGTTTGGTTCTGGGCATGCGCAGTGCTAATTCATGCAAGATGCTCTCCGAAAATGGACTTGAATCAGGCCCAGTGTGTGTTATTTCCCAGTATGACGTACATTTACTCAATTACGTAGGTGTCAGGCTCAATGGTCTATATTTCCCATTTAGCATATATATATATTTTTATTTTTAAGCTCCATGTCCTCATACATTATATAGTAAAACCCCTGTTTCTTTTTTTAGGCATTTATTCCACAGTTGAAATCTGCTCTATTTCAGGACTGCTATTTTACGACTGCGGTTTGTAATTGGGGGTAGGAAGAGACATGAGCATGGTGGTTTTGTGCAGATGTGAAAAGCACTGCTCTCATTATACAGTGTTAGGACATGCTGAATAGATCCTCTCATATTTCTATTTCTTTCACATTTGTTTAGCAGAAGAACAAGAACGTCTCTTGCTTCTTTTATCTGAAACATCTGACTAGTGAACAAATCATAATATACATTAGATGGCCTTGTACATTTATATCAAAGATGTTATTTCAGTTCACAGATTAAACTACCACAGAGAATCCCCTCTGAGATTCAGGCTAGTATCCATGGACAAGCAGTGAAATTTCTTTCCGTAGTCCAATAGTAACAATGAATCCTTTTTCTCTCCTTATTTATTTCCAGCGTGTCTGCTTCAAGTTGTTGGCATACTTGTACAGAAAGAAAACATACAGTAGCAAATCAACACATTCATCTGACTTCCACTCAGTGGTCAAAGTTGCTTGCTCAAGTCAGGTCACTGCATCACATTTTAGGACATATTAAACCTGTTCGCTAAACATTTTGGAATGGTTGATACTGTTTGCACACAATAAAATATGAAAAGGGCTAAGGGTCCTGGCTTCTGAATGGTGCACGTCAATAATAAAATAAGAGATAATATTGATAACAGGAAGAAAAGAAGCAAGTGGTAAAACGATTTACTGAGAATTTAGATCTCAGAGAAAGAAAGCAAATGTAATGAGTCTTAACAATATAGATACAATTTGTTTGCTTGGTATAGAAAAGCATGAACATTTATGACCAAATGGTGCCCCAGTAACAGTACTGGAGCTTTTTTCACTATTATTTTTATCATTCAACCACTATTGTGCCATTTGTGCCTCAGTTTATGGCAGGACAAATCACTTTCAGAATCAAGATGAAGTCTTTTGAGCTCTACACTCTGCAAGTAAACAGGGCGAGCTTGAAAGCATCTCCTAATCAACACAGAATCTTTGAGCTCTGTAAATTCCACGACTTTAATATTACTTGGGAAATTGCGTAAATCCACACCTCCTATGAACACAGTTGAGCACAATTAAACTAGAACTGCAAAATGCTTAGATATGATACTTGAAATAAATGCAGTCCATTACCCAGTTACTTTCCAGAGTCAATAAATGTCAAACAAGCAATAGATTTGAAACAAAAATTGACAGGAAAAGTTCAGTTCAATACATTTAATGGTAGCTCTGCTTCCTGGTAAATAAAACATCTAACAAATAAATATTTTTTTTGTGATAGCGAAAATGTAGAATGTAGCCATTCGATTTAGGGTGAGGCGAGCTTAAAGGAACCAAAGAATGTTTTTAGCTTATTACCTCTAAACTGTACAATAACAAAACAGTGCGAAGAAACAGAATGGCACCATAGACACAACGTATAACACTTTTGATTACCTGGGAAGAGAACAATTTAATTGTGTCCATTTATCTATTTCTATATCTCTGATCTGTACATGTGTTTTTAGAATACAGTTGTGGTGTGCACTTATGGTGGAGTGCATTAAATTAATAATAGAGCTATTTATGATATGAGGGTGTTTTGCACATAGCATTGTATTAACAGTATGCTGCATTGGTGCAACAGTTTAACGACCACGGCATTAAAAATACGTGACTGAAAGAGGACTAGCTTTAAGTCCACAAGCTTAGCAGTATAACACATCCAGAAGGCAGCAGCATGGTTTACAGGGCATATGGGGCAATTAAATTACATTGAACCAGAAACATATCGGAGGACGAGCTCCAGAAGATGTGCAAAATAATTCACATGTCTAAACTACTGTGACATGGTCACACATCTAAATACTAAATTTTAAGGGGTTAATTGTCCAGTGATATGTGGATAGATAGAGCAATATCTTAATGAGATTCAATATAGACTTCAATTTCAATATATTCTATAATACAGAAGGTGAACATACCATATATAGACAAATTAAAGATGGAGAGATTCTATATAGACAGACCCTCCATTATGACATTTCCACCCAATGCAAAATGCTCCTGAATTTCCCACTGAATTCACTATTGCAGAAAACCATACTGTCTCAATTAATTAATGTTACAAATACAGTCTTCACATTAATGAATTCATTAAGCCCAACTGCAATAGCAAA
The DNA here is from genome assembly GCF_038048845.1 of Mixophyes fleayi. Taxonomy (NCBI): domain Eukaryota; kingdom Metazoa; phylum Chordata; class Amphibia; order Anura; family Limnodynastidae; genus Mixophyes; species Mixophyes fleayi. The sequence continues at coordinate 162,899,208 of NC_134404.1, read as the reverse complement.
TTCGATGGGCAGCACGGTGGCTCTGTGGTTAGCACTTCTGCCTCACAACACTGGTGTCATGAGTTCAATTCCCAACCATGGACTTATCTGTGTGGAATTTATATGTTCTCCCTGTGTTTTTGTGGGTTTCCTCCGGGTGCTCTGGTTTCCTCCCACACTCCAAAAACATACTAGTAGGTTAATTGGCTGCAATTAAAATTGACCATAGTCTCTCTCTCTCTCTCTCTCTCTCTCTCTCTCTCTCTGTCTGTGTGTGTGTGTGTATATTAGGGAATTTAGACTGTAAGCTCCAATGGGGCAGGGACTGATGTGAGTGAGTTCTCTGTACAGTGCTGCAGAATTAGTGGCACTATATAAACAAATGATGATGATGATGGGAAAGGAAGGTGTCTTGATGGAAGAGATGAGTCAAATGATTTAGCAAGTTTTAAGATCTCTTATGAACTTCAATAATTTGATGCAGATACAATATTTTGAAATTTTGGGCTATTAGAAACAGACATGAGAACAAATCAGAATGCAGGCATTCAGCACATGGCCTCAGATTTCAATAATTAATCCTTTCCCTAGAGATCAGTTGCCATATTAGTTTATAGGATAGCATTGTGCTACTTCTTATGCCTGGGTATAAATCTATATCAGTTACTCTCACTAGGCTGAAGGAACAAGCGGAGAGAACAGTAGACAGAATCAAATGGAGTAAACTACATGTGTATTTCCCCATATCTTACAAAATTACAGTATATAATTTAGTAGCCTGAGACAATTGCTTAGCCAATTAAGTATTACTACAAACATACAACTACACACAGACAGGGTCCTGCTTGGAATCAAACCCTTGACTTCAGCGCTGTTTGGCAGCAGATATGTAGAGAATTTTTTTTTAACTATTGGTCTTTGAAGATTAAGGGCACCTAGATTTAGACTTGTATAAGAAGTACTAGTTCACCATGTACAAGCTCAAATAAATTTTCATTCTCTCTATATATCTACATTTCAATATTTTCAATGCAGTTAAAGATTTTATATACTTTAGAAATTATTATAGCACTCACGATACTCACTGCAAATTACAATGCTATTTTCCAAGCTTCCTGAACTGAAATGGCTGCACCAAATTTTTGTGCACCAACCTATCCTACTTCTTCATTGTGTTACAATGGGACAATGGCACTGTTAAAGGATAGCAATGCAGGATGCTTTGGTTACTGCAAATTATAATCCTGAAATTAAATACAAATAGTGGGCCCATGCAAATGCACCTATTTAGATTTGTGCAATTCTGCCACTTACCCTAGCCTGCAACTGGATAGGTGGTGTGGGGTCCACTTAGTACACTAAGGACTTCTTAACGAAATTGCAAGCAAATGCAGACTGGGACTAAGATGCATATATGTCTGAGAAAGTCATATTATGTGCAGGCAGTAAGGTAGATAATGATGATGACAATGATGTCATCATTACTTGCGAATCACTTTTGATTGGCTGTTTGCTAATGCTTCTCTGGGACTTTCCTTGTAACTGATGCTTATGTTAGGCTTTTATGTGCATGTTTAAACAAAACAGGTAGTGGTTTTCGCTGTATTAGGAAGCTTTTAAGTTTTTTTGCCTAATAGGAAATTAATTTGTTTTAAAAAAAAAAATTGATAAAAACTTTGGCATAAGTTGAGGTAAGTGTATTTTATGTATACCTACTGTAAACCAGGTGAATGAATGTGCTATTGGTGCCGGACTGCACACATTTTGAGATGTGTGCATAGTGAACACAGTTTTCACATGAAATGACCAACTCTGCATAAACCCCTATATTGTATATCCTAATACAGGCATGGATATGTGTCTTTTAATAACTGGCATTAAAGCTTACCATGTCTATTTTTTACTGTTCATAAATAAGGATGTGTAAAGCTTAACTAAAACCATAGAACTTAAGCTGTCTGTATGTATGCCATGTCTGATTCTTGGACGAATGGACAAAATGGAGCACAGTACAGCGGTTAAAATGTTTGGAAGGGTTTTCTCTATTTTGAAATATGATTCCAGAGCATTTTGTCAAAATATAACATGCTTTATTGATTCCAAAAAGGTTTTTAAGGAAGAATTGGGGGACAGTAGAGTGTAATGTTATGAGCTCCATTAAAACATTTATCATATCTATCAAACCCTGGAGTCATTTAGGGATTGCTTGCACCCCTTACTTACCCAAAGTGCTGCAAAGTTCAGTTTCATATTGTCTTAGAAATTTGCTGCTCGGTTAGTAAAGGGAAATGGGTTAGTGTTGCAAAGAGCATATTGATAAGTGTATGAAGTACAGTTTTAGAAACATGTAAATTTGGTACGTGAACATGTAATGTGAAATATTTCTCACTCTAACTTATATGATTGTGTACATTTATAATCATGCAGCACTCTTGGGTCCAGATATAATTTACTTATCTCCTAGTTGGAGTATTGAAGAAATAATTTGAATATAGGCTGGGACAACTCTCAGTCAAGTTAAAAATATCTACTTGTTGTAGATGTTATACATTTTCTCATACATAATGATCCTGTTAAATTATATATTATGCATCTTCATTTTAGAGACTTCATAAATATAATATATTGTACAATAGATAAAAACTTACATTGTTGGAAGCATTGTATTTATTACTTAGTTACATTGTTTGGTTTATATTTATCACCTATTTATGTCTTTTTGTCTCACTATGGGAGACGCTTGTGAGTGAGAGGTTCTGGTGGATTTCCTGTACACTAACACTGTGAGATCGAGTGTTATGTCTTATGTAGAAATAATTGTGGAGTCCATGTAAGCTGCAAGATCAGGTCAGGTATACCGGGGGCGGAAACTAAGCTAGTTTTTGCGACGTGCACCCAAGGGTAATCGCATCGCTTACGGATTAGCTTTAAGCATTGCAATTGCACCGCACGGCAAGGAAAGCCGTGATTGTGACTTGGGAGTAACCCGGAGGAATTACGTTGGTAAGGCTGGTAATTGACTTTACCGGATGCTATCAGTTGTAATAAACTCAACAGATTTTGTTGGAGAGTCAGGGGTGATCAGGAAGCTGATAACCCTTTAGTCCGCATTGATATTTCTGTATTAGGGGTCCTCGTTTAATACGAGAGGAAGCGAGTGGACGCGGCTTGTAGCAAATACGTCCACGGCCCGGTAAAATATCTCTAATGGTAGTGTTGAAATTAGTGGCAGGATATTGTGTTATTTCTGGAACCCTATTTTGTGGCAGGATATTGTGATATTTCTGGGACCCTATTGTTCAACATGGGTGCTAAGCAAACGCTAGAGAAGGCCAAGGTACTGCCTAAGGAAGGGCCTATTGGTTCAGCGAGATTTCTCATGTGTAAGAAATATGGTGCATACGCAACTGCGTATTGCGACACGTGGGTCAAGATGACCAAAGATTTTAATAGGCCTTTCCCAACAATAGGGAGTTTTAATGCAGAGGTACTAAATACTGTAAAAGATAAAGTATGGTTGATTAAGTCAACAAAAAAGAGAAATAGACATAATGATTGTTTAAAATTGTGGCAAATGGAAGGTAACATGTGGCAGAGCAGCGAATGCACAGCGGAAGTAGGCGTGGCGAAAAGTGCGCGCACGGCGGAAGTAGCCGTTGAGAAGCGTGGCGAACTCAGCGCAAGCGCGCCCCCACCACCTTATGTGGCGGGAGGGGTAGGTACAGCCGTTATTAAAACTGAAAAAAGAGAAATTGCTAAGTTATATCCTGTTTTAAGTCAGTTTAAAACAAGTGTATCAGAAGATGAAGATGAACCCACTGTGATGTCGGCCATTGCTCATGCTGTTAATATGCTAGAGGTTCAGCGTAAGTATGGGAATGGAGCAATGGCTGAGATAGGTGAGAGTAGTGTGATCACTAAGAGTGATAGCGTTCTAAGTCTTGAAACAGCAGATCCGGGAGTGACTTCTGGAGCCAGTGAACCAGTGGCTGCGTACCCAGTCCGCACAATATCAGTTCCCAATGGGAAAGCGGATAAGGATGGTGTAGTCCCTTTAAAGAATGTTACAATGCATTGTCCCTGGACTAGATCAGAATTACGTTCCATTATGACTAAATTCCCAGACCCTAGAAAGGAGTTGGCTAAGTGTCAGAAATTTGTTAAAGACTTAGGAAATGCACACGAACCAACCAATAAGGATTGGCGTGTAGTGTTGAGGGCGTGTCTTCCTCCCAATACTGACATACATAAATTTATTAAAGATTGTTTGTTGGACGAAGATGACACCTTGACTGATGAGATTAACCAAGAGAATATAGAACAAAATGTCAAACATTTAGCCATCTATTTTCCAGTAGTGGTAAATTGGAGTAAGATTTTCACCATAAAACAAAAAGATAGTGAAACTGCAGCGGACTATTTTGGTAGAGCTCTTGCATCAATGACACAGTTTACTGGGGTATCAGATAGAAGGGAGAACCCACATCATAGGGAAGTAGCGGTAACAGTACTGATGGATGGTGTAAAGGAAAATCTAAAAACAAGAGTACAAATCTCAACCCCTGGTTGGAGAGGCAGCACGGTAGATTCTCTTAGAGAAATTGCTGTGGAACATGACAAAAATATTTTTAGGAAAAGGGAAGAAAAGAGTGACAAGTTGATGAAGGTGAGTATACAAGCATTAGAGGGAATGCATACACGACCACCAGCATATAACCCACATAACCGGAAACGCAGAATGCTGAGATGTTATAATTGCAACGAAGAAGGACATATGAGAAAAGATTGTACAAAGGGAAGGTATAATCCTAATGAAGGGTCACATAGATATCCTCCAAGGAGGGATTCACATAGACTAGAAGACTCACACCTGTCCGCGCATGTTACAGCAGCAAATGCTGCGCGGGACAGCAATAGTCAGCACTAGGGGTCAGGTCATACCTGTAGTCTACAGCCAGTGAGGTTAACTGAGAGTCAGAGAGAAGAACCAACAATGATAGTTGACATACCTGGTAGAAAACAAACTTTTTTTGTAGATACAGGGCCGGTCAGATCTGTGATAACCTCTCCTTTTAATCTACAGGTGACCAGTAAAACTATTCCAGCTATGGGGGTAACAGGAAGAGTGTTACATTATCCTCTAACTAAACCCGCTGAAGTTACTATCGGGCCTCTGCATACTAAGCATTCGTTTCTCTTGGCTGCAGCGGCTCCTACTAACTTGCTAGGGAGAGACTTGTTATGTAAAATGGGATGTGTCATATACTGTACTTCAGATGGTGTGTTCTTAGATATACCCGAGAAGGTCCCACATGAGGTACAGGACATATTGAACACCCCTCAAAGGTTAATGTTACACTCTACTGTTATAGAACACAGTCCATCTCAAGTAAAGGGGATGTTGCTGAAATACCAGGTTCACTATGGACCAGAGATGGACAGGACACTGGACTGATGGCAAACGTAGCCCCTGTCATGGTAAATCTTAAAAGTGGTAGGATAGCTCCAAAAATCCCACAGTATCCATTAAAACCAGAGGTGGAACTAGGGGTATATCCTGTTATTGAAAGGCTGTTACAACCAGGGATTTTAATTCGTACATCGAGCAAAGCAAATAGTCCCATTTTCCCTGTGAAGAAGAGTGGGGGTGGGGCTATAGATTAGTCCAGGACTTAAGGGGAATTAATAAAGTTGATAGCCAATTCCCCGTAGTGCCAAATCCAGCTGTCATCCTCATGCAGATTCCACCGTCTGCTAGTCATTTTACTGTCATTGATCTATGTTCTGCTTTCTTCTCAGTCCCTCTTCACCCTGACTGCCAATACCTTTTTGCATTCTCCTATCGGGGAGTGCAATACACATGGACCAGACTACACCAGGGTTTCATTGACAGCCCCAGTATTTTCTCCCAAGCCTTACATGACTGTTTGCAATCCTTTCAACCCCGCAATGGGTCTGTTCTAATTCAATATGTGGATGATTTGTTGCTGTGCTCTGATTCTTTTATGTCATGTTTACATGATACTAAATTGTTGTTGCTTCATCTCTCACAAACAGGGCACAAGGTGGCAAAGGATAAATTACAGCCATGTCAGACTAAGGTCAAATACTTAGGACACTGCCTCACCAAGGGGCTAAGACACCTGACAATCGACAGGATTGAGGCCATACAACACATGACTCTGCCGCAGAGCCAGAAGCAGATTCGTACTTTCCTGGGGATGTGTGGATACTGTAGATCCTGGATCCCAAGTTTTTCTATTCTGGCATTACCATTGCAGGAGCTAGTCTCTTGCTCCAAACCAGAACGTGTTGTACACACAGAAGAGTCAGAGGAAGCGTTCTTTAATCTTAAAGATAATCTGACTAGAGCACCTGCATTGGGAATACCTGATTATGAAAAGCCTTTTGAGCTATACTGTACGGAAGCTGATGGTTGTGCAGCAGATGTCCTTACACAGAAACATGGTGACGCTAGCAGACCGGTAGCATACTACAGTGCACAATTAGACAAGGTAAGATCACTCCCAACATGTCTCAGAAGCGTAGCAGCAACTGCTCTTCTGGTAAGAGCGAGGACGTAGTATTAGGACATAATTCAACTGTCTATACACCCCATGCTGTATCAGCTCTGTTAAATTCAGCCCAAACCAGACATGTTTCTTCAGCTAGATTCACAAAGTGGGAACTAGCCCTGATGGCACCCTCAAACATCACCATCAAACGATGTAGCACCTTAAATCCAGCTACATACCTTCCATATGTGTCTCTAGAGACACAAAGGGTGGGAGGTGAGGAGACCCTGGTCGATGATGAGTTAGGCAAGAGTACTGACACGCATGATTGTATGGAACACCCTGAACCAGACCTTTACTGCAAGGCCCGACATACGTGACACCCCCTTAGAAAATGTAGATTTTACGTTTTATACAGACGGGAGTTGTCATAGACAGACAAAGACGGGAGAGCTATGTACTGGTTAAGCTGTTGTAGACGATCAGGATGTGGTAGAAGCTGAACCCCTTGGCCCACCTCACTCAGCCCAGGTGGCGGAACTAGTAGCATTAAGGAGAGCTTGTGAGTTGGCAAAAGGAAAATCAGCTAATATATATACTGACTCCAGGTACGCCTTCGGGGTAGTGCATGATTTTGGGGCCCTTTGGCGTCTTAGAAACTTCACAACAGCAGCAGGTACGCCAGTGGCACACTCACAACACATAAAAGGACAGCGATACAGTTACCCAGAACAGTAGCCGTCATAAAGTGAAAAGCCCATACCTTTGAAGAAGACCCAGTGTCATTGGTCAACAACAGGGCAGACAAAGCTGCTAAATGGGCAGCAGGGCAACCTAAGACTGTATCGACCGACAGTATTATGGTTTTTCAGACATTAGACATGCAGAAATTTAGTGAAATGCAAGATTTGTGTTCCCTGCAGGAAAAGGCGGTCTGGAAGGCGAAGGAATGTGGTCAAGAGTCCTCAGGACTCTGGAGGGATGGACAAGGTAAGCCTGTAGCTCCCCGAACATACTATCCAAGCCTGGCTGAAGCAGCACACGGTCCGACTCACCTGGGTAAAGAAGGTATGTGCAAACTGGTGAGAGCATACTGGTGTGCTGCTGGATTTTCCTCTCAGGCTGGTAAGAAAGCAATATCATGTCCTACTTGTTTGAGGAAAAATGTTGGGAAAACTATTCCAACTGAGCCATCCCACATCCCTCCTACAGACAGACCTTTTCAGGTAATACAAATTGACCATATCCAATTACCACCGTGCAGGAATCTAAAGTATGTGTTAGTGTAGTATTGATGTGTTTTCCGGTTGGGTAGAAGCATATCCGGCAGCCACTAATACTGCTGTGTTCACTGCAAAGAAAATTGTACAAGATTTTGTATGTAGGTTCGGTATCCCTAGAATCATTGAAAGTGATAGGGGTACCCACTTTACTGGGGATATCTTCCAAAATATGTGTAAACTCATGGGAATCGGTAGCAGACTTCACACCCCTTACCGACCACAAGCCAGTGGTAAAGTGGAGAGAGTAAATGGTACTATAAAGAACAAGCTTGGTAAGGTAATGGCTGAAACTGGGTTGGCATGGCCTGAGGCTTTGCCATTGGTCCTCCATAGCATTCGGACCACTCCTAGACCTCCTCTTAATCTGTCCCCCTTTGAGATACTGTTCGGACGACAACCTTATTTGATCGTGAGTCCACAAGACGACTTGAAGTGTAATAATGAAGTGACTGTACAATATCTTATAAGAATGAGTAGACAGCTAAAGCAACAACAACAAAAACTAAAAATGCTGTCACCTGGTATGCCAGAAACGAACTGTCATGATGTTGATAAAACTGAGACCGACGACATAGATCTGTCACTTGTGAGTCTGTTCTGGGAGACCTAAAGCCTGTAGTCGAGACACCTGAACCAGAGACGTTGCCCCAGAACTAACTTTCCAGCGATGGAGTGGCGGTTTTTGTTTTTCTTTTGTTCCAGGATTTTCCTTGTTTTTACTTTTTCTAGGACATTCTATTTTTGTGAAGGAGGATGGAGGATGGAGAAGGGTTCTGGTAGTGATGCGGATGAGATGGAGGCAGAGGAAAAGTTATTAGAATACTCAGAGCAGCCCATTATCAAGCTTGGTCCGGGGGTTATGAAAAGGTCTGCTAGTTCAGGAACTCGGAGGCAGTGTGAGGGGCTATTGTCTGATGAGCAGGGTCGGACTGGCCCGCCGGGGGACCGGTCTATCCCCCGGTAGGCCCCGACCCTGATCGCTCCCCTCTTCGTTGGTGGGGGAGCGAGTAACTGAACACAAAAAAACCAAAAAAAACCTTGCGTGTCTGCGGCGCTGGCTCCGTGCGCACTGAATGCCGGGCGTGACGTCATCACGCCCGACATTCAGTGAGGAGCGCCGCAGACAGAAGACAGAAGACAGAAGAGAATAAAGAATCAGATAGAAAAGGTAAGTGAGGGAATGGAAGAAAGAAGAGAGCATGAAGGCAGAGCGTGAAGGGGGAGCGTGAAGGGGGAGCATGAAGGGGGAGCATGATGGCAGAGCATGAAGGGGGAGCATGAAGGCAGAGTGGAGGGGGAGCATGATGGCAGAGTATGAAGGCAGAATGAAGGGGGAGCATGAAGGCAGAGCATGAAGACAGAGTGGAGGGGTAGCATGAAGGGGTAGCATGAAGGGGGAGCATGAAGGGGGAGCATGAAGGGGGAGCATGAAGGCAGAGTATGATGGCAGAGTGGAGGGGGAGCATGATGGCAGAGCATGAAGGGGGAGCATGATGGGAGAGCATGAAGGCAGAGTGAAGGGGGAGCATGATGGCAGAGTGGAGGGGGAGCGTGAAGGGGGAGCATGAAGGGGGAGCATGATGGCAGAGTGGAGGGGGAGCATGAAGGCAGAGTGGAGGGGGAGCATGAAGGCAGAGTGGAGGGGGAGCATGAAGGCAGAGTGGAGGGGGAGCATGAAGGCAGAGTGGAGGGGGAGCATGAAGGCAGAGTGAAGGGGGAGCATGATGGCAGAGTTAAGGGGGGCCAGGAGAAGGGGGAAACAAAAGCAGCATGACACAGGGTGATGAAGGGGGGGCAAAAACAGCATGGAGGGCGCAGTCTGATCATAAGGAGGCCCAGCATGGTGATTAAGGGGCACAGTAATGTGTGTGTGATGGCACAGCAGGCTTGTGGCAATGTAATGTGTGTGTGGTAGGTGGTAGCTAAATAATGGGTGCTATTTTCTTTGTAGGGTGAAGGTGGGACAATTTAATTTAAGATGGGGTGGTTTGGGGGCTTTTAATTAAATGTGAATATGAATTATTTAATGGCAGTGACGGTTGCGGGAAATAGGTATATTTATTATACGTATTATACATAAATGCGATTTATTGCAGGGGCTGTCTGGGGGGAGGGAAATAGGTTTATTAAATGGGAATACTATAACTTTAATGTTGGGGCTGGAGGAAGGCCTAAGTATTAATTGTTGGTCCTATTGATTTAATGCCAGGGCTGGTTGGAATCTTCTAAATGTACCCATTATTTTTTCCAAATAGGGCCCTCAACATTCCAAGATCCAGACAAGCAGCAACTAAAGAAACCAGCAGCTGCAGGTGGTAAAAGTGACAACAACAGGTAGGACAGTCTGTCAAAAATTCTGAGTCTAGTGCAGGCTTGGCTAACCTGTGGCACTCCAGGTGTTGTGAAACTACTAGTCTCAGCATACCCTTCCAGCAATAAGCTGCTATATATTGGCAAAGCATGCTGGGGCTTGTAGTTTCACAACACCTGGAGTGCCACAGGTTAGCCAAGCCTGGTCTAGTGGGACAATCCCGATTTATGGTGACTGTTCTGCCCAATCTAAGGGGCAGGTCAGACTGTGTACTCTTTATACACACACTGCATTCTTTATATACTACACTATGGTGCTAGCTGTCCTTCGTGGGCTGACCACTCCCCCTCTAGCGTCTAGTCTCGCCTCTATGATGACTGGCCACACCCCCTCTGGTGGGCCCCTAGCATTGCAGTTCCCCGGTGGGCCCTTCATGCCCCAGTCCGACACTGCTGATGAGTATTGTAGCGATGCCAGACCACTGGTAATCTGAATGTGGACGGGCATCCTTTGGAGGATTATCACTCCCTGGTGGGTAAGGTGCTAAACCAAACTGATTGCTGGGTGAGCTCTCATGTGCCACAGGGGCAGCATAACATAGGACTAGTGCCATTCCGATTAAACATCTCCGAAGTACTCGAATTGAGGGGTGGGAGGCCCATAGAGGGGAGGTACAATAACACTAGGTCCCCTAGTCTAACGCTTCGACAATACTCTGTAGACAGATCTTTGCTGTGCCTGAATATCTCTCATGCAAAACGTCTGGAGAATTGGGAAGCTGACCCATCAGACCAGACAATGGCTAGCCACACTCATTTTAGAGGGAGACTCACAAGGTCACCAATAGGCAGGAATGTTGATGGAAGTTATAAATTAGGGCGTATAACCAAACATAAGAAAATGTAAATTGGTAAAGTCTCTACAGATAATTGTGAGAATGTCATCCATGCTGACACGTGTCTTGAGCAAATGAAGACTCTAGGCATGGGTAGTTTCGTCAAAACTCTGTGTGATATAATTCATGGGCATACTGTTCCTTATGTACTCCCTGATGATGTGTACTTTGTTTGTGAAAGAAAAGCTTATTCCTGGGTGACTCCGAGTTCCAAGGGCTTGTGTTTCTTAGCTAAACTGGTTCCTGAAATCATGACTATTACTCATGAAGAAATGGTTGGTATTTACAAGACTACATCACCACCATATATGCACACACAGTATGAACACCGTGGCAAGAGAAATATGATTCCTGGTGAGGAGCCCATAGCTACAAAATTGATTAGTGTAACCGCTGGGTTTCAAGTTATGGTTGCTCTAGATCTTACCAGGACCGTTAGGGGAACATTAAACTTTAAATATATCCAAGGCCTAGCTAAATTAATAGATAATATCACCGAGATGTATGATGACACTTTCAGGTATACTGAAAGGGAGCTACAAGCGTACAAGAAGGAGTTGGTGCAACATAGACTGGCACTAAATTATCTCACCTCTATTACTGGTGGGTACTGTGTAACACTGGCCACCCAGTTCGGTGTCAAATGTTGCACGTACATCACCAATAATACGGATGACCCTAAAAAGGTTATAGACCGGAAGATGGATGAAATTTTGCAACTGAAATGGGAATTTCGAAAGAACCATAATTCTTCGTTATTTGAGGTCGGGGAAAAGGTGGCAGGTTGGTTCTCATGGTTGAACCCTGTGAAATGGTTCTCTGGTCTGGGGGAGTAGGTACAGGAAATGGTTGCTAGTGTAGGTAAGCTCCTTCTCCTTATACTGGGTGTCATCTTAGCAATTGGTTTATTTGTCAAATGTGTTCCTACTGTGTTGAAGTGTGGGAAACAGTCTTCTAGGAGAAACACTGAGAACGAGACAGAAAGGGTGGTGCAAGACACCGAGATCATGGTATGTGAAGAAGTGTTGTAAAACACTGAACTTGAAACGGTGATTAGGTGATAGTTTATTATACTATCAAAGGGTGGAGCTGTCGAAGTCAGCATATTGGATAAAGTCATTTCAATTAAAATCTAGCAAACTTGGTTGTCTTTGTCTGAAAAGATGCGTACGGTACGCTACAGCGTGAAAGGGCACGCTACGGCATGGAAGGGCGTACGCAGCTGCAGCACGTGGCAACAACAGTATTTAGTCTTTTACATACATTCGCACAAACACTCACACTTGTAAAATAGTACACATTAAAGGTTGTTGCAACACATAGTCATTTATGTGTTAATATAGTAGGATTTATATTTAATATTATAAGTTATATGCATAGCAGCAAAACATATGGTACACGTTGAAGGAATCTAGTCATGTGTGGTATCATACTAATCCTCTTTGCATTTGCGACTGTCCGGTTCACTCTGCGAAGGAATCGCAGAGTGCATACGCAAGTTATTAATGTTAAGGAATTATGGACTATTATGACTGAGTAATCTTGGCGAGAAGATCAGAGCTCATCCCCTGGAGAGATGACCCCCTCCTTTGGATTCCTGAGCTTAAACTAGCCAATGATTGACAACCCCTTGGACCTTCCTGAAACCTGGACCAATAGAAGCAAGCTATACCATCTGCATTGTTTTACTGTATTTCTGTGTGCATATAAGCAGCAGCTCCTCATCTCGTGTTCAGACATCTTGTCCCCAGACTTCAGGATTGAATGACTGTACACTGGATCCAGAGCACCTGCGATAAGTAACGGCTGTACTTATTATTACTTTGCTTGAATATATTCTGCTACCTTAAGAGAATAAATCTTTGTGCGTTGGAAACACAAATCGAGATTCGACAATTGTTATTGGTTAGCGACAATACGCACTTAACAATATCCATAACATTTTAAATTCATTTTTAGCGTCACTTTGCTGCTGAGCCAATGCATATCTAAGCAAGTCATGCATGATACAGTCTTAGTGGACTTTGGATGCACTGCAATCCCCATCATATCATGATTACTGTAGTCGATTCTAATGTATGTTTTGCATTTTAAATTTCCCTTGTCAATAAATATTAACTTAAAGCCTAGATAATAAGAACAAACTGTAAGAATTACATTTAAGATGCGGAAGAGATACATTTAGGACCTCATTTAGAGTTGGACGCAATTCGCGTCTAAGACATGCAGGAGTGGGAGTGTGCCGCAGCTTGGTAGGGTATTATGAGTGGCAAGCAACCCCAGTTGCGTCCCACTCATAATACCCTACCGAGCTGTAAACAGTTCCTGCAGCTAGCTAACTACTGGCGCCACCTAATTCCAACCGCACATTCTAAGCCCTTTTTTGATGTGTGTTGCATCTGCGCCTTACTGCGTCTAGGATTTATTTACAGGGTCACACCTTCACAATTCCTTGTACTGCCCCTTTCCTCGTAGTAAGCCCCAAGCTATCGCAATTGTAAATTTCATCCAAGCTGCAGGGAGATATGGTGCTTGCTGCACATGCGTGGTTTTTTGGTCGATGCGCCTAAAATGAACTTTGCGTCCAACTCTAAATGAGGCCCTTAATGTGCAGTTGGTCAGTACTAGAGATGAGCGAAGGATTAGGATTTTGCAGAAGAACACGCCGTTTCCAGAGATGCAAAGTTCCGGAAAAACACTCTTCAAATTCTGCTTTTGCTTTGCCATTCTGCTCAATTGCCATTCCACACTATGTGGAATTTTTGTCTATAGAGCTGGGTTGACGATGGTGTCACTTCATTTTGCTCTGTTGTGTGCTTGGAGTATAATAAAGGAGAAGTTCAGGCAAAACAAAATTTATAGTAGAATTCCCAGACTAATTTCTGCTGCTGAAAACTGATAACTAATGCCCAAAAATCAGCTGAATAGTTTTAAAAAGTTGTCTCATCTGTATTCAGTACTGAATAATAGGGACATTTTGACGTACAAATGCTTAAATCCTGGGACTGTCCCTGGAAAATAGGAACAGTTGACAAATCACTTATTTGTATTTTGCCACAAAACTCTGCAGCGCAGGATAGTCAGAGTTACAAATCATACCTGCACGTAAGAGCTTACAGTCTAGAGCAGTGTTGGCTAACCTGTGACACTCCAGGTGTTGTGAAACTACAAGTCCCAGCATGCCCTTCCAGGAATAAGCTGCTATATATATTGGCAAAGCATGCTGGGACTTGTAGTTTCACAACACCTGGAGTGTCACAGGTTAGCCAACACTGGTCTAGAGGATACATTTTTTCTTCAGTATAACTTCATTTAAACACCAGTGTTAACAATAAAACCTTTCATTTTACAAAATGGCATTTACTGTACACATATTTTAGATGAACAATGGTAGCATGTAATATATATTAAGAACAATACTTTCATATTGCACAAATATGTTCTGAATGGCAGATGTTATTACCAATGTCCTTCCAAGTAACATTGCTTACAAAGCAGGATAAGCGTGGCATACTCAGTGTGCATAAGAAAGATTATCTTGACAGTGTGCAATGGGAAGCATCTTGGTGATGAAAGGCAAAACTGTCAGCACTAATGAGTATAAGCTGATAGATTGTGGGATAACCATCATTTTCGATTAACTAATACTTTATTACATGAGAACAATATCTTCCTGTCTACTACCATGTATTTCTTATTATAATGTTTACATTTAAAGGATGGCGTTAAATGTTTTTGTTTTTCATCAGTATGGAAATTATTTAGGGGTCTATGCATCAAACCGATCAAGAACTTAAATCAACAACTGTTCCCTCATGATTTAAATTTAGTTGCCATGCATTAGCTGTCTAACGGAGGCGATTTCACAGAAATTCCCTCCGTTTAGGTAAATACCGTGCAGCATCGCAGTCGCCATAATATGGGGACTGGGATGTTCTGTAATGCATGAATCTTTGATAAACTTTGCATTGCGCAGACAGGTAATGCCATCTCAGGATGGCGTTAACTGTCATTTCCTATGGAATTCTGCTGAAGCCTCTCTGGCTTTGCAGAATCTGTTACAGTGGTAGTGCAACACAGGGGTCACTTCGCTAGCACTCCCAGAGTAGCCCCGGCATGCTGCCTTTCAGCTGCGCTTAAGTAAGCATCACTGCAATTTGCAGCAATGCGTATTTAGTTGCACCGCATTTTATTGATTCATTGACCCCTTAATGTTACCTCAATACAGGTTGTCCTAACTTACATCAGATTTTTTGCCGTCTTCTTACTCTAATCATCATCATCATCAACATTTATTTATATAGCACCAGCAAATTCCGTAGTGCTTTACAATTGGGAACAAGCATTGATAAGACAATACTGGGTAATACATACAGACAGAGAGGTAACAGAAACCTGCTCGCAAGCTTACAATCTATCGGACATTGGGAGTTAGAAACACAAGGGCATGTGCTACATCATATTGCACAATGGACCAGCTAGAACGCAAAGGTAAAAGTATTGAGTGGGCTGTGTGTGTTGCAATGTTGGTCAGAGGGTTGTTGTCTTGCGTTAGCAGTGTAGAGGATGGTAATAGGGTAATCTAGGGAAATTAAGATGGTGGTTGAGGAATATCATAACCTTGTCTGAAGAGGTGGGTTTTCAGTGAACGCTTGAAGGTTTGAAGACTAGAGGAAAGTCTCATTGTGCGTGGGAGGGAATTCCACAAAGTGGGTGCAGCCCGGAAAAAATCCTGTAACCCAGAATGGGAGGATGTGATGAGAGTGGAGGAGAGACGTAGATCTTGTGCAGAACGGAGGTGTCGAGTAGGGAGATATTTTGAGACAAGTGAGGAAATGTATGTCGGTGCAATTTTGTTGATGGCCTTGTATGTTAGTAGAAGAATTTTATATTGGATTCGTTTCTATACAGGCAGCCAATGTAGAGACTGACAGAGTGGCTCAGCAGAGGAATAACGGTTAGTAAGGAAAATCAATAATGTATTTGTTTATCTGTTAGTTTTATCTGCCAAGTGGTTACTGAGCCAATCATGGTATAATTTCATCATAAAAAAACTTACATTTTGGCAGTACTTATTACAACACAATTCTAAAAATGTTGCACATACAGATGTAGTGGACCTCAGTGCTACACATCCATTGTACTTAGCGTTGTAACATTTAATTGCCAGGTCTCATAGCAAATTTTAGGGGAAAGAGGACGTGGTCCCCACTCTGCACTTCTAAACACGTGCAGGGAGATAGCGCGTGTACAAGGGGGGTAGCGTATGTGCAGGAGGGATTGTGTATGTGCAGGGGGATAGCATATGTGTAGAGCAGATAGCATCTGTGCAGGGGGGATAGGATATGTGCAGGGGCCCAGGTTCAGGTTCAGTCTAGTAGTATGCAGTCAAAGAAGAGATTTAATACTGACCCAGGGACTTGCTTATATGCAGTTTGAGATAACAAAAAAAAACAATGATGATGTCACAATGTACACAAAGATAAACTAAGATCTTTCTTTATTGGTCCAGGGGTCAGATCAGTTCAGTGTAATGCAGATCATAGGTCAGTTCAAAGGAATCCTCTGATAAGATGGGGGCAGCTCCCTCCAACAGCTGAGCACATGTTGTGCCGGAGGGAACTGACTTAATCCAATTTAATCCAACCTATAAACATGTGCTGCCTACAGAATTATAGAGTATTAATCTTATTTTATTCATAACTAGCGATCTCTAGTTGCGATCACTACTCTGTTAACACCGTATTTCTACTGGTGAAATGTGGAATGACATAAGACCAAACACCATACATTTCTTAGGACTTGAACCATAAAAATCTGTAATGTAAATTTATCTTTGCATACATAACCTTTAAGTTTTACTAATAAACTAATGTGAGTTGGAATTTTATTAAATGTGCACTATTACAAATGTAAGTGTAAATGTAAGTATGTGCGTTGTTTTCCTGTGCAATTGCATTAACCCTGTTATGAAGTAGCGTACTAATCTTAATTGCACGGGAAACTATTACAATTAATATTTGTTAATTTAGAACGACGTCATCCAATTATTTGACTTCCACATACAGTACACATTGAAAACATTGAAAGTATTTCATGTAAAAAAAAAAATTGATTTTCAATAAATAAATATATTTCTAATAATGATTATACTGTTTAGAGTTAGTGTTTTATTTTATATTATAAAATTTCCTTTATGCGCTGTTTTTTACATACAATTGTGCGGTTATTGCAGTCCACTCTGTGTGTGTTCTGTGTTCTGTGTGTATACGTAAGGCAAGTACCATTTAGACATTTCAACCCAGATTCAAATTGAAACGCATCTTGAGATACGCTTGGATTTGAATATGGTTGGAACTACGCTCAAGTTCTGGGCTCTTCTTAAAATGCAATTTGTGAGCAAGTTGCGTTCAGACTAGAGATGCTCACTGACCCCCGTGTTTTGGTTTTGGTTTTGCAAAACCGCCCTTGCGTGTTTTGGTTTTGGTTTTGGTTTGGTTTGCTTTTGTTTTGCAATTTGTTAAAAAAAATTACATTTATTTGTGCTAAAATAACATAATTTAGGTATTATTTTGTAACTACATTATTATTAACCTCACTAACACTAATTTCCAGTCATTTTTTATTCAATTTTGACCACCTCCTATGTCACAATATGATTTTCTTACACTTGAAAAGAAAAATTGCTGCAGTTCTTCCTAGTGATAACACAAAGGCCATTATCATGCCTGGGCATAAGACCAGAAATCCACCTCTTAAGTGTGGAGTTATTTTTACACAAATCCTGGCAAGAGTTGTCTATCCATTTGTAGCGTTTTTAAAGCCACACTCAGTAGAGGTAGGGACCTTAACCATCTGGGATCCTCATCCATGTTTCGTCATTTTTCAGCAAGTTCTTGGAAAACTGTTTGGAAAATCAGAAACTTAGGTTAAAAAAAATAACAACTGTGGCAAGAGCCCGCTACTGCAGAAGCACACGCGAACAACAACTTCCTTTTTATGGTGCTTTATTGTCAGGATGGTAAATGTTTGACACTGTATACTTGCACAGCAATCATGGAGACCCTAAACACTAGCTATACATAGTCCAGCTCTCTCTCAGGACCAGCCAGCTCACCCAGCATTGGTCTCAGTGCACAAATGATATAAACAAGCTTTTATACCTGATACTCCTCCCCCAGCCTTAGCTTGAAGAACAGGTGACACGCCCACCTTCTCTTTAAAAGGAAACGCCCATCACTGGCTCTGTAATTCAGACACACCCTGTCTGTTTGCTGAGAGAAAGGATTTCAAGTCATGTAAGTTAAACCAAACTTAAACTATTGCTTTTCATATATAGGTCTTTATATTCAATCTAGGTGCATTACTGCACAAATGTTTTACTCTACTTCCCTGCTTTCTCTCCATATTGCCAACTAAATGCCTCCTTTTGTTATACAACAAGCAGTCCAGCATAATCTACCTCCCTTCTCTCATCTACATCCCAGCACCTGCAATCTTCCCCCCAACACCTTCATAATCAATATCCCCTGAACCAACAATTGGCAGTTAAACAATCCTTTGCAAGAGGAAGCAAGAATGAAACCTGACACCCAGTCGCAAAGCGAATCACAGACGCCCTGGATACTATGCTAGTGTTAGATCTGCGTCCAATGTCCACTATTAATACAGTTGGTTTAAGACATTTAATTGAGGTGTTCTGTCCCTGTTAGTAAATGTCATTACTATACCATTTTACTAGAAAAGCTAATTCTCTCCTGTACTTGGAAAGTTCCTAAAAATGTAATTATTGGGCGACAAAATGACATTCTACCCACTGTACACTTAACCACAGATATGTGGACAAGCGGAACTGGGCAAACTAAAGATTATATGACTGTGAAAGTCCACTGGGTTGGTCATTCGCCTTCCCCAGCATGGACCACAGCAGCATGTACCCAGGTACGTCACATTTTCGAGAAGTAGGCTACTCTGTGTATCAGCGGCTTCAGTAAGAGGCATACAGCTGACAATCTGTTCCAAAAACTAAGGGATGTCATTGAAAGATGGCTATTCCTGTTTGGACTCTCCTGAGGATATGTCATTTCTGATTACGACCCCAATATTGGTCAAGCATTACAGCGGGGTTGAATTCCATCACATTTCCTGTTTTGCAAACACAATCAACTTGGTGTTACAGAACTTTTTAAAAATTACATGCAGGAGATGCTGTTTGTGTCCAGAAACATTTAGGGTCAATTTCTGGTTTCTGCAACAGCATGTAGGAGAATGCAGCAGCTGCAAGAAGACTAGCATTTGAGGCGAATATACTTTAGTCCAGCGAAGTAGTTACTGTGAAGAAAGTGCAGACACGGTTAGCTTGAGTCAAGTGATTGCCTTAATAATACATTTTGAAAAGGTGCTACTGAAAATTATAGTGTGCAATAAAACAAATTAAATGTGCTAACTATATTTTAACTGTAGATTAAATACTTAATTTTCTTTGCAAGGATCCCAGACTTATCAACATCTTGTTTGGACGTCTTCTCCTTCAGTTTCCATGGCAACTGCTTGTTGTAAAAAAAATTGCTTTTCCAAGACACCCAGTGGTGATGCAGATGAGTCCGCACAACATTTTGATATTTGCTGTGCTGTAAAAGAATTGCCCAAAAATCATGACAGCTCTGCCCTAAAATCAACTAGTAATTCCATTTGGAGGGCCATTATCGGCAATTACATCATACTATACAGACTTCTATGATGGTGAGATGAATTAGTATTGCTTGAGAAAGATTATCACTAAACCCTGCCACCTCTCCTGTTTCGGAGTCAGCTATGGTACAATAAAATGTAACTGCAGATTTAGACCAAGACTGTCAACCCTATTATTTCTATTTCAGCAATTACAATTAGCAATGGAGCAATGAAGCTCTTCTCTTTGGGTATTACCTATATAATGCAGCACAATTCCTCTTCATCAATGACTCTTAGCAATTGAGCACTCGTCTTTGGGTACATATTACACGCAAATATATTAGTGCAAATTAAGGAAAAATACAGTTTAATACCTGATAGGCCCGCCACCATCCTTTGCATGTTAATAGTAGGATTGGTTGGAGTTATGGTCAAGGTCACACATTTTTTTGACAAATCCCTCAAACCAGCCCAGATGTGAAACTGTGTGGTCTGCCACCTGGGTCATCCTTCCTTGTGTTTGAAAAGTGTAAATTGGTGCCAGATCCTCACGTGCCAGAACTGCTGCCACTGGTGCCACACTGCTGCCTCTGATGCAGGACTTACACAATCAACCACATCATCATCAGCGCCCTCGTCGAATACCCAAATCTCCCCCACATCCTCTTCTAAAGACAAAGTGTCATCATCACTTGGTGAATCACCGGCTACACTCGGGCTGTTCAGGCACACATCAGCAGAACTGCTGAAAGGGCCCCTCTTTATGGGTACACTAACAGAATGCTCACGATTAGACATCCCACTGTTGAATGGACTCTCCACAGGGATTGGTGTAATTTGTGATTCATAGCAAAAATTATCCTCTAATGCCTTACTGTTATCTTGCAGCTCGGCTTTGACGCGTAACAGAAGTTGTGCACCACTTGTAGGCTCGGTAACATTTTTTGATCTGCCACTAATAGACAAAGGTGATGGCCTCATTCTCTCTTTGCCACTGCGTGTATAGAATGGCATGTTGGAATTTTTTTTTATCGGCACTTAAGTTTTCCTCAGTTACACTTCTTTTGCGCTTCAACACAGTAAAAAAAAATTTTGGTGTGTGTTTTTTTGACTGCTTTCAAAAGACTGTGTAGTTTGACATCACCTTTCCAAGATGACGTACTGGGAACACTACCATCAGGACTGGTGACAGAACCTGGTTGCTGATTCTGCTCATATGTGAACTGCTTAGAATCCATTATGAGCCCAACGCATTTGTAATGCTACAAATTATTTTAGATACTGCTGACAAATATGACTTTTGACAGCCACAAAAATTAATGCAAAAGAATGGGGGGCACTCCAAAAGCACTTGGTAGTGCTACAAATTATTTTCAGACTGCTGACAAACAGGACTTTTGACAGCCAGAAATATTAATGCAAAAGAATGGGGGACACCCCAAAAGCACTTAGGGGCATATTCAATTAGCTTTCGGATTCGCGGTAATGCGCCGGAACAGCCGCGATACGTAATACACGTTACCGCAATAATGTGGATTTTCGTTCACAGCCCATAGGGTTGCGAACGAAAATCCGCATTAATGCGGTACCGTAATACCCGCAAGAACGCGCACTTTTCCGCAAATCCGAAAGCTAATTGAATATGCCCCTTAGAGTGCTAAATATTAAATTTTTAGTCTGCTGACAAATAGGACTTTTGACAGCCAGAAATATTAATGCAAAAGAATGGGGGACACCCCAAAAGCACTTGGGAGTGCTAAATATTATATTTTAAATCTGCTGACAGATAGTACTTTTGACAGCCAGAAATATTAATGCAAAAGAATGGGGGACACCCCAAAAGCACTTGGAGTGCTAAATATAATTTTTTTAGACTGCTGAAAAATAATACTTTTGACAGCCAGAAATATTAATGCAAAAGAATGGGGGACACCCCAAAAGCACTTGGGAGTGCTAATTATTATATTTTAAGGCTGCTAACAAACAGGACTTTTGACAGACAGAAATATTAATGCAAAAGAATGGGGGACACCCAAAAAGCACTTGGGAGTGCTAAAAATAATTTTTCAGATTGCTGACAAACAGGACTATTGACAGCCAGAAATATTAATGCAAAAGAATGGGGGACACCCCAAAGCACTTGTAGTGCCAAATATTGAAAAAAAAGACTCCTCTATCCTCCTCTCTTCTCTATCTATTGTTATCAGAATTGTTATCAGTATTGTATTTTCTGTCCCTGCTCTAATCAGCCTGTGACTACACCCTGCTCTCTCCCTCTGTCAAATGGCAATGGATTGCTGTGGAGGCAGGTATTTATAATTTTCAAGTATCGCGAGAACCGAGCCCCGAGATCGGACGACGTCATGAAGACGTTCGGCCTCGATTTGGATTCCGAGCGGGCGGGAGAGGGTACTCGGATAGGAAAAGTTCAGGTGGGTTCGGCTCTCGGGGAACCGAGCACGCCCATCTCTAGTTCAGACTAAAAGGCAAACACAGATTGCATTGCATTGTGCACAACTAATGTTTGACACCCAATACATTTTTTAGGTACATTAGAAAATGCATCAGGACTACATTGCTTTGCTTCTTCATCACTGGCCCTAGCATTACCTGTTTTCCTGTAAAATGTGATGTGGTGTTGTCTGAGCACACATGCCCTTTAGCCAGATTTAGGCTTATCTCTGAAGGATGTTCTGAGAGGAGTAGCCAGTCCAAGGGAAGCCAGATTAAACAAATGAGGATTCAACTACAAACGGCTTTTGTCTTTAAAAAATGCCTTCAAAGCATCGGAAATCACATAGAAAATATACCCCTTAGAATATAAGCAAAACTCACTAAAGCCCAAAATATAAAGCTTCCTTTGAAATAGAAAAAAATGTAACTTGATGAGATACCAACTACAAAAAATAGTCATGACACGAACAGAAGTTGCATTAACTTGAATTTGTAAAAAAATCTTCAAAACAGGAAACAGGGTTAGCAGACTAGCCAGAAAACTTACGAGCCAACAAGCCCAGTATATCATTATTCAAAATGGCCAAATAATATGCCAAACTTTTAACTTAAAAGATGTCCAGACATGTCTGCCTCGGAGAACTTCATACAGACATTGCTAAACAACTTAAAGCTCCCTACACTAGAGCAAGTCACTAGAGACTAACAAAGTGGCTTATGGACAGAACAGTAAGTGCAGGAAATAATGAAAAATCTGCCAAAGACAAAGCAGCAGATGGTTACTGTCACGGGCGCTAGGAGTTCTGCCCAGGATTCACCAGGTGACTATGCTTACCAGAGGGGCGAAGTTTGCACAGCGGTCCTCTGGCAGCAGGGTGAATAGTGGAACGTATATAACAGCAGTTGGAGAGAGGATGGCAATGGAATTGATGGTAGTCAGTGACTTGCAGCTATACTGGTAGATGAGTCAGCGACTTGCAGCTATACTGGTAGATAAGTCAGCGACTTGCTGCTATAGTGGAAGGCAGGTTTCAACCACAGAGAGCCGGGTGGACGTGAGCAGGTGAAGGAAGGTAATGGGAGAGTTAGTGGTCTGCGTTCAGCAAGTTGTACCACTGCTGTGATGGGAAGACTTGTCCAGGTGCAGGTAGGTAGCGGGAAGTCAGTGGTCTGCGTTCAGCAAGTTGTACCACTGCTGTGATGAGAAGACTTGTCCGGGTGCAGGTAGGGTAGCGGGAAGTCAGTGGTCTGCGTTCAGCAACTTGTACCACTGCTGTGATGAGAAGACTTGTCCAGGTGCAGGTAGGTAGAGGAGGCATCAGTGGTCTGCGGATAGCAAGTTGTACCACTGCGAGGAGGTGAGGACTTGTCCAGGTGAGGATAAGTGGAGGAATGAATAGAGTCAATAATTGTATGAATACAATGAGAGCACAGAGGAACTTGCTCCAAACAGATATGCAGCGTTATAGCTAATAGTCTATAGCGGGTATGGATACCGTTGCTAAGTAGGGAAGCTTGTTCTAAGCGGATATGCAAGGTAACAGTTTAAAGTCAATAGCAAGTAAGCATACCGCTGATGAGTAGAGAAGCTTGTCCATGAGGATATGCAGGCACAGCAGGAGCGCTGAATGGCTGAAGCGGGTATGGGAACCGCAGGTGAGCAGGGCAGGTAATCCAACAGACAGCTGAGGACACGAGCAGGATACAAGAGTCAGTAGCGGGTGTGAGATCCACCGATGAGTAGAGCAGGTAATCAGCAGGAAGCTGAAGACACGAGCAGGACACAGGAGTCAGTAGCGGGTATGGGTACCACCGATGAGTAGAGCAGGTAATCAGCAGGAAACTGAAAACACCAACAGGACACAGGAGACACCTTCAGAGACTCACAGGGAATGAGACTCAAGATCAGGCAACGATGTAATGAGCACAGGTGCCTTAAATAGGGAGAGGTGCCTGATCCTTCAAGTAGATTAAAAGCAAAGGTCATAAGAGTTCTTGGGTGCTGCGCATGCGCAGTGCATCAAGATGGCGGACGGCCGCGGCCCAGGACAGGCGCCGGCAGGAAGGCTAGAGAACCACGCACCAGTGCAGAGGCACTCACGGTCCGGTGAGTGACAGTTACATAAACAAATTTACACTACCTTCCAAATCAAATTTACACCTATTCTCACCAATCTATAAAATGCAGGCACTGAAAGGAGGAGCTTCCATGAAGAAATGCTGTAAGCCAAATTTATAACAATACCTAAACTAGGAAAAAGTCCAATAGAATGTAAAAATTAAAAAACCAAACACAGACATCAAAATAAATGCCAAATTGATAGTGAATCAAATAATCCCCATTATTGAATACCTGGTCCATGCTGATCAGGATAGATTTGCAACAGGATCCCCAGTATCAGATAATACCAGGAAAGTATTTAACATCTTAGACTCAATATCACATAAACTTGTGGAACTGTTATCGCTTTCTCTGGATTCTTAGAAGGAAACAATAATAAAATATGGCTTCAAAGAATTTTTTTACAAGCAATCCTAACAAATATAGAGTCATATGTGCCAGAGTAATGGATTCCTACCAGATAAATTCCAAATTATTAATTAATTCATTAATTAATCATTATTCTCGCAATAGAAACCTTAGCAGAGAAAAGCAGAACTACTCTGAAATTTAAAGGTATAGAAATTGTACTTTTTTGCAGATGACGTCTCACTATTTGTGACCAACTAGTTGTGATCACTATAGTAGAGATATAGTAGGATTCTCTTAAAAAACAAAACTCAATTTTGGAGATACATATGTTAAGTGACTAAGATGACGTCAGTTACGGCCAGCTGTTCAGATTGCTGTATCTGGGACAAGCTGGTCGTTCGTGACAAACTGGTTGGCAGCTTGGTGAGATTGATAATATTTTTCTTTTTATCATAAGAACTTAAGTGAATTAGTGGTGTGTGATTCAAGAGAGAATCAGCATCCTAATTGACCAGAGATTACTCTCAAGGCTTACAAAATTTTAAAGGACATACTGCACAAATAGTTTCTGTCCCCCCCCCCCTCTTTCTTGTTTTCCTTTTCTATTTTTTATTTGGTGGAAGTGTGAGGTCCAGGATGACTCCTGATTATAAGCAGATGAAAAAGGACGAGCTTTTGACTTGTGTGTCGAAAGAGGACTTGGTGTAGTCCCTGGCAGGAACCGAGAGCAACTGATTCATGCTACTTTGTTTTTGTGTGTGAGCATGTGTGCATATGTGAGGAGGAGGCAACGCAAATTTTTGCACCTGGGCCCACAACTCGCTAGTTCCGCCTCTGATTTCAAAGCAGCCTTAGGCTTGTAAGAATGTGTCTTAATTGCCTAAGGGGACCTGCGTACGTTTAATCAGCCCCATGGTGCTAACACTAGGGCTCTTCTGCACCCCCTAGGGCGGTGGGAGTGGGTAATAATGATAAATTAATTGTATAAATTAATTTTGTCCCTGGTGCACTTCAGGTTCTAGCATGCCCAGGCTGCCATAAAGTATTTGGGCATGCTGGCTCTTGTTGTACTACAATCACTAGCATAAGCATAGCTGCCAGGACATGCTGGCACTTGGGGAACCTCAAGTGCCAGCATTCCCTGGAACCCAGGGCCTGCTGGGACCTGAAGTGCACCAAGGAAAATGTAAACAAAACAGAGACGTAAGTGTAAAAATGATTTTAATTGAAATAAAAACACCCCTACACTACCCTCATTCATCCTCTTTATTTCTTGCCTAGACTTAGATCCAGGCCTAGATCAGTCATATATGTATAACATATGGATTTCTCATGGCTTGAACTCAAGCCCTGGGTTCAAGCCATGGGAATTCCGTTTATAGTGCAACCAGCCCAGGCTGACAAATTGTAAAATCGGGAGGACCGCACTATTTTTGTCCCCCCGATTTTCCTACTAACAGTCTAGGTTGGCAGCACTATTGTTGGTTAAACTGTTTGGCAAAGCGGGACACCATTATGTTTTTTACATTTATTGCCATTTTTTTACATGTATTGCCGTTATTATTTACTACATCTGTTTATTTTTGTTGAAATTTTGAATGCTGACTTTACAACCCTGCCCACATTTTTCATGTCAACATTTTGACTGTGTTGAGCTACTTGAGCTATGTAACAGACTATTGATTGCAGTCTCTTTGCAAAAATTGTCAGTAGCTATTTTTCCATCCTCAACTATTTTTACTGTGAGATCCATGTGGTTTTTCTGAGTCACCCCACAAATTAATCTAAGATTGAAGGGATTTGTATTTAGGTGTGTCAAAAATTCTTTGACACACCTAAATACAAATCCCTTGGTATCATGGCATCCTAAACTCCCAACATCTTCTCCAGCCAGACATGCTTGGTACCTATCCGGAGAATCGCGACTTGTGGGTTGAAGCAGCGAAGCCCAAACCTCCATGCTGGTGAACACTTTCACTCCACACCTCCATGATGTGTGGAGTCAAACCATGCAGAAGAATTCAAAAGACCCATCTAGTTTCATGATAGGCACTCTCTGTTTCTGGTTTTATTTGGAGCCATATTATGTTGCATGTACTGTCAGCCCTTTGTTACTGTATTTAATTTGCTGTGGTTTCCTATCTTGTCAACCTACACTGAGCTGACAAAAATGTAATAAGTAATCTCTCTCTCATACGAACGTCTTTCCACACACAATTCTGTGAGATAATCTCTAATGTCACTACTTACATTTTCAATTCTGTGAGATATATGTCAATATTTTCCATATGTTCTTGAATACATGAGAAAAAACTTGTGTCTTGTAACTTTTCATGATCAAATGCCTAGATAATGTCAGGGTAAACTAATATATGTAATATTTTTTTGGCCTTTTCTTCAATCAAGTAATGAAACAGCCTTATTTTGCAGTTGTCTTCTCTAGGAGCTACTCTGAGGCCCATTCAGAGGGTGATCTCCACTTTCCAGTTGTTGTACACTTGTGCCAGATTGGAAGAGATCACATTCAGTCTCTTATGGGTGTTCAGACCACTTCCCATAGACTATTAATGTTAGTTCTAAGTACTTATAACTGCAGTTTTCCCAGACTATGGATTCTGTGTGCTGTCAGCCTAGGCCTCACCTGCTTTCTAAGTGAGTAACGTCTACTATTGTAACTCCAGGGTCCTCTACACTGATGCCACCATGTTTTCTGAATTCTGGTACTTAGCAATTACAAATCATTTATTCAATTTACTAACAGCAGCTGAAAGGCAGGCATATGTATTTCATGTTTACTACACATTCAACTAACAAATCCTGAGTTGTAACTAAAAGGGCTTTAATAATTCAAGCCAATTCAGCTCATGTTTGTGGTTTGATTAAGCAGATCACATTTGCTTTTCTTAAAGACATAGCAAGTAAACTATAAAATGTTGTCTGTTCAAGTTTAAATGGCTGCATTTATTTTAGTATTGTAACAGTTTTTTTCACTCATACAGTAAACATTACTGTGTCCAAGTTTGTCAGTTGGATGGAAAAATATTAAAAAAATATACAATATAGTTATTTAGCGTGAACAAACATTAAATGTGGTCAAACCTGCCGACCTTTCTCGAATATTACTCAAATTTTAAGTCTAATTTAAAGTTCATAATATATAAAATATAAAAGTTTTGAAGCAGTCCAACAAACTGGCTCAAGAACCACTTTGAAACAATTTAAAGCATCTCACAAATTATAAACCACAGTCTAAACTAGTAAAACACCTGGATGCATCCAGTATAACAGATATTGCTAAAATACTGGGCTTTGGACTGAAATGCAGCCCTAAACCATAATACTCGCAATGCCATGTATAATGGTGGTGAAGAAGTTTTATAGTTGAAATGTCTTTTATTTTTATCCAAACATAACATTTCTATTTTGTGTCAGAAAACACTAGATTTGTCTCATCTGGCCACAGAAAAGTTTTTGTGATTCATTACATGAACTATGACTATCAGTGGCCTAGCCCTTACTTTTCTTCACTCCTGGGCACACTGAAGTACACAGCACAAAAGGTGACGGACAGAAATCAATTTTGGTTCCACCATGTACTTAATTTTGTTCAAGTATGGTTAGATGTCTGTTAATACACATGGCTTTTCTGAGTATACATTTGCACTGGCCGAGTGGAAGAGTTGGGTACAGAGAAGTTTTACATTATAAAGTGAAGAGTGGGCATAGTAGTTGAAAGTAGTTGAGACGGCGCTTTGCTAAGGGTGTTCCTTGTTGAGCTGAGGGGCACATAGCCACTTTCACTGCACAAAACAAATTGAATTTCCACCAGCTCAAAGCTGGTGATCTTCTGTCTTATACATTTAATGGGACACTCTTTGCACTTTCCATTTGCATTTCTGTGGAAAGGTGCATTTCTAGGCATACCGCAGACAATGTAATTCAGATACAAAGTGAAAAGAAAGGTGCGGAATATCCTATTGTCCTCTCATTCTCATGATTAATTCAAGACAGTGGTTCCCAGACTTTTGCAGTTCGCGACACCCTTAGAGTCTCCATAATTTTTTCAAGGCACCCCTCCAAAATAATTACTGAGCAGTCCTGTTTTAGAAGTAGTTGGGTCAAAAACATGTAATAAGTATTTAGGTCAGGACAGAAATACTTATTTAGTTGTATGCAAAAGTGCCCCCTCTGCATCCAGGCACACTGCCCCCTCTGCATTCAGTCACTCTGCCTCCTCTCACACTGCCCCCTCTCACATTGTCCCCCTCCTCTGTCCTCTGTCACGCTGCCCCCTCTCACGCTGTCCCCTCCTCTGCCCTCTGTCCCCCTCCTCTGGCCTTTGTCACGCTGCCCCCTCCTCTGCCACCTGTCACGCTGTCCCCCTCCTCTGCCCCCTGCCCCTCCTCTGCCCTCTGTCATGTTGTCCCCCTCATCTGGCCTCTATCCCCCTCCTCTGGCCTCTATCCCCCTCCTCTGCCCTCCGTCCCCCTCCTCTGGCCTCTGTCACGCTGCCCCCTCCTCTGCCCTCTGTCCCCCTCCTCTGCCCTCTGTCATGCTGTCCCCCTCCTCTGCCCTCTGTCCCCCTCCTCTGCCCTCTGTCACGCTGTCCCCCTCCTCTGCCCTCTGTCCCCCTCCTCTGCCACGCTGTCCCTCTCCTCTGCCCCCCTCCTCTCCCCTCTGTCACGCTGTCCCCATCCTCTGGCCTCTGTCCCCCTCCTCTGCCCTCTGTCCCCTTCCTCTGCCCTCTGTCATGCTGTCCCCTCCTCTGGCCTTTGTCCCCCTCCTCTGGCCTCTGTCACGCTGTTCCCTCTCCTCTGGCCTCTGTCACGCTGTCCCCTCCTCTGCCCTCTGTCCCCTTCCTCTGCCCTCTGTCACGCGGTCCCCTCCTCTGGCCTTTGTCCCCCTCCTCTGGCCTCTGTCACGCTGTTCCCTCTCCTCTGGCCTCTGTCACGCTGTCCCCTCTCCTCTCCCTCTGTCACGCTGTCTCCTCCTCTGGCCTCTGTCATGCTGTCCCCTCTCCTCTCCCTTTGTCACACTGTCCCCTCCTCTGGCCTCTGTCACACTCCCTCTCTGTCCCCTCTTCTCTCCCTCTGTCATGCTGTCCCCTCCTCTGGCCTCTGGCACGCTCCCTCTCTGTCCCCTCTCCTCTCCCTCTGTCATGCTGTCCCCTCCTCTGGCCTCTGGCACGCTCCCTCTCTGTCCCTTCTCCTCTCCCTCTGTCACGCTGTCCCCTCCTCTGGCCTCTGTCATGCTCCCTGTCTGTCCCCTCTCCTCTCCGTCTGTCACGCTGGCCCCTCCTCTGGCACGCTCTCTCTCTGTCCCCTCTGCCGCTGCCAGCCAGAAAAAAAACAAACAAAACATAAACTTACCAATCCGTGCAGCGCCGGGACCCAAAACATAAACTTACCAATCCGGCGGGTGCCGGGACCCAGGAGGTTGCTGTTTATGTTTTGTTTGTTTTTTCCCTGGCTTTTTCCTGCGGCACCCCTCTGACAGTGCGGCGGCACCCCTGGGGGCCGCGGCGCACACTTTGGGAACCGCTGATTCAAGACATAAATAAGGCTAAACAAAGCAACATTGTAGGAGAAAAAGTAAATCTTAGCCCAGCGTAACACTCCCAGCCTATCGTTGAAATTTCGCAGTAGCAGCCAGCTCCATTATATCACTCATTTAGGGCCTGATCCATCAAGGCATGCATTCTGTGCAAAACGTGCGTTTGTTTCAAAACACACATAAATGGGCTCTTAGTACTCCTGATTTCAACAGGGAACGGATCTGAGGATACGTGCGCTGATGAATTCAGGTGTAAGTTTGCTCTGCTCTAACACAAGAAACTGCGGGATATGTTCAATACATATGTGGAATATACATTCACATAAGATCGCACAGAAAAAAAATGTTGAATTAATGTCAACTGTTAATAATATGGGCATTGATGATAAAACCGTACAAAAAATTAGATACGTCATAAACACAAATAACTTTGCAATGCCCAAAGCTTGATTTGGACGTGGCTGTGTGAGCTTCAGCTCGGCACGCCCTTACTGTAAATTGACATCGGCCGAACGACCCCTCCAAGCCCTGTTCCCTACCCCGAAAGTGTAAGAAGACAGAGTAGACAGGGCTGTGTTTACTGGCATATGGGCTGGTTTTGGTCATGCGCAAAGTGATTTTGCGTACGATAGACTCAAAATCGGCAGATATGTACCTTGACAAACCAGGACCTCAATGTTTTAGGCTCCACCTAAACTTTGACACCCTAGGTGAACACCTAAGTTCACATAGTGGTATTGCCAATACTGACAACAAGGGAATGATATATTATCATCATTACTATTATTATTATTATTATTATTATTATTATTACTATTTTTATTATTATTATTATTATTATTAATAATAATAATAATAATAATAATAATAATTATCATCGTTGATTGGTAAGGCACCATAGTGCTCCACAATGCTGGACAATAGGGAAAACAGTGCATATATAAAACAGACATCACAAAAACAAATGAAATCATGAAAGCAAAGGGTTGGAACAAGACTGGCGATTGGGATGTTCGTGCAGGTGTACCAGTGTAAATAGTATAAGTAGGAGCTGAGTAATCTCTAATAAAGAGATGAGTTTTCAGAGAGAATTCAAGGATTTGAAGGTTATGGGAAGGCTGTGGGAAGTCTGTTTAGAAGTGCTAAGGAATTCTATAAGTGGGTACTGGCTCAAGAGAAGTCTTGCTGGTGGGAGTGAGAGGTAGTTACCAGAGATAAGGCAAGACTAAGAGGATGTGAGGGATAGTATTTTGAGATGAGATTTGAGATGGTTGTTTTGAGGACTTTGTAGGTAAAATGGGATTCTAGAGGACATGTACTTATCATTAGCTCCATTTCATCGAAGTGTAGAGCTACCTAGGCAATACATTGACATTTAAACTGTACTATTTTTACCACCAACTGACTGGGCATAAATAAAATTTGCCATTAGTGCCATTAGCAATATTGGTGTAAATAAAAACCCAGGCAGTATACATTGAAGACCCTGTATATCCTCCTTCACTGCAATGTGTCAGCATGGGAATTGTTGAGTTCTATTAATACTAGGTAGAAAAGACCTGACTCATCTGACACCACCCTCACTCTCTAACACTTAATGACTTTTTGCTGCTGGCTGCTCCAGACAATTGTAAAATGAATGACAGGAAGTTTTGGAATGAAAATTGTGCTGTGGGAAACACAAGCATTCACTGGCAAAATGAAACCCCCCCCCCCCCCCCATGAATTCCACCATGATTCGCAAATTTGGAGCCAAAATTGAACCGAAAAGCAATAGGCATAATTTCTTTGGTTGTATAAATTAGCTATTACCTTTTCCATACACATTGCACCTTGTAGTTTACTTTAATGGATTACTACTCCTTGAAAGAGTAACAACATTTTTAAACCTGTTGGTTAGTACTCATCAGTTATGAATAAATTCCAGTATTTATACTGCTGGGTTTCCCATCCACCACTGATCTCCCAGGCCTCCCT
Organism: Mixophyes fleayi; assembly: GCF_038048845.1. Taxonomy (NCBI): domain Eukaryota; kingdom Metazoa; phylum Chordata; class Amphibia; order Anura; family Limnodynastidae; genus Mixophyes; species Mixophyes fleayi. The sequence goes on along the minus strand of NC_134404.1, from coordinate 162,867,095 downwards.
GACCAATTATAAGGGCAGCCCTGTTTTGGATTTTGCTTTTCCAAATATCTACAGATCAAAACTCTGATAGTGACAACCACAGTGTGCAATTTCATTTTTTATACAGAATAGGATTTCAAATTCACATCAGACCGTCTCTTATTGACTTGGACATTTAACTCTACCATTCTAATAGAGCTTTTCCACTAGAACCAATGAATGTTGTATCATGTTTTACAGTAAATACATGAAATAGCCCAGTTCTTGTGTGTTGTCTAGTTAGATTATTTTTATGTATTACAGAATTAGGAATTAAATGGAAATCAGTTCATATTTTCGGAGAAAAACACGCAGGAATGCAGTTAGTTATAAATGAGTCACATACTTTTCTCTCATAGATGTACATGTCATATCATATTTTAATATTAATAGTGGTAAACTCTCCAGTTTATTGTATATTCCCCTAGAAGATATCAGATACCATCACCAATTATACTATAAAAATTGTCTTAAATGTCAAAAACTTTAAATATATATATCAAAGAGATAATAAAATCATAACACGCATCTGTGCAAACATAAACAGACTAAATTATGTCTTCTACCAGTCTGTAAAGTTTGTTTCTTTAGGTTCTCCAATATCACTTTTATGCTGTGTAGTCATTGGGTTCAAATGTATGTTAATAAATCCTTAGCACACAGTTCCTGCATAGTATAATGAACTCCTCCGATATTCACTCTACTACAAAGTCAATTGTTTTACAAGTCCTTCTTGTGCCTGAGCTGGTCTTACCATATCCCAGTGATCATATCCAACTGTTAGGATTAAAAGACAGAGATATGAGGTAATGTTGAGAAATAAGCAAAAGGTTATCTTAGCCTTATTATTGGTAAATCGTAGTAAATGGCAGAAAAATACAGTAATGCAATAACAGAAGGTGTCTCAGAGTATGGTAGGGTTCAGAGAACAACTTAGGTGATTGTAGGTAGAAGCAACAGTGTATTGAGAATGCGGATAATATGGCAACATACATTGAACAACTTTGGCAATGCAAATGGAAACAAAGGTCTATGTAAACTTGAAGTAATGCAATTAATATTGTGATGTTCACTGAACAACTTCTGAAAAGGTGGTTATCGTAAACATTAATTTATGTATTTTATCACCCACTATATATTTTACATATGAAAGTATTTTTTTAATCAAACTTTTATTTAACTTTTATTTTTTCTTATAGCAGTGGAGCTGAAAGCTTTTTTATTTTGACTGTACATACAAGAAAGGACAAGCTAGCTCACACATGTGCAGGCTGGTCAAGTATTTTCAGGGCTGATGAGTAACATAAAATTAAACGTCACTGTAAAAAGTTTAATGTAATGAAGTTTTGGCCCATCGCCCATGAAATATTCCCAGTGATCATTCTATTATGGATAATTCTATCTAAATTTTGCCAATATAGAATCAACTAAATTAAAATATAATTAGTGAGCAAAAGAAATTAGACATACTGGGCCTGATTCATCTTCAAATGAAAGTACCTTGCGTGCTGTATCCTGCAGGAAATTACTTTGCGCATACTCAGAAACAGACTTTATGCCAATGAACGCAATTGCATGCAATTCATGTCTGAATACAAATGACACTTAAGACTGCCAATGACTTGAAGGGTAGAACAGGGGTGGGATGGGGCGGGCTAATGTAGGCCAGGTACAGTAAGGACGTTCCCACATGGTTTATTCAAGTTCCGCCATAATCCGAAGTATGCTTCATTTCAAATGTAAGCTTTGCACCTGCTCCAGGGTAGGTTCATCTGATAGATAATGATGACCAAACGGCATTCACTCTCACAATCGGGTGACTGCCAATTCACCTGCACACCTGACACCACTCATTTCATTAAACAACACTATATAAGATCAGGGACGTCATTGTGCCATTTAGTTTCCAAAAAAACAATTTAATGCTAGCTGCATGCTAGAAAAGGTAAGTGAAACTTTCACATTTGTGTCTCATTAGCAACAAAACAAAATAATTTTTTTCTTTCCTACTATGTTAGTATGTGCGTATGTTTGAAATTGTCTTTTTGACCCTTTCAAAGCATTTGCAGACATTCACATACAAGACATTTTTAGAAATGTATTTTTTTTTTAAGTTCTTCGACATGCATACGTTAGCAGTGTGTTTTGTTTTTTTTAAATGTTATGCTCCTTTTTACATAGTTGCATACATTAGCATTTTATTCTTTTTTTTTTAAATAGCAAAACATTATATGCTTCATAATACTAATTTTGTTTACTGAAATTTCAATTATAATTTTAAGAACCTTACAATCGTAAAATATTACAATTCAACACACTTTGTTAGCTGTAAGTATGTTTGGTCTATAATGTGTAATTTCAAATGGTGCCCAAATATCTTTCTGGCATATATCCATTCATTGCAGAAGCAAGGAATCTGGAAAACAACAGCAACTGGTACACCATATACAGCTAAGGCCACGTGTAAAACTCTTTGGGAAGTCAGATGTTAAGGTAATCCATTGCTATTGGCTTCAACCTTATGTCATCATTAACACCCTGCACATTGTGCAGAGTTACGTAGAAGCTCTGTGCAACATCCCTACAGCAATACCATCACTAACCAATCTCTTGGCGATGTAACACTTCTGTGTGTCTGGGTTATTCCAGGCCACAGTGAGTGTTAAGGCAGGATTGTCCTAGTCCGCCTCTGGTCATATGCTTAAGGTGGTGCTGCAGGCTTTCCTGTTGAGCTTTCATCAATTTATTTGTCTGCCACAGGATTAAAAGTCCCTAATGACCCATAGGGGCAGATTCAATTCAGAAAATTTCTGTGCAAGGTGCCTCCGGAACGGCCGCAAGACTCCTCGTGCAGAACGGCATTCACTCTCACAATCGGGTGATTGGCAATTCACCTGCACACCTGACACCACTCATTTCAGTGTACAGGCTACATCACAAATAACACAGGAATGGTAGGATTCTTGCAATCTTTCTGGTTTAGCCCCACCTATTTTTGAGACATGGAATCTAAAGGTTTTCGCCAGAGACCTCTGCAAGGAGGTTTGGTCTTCGCTGCTTTCACCACGCAGGTCACAGTTCTCTGGATGGGTACCAGGCAAGAATGACAGGAAAAAAGGTTGTTAACCGCCAAGAGGAGACCAGGATAGGAAAACCAGGATACAAAGATTATTCGAAAAGCAACAGATACAGGATACATTTTTAATTAGGAGGTAGATCAGTGATGGAGTCCGTCATAATGTGAGTCCATGGTCTCATAGAAATGAGCAAAGGCAATAGAGGACTGATGGGTGCTTGACAAGGGATCTTGTGTTAAGCAGAGGTTGCACAGGCAGAATGAAATGATCTTACATTGAGATAATTGGTTGGCCACCAACAGTTCCCTGACATGTACTCCAGAGTTTTTCGAGAACCAGCATGGCTGCCAATTGAATCTACCCTATAAAGTGGCAGTTTGCCACCATAGCAAGCTTTCCGCACATTATAAGGTTAGTCGTGCTACGCTCAGGGGCACACTCAGTCTAGATTTGCACAGACCTAGCAAGGCACAGATTCTAACAGCCCCCTGGTTTTCACCAAGAACCACAGCAAGGTGGGATGGGTTTGACTGCAAAGGGACTGCAGGTCAAGGCCCTTGGGTTGGCCCCTAGACGTGAGAGGGATAGGTGAAAGGCAACACGGTATGTGAACAAAGGTACCTTAGAGGGTAGCAGCAATGCGATACTGGATATGGCTGGCTGTCCTCAGGAAGAATGACTGGAGAAAAGGTTGTTTACTGCCAAGAGGAGACCAGGATTGGAAAACCAGGATACAAAGATTACTCGAAAAGCAACGGATACCGGACACATTTTTTACAAGGAAGTAGATCAGTGATGAAGTCAGTGGTAATGAGTCCATGGTCTTATAGAAATGGGCAAAGGCAATAGAGGAGCGAGAAGCACCAAGTACTTAAATAAAAGATTTATTCCAAATAAAAACAAATATTAAAATGGATTAAGCATATAGCCAAATGCTAAATATATCAAACAGCTGTACAAAAACAAACTTGTCTTAGAAATACAATCAAGCTGTGGCCAAAATATAGTTATCATATGGTACCATATGTAAAAAATAATAATAATAAAATACCACTAATGAAATCCAATCCGCGGACTGCTTGATGAGATAGAATTGTTCTTTTGGAGCTATTTTAGAGAATAGTATAGATTACTTGTGTTCCGAAAAAAGAAGCCACCATTCAGGCTTTTCTTAATACCAATCCATTTAGCAATTTATAATAATCATTTCCTTTGCGGGCTCAATTTGGAATCTAAACATATAATAATAAAGGATCCACCGCAAGGTGCAGTTCGGGCACCAGATAAAAGATAGATTATTTCAATATTTCTTATTGCTTTTATATTTATCGACATTAGCTTGTCAGGTTTAGAATTGGCATAATCCTTGATCGTATAAATGTGCCAGAGTGCTATTGAATACTTCTTGGCACCAAAAGTGAACACATAAATTTACTTAGCTCTCCTATGTAGATACATAAGTCCCGAACTTCCGATGTTAGTGATCACTCCAATGAATAAAAAGCAGTCAACGGAGGAGAATCTCAGCAGATATCACAAAATAGCTTGCTACGAATAGCTGGCCAGCACTTGATAGAGAATCAGCATATAACAGTGCTAACGCGTTTCCCGGCGGTCCGCCGCTTCATCAGAGGTAAGTACTTAGTGCGTTAGGACTGTTATATGCTGATTCTCTATCAAGTGCTGGCCAGCTATTATGGCATATGTTTACTAAATGCTATGTCCTCATTCAAGTTTCTAGATCAGCTTCATACTCTCAATATTTCCTTACTCTACCCAGAAAACACTCAACTATTTGATTTAACCAAAAACTCTCACATCCTCATTCCTTAATGAGTAGAGCTGTAGGCTCTGTAACCTAACCACCATTCTATATTGCCACTTAGTAATAGGGTTTTTTTTGCTTTACCCCCAATATATTAAAAGGGTTACTGTGGACAATAACATATGTATTTTTTATAAGCTTTTATTTAAATTTGATATTTTTCTATAAACTTTTCAGTTTGGCTGCACATGAAAGAAACAACAAGCAACCTCACGCATGCGCAGATGAGTCTAGTATTTTTAGGGCAGCTGAGTAACGCTGAGCGGTCTAAGTAATTAAATATTAATAATTTGTGGCAAAAATCTATTTTAAGCAGTGATAGAAAACTGGACTTTTATTACAAAAAGAAGACCCCTTTGATAAAGTGCTTCCAAATAGCTTTGCCTGGGAAGAGTACCCCAGACCATGCTGCCTGGAAGACATCGGGGAAATGTGTATATATAACGTTTCTAATAGTAGCACTGTTTTTTTTGTTGTTGTTTTTATAAAAAAAATTGTTTTTTGTTTTTTGTTTTTTATAAAATACACTATAATTATAGATATGTCCCTGAATCTGTTTTGTCAGGGGATAACAACTGAATTAGACTTTTTGTGCCCACCCAATATTTTCTATTGGGATATAACAGTTCTTTATTTAGAAGTTATAGTGCAAAAGTTAAATATTTCAAAGGTGTAAAGCTAAAAATGTATCATTTTTGAAGCATGAATATGCTCAAAATTGGTGAATGGAATGAGCCCCATGGCATAATACTCCTTTCACTTCAACTTTGGCATGTAATAAGTATAGAGCAGTAATATTATAATAACACTGTGTACCTTGAACTAGTACAGGACTTTTGCATTGTCTGTTGTATTTCACATCATGATCATCATCATCATCATTTATTTATATAGCGCCAACATATTCCGTAGCGCTTTACAATTGGGACAAACATAGTAAACTAATAAACAAACTGGGTAAAACAGACAAAGAGGTGAGAAGGCCCTGCTCGCAAGCTTACAATATATCGGACAATGGGAGTTTGACACATGAGGTTAAGTCTACATTTGCAGTCGGCCCAGCCAGACTGCAAAGGTAAAAGTGACTCATAAGCTAAATGATCCTGTCACACAACAATGTTGATCAAGGGGTAGTTGTATAACAGGTGGTAATAGGGTAGTGTAGTGAGGTTAAGAGGGTGGTTGAGGAATATTATAAGCTTGTCTGAAGAGGTGGGTTTTCAGAGAACGCTTGAAAGCTTGTAGACTAGAGGAAAGTCTTATTGTGCGAGGGAGAGAATTCCATAGAGTGGGTGCAGCCCGGAAATTGTCCTGTAACCGGGAATGGGAGGATGTAATGAGTGTGGATGAGAGACGCAGATCTTGTGCAGAACGGAGTTGCCGAGTTGGGAGATATTTTGTGACAAGAGAGGAGATGTATGTTGGTGCAGCTTTGTTGATGGCCTTGTAGGTTAGTAAGAGTATTTTATATTGGATTCGGTAGAAAACAGGCAACCAGTGTAGAGACATACAGAGTGATTTAACAGAGGAATAACGATTTGCAAGGAAAATCAATCTTGCCGCAGCGTGCAAAATAGATTGTAGGGGTTTGAGTCTGTTTTTGGGAAGGCCAGTAAGGAGGGAATTGCAATAGTCAATGCGGGAGATAATAAGTGCATGAATTAAGGTTTTTGCAGTGTCTTGTGTGAGATATGTGCAAATTCTGGAAATGTTTTTGAGATGTATGTAACATGATATAGAGTCAATGTGGGAAACAAAGGATAGGTGTGAGTCAAGAATTACACCTAGGCAGCGAGCTTGTGGGGTGGGATTTATGGTCATGTTATCAACAGAGATAGAAATGTCAGGTATGCTCTTGTTGATTGGTGGGAATATTATTAACTCTGTTTTAGAAACATTAAGTTTGAGTTGGCGAGAGGACATCCAAGATGAAATGGCAGAAAGACAGTCAGTTACACGGGACAACACAGATGTCGAGAGATCAGGATAGGATAGATAAATTTGGGTATCATCCGCATAGAGATGGTACTGAAATCCAAAGGAACTTATTAGATTTCCAAGAGAAGCGATATAGATAGAGAATAGCAGAGGACCTAGCACTGAGCCTTGCGGTACTCTAACTGATAAAGGAAGAGGAGCAGAGGTGGCCCCAGAGAAATTAACAGTGAAAGAGCGATTAGAAAGGTAGGATGAGAACCAGGATAGAACAGTGTCTTGAAGCCCTAGGGATTGCAGCGTTTGTATGAGAAGAGAGTGGTCAACGGTGTCAAATGCAGCCGAGAGATCCAGGAGAATTAGGAGAGAGTAATGGCGTTTAGTTTTAGCAGTGATCAGATCATTGACAACCTTAGTCAACGCAGTCTCTTACAGTACATTTTTTATTGCACTAATGCAAAAATAATTAAATGGAATATCAATTAAAGTTGTAAGTGCTAGGATATTGCTTCATTATATTGTGAGTATGTTTGCTCTTATACTCTGGGTTGAGGCAATGGGATGTTAACCTATATTATGAAAGGTTCACTCAGATATTTTTGATGGATATTTTCAAAAAGTTGTGCATGAAAAATCAGTTTTACTAATAGCAACCAATCAGATTCTGGCACAGATTTACTGCAGATTAAACAGTGAAAACAAAAATCAGATTAGTTGTTAGGGTACCACATTTTTCCTTTGAAACAGTTTTCATAAATGTCACCGAGCCCTGGCTAAATACCTTAAATGTCTGTGTACATTGTGGAAATGGATCATCTCAGATAAGTTATATGTGGTCACCATCAAAATAATAATCAAATTATTACAAGGATAGCAAAATGCATATACAAAAAAAAAAAAGATTATCCAAAAATATCTTAAACTGACCAGTTTATTTCATCCTGAGATGTCTTTATGGTCCTAAAATTAATTGTGGAGATTTGCAGTGAACCATATGACCGCACAGAGGTTTTGAGGCATTTGCGCCAAAAGTGCAGGCTTCAAATATGCATATTTATGTGTACATTTTGAGCTACAGATATGTTATGGTACATGCAAGATACTGTACATGTCCTAAATTGAAATAGCCCTTCCCTCCCCCGTTTCTGCCTCTTCACAAGGGGGCTCAATTCAGGGATGCATGGATACACATTTTTCGTGCAAATACAGAGTACAACAAAAGTATTTTATGTTTAAATATGGCTCCTACGCTCAACTCTATACGACCCCCACAGTATTTTTCTAACAGCTTTGTCTAACAAGTTGTCTAGTAAAAGAAAAAAATGTTTAGTTTGCTTTGGCAAACAATCAGATAGATTTAAATTGGGCATGAGAACCTAATAAGATATAGATGAAATGTGAAAATTGAAACAGTTACTTAGATGAAACAGTAATAACAAATTATTTAAAGAATTAGAACTAGATTGAACTATGTGGTACAGCAAACCCGACTAGACTTTTTGGATGACATCTCCATTGAAATAATAGTCTCCATTGAAATAATGGTATATATTTTCTGTATAATTTTTTGGGGCAAATATAAAATCAACTAAAATACAACATAGTTAATGAGCTGTAGTAATAAGATATACCCTACCTATTTTAACAGGTAAATAAAAACTGCATTCCGATATGCTGTGTTGAATATTTTAGAAATTGGTTCAGTCAAATAGATTTGCAACCGAATCAGGATCCAACTTTGGCACTAATAATTTGCCATGGATATTCTATGGTGTAAAGTCTAAAGAGCACTTAAAGATTTATCAGATTCCCCTTCAAGGGAGTTGGAACCTAACTGTAAGACACTCACTGATGGTAGCCACCATAGGTCCCCTAAATAACACCTCACTCAAAAGGAATGTAGGCAAGGGCTAGAACAGACTAAAGATCAGGGTATGAGCCAAAAAATTATAGCTAAGAAGGTGTAGCTGAATTCAGGACAATTGTGCAAGGAAAGCCAGTTCAAAACCAATAAGACAGAACGCAGTCAGGGATTTACTAGCACAAGGATAAACATCTGGTGAAAAGTAAAAGCCTATATAGTGAATGCAAACCATGTCACCAAGGATGCTCTCAAGGTTATGCAAATGTCCCTAGCTTGTGCCTAAAAAGGCACAAGTATAAAATAGTGGTCCACACAAAACTTAAGGAAGTGTTCAGTGAGACAGGTTGATGTACATCCCAACTGAAAGGGAGTCTCAGGAGACTACTCTGCAAATTGTCACAGCTGCATATTACATAAGCAAGGAAAAAGAATTTGGGCATCTAAACAGGTTTCAATAAATGACTTGGCACAAGATGTCCAAACATAATTTGCTGCTTTAGGTTTCAATATCAGCTTTGTACTCTCATTACTTCCTAACTCAACCCAGGAAATATGAAACTATTTGACTTAACCAAAAGTTCTTACATCTTCATTCCTAAATTAATGGATCTATAGGCTCAGTGATCTGGGGCCTGATTCATTAAGGATCTTAAATGAAGAGGTATCTTATTTCAGTCTCCTGGTCAAAGCCATGTTACAATGCAAGGGGTGCAAACTAGTTTTTTGTTTTGCACATAAGTTAAATACTGACTGTTTTTTCATGTAGCACACAAATATCAACTTTAAATTTCAGTGTACAAATAATCTATCAAGTACTTGTGTGCTACATGAAAAAACAGTCAGTATTTAACTTATGTGCAAAACAGAAAACTAGTTTGCACCCCTTGCAATGTAACATGGTTTAGTCCAGGAGACTGAAATAAGATACCTCTTCATTTAAGATCCTTAATGAATCAGGCCCCTGGTCTCCATTCTTCCAACTAATGGAGGTCAGTGACAATGTGCAAAATTGCACAGTACAAATTTGCAAGGGCTGATTTAAGGAGCTGGGCATTTTTACTGAAACTCAAAATGAATAAATTGATGTATAGGCTGCATTTTTATTGGTATTTCTTACAATGTAGAAGATTTTACACCCTGCAAAAGGATTTGCATTTTGCAGTATCTCATATGTGGAAGAGATTGGGCCCCACACTGTACTTTTACTATACTTTGCATATTATTATTATTATTAGTATTAATTTTTATTTATAGGGCGCCACAAAGTATCCGTAGCGCCGTACAAGGACAAACAATGGCACAGTACAAGGTGAAACAGCACAGTACAAGTAACAGTAAGCACTATAACTCTGGGGGCTCAGGCACAGCATGAAAGAGAGGGACGGAGGGGAAAAGTGAATATAGGCAGGTAACTATGGCCCAAGAGGGTGGGCACGGATGACAGGTTGAGAGTCACTGAGGGGAGTGGAGAGAAGCGAGAGGAGACAGAGGGCAGAGGGACTGAGAGGAGGTGAGCTGAGTAGCTGGAGAGCGCAGTTAAAAGTGATGGAAACAGAAGGTAGGAGAGCCCTGCTCAAAGGAGCGAACAATCTGAAGGGAGGGGAAAACAGACAGACACATGGATGAGACGGAGAGACGGTAGAAACGGAGACGGAGTCGAGGAAGGGGGAGAAGGGAAGAAGGGATGAGAAAGAGAGGTAGCCGACCGGTGGGAGTTTAGGCATGAGACTGGAAGGCTTTAAGGAAAAGGTGGGTTTTTAATGTTCGTTTGAAAGAGGACAGATTAGGGGAAGTTCTGATGGAGCGGGGGAGCTTGTTCCAATGGAGGGGAGCGGCGCGGGAGAAGTCTTGAATACGTGCGTGAGAGGAGGTAATCAGGGGGGAAGAGAGGCGACGATCGTTTTACACAGGTACAAATTTCTAGGTACAATTTGGCCAATGTAAAAAAACACGTCCATGTGCCACATGTAATAGAGACAGTCCTGATTGTCTCTCATTCTCACTATTAATTTATACCATAACTGATGCGAAATTAAGCAGCATTTTAGGAAAGGTTGCATGTGACGAAAGAGGTGGTTCTAAAGTTGGAGAAAGTTAGACTTTGATGAGGTGTTTACATTTTTGCACAGTAGCTTCTTCCAATTTTTCCTCCTCCCCACAAACCTAGGAGAACGTGACATTTTCTGAGAGTGGATAGTAAGCTGTAAATGACGGATTTATAATAATAATTCAATTTATTGTGTGCAAACCAATTTGCAATATATATATGTATATATCTATATCTATATGTATCTATCTATCTATCTATGTATATATATATATATATATATATATATATAGATAGATATTGTCGAAGTCGTATAATAGGATGAACGAAAGTATATTGGTTAATATTGTTTTGCCGTGCGATTGCGATCCGTACGCCACGTAACACATGCGTACGCCACGTAACACAGATCTGTACGCCACGTAACACGTGACATGGTGCGATCGCACGGTAAAATACGCACGCACACACTCGCATTAAAACATTTAGTTATTTATATTATTCATATTCATATTGGTTCTGTTACACTGTAATTTATGAGCAGATAGTATTTGGTTTATTATTAGTCTATATATATATATATATATATAATGATTATATGAACACTTCAGTGATATTCAAGGTTCAGGTTATAGGAAAGGTATCATGCCTAGTATCATATTAAAACCCTAATAATCAGCAGCTGTCCGGTTCCATCGCCGAAGAGATCGCATATTGCATACTCTAGTTTTTGATGTTATGGAATAAGTCTTTGTATGATGCTGGCTATGAAATGCTAATTGTAACTGGAGCATTGGCGGGAAGAAAGGAGCTCATCCCCTGGAGAGACGACCCCCACCTTTGGATTCCTTAGATTGAATCAGCCTATGACCTGTTTAGCCTGGACCCATGTGATGTCTGGACCTATAGAAGCAAGCCTCCTCATTTGCATTGTTTTCTGTAACACTGACTGTGTATATATGATCATAGCTGTGCACCCAGCTCTCAGTCTTCACTGATCACAGTATTCAAAGGTGAATCACTGTCCAGGGTTGCCCGTGGTTAGCGCAGCGAGCGCATGCGATAAGAGCGCGGTATGTATGTAACTTTTGGTATTGGCTGTACTGTATTGTATCATAATATAATAATGTATTGAATTGTTGACTATTTACATCTGCTAAAATAAATCACTTTGTGCGTTAGAAACACAATACAATCGCCTATGCAATGCTTATTTGAAAACGATAGAATAACTTTAATAATTTGTGGGCTCTTGAGATAGGAGGTTACGTTGCCGGAAGGTATGCAACGCTGACTTAATTCGGTTCCCCAACAAAGGGTGGATATTGACGGACGCGTCGCATACGGGAAAGAACGCAATGTGTTCAAAACCTGTTGTCCATTTTGTGTTGAGAAGCCGAATGTCAGCAGTTGCGTAATCTGAAGGAATGCTAACTAGAATCAAGGGACAAGAAAGAAAAATGTTTCTTTTTATTGTCGTTTTGCGTTTTAAAAGGTATTGCATTGCATAGGGTATGCTATTTCCCGCTCAGCATATGCTAACTTCCAGTATTGTTGCCACATGGTTAAACAATTGTGTAAAATGTCTATTATATATGCATACTGTAAGCACTTGGTAAAGTCTCTGAAAAGATAGTGCCATTGTTTGGGAAAGTTATTTTCTGTGCAGAAAACTAAGGTGTATGTGTTTGGTGATTGTATGATTTTGAAGTGAAAGTTGATTTACTGTCAAAAAGACAGGGATATCGGTTGCCGTTTGACGAGGCGGGCTGGACAACCGAGGTAGTATACAAGGCAGGTATACTGGCAGCAAAAGCCCTGTTTGAAAAGAGAACAGTTAAAAAGCTTTTGGAAACTTTCTCCCCAAGAGTAATCACAAAGTTTAGCGATAGTTATTATTGCTAAGCGGTGCGATTGGACCGCATGGTTTATTGTGCAACCGTGCTTGTGACTTGGGTTGAACGGCTGGAGGTACAAACGGGTAAACTCCGGTACTACCAGTTCAGTAAAACTCAACAGATTTTGTGGAGAGCCAGGATATCGAGGAGCTGATATTTCTGTTGTCCATAGTGATATTTCACTGTTAAGAGGTGTGTGGGCGTAGCCTGTGAAACCGTCCACGAATAAAAATCGCTAGTAGGTTCTGTTTGAAAGGAGAAAAGGTAAAAAGTCTTTTTGCGTAGCGTTGAGAAATAGGTTGTTTTCACAATGGGTGCTAAGCAAACGCTAGAGATGGTTGATGTTATGCTGCTTAAAGAAGGACCAATTAATTCGGCAAGGTTCCGTATGTTTATGGTGCGTATGCAACGGCATACTGCGACAAATGGGTCAAGATGAGCCGGGAGTGTGTGAAACCTTTCCCAAACATAGGTAGTTTCGAGGCAGAGGTGTTAAATAATGTTAGAGATAAAGTGCGGTTGATCAAATCAACGAAAACGAGAACTAGACAAGATGATTGTTTAAAATGGTGGCAAATGGAAGGTAGCACGTGGCAGAGCAGCGAATGCACAGCGGAAGTAAGTGTGGCAAAAAGTGCGCGCACAGCGGAAATCAGCGCACCGGAAATCAGCGTTCCAGAAGTGTGCGTTGCAAAGCGTGGAGAACTGAGCGCAAGCGCGCCCCTGACAAATTCGGTTGGGGCGGAAAGTACAGCCAATACCAAAAATGTGAAAACTGTAACTAGTAACTTGTATGTTGTTTTAAGTAATGTTAAGAGTAATGTTAAAAATAATGTTTCAGGACAAGGAAAGGGAACGGTTCCACCAGCAGGGGCAGCGGCTGAAAGTGGTGAGAATAATGTAAAGGTTATCACAGGGGGAGACATCCATTGTACTGCAGCAGCAATTTCAACAAATAGTTCAGAACATAGTGATTTGATAAGTCTGCATCCTGTCCTCACAACAGCAGTTCCCAATGGGAAGGCAGACAGAGATGAGGAAGTTCCTTTAAAACATGTAGCATGATCCATGCACTAGGTCTGAAACAATTTCAATTTTGTCTGATTTCCCTGATCCTAGGAAGGATTTGACCAAATGTCAGAAGTTTATTAGATATTATGGTAATGTGTACGAGCCAACTAATAACGATTGGCGAGTATTATTGAAGACCTGTCTTCCTCTCAATACTGATATACAAAAGTTCATTAAGGATTGTATGTTGGAGGAGGATGAATCCTTAACCGAGGATGATAATCAGGACAATATTAGACATATAATCACATGGTTGGCTATATATTTTCCAGTGATAGTGGACTGGAGTAAAATTTTTACTATCAAGCAAAAAGATAGTGAAAATGCAACAGCCTATTTTTGCAGGGCTCTGATAGCGATGGCCAAATATACTGGGGTATCAGACATAAAGTATAATGTACACTACAGAGAGGTTGCTGTTACAGTTCTAATGGATGGCCTCAGGGAAAATTTGAAAAACAGAGAACAAGCTTCATTACCACACTGGAAAGAAATCACTGTAAATGTTCTCAGGGAGTCAGCCATAGGACATGATCAGAATATAAATAAACAGAAAGAGACACTAAGTGATAGGGTAATGATGGTAAGTATCCCAGCATTAGAGGGACTGCACACACGACCACAGTGTAATAACACCTGGGCTAAGGAAAAGAAACAACATGAGTTGAAGTGTTTTCAATAGGGATGTGCACCGGCGACTTTTGGTGTCTCGTGTTTTGTGTTTTGGATTCGGATTTGCTTGAGGTTTTGGGTTCGGATTTGTTTCGCAAAACACCTGCTGAAAGGTTTTGGTTTGGATTTAAGGTTTTGGATTCAGATTTTTTTTTTAAAAAAAGCATAAAAAGTTAAAAAATCAAGTTTTTGGGCTTATTTTCACTCCTACGCTATTATTAACCTCAATAACATTCAATAATAATCATTTCCACTAATTTACAGTGTATTCTGAACACCTCACAATATTGTTATTAGTCCAAAACTTTGCAACGAGGTATCTTTCTGGACTGCTTAGTGGAGTGGTCCCCACAATATAATAAGAAAACCATCAACTGGTCTTAATTACACCAAAAATTGTACCTGGACTGCGTAGAGGAGTGGTCACCACAATATAATAAGAAAACCATCAACTGGTCTTAATTACACCAAAAATTGTATCTGGACTGCGTAGAGGAGTGGTCCCTACAATATAATAAGAAAACCATCAACTGGTCTTAATTACACCAAAAATTGTACCTGGACTGCGTAGAGGAGTGGTCACCACAATATAATAAGAAAACCATCAACTGGTCTTAATTACGCCAAAAATTGTACCTGGACTGCGTAGAGGAGTGGTCACCACAATATAATAAGAAAACCCTCAAATGGTCTGAATCCCACCAAAAATTGTACCTGGACTGCGTAGAGGAGTGGTCAGCACATTATAATTTAAAAGCCCTCAAATGGTCTGAATCCCACCAAAAATTGTACCTGGACTGAGTAGAGGAGTGGTCCCCACAATATAATAAGAAAACCGGCATCAACTGGTCTTAATTACACCAAATATTGTATCTGGACTGCGTAGAGGAGTGGTCCCTACAATATTATGAAAAAAAACCTCAACTGGTCTGAATTCCACCAAACAAGTATCTGGACTGCGTGGTGGAGTGGCCCCGGTACCCAATTTGATACCGGGGCCACAATATAATAAAAGAACCCTCAACTGGTCTAAATTCCAGGGAACAGATGGCGGACACCGGATGGACGTCTAAAGCCAACATAGCAGTTAACGGCGCAGTTCCTCTTTTTTGTGACTGCACAAACAATTAACGTAGTAATAGAAATGACAGGTTTTTTTTTGTTTTAAATATAGAAAGAAAGAAGGTAGTACTAGAAATGGCAGTTATTTAGTTTCTTTTAAATATAGAAAGAAAGAAGGTAGTACTAGAAATGGCAGTTATTTTTTTAAAAAAAAAAATATAGAAAGAAAGAAGGTAGTACTAGAAATGGCAGTTATTTAGTTTCTTTTAAATAGAGAAAGAAAGAATGTTGTGTCCGGAAACAGAGACACAACATACGCTTTAAACCGAGGATCGAGAACGGTGGGCAGAATGTATTCCTCTGACTTTAAAAGACTAACTACCCTCGGATCCTGGCAAAGCGTACGAAGGGCTTCATCCACAAGAGCTACATGCTTGGTGGAATCGCAATGGTGTACCAGCTCCTCCCTCACTTTCTCCAGCTGCTTCTGCAAAAGCCTGATCAGGGGAATCACCTGACTCAAGCTGGCAGTGTCGGAACTGACTTCTCGTGTGGCAAGTTCAAATGGCTGCAGAACCTTGCACAACACGGAAATCATTCTCCAGTGCGCTTGACTCAGGCGCATCCCCACTCCTTTTCCTATGTCGTAGGTGGCTGTGTAGGCTTGAATGGCCTTTTGATGCTCCTCCATCCTCTGCAGCATATAGAGGGTGGAGTTCTAGCACGTCACTACCTCTAGTTAATTTAGATTACAGGGCTTGTAAATACTTTGAAGATAAAAAAAAAGCAGGCTGCACAGACTGTGGAGCTAGAAAGTGAAATTAAATGGACCACGTTACTTTGGTGGCTATCTATGCCCCCCCCCCCCGCCCTACACTTGTAGTTGAATATAAAAAAAGCAGCCTGCATAGACTGTAGAACTAGAAATTCAAATATACAAAGAAATGGACAAAGGCTGTTTGGTATCTGTCTGCATCAGATCCCCTCTCCACTAGGAGTAAAAAAGAAAACTATTCAGCCGTTATATAATCTAGAATATAAGTAGAAATTGAGAAAGGCAATTTGGTATCTGTCTGCATCATAATCATCAACATCCTCCTCAGCGCCAGCTACATCAATATCCTCCTCCCGGTGTACAACATTCACACCTTCATTAGCCAAATCTGTAACTGGACTGTGGGTGATCCTTCCAGCATATGCAGAGGACGTGCTGCAAATGCTGGATGAAGTCACCTCTTTCCGTACAGTGATGGGAAGGTCAGGCTTCACAACCACCAACACCCTTGGACTCGCCTTGGGGATTTGAGATGTTATCTGTTTAGAAGGCAGAGTTCTTTGCTGTTTTGTTGTTGTTGTTGACAGCATAACTCTCTTAAATTTTTTGTAGGGGGGGGAGGAGGAGGGCTTAGATCCTTGGGTGAAGCTGGACCACTAGTCATGAACACGGGCCAGGGCTTAAGCCGTTCCTTGCCACTACGTGTCGTAAATGGCATATTGCCAACTTTACGTTTCTCCTCAGATGATTTTAAGTTTCTCTTTTAGCTATTTTTTGAGAACTTGGGCTTTTTGGATTTTACATGCCCTGTACTAGGAGATTGGGCATCGGGCTTGCCAGACGACGTTGATGGCATTTCATCGTCTATGTCATGACTAGTGGCAGCAGCTTCAGCATTAGGAGGAAGTGGGTCTTGATCTTTCCCTACTTTATACTCCAAATTTTGGTTTTCGATTATATGTAGCACAAGAGAGCGTACCCCTAAGCCACACACACTCGGCAAACCCTTTAAAAATTATATGCGGCACAGGAGAGTACCACTGGACTTATACTGCTGAATCAGTGAACTTTGTATATCAGTACCACTGGACGTATACTGCTGAATCAGTGAACTTTGTAATATATCAGTACCACTGGACTTATACTGCTGAATCAGTGAACTTTGTAATAGCAGTACCACTGGACTTATACTGCTGAATCAGTGAACTTTGTAATATATCAGTAACACTGGACTTATACTGCTGAATCAGTGAACTTTGTAATATATCAGTACCACTGGACTTATACTGCTGAATCAGTGAACTTTGTAATAGCAGTACCACTGGACTTATACTGCTGAATCAGTAAACTTTGTAATATATCAGTACCACTGGACTTATACTGCTGAATCAGTGAACTTTGTAATAGCAGTACCACTGGACTTATACTGCTGAATTAGTGAACTTTGTAATATATCAGTACCACTGGACTTATACTGCTGAATCAGTGAACTTTGTAATAGCAGTACCACTGGACTTATACTGCTGAATCAGTGAACTTTGTAATATATCAGTACCACTGGACTTATACTGCTGAATCAGTGAACTTTGTAATATATCAGTACCACTGGACTTATACTGCTGAATCAGTAAACTTTTTAATAGCAGTACCACTGGACTTATACTGCTGAATCAGTGAACTTTGTAATATATCAGTACCACTGGACTTATACTGCTGAATCAGTGAACTTTGTAATATATCAGTACAAAAGTGGAAGCTGCTCAAATCAATTTATAGGCCATAACAGGTGCTTGAAAGGGTGGGGTTATCCTGCAAGGAACATACACACAACATTTTTTCCCCCAGCACATTGCTATAGCCAGCAACAGATCTGCCATTTCTACTGTAGATAAAAATGCAAAAGTCTTTGTTGCACACATTTGCAAATGTATGTTTAAGCCATCCGCCACGCCAAGGCGCTTTTGCTAATAGGATGGTCCTACTCTAAACAATGAGAGTCCCATATATTTGGGCCATACATATGTGTTTTTAAATTGAGAGCCAACTTACCAAAGAGGTACCCCAGAAGCCTCCAAACAGCAATTCAGTGCCAGTACCCCCTCTCAGCTACTGACACCAACATGCCTCTCAGACAAATACAAAAGTGGAAGCTGCTCAAATCAATTTATAGGCCATAACAGGTGCTTGAAAGGGTGGGGTTATCCTGCAAGGAACATACACACAACATTTTTTCCCCAGCACACTGCTATAGCCAGCAACAGATCTGCCATTTCTACTGTAGATAAAAATGCAAAAGTCTTTGTTGCACACCTTTGCAAATGTATGTTTAAGCCATCCGCCACCTCAAGGCGCTTTTGCTAATAGGATGGTCCTACTCTAAACAATGAGAGTCCCATATATTTGGGCCATACATATGTGTTTTTAAATTGAGAGCCAACTTACCAAAGAGGTACCCCAGAAGCCTCCAAACAGCAATTCAGTGCCAGTACCCCCTCTCAGCTACTGACACCAACATGCCTCTCAGACAAATACAAAAGTGGAAGCTGCTCAAATCAATTTATAAGCCATAACAGGTGCTTGAAAGGGTGGGGCACTGAATTGCTGTTTGGAGGCTTCTGGGGTACCTCTTTGGTAAGTTGGCTCTCAATTTAAAAACACATATGTATGGCCCAAATATAATGGACTCTCATTGTTTAGAGTAGGACCATCCTATTAGCAAAAGCGCCTTGGCGTGGCGGATGGCTTAAACATACATATGCAAATGTGTGCAACAAAGACCTTTGCATTTTTATCTACAGTAGAAATGGCAGATCTGTTGCTGGCTATAGCAATGTGCTGGGGGAAAAAATGTTGTGTGTATGTTCCTTGCAGGATAACCCCACCCTTTCAAGCACCTGTTATGGCCTATAAATTGATTTGAGCAGCTTCCACTTTTGTATTTGTGAATATATCAGTACCACTGGACTTATACTGCTGAATCAGTGAACTTTGTAATAGCAGTACCACTGGACTTATACTGCTGAATCAGTGAACTTTGTAATATATCAGTACCACTGGACTTATATTGCTGAATCAGTGAACTTTGTAATATATCAGTACCACTGGACTTATACTGCTGCATCAGTGAACTTTGTAATAGCAGTACCACTGGACTTATACTGCTGAATCAGTGAACTTTGTAATATATCAGTACCACTGGACTTATACTGCTGAATCAGTGAACTTTGTAATATATCAGTACCACTGGACTTATACTGCTGAATCAGTGAACTTTGTAATATATCAGTGCCACTGGACTTATACTGCTGAATCAGTGAACTTTGTAATATATCAGTACCACTGGACTTATACTGCTGAATCAGTGAACTTTGTAATATATCAGTACCACTGGACTTATACTGCTGAATCAGTGAACTTTGTAATATATCAGTGCCACTGGACTTATACTGCTGAATCAGTGAACTTTGTAATATATCAGTACCACTGGACTTATACTGCTGAATCAGTGAACTTTGTAATATAGCAGTACCACTGGACTTATACTGCAGAATCAGTGAACTTTGTAATATAACAGTATACCAATGGACTTATACTGCAGGATTGTTTTGGGATATTTTTTTTTTTATAATTTCTTTTTTTGTAATTTTTTTATAACTTTTTTTGTAATTTTTTATAATTTGGGAATAATGGGGAAATAACAATGCCCTTAGAAGGACAGAGCACAGGACACAGCACCACTGGACTGAACAGGACACAGCACAGGACCCAGCAGCACCACTGAACTCAGAAGGACACAGCACAGGACACAGCACCACTGGACTGAACAGGACACAGCAAAGGACCCAGCAGCACCACTGAACTCAGAAGGACAGAGCACAGGACACAGCACCACTTGACTGAGCAGAACACAGCACAGCACAGCACAGAACTGAACAGCACAGCACAGCACAGCACGAGATATAGCAGGACAGTGGACCACCTAACACAACCTCCCTCTACCCTGATCAATGCCCGAGTGAAGATGGCGGCGACTAGCGGGGAATTTATAGGATCCGAGTATCGCAAGATCCGACAACGGGATTATGACTCAGAGCCTCGGTTTCAGTTTTGCAATTGGCGGGAATACCCGGATCTATCTCGGATCCGGCTCGGATCGGCAACGTTCGGGTGGGCTCGGATTTCAGATATCTGAGCCAGCTCATCTCTAGTTTTCAATGCAATAAAATAGCACACCTAGCAAAAGATTGTGCAGACATGACAAGGACGTGTTTTTCCTGCCTTAAGAAGGGACACATGAGTAGGAACTGTGTAGAGAGAAAAAGGGATACCTGGGTTGGAAATCATATAGACACCCACAAAGGAGGCGTACACAAGTCTCAGAGGTTCCCCAACAATTGATTGCACACCCCATAGCAAGTAATACTTTGGGGGAGAACTATAGCCGACTCTAGAGGTAATCTGTGGTAAGTATTGGTGAGCAGGTTTGGAAGGAAAAAAAACTGATTTAAAAGGTAATCTTTATTGATTTTGTTTGTTTGTTTTATGTTGTCAAATGCTTGTTTTCCTAATCGCTGGCCGATGGTAAAGAATGGAAATGTTTGTTTTGTTTGCTGTTTTGAGATAACTATCTTGTTTCCCTCTTCCAGATAAAGGGTACACGAAAGAAATATAGACTTAGTGTTTACAAGGGTGGGATAGAGAAATAGAAAAAAATCACTCTTGAAAGACAAATTAACAATAGACAATTGGAACACTCTTTGTTTTAAGCTGCAGTGTCTCATGATAATTTGTTTGGCTGAGAATCATTATCCAACAATGAAGTATGTACATGCTTTGCTCATCGTTTTATGTATCTCAGATGAGTCATCAACAGTTAATTTTTACATTTCTCTATCATAAGTTAGGAAAGTCCGTTGAAAAGGTATGTAGTCAATGTGATACCGAGTTCTTAATGAACAAATGACGGGCGACACTGGATTGCACGGTTAAGACCCCCTAGTCAAGTATGGGGAGGGGTCATAGTTAGCAAATAGCTAAGGGGATTAGTAAATGAATACAGCCATTTTCCCATAGAGTCCAATCCAGCTGTCATTTGTGCTGTAAAATCTCCCTTTCTACATGTATGTTTGTATTCCATTCTTTGTATTCACATTATCCATTGCTTTCTTATTTCTCATTCTTTACACAAATGCTAGTATCCCTCTATCGTTCCTTTTCTCTCTTTCTCTCTCTCTCTTTCTCTCTCTTTCTCTCTCTCTCTCTCTCTCTCTCTGCTCTGGTAGAGATAAAAACAGACACGGTCTCATCAATGGGGCTAAGACATATTTTTTTTTTTTACATAAGACAAATTCAGAGATACACACACTAGATTGACATGAGTTACAGAAACAGTCAGGGGTTCTGTTTTCATGTGTATAGAAACTGCTGATTTTAAGCAGAAAGGTTCTGTTGTGGAAAAACAATTCATGTTTTATAAATTGCATATCTGTTTTGGTTTTTTTTGTTTTTGTTTTGGTTCGTGCCTCCTGTACATAAATGTGCCTTTATATGGATGCACAAAGGGTGGGGACAGGAGATTGCTAGAGGATAGGCATACAGATATGCATCTCTGTATAGAACATTGGAGTAGGATTTTTACCACAAGATACGACATAATGTGAAACCCTAGAAAATGTAGAATTTTCGTGTTTTATATTTTTTTACTGTTAGACAGACATGTACTGGATACTGTTATATTTGAAGAAAGTGTTATAGAAATAGACCCCTTTGTCTTTCTCACATAGTCAAGTAGCTGAATGTGAGGTACTGAGAATGACATGTGAGTTGGCAGTGGAAAAAATTGATTGATATACATTGGTCTTCAGCATTTTTCTAGTCTAGGGGGCGATGTTGAGTTAGCTGAAAAATCTTTTTATAACAGTACCAGCACATGAGTAGGACACTACATAGAGGACTTTATACAGTGACACAGTTACCAACTGAAGTAACTGCTAGTAGAGTCCACACATACACACACAACCATACATGGCTGTCACACCAGGGCGAACATAGCTGTCAAATAGACAGCAGGGTTTTATGTGAAAGCTAAAAAAAATCTATGTTTTGTTTTGTTTTTCGTTGTATTGTTTTAGTTTTAAAATGAGAACACACACACTCACACACACATGCACACATACACATATTGGTTAATATATGAAGATTTGGGTTACCTGAAGAATTTCTCCAGGTGAAACAAATCCACATCATCCAATTACCACCATGCAGGATTCTCAAGTATACAGTGGTGTACCAATGAAATATGTCTGGGTAAAGGTGTATTGAAATGTGTCTAATGTATTACTGTGTCATACTCAAAGCTTTTTTTATTTAATATGATAGTCCTAGAGTTATAATAGATGATAGGGGTATTCATGTTATTGATAATAGAGGTATAATGTATGAGTAGTGGTAACAAATCACATACTTTCAATTAGCCACAAACCAGTGTGAACATAAAGTAATGGTACTAGAACGAATTGAATAGAATAAGAGTTGGAACTTGATTGAAGTGACTGATAGCTTCGGCCACTAGTCCTTTCCCGCTACCAAAAGATCACTCCTGGGCAGACTCTTAACCTGTCAGTTTTTGAAATGTTCTTGACCCCTCGTGAGATGGGATTGTAACTGGGAGGCTAGGTTAGACCTTGAGAGAAGGTAAATAGTGAGACAGCAACCGAGAACGTCCAAAACACTGTTTCCTGAAATGTCACACTAACTGTCAGGATGTTGGATCGGGAGAGTAAGTTGTGGAGCAGTAATTTCTTAGACTCAGGTTATTTGACAGACAGGTACCAGGTGTAGGCTACCAGCAGCACGGCTTCAAGGGTAGCAGGGACACACTGGTGCCCATTCCACCCACTGCAGAGGGGCCAACACTCAGAGAAGGGTCAAAGGGCACTCATGAGTCTGTTCTGGAAGGCCTCAAATGCAGTTAGTAGCACCTGAGCCAAAGGCTAAGACGGTTGTCCAGCATGAAGTTGTAGTTTTTCCTGTTTTGTGTTCTCTCATTTCATTCTCTTCTCAGGACGAACACAACGAACACACATATATGAGGGGCGCTAATTACCCTAAAACACACGATTGAGATGCTGCTGTCTAAACGGGATCTGGACCCATTAGGTAAGTAGATACTGGAAAATGAATAAATATAAGATAGTGCAAAACTCAAATCGGCATAAAAATTTATTACATAAAAATATACATGTAAATATATATATATACCCAATATAAATGAGCAAGTTGCTACAATGTATACTGGAATAGGATGAAGACAAAATTAAAAATAGCTAAATAGTACATGTAATTATATCACTTGGATAATATGCATAACATTATTTAGTAACTTTGGGATGCAAAACATAATGAATCAAACCAGGTCCGAAAAATGTTTAGATGTCCTGTATTCATATCATATAGACTACCATCCGGGATGATCACAGCGCTATATGTATGTAAACTCTCCTTCAATGTCTATATGAAAAAATCAAAATCCTGGTTAGCAAACCACAATAGACAGCATGCATATGTAATGGCAGTTGATAAACAGGTTTGATGACCTCCAGAAAGGCACTAAATGAGACTCCGTCAGATTCAAAGGAGCCGTGGCCGGCTTCTGTAACGTGCCAATAATATATTAAATTAATTTCCAGAGTAATCTGAGCAACTATGTAGAAAGGTCGCTCTCTTCAAAAGGTCATATCTCAATATATTGAATATTTATATAACACGTTATAAATATAGGCGTGATGTTGCCGATTTGTAAATGAGCTCAACGACCTTAGCTCCCAGCTCTGAATACTCATATAGATTGTAATAGGTATATGGAGCTTGGTTGTTATAAAGAGACATATGCATCAAACCTGCATGCCGGGTCAGTGTCCTCCAACTGCGGCTTCAGCCGTATCAGTAGCCGCTCAGAAGAATCATGAAAACAGCGGATATATAAAGTCCTACCCCGGGGTAAAAGAGGATGAAATTTCTCAAGTCTCCAAACTTCCAGTTAGTAGTGTAGTATTCGCCTGACGCGTTTCTCGGCACTAGTTTGCCGTTTCATCAGAGGCAATGAATAAACAGCCGTGGATGGGGAGGTTGTCATATACCTGTCCAATGCGATCATGTGGTAAAGATAGTCCAATGCGAAGCAGAGCAATCAATTAGCTCCAGTCAGCCAATATTATGTTTCCTTCATTTGTGTAGAAAAAAAGAACCAAAATATGAATGAATTCATTCAATATTATATAGTGGATTGTGATACATCATAATCAGCCACGATCTAATTATCACAGGAGACCGCAAACCACTGATTCTATTTTGAAGTTAACCGCAATTATAACTGCATCGTCTTTTTTGACATGAAGCTGGTATTGTATCAAAATATAAGCAGTAATGTCCATCCATATTGACATCTATCATCAATTGATACGTAAAACTCATGAAGCTCTTGTCGGACCTGGTTTGATTCATTATCTTCTCAGGACGGTCAATTCTTTTGATTATTAGCAGGTGACAGAGGCTGGTTCAGGTAATGATAATGAGGTATTGGGGATGAAGGAGAAGTTAGTAGCATAATCGGTCCAGCCAATTACGCTATTCAATTCAGGGGTAAAGGAAAATTTGGAAACCTTGGAGCTTGGAGAAAGTGCGAGGGGCTATTGTCTGAGTAGCATTACGTCCGTAAGTACGGTGACCCCATAGTTAAAAAAAAAAAAGAGGTACACCCAGCGATGCCAGTCCAGTAATATTCGGACTTGAGCAGGCATCCTTGAGAATGATTATCATTCTTGGGAGGGTAAGGTTTTAGACCAAACAAAGTGCTGGGCATGCTCACACGTGCCTCAGTGATTATATCAAGTAGGATTAGTTCTCTTTCCACTAAATATTCTTGAGGTACCCGAATTATTGAAGGGAGGTCACTAGGGGAAAAGTACAACACCTAGATCCCTTAGTCTGGAGTCTCCCAATAGTTTACAAGCCGATCACTGTTAAATCTGAGTATTGGGAGACTGGGAACAACGTACAGACAATAGCCCGCCCACAAGTGTTGATGAAAAGAGCTGATGACATTATTAGAAGTGTATATATCAACGCAAGCTGAAGAAGGTTGTATATGACAATATTGATAGACATAGGATGATGCTATTGATGAACATGAAGTGTTTAAATGTATTCCGAGCTTAAAGATATGCGTTGGACAGATGAACCTGTTAAACTTGAAGAACTGTAGTATTCTGTATAGCTGATACATGTTCTATTGTACTTTGTACCTTTCCAAATAATGTATTAAGTGTTTTATTGCACCCTTGAAAGGCATACAAAAGGTTATCTCCAAGCTCCAGAAGTGTACGGTTTATAGTAAAAGAAGAAGTCGTTTAGAGGATTGAGACTCTCTATTATGATAACTTGTTTAGATCTACAAACAGCGTGGTCATACACCAAGGGGGACTTGTATTACATAACAATGAAACGTGGTACTGAGATCCTGCATATAACATCTTTAAGGTGATAGTTTATTATACTATCAAAGGGTGGACTGTCAAAGTCGTATAATTGGATGAACGAAAGTATATTGGTTAATATTGTTTTGCCGTGCGATTGAGATCTGTACGCCACATAACACAGATGCGTACGCCACGTAACACAGATCCGTACGCCACGTAACACGTGGCATGGTGCATTTGACGAAAGAGGTGGTTCAAAGTTATACTTTGATGAGGTGTTTACATTTTTGCACAGTAGCCTCTTCCAATTTTTCCTCCTCCCCACAAACCTAGGAGAACGTGACATTTTCTGAGAGTGGATAGTAAGCTGTAAATGACGGATTTATAATAATAATTAAATTTATTGTGTGCAAACCAATTTGCAATATATATATATATGTATATATCTATATCTATATGTATCTATCTATCTATCTATCTATATATATATATATATATATATATATATATATATATATATAGATAGATAGATAGATATTGTCGAAGTCGTATAATTGGATGAACGAAAGTATATTGGTTAATATTGTTTTGCCGTGCGATTGCGATCCGTACACCCCTTAACACAGATGCGTACGCCACGTAACACAGATCCGTACGCCACGTAACACGTGGCATGGTGCGATCACACGGTAAAATACGCACGCACACACTCGCATTACAACATTTAGTTATTTATATAATTCATATTCATATTGGTTCCGTTACACTGTAATTTATGAGCATATAGTATTTGGATTATTATTAGTCTATATATATATATATATATAATGATTATACACTTCAGTGATATTCAAGGTTCAGGTTATAGGAAAGGTATCATGCCTAGTATCATATTAAAACCCTAATCATCAGCAGCTGTCCGGTTCCATCGCCGAAGAGATCGCATATTGCATACTCTAGTTATTGATGTTAGGGAATAAACCTTTGTATGATGCTGGCTATGAAATGCTAATTGTAACTGGAGCATTGGCGGGAAGAAAGGAGCTCATCCCCTGGAGAGATGACCCCCACCTTTGGATTCCTTAGATTGAATCAGCCTATGACCTGTTTAGCCTGGACCCATGTGATGTCTGGACCTATAGAAGCAAGCCACGTCATTTGCATTGTTCTCTGTAACACTGACTGTGTATATATGATCATAGCTGTGCACCCAGCTCTCAGTCTTCACTGATCACAGTATTCAAAGGTGAATCACTGTCCAGGGGTGCCCGTGGTTAGCGCAGCGAGCGCATGCGATAAGAGCGCGGTATGTATGTAACTTTTGGTATTGGCTGTACTGTACTGTATCATAATATAATAATGTATTGAATTGTTGACTATTTACATCTGCTAAAATAAATCACTTTGTGCGTTAGAAACACAATGCAATCACCTATGCAATGCTTATTTGAAAACGATAGAATTACTTTAATAATATATATATAGTTCTAGATATATATATATTGTTATTATACATATTGTTTATTTGGCAATTGCTATAAAATACTATATAAGTTATAGGGACTATTTAACCTTTAAATGGCTGCTGAACATATTAGGAAAGTAGATTTGTGAAGTGTATGCTGATTCATTGTAAACGGCTTAGTAGCTGCTCATGTGACCTCTGTGATAACATAATTTTGTAAGAAACACCAACAATTGTTACAAGTTTATAAATTGGCCTGTAACAAGACCAGAGCTCTCTCTACCAAGAAATCATGGATTAGCAGGTAGTATTGAAACTATGCTGTGCTGTCCACTGTACTATTTGCTATAACTGAAACTGTACACAGAAAAAATTATTTTTTGCTACAACATCTACCAGTTAGAATGGACACGAAATTTATTTTGAAAATTAATTAAACAAAGCATGTACCCTAATTTGAACTGGACAGAACAGCTAGGCACACTACTGCAAAACAGACATATTTTTACATGTATGCATGTTTACACTTAACTATAAATCAGGTCCCCAATGCGCTTTATAAATTAGGTCCATAGTATCCTCCTTAATGATTTACTTTCGGCAAAATATTTTATGGAGTTTTATTTACACTTTATGATATATACATGTACAATAATCTTCTTGTGTTTGAACTAGATTCTATGATAATTCTATACCACAAAAACATTCACAGAAATTATGCCCAAATTGTGCCTGACTATGCCATTTCCGTCAAGGCCATGCTTTCCCGTAGTTGGGACTGTTAGAAGGTAAAGTCATTCTGCGTGATGAGTTTGCTGTTCAGTGCAGTTGCCTTTAATTGATTTCTCTTTCCCATAACCCATTTATCTTCTACTAGAGCATCTTTTAAGTACTTTAGAAAAGTGAAAATCCTCTCAAAATACAATATTTTTTGGCCACTAACTGTGGATTACTTGTTGGAAATAAACGAAGAGCACACTAGCCAACTACCAAGTGTTTATGAATGGCATTTTTTAGTACCAAGCAACATTTTTTACATTAGTTAGTCACTAAAAGCTATCAATTCATTTTTCAATTAAGAGTTAAAAACCATATTAATTACTGGTAACCATTTAACATGTACAATTTTATTGGGGAAAAATCACTAGCATTAAAAATAACAGGACACTTCAAAGTGTGAGTCATTTTTTGCAGTGAAAATGAGGAATTTTGATGAAACCACTGGAAGCAGATAAAAGACCAAATAAAAATGTTTGGAAACAAAATTGTGACATGACTGTACTGGAAAAAGGGACATTAACATGCTACATTGACTGTCAGCAAGATGTTTCTAAACTAGCTCACGATCCTAATTAATATATATGTTTTTAAATAAAATCATAATGCAGAGGATAAAAGATTTATACTCTCGTTATTTATACCCTACCCTAATTTTGTATTGTTTTTACTAACTTTAACTTTTAAATTGATTTTATATTTGTGGTCCGATAAAAGGCTTCAAACGACTGTTTTTCATGTGCTTCTGGCTTTTGTCAAGTAAGTTACGAGTGGAATGCCTGTTGACTGGTTGATTATGTAATGGATGCTGGGATCTGTAACAGATAATTAGATGTATATAGCTTTATAATTTAGGTATACATAATTAATTCCTTATCCTTCAGTAGGGTAATTTTGCAATCATTGTGAAAAAACTATGTTTTTTTAACCAGTCTTAAATAGGATTATGGTTGGCAGATAGAGTTCCAGCTGCCAGCTGTTTTTAAGAAACCTATGATCCACTAATATGATACCAGGTGTACTTACTTTGTAATGTTTATCAAACATACAATTGTTTTTCAAAGTTCTGTTGTTACGGTGACAGAGTGGCAACATTCTGCTAATTTTACATGTTGTTTTATTTATTTTTTAAACATTTTTATATTAATAATTTCTTATTTACATATTAAGATTAAAAAATAAATGTAATTATTTCCATGTGTTTATTTTATACATGTGTGAGTACAGCACGGTGTGGGACCATGTGCTATAGAGGTTTGGCAAAGGATACATCTGGCGGCACAGAAAAAATAACCGATGTAATATCTGTCCTGCATAAGAACCATTGCAATGGCTTTCAAAATGGTAAATGCCAAAATAGGCAAATATACAATAAAAATGCATTGTAAAAAATATGTAAAACCATAAAATAATTTATTAGGGATAATAATAAATTGAATGTAATACAGACATTGAAAAAGAGGAGTAGAACAGGAGTAATTTATAATGGGGTTAAAAATATGCTTTGTGTAGGGAGTGAGAGTTAGGCTTTAAAAATCTGATGTTCAAAAATAATTTTATTCAACAGAAATGAGGAGTTTTTGTTCATGGCACCCATAAATGGTTGTCTAAATGCCACCACATCACCAAAGCTAGCAACACATATTATAATTCTACTGCTCCACACCAACTGACAGGATCATACTTCATTTTGGCTGCACCTGGATTACTTCCAGTGACACTGGGGACTATTAGTGATGTTTAAAGTTGACTACACACATAGACCCGTAAGATACTTGTTAGTCACTGCTGTCACTTTGATGCCACACACATGGTGATATCAGGCTAATTGTCCAATATCACCTGCATAACATATGTGGCCAGCATAATACTGGCAACAGGATGATGTCTGTTTTGTTTGCTCTCTCTCCATTTGTGGTGCCACTATAAGTAAAGGTTATTATTAATAATAATAATAATAATAATAATAATAACAATACAGGAATCAATAACTCTCATCCAGCAGACAAATTGCCCTCTTTTCCCTCTTGTACGGTACTGTAGAGGACTGTGTCGCATTACAAATCTATGATAATAAAAAATAATAATAATCAGGAGATAGAAAAATAACATGTTAAAGTGGTCCATATCCCTTCCTAGATAAATTGTTTTAATCTGTAAACTCACTGGGCATGATTCTTTAAAGCATGCATTGTGAGTATAACCTGCGTTTAGTATTAAACGCACATATTTCAGGCTTGTGTACTCCTGAATGCATCAAGGCATGGATTTTAAGATATGTGTTCTGTTGAAATTGGGGCAGGTCTGATGTACTCTATTACACAAGATGCTGCAGTAGACGTCCAATAACTATGTGGATTATAATTCCACAAAAGAATGCACAGAACAAAAAATTAAATTATTGTCACATGTTAATAATATAGGAATTTATCATAAAACAGTCAACAATCATAATCACAAAACAGTTTAAAAAAAGGTATTTTTCCCCATGAAATACATTTATTTACGCCCCTACTGTAAATTGATTACAGCATAATGCCCTTTCCACGCCTCCTTCACTTCCTAAAATCACAGACTGTAGTAAGTGTCCTTTGTATTCAAAGTTGCAGTGGACAGATGTATTTCCTGGTTCTGGGCAAGCGCAGAGTGATTTTGTATACTATACTCTCAAAATAGTCAGATACGTGCCTTGATGAATCAGGCTTAGTGTACCAGTGTTAGTGTACAGTTAGTTAATAGATACTGAACCTATAGGCCTGCATCTTGTTAGCTAGTTGGAATGTTTATATTCTGAGATGTCTGGGACACAGCCACAAGATAAGATCAGCATGGCACCCATTGTTTATGGCACAGCTCAAATGTTGGGAACAAGAAGAAAACTAGTGGTGGTCAATCCCACTTCATGATATTTCATGTTGAAAATACATCCAAACAATACTTTTCATAATACATGTTTCTGGAAAACTCTGTACAGATCTGTAATTAGTGAAAATAGGCACTTGATATGTGTTAACAATAAATGTCAGCCTAATAGGGCAGATATAGCAATAATGTATCTTCTCAAATAATTCCTGTACCATGAATATGGTTTCATATGCATATGAGTGCAGTCATGCCTGGCGCTGTGGATGTAAAATTATATCTCGTGTTGAATTTCCTCAACATCTATAACTGTATACTTTGCAATGTTATTGGTTTTATCTGTGGATATATGGCATCCTGTTGTAAGGACACGGGGCCTGATTTATTAAGGATCTTAAATGAAGAGGTATCATATTTCAGTCTCCTGGACAAAACCATGTTACACTGCAAGGGGTGCAAACTAGTTTTCTGTTTTGCACATAAGTTAAATACTGACTGTTTTTTCATGTAGCACACAAGTACTTTATAGCTTATTTGTACACTGAAATTTAAAGTTGATATTTGTGTTCTAAATGAAAAAACAGTCAGTATTTAACTTATGTACAAAACAGAAAACTAGTTTGCACATAATTTTACAGATTTTTTAATGAAATATTGTTTATTGCAAAGATATCAAAGGTTTAATGCAAAAGTTTGCTATTGAATACAACCCGGAAGAATGGAGGTTATTCATAGATTCTTCAAAAAGAAGTTTAAAAGCTGTTTTATTGCACAATGGCAACACATACGCGTCAATACCATGTACACATTCAGTCTATCTTAAAGAAACACATGAACATTTGAGAACTGATTGGATATGCAAGACACAACTGGTTAATATGTGGCCAGCAACAAGGTTACACCAAATTCCCATGTTTTCTCTGTTTATGGTATAGCAGAACTAAAATTTTACATTCGCAAAAAAACGATTGGCCAGGTTGAAAAAGTTTAGATATTGGAAAAAAATATGTAATCAAATCCAGTTTAGTAGATCCAAATAAAGTTTTACTTCCACCTCTACATATAAAATTAGGACTGATGAAACAATTTGTAAAAGTACTTTCTAAAGATGGAGAAACTTTCAAATATCTTTGCACCAAATTCCCTAACATATCCGGTGCTAAACTGAAGGAAGGCATTTTTACAGGCCCTGACATTAGAAAGTTAATAAAAGATGAACAATTCGGGCGTGTAATGAATATTGTGGCGTGAACTTCGTTCAAACAAGTGATTTAAATTTTTTTAGGCAAAGTCAAGGATCAAAACTACAAAGAAATTGTCAGGGAAATGTTTAATAGTTACAGAAACCTTGGCTGCAATATAAGTTTAAAGGTACATTTTTTGAATTCCCATATTGAGCATTTCCCGAAAAATCTCGGAGACTACAGTGAAGAACAGGTTGAACGGTTCCACCAAGACATTATAGATGTAGAAAGAAGATACCAGGGTCGTTGGTACGTAAGCATGATGGCTGAATACTGCTGGATGATACACAGAGATGACACAGAAAAAACTTATAAGTGAAAACGACAAAACGAAGTTTGATGACAAAAGAACAAGATAGTAACGATTTTTTCAATAATTAGGGTTTTGTTTATATTATTGTTTGATTTTATTGTTATTATATTATGTAATTGTGACAGGATGGACCGCCTATGCCACCCTGTCTGCTGTTACTGGGAACCAGTTGGGCTTACTTTGCCACCGTCCCATTTTGTTATCCCAAATACGCCCTCTTGCCACAGTAGGAGGGGCTTACATGTGCTGCCACCACTGGAATCCTTACCGGCACCCAGAACCGGGTTTCTTCGGGGTGACTGATGCTGTTAGTATACCCTGTTACTGGTGTACCTGGGCTGGTACCCCTGACCTCGTCCTATATCATGAAGTCAGGACTCTGATTAGGGGCACGAGTCTGGGATACTGGGGCTGTGGGACAGTCCATTACAACGTTGCAGTCCGCACAGTACTCCGGGGCCACTCCGCGATAAGCTTCCACTGCACGACCTTGTAGCGTGGGAACCAGACACTTTACCCACTCCTGTTTGGGTAAGTCATGGAGGCTACAAGACATTTCGAACACCTGCAAATGTCCATCAATATCCCCAACAGTGTCATCAAATGTGGTAAAGTGAAGAAACCCCAATCTGGGCGCAGCAGGCGACTGTTCACAGGCTGCTGCAGGGGGCGGTGCCCACCGATTGCCCCATAACTTGATGATAAGCAACCGCTCCACCTCAGTTGTTTTGTCTCCCAGGGATCCCAGCTGCTGCATTAGTACAGAAAAGTTACCCTCATCACGCTGTTGAACTTGCGCCACTGGTTCACTCCGTGGTGGGGTGACTGTTGCTGGGAACAGGTGCTGTGTTCTGGGATGTTACTGCAGGTGCCTCTAGGTTTGAAGTTAATGTCTCCTCCTGGTCACTGTCAGCCTCCTCCTCTGCTGAACCGCACTGCGTCTCCCAGGCTCTCAGCGCCTTTTTCATTTCGCTCCTTGCTGCTGTGTAAGAAATTTCCAACTTCTTTGCTTGGCACAGTATATGAAGCTAAAAAAGATCACCTGGCGCTAACCCAAAAATGTTCACACTTAAATGGAATCAACAAACGCAGCTGTATAGGGAAAGTGTGATATCCCAAAGTAAGAATGACTAAATAAAAAATATATATACAGAGCTGAAAGGAGATTGCAAGTAGTGTGTATCAAACGATACAACGGTATCTAGTTGATAAATAATATAAACATCCAAGGCAATGTTAAAAACAATATAAAACTATTTAATAGATACTACCTTAACAATAAAATAACCACACATAAATAAAACCAAATAATGTCTCAATCAAATCAATTCACTATAATATTACTGCAGTAATAATGACAAAAAAAGTCCATAAATAAAGCATGATCCATACGTTTAAAGTATTTAGCAACACTGTAACAATGAGTGTATCATTTTTGTGCAAGATTATGATTGCACAATGATCAGCGGAATGTAATTGTGATTGCACAATGACCAGCGAAATGTAATTGTAGATTGCACAATGATCAGTGGAATGTAATTGTTGATTGAACAATAATCAGCGGAATGTAATTGTTAATTTTTATTTAGACAGTATTTTGAGGTCCGCCTTGGACATTTTACTGTATTTAGACATCCTGTGCATTCTCCTGGCTGCAGTTATTCCTCTCCTGAATAACTCGGCTCTCCTGACTGGTGCACGAAAAGCCACCCAGGGTTATCCCGCCACTTGCCACCATAAATCTATGACAGGATGGACCGCCTATGTCACCCTGTCTGCTGTTGCTGGAAACTGGTTGGGCTTATTTTGCCACTGTCCCCCTTTTTTTATCTCAAATACGCCCTCTTTCCACAGTTGGAGGGGCTTACACGTGCTGCCATTACTGGACTCCTTACCGGCATCCAGAACCGTATTTCTTCGGGGTGACTGACGCTGCTAGCATACCCTGTTACTGGTGTACCTGGGCTGGCACACCTGACCTCGTCCTATAGATCAGGGTGGCTGTAGATGAATCCCTCCTGGCCTATCACACTTGCCAGAGCTACTGAGTAGCGGGCAGAGTGGTGGTACTGGGTACTGGGTCCAAACCTCAGAACAGCCGGGAACGGATTAGAGTTGGGTCTAATCTGTTGGTCAAAGGATAGAGAAGTTTCCAAGCAGGTTTTTGAAGAAAGTGATGTTTATTTGCTCTTACACTGGTTAAAGGTACCAGTGATCAGGTCAAATGAAAGAAGAAGAACAGCTTTTAATACAAAACAGAGCCTTTTTTATACACATTTGAGACTTGACTTAGCAGGAGGTAATCCATCCTCCTGTCCCTTTAACCAATCTGGGCTGATTCATGCAGCCTGCATGTGAATCAGCCCAGAGAAGTTTTACACCTTTAACAATACTGCTAGTGGCAGGGGGGAGTATACTTCCCCCCTGTCCACGAGCTGCCAGGGAGAGGGGGGCTCAGCCCACTCTCCTCCTCTGGTGCCTCTCTGGGATGAGAGATTTATCTTTTAAATCTCCCACCCAAACTGACTTCCAGGGACCCTGCTCCAAAAATAATACCAGGGGAGAGCAACCAGGGGCAGCAGTCCCTGCCCTGTCGCTTGTTGAAGCTATTGGAGCTCCAACTAGGGACTTAACTTCCTGGGACCCCCAGGAGGCGCTGCACCTCCTGGACCCATTTAATTCCAGGAGGCTGGTTGATAAGTCTCTCTGGTAGCCACTGAGGCTGGCTGCAGCAGGGTGAAGGGATCCGCAGCCCCAGCACAGGGTAAGTACTTTTTATTTATTATACATATATACATTGCACTTTTACACTTAAAATAAACATTTATACATTTCAAATGTACATAGTTACACCTTTCAGCGCTGAGCGCCAGTTCTTTACCGGCGCTACAGCACCTACACAAACACTTCACATTTAAATGACATTTTTATACTCCCCGGCTCCTAGCGCCGGGGTTTAATCCCTAACATGCTGCAGCGCTTAATGTACACAGGAGTATAATTAAGAATATAAAAGTATTACTAAAAAAAAGCTTTCAATACCTTAAAATTCGTAGACCTGTGTTACCTTTGGGCTACAGTTTCTGGGTAATGTGGAGATGAAAGCATTGCAATTTTACTTTTAGGCAATCTCCTCTAACAAATCCAGACAAGCTGCAATGTGCTGTCAGTGCTGACTGCCTTTACCTTTAATTACATGTGAGGCAAGTGTAACAGCATGGGTGCTAGCTCAAGGAGGCAGCTGGAGGTAATCTCAGTGCTGCATTTACCTGTCCCATAAGTGCAGTTATGGCAGAGGCCAGTGAGAGTCAGAGGGCCTGAGTCATTAAGGATCGTAAATGACTCAGTAAATGTTCTCCGGGACAAACCATTTTACAATGCAAGTTGAGAAAATTAGTTTATTATTTTATTTATATATTTAAATATGTTTATATTTATATATATTTATTTTTATATTTATTAATTAATCTTTACCTATTCATGGGAGCCTCCTAGTGAGAGTGAGGCTCCCATGTATATGATTGATTGGGGCTACCCCAATCATCTTTAGAGGGCTGGGACTGGTGGGTGAGGAAAGGCAGGGCACAGGGTGTCAATCTGACACCCTGGCCCTGAGTGATTTGCTGCTACAGGGCTTCCGTAGGCTATGGGAGGAGCCTTGTAGCACTGTCCACGGAGCGATTCTGTTTCCATTCTGTATATGAGGTGCCGTCCGTGTCGAGTGTCATGTGAGGCGGCCGTCTGTGCACTGGATAGCATTCTGTATATGCGGACGGCACTGCATTCACCAACACAGGCGGCCCAAACAAGGTACCAGAACGAGCGGCCAGGGGGGTATGAAAGAACACCAGGGGTTTACCCAATTGTTCTGCATGGTAGGTGTTGAGGTAAGCCTCCTAAACCCATCACCTAGGCAAACGGAAAATATTGCTAGGACAGATAGGCTTTATTATTAGAATCATTTTTTATGTAGCACCACCACATTACACACTGGTGTACAGAGGATATTTATCATTCACATCTATTCCTTAACAAGTACACACACACACACGCACACACACACACACACACACACACACACACACACACACACACACACACACAGACACACACACACTAGGTTTTAGCTTAGCCAGCAGACAATTAACCTATCAGTATGTTTTGGACTGTGTGAGGAAACCATAGCCCCTGAAGGAAACTCACTCAAACAGACCCCAGTGTTGTGAGTCAGAAATACTAAAAACTGTGACACCGTGTTGTCCTAAAATTGCACATTTTGCCTAGACAATAGGAAAAGAGAATAGTGAAAGAGAATAAGGCGTGCTTCTTTAAATTAATGGAATGTGTACAAGTGAATAAAATCATTTATGACGGCAGCCAAGGACAAATAAGACCAATGTACAAGTGTACATAGATTGTGTTTAATAATGAATTTTAGTGCCCCCTTTTAGATTTCATATTACTAAAATTAAGAGTTTAGCAGAATTCTTTTTCAAGAATTGCTGTTTTAGAATGGGACAAAGAAAATTTCTGTATGAAGTATAAATCAACCCTATACTGGCCAATGTTTCATATTCAACTATTTTTCCTTATTTTACTTTGTATTTTGGGAATACATATTCCATTACTGACAAAGAAAAAAAAAGGTTCTGCATTGTCTATTTGGCAAGTTACTGTAGCTGCAGAAATTCAGTGTCTTTGAAGGAAACTCTGAGTTAATGTACATTAATAATAGCCAGGCCAGACTGAGCAATGACAACATATTAGCTCAGGACACTAATGATTCTTTCCAAATGTGTGGAAATTTAATTTTGGATAAAGTTTAATAAGAAAATGGTTGCTAATACTGAGCAAACAAAGTTATGTTCAAATATATTATACTCTAATATTGAGTGATTACTTAGCGATAGAGGCATATTGTAACGCTCCGGTCTCGCAAACGGGTACCTGTCTCGTTACCTGCATCTCATTGATCTGGAAACTGCTTTGTTTCAGCGTAAGACACTATTCATTCATTCAGCTATTATCAGATCTGCGCAGGTTCAAGTCTATTGCACTTCAGGGCCTCCTCCCTCTTTTCATTGGCTAAGCATTATTGGAGCACTATTTAAACCTCCTGGATTCACCTGTCTGATGCCTGCTCTTCAAGCTCACTTCCTGCAGCCTATGGTTCTGGTTACTGTTCTCCTTGTGGTTTGCGTGTATTCCAGCCTGCTCTCAGCTCGTGGCCTGTGTAGAACTATCGCTGCTACCGTACCTCTCTTACCATCTCCAGTGTACTTCATTGTGACAGCTCCGGTTCTCTCATCGCTACCACTCAGAGCCGCTATTACACCTGTGACTCATCAGCTGTTATTCCGAGTTACCTCCACTATTCCAGCCTGCTCTCAGTTTGTGGCCTGTGTTGAACTATCGCTGCTACAGTACCTCTCTTACCATCTCCAGTGTACTTCATTGTTACAGCTCCGGTTCTCTCATCGCTACCACTCAGAGCCGCTATTACACCTGTGACTCATCAGCTGTTGTCCCGAGTTACCTCTGCTACTCCAGTTTGCTCTCAGCCTGTGGCTGTGTAGAACTATCGCTGCTCCAGTACCTCTATTACCATCTCCAGAGTACTTCATCGTGACAGCCTTTGTTCTCTCACTACTGCCTCCCAGAGCCGCTACTACGTCTGTGACTCATCAGCTGTTGTCCCGAGTTACCTCTGCTGCTCCAGTCTGCTCTCAGCCTGTGACCGTGTTGAACTATCGCTGCTCCAGTACCTCTATTACCATCTCCAGAGTACTTCATCGTGACAGCCTGGGTTCTTTCACTGCTGCCTCTCTGAGCCGCTAGTACGTCTGTGACTCATCAGCTGTTGTCCTGAGTTACCTCCGCTATTTCAGTTTGCTCTCAGCTCATGTCCAGTGTTGAACTACCACTGTTCCAGTATCTCTACTATCTACTCCTGAGTACACCATTGTGACAGCTCCTGTTCTCTCATTGTTACTCTGCAGAACACCTATTCCTCTAGTGACTCATTGGATGCTGACCATCAGCATATATTGTTGTTGTTCCTGTATCTATACCAATTACCTATGGGTTCCATCATTTCTTCCTGCTTCAACTGGCTCCTCCACATCGTTCTGCTGTTCACTCACTCGCGGGACCGCGACCTGCAGGTTTAGTGCCATTAAGACCATACCTCCTTGCGGGGGTTCCTGGTGAAAA
Organism: Mixophyes fleayi; assembly: GCF_038048845.1. Lineage (NCBI taxonomy): Eukaryota > Metazoa > Chordata > Amphibia > Anura > Limnodynastidae > Mixophyes > Mixophyes fleayi. Next base: position 162,828,501 of record NC_134404.1, on the reverse strand, counting down.
CCACCTACCTGTTAGACGCTGCGCCCGTGGGTGGGCTTAGCCATGTTCAGCAGAGCCTAGGGATCTATTTCCAGTAAGCCAACCGTGACACATATGAATTATAATGATATTTACATTGGTGAGTGAGTAATTTAATTTATAATCTGATATTTTTAATATGATATAGCCATAGGTTCATATTGAGTTGTATTCTGCATAGGCAACATAATGAAGTAGGCCATCAGGTGTTCAGCCCACCTAATTGTAATCATCGATGATCCGTTTTTGTTCTAGATAGTCAAAATATATTAATTATTAATATCTATTTTTGATTAACAGTTTTATTTCTAATATCGAGATCATTTTATTTCTGTATCCTCTTCTATTTTGTAGCAGGAAAAATATTAGTTTTTTTTAGTTATATGGAGTTGTGGTTAAAATAAAAAAAACAAAAGATTAAAAGAAAATATTCTTTCCTACCATTTACCATCTCTTAAAGAATTATAGGGTTTCCTTCTCTGTCTTTCAGTATCTTTTACCTCAACATTTGTCTACATTTTTTTATCTCAATTTCACTTCTGAAAGTATTGCACATAGGACTGCAGGACCATTAATACTAGAGTATACATGGGTTATCCTCCCTAAAATATACTATACCTTTTAAATTAAGCCAGAAAAACCTTGTCCTCTGTGCAGAACAGATGTTTGGCTCCAAAGATAACTTAAGTCTTTCTAGCAAATGATGACACATAGAATGTAGGTTATATTTTGCCATTAACATGTACAAATTAGTTGAAGGAAGAGACATTGGCAAAATTTTAGAAATATCCAAATACATTAAGAAAATGTAAACCCTAGTGGATTTCCAAAACAATAGGTCATAGTCTGAAATTGGGGTGAGGGAGAATGAAAGATAAAATAAATAAGCACTTCTTTACAGAAAGGGTGATACATACATGTAAAAGTCATGAAAAGAATTAAAAAATGCATTAGGCAGACAAGGTAATTGTAAGGACATAAAAGACCAAAAAAAACCACTACTTAAATTCACTTCAAATTCATAGTTATATTAACTTAAATTTTTTTTCTTTGAAGTTTTGATTACTATTTAAAAAATCTCTGCACAATTTTACATACTGCAGATGTTCATGGTAATTTCTGTTGATGTAATATCTTTAGAAACAATAGTGTGCACTCTTTTCTTTTTCTTTCTGTGGTTCAAATTAAACAGAAACCAGATACCACTATTTACATGTAATTTTGACACAATACGAAACATTAAATGCCAAATCCACAATTGCTGCATTTAGCAGATGGAGTTAGATAGATGTATACATATAATGTGTTATGTACTGAAACATTTTAAAAACTTTAGCATTTCCTAGGCACCCTTTATGCCTAACTAAGCAATGTGATAATCAAATGTTTTTTGTTTTGTAATACAAAGAAAAAACAAAATACTCCACTATAGTTTTTCTAGAAGTACAAAACAAACATGATCAGTGTAATAATAAAAAAAAAATTACCCAAATACACAAAAATATTATTACTTTGAATAGCTTAGTGACAGCTGGATAAATCGTGCTAGTGATGAAAAGGCAGATTTAAATTGCTAGAGCTCACCAGTCTGTAAATAAGTGAGGTTATTTTTACTTTGAGACATAAAAGGAATCCAAGATATATGCTGAAGGAATAACATACATCATTATTTCTTATGTATCAAAATGTATATGTTAAATACCCATAAATATGACATTATAACATTGTGAATCCAATATGTATTCATTTTCCTTTTAGAATGCGGCCAGATCTTCGTTGCCAAAACCAGTCCTTGCCAGTGCACATGTTGCAACTAAATATTCATTACCCTGGAAGGGCAGCCCACATTGAGGAAATGAAAGCTGTTTATCCTGTGTGCGTGCTAGTTAAGTAACTGTCAAGTGAGCTGAAAGCCTCTACCTTTTAATGACAGCTTTTCTCTTGGAAGTTGACATTTTCTCCTCTTCATAGTTTACAATGGGACTGTTGCAGTGTCTGAAAAGTGTCCAAAACAAAAGAGAGTGGAAAGAAATCTAGATTTGGAGATAAATGGTACAAATAGCTTGAAGAGCTGGCTGCATTCCTTTTGAGTCCTAGCCATAAAAAATGTCTGGGAATAGCAAGAGACTCCTTTTTTATGCAGCTATTGCCAGGTCCTATGGCAGTGAGTTAGAGTTTCCAACTCTGCACTGAATAAAGATTGATTTGGAGTCTGGGTTCTATTTTTGGTGGAGGACAGGAGGAGAGACAAAGCAAAACTTAACAAGCAAAGTAACACCGAACAACCACTATCTAATTATAATGAACTTTACCAATTGCTTTATTGCACTTTGTGTCTTTAACCTACTTAAATGCAAAGATTTACAGTTTCTAACAAATGAATATACAGATGCATGTAACTGTCCTTTCATAAACCAGTACATGGAACTGTTTTATGACAGTCCCATATATATAAGCATTTTATTTATTATTTATTTATTTTGATGAAGTGCCCAAAAAGTGATTTACAGATAGTAGCTTTAAATGAAAAACGAAGTAATATTTAATAAATATCTGCCAGGAAGCATGTCCTAATCGTTCAGACCATACAAAGTTTCTGGATATCACAAGAATTAAAAAGATCACCAGCCTGCATTAATATATTTATTAACCCTAAAATGTGTAATAAAACAAAAATCTCCATTACAACTCACTGCCATATAAAGAACAAGTAATACTCGCCAAGCGACTTTATAACCACACAGCAGATGACAGAACCACTCTCCCACCATTTCACTTTGTCCTATCATCATCATCATCATCATTTATTTATATAGCGCCACTAATTCCACAGCGCTGTACAGAGAACTCATTCACCTCAGTCCCTGCCCCATTGGAGCTTACAGTCTAAATTCTAAATTCCCTAATATAGACATTATATGTAACATTATATGTTTGGGGGGTACAAAATATCCCCCCCCTCCCAAACCTGAGACTACCCTCTCAGGACCACGTCTTAACAGTTCTAGCTCTTTTGTCTCTTCTTCGTCATCCCTCTGTACTGTAAGATCTCAAGAGCAGGGCCCTCCCTTAGTTTGTCTCATGTCCAGAACTTGTTTATGTACCTAGTTTGTACCTGTCCTATATCATGTTGTATTTTACAGTATGTTTAAGTTGAATGTGCAATCTTTTATATTCTGTTTTATGTTCATGTTTTATTTCACATGCTTTATATAGCTGTCTGTCCAGTGCTGTGGAATCTGTGGCACTTTACAAATAAATGATGATGATGATGATGATGATGATGGTCTAATTATCTCCATTTCTAAGTCATCTGTTTATCTAAATAGTTGACTTTATCTAAATATTACTCACTCCCCCTTCTTATTCCTTATATACCTGAATTAGACCCTACATCACTGCAGGTAATAACTATTTTTTATTAAATAGCTTGACTATACTAGCCCAAATGTTGTATATAGTTTACTATTCAGATTTGTGTTTCAATGAATGCTGTACACCATGTTTACTGCTGGATCTCATCTGCATTAGAACAGAATGTTTACTCTTATAGTAATCTATGGATTACTACTATTTTTTTTCCTGAATGCCAAGATGCTCAACTTCCCACATAAGAGAAATAAACGTTTCCCGATAAACATCTTTCTAAGTTCCTCTAAGAAGAATACTCGTGGAGCAATTCTGACAAAAAACAGGTCTTTGTCCCTACAGATTCACCAATGGCAGATTTATCATGGTTGTATGTGACATCAATAACATCAGATATATGCTAGTAGGAATTTATGCCACAAATACAGGTCAATTAAAATGTACAAAGAAATTGTTGTTGGAAATAAACAAGGTGAGAAAATGATTATTGTCAGTCATTAGCATTTTTACAAAACTGTAGAAAAAAAGACACTGAGTCCAACTGAGTCCCAGCTAAGTCCCCCTGACTAAATCTAATTTGCTATTTTGATTTATGATTGATATGCTATACTGTTTAAACAATACAATATATTATAAAAGGAGATTAAAAAAACACAACCTCCTGGTGGCACACAATATTCTTTTATGTATATATAAAAAGTATATATATATATATATATATATATATATTTAAATATAAAACAACACAAAAAGCAATCCTCGCAGCTATACAAGGGAAATGTGAATTCCCAAATTGTATAAGTAGCTGGAGAAAAAGTACATAGCTGAGGATTACTGCAGTACCAATTATATTAATCACAACTCAAAAATATTTATTAATACATTAAACCTAACATCAGAAAATAAATGTAAAAATTACATATAAAAACAAAGTGATGTACAGGAGCCAACAAATAGTTACTTTTCCAGAGCAAGCATATTTATATACTGTATATATATATGCCAACATGTGGAACATGTAAAACATTAAACGCCAAACGTCTGATATTCTCCCTCTGCACATTCACCTTCTGACTTTTAAATTAAACATCAAACTAATTAATACTTGAAATAAGATACAGACACAGGTCTGAATTTTGGCACACAAAAGTCCTAGTTTTAATTGTATAAATGATGGGGGCAACAAAAGCAGATGTAAATTCATCTAACCAGCTAATACTAAACAAACAAAGAGATGACCAACTGGCCCAGAATCCCAGGTGCTAACTTAACGGCGTCAGAAAGACTATATCCCTTTTTTCCACAAAAGACACATTCGCTGAAACTATACTCAGGGCATTTACAGAAATGACCGTAACAGAGACATAGATTGAAGGGGGAAGAATCCTGTGGTCAAACATAAACTCTGGCACCATGTTTTAGCCACTGTTTGCACTCAGGGCCATCTTATCATTAACAATTAAATTTATATTTATTGTTACCTGCAAAGTCAGTGTTTAAACATTAAAAAAAACATGCTGTACTACAGAGATTAATCGACATAAAACATTTTTTTTATTATAAACAAAATTATAAACTATGAATTATTTATTATTATGCAAGTGTTCAACATAAACAAAATTATTATAAACTAAGAATAATTTATTATTAAAGTGTTCAACACACTGTGCCCTCCATTATTCTTCTATTTGCCCCCTTCATCATGCACCTTCAGGTCTCCCCCCCCCACTGTCCATGTATCAAATACTGTGCTTATGCTCTCCATTATACTTCTATTTGTCCCCCTTCACTTACCTTTCTATCGCCTATTTCTCTTCTTTTTTTTCTTTTCTACTTTCTTTCTTCCTTGCTTGCTTGTCCATCGTACCGTGGCTCCTCCATGTTGCGCTCCTCACTGAAAATGTCATCTCTCCCGACATTTAGTGCGAGCGAGCATGGAGGAGGGGAACAGGAAGGGAGACGGATTGCCACAGCGTGATCACAAAAAGGTAAGTTTTTCTTTATTATGTTAGAGCCCTGCCTATGGGGCCCCCTTGCTCGAGGGGCCCCCTGGCAGTTGCCCAGCCTGCCCAATAGGAAAGACAGCCCTGTCTGCACTGCTTTCTCGCCAAAAGCTGTGTTACTTTAACTGACACCACCTGACCCTAGAAAAATCAGCCAAGCGCGCACAAAAACTGGGTTATAAAACGACCTAAAACTTCATCCGAGAGATCCGTGAGATGCACACCATTGGGTCCATAAAGTAGCAGAATTTAATCAAAGGGTGCTAGATTACCACTTCCTCCGAGCTCTTCATGAAATTAGAGACAGATAACTTAATCTGTCGTCTAACTTTGTCCACGAGAAGTCCACTACGGGCACCCCTCTACGTTAATCTAGGGATGATAGGCCATTTGTGAACTGCAAATCAGCTAAAGTATGCAAAATGAGCCCAATACATTTACCCTTATCCAAGTTGTCACCCCTCTAAATGAATCACTAAGAAATCTGGGCGACAATGAAAGGCATTGGTGGTCAGGGGAAAACCAATCGTGAGGCTACCTGTTGCTTAATGGCCCCAGACAGGAAGTGTTCACTTCACTTCCTGTCTGTCTGTCTGAGAAGCGATTTAGCAGAACAGCCACTGTAACTGTAACTCAATGTAAGCGAGGGAGCTGCGCAGGAAAAACTATAGGAAGGGGGGCTGTACAGAAAAATCTATTGGGAGGGGGGGCTGCACAGAGAATACTATAGGGAGGGAGGGCTGCAAAGTGAAAACTATAGGAAAGAGAAGGCTGCATATACAATTCTACAAATCTATAGGGGGGGCTGCACATAGAAAACTATAGGGATGAGGGCTGCACAGAGAAAACTATAGGGAGGTGAGTCTGCACAGAGAACACTATAGGGAGGGGGTTGCATAGAGAAAACTATAGGTAGGGAAGGCTGTACAGAGAAAACTACAGGGAGGGGAGCTGCACAGAGAAAACTATAGGGAGGGGGTTGCATAGAGAAAACTATAGGTAGGGGGGCTACACAGGGTTGCACAGAGAAATCTATAGGGAGGGGAGCGTTACGATCAGGGGAAACCCACAGTCAGTATTTGAACCAGCTTAGCAGGGCACGGAGTCTAACAGTCTCTCAGGTCTTCACCAAGAACTTCCGCAAGGCAGGATGGGTTTGGTTGCTGAGAAACTGCAGGCTGCGGCCCCTGATAAGCCTACAGACATGGGAGACAGATAGACAAGCGGCAAGACAATATTGAATGGGTACCTGTAGCCGATGTCAGAGATACAGCGGAGATCTCAAAGCAGTAGCGAGGAACAGCCGTGCCAAGGAAGGATCCAATAGAATAGTGAGGTCCAAGCCGGGTCTGGTACAGAATAGCAGATGACAGTCATGCCAAGGAGGATCCAATAGAATAGTGAGGTCCAAGCTGGGTCTGGTACACAATAGCAGTCATCAGGGGGTGCAAGGAGAAACACAGGAGCAGACACAGGGAGACAGAAGTCAGGTCAGTAACCTAGACACAGGGCTTGTGTCAGAGCGAGATTTATATACAGGTGAAGTAGGAGTTTTGAATTCCCCTCAAGGAATCACATGATCGGCACTTCCGCAACCAGGAAGTGACAGGCAGCTGGCAGAGCGAAGGATCGTGGAGCTAGAAAGTATTACAGGGGGGCTGCACAGAGAAAACTATAGGGAGGGCGGGCTGCACAGTGAAAACTATAGGAAGGGGGAGGTTGCATATACAAATCTATAGGGAGGGGGCTGCACATAGAAAACTATAGAGTGGCTGCACATAGCAAACTATAGGGAGAAAGGCTCCACAGAGACAACTATAGGGAGGGGGGCTGCACAGAAAAAAAAACTATAGGGAGGGGGGGCTGTGCATAGAAAACTATAGAAAGGGGAGCTGCACAGAGAGAAATATAGGGGAGCTGCACAGAGAGAACTATAGGGAGGGCTGCACTGAGAAAGCTATAAGGAGGGGGTGGCTGCATATACAAATCTATAGCGGGGGTGCACATAGAAAACTATAGGGAGGGGGGCTCAATGGGGACAACTAGAGGGAGGGGGTGCTGCACAGAGTAAACTATACAAAGGAGGGCTGCACAGTGCAAACTATAGGGAGGGGGTGGCTGCATATAGAAAACTATAGGGAGGGGGACTGTACAGAGAAAACTATAGGGAGGGGGAGGCTGCATATACACAACTATAGGGGGTGGGCTGCACATAGAAAACTATACTGCCCAGGTACAATATCTAAAAGATTATGTGTGCCAAGAAAACCAAGCATTTAATAGATACAATAAAAAAGAGAGATGAATGACTTCTTCTTAATTACAATATAAATTTATTTATATTCAATTCAAAGAATAAACAATGAAAATAAAATACACACATCATATAACAATAATAATTGCATATATCACATCAATAATGAATATTGAAGACATCACATTCAGCGTTTATAATACTATGCCTGTCTAGTAACAAATGACCAGCATAAAAATACAAGTTATAGGACTCTGTAATATATGTGTAAAGAGTTTAAAGTTGATATAAACCGAGTGTGTGGCCAGTACACTCTGTATAATAATCTAGGAGTTCTTTAAAAAGTCTTATAATATACCAAAAATACCAGTGATATAAGTATCACACTTTAAATAGATCCTAATACATGCATAAGAAAATCCTTTGTGTATTAGATATATGTGGATCCACTAAATATAAATAATAAATAATTTTCGATACTGAAGCAAATTAAACCATTTTAAAAAGACAGATCAGTCGGAACTCGAACCTTAGCCAGCCATTGGATATGGCCGGATTCTAACACATTGAGCCATAACTTGATGTAATGATATTTAACTAAAAGAATAAATATAAGATAGTAAAAAAGACCAATTAAAAAGGAACATTAGAAAATACAATTCAATCAGGGTGTGAACCCTATCTATCCCATTGAAGTTACTGGATCCTTATCTGTTAAACCATAGCTCTAATTGTTGATTGTTGAAAAAAAAAAATATAAAACATTAAGAATTCTTATGTCTATAATCCTATTCAATGAAAGATAGGTAGAACAAAAACCAAACAAGTAAAATGGAATATCATAACAACATATGTTTACAAATGTCTGTCCTAATGATAAATATAGGTACCTATAATATCTAATGGTTTACAAACATACATACAAAATATATAATATATATGCCATGTATTAACCTAGGTGCGAAAATAATACAAAAATAACCATAAGAAAGAACCGTATAGATCGTACTAAACAATGTAAATGATACTAAGGTACAGTACTTGAAAAACTACCATAATATGCACTACAAGAACCAATCCAAATAATTTGCCTGCTCTTTTCCAGATTAATTTGAAAAACAAACAACGGGTATGATTAAATCTTTTGAAGAAAAAGGTTATCCACTTAGAGTTCTAGATGAGGCTTATAAATACACTAAAAAGATTGATCATAATTCCCTCTTAGAAAAAAAAGAGAATACAACAATAAGTATTTGCTGTTTCATATAATACATGAGAGAATAATTGTGCTCCTATGAAATGTTTTTTATTGTTATATGTTCTATAGTTTTCATTAATTGAATATATAAATTTTGCTATATTTTCACAACACCCAGATGTCTTCAATTAGTAGTGATCATTATACCAATCAGAAATGAAGGAAGGGTATAAATAGCTAAAAAAGAAGATCTCTAAACATCTTTGAAAATGTCAGCCTTAGTGCTGACGAAATGCGTCAAAGTTATGGAATTTTTTGCTGCATGCCTGTAACTACAGACCTACTTCAGCTATAGCCCGGATTCTGTACTCGTATGGACATTACAAGGACATTACCAGGATCCTTTTATTTGAGTCTACCAGCCTTAATATCACCTGATATATATAGTGCACCAGACGGTGCTTGATCATCTACTACTACTTGCTACATTGGAGCGCACAAGACGGAGATTGAAATTGTTTCTCCCAGCTGTCTGAACCACATGGGGTATCTTTATCGCTGGTATTTTTGGTATATTATAAGACTCCTAGATTATTATACAGAGTGTATTAGCCACACACTCTGTTTAAATCAACTTTGTTACTAGACAGACATAGTATTATAAAGGCGGAATGTGATGTCTTCAATATTCATTATTGATGTGAATTATTATTCTTATATGAGTTGTGTATTTTACTTTCATTTTTTATTCTTTGAATTGATTATTAATACATTTATATTGTATTTAAGAAGAAGTTATCCATCTCTCTTTTCTATTTTATCTATTAAATGCTTGGTTTTCTTGGCTTAGCACCCTGCTAATTAATTAGCTTAGTGCCCAGTTTACTAATGGGATTGGTGCCCAATTCACTAATAGGCCTAGTGTCCAGTTAACTCTAATGGGCTAGTGCTCAACTAACTAATGGGTTTTGTGCCCAGTAACTCTAATGGGTTTAGTGCCCAGTAAACCCTACCTACCTACTAACTGAGCTGGGCCTTGTGCCCCCTAATTGTTCCTCAGGCCTAGTTCCCAAATTGTGCCAGGGCCTTGTTCCATATGAAGGAGTAATGTGAGAAAAGGCATGGACAATTACACAATTGTTACAAATGTGTTTTCTTTTAGATGCTTGAAGCATTTCACCTTTGTGTTGATCGCACTGGATAGCCATTTATTATAAGGAATATTATTAATGCATTTTTTGAAACACAGAGTACACATTTTTATATGTTAAAAGAGAGAGAAGTGACTGGTAGTTTGCATCTCATGACGTCAGGGAAAGATGCAACAGTGAGTGAGGTGCTCATATGCTGCTTTGGCAGACTGATCAAATATGATTGTGCCAACATGTTTTAAAATAGTTAAACTTATTGAAGTAAGATATGTTTCTATGAAAGGAATATTGGAAGCACAAGTTTCACCATAGAGGCATAAACCAGTTGCAGATCACGCAAAAGGATTCATGTACTTTTATGCCACAGGACTGGCAGCTTTTTCCCTGCTTTGCTTTAGAAATGACCCACTGTGTATTAAGTAATCACATCTAGGTTTTCACAAATGTTACTACAACCAAATTCCAGTAGTTCTAAATCCCACCTACTTTTGTGTTGGCCCCACCTACAGTTGATTTGGTCCCGCCTACATGAGGCCACTTTAAGTTCCCAATCCTTCCCTGGTTACAACACAAGCTGAAGTATCAGCCATTATCTGTAAAAAGAGGGTGGGAGTCAGAATGATTATCTGATTCAAAGATGTGCAACTAGACAACAGTGAGGGTAGAATTGCCAATAACTGAATGATGCCGTAACACAATGCAACTAGCTCCGCACACCCGGCATCATTCAAAGCCATCAATCTTGGTCAGCAAGGACATGCGTTAACTGAAAACTCTTACAATAAGTGATCTCACCCCATTGTACCCACCCAGTTTATACTTGAATTAAAAATTACACAATTCTACTCTATTATTACTTATGATGATCAGTGTTAGAAAGAAAATATATAAGCATCATAAAACAATCATGATTCTACAAAGTAGGTTTGGTAATGAAGAGGACCTCTTTACTCATAATTACAACACCAGTACCAGTGACTGCTTCCAATTTATTTAAAAAAACTGTGGAGGGGGGAGATAGCTATTACCAGACTAAAAGCTGGACAAATTCACATCAGATGTACAGATGTATCTTCAGATCCACTCCCTGATGAATCAGACAAGGAATGTGTAAGTGGTTGACACTCAATGAAGTAATACGATATAACATATAAAAGTTGCAATGCATGCATTCTTGGCTTAACCAGTACAGCACTGATCTACACACACAGCAATTATGAGCCACATGAGAGAAGGACAGGTCAATGTGAAATGCAATAGCAATTCATTGTCATCACTACTTTTCGATGAGTGGGCCTGTTAGTTCATTATCTGCACTGTGCTCCAAGATGTGCCAGGCATGCTGAGTAAATATTGTGAAAAATTGTGCTACAGAGGACAGGATGTGTGCTAGTGCCCTTTTGAGGTTAGACATGTATAGGAGAAGGACCTCTGTAAAGGCTGTGTTTTTTATTTCTCTTTCTACATTTCAAATACTGTACGCCAAGCTCCTAAGGTCCTCAGAAATGGGGATAAGACTAAATTAAATAAATTGGACAACAGAATAATTTTGCAAGTTTCTGGTGTTGAAAGATTGCATTATATAATTTTAATACGTTATAAAAGGTATATTTTGGATAATAATTAATAATATTTTATACCATAGTTATCTGGGTCTGGCATTCTAAAAATGTGCAAGGTTTTAATGGCAACTTCACTTTTTGTTTAAATTATAGGGGCATTCATGAAGTACCTCTGTGCCACAGTAAGATTGGTAAGACTAGCCTGCTCTTTTGTGATTATGATAATGTATAGTCAGCAGGTTGAACCTTGTATAATTTTGTTAGTACTATGTATGAACTGATTGTTTGAAGATAATTTGTGTTGTATATTTAATTCTAAAGGAGCATTCACAACATGAATGAATTTGTTTTTAAAAGAGAGGGGGAGGGGCACAACATACTCAAAGGTGAGGAGAACATCTTTATTAAGTGGTGGGGAAGGGTTAGAGGGGGATGGTAGCGCAGCCACCCTGCATTGAGGCAACCATTGAATGCTCTTTAATAGAAAGTGCAGTCCAGCTCCAACAGCCTTTCTGTGAGAGGGCACATGAGATCTGAGATCCCTCCACTGCCGGTACTTTGCCAGCCTTCTTAAACCAGGGAGTAGTAGGGGGAATGATAGAAGGGCTGTGGTCATGCAGCCGGGCAAGAAAGAAGACAGCGCATGATGGCGGCAGGGCATAATGGTAGGACAAAGGAGAAATAGAGAATGAAATAAAAAAACTGAGGGTATGAATAACGCTACTGAAGTGGGGGGGGGGGGGATTATAGAAGAATAAAAGAAAAGTGGAACAAGAGAGCAGGAAAAAAAGAATAAAAAGCACAAAACAAAGAGAGACAGAGGATATGAGATGAATAAGGACAAAGTGATAGAAAGCTAGCCAATGAAATAACAGCTGAAGGAAAACACTTATTAAATACAATATTGTTTTATTTCCTGAAGTAAAGAGAGAGAAATTAATGTTCTTGCGTAATATAAAGGCTTGTTTTGCCACAACGCTTGGAGCCTATTGGATAATTCAAAACAAACCAGGGAAATCTTTAAACCCTGAAGGTAAGTCATACTTGCCACCTCTCCCTGAATGTCAGGGAGACTCCCTGAAATAGGGGTGATCTCCCTCACTCCCTGAAGAGTCTGGCATTCTCTCTGATGCTGAGCCAGTACAAGACGTGGTTGGCTTCGCCATCTGTGGCATGATGACACAGTTCAGAAATTGTGTCCTATGTCCATGTATTGATGCCAATGGAGGAGGCCATTTTCATGGAGACCAAGATTTAATCAAAGACTGACAGGTAAGACAAAATGACTTCAGTAATGGAGACAGAAATGTAAAAGGCACTTCAGTCTCTAGAGATTCATTAGCTGGTTTTCTTTAACGCATAGTTGCCTACTCTCCCGGAATGTCTGGGAAACTCCGGCATTTCTGGGAGACCTCCCGAGCTCCCGAGAGAGCAGGGCAACCTCCCGGTTCTCGCCCCCACAATAGATACGTGGCAGGGAGCAGGGCTTAATGGTGCAAATATTGCGTCATCTTAGCCCCACCCCCTGCTGTAATTGGCCAAAATTGTGACAATCATTTAGAGGGCGGGGCCAAAATTAGCAATTCATCAAGCTACGTCCCTGCACCCCACCCCCCCCCCTTCCGGGTTCTCCCTGAAGCCAACAAGGAAAAGTTAGCAAGTATGAGGTAAGTGCAATGTAGGCTTACAAGCCTGGCGTAAAAGTGCTTTCATCCCTATGCAGGTCTTCTTTTATCAATATATAATAAAAGTAAGCTGATAAATCTTTATATCTCTGTACTCTATCAGGAGTGATATTGAAGTGATCCACACTGGCACTGAACACTTCAATAATGCTTTATATATCTCCTGATACACAGTACAGAGATATAAAGATATAAAGATTTACCACCTTATTTTTATTATATATGTTCCAAATGACAGCATGGTGGTGTTTATACATATGCTTATGTATATATTAGGTTTAATGTATGAATAACTGCTAAACTTATTATTATATATGTTTTTGAGTTCTGAGTAATATAATTTGTACTGAAAGCAGCCCTCAGCACTGTACTTTTTCTCCAACAAGCAAGAGATTAAACTTTATTTTCATATCCACAGAAAACATATACAGGTTGCCACAAGACACCACGCTAGCCGCAACAGCTCGCCTGTGTGTTCTCCTGGCCTTGTCCAGGCTGATGCCCTGGCAGCCAGGATGTCACATCCGGCCTCAATGTCACGGCTGTTGCCAGGGCAACTGGAACGCTCTCCTCGCTGTCACCCCGCTTAGCAAGCTGTCTGACAACCAGATGCACATGCGCAGCAATGTTAATTAATCAACATCCTCCAGAGGCTGATTATTGTAGATTCTAGCACTGCTTTTGGATTGGCTACTTGTGCTATTTAAGTACATTTGCATTTGTCTTATTGGATTCTCCCCTGCTTGCTACCTGCTCTGATCTTTTGACCTATCCCAGACTAACCTGCTCTCTACTGACCCACGCCCTTTGGCCTGTACTTGATACCTGCTTGTCAAGTTACAGTTTTTGCCTCCTACCTCTGCGCTATAGTAGCCAGACATAAACCTTTAGTAAGTTAGAGTTAAGACCTGGGGCATTTGAGTACCTGCGAGCAGGGTCAGACTGGCCCATCAGGGCGCAGGGGTATTTCCTGGTGGGCCCCGATGTCTGATGGCTCTGTCCTCTTCATTGATGTGGGAGCAGGGTATTTTTTAAAAAATAAATAAAAAAATACTTAACTTATCGCTGTGTCGACTCCCCTCCTTTCTCCTCTCTGCTCTGTTCGCACTTAATGTCGGGTGTGACGTGATGACATCACGCCCGACACTCAGTGAGGAGCGGCAGAGAGAGGAGCCTGCAAGCAAGAAGACAAGAAGACAATAAGAGAATAAGAGAGATGAAATAAGCCAATAGAAAGGTAAATAAAGAAATGGAGGCAAGGAGGGAAAGCAGAGTGATGAGGGGGGGGGGGGGGCAGCATGGCACAGAGTGATGAAGGGGGCAAGCAGCATTGCAAAGAGTGATGAGGTGTGGTAGGAAAGCAGCATGGCACAAAGTCAACCTTCCGGTTACTATACTAAAGGTGGTCACTTTGCGATAATGACCATCGAAGAGATTGGAGAAAGGTACACTTGTGTATTCGCAAGGACAGCAATTTATCATGACTGCTGTTCCGAAATAATACGTTTGATAAATAGTCATGATATTTATTACCTTATCATTGTGATAAGGAAAAGTCACATCACAGAGGCTACGCTACAAAACAACAGTCCGAGCAGCACCAACATGATACCATAAAGACCATCTAAATGTAAGTGCAATAATTTGAGATCTCACTAAGGCTGCCCAACTGTACTTCACTATAGAATGTTTTCTCCATCTCTTTTCAGGTGACATTTCATCTGGAGAATAAAGACAGTCTTCTACAAAAACTGTTTCCACTCAGAAATTTGTTGTATTTTAAGTAACATTCTGCATTAAGGCAGTATAAGAACAGATATTTCTCTGATTAAACTGTACAAACTGCAGATTGTTTCACCCATTTATTTATCATCCATCCAAATATTAATTACCATACCCAATATCATTAAGTACATTTGCATTGCATCAATATTCATATTCCCCCATTCTTATATCCACTGAGATTACATACAATTACTATACTGACAGTCCTGGAATTGAGCACTGAATGCCTTTACAATATTATAAAATTACATTTTCCATACTGCCATTTCTAAATGTCCATACTGTCACTTCTAAGTTTTCAACCACTGAACTGATTAATATTTAACTACCCAACACATTCTGTACAAGACAGAAAGAACATGTACAGCAGCAAACTTGGAGTAACAGACCATTCTGTGTGCAAACAATCCTAACTTTGTCCTCTGATGCCATGTAAAACTTGTCTACTTCTCAGCATACTAAAAGTAAACTATGGGAGGATTAGCAAGTTGTCCTAAGTTGTCCCTTAGGAAAGAAAGTAATTCATGACACATTATCAGCTCTCCATGTTTACTTCCCACACCATATGGATACAATGGAATAGCATGTTGCCTAAATTCACAAGACATGAATGAATTTTGGTCCTTGTATCAGTTTGCTTCATATTTACACATTTTTAAGTCTGTTATTACATCAGCCTCTCCTTTTATTTCTTAAACTAATATTGATAAAATATTTGTAATTAATTTTATTATTCATTATGTCTGCTTGTGAGGGATACAATTCACATTTTCCTTCATTATCTCAAATATGCTGCACAATTAAAGGTGGGTGGCACACATATTGAAACAAAATAGTAGCTGGTCTGATATTTTTTTTTTTATTTGGACTAGAGAGAAACCCTCCTCCATAATTTAGGTGCATAACTATTTTCATATTATTTTTTTACAAACTATGCATGTGGGTAGTCCTATTCCTGAAAGTATAGTTCTAAGATATAATATAGATTGTAAGGTACCCATTCTTGTTTTATTACTGTATTTGTCAAGTGCTGGCATTATATAACTAAATGTTAATAATCAATACATCTTAATAGTATATACAATTAAAGCCCCCTTGTATATTAGATAATTTTTGCAAGTTCGGGTATTCGTCATCATTATCATCCGTTACTTACACCTATCCCTGGACACCCAAAAATAAAACAGCTGTATCTTTGACTATATCCCAGTCTGAATCTGTAAGAAAATTGCTTGAACATGCCATTATTGTACATTATATATCTTAGAATACCCCTTCCCGTTCATGTCACGCCTCTTCAGGCATAAGGTATAGTAAGTGCCAAAAGTCATAGGTCTGAATAGCTGCAGTTGCAAAGATACACTACGCAAACAGGTGTACATCTGACTTTGAATCAGACCCACTCTGTAGATACCTGAATATGTTTACACAGATATGTACAAGTTTTTTTTTTTCTTAAGTTAACATTCTATTTTACATTACATCTGTGATTTTATTTTTTCATGGAAAGTCAACCACGTGTAGATAGGTTACATGCTAGAATAGTCTGTTTAACAAAATATATTGTGTGCTAGTTAACACACTATTTGTATAAATTTACCATCTATAGTGTTCCAGATTTTACAATGTAACTGAGACAGATATATCTATTTTGCATTTACAGGTCCAACAAGCTTTGAGATTTAAGTTGTGCCAAGAATCTTCAAAGAGAATTTGGCTGACTCTGACCTGCAAACTTAATGAAAGATATTTTTAATACTCATATCCCAAACAGCGAAAAACGGTTTAATGTGCACATTTCTTCGTATTCAGCAATTTTTATTACTCAATACAACAAGACAATTTTGCTCAATGCCAAAAGACTGAAATCTTTCTCCAATAGGTTACCAAACCAACAATGTGTTGTTGAACCTACAATGTTTTTAAACTAAAGTTTGAAGTTATAAATATGTATGGACTTTCATTTTTCAATAGCTCCTTAGCTATTTTTTTTTAAATGTCGATAGAGCGATGCATGATTTAATACTTTAACTTAACATGCATTTATCATTATATTTAAAACAATTCACTCAGAAATGCAAATTCTTCTAGCATATCAAAAACCATTTTTGCTTTAGCTGGTACTTGATCACTGAATGAGTATCTCTGAGAAATATCTTGTCTGTAGATTGTAAACTTTGAGCAGGGCCTTATTACCTCTCTATCTGTATGTATTACCCAGTATTGTTTTATTACTGTTTGCTCCTAATTGTAAAGCACTTTGGAATTTGCTGGTGCTATATAAATAAATGATGATGATGATGATGATGATTGTCTGTGGCTGTCTTGTCTATTATCCTTTATTGTGTCAGTGTCCTATTTATGTGTCCCTTTGACTTCTGGTATTGATCCTGACCTATCTGCCCACCATTTGATTTGACCATTAGTTATATCTGCTCGGACCCATGACTTTGGCTTGTTTGGTTATTCTATTGTCTACTCCTTTCATTTAGCAAAAATGTACACTAGCTACAGGTAATCAAATCAAAAGGACCATTAACAGAATATTAAGAACTCTGCTTGTCACAAGTTCTATTTTTGGTATTAGGCGAGGGTCGATTATTTCTCTGATCCTGTCTTATTTTGGATAGAGGCTGTTTATCTAAATCTACATGGCACACACATTTTTGTTGCAACACAAATATACCTTATATTTCAATATACAGTACATATGTAATTAGTTTTTGAAAACATCACATTTCTATAGTTTTTTTTAACTCTATAAAAAAAATTCCCATGTTTTACTGTGCGTTTTTTGACTGTTCTAGTAACCAGTTGTTTGTACAAAATAGTAGTAGATATCCAGTTATTAATCATCCCCTCTCCCCAAATGTAGGTACATATGTGTTATCTTTTCTTAGCAAATGTATATATCTTTAAGGGCCCCAACATACACCATGTGACCTGACAGTTCTCATTTTAATTAAGTGTGTTTTAATGAATAAAGATTAACTTCATTGTGGTACAAACAGATGGAGTCTCCAAGTCTTATATATAGCACTGGGAGACCATTACTAAGAATTTGTTTATGTCATTATTCAGCCAGAATGCAGTGATGTGAATAGGCCCTTAGGCTGAGCTGAAACTTCATCAACAGTTTTGCATTTTTGCTTTTGCCTAAATTCTGAAACTTGATCATCTTTAATTTTTCTTTTAAAACCTTTTATAGCTACACCCACTTTTTTTCTTGACCTATAGCATATACTGACCACTGTAAATGAAAATAAAAAGAATACAAGAAATTGGTTTGGAAAGGATTGAGATTACTTAGTAAATAGCCTGAGAGTGCAATGCAGATATCTCATGCAAGACTGTACAAAATATGATGCAGATCTGTAAAAAGGAATGTGCCTTTAAGCTTACGTGAAGAATTGATCAACAGGTACTGACAATCTTTGGCTGAACTCTGTTTTTAAAATAAAGTAAAAATAAGGGAATAATTCTGCGCTGTAGTATCACTACGATAGACAAAAAAAATATATATAAACATTCAAATACTTAAATTCAGAAGTTTTGGCACACGTGGATTCTTCTTTTGATCTCCGAAGAATACCATAGATAAAAAAGAAATATAGATAATAATAGTGCAATTCTGTATGGTAAAATACTTCTTTAGGAGATAGTCATATAAGTAGAACCATCAAATGGAAAAGATAGTGAACTGTATCTTCCAAATTTGACTTCCACTAACTGACTGTGTGTCCAGGTGCACATAGATGGTATTGGGCTAATCACTACTCCACAAGGTAAAACACCCCCTAAGAGGCCCTACCTACAAACTACTTTCTTTAGTCTTGGCACATAGAATAAACTCTATTTCTTCACGATGTCACAGCAATAGAACCACCACACCACCATAGGATAAAAACAAAGACAAAATCTAAGGTAGTACGTAAACTTTAATAAATAAAAATGCTATACATAGGTACTCCTACCAGAACAGAGGGAACAAGTAGCATGTAAGATGTACAAGCCACAGAATAAAAAGCTAAAGTTACTCATAGATGACAATTATGTACAAGTAGGGGTCCTTTTCAAAGGATAACACACTTGTCACCTATGCTTTTTCGATCCTAAACTCCGGATGTTTCTCAAGGTAGTGTGTCATCTCATCAATGATATCCTTTTATAGTCACTCACAGTCACATGATAAAATCTCAATACATGCATTAACAAATAAAAAACACCATATGAGATAAAACAGTATGAAATAATTCATATGCCAGAATGACAAATGAAACAAAGACATTTCAACATGCCCCGATTAATATATATCAATATATTGCTGGAATAAACCTCACCTGCAGATATTATTTATTCAGTATAAACAGAGCCAAGCCTCATTTTGAGAATAATGGTACTTCCACATATAACAGAGCCTCACTTTGGAACACACTTGATTGTGCATACATGGAACTATACTTAATTTTCCATAAAATGTAAAAAAAGGCTAAATTGTTATTTTGCCAAAACCGAATAAATGTATAATCATATATCAAGGTAAGTATAATCCATGATCCTCTAATAGTATATAAAGATACATTAAGTACAATATTAACTCTAAATACTTCCGTTGTGCAAAGCCAAACCTACAATCCAACTTCATAAAATACTTGATAAAAATAAATTTTATTATTCTAAAGAGTATCAACTTAATAACAAAGATACACATAATAAAAACAAAAATACAAAAATATATTTGATAGTTCTGGATATCTCGATGTTCATCCTTTCTTATCATAAGTACTCAAAAAAAGAAGACGAATGGAAATAGAATTACACTCAATGAAATCATTTGAAAAAACACTTGAGTTCAAAATCTTTATTTAAACCTACAGGCACTAAAGAATTAAGTTTAAAAATCCAGTGCATTTCCTTTTGGAGAGTAAGTTAGCGATGTCCCTATGTTTCCAATTCTTATGAACCATATCAATACCCATAAGGTGCTTAATATCTTTAACACAACAATTATGTTGGTTCTTAAAATGTAGGGGTAATGAGTGTAACCCATACCCCATTTTGATATTCCGAACATGCTCATAAAGACGCTTCTTTAAAGGGCGTGATATTTTGCCAGCACAAACTAATCAATAATTACATTCAATAGGATAAATAACATTGCATGAATTGCAGGTAATAAATGCTTCAATCTTATAGGTCTTATTTTGAACAATAAATTCCTCTATTTTATTGTTTGTTGTAACATGTTTATACATAAAATACTGACCAAACCTGCAAATACACTTTGATCTAATTATCCCTGCTCATGGGGATTCTACTGAATGAATATTTAATATTCCAATAATTAAAATTCAAGCTGGAACAAAAAAACATCCAATGAATATCTGCCCCCCTTCCAAAAGAACAGGACATCATACCTTTTCCAGGATACCAGGTTTTTCACAAGCCTACCATCAATAAAATGATATTCCCAATATGCCATAAATAAATTGGCGTAGCTTGGGGCAAACCTGGTACCCATCGCTGTTCCCGTCTTCTGAAGGTAACATTCACCCTTATAATAAAAATAATTATTATCTAAAATAAAGCGAATACCCTCTAAAAGGAAGTTTTTCAAACCCTCACTCATATCTGTTTTATCCAAAATGAATTTTATAGCTATCAGACCCATATTGTGATGAATTATGGTGTATAATGATTTAACATCAGCTGTTATCATAAACATATTCATCTCATATTTAATTTCTCTCAATTTGATCAAAACATCCCTAGTATCTTTCAAATGTGACAAATTATTTTGAACAATGGGTTGTAGAAAATAATCGATAAATGCTTACAAATTTGCGATAAGACTATTGACACCTGAGATGATAGGGCGTGCCGGCGGATGATCTAACCCCTTATGTACTTTCAAAAGTATATAAATTTAAGGGGTAGTTTGATTATATCGTCTCAAAAATTCACTCTCTTCTTTGTTAATCACACCCATATTTTCGTGTTTGCTGAGGAATCCTTCAATTTATTTCTTTATTTTAATAGTAGGATCACTTTTCAATTTGAAATAAGTAATGTTATCATTCAGTTGTCTCATAATCTAATTCTGGTAGTCTATTTTAACATAAATAAAAGAAGACAATAAATTGGTTTGGAAAGGATCGAGATTACTTAGTAAATACTCTGGGCGCGCAATGCAGACATCTCATGCAAGACTGCACCAAATATGATGCAGGGCTGTAAAAATGAATGTGCCTTTAAGCTTACGTGAAGAATTGATCAACAGTTACTGACAATTTTTCGCTGAACTGTGTTTTAAATGTATGTGACATTTGTGTGGACTTTTTAAAGTAAATGCAACATACAAATACAAATGGGTATTTTTCAAAATATAACCCTTGCCTAATTTCAGATGTTGGTTAGATGTACTGCACTCTCCTTGGGGCGAGCACTCTCTGCAGATAAGTGACATGCCTGCCACCACAGCTTAATCATTAGGCATCAGCAGTTTTAAAAATGTACTCTGTGGATAGCTTACAGCATCTTAACAAAGCTGACTTTTGGGTTTGGTATTTGGATTTCTGTTTCCATTTGCTTTCAATTCTTCATTTCTAACCCAATATTGTAAGAGATGGAATATTTATACATGGCTTCCAGTAAAAGACAGAATCATTCTTTACAGCATTTTTGGTGTAAACATACAGTTTTAAATGACAAAATAATAGTCATGGAAATCCGCTTAATTTGTTTCTTCCTTGGGTAGTATGGTATTCATTTAGCTAATATGCTAAGCTTAAATGAAGAAAATAAATCTAGTGTTTGGTAAAATATCCAGTTGGTACCATAACAATAAATAATTTACGCTTCACATGCCGTTGTAAACATTTATTATGAGAGGAAAGGCTTTGTTTTAATGAGAATGCAGGAAAATTGGAACATGCAGAGCACAAACTATGTCATTTTAAAAAGTCTGGAACAAAGTTAAACATGCAAATCTTCACTAAAGATTTTAGCTAGTCTGAGAGTGGAGAATTCCTCTTCATGTGAAAGGAAGATGCATATTGCTCTAACAGAGGGTCAGCATCTACTGTAAATGATTATTTTAATAATTCTTATCCTATATGAAGTCAGTTGGAACCTGCACACAGAATATAGCAATTCACCTTACAATAGTGCTGCCTAAAATTGAAGAAGCTCCATTCTGGAAAGGTCCTATTGTGGACACATACACCACTGGTGATAAGGTCTGAATCAGGACTGCCAATCCATGTTAACATTTTTTGCTGATAGCTTTATACTGGTTTACTGACAACTAACATTTTATTATTTTTATACATTCTTGTACTATATACACATTTTTGTCAGAGATGAAAGTAAACACAACATATACTACTATAGGGAAAGTGAGTTCAGGCATCGTAAGTAAGTATTAATTAGGGATGAGCGCGCTCGGATTTCTGAAATCCGAGCCCACCCGAACGTTGCGGATCCGAGTTGGATCCGAGACAGATCCGGGTATTGGCGCCAAATTCAAAAGTGAAACTGAGGCTCTGACTCATAATCCCGTTGTCGGATCTCGCGATACTCGGATCCTATAAATTCCCCGCTAGTCGCCGCCATCTTCACTCGGGCATTGATCAGGGTAGAGGGAGGGTGTGTTAGGTGGTCCTCTGTGCTGTTTAGTTCTGTGCTGTTTAGTTCTGTGCTGTTTAGTTCTGTGCTGTTTAGTTCTGTGCTGTTTAGTGCTGTGCTGTGCTGTGCTGTGCTGTGCTGTGCTGTGCTGTGCTGTGCTGTGTTCTGCAGTATCAGTCCAGTGGTGCTGTGTGCTGTGCTCTGTCCTTCTGAGGTCAGTGGTGCTGCTGGGTCCTGTGCTGTGTCCTGTTCAGTCCAGTGGTGCTGTGTCCTGTGCTCTGTGCTTCTAAGGGCATAGTTATTTCCCCAATATTCCCCTGTGTTTAAAAAAATAAAAAAAAGTTTTTTTTATAAAATACCAAAAACTACTTTAATATTTTTTAATTACCACAAAATTTTCACAACCAATCCTGCAGTATAAGCCCATTGGTACTGCAATATTACCAAGTTCACACATTCAGCAGTAAAAGTCCAGTGGTACTGCAATATTACAAAGTTTACACATTCTGCAGTATCAGTCCAGTGGTGCTGTGTCCTGTGCTCTGTCCTGCTGAGTTCCGTAGTGCTGCTGGGTCCTGTGCCGTGTCCTGTTCAGTCCAGTGGTGCTGTGTCCTGTGCTCTGTGCTTCTAAGGGCATAGTTATTTCCCCATTATTCCCAAGTTTGTAAAAAATAAAAAAAAAGTAAAAAAAAATAAAAAATTAAAAAAAAAAAAAATATATAATAATTATAACCAAATTTGCAAAACCAATCCAGCATTATAAGTCCATTGGTACTGCAATATTACCAAGTTCACACATTCAGCAGTAAAAGTCCAGTGGTACTGCAATATTACAAAGTTTACACATTCTGCAGTATCAGTCCAGTGGTGCTGTGTCCTGTGCTCTGTCCTGCTGAGTTCCGTAGTGCTGCTGGGTCCTGTGCCGTGTCCTGTTCAGTCCAGTGGTGCTGTGTCCTGTGCTCTGTGCTTCTAAGGGCATAGTTATTTCCCCATTATTCCCAAGTTTGTAAAAAATAAAAAAAAAGTAAAAAAAAATAAAAAATTAAAAAAAAAAAAATATATATAATAATTATAACCAAATTTGCAAAACCAATCCAGCATTATAAGTCCATTGGTACTGCAATATTACCAAGTTCACACATTCTGCAGTATCTTGTGCTACATATAATGGAGAACAAAACTTTGGAGGATAAAGTAGGGAAAGATCAAGACCCACTTCCTCCTAATGCTGAAGCTGCTGCCACTAGTCATGACATAGACGATGAAATGCCATCAACGTCGTCTTCCAAGCCCGATGCCCAATCTCGTAGTACCGGGCATGTAAAATCCAAAAAGCCCAAGTTAAGAAAAAGTAGCAAAAAGAGAAACTTAAAATCATCTGAGGAGAAACGTAAAGTTGCCAATATGCCATTTACGACACGGAGTGGCAAGGAACGGCTTAGGCCCTGGCCCGTGTTCATGACTAGTGGTTCAGCTTCACCCACGGATCTTAGCCCTCCTCCTCCTCCCCCCCCCTACAAAAAATTGAAGAGAGTTATGCTGTCAGCAACAAAACAGCAAACAACTCTGCCTTCTAAAGAGAAATTATCACAAATCCCCAAGGCGAGTCCAAGGGTGTTGGTGGTTGTCAAGCCTGACCTTCCCATCACTGTACGGGAAGAGGTGGCTCGGGAGGAGGCTATTGATGATGTAGCTGGCGCTGTGGAGGAACTTGATGATGAGGATGGTGATGTGGTTATTGTAAATGAGGCACCAGGGGGGGAAACAGCTGATGTCCATGGGATGAAAAAGCCCATCGTCATGCCTGGTCAGAAGACCAAAAAATGCACCTCTTCGGTCTGGAGTTATTTTTATCCAAATCCAGACAACCAATGTATGGCAATATGTAGCTTATGTAAAGCTCAAATAAGCAGGGGTAAGGATCTTGCCCACCTAGGAACATCCTCCCTTATACGTCACCTGAATAACCTTCATAGTTCAGTGGTTAGTTCAGGAACTGGGGCTAGGACCCTCATTGGTACAGGGACACCTAAATCCCGTGGTCCAGTTGGATACACACCAGCAACACCCTCCTCGTCAACTTCCTCCACAATCTCCATCAGATTCAGTCCTGCAGCCCAAGTCACCAGCCAGACTGAGTCCTCCTCAATACGGGATTCATCCGAGGAATCCTGCAGCGGTACGCCTACTACTGCCACTGCTGCTGTTGCTGCTGTTAGTCGGTCATCTTCCCAGAGGGGAAGTCGTAAGACCGCTAAGTCTTTCACCAAACAATTGACCGTCCAACAGTCGTTTGCCATGACCACCAAATACGATAGTAGTCACCCTATTGCAAAGCGTATAACTGCGGCTGTAACTGCAATGTTGGTGTTAGACGTGCGCCCGGTGTCCGCCATCAGTGGAGTGGGATTTAGAGGGTTGATGGAGGTATTGTGTCCCCGGTACCAAATCCCCTCGAGATTCCACTTCACTAGGCAGGCGATACCAAAAATGTACAGAGAAGTACGATCAAGTGTCCTCAGTGCTCTTAAAAATGCGGTTGTACCCACTGTCCACTTAACCACGGACATGTGGACAAGTGGTTCTGGGCAAACGAAGGACTATATGACTGTGACAGCCCACTGGGTAGATGCATCCCCTTCCGCAGCAACAGCAACAGCTGCATCAGTAGCAGCATCTACAAAATGGCTGCTCATGCAAAGGCAGGCAACATTGTGCATTACAGGCTTTAATAAGAGGCACAACGCTGCCAACATATTAGAGAAAATGAGGGAAATTATCTCCCAGTGGCTTACCCCACTTAGACTCTCATGGGGATTTGTGGTGTCAGACAATGCCAGTAACATTGTGCGGGCATTAAATATGGGCAATTTCCAGCACGTCCCATGTTTTGCCCACACCATTAATTTGGTGGTGCAGCATTACCTGAAGAGTGACAGGGGTGTGCAGGAGATGCTTGCGGTGGCGCGCAAAATTGCTGGACACTTTCGGCATTCAGCCAGTGCCTACCGCAGACTAGAGGCACATCAAAAAAGCTTGAACCTGCCCTGCCATCACCTCAAACAAGAGGTTGTGACGCGCTGGAACTCCACCCTCTATATGCTGCAGAGGATGGAGGAGCAGCAAAAGGCCATTCAGGCCTACACAGCCACCTACGACATAGGCAAAGGAGTGGGGATGCGCCTGAGTCAAGCGCAGTGGAGACTGATTTCCGTGTTGTGCAAGGTTCTGCAGCCATTTGAACTTGCCACACGAGAAGTCAGTTCCGACACTGCCAGCTTGAGTCAGGTCATTCCCCTGATCAGGCTGTTGCAGAAGCAGCTGGAGAAAGTGAGGGAGGAGCTGGTAAGCCATTGCGATTACAGCAAGCATGTAGCTCTTGTGGATGTAGCCCTTCGTACGCTTTGCCAGGATCCGAGGGTGGTCACTCTTTTAAAGTCAGAGGAATACATTCTGGCCACCGTGCTCGATCCTCGGTTTAAAGCGTATGTTGTGTCTCTGTTTCCGGCGGACACAAATCTACAGCGGTGCAAAGACCTGCTGGTCAGGAGATTGTCCTCTGAAGAGGACCGTGACATGCCAACAGCTCCACCCTCATTTTCTTCCACATCTATGGCTGCGAGGAAAAAGCTCAGTTTTCCCAAAAGAGGCACTGGCGGGGATGCTGATAACATCTGGTCCGGACTGAAGGACCTGCCAACCATTGCAGACATGTCTACTCTCGCTGCATTGGATGCTGTCACAATAGAAAAAATTGTGGATGATTACTTTGCTGACACCATCCAAGTAGACATGTCAGACAGTCCATATTGTTACTGGCAGGAAAAAAAGGCAGTTTGGAAGCCCCTGTACAAACTGGCTCTATTTTACCTGAGTTGTCCCCCCTCCAGTGTGTACTCGGAAAGAGTTTTTAGTGCAGCGGGGAACCTGGTCAGTGAGCGGCGAAGGAGGTTGCTTCCTCACAACGTTGAAAAAATGATGTTTATAAAAATGAATAATCAATTCCTCAATGAAGTACAGCACTGCCCTCCAGATACTACAGAGGGACCTGTGGTTGTGGAGTCCAGCGGGGACGAATTGATAATGTGTGATGAGGAGGAAGTACACACTGTAGGGGGAGAGGAATCAGAGGTTGAGGATGAGGACGACATCTTGCCTCAGTAGAGCCTGTTTAGTCTGTACAGGGAGAGATGAATAGCTTTTTTGGTGTGGGGGCCCAAACAAACCAATCATTTCAGTCAAAGTTGTTTGGTAGGCCCTGTCGCTGAAATGATTGGTTTGTTAAAGTGTGCATGTCCTATTTCAACAGCAGACCTCTCAACTGCAGCTCATCCCTCCTCTGCGGGGATAATGTCTCCTGTGCTCTGACACGTCACTCTGTGTACTCTCAGCCTCAGGATCTGACACTACAGCTACCATGCCTCTTGTAGCAGCCCTCACTCCAGGGCCTCTTCCATGTGCAGTGTCCCCCTCTCTCTTGGGTTCACTATAGTGGCATGGAGTTCTCCCCCTCATCCAGGGCACACATTCCTTGCCCTGGCTCAGTCACCACGCTCAGACTTCCAGGCAATGCTGGGGGAGCCTGGGAGCTTCCACCCCAGGTCCCCAGCTACAACTCTCCTCTCCTGTGTCTTCTCTCTCTTTCTGACACTTTAAAGATCGTGCCTTTAAATGAAAAAGTCAGTCTTCATTGCACGACTATGTGCAAGTGCAACAGGGACATTTTTTTGGGTTTACAAAGTCAAACAATAACACTACGACCCTGTCTGTCTGGGGTCTGTCAATGACGAATTGTCTGGAGCATGTTTTGAGGAGGTATTGTGGCCCCGGTATCAAATTGGGTACCGGGGCCACCCCACTATGCAGTCCAGATACTTGTTTGGTGGAATTCCGACACGTGGAGGGTTTTTTAATTATATTGTGGCCTCGGTACCAAATTGTGTACCGGGGCCACCACACTACGCAGTCAAGATACTTGTTTGGTGGAATTCAGACCAGTTGAGGGTTTTATTATTATATTGTGTGGACCACTCTATCTATACCACACTACAACTCTATACCACTCTATTTCCTACTTTAATTCTATTTAATTCTATTTCCTACTTTAATTCTATTACTAATTAATTAACATAAAGAGGAACAAAAATAACCAATTTTACCAAAAGTATAATATGACTTAGACTTACAAACACTACACTTGAAAGATCGTGCCTTTAAATGAAAAAGTAAGTCTTCATTGCACGACTATGTGCAACAGGGACAGTTTTTTTCTTTACAAAGTCAACTAATAACACTTGGACCCTGTCTGTCTTTAACATACTTAATGGGATCTCAATGACGAATTGTCTGTAGCATGTTTGGAGGAGGTATTGTGGCCCCGGTATCAAGTTGGGTACCGGGGCCACCCCACTACGCAGTCCAGATACTTGTTTGGTGGAATTCTGACACGTGGAGGGTGTATTTATTTTATTGTGGCCCCGGTATCAAGTTGGGTACCGGGGCCACCCCACTACGCAGTCCAGATACTTGTTTGGTGGAATTCTGACACGTGGAGGGTTTTTTAATTATATTGTGGCCTCGGTACCAAATTGTGTACCGGGGCCACCACACTACGCAGTCAAGATAGATAGATGCGTATCATAGATAAAGTACATTCAGTGGTGTGGGGCAAATTGAAAAATATTCAAAATGCACTGACATTATCAAAAACAAGAGGTTGTCACACGCTAAAACTCCAACATGTATATGATGGAGAGGATGGAGGAGCAGCCGTATGTGTAGTGTAATGCAGACCTGTTGAAGGTTTTTTATATATTTTATTGTGGTGCCCAGTGCCCACTCCTCTACGCAGTCCAGGTACATTTATTGGTGCGATTCATAAAAGTTCAGGGTTTTTAAGATATTGTGGTGACCCACTCCTCTACGCAGTCCAGGTACATTTATTGGTGCGATTCATAAAAGTTCAGGGTTTTTAATATATTGTGGTGACCCACTCCTCTACGCAGTCCAGGTACATTTATTGGTGCGATTCATAAAAGTTCAGGGTTTTTAATATATTGTGGTGACCCACTCCTCTACGCAGTCCAGGTACATTTATTGGTGCGATTCATAAAAGTTCAGGGTTTTTAATATATTGTGGTGACCCACTCCTCTACGCAGTCCAGGTACATTTATTGGTGCGAATCAAACAAGTTGATGGTTTTCTTATTATATATATTGTGGTGACCCACTCCTCTACGCAGTCCAGGTACATTTATTGGTGCGATTCATAAAAGTTCAGGGTTTTTAATATATTGTGGTGACCCACTCCTCTACGCAGTCCAGGTACATTTATTGGTGCGAATCAAACAAGTTGATGGTTTTCTTATTATATATATTGTGGTGACCCACTCCTCTACGCAGTCCAGGTACATTTATTGGTGCGATTCATAAAAGTTCAGGGTTTTTAAGATATTGTGGTGACCCACTCCTCTACGCAGTCCAGGTACAATTATTGGTGCGATTCATAAAAGTTCAGGGTTTTTAATATATTGTGGTGACCCACTCCTCTACGCAGTCCAGGTACAATTATTGGTGCGAATCATAAAAGTTCAGGGTTTTTAAGATATTGTGGTGACCCACTCCTCTACGCAGTCCAGAAAGATACCTTTTTGCAACGTTTTGGACTAATAACTATATTGTGAGGTGTTCAGAATACACTGTAAATTAGTGGAAATGCTTGTTATTGAATGTTATTGAGGTTAATAATAGCCTAGGAGTGAAAATAAGCCCAAAAACTTGATTTTTAAACTTTTTATGTTTTTTTCAAAAAAAATCCGAATCCAATACCTTAAATCCGAACCGAGACCTTTCGTCAAGTGTTTTGCGAGACAAATCCGAACCTCAAAAATAACGAAAATCCGGATCCAAAACACAAAACACGAGACCTCAAAAGTCGCCGGTGCACATCCCTAGTATTAATAAACAAATTCAGAAATATTCGTTGACTGAATTTAAATTTGGAAAATGCAACAAAAGCCCTGTTCTAATTAAACCAATCATAGGGAAGCAAACAATAAGGAGCCAATTAGACCACTACAGTCACCGTCACATAATCATAAACTTATAAAAATAGCATGCAGTCAGTTTCACACTCATTCTTCTCTGTAGTATAGTATGATACTCTATTGCTTATATGTCATTTTTATGTATTTGGAGCTGTGCATTACATTGGTCAAAATGTGCCTAGAATGGTGAAGTTTTTTTGGGTACAGGTAGGATCAGCATAAAGAGAAGTAGAAAATCAATATGGTGCAGTATTGATTATAGTTATCTAAATCTGCCCACTAAGCTCTCTTTCAATAATCTGCAGTGATGACTAATTATAGCCATATAATATTGTTAATACATAACACAACTTGATCTAGTATAAACGTATCTATATGTTTAATTAAACCTTTAATATATATCTATATATATATATATATATATATATATATATATATATATATATATATATATATATATATATATATATATCTATATCTATCTATCTGGATAGATAGATAGATAGAGTCACTAGTTTGAATGGCAGGTATTCATGTCCCAGGCTTTCTGATGCTTGTATGCTTTTAAACTCAGGGAGATTGCTCTGTATAGGATGCAGCATCCAGAAGAGTGTGTTTGGTTTCAAGAAAAGCTGTTATGGATCCCTGGTGTTTTGTATGGAAAGAGCAGAGTAGGCTCCATACAAAGGCCCAGTCCCGGGTCTTCTGGTCTGCAGCCTCACAACAGACTGATTACAAGCGGCACCTGACACAGGCCTGTTAAAAGGTTGCAGCTCTGCTTCAATTTGGATTATAGTCTTATTTTTCTCTTGTATATCTGCGACTTTGGCACAAAGTTCTTTCTGCAGATTTTCCTTTTCACTCCTCAGTTTTGCTGCTTCTTCTTTTGCACTCTTACATTGACTTAGACTTGTATGCTGAACTACATTTACCCTTGCAATATCAGTTTTCAACTTTCCAATCTCTTCAGTGAGCATCCTTCTTTTGTCACTGAGTTTAGAGTTAGATTCTTGCAATGGTAATAAATTTGCTTCAAGCTTTTGTATCTTGTCTTGAAATCGCTGCATTTTACGATCCAGTTTCTCTGCATGCTGGGTCATTGTCTTTACAGTTACTAGAGCTTTTTCACGCTCAGTATTCAAACTCTTGTAGTACATTTATTTCTCTCCCCATGTGCTCTATACGCTGCTGAAATCCTAAACATTCTGCTTGTGCAGCTTCAAATCTTGTTTCAGCAATTTCTTTTTCTTGTCTCACACACAGGCGCGGGCTGGGAGAGGCGTGGCCGGAGGGGCACACAGTCATTGATGACGCGGCCACATTCCCTGTCATGTGCTGCGGCCGCCTGTGCGCTGACGCGGCCGCATCTGATGTCATCTGATGTCATCAGATGCGGCCGCGGTGGAAAGTATTGTATTTTGCATCCGGGGGCGGCCGGCCAGCCTACCCCCCGGCCCTAATAGCAACCTGACCGAGCGGCCCGGGGGGCCACTGCCCCCCTGCCCCCCGGGCCAGCTCGCCCCTGCTCACACATCTGTACATTTCTATGACTAGCTCTTCAGACATTTCTTCCTCAATGAACGAGACATTGAGTGTTCCCACTTGAAAAGAGCTCACCATTTTACGGAGGACTTCAAGTTCTTGTTGCTGTTGTCGGGACTCCTCAATATTCAACTGCTATTGCCTTAAGGACTCCTCAAGGGCTAATTGTTGTTGCCTCTGGCTCTCCTCAATGGTTAAATGCTGCACCCAAGTGGCTTCCTTTAAAGCTGCGGAATCTTGCAACAACTTTTGCCTGACGGCTGCCTGCTGGGCCATAGCAGTTTGTAGCAAGTTTTGTAAGCACGTCCTCCTTCTCACTCCTTCTCAGAACACTGCAACCAGGGCCTGAATGAGGGTCACAGCCGCCCTAGGCTATAACACCGATTGCCACCCCCCCTTACTTGCCGCTCCCCACCCCATCACCCACCACCAATGTGTGTGTAAATATATATATATATATATATATATATATATATATATATTGAATGTGAAAGGCGTGTGACCTGTTTTTACCGGCTGTACAATCAGATAAGCCTCAAAGAATATATCTCTGGTACGCATATTCACATTAGAGTGGCTGGTGTGAATTCTGATATTTATTTTCACATTAAGCAATCACTAGTTTATCTCTTGGTGTAAGGCACTCTTTATTGTTAGACCTGCTAGGTCTGCATCTCACTAAAATACTACACTATTGTGCGCCCTGTCCTCTTCCTTCCTTTTTTTCTAGATTTTTTCCATTACACACCGTTTGGCTTACTGAGGACCGGCAGCCGCCTGTACAGGGGAAGTGTATCTAAGACTTTTGGATATTGCTATTGTTTTCATAATCTCTCACTGATAATCTGTTAAAGCGCCTGCCGTTATGCTATCTGTTTATTTTTTCGATTTATATATATATATTGATATATGTATATATATATATATATATATATATATATATATATATAATCCATGTTTCAGTTACTGCCAGAAGGTTGAGGTCAGAGGTCGTGTATGGAGGTAAGTTTGTTACAAACAGAGTGTGCATTCCAAAGTGCACATTTAAAGCCCTTTGGAAGAGAGGGGAGACAGGTGATGTGTTTGAGGTTTGCTGGATTTCGGTAGTGTTCTGATATATGTGCACTGGAGGAGTTTGGGACACCTGGATTAAGTGATATATCACCAGCTAATTGGAGCAGAGAGAGAGAGAAAGATAGAAGCTGTGGATTGTGGTCACCCACCCCATCGTTAATTAAAGTCTCTACATCTGGACTTTCTTCTAGAGTGAGAGTCCAGGGACCACAGCTGTTCTTTGGGACTTGGAGACTGTCTAACCTGATACAGCATATTTGGAAACCCATACAGATAAGCCTTAAAGATTTTATATT
Organism: Mixophyes fleayi; assembly: GCF_038048845.1. Taxonomy (NCBI): domain Eukaryota; kingdom Metazoa; phylum Chordata; class Amphibia; order Anura; family Limnodynastidae; genus Mixophyes; species Mixophyes fleayi. The sequence goes on along the minus strand of NC_134404.1, from coordinate 162,795,892 downwards.
TGGTACGCATTCACACACACAAGAGTAATTGGTGTCACACTGCTTGAAATAATGATTGCACAGTTTCTCTGGTTAAATCACTTTTTACCTCTCTTTGGTGATGAGGATTAGGTGTATCTATAGACCACTGGTTTGATATGCACCTTTGAAAGATTTACTATCAAAATACTACACTATTGTGCGCCTTGTCCTTTAGCTTTTATTTATATATATATATATATATATATATATATAAATTTGCAAGGTATTAATTTATACATAAAACACACTTCATCTCTTACCTGATCTTGTAGCGTAGACTACCTGATGTTCTCTCTTGCTTGTTCTTGGAGCGTTGTTGTTAGTTGGCTGGCTTCTGGAAACTTGAAGTCATGTATTTATAATGTGCAAAAACTGCATTGTAGGGCAAAATTTTAACACACCCTAAATGATTCAAACACGACATTCCATTATGACCACATAAAACAACCCCTTAGTATAGACATAGACAATAAAATATATGAAAATTATTTATAATCATATATTAATATATACCAGCCCTGACTGTCTAGTATTTAGCATTCTAGTCACAGTCACCCAATACAGAGATTATGCCCCCCACAAGCTATTTCATCATCTCCCCCCGCCAGCCACTGCATCCCCTCAGCCTATTTTATCAACCCCCACCAGAAGGCTTATGACCTATACCATCCATTTCATCACCCACCCAACCACTTATTTGCTCACCCCCCACAGTCAATTCATTACCCCCTCCCAGCCAATTAATTAACTCCCCCAGTCATTTAATTAACCCTTCCCCCATGGTCAAGTCATTAACCCCCCAGTCAATTCATTGATACCCCCCTCCTCAGTCACTTCATTAACCATCCCCCCAGTCACTTCATTAACCCTCCCAGTCAAATCATTAACCCCTCCCAGTTAATTCATTAACCACCCAGTCAAATCATTAACCCCACCCAGTCAAGTAATTAACCCTCCCAGTCACTTCATTAACCTCTCCCAGTCACTTCATAAATCACCCCCAGTCACTTCATGAACCTCCCCAGTCACTTCATTAACCTTCTCCCAGTCACTTCATTAACCACCCCCAGTCCCTTAATTAACCCCTCCCATTCACTTCATTAACCCTTCTCAGTCAAATCATTAACCTCCCCAGTCACTTCATTAACCACCCCCTGTCACTTTATTAACCTCCCTAGTAACTTCATGAACCCCCCAGTCACTTCATTAACCCCCTCACTTCATTAACCCACAGTCACTTCATTAAACCCCCCTCCCATTCACGTCATTAACCCCTCCCAGTCAAATCATTAACCCCCCAGTCACTTCATTAACCACCCCCAGTCACTTCATTAACCCCCACAGTCACTTCATTAACTACCCCCAGTCAAATCAATAAACTCCCCTCCCATTGACTTCATTAACCTCTCCCAGTCAAATCATTAACCCCCCAGTTACTTCATTAACCACCCCCAGTCACTTCATTAACTTCCCCTCCCAGTCACTTCAATAACCCCCCTAGTCACTTCATTAAACCCCCCAGTCACTTCATTAACCAGCCCCAGTCACTTCATTAACCCCTCCCAGTTAATTCATTAACCACCCAGTCAAATCATTAACCCCACCCAATCAAGTAATTAACCTCAGAGTCACTTCACTAACCTCCCCCAGTCACTTCATGAATCACCCCCAGTCACTTAATTAACCCCTCCCAGTCACTTCATTAACCCCCCAGTCACTTCATTAAACCCCCCTCCCATTCACTTCAATAACCCTTCCCAGTCAAATCATTAACCTCCCCAGTCACTTCATTAACCACCCCCCGTCACTTCATTTACCTCCCTAGTCACTTCATGAATCCCCCAGTTACTTCATTAAGCCCCCTCCCAGTCACTTCATTACCCCCCTCCCAGTCACTTCATTAACCCCTCCCAGTGAAATCATTAACCCCCCAGTCACTTCATTAACCAACCCTAGTCACTTCATTAACCCCCACAGTAACTTCATTAACTATCCCCAGTTAAATGAATTAAACTCCCCTCCCATTCACTTCATTAACCCCTCCCAGTCAAATCATTAACCCTCCAGTTACTTCAATAACCACCCCCAGTCACTTCATTAACTCCCCCTCCCAGTAACTTCTTTAGCCCCCCAAGTCACTTCATTAACCACCCCCATTCACTTCATTAACCAGCCCCAGTCACTTCATTAACCCCTCCCAGTTAATTCATTAACCACCCAGTCAAATCATTAACCCCACCCAATCAAGTAATTAACCTCAGAGTCACTTCACTAACCTCCCCCAGTCACTTAATGAATCACCCCCAGTCACTTAATTAACCCCTCCCAGTCACTTCATTAACCCCCCAGTCACTTCATTAAACCCCCCTCCCATTCACTTCATTAACCCTTCCCAGTCAAATCATTAACCTCCCCAGTCACTTCATTAACCACCCCCCGTCACTTCATTTACCTCCCTAGTCACTTCATGAATCCCCCAGTTACTTCATTAAGCCCCCTCCCAGTCACTTCATTACCCCCCTCCCAGTCACTTCATTAACCCCTCCCAGTGAAATCATTAACCCCCCAGTCACTTCATTAACCAACCCTAGTCACTTCATTAACCCCCACAGTAACTTCATTAACTATCCCCAGTTAAATGAATTAAACTCCCCTCCCATTCACTTCATTAACCCCTCCCAGTCAAATCATTAACCCTCCAGTTACTTCAATAACCACCCCCAGTCACTTCATTAACTCCCCCTCCCAGTAACTTCTTTAGCCCCCCAAGTCACTTCATTAACCACCCCCATTCACTTCATTAACCAGCCCCAGTCACTTCATTAACCCCTCCCAGTTAATTCATTAACCACCCAGTCAAATCATTAACCCCACCCAATCAAGTAATTAACCTCAGAGTCACTTCACTAACCTCCCCCAGTCACTTAATGAATCACCCCCAGTCACTTAATTAACCCCTCCCAGTCACTTCATTAACCCCCCAGTCACTTCATTAAACCCCCCTCCCATTCACTTCATTAACCCTTCCCAGTCAAATCATTAACCTCCCCAGTCACTTCATTAACCACCCCCCGTCACTTCATTTACCTCCCTAGTCACTTCATGAATCCTCCAGTTACTTCATTAACCCCCCTCCCAGTCACTTCATTAACCCCTCCCAGTGAAATCATTAACCCCCCAGTCACTTCATTAACCAACCCTAGTCACTTCATTAACCCCCACAGTAACTTCATTAACTATCCCCAGTCAAATCAATAAACTCCCCTCCCATTCACTTCATTAACCCCTCCCAGTCAAATCATTAACCCTCCAGTTACTTCAATAACCACCCCCAGTCACTTCATTAACTCCCCCTCCCAGTAACTTATTTAGCCCCCCAAGTCACTTCATTAACCACCCCCATTCACTTCATTAAATCCTCAAAGTCACTTCAGTAACCACCCCCAGTCACTTCATTAACCCCCTAGTCACTTCATTAACCACCCAAGTCACTTCATTAACCCCGCAGTCACTTCATTAACCACCCCCAGTCACTTCATTAACCCCCCCTAGCCACTTCATTAACCCCCCTCCTCCAAACCATCAAGCAGTTTCCAGTTAATCACACCCCCAGTCATCTCCCTCCTCCCCCCCTTATATTTAACAAATAGAACTTACCTTGAAGTTTTCTGCTCATCTTCTTTCCAGCACTTCTGTCTTCTTCACAGGCAGCTAAAAGCACATTCCATGCTGCTAGCTGCCCTGTCAGTTAAGGAGCGGGCTCTATGACTAGTGTGGTCATGTGATCATCTTACATGAGCACACTAAGGACCAAGAGAAAAGAGAGTATATGTAGAGGCACTCCGGGGTATAGGATTAAAATAACATTTTATTGGTATGCATTAAAAGTAATATTTCAAACAACTAGCGAAAATATATTAAAAACAATTTTATTTTCACATAGCACATGTTTTTAATATATTTTCGCTAGTTGTTTGAAATATTACTTTTAATGCATACCAATAAAATGTTATTTTAATCCTATACCCCGGAGTGCCTCTACATATACTCTCTTTTCTCTTGGTCCTGTATTCAAATTTACAAGTATAAGGGAGCACCCTCCAGCTATGATAGGACAATAACTCTGGAACATACCATTAGTAAGATTGGGGTTAAGCATTGTTTATTTTATTAATCCACTTAGTGCGATCATTTCTATCCTTAGTACATGACCACACTAAGCTTAGCACCGCAGCTGCACTGACAGGGCAGCTAACAGCATTGGATTTGCTGTTAGCTGATTGCATCAGTGTAATGGGATACACTGACAGTCGAGGCTGACACCTTTAGACCAGGGGCAGCCCAATCACTGAGGAGCCATCGCCGGACATTTTAGGTAGGAAAAAAAAAAAAAAAAAAAATGCTTGTCAATCGTGTTGGCGCTGCGCCCCCCAGGGACCCAGCACCCCAGACTGAAGCCTGATCAGCCTAATCGTTGATCAGGCCCTGACTGCAATACAGTCCTTTCCCTGAGTCCAGACAAATGTGTATCTGGACCTTTATCAGAAACATCATCATCTTTCAACATAGCATAATGTAAAGGGTTATAAACCATCAGCATATCAGCGTGCTTCAAGTACTGATTTTTGTCTCTCTCCAGACTCCAGACACTTTGACACACCTGTATGCACTCTTTCTGATTTGACACAATAGCCTTCTGCTTTTTCTTGCTCATTGAAGCTTAAGAAGCAGCCAATTTATCTTTATACAAATTAAGCACTTTCTTTATAGGAGAAGCACCTCACTTGACTTTAGGAGGTGTGGCTCTACAACACCCAGCATATGTCTGAATCATTTTCTTTTTAAACTCTCCTTGCTATTTGATTTTGCACAGGTCCAGGTCACACCCAACTTGTGTCTTGCAGACACATACACCTGCTTTGCAGCAATTAACAAAACTCAGTCCATGAAAACACTTGATTTCTTTGCAGAGCAGAAAATGTTTTCCTTTAAACTTCCAACACATTTGCTCACTTCTGTTATTACAGATAAACAGATTGCGCATAAGATGTCCTTAATATAGAGAAATACAGTATGATAATAAGACCAAAACAATAATGGATATAAACTAATATTTACTAAATATACAAAGAGTTAAAACAATTTAATACATGTACCAATATAACACATGATCCAGTGCACAGGCTCAATGACCCTTTAGAAAAAAACCCACAAAATGTGTTTTATATTCCACAGAACTTCCAATGTTTCCAAGAAATGTCCTAGAACGATTAGATAAAAAATGTTGGACAAAAGATGTATACAAAGGCTCCATAGTGTCAAATCACAACATAGCTTCAGATGACAACTTGCCACATACTGAATAAAGCGATGGGGGTGATTAATTATGCACCTCTTTGATGTTGGTTATATCGCATTCATATGGCAGCGGTAAATTGGAAGTATAAAGGGTGTATCCGTCTTGCATATCTGTTATTACACTGTTGCTGTGCACAAACAATTCAGCTTTTAGTTGCTGTTATTCACAAAACATGCTAAGGCATTTAAACACAAGTCTTTCTTCACTGTGTCTGTCAATTTAAAGTTTCCAACACACACAGACACAGAGCTGATTTTGGCAAGTTTCTCAAACTGCTACTATTCTTAACAAGCTCAGATCTTTGCTCGCATTCTCCACCAAGTTGTGACCAGTTGAAGATAGGTACCATCTCCTGGGGTAGATGGTGACGAACAGAAGCAATAAGTTACTTGAATGCAGGGTTTTCAGTTTAACTGGCCTCAACCAGTTTTATTAGCATAATCAAAATAAACAAAACATAAATAATAACCTTGCCTATCTAGCACTTACTTCAACATTTGTGGAGACCCTCTCTCCTGTGCAGAGCCTTATGTCTATTAAAGTAATTCTATCGTTTTCAAATAAGCATTGCCCAAGCGATTGTATTGTGTTTCTAACGCACAAAGTGATTTATTTTAGCAGATGCAAAGTTTAACATTTCAATACATGATTATATTATGATACAGTACAGTACAGTCAATACCAAAAGATACATACATACCGCTGCGCTATGCTGCGCTAACCACGGGCACCAGTGGACAGTAATTCACCCTTGAATACTGTGATCAGAGTAGACTGAGACTGGTGGGGGTGCAGCTATGAATATATATACAGTCAGTGTTACAGAGTGAACAATAGAGATGACTTGGCTTGCTTCTATAGGTCTAGACATCAGATGGGTCCAGGGTAAACAGGTCATAGGCTGGTTCAATCTAAGGAATCCAAAGGTGGGGGTCATCTCTCCAGGGGATGAGCTCTGTTCTTCCCGCCTGACTCTCCAGTTACAATTAGTCTATTAGCATTTTATGGTCAGTATCATATTAAAGGTTTATTTCCTAACATCAATAACTAGAGTATGCAATGTGCGATCTCTTCGCCGAATGCACAGGATAACTACTGGTGAAAAGGGGTTTAATATGATACTAGACATGACACCTTTCTTATAACCTGAACCTTAAATAACACTGAAGTGTACATATAATCATATTATATAAACTAATAATAAACTAAATACTATCTGCTCATAAATGACTGTGTAACGGAACCAATATGAATATGAATTACATAAATAACTAAATGTTGTAATGCGAGTGTGTACGTGCATATTTTATCGTGCGATCGCAATATGCCACGTGTAGCGTGGCATACTAAGTGCAATCGACCAATAAAACAATATCAACCAATATACTTTCGTTCATCCAATTATACGACTTCGACATGTCCCACACACAAATCTCATACACATCGTTGCTCACCACAGCAGTGTTTCAGTCTTGGGGAGGAAGCTGGATGCCTCCTGAGAGACACAGCTGTGGTGAGCAACAATGTTTACATATATATATATATATATATATAAGCTTAAATTAGAACAATATTTTAGGGGAGAGAGGAGAGAGGTAACTGCTCCTTGGAGGATTATTATGTTGTAATCCAAATCATAAAACAAGACTTTTTTTGGAAAAAAAAGAAGCGCATAATCCCTGCCCAAATGTTTAAACCAGCCAGCCAAATCATACTGAACAATTCAATATACAATTGTGTTTATTTACATATGAAACTATATATACAGTATATAACTATGTGACGATTATGTAGCATATCTAATGACTGATTGTTATTTTCTGGTGAATTCATGTATGACAATGTGAATATTTTGTGTATTTTGTGCAATGTAATCTCAACGTGTGCTTTGCTAGATGACATGAGTTTACATTTATGCAAGTGTCATTAATCTGTTGAAAATAGCCAGACCAGGGAGAGATAGACATCTGAGGAGTTTGAAGCCCAAAATTTAGCCAAGCAGAAAGAGCAGAGGTGAGAACTCAGGTCTTGTCAAAACTACCGATCTCAGGACATCCCTAGCTCACTTTAAAAGCCCTGTGACATTTGGGAGCTCAATCTATCCTTATTAACAGTTAAACTCTAAAGATGGGGGGGTAAGAGCTACATGGAAATAGGTTTAAATAGGTTTAAAATCTTCTGACTTAGACAATAATGTGTGCATTTTCATAAGAGAGTCTATTTAGACTAAAATGTCTCATTTTTCTCAATTGTGTTCCCTCACACACCAGGTCTTAACTAGTAAGTAGTAAGTGACTTTCCTATTTTATTTTCTGAAACCTATTTGTGCAAACATATTGTATGTCTTGTAATAAATTTTTGCAACTAAGCCTTGGAAACATTTTGCAGATTAAATAAATTTAATCTAGTGTGTTCTCTGTGATTCTTTGTGAATTTACGAAGCCCAGGGAGGCTCATGCTACATGTGAATATGATTTAAGTATGAAACAATAATAAGTGGTTCTGATTAACGTAAAGACACCATAATAAATCCTTTGTGGTGGAAGAAAAGGTGTATTCATTGCTAAGTGACTATGGGGATGCCAGTCACAGCCAGCTGTTCAGATTGCTGTATCTGGGACTAGCTGGGCATTCGTGACAAACTCGTTGGCAGCTTGGTGGAATTGATAATATTTTTCTTTTTATCATAAAAACTTAAGTGAATTAGTGGTGTGTGATTCTAGAGAGTCAGCATCCTAATTGACCGAAGATTACGCTCAAGGCTTACAAAATTGTAAAAGATATACTGCACAAATAGTTTCTGTTCCCTCCCTTCTTGTTTTCTTTCTATTTTTTATTTGGTGGAAGTGTGAGATCCAGGATGGTCCCTGACTATAAGCAGATGAAAAAGAATGAACTTATGGCTTTGTGTGTTGAAAAAGGAATTGCTGTCATCCGCAGCAGGAACTGAGAGCAACTGATTCAAGTGCTTGTGGAGGTTGATCAGAAACCAAGAGTCGGAGGAGGCAGTGGAGAAAACCTCTCTGCATCAGGAGAGCAGTTAGCACTGCAACATCACTACGGCTGATCCAGCAACTTCAAGAGGTTGCAGAACACCGAGCAGACAGGGAGGCTGCCGAGCGCAGCACAGACCGGGAAGCTGCAGAGAGACAAGCCGCTGCAGACAAAGAAGCTGCAGAGAGACAAGCCACTGCAGACAGGGAGGCTGCAGAGCGACAAGCGGAACGCGAACACCAGCTGGACCTCGCCAGGCTCAGCAGCCTGTCGGCGGGCCGAGGTCTGGGTAGAAAAAACCCCAGGCACGACCAATTACACGTGTTGGAAAAGGATGGCGACCTTAATGTGTTCCTGAGGGGATTTGAAAGGACTTGCTGACAGCTTGAGTTGGACCCCAGTGGGCCAGCAATTTAATCCCTGGACTGAGAGAGAAAGCTTTGGAAGCATTTGCAGACCTTCCCCAGCAACTGGGCGGTGATTATGTCGCAATTAAGAAAGCTTTGTTACTTTGCTTTAGCATAACTCCTGAAGCTTACTGGCAGAAATTCCGAGACTCAAGGCGTAGTCCCTCTGATAACTTTGCTGGACTGTCAGCGCAGATATCATCCATGATGCATCAATGGATTGAGGGATTGCAGGTACTGGACTATGATAAACTAAAGGATCTTATTCTCCAGGAGCAGTTCCCTACACTGTGCCCAGCTGAGGTGAAGAAATGGGTTGTGGATCGTGACCCTAAGACAGTGCAAGTGGCTGCTAGCCTGGCTGACAAGTACACAGTTTCCAGGGCTCCTGTAATAAAGAAGAGTTGGGGAGCACCAGGGCAAACTACGTGGAAAGAGAGGCAACCTGGAGGATCACCCCTGAATTCTCCGTCAACCAAACCAGCTGTTGCTGCACCTTCTGGGGGGCAGGGGGAATTTAGAATAGGTTTGTGCACTTTATTAATGCTGTGAAGTTTCTTCATCAGGTTTTTTTCTATCTGCTCCTGTTTAAGTATTCCTGTAACATTAAAATGGAAATTAAGGTGTTAAAGAAAAGAAAGATTTACATTCCACTGGATTTTGGAAATATTGTATAAGTTTTCAAGATGTGTGTTAATTTTCTTTGCTTGTTAGTTATATAGTGTATTTTGTATATATTCTTGTACTTTATGTATATTTGTATATGACACACAGTCTGGTAATTTATTCATTGAATTGTTCTTCATTGTAACTATAATAGGGTATGTATTGGCATTTACTACTTATGGTGGCTCACATCCAGGTGTGGACTGTGGGATCGGAAGTGACGTCACGGAGTCCGCAAACCGGAAGTGACGTTACACCTGTTGTGCGTTCCATTAGATCTATGCGATGGAAGTTCCGGAAGACCATTAGTGTTCTTTGTTATTTATAGTATGGATTTTATCATAAAAGTATTGGTTTGTATATGCGATCTTGTTGTAAAGGAGGAACATGTTGGATCGGCTGTGTTGCATTATACATCTGTTTGTACATGTGATTCTGTTGTAATGGAGAAACATGTTTGATTGGCTGTGTTGAGCATAAATAGGTCATTGAGGAGGATCAGCTGACATGCACCTTGAGAAAGACTGTGATGGTCGAAACATGTTGGAGCATGTGAGCTGATTCTATTTTAATCTAATCTATTTACATCTCCTCCATTGAATGGACATTTCTTTGGCTTCTCCACATTTGATTATCCCGGGTCTATGTGGAAAATATACCAACTACTCCGGGAGGAGCATAAGACTATTTTTGAATTTCATGTTTGTTTTATATTTTAGTCATGTGAGTGTATTTTTTGTGTAAATAAATACCATTATTTTATCAAAACCATATCACACTAGATACACTTTAATTTTTTTATGGTATGATGGTGAACCCTTCAAGCTGTATGGAGGAAGATTTGAAAGAAAAAAGAAATAAGAAATTCACATTGATGTGCCCATACTTCCTTTATTTTTTGTGAGTAGCTCAATAAAGGGGGCGTTTCCCTACGAAGAAGTTGTGGGTTCTTCACATTTAGAACTTTATGTGAACAATAGTATATATGTACATTGGTACAAACAATATTGCACTATTGCGTCCTTTCTCTTTAGTTTACATGGTTTTTGGGAAAAACACTGCTGAAAATCAAGGAGGTTATAACCGTGAAAAATAAGTCTAATTTTTTTTTTCATTGTCATTTCTAAGATTTTGTAAAGAAATTATTGCACCGCCAGTAAGACTCCATATTGTTTTTTGTTGATGTTATATATCTTTGGGATTAGTGTATATTCTAGTTGGAGTCCAGTAGGCAACAGTTAGAAGTGAGGCGCTGTTGGATTTTACTATTTTTATATTTTCACTATATTAAGTAGGACTAGTTCTCTTTCCACTAAATATTTCTGAGGTACTCGAATTATGGTGTGGGAGGCCAGTAAAGGGAAGGCAATACAGCTAGGTCCCTTAGTTTGAAGTCTCCCAATATTCGGCAGGCCGATCACCGTTTCACGTACAAAGAAATTTGAGTATTGAGAGACAGGACAGAATGAACAGACAATAGCCCACCCCACAAATGTTGATGAAAAACCCATTGATATTATTAGAGTGTATTTAACTACAAAGGGTGAAGGAGATCATAAATGAGATTATGTTAACAGACATAGGATGATGTTATTGGTGAAAAATGTATTATTTAAATGTCATGTAAGCTGTGACACATGCTTCAGACAGATGGACATGCTAGGCATGAGGAACTTTATTAGAAAATTCTATATTGATGTAATGTATTTTATTGTACCTGGTATCCTTCCAGATAATGTATTACATATGTGGGTGAAGGGCATACAAAAGATTAAATCCGAGCTCCAAAGGTATATGTTCTGTAGAAAAAAAAAATGATTCCTAGGATTATGACTCTCTTTTATGGTAACCTGACTGATATTCACAGACAGTGTGGTCATACTAAGGGAGACATGCATTACAGAAAAAAGAAACATACTACTGACATCCTGCAATAAAATGTTAGGGTGAGGGTGTTGGGTATGTTCTCAAAGGGTGGCCTGTGAAATCAAATAATTGGATGAAGTAAACTAAATTAATTAATATTGTTTTACTGTGTGATTGCGATTAGTACTCTACGTGCTATGACGCAATCGCACAGATTAATAACACATACATTTACATTCGCACATAAACTTGTATACAATATAGATTTATTAAGGTCCCAATCCACATTTATTTATTAGTAAAATGTATTAGAGATTATTTATACATAAATGATAACAAATTAAAGGTATCTAAAGCTAAGGATATAGGAAATGTATCATGTTTAGTGTCATTTTGATCTGCACATTATGTAAAATGTAATGTTTTCTGTGTTTTTATGCATTACTGCTTTATTGTAATATCTTTTATGCGTTATGATGGCTTGCTGTAAATCCTGCTATATTTTGCAATTAAATATCTTTGTGCATTGGAACAACAATAATCGCATTGGAAAATGTTTATTGACAAGCGGAAAAAATGAACTTAATGCACTTCTATAGGTTGGTGTTATGTGAATCGCACCTGGTCTCTGGATGCTCTTCTTTGAATCACGACATGGCAGTGGGACAGAGAACCCTCGGGTTCCCAATACAAGTAGGACACCAAAAATTAATTTACGTCAGATTTAGAATTCCGAAACATGATTAATGATTAGCAACAAATACCATATAATTATAATTTTCAAGTTATAAGCAATGCTGCTCACAAATATTTTACTCTTAATCTAAATCAATATTCACTGCCTTTGAGTTTTTTTTTACAACAGTTATGAAAATAGCACAGATGATTTAAACACATTTTTACATACAGCATATCAAATAAAACAATTAATCTTTTCTTTTCTATATCAACAATCAGTAGTCTTTGTGGTAATGAACGTAGCTAGGCAATATGGATGCCAACCACAAGATGGAGGATGACTCTGTGGTGACAGTTAGTTACAGTTATAATGACGGTTCTGTGTGTCTGTGAGATAAGAGTCTCTGTCACTGGACACACATCTCACTTATCTGGTGATTAAACATAACTATCAGTCAGATGTTCAGTACATTTCTTCTTATACATTGGGAGCAATAATTAATACTGATATTCTGATAACTATGTGAAACTATTTGCTGTTTTCCTGTCATAGTAATTGTCACTTGCAAATGGGTAAATATATCTCAATGTCTCATCCTCTTCTGTTATCTCTTTCTATCTCTTTATCAACTTCTCTTTATAATGCTATCTTTCTCACACTTTTAATGTCTCTCTTAGATTTCTTTTCTCACTGTCACTCAGCTCCTCTGTCACTCTATCCATTTTCCTGGTCACTGCTGCTCAACTCCAGTTGAAAGAGTTGAAATTATTACAAATATTGCTTGCAAGCCCCCACTAGGAGAGGAGGCAGCAGATTGATGATGTCACTGATGGGGCAGAGCTAGGTCACTTTACTACAGGTAAAGATCTGTAGTGCAGGGGGTGGGGTTGGGGCACTAAAATTGGGGCAGCAAGGTAGCTTACTGGTGAGCACTTCTGTCTCACAGCACCAAGGTCATGAGCTCAATTCCTAACTATGGCCTTAGCTGTGAGGAGTTTGTATGTTCCACCCATGTTTGCGTGGGTTTCCTCCCACACTCCAAAACATACTAGTCTCTCTCTCTCTCTGAGTGTGAATGTTAGGGAATGCAGACTGTAAGCGCCAATGGGGCATGATGATGATGATAATATACCATCTCCTTCATCCTGGTCTCTAGACATTCACAGTTATCTTTATTTCAAACAATATGCCCCATTAGAAGTAATTTTCTGGAAATCAATGTGATTATAACCCTGTATACTATAGAAATAAATAAGACGTCCAGGTATGGGGGGAAATTTCTACTATCCTGGCTTCAGTAAACTCTCTCTCAGTCCTCATTTGATGCAGTATGTTGTTTATTTTTAAAAATGGGTTACCAATATTATTCACATTTTATGCATTTCACCCATTACCTAGCAAACTAGCAAAAAACAAACATGTATCATGTATTATGTTCACACACAGATTTTATCATGAGAATCCATGTCTAGAATCTTGTTTTTTTGCTGTTTTGGAATGGTGGATTAATGCCAAAGCAAAGACCACAAAGTATTTCCCGTGGTGTTTAGAAAAAAACAAAATACACGCATTTACTTTCAGTTCACTTTTTTAAAATTTTAATAAATTTTAATAAAAAAATACATTTTTGTTCATTTTTGGTGGATTTTGTTTTCTTTGACAGGATGGTTAAGCAGACTAATTGTATTTTATGAAAATTCAAAGTCTTCTGCAATAAAAACCAAGGTAATTTGTGTGAGTACGCCATAAACACATTATTGATATTAATGTAGGAATGTCGCTAGCACAAAAAGGCCAAAAAGAGGCTCAGCACAGGGGTGAGAAAAACCTCAGTGTCAAGGGGTTTAATTCTGAGAGTACTGTCCCCAAACTCTGAAAATTCTTTACTCTTACCTATAAATAAATGAAACATGATAGTCCAAAAAATAAGTTGCTTAATTAATATACAAATAACAGCAAGTGCTCGAAAGGAAGGTGCTATCAAGAAAATAAACACATACAAAAATCTTTCAGCATACTGCTGTCAGCCAGTAAAAGAGACTAAATAAAACTTTATTATTTTTGTAAATAAAAAGTCTTGGTTACACACATTTGGCAATATATACGCTATACGCCAGTTGACATTGCTACCAATAACACGGTGGTCCTAGCTCAAAACAATGAGAGTCCCTATATTGGTTCACATACAGTGTCGGACTGGGGCATGAATGGCCCACCAAGGGGACTGCAATGCTAGGGGCTCACCAGAGGGGGTGTGGCCTGCCATCATAGAGGCGAGACCAGACACTAGAGGGGGAGTGGTCAACCACAAAGGACAGCTAGCACAATATTGTAGTATATAAAGAATGCAGTCTGTATATAAGGAGTAAACAGTCTTGACCTGCCCCTTAGATTGGGCAGAACAGTCACCAAAAATCGGGATTGTCCCACTAGAATCAGAAAATTTGACAGACTGTCCTACCTGTTCTTGTCATTTTCACCACCTGTGGCTGCTGGTTTCTTTAGTTGCGGCTTGTCTGGATCCTGGAATGTTGGGGGCCCTGTTTGGGAAAAAAATGGGTACATTTAGAAAATTCCAACCAGCCCCGACGTTGAATCAATAGGACCCATGATTAGTACTTAGGCCTTCCTCCAGCCCCAACATTAAAGTAATAGTACTCTTATTTAAAGAACCTATTTCCCTCCCTCAAAACAGCTCCAGCAATAGATTAATAGCATTTACGTATAATAAATATACCAATTTCCCGCAACAGACACTGCCATTAAATAATTCATATTCACATTTAAAAATAGACCTCAGGCTCCTCAAGCTCATCTCCACATTCAATTAATAGACCCCAACCCACCCCATCTTAAATTAATAATCCCCACTATAAAATTAAATCACCCCACCATCACCCCACAAAAAAATAGCACCCATTAGTTAGCCACCACCTACCACACACAATACATTGCCACAAGCCCACTCTGCCATCACACATACATTACTGTGCCCCATTATCACCATGCTGTGCTTCCTTATAATCACACTGCATCCTCCATGCTGCCTTTGCCCCCCCCCTTCTTCTGCCCCCCCTTTATTACACTGTGCCATGCTGCTTTGGCCCCCTTCACACTCTGTCATGCTGCTTTGGCCTCCCTTCACACTCTGCCATGTTGCTTTGTCCCCATTCACACTCTGCCATGCTGCTTTGGCGCCTGTCATACTCTGTCATGCTGCCTTTGCCCCCCTTCACACTGTGCCAAGCTGCCTTTGCCCCCTTCACACTGTGCCATGCTGCCTTTGCCCCCTCTTCACTCTCTGCCATGCTGCCTTTGCTCCCCCTTCACTCTCTGCCATGCTGCCTTTGCTCCCCCTTCACACTGTGCCATGCTGCCTTTGCCCCTTTCACACTGTGCCATGCTTCCATTGCCCTCTCTTCACTCTCTGCCATGCTGCCTTTGCTCCCCCTTCACTCTCTGCATTGCTGCCTTTGCTCCTTCTTCACTCGCTGCCATGCTGCCTTTGCTCCCCCTTCACTCGCTGCCATGCTGCATTTGCCCCTCTTCACACTCTGCCATGCTATCTTTGCACCCCCCTTCACACTTTACTATACTGCCTATGCTGTCTTTGCACCCCCCTTGCTTCTGTTCCTTCACTTCCCTTTTCTATTGGCTTCTTTCTTCTCTTTTCTTCTCTCCTTCTGTTTTCTTTCTTCTTGCGACTCCTCTCTGCGCCGCCCTTCACTGAACATCGGGCGTGATGACGTAGCAGAGAGGAGGGAGGAAGGGCGTCTGGCCGAGATCACGTGAGTATGGGATTTTTTTTTGTTTTTTAAAGTGTCCGCTCCCCCCCACCAACAAAGAGGGGAGCGATCAGGGCCGGGGACTAATGGGGGATAGCCTGGCTCCATGGCAGGCCAGTCCTACCCTTTTCACATACAATGATTAGCACTCCCTTTTAGCCATTGTTCCCATACATGTCTAGCAGACAGTGATACACAAAATGGAAGTTGCTCCATCAACTTATAAGTAACAGCAGGGGCTTAAAATGGAGAGGTTATCTAGGAAAGAAACACACAGAGATATTCCCCAGCTCACTGCTGTCAGTAAAAAAGTGGAGTGGTGGTTGCCAAATGTTAGCAGATCAGTACTTCATTCATATACTGTCAATAGTAGGTAGTAGGAGGAAGTTCTTTGTGGTATAACTATTTACAGTAGACTGCTTAGTTATCAGCATACAGACATGACAGGTCTGACATGAACAGCAACATTACTAGAACATTCCCATATAACAGAGTATATTTCTATATTACAGAGTGTAAAAGGATTTTTACCTCCTTGTGGGTTTCAATCTCCTTAATATTCTGGCAAATGTATGTATGACCATTCAATACCGTTATATATGACTATTATCGTCAACCAACTCCTCGCAAAGGTATTTCTAAATTAACCCAAGAAACATAATTTTTATATTCCCTTAAATCGACAAGCTTCAAGAATAACCACAGCAATATATAACTTCATTTAAAGTGTGTTGTATTATATTTTAGAACAATAAACAGCGTAACAATATTTTACACAAAATATAGTTTTTAGTGCCATATATCACACTTATTCCCTGTAATATACATATATAAGTAATTGTGTGTGTGTAAGTGTATGTGTGTGAATGTATTTTAAGCTATGTGTATGTGTATGCATTGTGTAGTGAAGGGGGAGGGGAGAATCCATACAGACAAGCATGCACACATCTCACTCAAGTCCAACGGCCATTTTTAAACACATGGTATTTCAACCAGATCTATCTGCTCTACTTTTCCCTTAAACCAACAATCCAACAAAACGTTATATTTAACAATCTGATCACTTCCTGAAACCAACACAAAACCGCACAGGATTATGTATAACACCAATGCTTCCATGACCAAAGCTTAACCAATACAGAACCATGTATAACACAAATGTCTCCATTTATATCAACAATCTATCCCAACAAGGCATACATTTATGTAACACTGTCCATCCAACCCAAAATCTTTCCAATCACATTTACCATCTGTATTCAAACTTTCATATCACTTACAACAAATAATCATTCATTCTCATGAATTCTACAAATATGCCTCTTCCATTCAACAGCACATTACAACACGCTCACACTCACCTTTCATGCCATTCAAACTCCATACTAGTCAGGGCCTATGTAGGCCATGACCAGCATCATAGCGTGTCTCGTCAGCCTAGAAGCAGCTTCCAAAAAAAGACCCTTTCTTTTTCTGTGTACAGTAAAAACCCTTTTTTGTGGGCGGAGACTAGAACCTAGCTACAGTCTTTCATATGTTAATTTCTGACCAAATGCTCCAAAAACCTGATTATCAAGTATCATGTTTCGCAGTTTGGGAAGGATGGCTGATTTTGTTCCCAATCAGTGTGCTAATTCAATTGTGACTGAATCTCTTCATATATTATAAAATGAAAGATAAATAATAGATTATTTATCTACTCTTCATCACAGAGCAATAACACATTAACACATTTAGTAACAGTACCATCTGCTGTCCCTCCAGAGTAATCACTAAAACAACATTTAGTCTCAGTCTGTTGTAATATCTCAACAGCAAATGTGCGTAAGCATGAGCTGGCTTGGCTGGGATGCAGGGTGCCCGTCCGATCATTTTCCTAATAGGTTGCTGAACCGAATCTCACCACCCGGGCTAAAATTTGTCAGCCAGCTCTGGCGTGTAAGTAAGAATTTTGGGTGCTATTTACAGATAAAGGTTCTGATTCATCTTATGACATAAGTACCTTTGTGTTCCGTATCTTGCATGAATTTGCCAGCATGAGACTTTTCAGTGAACGCAATTGCATGCAATTCATGTCCAAACACGAAAAAAATGACACTTCCGACTGCCTATTACTTGAAGGGCGTAATGGAGAGAGGGAAGGGGTGGGCGAACATAGGCAATGTACAGTAAGGGTGTGCCGAGGTTGAGCACACCCACATCTAGTTGATTCAAGTTAAAAGCATCTCTTAGGTATTGGTTTTGTAGCCATATGACTTGCACTAGCTACAGTGCAGGTGTGAGTAGCAACTACTGGTGATGACTACACATAGGCATGCCAGAACATGTGTTTGCAAGTAAGAGAAACTATAAAAATGTATTTTATGCACAGTACGCATTAAGAACATCCTGATTTATGTATTTCATGTAATAAAATAAATTTTTCTAAACATATATTTTGATTTGTTATTATAGTATTTAGAGTTCTTAATTTATTTTATAAAATATTATTTTTTGCATACGTTCTCATGGGACTTTATATTGCACATATACATGTGTCTATCCTGCAATGTTTTCTGTCTGTTTACATACGGCAAGTAACGTATAGCCAGATCGTACTTATATCCAGATTCAAATGGAATGATTCCTGAGAACCGCTTGTATTTGAATATGGGCGTACATGCATACACGTTACGTATATTTTTTTCAAATGCAAGTTGTGTTCACATTGCTTTCAAAGATGATTTAGACCTCAAATGTTTATGATGTGGGAAGCACTTTGATTCTTTTCCTGCAATGATGAACAGTTTTCACTTTTACAGCAGTGTACTTAACTCCTCCATGAAGTGAGGTGCACTGCATACATACCTCACATACATTACTGTACATGCCAATTCAAAGAGTAAACCTGTGACTTTTTATTTCTTTACAGTCATAATATATGTCATAATCCTACCTATCCCCAACCTCACTTTATTTTTTATAAAAAAATGTTATGCTAGCATAACACCCCATGATTCTGCTAAGGGGTGTACATGTAAAATTGTCATGTATCACTTACTTCTTCATGCGCAGTGTCTCCACCGAGTCTTCTCAGTTTGGGTATGTATGGATGGACGTGGATGTAATGACCACCAGGGGCGACCCCCTGTAACCACAGACACTTTGCTCAACTATGACACATGATAAGATTGTTCTTTTATATAAAAATATTTACTTTGAAAATACATATCTTAAATAAATGCACAATTAAGGAATACATAATAGTTAAAATCACGAACACTTTTATGAGGATGAGTACTAGATTCATTATAGATATATTAATAAATGTGGATGTTATAGTATGTATGTAATTTTTATATAGTGCTACAAACATCTAATAGACCCACAAAATTCCCTTTCTAAACTACTCCTGACTCACTATAAAATATCACTATGTCTAACACACACACATATATATATATATATATATATATATATATATATTTAATAATTACTAAATAGGCGGATTAAAGGGACCCAGGGAATTAAAACTACTTTGAACGCTCTTAAAAGCTACCCAGGAATGTGTTATCAGTTTGAGAGCGGTACTTCCATTGAGACGTCGGTCCGTGGTTAAGAAATATCGTCTATTGCGGTCGCCGTATTGTCCGTTCCTGACTTATTAGGCGGAGCTGAGATTCCCCCTTGGAGACCCTGATACAGATAAGCCAGTTTTATACTATTTTCTGGTACGCTCCCAATTATTGGGTTTTTTATATCTATCTGGTATACATAAATTACTACACTATATAGCTCTTTTATCTCTATTTATCTGGTTGATTGGAGTCTGAGAGCAGTGTATACACTCGGAACGTCTGCCGTATCTAAGAAATATCGCTCGTGGTTCCTGTTTGTCCGTTCCTGATCTACTAGGTGGAGCTGGGATCCCCCCCTGTAGACCCTGTTACAGATAAGCTGGTTTTATATTACTCTCTGGTACGCCTTTAACTATTGATTTGTATTATCTGATGAACTGAATTTTCACACACCTTTTGCACATTTCTGTCCTCTGATGACAATGAATTGTAGCTGTGATACAGCAGCCTAGCAAGTGTGTACGAGTTGCACATGAACTTTTCTACTCCACCCTGTTTTTAGAGTGGAATCCTGCACATTCATGTTTTGATATGACTGGTTACTCTGTCTTACATTTGGATTAAGACTGGATGAATTGTATATCTTGTTGAATACCAACCCAGAGATTTGTACTGAATCCACATGCTTATTTACTTACCCACCTTGTTCAGTAATATCTGTTAACATCACCATTGCGCCTTCATTCTGTTGTACCTATGCCATATATATATATATATTTAATAATTACTAAATAGGCTGAAAGTAATATTAAATTACACTCATTACTTAGAATCAATGTTAACTAATTAATATTATAATACAGTTACACGTCCCTCACGTTTAAGCCAGGCTGTTGTTTGCACAATTATATTCCATTGGCAGCTACTTTTCACTTGGATACATGTACATTTTATTTTCTCCAGATATGTATTTGAATTCCATATTATTAACAGTGCAGATGATATAATAAATTGATATCACAGTCTCTGAAATAAACATTTATACTGATGCAGATGATATCTCAATAGATCTATATCACTCTTTGAAATAAATATTTATACTGATGCAGGTATTAAATCTATATCTCCCATTCACTTCAGGTTTATGTAATATAAGAATTTGATAGTTTCTCAGGTTTACTCACAAGTACCAGGTTTTGATTATGCTAATACTACTCTTCTCACTGTTTCTTTTCCCACACAGTTTTTTTAAAAAATGTTTCTTCTCACAGACACTGTGGCTTTATAGATAATTTGCATACTGTATCTTTCTATCATCAGATGCTTTTTCTCATATGTGCCAATCTCCATAAATACAGTCTTTTACATATGCATCTCTTATTAGATCAATCTCATTGATATATATATCTGTCTTCTCACAGATATGTCTTCATTTTCCCATCCTCACATAGGTCTGTCTCCTCTTTCCCTCACCCTGGTGTCCAGTAAAACTGTTATTCCTCTAATGTAACAGACACACTCCCTTTTCAGTTCTGCTGTGATTGCCAGAGCTGTAGCTAGAACTGTGAAATAGGGGCACAATTTATGAATATTTTAGGTTCAATTGGTTAAAATTGAGGGCTAGGGAGGCAGTATTTTTGATTCTCACCCCAGGATCTAAAATGTTATAGCTCTGGCGATTGCGCAATATATTTCTGGCTGCAGGGGACACTGGGAAATATAGTCCCAGCCAGCACCAGCTTCTTTATTTATAATTAATCTCTTCTCGGCGGCAGCTGTTACAGTAGTGTCACTTAGGGTCTTTGCAGAGGTATTTTTATGAAAGCTTTAGTTTGCACTTTATTTTCTATTAAATATTATGCATTCATGAGGAAAATAGACATATATATACTTCCATATGCAGATTGGGATGCATTTTACACTTGTGACTCCTTTTGCTTTAAGAGGCTGGACAGGGGAAGGAAGAAGCAGGCATGAGTTGGCTATAACAGGCTGGGCTGGTCACAGCATGGAACTGAAGTCATTTGGAGATTTGGGCCTGCAAAACAAATTGTGGGCACCCTTTCTTAGGAATAAAACAACCTTGTGCTAAAAGCACAACACCCCTGCTGGTGGGTTTTGGGGTAATAGTCAAAAATAGTGAAAGAAATTGTGTATGTGGAACTACTGGTCCAAGCAAAAATGAGGTGACTATAACCTGTTTTTCAAATAACGTCTTTGTCATAATAACATTCGTTATTTCGTACCCCACCCGTAATAGCTATTAGGGGTGGGGTCACTAAAAACCATGACACTTACATTCATAACATTAAGGGGGCAATGACAGGACCCGCAGGCTATATAATCTACAAGCTTTACTAAAAAATCTGAAAAAAACCCAGTTAGTCTCCATATAAACACTATTAACCGTAGTGCTGGCAAGGTTAATAGTGTGAATCTTTTTTAATACTTGTGAATTTTCTGCATTTTGCCTTGGTAATCCTTAACATTGCATGTACTATGATCTATTTCCCAACTGTACCATGCAGGAGAAATTTGCTGTACCATATAAATAAATTAGAATAATGAAAATAAATCCTTTTTTTTAACACATATAATCCACTATGTAGAAAGTGTAAATGTACTGCATTTTGTTTTTTTCAATGTCTCATTATCTTACCATGGATATTGAAAATGGAGAACCTCAGGGGGTAAGTGAACCCCTAACTTATGACACACCAACCTAATTAATGAGGAGGAAGCTGTGAGCTCCCTAACATTAGCACCCACCACTTCAAGTCACATAGAATTACTAATCCAGCAAGTGAGACAAGACACTGATTCTCCACAAAATGCACAAATCTAAGTGTTCTCGACCCAGAACAGAACAATAGTCTATATAGAAATGATAAATTAAAAGAAATTAATTCACATGGGCATTGCAACAAGGCAAGTGTCAATCACATATTTAAAATGCCAGACACAATAATTTAGGGCCAAAAAGAAAAAGTTGTACAGTGCACTATAAACAAGCCATTTGGCACAAGTGAGAGTGACCCTAAGTAACAGTTTTCACCTCCATCTGCTTCAGCATCTACCACAGGTGGGGTCCCCCATAGCCATGTGTGCTCTCAGGAGAAAATCCCAGACAACCTGCCAGAAAACCCAGGTGGCTAAAATAAACAAAAATTTAAAAAAGTTGTATATATATGTTTTTGTTTAAGTTTAAATAAAGCATGTTTAAATAAGAACAAATTAAATGTTACATATCTTTTAACCATACAGTATGAATATTTAATAAGACAGGAATGATTTACACTTTAGAAATTATTTATGTATTTTTATTAGCCATGGCATGCTGTTGGGGTGCAAAGATTAGATTTAGATTTTGAGGTGTGGAGTGGCTTAAGCAAATTTAGAAATTTAGGTGCAAAGTTATAGTTGGCCAGTATTTATATGCTGTATTCCTTATATGGACAGTGTGTATAATATTATACATAATTTTGGCATTTCTACAGTTGCAGAGAAACATGGAATAACATGGTGGAAAACTCCATCCTCAAATGTTTTTTGGCTGTTAAAAACTATAATCATTTCCATAGGTAAACCAACTTTCATTAAAAGCACTGTTCTTGTCTACTTAGAACTGAAGTATTGTTGGATAAAATGAAATGTCATTTTATGGACTTTTTCATAGCTACAGATTAAGGATCATTACCTGAATCTTCTGCAGGCAAAATTTCCTCCTCCTCTATAGTTAGTCCGTTCTGTTTAATTTGCCTCTTTATTTTTTTATGTGGGTTGTTATCTATGTCACATAGTCCACCTGTACCACCTGTGTGGAACTTGACAATGGTTTGTAACAGAAAACATTTCCTTCCGTCATAGCATATAAAACACAGTCAGCGCTCAATACATTACAATAAATTAGCGTGTTAGTAGGTTATTTTTTTTAACCTATCGGTGATTCTCATACTCTCATATACCATTTAATAGTGTCAAATATGTAATCAATGCTACGGCTGCTGTGAATATCATGTCACTTGGAGCTGAAATAAAGTTAGGAGCTAATTTGGGACAATTTGTACAGCTATATTTCTATAAAAAAATAATGAATGCATTTGTATGCTGCAAATACTAGTAACATATATTTTTATACTCTGATTTACTGTTAGAATCAAAATTCCTTTCTTGGAAATTTTCAACAAGGACTGAGGGCTAGATTTACTAAAGGGCGGCTTGCTCAAACCGCTGGTTTTTGGATATTTTTCCAGCGGTTTCAAAACCACCGGACTTACTAAAGCCCAAACCGCCGTTAATATGACCAGCATTTACATTTTTCAAAGCCACCACTTTACAAGTCCCCATCCCGATTTTAATAATGATTAACATACAAACAGCAGGATTTACTAAGCTGGGGTTTTCAAAACCGCCACCAAACCGCTATTCAAACGGCCAAAATAAGAGGTGGCTGTGAATGGCGAGATTGATCAAACAGCATACTGTTTTAGCTATTTTGCCATTCAGAACATAAGAGGAAACACCATTGATATTTAAATTATTTTGGCAATCATTATTTTTTGATTAAGGAGCAAAATTAATTTAATACTAACTTATGAGGGAATTTTCTTTTTACATTTTTTTTTAAGCGGACACTATTATAGCATTATATTATGTGGGAAATGTAAATATATAATATTATCAACTGATTGTTAATAGTGGATATAATTATTTATGCTGCACTATTTGCCATTACATATTGCCTGACTAATATAATAATTAAATAATTTTATCCCCTTAATATAATGAAAAAAAAAGTCCCCTCATAAGTTAATATTAAATTAATTTTGCCCCTTAATGAATAAATAATGATTGCCCAAATAATTTAAATGTCAATGGTGCTTCCTCTTATGTTCTGAATGGCAAAATAGTTCAAACAGTATGTTTGAGCTATCAAAGCCATTCTGAAGCAGGTATTAAAACTTTTTCAATACATCACCATTCATTTTAAATTGAAGCCTCAAACCGCCCTATAATAAATGCGGTGGCTTGGACCACTAAACCGACGGCGATGGGTGACGGTTTCAAACCTCCACCAAACTCGATTCTTAGTAAATCTAGCTCTGAGTCTTGTTCCAAGTTGTCATTTCACACCAAACTCTTCTCATTCTTTTGAATTGCTCTCCTAGAATGCTGTTGAGCCATTTTTTTATAGTGATTGCTTATTGTCGTAATAACACTTGGACTTTACTGGTTTCTGGAAGGTCTTAGTATGGACGTTACCATTCTCAATGAAAATTTTTAAATCCAAGAATTGGTTTTTTTATCGTTAGTTTTTGCTGAGAATTTGATGTTCAATATGTTTGCATTGAAGTATATAAAAAAGCCTCTAAATATTTATAGATAACTCCTCAGATGATATTGATATCATCTATATATCTGTGTAATTGTATACAATCGCTTAAGAAGGGTCTATGAGCCCAGATTGCTTCTCCTTAAACAAATTGGCAAACTGTGAGTAAATTTTGCACCATTGCTGTACCTTTAATTTATCTATAAAACTCAGCTCCAACCAAAACTAGTTATGTGTAAGTAAATTTAATACCATTTAAAATTAAATCTATTTGTATTGCAGTAAAACCACCCTACAACAAAAATGGTCTTATATGATCATACCTGATTGATGGGCTATATAGATGTATAACTTTTTAACATTACATGTGGCCATAAAATATTCCCACATAACATTGTATAAAACATTTACTATCTGTGTGGTATCCCTCAAGAATCATATTTACTGGTGAAAAAGCAATCATTGAATTTCTGCAGCAAAGGAACTTTAGGAAAAATATATAAAAGGTGTTATTAACAAAATAAATGCTAGTGCTGTGATAATATTATCATCAAATTTCAAGTCTGAAATTCTGCCCTTCGATGACAATACAGTTACTTTTATGAACAGTGACAAAAATGGATTGTATTACAATTCAAATGACATATTGCAATTGGTTGAGATAGTATATAGTCCATAGTCTATTGAGGTCCCAAGTCTGTGATGGGGGTTTTAAGAAGTGAGGAATGTCATTGTCCAACAATAGTTAATCAGAAACACCTGTTTTTAGAATGAACTCTTACACTTCTGCTCACATCTCTACTCAGTAGACAAATATAATTACAGTAAAAGTATCACATCAAATAAAATGATAAAAATAAAATAAGATAAAAAAGTATATATATTCCATGCTAATAAATTGACTTAATCCAAAATACCTTTGACATTGGGCAACCAAATGTTGCATAAAGAAGTCTATCTACTCTAAGAATTCTGAAGTGAGTGATTGTATCACAAAAACAATTGGTCTTCCTGGGCAGTTAGTGAGAGTTTTATGAACCTTTGATAAGCAGTATAAACTGGACTAATGGGATGACATTCTTTAAAACTTTTATATTTGCCTTTACTTAGCACACCAGAGTTTTTCCTTGCATCTAAGAGCTTTCATAATTCAGACCTATAGTTTTCTGTGGCATTGCTCTTTAGTACTTCATTGGTATCTTTCTCATAAAAAAATAACCTCATTGCTTCTTGGACATGTTTGCCCTTGTTCAAAAGAATACCCCCCCACCTTGCCTGCTGGTTTTATCATCAAACTTTCCATGTGCCCCATTTCACATAAACCTTTTAAATCTTCCTTTGTTATGTGTACAAAACATTTGTTTATCATCCAATGCATTAAAGTCATCCTCAATAAATTTTTAAAAAGTAGTTTTGAGGTGATTTTTCATAAGTCTTAAAATACATATTTTGTAAAAAACTAATATGTATTATCTGTTGATTTTGCTACCTCAACTATATTTTTAAGAAAACACTTTTTCAAAGTAAGCTACCTGAATTCTTGTATCTCTAAATATTCTCTATAATTTGACCAAGGGTTTATGGGGCACAAATTTAAAGCCCTTGTATAATGTGATAGTTTTTCAAAATGGAATTTACTTAGGTTAAAAAAAACCTTAATATTTTAATTACTTCTTAGTGTTTTTTGGCCTTTTCTCCATTGGGTTCAAGGCGAATTTTTCTAGATTTGGTCTCAATTCGGGAATATCTACCGTATTTGCCGGCGTATAAGACGACTGGCCGTATAAGACGACCCCCAACATTTCCACTCAAAATTATAGAGTTTGTTATATACTCGCCATATAAGACTACCCCCTCTTCCGCACACCTTCCACACACACACTGTATTAAATCACTGGCCCCCACACACACTGTATTAAATCACTGGCCCCCACACACGCTGTATTAAATCACTGGCCCCCACACACTGCATTAAGTTACTGGCCCCCACACACACACTGCATGAAGTCACTGGCCCCCACACACACTGCATTAAGTCACTGGCCCCCACACACACACTGCATGAAGTCACTGGCCCCCACACACACTGCATTAAGTCACTGGCCCCCACACACACACTGCATGAAGTCACTGGCCCCCACACACACACACACACACTCATATATGCTGATCACACACACACTCATATATGCTGATCACACACTCTGCATTGACATGACATAACATAAAACAAACATAACATAACACATACTAATAACACTTACCTTCTTCTGCTGTCACTCTCCTCTGTCCCCCTCCTGTCACTCTCATCTGTCCCTCTCTCCCTCTCTCACTTTGCCCCCTCTGCCGCGCCCCAGCCATAAAAAAAAAAACAGAAACACTTACCAATCCGCACGGCGCTGGGACCCAGCATCCTCCTCTCTCACGCAGCCTGTCACTGATGACAGGCTGCGTGAGAGAGGAGGATGCTGGGTCCCGGCGCCACGCGGATTGGTAAGTGTTTCTGTTTGGTTTTTTTTATGGCTGGCCCGCGGCACCCCTGAGACCCCTGAGTTTGGCACCCGGCGTATAAGACGACCCCCCCACTTGGAGGCATGTTTTTCAGGTCAAAAAAGTCGTCTTATATGCCGGCAAATATGGTACCTCCAGAGGTTTTGATTGGCGATGTCTAAAAAACCTAATGGAATATCATCCAATAAACACTAAGTACTATCAGTCTTCAATTCAATAAAAAGCTGTCTTCATATTTATTCATCTCCTAATTTTCCTCAACTTTATGAATCAGCCGTTTATATTGATACACTAATGTCTGTGTTTTTTAGCTGAAATTTTCCATTGCTATAAAAGCAAGCTGTGACATCCGTGCCACCACAGCTACTGTGGTCAGAATGACTCACACACGAAACGCACAGAAATGTAACACAACCAACCATTTAGTCAACTGTGGTGTTGCTATACAGGCACTTATCACCTAAAAATTGCAGTATATGTAACAAAATAATTCAGAAATTTAATTTTATTTTGAAGAACTGCATCACACTTACATGTTTTTCCATTGTATGAGGTGTATATATGCATATATGACATACACAGTATGTAAGACACTCCTGCAGCATATATGATATAATGTTCAACAAAAACCTAATGTTCCAATTGGAAGTAACCTCATACAGAAAAATATAGTAAATAATATAGCTTTGCACTCTAATAGCATAATTGTTATTCTGTAATGAATAGCTTTGCAGACACATTAAAGAAATACCTTGCCTGTCACTTTATAATTACAAAGTTGATAATTTGTTTAAAAAAAATCCTCAAAAAGAGAAATAATGCTAAACTGTGCAGGTTTGTGTGTGCTTACAAGGAGACATTTATAGATGGAGGAGTGTGTTACGCCCTGAGACTGACTCATTATTTGTATGTCTGGCATCTTTGCTGGGTTGGCCAATAAATAAAGTTGTTGGGAAAAAAACAAATAAAAAACAACCCTTCAAAATGAATAAACAGTCCAGCACTATAGCCTGAGCTGGTTGCCACTAATGCAGGGGGAAAAAGAGCCTATGTCCCCCTGCAAAAGCAGCAATCACCACCAGTCTATGCCAGACTGGGTTGAACATGCTATAAAAGGGAGATCCACATCATCATCATCATCATCATTTATTTATATAGTGTCACTGATTCCGCAGCGCTGTACAGAGAGCTCATTCACATCAGTCCCTGCCCCATTTGGGGCTTACAGTCCAAATTCTCTAACATACACACACACAGACAGAGAAAGAGAGACTAGGGCCAATTTTGATAGCAGCCAATTAACCTACTAGTATGTTTTTGGAGTGTAGGAGGAAACCAGAGCACCCGGAGGAACGCATGCAAACACAGAGAGAACATACAAACTCCACACAGATAAGGCCATGGTCGGGAATTGAACTCATGACCCCAGCGCTGTGAGACAGAAGTGCTATCCACTTAGCCGCCGTGCTGTCCGTACACAGTGTAGGTTCTCTCATTATAGAGTGTGCCAGCCCCATTTTTGTGAGAAGAATGTGGAATTCCCTTATAGAATGATGCCCGCAAACAATGGATGAGCCCGCTTGAGGAACAACCTAATGGCATTCTTGAGCTGTGTGTCAGGGTAATGTGTAAAAAGGTATAAAATAGTTAATTACAATTGTGAAACTACAAATACCAGTGAACCCTGGCAGTCATTAACTTTCAGAGCATGCTGACACTTATGGAACTACAAGCACTAGTATGTCCATGGTTGACAGAACATGTTAGTTGTACTTCCACTATAATGCTAATAGTAAAAATAAACTTTTTTAAAATATTTTTATTTAAATAAAAATTTCCCACATGCCTTGTTAAACACTTTAATACACTGCTAAATCCAATTAATTTTTTTTTCTTGAAGTAGCCAAATTCATCTGGAGGGGTCAGTAAGCGAACAGACAAGTAGAGCACTTTCCAGTGCTAGTGGCATCTAAATGGCTGTTCACATATTGACCTCTCTAGATCATACAAGGTCATTCATTTGTGTTGTGTCTCCATTAACAGTAAGTTGTGTCAATAGTTCAGAATCAGTCCATTAGTTAAATACAAGTTAATGAGCTGTGAAGCAAGTGAAGGAAAAAAGATTTCTTAGTCTTATTTTGTTCTGTTTCTGTTTATTTTAACTGTATGCCTCCAGAGGTGAAAAATCCCTTGTTCTCATAACAGCCAATGATTATGCACCACGCAAAACATATAGTGAAAATCTGTAAAAATATAGACAGCTTTTGCTGTCAGGGCAACAACCTGTTCTGAATATACTGAAAGCAAACAGTTGTTTTCAAATTAACTCATGTTGAGAAGATGTTTCCTAACCTGAAATTAGATTACCTTTCTTAGCTCTGAGACAAGACCGACAAAACATCAAACCTGGATTGTGCAAAAGAGTGCTTTGTAAAACGCTGTGTAGCATAGTGACCTGGTAAGTAACATGCAAACAATTATGGGGTTTACCATCATCAGGGAGAGGTAAAAGAGACGCAGTGTTAGACACAGGTTATCCAGTAATAATAACATTATCTGATGAAAGCAAAACACATTTCATACTTCATAAGCCTAGTAATAAAGAAGCATTGAGCTTTGGTTATAAGCAATATTGCTGCTAGTGTATATGGTACAGATACAACAAGAGTAACAATAATTTGTGATTGTAGAACATACTTGCCAACTCCCGAATTCTGGGTGGGTCTCCCGGACTCCCGGTAGAGTATGACAACCTCCCGCATCTGCCCACTTCCTAGTGAAGTGAGCAGAATTAAATCCAAAATGCCGCGTTTCACCGGGAATCGCGGCATTTGGCCCCACCCCTCACTGTAAAATGGTTGCATTATTACGTCACGGGGGTAGGGTCAAAATGATGCAATTTTTGGAGCCCCGCCCCCTGCATGCCCACCTGCCTCCGGCAGCTCCTGGATCATACTTGCCATAAGTTGGCAAGTATGTTGTAGAATAAGTATAGCTGAGAGTTGTATACTTATGCCAGCAGCAGCTACTGCTTTGAGACATGGAGGATAACCAACTGCTACAGGAATTAGTAAAATGCAGTTGGGCAGTTTGGTACATGGGAGCCACTGTAACTGACCAGTGCTGCGCTGCTTCCAATTGAATCTAAGTATCAATCTCTCTATGCTTGGTTCAAGTCAGTGTATACATAATCACATCAGTCAGACAGTGGGATGTTTGAAAACAGTTTGTTGGCCTTTTTCCAGCCTTTTTAGGAAACGTGGACACTTTTTTTTGGCTGACATATCTTTGCTGACCATCTGTCTCTTACTGAGATGTCAGTAGAGCATCTTGCTCCTGTGGGCTGGGGTGCAATACTCTTGTAGCACTTGTTTATTTCTGTACAGCTCATCCTGCATGTAGAGCAATGGAGGCACATACACACAATACAAATGACAGTCTCCTGACAATGCATACATACACCCCAAATTCACATGAACAGAACATAATGCTAAGGTGCTGAGATCAGGACACTGAAGTCACAGCTGTCCAAGAACGGGAAGAAGGTTCCAAATTCCAGGAGGCCCACCGCTGCTATACTGACCCTGACCACTGTGTATGGGATTCCTGTCAGGGTGCAGCCAATCCCCTGATTGCACATATGTCATTGTATGATTGCTCCCAGCATAATGTTATGAAAGAATAGATATTTCTCCCATCTACATTAGTTGAAGTGTATTTCTCCCTTAGCAGAGAAGAAGAAAACATGTTTTTCTTCTGTCACAAACTCAATTTATGGGATTGCTGCACCAATGAGAGCTGATTCGGATACAAAAAACCCAATTTAAACGAACTTAACTTTGCTAACTCTGCATTAAATGGGTATAGGGGGACAAGCTGGCGAAGCACAGCAACTGCAGTTATTCCAGCGGTTCAAGTTACAGTGGTGCCCATATAAAAAGTAGGGATGTGCACCGGCGACTTTTGAGGTCTCGTGTTTTGTGTTTTGGATCCGGATTTTCGCGATGTTTTGGGTTAGGATTTGTTTCGCAAAACACCTGCCGAAAGGTTTTGGTTCGGATTTAAGGTTTTGGATTCGGATTTTTTTTGTAAAAAAAACTAAAAAAGTGTAAAAATCAAGTTTTTGGGCTTATTTTCACTCCTACGCTATTATTAACCTCAATAACATTCAATAACAATCATTTCCACTAATTTAAAGGCTATTCTGAACACCTAACACCTCACAATATTTTTTTTTTTTTTTAGTACAAAACGTTGCAACGAGGTATCTTTCTGGACTGCGTAGAGGAGTGTTCCCCACAATATAATTAAAAACCCATCAACTGGTCTGAATTACACCCAAAAATAGTATCTGGACTGCGTAGAATAGTGGGCACTAGGCACCACAATAAAACAATATATAGAAAACCTTCAACAGGTCTGAATTACACCCAAAAATAGTATCTGGACTGCGTAGAAGACTGGCCACTGGCCACCACAATATAATATATAGAAAACCTTCAACAGGTCTGCATTACACCCAAAAATAGTATCTGGACTGCGTAGAATAGTGGGCACTGGGCACCACAATAAAAAATATATAGAAAACCTTCAACAGGTCTGAATTACACCCAAAAATAGTATCTGGACTGCATAGAGGACTGGCCACTGGCCACCACAATATAGTATATAGAAAACCTTCAACAGGTCTGCATTACACCCAAAAATAGTATCTGGACTACGTAGAGTAGTGGGCACTGGGCACCACAATAAAAAATATATAGAAAACCTTCAACAGGTCTGCATTACACCCAAAAATAGTATCTGGACTGCATAGAGTAGTGGGCACTGGGCACCACAATAAAAATATATAGAAAACCTTCAACAAGTCTGAATTACACCCAAAAATAGTATCTAGACTGCGTAGAGGACTGGCCACTGGCCACCACAATATAATATATAGAAAACCTTCAACAGGTCTGCATTACACCCAAAAATAGTATCTGGACTGCGTAGAGGACTGGCCACTGGCCACCACAATAT
Source organism: Mixophyes fleayi (assembly GCF_038048845.1). NCBI lineage: Eukaryota > Metazoa > Chordata > Amphibia > Anura > Limnodynastidae > Mixophyes > Mixophyes fleayi. The sequence continues at coordinate 162,763,693 of NC_134404.1, read as the reverse complement.
AATATATAGAAAACCTTCAACAGGTCTGCATTACACTGCACATACGGCTGCTCCTCCATCCTCTCCATCATATACATGTTGGAGTTTCAGCGTGTCAAAACCTCTTGTTTTTGATAATGTCAGTGCATTTTGAATATTTTTCGATGTGCCCCACAGCACTAAATGTACTTTATCTATGATACGCATCTATCTTTCTTGACTGCGTAGTGTGGTGGCCCCGGTATACAATTTGGTACTGAGGCCACAATATAATTAAAAAACCCTCCACGGGTCAGAATTCCACCAAAAAAGAGTATGGACTGCGTAGTGTGGTGTGCCCGGAACACAATTTTTTACAGCGCCAACAATATAATTAAAAAATTGGGCATCTACTGTCACCGTTGTTTAATATCTGATACACCTAAATATGGACTGCCCAGTGGAGTGGCCCTGGTAGTAAATTTGGTGCCGGGGCCACAATACCTCCTCCAACTTCCAAGTGTAGTGTTTATAAAGACAGACAGCGTCGAAGTGTTGTTTGTTGACTTTTTTAACCTAAAATTGTCCCTGTTGCAAATATTCGTGCAATGGAGAGTTACTTTTTCATTGAAAGACTCAAGCTTTCAAGTGTAGTATTTAAAAATTATAAACAACAACACAGTAGTTCTAGAGCACGTCAATCCCTCTTGTTTTAAATTATGACAGGGCATTTTACTTTTGGTTTAATTTCTTGAATTTGTTTAAATTTGGTTTTACTTTTTGAACATGGCAAACGACTGTTGATTGGTCATATAATGCAAAAAAAAAAGTTCCAAGATGGAATTGTCCTTGGGCCCTCCCACACACCCTTATGTTGTTGAAATAGGACATGCACACTTTAACAAACCAATCATTTCAGCGACAGGGCCTACCAAACAACTTTGGCTGAAATGATTGGTTTGTTTGGGCCCCCACACCAATAAAACAATTAATCTCTCCTTGTACAAACTAAACAGGCTCTACTGAGGAAAGATGTCGTCCTCATCCTCAACCTCTGATTCCTCTCCCCCTACAGTGTGTACTTCCTCCTCCTCACACATTATCAATTCGTCCCCGCTGGACTCTACAACCACAGGTTCCTCTGTACTGTTTGGAAGGCAGTGCTGTACTTCATTGAGGAATTGATTATTCATTTTTATAAACATCATTTTTTCAACGTTGTGAGGAAGCAACCTCCTTTGCCGCTCACTGACCAGGTTCCCCGCTGCACTGAAAACTCTTTCTGAGTACACACTGGAGGGGGAACAACTCAGTTAAAAAATAGAGCCAGTTTGTACAGGGGCTTCCAAACTGCCTTTTGGAGTTCTACCACGTCACTACCTCTAGTTAATTTAGATTGCAAGGCTTGTAAATATAAATACTTTGAAGATAAAAAAAGCAGGCTGCACAGACTGTGGAGCTAGAAAGTGTAATTAAATGGACCACATTACTTTGGTGGCTATCTGCGCCCCCCTCCCCCCCCGCCCTACACTTCTAGTTGAATATAAATAAAGCAGCCTGCATAGACTGTAGAACTAGAAATTCAAATATACAAAGAAATGGACAAAGGCAGTTTGGTATCTGTCTGCATCAGATCCCCTCTCCACTAGGAGTAAAACAGAAAACTATTCAGCCGTTATATAATCTAGAAAATAAATAGAAATTGAGAAAGGCAATTTGGTATCTGTCTGCATCATAATCATCAACATCCTCCTCAGCGCCAGCTACATCAATATCCTCCTTCCGGTGTACAACATTCACACCTTCATTAGCCAAATCTGTAACTGGACTGTGGGTGATCCTTCCAGCATATGCAGAGGGCGTGCTGCAAATGCTGGATGGAGTCACCTCTTCCCGTACAGTGATGGGAAGGTCAGGGTTCACAACCAACAACACCCTTGGACTCGCCTTGGGGATTTGTGATGTCATCTGTTTAGAAGGCAGAGTTCTTTGCTGTTTTGTTGTTGTTGCTGACAGCATAACTCTCTTAAATTTTTTGTGGGGGGGGGGATGAGGAGGGCTTAGATCCTTGGGTGAAGCTGGACCACTAGTCATGAACACGGGCCAGGGCCTAAGCTGTTCCTTTCCACTACGTGTCGTAAATGGCATATTGACAACTTTATGTTTCTCCTCAGCTGATTTTAAGTTTCTCTTTTTGCTATTTTTTGAGAACTTGGGCTTTTTGGATTTTACATGCCCTGTACTAGGAGATTGGGCATCGGGCTTGCCAGACGACGTTGATTGCATTTCATCGTCTATGTCATGACTAGTGGCAGCAGCTTCAGCATTAGGAGGAAGTGGGTCTTGATCTTTCCCTACTTTATCCTCCAAATTTTGGTTTTCCATTATATGTAGCACAAGAGAGCGTACCCCTAAGCCACACACACTCGGCAAAGCCTTTAAAAATTATATGCGGCACAGGAGAGTAGCACTGGACTTATACTGCTGAATCAGTGAACTTTGTAATAGCAGTACCACTGGACTTATACACTGCTGAATCAGTGAACTTTGTAATAGCAGTACCACTGGACTTATACTGCTGAATCAGTGAACTTTGTAATAGCAGTACCACTGGACTTACACTGCTGAATCAGTGAACTTGGTAATATTGCAGTACCAATGGGCTTATACTGCAGGATTTGTTTTGCAAATTTTGTTGTAATAAAAAAAAAATTAAATTCTTTTTTTTAATTTTTTTTTATAACTTTTTTTTACATTTTTTAAACACTTGGGAATAATGGGGAAATAACTATGCCCTTAGAAGCACAGGACACAGCACCACTGGACTGAACAGGACACAGCACAGGACCCAGCAGCACTACTGAACTCAGCAGGACAGAGCACAGGACACAGCACCACTGGACTGATACTGCAGAATGTGTGAACTTTGTAATATTGCAGTACCACTGGACTTTTACTGCTGAATGTGTGAACTTGGTAATATTGCAGTACCAATGGGCTTATACTGCAGGATTGGTTGTGCAAATTTTGTTGTAATTAAAAAAAAAATTAATTCGTTTTTTGTATTTTTTTTAAATAACTTTTTTTATTTTTTTAAACACTTGGGTATATTGGGGAAATAACTATGCCCTTAGAGAAGCACAGAGCACAGGACACAGCACCACTGGACTGAACAGGACACAGCACAGGACCCAGCAGCACCACTGAACTCAGAAGGACAAAGCACAGGACACAGCACCACTGAACTGAGCACAGCACAGCACAGCACAGCACAGAACTGAACAGCACGAGATATAGCAGGACAGAGGACCACCTAACACACCCTCCCTCTACCCTGATCAATGCCCGAGTGAAGATGGCGGCGACTAGCGGGGAATTTATAGGATCCGAGTATCGTGAGATCCGACAACGGGATTATGAGTCATAGCCTCGGTTTCAGATTTGAATTTGGCGCCAATACCCGGATCTGTCTTGGATCCGACTCGGATCGGCAACGTTCGGGTGGGCTCGGATTTCAGAAATCCGAGTGCGCTCATCTCTAATAAAAAGCAAGTTCCAACAATTTTTATCTTCATCTTGCTGTGTGAATATACTCAAAGCAGACCTACCTTTTTCATAACAAAACAGTATAAAGGGATTTCTGTAACCAGGTGCATGTGCAAACATTTTATCAGTTTCTACATCCCAAAGGAGAGGTTCTGGGGTGTTAATTCGTGTCATATCCTGTATTTTAAGAAATAGTTTGGATCCTGTCCACAGAAACAGATTGTACTCCAGCTGAGATGTCATGCCCTAGCTAATGTTTATTAGCTCCTGGTAATGCCAAGATATTTTTTAAGAGTTTGAGTGAGACTCAGTGTGCCCAAATGGAAACTTTTGTCCAGGAGTGCTGAAGACCCTTCTAAGTGAATGAATAAAGCAACTGACACTCAGTATGAAATGGTATAAAGTAGAAAGGACAACACAAAATACAGTTAAATGTGTAGGGGATGGATGTATAAAAAAAAAGTGATTGAATGATATTACACTTGACAAATTTAGAGCCAATTATGTGTAATGTACATATTGTGCATGACTTCATTGCTGTTAGTTTAGTGGATGCTGCTTATTAACAATGTAACAATGTAACTTCTTTTGATATGCATTTACTATAAGTCCTGCACCATGTATATGTGTTTAGCTGAATATGGTCACAGCCTGATCAACCAATAGGCTGATCAGGCTGCAGCCTGGAGCGCTCGGACCAGGGGGGGCGCAACGTCGGCAGCATTTAAGATTATTTTTTTTAATTTTTACTATTATGTGCACATGGAGCCACCCCTCCCCCTCCTCTAGACTGTAGCTCCCTCCTCCCTTCTCCTCCTCCCCACTCCGTCCCACTCCTCCCCTCTCCTCCTACCCACTTCTTCCCTCTCCTCCCTCCTTACTAGCTGTCGGGCGTGATGTTATCATCATGCCCCGACTGTGTCAGTGAGAAGCTGCAGTGAGAGGAACTGACTGCCAGCGGAAGAGAAGACAGGTAAGTAGATTTGTGGTTATGCAGGGGGACAGCATGCAGAAGGAGGGGCAGAGTGTGTGCAGAAAGGGAGACAGAGTGTGTTCTGGGGGGACAGAGTGTGTGTTTTGAAGGGGGACAGAGTGTTTGCAGAAAGGGGGACAGAGTGTGTGTTTTGAAGTGGACAGAGTGTGTTCTGGGGGGACAATGTGCAGAAAGGGAGATGATGTGCAGAAAGGGGGACAGAGTGTGTTCTGGGGGGATAATGTGCAGAAAGGGGGACAGAGTGTGTTCTGGGGGGACAGCCTGCAAAAAGGGGGACAGAGAGTGCTTTGATGGGGACAGAGTGCAGAAAGGGGGGGGAAGTGTGTTCTGAGGGGACAGTGTGCATGGGAGTTATGAATTGGCCACTGTGGTGTGATGAAATGGCTGAGGGGTCATGAATTGGCTTTTTGTGGGGGGGGGGAATGATCTCTGTATTGTGTGGCATTAATGAGGATGCTCTCTAAAGAGCCTAATCATTGAGGGTTTATAATGTTTGCACATTTTCAAAACAGGACCACAACTTTCCAGAAGACAGCTAAACGACAACAAAACTGCAAGAACACCCAAGAAAGAACAGCAAGAACAGGTAAGGTAATTTGTTTGCTGGGAAATACTCCTGAATTTTCCTTTAATGAAGGGGGCGCTACTGATGTATTAATTAGGCCCTGCAAATTGTAGATCTAGCTAGTCTCAAGCTATATTCAGACAGATATTTGGTAGAGCTTAAAATGAAGCAGTTTGCAACTATATCAGACAATTGCACTAGAGTGCAACTAGACATATCACAATAACAATAAAAAAACTGAAAAATGGCACCAATATAATATAATAGCATATTAGCTATATAGCTGAAGATACTGGATTCAAAATAAATTCACAGTATCAATAAATAATAGTAGTTTACATATAAGACAGAGGCCAAGATGCTGCAAAAAAAACGGTGGCTGCGTCCACCCAAAAACTAACAATAAAATAATTGCAAATGCAGCGCTACAGACCGATGTGTCTAAGAGATAACATATAAAATTTGAATAAAACCAAAATCACGAATGGACTAATAAATTTATTACATAAAAATCAAAACCACATGTATAAATTACCTATTAATGCTACTTCACAACATTGATGTAGGAAGACATAAATATGAGCTAACTCACCGTGCACTGTGAGAAAAAATAAATTATAAAAAATATAATATAAAAAATATATAAAAAACGTTGCTCATGAGATGTAACAAACCACAGCGCTACTAGATGGTATAATAATGACAGCTGTTCTGGTGTAGCCAATGATGTGGTATACACTATAAAGTATGATATTCCAAGAGCTGTTTGCAGTGACTTCCCCACAAAAACAATGCTGATATTAGTAATGGTTGGCAATAAACACTGGAGAAATATCATCATCATCATCATCATCATTTATTTATATAGCGCCAACATATTCCATAGCGCTTTACATAATAAACTAATAAACAAACTGGGTAAAACAGACAAAGAGGTGAGAAGGCCCTGCTCCCAAGCTTACAATCTATGGGACAATGGGAGATTGACACATGAGGTTAAGTCTACATTTTGCATTTTGGCCCAGCCAGAATGCAAAGGTAAAAGTGACTCATAAGCTAAATGAACCCATCACACAACTATGTTGGTCAGGGCGTAGTTGTCTTGTGTGAAATTGTGTAACAGGCTAAAGGTAGCGAGGTTAAGAAATATCCCACTATGATAGGTGATGACGTCTCGATAGCTGTATATTGCTCTATCTGAGCATGAATATAGTATAGTCAAAAAGCTCAGAATGCCGTCGTATTTTGTGTACCAAAAGTTCTACTCCATACCCCCAGTTTTGGACAATCCAAACGTAAATAAATGAAGGTGTTTATACTCACTGCCTCTGTCCGTAATGTAGTGAGCCGCTCCACTCCCACCTTCAGAAGTGGGAGTGGAGATGTTTTTTCATGTAGCACACAAATATCAACTTTAAATTTCAGTGTACAAATAAGCTATCAAGTATTTGTGAGCTACATGAAAAAACAGTCAGTATTTAACTTATGTTGAAAACAAAATACTAATTTGCACCCCTTGCATTGTAACATGGTTTTGTCCAGGAGACTGAAATAAGAAGTTTCTCAAGTAAAGATCCTTAATGAATCAGGCCCAAAGTCTTTAAATATTATATACCTCTCATCTTTGCCAGTCATTAAATTGGGACAGACGGGGAAAGGGGCATAGCCACATCACTGTGGGTGCATGGCATGTACACCAGGGTGTGCTTAGCATTTCTAAATCACTATGCTGCTTACCCCCCTCCCTGCTATACATTGCACACACCAGTGCGTAAGGCATCCATTCACCGCTACTCTGTTATGCAAAGCAGAAACAAATTAGACTGAATCACTGGACAAAGGTGTTTTTCTGGTGAGACTGCAGGACAGAGCCCTCAAAACTAAGGGGCGCCTAACAAATAAATGATAATATATGATAATAATACCGGGGGAAGGGGGGTTCCTGGTGCCTGGAAAATCCCTCCTAGCCTGGGGCACCGTAGGCCTGAGGTGACTTGCCCTGTGTATATGATGGGGATAGGAATTGCCCGTGTATATGATGGCTATAGGAATAGCTGGAGAGCAGCCTAGCACTGTCTAAAATTATAGACAAGCACTCATGCATACTGGTCATGCCCATTGGCAGCATGGCGTGGAAACCCCTCTCTAGAAATCCTGTGTTTGTCCCTGAAACTGTCCTACCTAAATCGGGACAGTTGGGAGGTATGATATTATATCAATCGCCGACGTGAAAGAGGCAGAAGTTATACTTTCACATTTAGAGGTATATTTATCAAACCTTTTAAAAAGGAAAAATGGAGGTGTTACTATAGCAACTAGATTCTGACTATCATTTTGTTGAATGTACTAGATAGTTGATAGCTAGAATATAGATAGATGGTTTGATAAATCTACCCCCTAGTATCCAAGCAATATCAAACCCTGTAAGATGAGTGATCTGGAAGTGATAGTGCAAAAAATTTAACTTTTAGTAAAACTACTCACGAGGGCTTTCAATGAACAGCAGATTCTCAATGCAGCTTAGTGTAGAGTCATTATTAGTTTAAGCTTTTAACTCCTTTTCCAGATCACACAGTTCCGATGGAACAATGATGACAACATCAGGGGGGAATTCTGCAAAATTAAATTATCCCAATGGACTTCTTTCATACATTTTTTCTAAAAAGTCAAACATTTACAGAAAGTTAAAATAATAAAGCAAATATTTTTTCTTGTCTAGTCAGCAATGACTACATTTTGAAATATGTGAGGAAAAAATCTTTCAACATTTTATTTGTAGTAAAGAATTCTTTAAAGAGAAGGTATTTACTTTACTCTGCTACAAAATGGCTTATTCAGACAGAACCAAAAGTTGAGGACTTTAATCCTTATTTCAGAAACTGTGAGTGGAGAATCAAAGTGTTACATGTTTATTCCTGTAGACCAAATATTCACTGGTTTATATTGCCAAATTTTATTTGAAAATGAACATATATTATATGTGTTTATTTCTTTACATACTGAAGCTATTGTAGATCTTTGTTAAATATTATACACACTGCAGACATTTACAAAAACACAAATCTACTGCTGTACAGTGTAAAAACAGCTTTGGCCCTGCGACATACATTGTAATAGTGCACCTAGATTTCCTCTGGTGCACGAAGGTTTATGGAGCACGATGTTGACATTTTTGGAGGATTTTGCCCAGGCATAGGAAAGAAATTGGGCACAGTTACGGATTTCCTAGTAAGACACTTGTGCATCTCATTTTGCAGAGCAGTGGATACACCAGGGGGTAAATGTATCAAGCTGAGAGTTTTCTAGCGGGATTGAAAAACAAATCGGATTCTAGCTATCATTTATTTAGTACATTTTACAAAATGATAGCTAGAATGTGATTGGTTGCTATAGGCAACATCTCCATTTTTCAAACCCGCCGGAAAACTCTCAGCTTGATACATTTACCCCCAGATTTCATATTCATAAAGGACTTAAAGGGAGGGTGCATTTTAGGGACATTCTCTGTCATTTCAGGTAGCGAATGAGTGGAAGTAATATGAGTGTCTAATTTTGATTGAAAGCACCTCTAGGTGGGGGTTTCTAGTCCTATTTATCCTGCAAACATTTCTATTTTTACATTGCAATAGCTCAGAGTGGACAATCTTTGGATCCTATCCTATACTTTTAGTTGTTCTTGTTTTGTACCATAATGGTGGACCTTGGAAGATAAGCGCACATGCTCACCCTAAGCTTTGTAATAAATAATAACACACAATTATCACACTCTTATGTTTCATAAATGAGGTTAAGACATGTGCGGGTAAATGTATAAAGCTGAGAGTTTTCCGGCGGGTTTGAAAAACCAATCAGATTCTAGTTATCATTTATTTAGTACATTCTACAACATGATAGCTGGAATCTGATTGGTTGCTATAGGCAACATTTCCACTTTTCAAACCCGCCGGAAAACTCTCAGCTTGATACATTAACCCCTTGGTATTTGAGGTAAGAATTAGAAACATTTATTTAATGGAAAGTGATAGGAGGTTGGACTTTACTGTGACATTTAAAGTTGTGCACAATGCGCCTCTTCAGATTCTTCTACATCTTCACACACCTAGGAACACTAGTAGGGTGAGGTGGCATCTCCCAAGAGCAGAGGGTAGGCTGCATCCTGATGTGCTATTCAAGCTCATTGGTGCAAAATTTTTTAAAAAAACTTAAAATTATTTTTTCCCATGATGGGACACATAAAGGCAAATTGTTCAATGAAAAACCCTCACAAATGTCTGCAATCATACATAATAATGAAAGCTGTTTCATTTCCATCTTGCTATTGCTGTTCTAGGCAGTGAGTCATTAAATTGCTAATTTCAGCTAAACAACTTTCACATAGCTTGCACAAAGTGTTTAGACTATGAAGAAGTTTATATACTGCTTGTTTATCTTAAAAAATATTTTCATTATCCTTTATTTAGACGTAAGGCTTTAAACCAGCTAAACAGGATTTTGTCTTTTTGATAACTTATCATTTGGTCATTGAAAAAAGGAAACTCCTTAAGTATATCTTCAATACATCATGGTCAATTTTACCATAGTTGTTTCCCTGCATCCATTTGCAAGAGAAAAATAATCTTTTGGAGTGAGACAGATTCTGCATTCAAAATCAAACTGCAAGTTATTATATGAAATATAAGCATTTGCTATGGCTATTCTAAGAAGTCACTATATAGGGGATATTATTAAAAAAATGTTCAGAGGCAGCAGTGATATTTGCCATAGATTTAATTTAAGAAGCAGTCTCCTAATCCTAACATAAACTACAATAAGCACAATAAGCAAAATGTCAGTGATAAGCACAACAATTTAATGTATGAGGAGATTCAAGAATGCTGTTCCCTTGAGTATGTAGAAAAACAGCTTTGCCAGGGATAATTTAGTGGTAATTCAGCGGTAACTTTTTTTCTCTCTGAGTCTTAATGATTTTATTTTCCATGCCAACATCCATGAGCCATGACTTTAACTCGTTTGCAAAACATAGAGCATTTTTTTTGCAAGTGGACCGGGCACTTGGCTTGATGTCCAACCTTTTCTCTGGTGTTATTGGGCCTTCTTTCCAGCTTCAATACCTAGGAAAGGGGAAAACAATAGACCAGTCTAGGCAAAGCTCCTATTGGGTACAGTTTAGGGAATGTACTATGTATTCAGGGCCTGATTATATATATATAAATAGATGATGATGATGATAATGATGATGATGATGATGATGATGATTATGATGATTCCTTAAGAAAGGCAAAACTAATTTAAATTGCATTTTTTTTAAATGCACCTAATTCAGTTACAAACAGATCTGAACAAACGTCTCTTGTTGAATACGGCTCTAAGTGTGCTCTGCTCTCACAGGATGTTATTAATGTTTACTGTACATTAATTGCATTTTTACAGTTGCTCCTGATTACACATGTTCTAGCATGCATATGTGACCATCATCACTAGCAACCAGCACTTACACCTGCCCTGTATCTGATGCAAGTGATATGACAGTAAAACAAGTACCTTTGAGATGCCCAAAGCTTGAATGGGGCGCTGCTGCATGCACTTGAGCTTGGCACATCCTTACTTTAAATTGACTATGTGCATACACCCCTTCCTCTCACACATGAAATCATAGGCTGTTGTAAGTGTCCTTTGCATTTGAAGATGAAATGGTTGTTCTTGCATTTACTGGCACATAGTCCAGTTCTGGGCATTCGCAGATCGATTTTATTAAAAATACTGCAGGTATCTGCATTTCCGTTCCTTAATGAATCAGGCCCTCAGTGTCATTTTTCTTCTGATATAAACACTATTTCTTAGCCATCTTAGTCTTACTTTTTAGGTGATGCAGTGGAAGAAATACATGTTTCATTTCGATGCGACACATTAGTGCACCATGTCCAAATGGCCTGTCTGTTTCTGCTATTTCCACTGCCCCAATATCTCTTTCCAAAGTGTCTATGGTATTGCCCATTCATTGTGAATTATAATTACCATGCTGAGCACTTCTGTCTTAAACTCGCTTAAAACACAGTGAAATATAATCAGCAATAATTTTGATTCTAATTTATTAAAAGGGATGGAATTGTTAACTCCATACAGTTTGTGCATGTTAGCTTTTTCCCTGACATTGTCAGTCAAAATAACCTATAAATATATTGTTACTACACTTAAAAACAAATTAAGAAATGTACTTGATTGGTCCATACGCCTCCAACCAACATGTGTGAGATCAATTACCTAACCCACTGTCTACTGTATGTTATATCAGTCAATGGGCCTGTCATCGTTGAATTTGTTGTACTTTTCTCATTATACAACAACCAGGACGTTTTTTTTAAATGTTTGACTTGTACTATTTCTTCTACTTTACTTTTTAATGCTGATAAATCCCTTAGCAGTACAAGTCTTGCAAAAATTTTTATATTTTTCTTCTCTAAATTTAACAATCCAAAATAACGGGAACTGCTGCTGCAACATGGAACATAACATTGGAACATCACTAAAAGATTCCATTTTTATCACAACATTTAAATGTATCTATTAATTTCATCAACTAATGTACCAGCAACAGTATTACAACAACAAATGTGTCATTAACCTACAAAGTCTGATTCTTTATGTCAAAAGCTAGAATTTACAGAAGGAAATTTTGGAATTGATGAGTGTCCCTCAAATTTAACTAGTGTATCTCAGGCTATAAAATCAATGCTGGTTTCACATGTGTGTAAGAGATTGATTTAGACAATCCCATTGGGATAAATTATGTTGTGAGTGTCCAATTCCATTCTTAGGTGTCCAAGAGTACCATTACCCACCACTCTGCTCTCTGGTTTTTGGCTTGAATAAAAAAAAATGAAAACCTCTTAGAAGAGACTTGCAATTTGCAGTATAAAATGAAAATTCTTAACATCAACATCTAAGGGCTAGATTTACTAAGCTGCGGGTTTGAAAAAGTGGGGATGTTGCCAATCAGATTCTAGCTGTCATTTTGTAAAAGGTACTAAATAAATCAAAGCTAAAATCTGATTGGTTGCTATAGGCAACATCCCCACTTTTTCAAACCCTCAGCTTAGTAAATCTAGCCCTCAGTACCAGAATAATACATGAGAAAATAATAATCTAATATTTTAATGCTAGAGTTTAATTTCAATTTTGCATGATTCTGCCTTCTGTTAGTGCAACTTCAGTTTGAAATATGTGCACAGGTACCAAGTGCTGTTATTTTGAAACTAAATAAATTCTAATGCAGTTATATAGTCCAGGAAAACAGGTATACTTTTACATTTTGAAAGTATACCGTTGGACATTATTTTATGAACAAAGAACTAATTAGAAGCATGCAGAAGTCCTTAAATTATGAGTGCTACCATATTAACAAATTTTGCATCCAGTTACAGGAACAAAATCACAATAAATTAAATTATGACCTTTTGCATTACATTCAGAATGAATACACTTAGCATCCTAACATGGCTTCTTTATCTTAAGCTGTTTACAGATTGTGTATATGGAAAAGCAAAATGGAAAGAGTAAGGACACACATAGCAGGCAGGTGCACCGCTAGCACGGATCCTCCACAAAGTCACCATGACAAATGGCTGGCCAAACACCACTTGTCCCAGACAGTTCACAATTGAAAACTAAGTCCATTGTTGAGGTAACCTTATTTTAAAGGGCAACAATTACACTTTAATGTTGGTTAAAGGCAGACTCTATAGATACTCTTGGTCAGTGTCAGAACGAAACAGAAGTAAGTAGCAAGAATATACTTGCACAAATTGTATGTCCACCTCCAAGTACTTTCTCACATATATGTAGGAGTGTGAAGAGCCGAACAAACCAAGATCTTCCTGTAGAGTCCAAATGGAAATATTGAAATCCTGGTAAAGATGGTTGTCAGCGGGCTACCCTGACATGTTTTATCGCTCTGCGTAGTGACTTTCTCAAAGGGGTCAGTTTGTTTTTGACCCCCTTGATTGACTACTGTTTAGTAGACAGAGGTCCCATTGATTTAATTGAAAGTGCTTCCTCAGGGCATGTGAGGCAAACTTTGAAGGTATTGGAGGATTTAATTATCTGCTCCAATACTTGAGAAAGTTATTGTGGATTACAGTGCCATTTCCCCTTGTGTTAACAATTTCAGTCTCCTAGAGTGCTGATGTCCTAGACCAGAGATGAAAGTCACTTTAAGTTCAAGTTTGAGATGGCATTGACTTTGTCAGTAATGTAATGAAGTGAGAGTATTGACCTACAATGTGACTGTAGAGATAGTGAGGTATATCTTGGAGACAAGCTAGCCTAAAATCTGAGATGGATGTTTCAAGTATCAGTGAGTGCAATTGGGAGCTGAAGAGCCGAAAGTACTAACAAAATTGCCAGCATTAATAATGTGCCAAGTCCAACACTGCTGAGTGAGTTCAGAGAAATGAAGCAACAACACCCAGGTATCTGTGGATTGTGTTGTCCATCTGAACAGAAATAGAATAGGTGATAGAAACAAAGACTGTAGAGACTGAGAGGCAGAGACACAATCTCCAAGGTGAGTGAGTGTTAGCACTGATGTACACTCTAAACCACAGTTAACAGTATTTATTAGAGATGAGGGGTTCGGATTCGGAAAATCCAACAGATCCGAGATTTGGGGTTCCGAGTAGATACAAAACACGACTCGATTCTATGCACCAAAATCAGATCTGAAAACGAGACAAAACATAATTTTCAGGAAAATATGTAACCAAAATGCTTACTATAAAGGAAATGTGTCATTGCACTTCCAGTTAATGCATTCCAAGGTGGAACGCATACTGCTGGAGTGTGCATTTGACAGTAGTGGTGTGTTTTTGCACCTCCTTGGTACATGTCTTAAGTACTCATGGGGAATACACACCTGCTAGGCAGGTGTCTCAGTAACTCACCTAGGAATTGCTGTGTTTGGTTGTTATAGTGAAAACCCGTTTAAGTACTTCCAGCTTTAACACTTCTGGTTTGGCACTTCCGGTTATTCCAGGGTGGAATGCATATTGCTTGGAGTGCCTCATAGAGAATACAAGGGAGCTATTGCCTCATATATTCTGCAATGATATGCAGACTATCACCTTTGATGAATCATGAACTGCAGCTTGAGACAATCTGGGATTGCATAAGAAGTCAGGTAACTACATGGTTTCTTAAATATCTGTCTTTTCTGTTGCTCTATGTGGTTGTCATGACAAAGGTCCAAAGATAGGACCAAAACTTTGACTTATAATGTGAGACATGAAATTTAATAAAATGTAGAGATGGGCGGGTCCGGTTCTCCGAGAACCGAACCCACCCGAACTTTGGGTATCCGAGTACCGAGCTGAGCAGCTCGGTACTCTCCCGCCCATTCCGAATCCAAATCGAGGCCGAACGTCATTGTGACGTCGTCGGATCTCGGGACTCGGTTCTCGCGATACTTCAACTTTATAAATACACGCCTCCACAGCAATCCATCGCCATTTGACAGAGGGAGAGAGCAGGGTGTAGTCATAGGCTAATTAGAGCAGGGACAGAGAATACCATATTGTTCTTGCAATTGCTCTAACCAAAATCGCTAGTGCAGAGAGGAGGATAGAGGTTTATTATTTTTTCTTCATATTTGGCACTCCCCAGCGCTTTTGGGGTGTCCCCCATAATTGTGCATTAATATTTCTGGCTGTCAAAAGTCATATCTGTCAGCAGTATCTACTAAATAATTTGTAGCACACCTCAGTGTTTTTGGGGTGTCCTCCCTAATTGTGCATTAATATTTCTGGCTGTCAAAAGTCATATCTGTCAGCAGTATCTACTCAATAATTTTTAGCACTCCTCAGTGTTTTTGGGGTGTCCTCCCTAATTGTGCATTAATATTTCTGGCTGTCAAAAGTCATATCTGTCAGCAGTATCTACTCAATAATTTTTAGCACTCCTCAGTGTTTTTGGGGTGTCCTCCCTAATTGTGCATTAATATTTCTGGCTGTCAAAAGTCATATCTGTCAGCAGTATCTACTCAATAATTTTTAGCACTCCTCAGTGTTTTTGGGGTGTCCTCCCTAATTGTGCATTAATATTTCTGGCTGTCAAAAGTCATATCTGTCAGCAGTATCTACTCAATAATTTTTAGCACTCCTCAGTGTTTTTGGGGTGTCCTCCCTAATTGTGCATTAATATTTCTGGCTGTCAAAAGTCATATCTGTCAGCAGTATCTACTCAATAATTTTTAGCACTCCTCAGTGTTTTTGGGGTGTCCTCCCTAATTGTGCATTAATATTTCTGGCTGTCAAAAGTCATATCTGTCAGCAGTATCTACTCAATAATTTTTAGCACTCCTCAGTGTTTTTGGGGTGTCCTCCCTAATTGTGCATTAATATTTCTGGCTGTCAAAAGTCATATCTGTCAGCAGTATCTACTCAATAATTTTTAGCACTCCTCAGTGTTTTTGGGGTGTCCTCCCTAATTGTGCATTAATATTTCTGACTGTCAAAAGTCATATCTGTCAGCAGTATCTACTCAATAATTTTTAGCACTCCTCAGTGTTTTTGGGGTGTCCTCCCTAATTGTGCATTAATATTTCTGGCTGTCAAAAGTCATATCTGTCAGCAGTATCTACTCAATAATTTTTAGCACTCCTCAGTGTTTTTGGGGTGTCCTCCCTAATTGTGCATTAATATTTCTGGCTGTCAAAAGTCATATCTGTCAGCAGTATCTACTCAATAATTTTTAGCACTCCTCAGTGTTTTTGGGGTGTCCTCCCTAATTGTGCATTAATATTTCTGGCTGTCAAAAGTCATATCTGTCAGCAGTATCTACTCAATAATTTTTAGCACTCCCCAGTGGTTTGCGCTCAGAATGGATTCAAAGCAGTCCACATATGATCTAAATGAGCAACCAGGTTCTGTCACCAGTCCTGATGTTAGTGTTCCCAGTACGTCATCTGGCCAAGGCGATGTCAAACAACAGAGTGTTTTCAAATTAGTGCAAAAAACAAAAACCAAAAAAAAATTTACTGTATTGAAGCGAAAAAGAAGTGTAACTGAGCAAAAGTTAAGTGACGATAAAAAAAAAATTGCAAGCATGCCATTCTACACACGCAGTGGCAAAGAGAGAATGAGGCCTTCACCTTTGGCTATTAGTGGCAGATCCCAAAAAGTTACCCAGGCTACAATTGGTGCACAACTACTGTTACGCGTCAAAGCTGAGCTGCAAGATACCAGTGAGGCATTACAGGAGAATATTTGCTCTGATTCACAAATGACAACAATCCCTGTGGAGAGTCCATCCAACAGTGGGATGTCTAATCGTGAGCATTCTGCTGATGTGTGCCTTAATAGCCCGAGTGTAGCCGGTGATACCCAAATTGAGGATGCCACTTTGGAATTAGAAGAGGATGAGGGGGAGATTTGTGTAGGCGACGAGGGCGCTAATGAGGATGTTGATGAGGATGAGGTTGTTTGTGTAAGTCCTGCACCAGTGGCAGCAGTTCTGGCACGTGACAAGAAAAAGGCCATTGTCATGCCTGGGCATAAAACAAAAAAATCCACTTCTTATGTGTGGAATTATTTCTACCCAAATCCAGACAACAATTGTATAGCCATTTGTAGTGTATGTGAAGCCACAGTCAGTCGAGGGAGGGACCTTAACCATCTTGGAACCTCGTCTATGTTACGCCATTTAACGAGAGTTCATGGCAAAGTGTTGGGAAAAGCTGAAAGTTCTTCCCAAAAGAATACAAGCACTCCCTCATCAGCTAAGACCCTCCGCTCACCGACATACCGACGGCTACAAAATACACCCACCACACCATCCTCATCAATATCCTCAGTAGCGCTCGGAGTTAGCCCGGCATCCCACTTAAGGCTGGATGACTCCGGCACTATTATTGATTCCTCTGAAGAAAGCGTTAGTCCTGCTGCTGCTGTTGCTGCTGCTGGGGGTGAATCGTCATCCCAGAGGCAGGTGAATAAAATGAGCAGTCCTACATTTCAGCAATTAACTGTGAAACAATCATTTGCGAGGGGAAGCAAATATGACAGCAGTCACCCAGTCGCCAAGCGAATCACAGACGCCATGGCTGCAATGTTAGTGTTAGATCTGCGTCCAATCTCCACAATAAACGCAGCTGGTTTTTCACAGTTAATTGAGGTTTTGTGTCCGCGTTACAGAATTCCATCGCGACACCATTTCTCCCGTAAAGCTATTCCACAACTATACCAAAAAGTGTGTAAAAATGTAGAGATTGCGCTGAAAAATGCCATTCTGCCCACTGTTCACTTAACCACAGATATGTGGACAAGTGGAAGTGGCCAAACCAAAGACTATATGACTGTGACAGCCCACTGGGTTGGTCATTCACCTTCACCAGCAGGAACAGCAGCAGCATGTACACCACTACGTAACATTTGTCACAGGCAGGCCACTCTTTGTATCACCGGCTTCACTAACAGGCATACGGCTGACAATTTGTTACGCAAACTGAGAGATGTGATTGATGCATGGCTTATACCACTCGGACTCTCCCCAGGGTATGTCATTTCAGATAACGCCAACAATATAGTGCGAGCATTACAGCTGGGTGATTTCCAACATATTCCCTGTTTTGCTCACACCATCAACTTGGTGGTGCAGAGCTTCCTACGAAATAACCGTGAGGTGCAGGAGATGCTTTCGGTGGCCCGTAAAATTTCAGGCCATTTCAGGCATTCAGCCACAGCATGTAGGAGATTACAGCAGCTCCAAGAGCAGTTTAACTTGCCCTGCCACCAACTTAAGCAAGAGGTGGTAACTCGGTGGAATTCCACCCTGTACATGCTTCAGAGGATGGAGGAACAGCGCAAAGCCATCCAAGCATATTGCACAAGTCATGACATTGGGAAAGGAGGGGGGATGTATTTCACTCTTGCACAGTGGGGAATCCTTTCAGTGCTGTGCAAGGTGCTGAAACCATTTGAAGTTGTGACATGTGAGGTCAGTGCAGACTCTGCTAGTTTGAGCCAAGTCATTCCTTTAATTAGACTATTGGAAAAGCAGCTTGAGAAAATGAAGGAGGAGCTGAAAGCAAGCAATTCAGCAAAGTATGTTGGCCTTGTCGATCAAGTACTTAATTCGCTTCACAATGATCCTCGAGTTATTAAGATCTTGAACTCGGATCAGTACGTTTTGGCCACTGTGCTTGATCCAAGGTTTAAAACCTACATTGAGTCTTTACTTGTAAATGAGCGAGATGTGAACTTTTGCAAGGAGCTATTGCTCAGCAAGTTGGCCGCTGAACTGGGCCTCGGCTTGACGACGTGTCCTCCTTCACTTTCTCAAGCTGTTGCTCGTAAAAAATTAAATTTCCAAAAAAGAAGCAGGGAAGACACAGGGGGCAGACGAGAACAATTTAACATCTGGGCTGGTTTGAAGGATTTTTCAAAAAAATGTGTCACTTTGCCCATAACTCCATCCAATATGAGTATAAACATGCAAAGGATGGTGGAGGATTACTTTCAAGAGGTAGTTGATATGGAAATGTCAGACAGTCCCTTTCCTTACTGGGAAGAAAAGCAGGCCATTTGGAAACCCATGTACAAACTTGCTTTGCAATACCTAAGCTGCCCACCCTCCAGTGTGTACTCTGAACGAGTGTTCAGCACAGCAGGGAACTTAGTCAGTGATCGCCGTAGAAGGTTACTTCCCAAAAATGTGGAGAAAATGATGTTTATAAAAATGAACTACATCTTCCACGAGGAAGGCCTTCACCATCCAAGACATCCAAGCACTGACTGTTCTCTAATGGCGGATTCAAGCGGCGATGAATTGATAGTCTGTGATGATGACGTACACACTGATGAGGGTGAGGATGAAGCTGAAGATGATGCCGATAACATCTTTTTAAAACTTTCTATGTAAGTGTAGGGTGCAATCTACCCCCAAAGAGGAAAGGGACTTGTGGCATTTCCATATCACATACCATCTTGAAAGGCTGCTGTTAGGGCAATTTATCCTTAAGGGTAGGGTGTCATAGACAGAGTGACCCTAAACTGGCTTTGTCCATTTTTCATAATATTGTACAGTCTATAATGGCTGAATTTTTTAGTATTTTATACAAGTGGAGGGGGGCCTAGAGAGACAGAAACCAAACTGGCTTTCTCCATGTCAATTAATATTGTACAGTCTATAATGGCTGAATTTTTTGGTATTTTATACAAGTGGAGGGGGGCCTAGAGAGACAGAGTGACCCCAAACTGTCTTTCTCCATGTCAATTAATATTGTACAGTCTATAATGGCTGAATTTTTTAGTATTTTATACAAGTGGAGGGGGGCCTAGAGAGACAGAAACCAAACTGGCTTTCTCCATGTCAATTAATATTGTACAGTCTATAATGGCTGAATTTTTTGGTATTTTATACAAGTGGAGGGGGGCCTAGAGAGACAGAGTGACCCCAAACTGTCTTTCTCCATGTCAATTAATATTGTACAGTCTATAATGGCTGAATTTTTTAGTATTTTATACAAGTGGAGGGGGGCCTAGAGAGACAGAAACCAAACTGGCTTTCTCCATGTCAATTAATATTGTACAGTCTATAATGGCTGAATTTTTTGGTATTTTATACAAGTGGAGGGGGGCCTAGAGAGACAGAGTGACCCCAAACTGTCTTTCTCCATGTCAATTAATATTGTACAGTCTATAATGGCTGAATTTTTTAGTATTTTATACAAGTGGAGGGGGGCCTAGAGAGACAGAAACCAAACTGGCTTTCTCCATGTCAATTAATATTGTACAGTCTATAATGGCTGAATTTTTTGGTATTTTATACAAGTGGAGGGGGGCCTAGAGAGACAGAGTGACCCCAAACTGTCTTTCTCCATGTCAATTAATATTGTACAGTCTATAATGGCTGAATTTTTTAGTATTTTATACAAGTGGAGGGGGGCCTAGAGAGACAGAAACCAAACTGGCTTTCTCCATGTCAATTAATATTGTACAGTCTATAATGGCTGAATATTTTGGTATTTTATACAAGTGGAGGGGGGCCTTGAGAGACAGAAACCAAACTGGCTTTTTCCATTTCCATTTCTTATAAGTGTAGGGTGTAATATACATTCAAAGACGATGGCTGCATTGCCAATATGCATAGATGGAGAGGAAGACAATCTGTTTTGTGTGTAGAATAGGCCTACCAACGAAGAATTAAACTGTTTTTTTGGATGATTTATTACCTCAACAATTAGATTACTTGTCTCTAAAACAGTTGGAGCACTAAATTGGGTTAATTTAGGCCCAAAAACATGGATTTTCCCAAAAAATAGCAAAACAAAACCAAACAAAACCAAAACCAAAACCAAAACACGCAATGGCGGTTTTGCAAAACCAAAACCAAAACCAAAACACGACGGTAATCCAGATCCAAAACCGAATCCAAAACCAAAACACGGGGGTCAGTGACCATCTCTAATAAAATGACAGCAGAAATGGTGATTGTGTCTCTTAGTAAGCTGCCATGTATTTTTGCTGTTACTCTGTCGCTAACTTTAGTCAGCCAGACTGCTGCAGACTTTGGCCAAAATTAGTGGAAATTTGGACAGTTGTGAAGAAAGAATTAGAAAATAGACTGCAAATGACTCTAAAGGTTATAAATAGTGATATAGGAGCAAAAACAACTCAAAATCTCATAATTTTACATATTTATCACAATTTTTAATTAAATCCAGATTCAAATCCAAAACCAAAACCTTTTAGGATTTTTGGGCAAAACCTGTAACAAAACCAGAACACAAAGAAATTTTAGAATCAAAACCACATCCAAAACCCAACACGTACATGTTCAACATACATCTCTATTATTTATTGTAACTGTGTCATCAGCTGCAACTAAGTGAAGTACTAAAGGAGTAAATAAAGGAATGTGATTTCACTGAGAAATGATCTGGCACCCATGGTTCTAACATCTGCGTTTGTACACCACAACTACACCTGTATCAGCTCATTTACGTAACTGGGCTCTTTTAAATGTTAAACCCACAGAGTCTAAGCGAGGAGAAATTAAAACTAAACTACCGTATATACCCGTGTATAAGCTGAGTTTTTCAGCACATTTTTGTATGCTGAAAAAGGCCCCCTCGTCTTATACACGGGTGAACTTACCTGGTGTCCGGTCCCTCATTTGTTAAGTTCCGCAGTGGAACGCATGTGCGTTCCACTGACAGGAAGTTTTGCATTTGGAACGCAAACTTGCGTTCCAAATGCCGAACTTCCTGTTGGTGGAACACACATGCGTTCCACTGCGGGGTAAGTAAAAGGCTGAAAAAATCTCTCTCTCTCTCTCTATTTTTTTTTTTTTTTTTAACGGAGTGTCTTACCGTAAAGCGATCTTCATTTTACAGCTGCAATGATTATGGCAACCTGATAAACACAAAGGTGCCGAAGAACTTGAAAATGAGGAAAGACAGGGAGGAGATGAAGTTACAGGATCTGGAGCCTGAAATCTCTCTAGCACTTTACAACAACAAAAAAGGTGCATTCTTTCACAGCAGCCTCATTGACCAGAACATAGTTGATTTCTTCATCCCCTTTCTGCCACTGGAGCGCCAGCATGTGAAGATGTGTATCAAGGAAGAGCTAAGACAATATGGATATCCAGGAGGATGCACATATAATAGAGGCTGTGGCAAATATGATGCCGTACGTCTCAAAGGAGTGCAAAATATTTTCTGATAGTGGCTGCAAACTTGTGAGAGTGACCCTGGAACTCAAGTCCTGACAACTGACAACCCCACCAAACTGCAAGTAATAGATTTGCAAATTTCACAACTTACACACTTAATAATTTAGTTGTATTTTATGTCTATACATATTCTTATTTTCCACAATAATGTACATAGGGGGTGAAAGCATACATCAAAATGACAAAATAGCATTAAACTGAAAAACACACATGATATAAAAATGCATATACAGATGTAAATAAAAAACATAATAATGAATAAATCTAAAAAAATTACCAGTAGCTGCTGCATTTCCCACCCTAGGCTTATACTCGAGTCAATAAGTTTTACCAGTTTTTTGTGGTAAAATTAGGTACCTCGGCTTATATTCGGGTTGACTTATACTCAAGTATATACCATAGCCTAAAGAAAAACAGAGCAAGAGGTAGGTGTAGGTAGTAGCACCTACACCACCGAACCAGTATAAAAGTGTTACACAATTTTTTTGTTTACAGATGAAATGTCTGAATCAGTTTATTATGATGTTAAACAATTGAGTGATAGCCCTTTGATTATGGATTTTATTTTAGAAAATGTATTTGAATAAAAAACTTTAATTGTTTTCTTTGAGACACTATGAACTTGTAATCTTGCCCAGAGGCAAATATTAGTTTGGATGAATACAGTTCTTCTGGAGTCTGAAAGTTTGAGACTGCAACTTCACTCTAACCCTTTCTTCTCTTTAAATTGTATCACAATTAGTTTTAGATATTTCCGTTATTTCTATGGACTTGTGTAACCAATCCCGTGGCATGTGTCTTTTTCATGAATATGATATTTAGAGACAAAAGAAATGCAAGATTATTTAACAATATATGATCTGGGTGTTAAAGGCTATGCCTGAAGTAACTAAATTCAATACCTTATTAAGTTCCTCCTTAAGCATTGGTATCTATTATAGAATACTAATCCTTTAATTAACTGTTTAACACCCGCAAATCCGTAAAAATGTCCCGAGACGCCTCACCGCAGACACCAGCAAAAATACAAATAAATGGAAGACACACTGATGCAGTGTGGTTGATCTTATAAAGTATCAGTGCTTTCGTGCTCCCTGCTTACCTTTACTTATCAGCATATCTTATCTTTAAAGGAAAGAAACATTATACCTTTGTTTCTATGACATCATCAAAGATTAAAATATACATATTTTATACCCTGAATACAAGCTGAGATCAATTTTCTAGTTGCTGTAATTTCCTAAATGAAACTATGAGAAGCATAATAGATTTTTTTTTTTTTTTTTTTACCATATTACCTGGTGTTCCCTCTATCATATCGATATTTTTTTTATGTGACTGCAACCAAGAGAAAGCCCAATCAAAAATATATACATATACAATATATTTAAAATTCACCAGATTACACTGTGAAATAAAAAAAAAATATTATATTATTATTATTATTATTATTATTATTATTATTATTATTATTATTATTATTATGTATTTAAACTCTAAATAGTTGTTTAGGTTAGGTGCAATACCTAAGGATAGACTTATTTTAAGGTTTCTTTCATAAACTTTTAACCTGTAGTGGATATTTTCTTGTATCTTGTTGAAATAATATAATTAATGTTTCTTTACTTTAACATTTCCCACTCATGAAAAAAAGATAAAATGTTGATAAATTGCATGTTGTATACATGACAATCAGCGGATGTGGTATAGTTTGGATGTATGGACCTCATTTCACATAGTTTTCATAGTTTGCTTTGTTTTACATAGGTTAATATGGTTGAAAATAGATCAAGTTCAAACTTTCATAAATCATAATTGTGTTGATCCCGAGGAAAGCAAAACAAAATGACTAATTAAATAAATTCTCTGGATGCTTTGCTTTCAGTGTCTGTAGTTTCAGTCCGTTTTTCCTGTCTTTCTCACTGTCCACCAAATAAACAATCTCCCTGCCTTATTGATTCACACCTTTCTGTTAGAGGAATTTTGCAATCTTTTTTAACGTACACTCTGCTCCTCTTCATAGACTGTTTTAATAGGTGCTATTTAAACTCAGTATAGACCAAAATTAACTCATTCTAGCCGTCTCTGCCCTTTTTAGTATGCTGTAATTGATATCTTTGCATCTCCAGAACAAAGAATATCTATCACATACCTCATCAGCTCAAGAACATTTGGTTGTGTGACCTTCGCTCAAGAACATTTGGTTGTGTTACCTCCCCCCACCAGTGATTATAGCTTTGGTAAGTACAGGTATTGAATATTAAATGGTACATATATTTTCTGGTATGATAATGCTCTCTAGGCACCCTTCGAACCATTCTTAGTGCTTCTTTGTTAGCTGATGG
The DNA here is from genome assembly GCF_038048845.1 of Mixophyes fleayi. Taxonomy (NCBI): domain Eukaryota; kingdom Metazoa; phylum Chordata; class Amphibia; order Anura; family Limnodynastidae; genus Mixophyes; species Mixophyes fleayi. The sequence goes on along the minus strand of NC_134404.1, from coordinate 162,739,557 downwards.
GATCTATTGTGTAAGGTATGCTTGTGTAAGGCTTCCTGTTACTTGATCCTAACCAGACTGAATTTAATTTAATTAAAAGGGGGATTCCATCTCTAACTTATTATTGTCCCATGGTTGGTATAGGCCTGAGCCACAGCTGAAGTGCTCCACCACAAGATCCAAGCAGTTTTTGGTGTCTCAGGTCTGAAGTAGCACCAAAAACAGCTGAAGGTAGGCCGTAAAGCTCAAAGCATCCGTGACTGCCACATGTGTAGATGCTCTTCAGAGGTTCTCTTGTGATGGGGACACTCACTTCCATCAGCCAATGTCACTCTGCTGTAGAGTGATAGGGGCCTTTCTGTAATCAAAAGTCTTTCTCCATATACCCCTAGTCAAATGACAGGCTGGCCAGAGATTGAATGCAGTCAACCTCATCACTGCACGTTTGGCAGATTGTCTCCCAATGGGAACCTGAGGCCTCAATGCTGTACTAGGAGTCCTGGGTCTGATCAAATTATTCTGTACCCCTTTGAAATTGAGTTCTCTTTAAGATTGGGGGTTGAGGGAGTTTCACTTGGCTAAACAATGTTATTGCCCCCTTTATGTCAAAGGTCGCATGATCACAAGGCTGTTCAGGTTGTCAATCCTAGCTGTTCCTTGGATGAGGCCAAAATCACATTGACTACCTCCTTGGAGTGGAATTTTCCTAATGTTACCATATTAGAGAGGCCCTCTAGGTGCGATGTGGATGTTGGTGCATCTTGAACATCAATGTCTGTCAAGCCATACACTCTACTATTTGTCTTTATATTAAAGCAGTTTACATGGTGTTGATTTTGGGATTCCAGCATATCAGGGTTTAATAACTTGCAGCATTTCTGTTACTGTTCCTGCAATAAAGGACACTATTCAGTCCAACTAAGTCTGACACTCCCTGCCAGATCATTCTGTTTTGCCTGTTTGGAATATGCAGCCCAGATACAGGCTAGTTTTTGCTCTGCTGGTGATTCCCTGGTCTTGTACCTGGCTTGTTTTGGACTTTTTTCTGGATGTCTATGTTTTCTGGTTCTGTTGTCTTTGCTTAGGAATTTTTGTATTTCTGCCTAACAAGTAACTGTTATGTTCACTTTTGTTAGGTGCAAACTCCATTGAATTGTAATGTTTTTGTTTTGTGCATAGTCACTTGCATTGTGATCATAGTTTACCTTGCTTTTATTCTGACAAGTGTGCAAATAAACATTTTTATTTCTGTCAAGTCAGCGCTTGGTTATAATGGTTATAATGTGCCACTAGCTTTTGGAAAATCAGTCAGGGATGTTGCTCTGTAAGAAAAGTCTGGACTATGTGGCAACCCACCAAACCTAAAAGTGCTCATATTTGTTTGTAACTTGATGGTTGAGTCAATTCATGGCAGCATCAATTTTATCTATTTGGGGTTTTATCAATCACGAACAACCATATAAAATAAATACTCATTATCTCTTAACCAAATCGCACATCTTTTGACTTGTTGAGCTGTGAAAATTAATTTCAGTAGGGAGCACAAGATTGCTTCTACTTTTTATTTATCAATATCCCAAACATATTTTAGATATTAGCATAAAAACATATCCATAAGCCTCTAAAAACAGAGCACTGTGTAACTTGAATCACAAGCATGAGTATCGGAATAGGTCTTTTGATGGTAGCAAATACAAATTAGTGTTTAACACTTTCTGTTAGATGGATCTGCCAATCTCTATTAGTTATATGTCAGGTACTCTTAAACCTGGCATTCCCTTATTTTTTTTATTCTTTTGTTTTTCTATTAACAATAGTATAATTGTCAAAATTTAACATTTTAATTTTAGAAATCCTTACAAAATCATGTACTGTCATCTAGTTTGGGGAATAGAATACCTTATAGTAAAGGGACATATCAGCTCAATATTTTCTTTAGGATAATTTACTAACAGCTTCACCCTCTCCTATCGTTGGTTTGTGTTTGTTGTTACAGCGTCTCCACTGCCTGCCAAATGTCAATCACAAAAAAACCAAGCTCAATAATGAATATAAATATATTCAATATATATAAAAATACTTAACAGCAGTGTTGAAAATGAAGCAATAAGAAACCTAGCAAGTTTCAAGGCTGAAAAAAAGTGGCTCATTATCACAGAAAGTTTGCAGCCACTTTTCCCCTGTGAATTATATAAGTACAGTGCAATCGAACTCAAAATGAATTTGTTCCAGCCTTCTGTGCTTTGTATAAACTGACACCATTGCTATGTACTATATTTACACATTTTTCAATCTTCAGCATAAAGGCTATCTATCATATGTCCTTGGTATTAAATGTTATTTAGTCAAATCTTTGTATTGACCTTGAATATAGCTATACAAATTAATTAACTCACCTACAATTTGCCTTCTTTCTAACATAATTTACTTGCCACTTCTCTGAGAAGATTAATTTTAGACCTTACACAGTTCATAGTTTTTGAAGCTCTCTTATAAAACATTTTATTGAAAGTCAAATAAATGTTGCCATGTTGTGGTCACTAGTCTCTATGTGCCTCCTCATCTATTGTGGGGATGGGGATTTTTCTTTTTGATTTCCCCTTTGGATTATGACAGACTAAGAGAAAAGATTTTTTAAAAATATTTAATAAAGTTGTGGAAGAAGGATGGTTTGATGGGTTTTTTAGTTTGTTGTTTTTTTTCAATTCAAGAGCAATGTGTGATTTTTGACTTAAAATGCAGTAATTTTTTTAAACAAATGTTAAGTTTATTGAATAAACATAGTGAATTGCCCCAAAGGATTAAATTATATTATAATTATGACCTTTACTTGTTTTCATGAATTATTTTAATATGTTCTATTGATGTTTATCTCTCTATTCTTAGTTTAAACAGTACTTCTGCTTTAAACAAAACAATACAATATAACTTGGCAGCAGGAAAGGGGTGCAATAAAAAGGAAAACAAAATTGTACTGGTAATCTATATAAAATAAATAAAATCATTTAATTTAATTTAAATTATTTAAATAACTTAAATGTTAAAATGAGTTATATTTGCAGGTATACAACTAAGGTGACTACTAGCCTCAATATGAAAAAAGTTAATAAAATAGAGCACTGAATGTGAATCGCAAAATCTACTTTGTACTTTTATCACATTAATATGAATAAGTAAACTACAATTGTACTAACAAATAAACCAAAACATATTTTAAAAAAAGTTTGAATCAAAACATATAATAAAATGGTTACATGTGACAATCAATCTGTTACTCAATTGACTATATGTGATGAACAGTAATCTATTTATAAGGATTGCTCCGATCAGTACATTAATATTAAAAGCTAATTCCTACCTAAAATAACAATAACGGTAATAAAAGAAAAAATAGAACTTAAAAATCCTTCATATATTAATTAAATACAAATATTTTCAATTTGCAAAATAGGTATTTGTCTCCTAAAGGAAGTGCTCATCATTAGGAGTAATTTGACTGAGCATTATTGGATTATAACCCCATGTTTTATATTGATTTATTATTGCTCACTCTGAGCAAAATCACATTAATGCAAAGTGGATCAGTGTTCTGATATAATATGTATATATTGTGTAAAAAATTACGCTGTCTTGCTTCTTAATAATGATTGGCAGTTTGCTGTCAATAAACTGTGCAGTTCTTTATCCTAAGATTAATGTCTTTTACTGTTAGAGTCTCTTGAAAATCAATGTTAGAGACAATACAGTGTATATGTTCCTTAGTATAATATAAAGTGCTTGTGTACTCTTACCACAAGACTGTCTTTAGAAGCAAAATCTGCAGCATTTGTGAGTCTTCTTAGTTGGTGACAATCAGAGCAATCAAGTCTTTCACTAGTTCTAGGAAAGACCAGGAGGAGGTGATTCACCTCACAATCTCCCCCAATGAATTCAGATGATATCTATAGAATGTCCCAGCATATAAAAAAAATCAGCGGTATCTGTAATTTGATCGCATAGCACAGTATTATTGGGAACAACAAAAACCACTAATGTGGACACTTGCATAGATTGTACATTAATAGGTTGATAATAATTCATGGGTCTATCAGTAGCATTTAAACACCATACAATTATAATATTTGCATGACAAATGTCTTTACTTATTTGGTTTCTTCAGAGGCATTTAACCAACTTGCTATAGGTGACAATAAAAGACTATCTAAATAATTATTCCAAATACATGACATTATTTGTACTATATCAGTACATGAAGGAGTTTTGTCTTTAATTTTTTATTTATTTACTACTGTGATTGTTATTTTAGGCTGCGATTAGATTTTAACATTACTTTATTCAGTTATAGATTGATTGCCTTGTGTAAACATTTCAATTTATGTTTTGATGATACAATCTTTTAATTATATTTTTGACTTATTTGTTAAGACATTTTTAGGGAATTGTTATTATTTATGAATTTTAAAATAATAATTTATATTTTAATGATTCACATTCAGTGCTCCTATTTTATATGTAATTTTAAGTACACATTTTTGTTCAATAAAACAGAACATTTATAGAATTCCTTGTTAAATATATTGCCATCTACTGCCTGATTAAAAATATAGTTACAACATTGCAGTTTATATTGTTTGGATTTACTTCCCTGTTTCCATGAACATATGCTTTAAGTATAACTTACTTAAACATGTCTGTTTTCCATTGCTTTATTGCCTTAATTGTGCTTATTAAATACAGCTCATATTTAGTTTATTAAGTAAACCTGTCCTTCACATGTAATAGATCTAAGAACATGACATTGAATTCAGCATTACATAGTGCCTTCGAGTCGCTAGGCAGAGCATCTGTGAGATGAGATGGAACTAACTATTTAGAGCAAAGATTCACCTACAGTAATTTGAAACAACAAGTCACATTAAAGCCAACAGCTTTTTACCCCTTGCTTAGTCCATACCCTACCAAAACCAAGCTGTTGTAATGGCAAATTGGGAAGCAACTTGCAAAAAGCTACATGTGCCAAACAAAGGAGCCATCTTTAAAAGATACAAACCATCAATAAAAGTCAATCAACTAACAATTTTCGATACAATAATCTAGATGGGGAACAGATTTAACAGCATTTCTAATTGTTTTAATAAAAATTTAGGCACACCATGGTTCAGATTATAACCTAATAAGGTGGAATCTCCTTATAATCTAGACATGATACTTTTTAAACTATTCTCCAAACTATTCACCACATTCTGAACTTGGCCATGATATGCTGTATGTTACACTGGCATAAATTGGGATTCTACTACAACCAAACCACAGCATTATAAATTGACCATCAATGCCCCAGATCTGTTCATAGATGATACAATTTACAAAATGTAAATTAACAAACACTTTGCAAAAAACTTTTATTTTTCTTTTCCTAATTTTTATCTTTCTCCTTTCCTCTTTTATCATTCTCCTTTTCCAGATTAACTATGCAGAACTGCACTGTCTGTTGCTGTTATATTAGCAAGTACCTTTAGCTGCCATGATTGATATGTGTTCTTTTTTATGTTTCTTTTTGTTTTTGAGTAAAAAAAGATGCTTGAGTCATCTTAGCTTTGGAGACACAAATGAGATGTCAAAATTCCTTTGTGTTTAATGTTACAATTAATTGCGATGTAATTAGATTAATTTCATGCATGTGGAAAGCAATTTCTTTGTATCAAGATTTTTTGGTCTATTTACTATATTAGCTATACTTTATTATTATTCCTTTGTTCCACCGTTTTGTAAGCCTCTGAGGGCTGAATTCAATCCTGCGCAAGTTGCCTCACACTATACTCGGTGAATGCTTGGGAGCTATTCAATTCTAGGACCCGTGATGCTTATTGCGCCAGGAAATAGTGCTTGATTATGTTCATTTTTGCTTGACCTTCATAACAAGGTAAGCTCATTTAGAAGGCTTTCTGCACTAACAATTCAGTTCTATAACAGAGCACATACATCTCTGTGTTTCTTCTGTATATAAAATATAGATAATGATTGTAGTAACTAGCTGAAAACTACCCTAACTAAAACACCTATAAATTAATGTGTGTGCAGACTAAATCTCTTTACTTTAAAAGGCAAGTTATGCATAAATGGGAAATAGTTTATTTTCAGTAGTTAATTATGCAGTATTTTGTATAATTCTAAATATACACCTAAATAAAACAACAACAGGGAAATTTGAGGATTGATAAAAATAAATGCTATTTAATTGATGAAAACTGTATCAAAGTTGACCAGCGTTAGAAGTATCTTTCACTTGATACTTACTAAATGATAAGAAAAATTACATTGTAAGTATGTTTATAATAAGTTGACTATTAATTCTATTGGAAGAGGTATGGGCCACGTGCTACACTAGCTGAAGAAGAATTCTCTTCTTTAACAAAACAGATTTTGATTACCTCTTAGATTGGAATAACATGGCATACTGACATATAAATAAAATCACTATAAATGTGATTCCTCTAATGGAATTGCTAATCTTATTCAAAGGTGTTTATTATTAGTCTGGCAGTTGGGCATCAATAGGGAAGCTCCAATGGGGCAGGGACTGATGTGAATGAGTTCTCTGTACAACGCTATGGAATCAACGGCGCTATATAAATAAATGGTGGTGATGATGATGATGATGATGATGATGAAGAATATATGGGAGAAATGGATAGATCTTCATTATTATTCAGCCATGGAGAAAGTACAGCACTCTGACTAGAAGTGATTTTCATGTCAACACACTGAACCTGTAGACAGTCTGACTGACTCTTGACTTATAAGTGCAGAATTTTGTTTCTTTACTTTGTATTATGGAAATATCAAATATTAACAAAACCCAGGAACAAAACATAAAGTACATAAAAATAAAACATAAAAGACAAAAAAATAGACAATCCAATTTAAAATACAATGGGCCTGATTCATTAAGGAAAGAATGCCTTGATAAAGATTTGTAATATTGAAACGCGTTGGCAGGGGGCGGTTACCAATGGAGAAACACTTACTCGAGAGTGTTTGGACTCGGTCAGAGTATCAGCGGTGTGTGGACTTATCCAGCTGGCTCCTGATTGTTTGGGAAAGAGTTGAAGTTTATTTCTACGTGCCTGTTTATATTCTGAATGGGGTAAGAGTCAAACCTCAGAGAGGAGGTGTCCCGCTGTTCGTTTTTACGTGGAGTAGAAGCAATCTCTTTATGTTTTTATGTTTTATTAACTACGATTAAATGTACATTTTTCACTGGGAAAATGCACTATATTGCCTTCATTTCTTCTGTTCGGCATTTATGACAAGACGATATAATGAGAGGAGAAATATGTCATCATCCATAAGTCTAATGTATCCCAGATGCTGATATCGGCTACTTTCGGGAATCCCTTTTTGTAAGTGTGTATTCGGAGTGGTTATTACTCACGTGGTGATTACATTAAGCATAGAACCACTTACTTTGATACCTATTGGTGCAGGAAGTTCCCGTATGTTAAACACTATGATGTGTTTTTTATGATTTCTTTTTTATGTGCATGGAATCCTATGAATAAGCCTTTTGATATATTCCTCTGAATAATTGGAAGAAAGAAAGAACGTATTATCATATGTACTTTAGAATATCAACATTCAACGTACCATTCTAAACCATTCCCAAGGAGAGGATCATTATTCAAATTTTGGGACTTATGGACTACATGTTATAAATATTTACTGAGGTCCATTTATCTGTTATAAGAAAAATGATTGGTATTTTTGTTATAGCTAGCGTCGTTCCTATTTTCCATATTGTGTGTGGTTTATATGTTTACATACTTGGGTGGATGTAAGTAGGATTATAGGTGGCTGCTGTCTATAGTCAGCGCAGATTTAACCCAATCGTATTTTATATAAAGAAAGTAAAGCACCTGGGCAAAGCCATGTTGCATGGGGGGGGGGGTAAATTTAAGATGTGGGGACAGATTTATAGTTGAATAGGGCATGTCCTAGATCATCTTTAAATTTCAGTGTACAAAAAAAGCTATCAAGTACTTGTGTACTACATGAAAAATCAACCAGTGTTTTACTTATGTGCAAAATAATAAACTCATTTGCACCGCTTGTGGTGTAACATGTTTTTTTCCAAGAGAAAACTTACAATTTTTTTCCCTTACTTTCCTTAAATAATCAGGCCCAATGTGTATAATAGGAGAGCAGAAACAGGCAGATGGAATGCAAAAGAAATAGAGGGGGAAAGAAGGATTGAAGGAATAGCAAGGGTGCCCAGATTAGGTGAAACTTATTGTCTTTGTCATATAAATTATGGGTAACCTTTTCCATTTGCGCAATGAACCAAACTTAGAACCTTAGAGGAAAATGTAGGGTTGGACTCTTTGTTTCCAAGTCTTAGCAATTAGGCATCAAGCAGCAGCAAGAATATGGTAGACCAATTTTGCAAAGTAACAAAGTATTTATCAACATCTGGAAGGGGAAAGCAAAGAAGAAAGGTCCAGGGATCCTTGCAAATGGGACATGGGATGAGCGAGGAGAGAGGGGACCTGAGCCAATCCCAGAAGGAGGAGATTTTCGGGCATGTCCACCAGACGTGTATAAACAAACCTGATTGACCACAACCATGCCAATGGGTTGAGGAGCTAGAGGGATACATTTTGGCTAGTTTGACATCAGATGTGAGACACCACCTGTAATAAACTTTATAGGCATTTTTCCTTAATCAGAATAGATTTGAAGCTTGTGGCTAACTGTTCCCTGAAAATATACCAACAGTCCTCTTCTGGGGAGGGGGTCAGGTTCCTATCATAATCTCTCTCATTTCTGTTGCTGAGAACCGAAACAGTGTTAAAAGCATACTATATAGGAAAGAGATCATGCCCCTGTGAAATATTTGACAAACTGAGGGTAGACTGGAAATTTGGTTCATAGTTCAGGCAAACTTAAAAAGCACCTGAGTGGAGAAGGTCACCTATGAACCAAATGCCAGAAGCAAGCCGTTTATGAGAAGGGAGGTAGAAAGGCCTGGGGGGAAGTCAGGGTTTCCCCAGAGGGGTTGCATATGAGGGGAGAATGGCTGGATGTTCAGGTGTGGTCTGGAGGTCTCCCAGACTCAGAGTAGGTAACAAACAAAAGAGAGTGTATCTAGCTTGTTTAGGCTGGCCCCGTATGCAGGAGAGAAAGGAAATATAATCTGTTCCAATGTCAACCCAAGACAAAGAGGATAGGGAGGTAAATAGCACTACAATTTAGCCCAGGTGGGCCGCCCAGTATTTTAAGATCTGTAAAGCCTCTACATTTAGTCATTTTTTTCAGAAGGGCTAATTTGATCCTAGAAGACCTGCCATTCTCCATGAACCTCACTAGATATTTTTGGATGGAGGCCAGTTCGGACAGAGGAACTCTGGTAGGAAAAGTTTGGAAGTAACAGAGAAGTTTGGGATGGATATTAGTCTTCATGGCAATCATCCTGCCTAGCCATGAAATGATGAGGAAATTCTAGGAAAACAGCTGTGACATCATTTTGGCAAAGAGACCTGGGTAATTCTCCTGGTACAGTGATCCATAGGAGTTTGTGATATATATACCATGGTATTTCATTTTCTTTTTTTGCCATTTACATTTAAATTGGGAGGTGAGAAGCTACCCATCTTGGCTAGGGAGGTTGAGTAGCATAGCCTCAGACTTTGAAACATTTATTTTTTAGCCCGTAAGATCGCTGTAAAGAGCTTGAATCCTCAACAGGCTGGGAAGATATGTTCTAGACCAGTGTTTCCCAAACCCACTCCTCAAGGACCCCTAACAGTGCAGGTTTTCTAGGTCACAAGTGAAATAGTTGGTACCACTGCTGGATCTATTAAAATCTGTCAGTCAGTAATGAATACACCTGTGCTCCAGCAGAGAGATATGGAACACATGCACTGTTAGGGGTCCGTGTGAACCAGGTTTGGGAGACAATGTTCTAAACTGTTGGAGAGCCAAAAGGATATCATCCACAGAAAGAGATAACTTGCTCTCAAGGTTTCTCGTCTGCAGACCCCTTTGTTACGGCTCACGCCCCAGGTATCAGCTCCTAGAACCGCTTCAGAGGTCTTCACCTATAGGAAATGCTTTTCCTGTAGAGCTAGATGCGCTCACAGGTACTCTGATGCCCCCAAGTCTTGTACTCTAGTAGTAGGAGCTGATACCGTGAGAACGAAGCGCTGATAATGCAGAGATGGAGTGATGATTCCAGTTGAGGTTAGCGGGTGTCAGCAAAACGATAATGCCAAGGTCCAGGTCGGGGTCAAACAGGTCACAGGCAAAACAGCAACGTAAGAATCCAGGCAATAGATCAAGGGGCACAAGCAATCAATCAAGGTCAGTATCCAGGCTATAGGTCAAGGGTCACAAGCAATCAATCGTAGTCAGTATCCAGGCAAGGGTCGGCAACAATGATCAGGATCCAAAAGCTAAACAGGGAGCAAAGTCACAGCAGGGTAGTATGCAGAATAGCAGGGACTATAACCGGCAGGGAGGGCTTGCCCCTTCCTGCCTTAAATACTAATGTGGCCCAATAGAAAGCTGCCCTAGAAGCAGGGGGAGTGAAAACAGCCTAACGTGGCAATAATTAATTTACTTTGCGTGCGCGCCTGGCTGTCGTAGATGCCGAGACGCGGCGCTAGCAACCAAAGAGTGTCCCGTCCGTTGCCTTGGCAATGGCCGGGACAAAGCGGAAGTGACGACGGCCTGGACGCAAGGGCGAGGGCACCAGAAGGAGCGAGTCGCGGCGGTGCCTGAAGCCGCAGTGGCTCGTTACACCCTTTTGTCTTGATGGTCGCCACCAGGTTCTCTATAACTAAGTCATAGATCAGAGAGGAGGTAGCCCTGGCACGTACCATTGTTAAAGTGTGAGACATAAAATGCCAGGATGTTCATTCAAAAGCCTTTTGGCATCAAGGTAGCGGATAATGGCAGGGATGTTCTTGGTATTAAGGATGTGAATCAGGTCAACAGCCCTCCACATTTTATCCCCTTCCTAATGACCCGGGTTAAAACCTACCTTATCACAATGGACTATGGAGGGAAGTACCATATTCAGTCTATTTGCAAGGATTTTAGCATACAATTTCACATCAGTATTAAGGAGAGAGATGGGTAATTGCTTGTGCAGTTTTAGAGGTGTTTGCCTTCTTTGTGGATAACTGAGATTCTAGACTCCCAGATGGGAGCAGGGTCATACCAGGAAGTAGGGTAAATAACATGAGGTTGGGTGTGAGATCACAGCTGAGCAGGACCATGTAAATCTTGGAGTAGGTGGAGTGGACAGGGGAGAAAAATATTTAATTCCTGGCTAGAGGGTCAGAAATTCATATAGGTTATGACATTTTAGGAATGCCTTAGAGTTATGAGAGTCTCTCTAGACAGATTGGGCATCAGGGGTAGCAGATCTGTCAAGACTGGTAGCAAGAACTGAATTGAGTTTGCGGCAGATAGATTGACGAGGGTGCAGGGAAGGTTATTTAAGGTGTCAGTCAGGTTCAGAAATCTACGCTTGTTGTTCATATGATAGTAGAGGTGGTCAAAAGTGAGGTACCGGGTGAAAAGAATGGCAACACCTGGGATTTTTTTCTGCCTAGGGTAACATGCATGGAAGGTCAAGGGGTATTTGTTAGATCTGAGTTCATGGTATCGATGTTTAATGAAGTGGGTCTCCTTGAGCTAGACTTAGTCAAATTTCAAAGTTTGGAGAGAAGAATGAAATTTCGCCCGCTTTTGGGGGAAATTGAGGCCCTTTACATTATAGGTCATGAGTAGGTCATTGGGTGAGGATCAGCAGACCAGGATTGACAGAAAACTGGTGGAGGACATAAGAGAGGTGACAACCAGGGATGAGGAGGGTGGCAGGGAGAAAAGGAAGGTAACCAAAGGAAAAATGATCATTCATCTATAGTGCTGTTGGCAGTGGACAGGGTGTGATGAACGAGTTATCTGGGGCACCAGCAAAAAGCCTAGGCTCAGTGTATGTATGTAACAGCAGGGCCTTCTCACCTCTTTGTCTGTTTTACCCAGTTTATTTATTAGTTTACTATGTTTGTCCCCAATTGTAAAGTGCTACGGAATATGTTGGCGCTATATAAATAAATGATGATGATGATGATGATGATGATGAATCTCAGCATGGATGGAGGAACTTAAATCCTTAATTTCCTGAATCAGGGAATGAAAAGACTTTTTGGTAACAGGCGCTGAGTCATCATTATCAGAATCAGAGTCTGCTGGAGAATGAAGAGAGTCAGGTCCTTCCGATCTTGTAGTCGAGGGAGATTTGTTGGGGGGGTATCAGGGACTGTTAGAATATAAGGGAGAAGTAAAACTGAGAAGAAGCAGAGATTATGGAGTGGAGAGGGTGAACAAATTGAGGTGATGTTCATTGAAGTACCTGTCATCGGACACTAGGTGGACCTGTGGTATGAAAGCAACAAAAGTTAGTATGGAAATGGTGCTTGATAGTAGAAAAACACCCCTTGGTGGCATAACGTGGGCACCAGTTTGGGGACTGGTCAAGACAGTCAATAAAGGGGTATAGCAGGGCCGGTGTAGGCAGCTGAACTGATAAACTCCCTGCTGATTACGGATTGCAGGTGGGAGGCAGTGATGGAGAGAATACTGTCATGTGTGGTTGCAAGAAGCACCGTGACAGATATATTGTGCAGTCATTAAAGGAGCCCAGATGAGGAAGGAGACAGTGAATAGAACTTTTTATGTAAGGTACAATTTGGAGCCCCGGACCTGTGAATTAGGTGTGGGTGATGGCGCTTCCCAGCGCAGAGGTAGCACCAGTTTCTGTCTGTATGCCTGGCATGGCAGTGAGAAAGGTGTTTCACTGACCCCAATAGGAGTCACTTAGATGGCTGGAGCTGACTACTAAGGGCATAGCAACATGATAGAGCATGCATCATGTCAGAGAATACAGCATCCCGATGAGCACGGGCATCCAGGTACTAACCTACAAGGGGACTTTCTGTACACTGTTCAATGGTCACGGTGCTGCAAGCTGGAGCCATTGCAGAGGTAGAGAGGAGTCTCTGACTCGAGCCATGGAATCTACCAGGATGGCTGGAAATTCCACTTACCAGCATTTGTCCCAGGTAAGGGGGGATCCAGCTCCATGGATGCACTCAGCTAGGCGCAGGCCGTGTTGAAGGCTTGCAGTGCAGGAAAGGCCACCGGTGTCAGCTGGAATGCAATCCCATGGACTTTCCAGTGTGTCGGGAGAGTCTGATGACAGCAGTACAGCAATTTTTGGATAGGGGGACCCTGATGAATACAGATTATAGAGCTGAGATGAACGGATCTAAGGAGATATGCTACCTCTCACTATGGCTATCAGGTCACACCCCCCGAATAATTTATCTATCTATCCATATCTAATAAATCTCTCCATATATATATATATATATATATATATATATATATATACATAGATAGATAGATAAAGATATAGATATGCACATATATGTATATATATATATATATATATATATTCCGCAGACAAAAAACCTTACATGTCCAATTAAGGTTCCTTATACGAAATCTAATGTAAGAAAACGATTGAAACTCTTCAACTCAAACTGCAAAAAGCAATGAAATTATGACGATTAAGGCAGAAACCTTAATGGACGTGTTCCTTGCGCAATACATAGTATGCCATCACATCCTGTGGTTAGCTGCAGATTCAGCAATATCATGGAGTGAGATTGCTGTCACACACAAAATGGTGGAGCTGCTAATTCACAGATTTGTGTGTCCCTCTACAAGGTAGCCAAAATAAATGCACACATGAAAACAAAGGGTATGAAGAACCCTGTTCTTTAGAGAGCTTACATTCTAAATTGAAGAGGGCACAACTGAAACAAGAGGAGCAAATGTGGCTCAGAATGGAGATTGGAACAGTTGTGAGGGTGCATTAGTGTGAATAGAGTTATCGGGGATAAGGTCACCTCTAAAAAAGAGATGGGTTTTGATAGAACATCTAAAGATTTGAAGGCTGTAGGAAAGTCTGATTGAGTGTGGTAGAAAATTCCATAAGTGGGGAGCTGCATGGGAGAAGTCTTGTAGGTGGGAGTAAGAGGTGATTACCAGAGACGAGACAAGGCGTGGGTCAGAGGTAGATCTAAGAGGGCAGGAGGAAGAGTATTTTCATATGAGATTTGAGATGTATACAGGGGTAGTGTTGTTGAGGTCTTTGTAGGTAATCGTGAGTAATATGAATTTGATTCTGGAGGACATAGGGAGCCAGTGTAGGGATTTTCAAAGTGAAGCAGCAGATGTGGATCGGTGAGAAATTTCAGATCAGTAGATAAATGGTATTATATATTCTGAAAGAATCTAAAAAGATTGACATTTTCATGGCATAGCACCCTCAAAACATATACAGACCCAGATATATTTTCCCCCACTTAGACACTTTAGCTGTACTGCACTTTCACTCTCATTTGTGTAAAGGTCCAAGACATGAAACTCTACCAAGTTCCACCTGTGTAACAGAAATTACTTTGCACCAGTAAGTAACATGAAAGTGGATGTTTTATGGGTCATATGTACCCAAATACATCAACTCTTTCACACTCAGCAACACTGCTTAAAACAAGTTACAAATATTATGAGATGATGGAATTGAGGGTTGCCTGCCACTCCGGCAATTCTGCTTTTTCAGGCTTTTCCTGTAATCTGCAGCTATATGCCCTATATATACCATTGTGCTAGATACAAAAGAGGAGAAGGCTCTCAAGATCTGCTAATTTCAATATAGTTTTGAGTGCAAACTTTAAACTACTTTTGAAACAGCTACATATTTCTAAAGACATCGTAGCATGATATACAATGATTACAGCATATGTAATATAACCATAACCAGTGGTTGAAGTGGAAATTTAGAAGTAGCTGTATGGGAAATGTAAATGAATGAAATATGATAGTTTTACAATAAAAGCAGTAAGAGAAGTGGCGGTATGGCATACTATCGTATAACTGTAAAAACTACCCAGTCTACTCGAAAATTATAGAAATTGTTGCAATGTCCTGTCACATCAGATTTCTAGCTACAATAAAAGGCAGTTATAATGCAAAATTACAATAAAAGTTTGCATCATAGTTTGCATCATACTTTAAAATACACAAGTTTTCTTAATAATCAGTGAAGTGAGACAGAAATCACTGTTTATACAGATATTATTTACAGAAGTTTATTCTTCTATTTGCATCATTTGGGTAATATACATTGCATAGTATATTTTGCATGTTTAAATATAGTAACATTGGGTACAGCTAATGCTGGTGTAGTGCGGTAACAAAAGTAGCAACTTTGATTCTGTTAGAAATGAAAGTTAAAGTCTTATATTCTTACAATCATATCTCCTGTAGTTATATTTAATACATTTTTAAATAATAAATTTGTGTCTTTCACAAAGTGTATTCCCTAACTGAATCATTGCAGAACATTCTTTCTTCTTAGTAACACGTTCCTTAAAAACTTTATTGTAAGTTGCCAATCACTGTGATAGCAATTTAAACTTCGCTTTAAAATATAGCTCACATATTTTCAATTGCAATAAAAGTATCATGAGAAAATACCCCTGAAAATTCAGACGCCAAATATAGCGACATTATAAAACAACAAATAACCATTTTAAAATAATAATAATGCTGCCTGCTGCTCTCCAAAGCTGAAAATACCAATTTCCCAAGTATATGCAACCAATAAAGAAATAGGAGAGTGCAAAGAGCATTAAAAATTAAAACCTTTAATGTAAGCTTTTTACATACACCTTAATTATATAAATAAAATATGCATATATACATAATATAATAATATACATAAGCTAATTTTGCTTTCAAACCCCACGTATGCACACATTAGTAGTATACACAGTCCACTGTATAGTATATGTTGATAATATCTATTGCCACATGAAAATCACTATAATTATCAGCAGGGCCGCCGAGAGGGGTGGGGGGGGGGTGCAAATTACCTGGGCCCGTACCTGCGTGGGGACCCGGGGCCCCACTGGTGACCCATCTTTGTTTTTTTTAAAAAAATAATTTAAGAGTACTTTTTTTTTTTTTGTTAAGGGGGGATCGGTAGTGGCTAAATCCTTTTCAGCTGAGGTACCTTCAGACACCAGGTCATGTGACTGCAGTGGTCACATGATACTCAGTGCTGGATATCTTCCTGTTCTGTGTGCTGTGCAGTGGAGAATAAGGTAAGAAGGTGGTGTGCTGGAGAGGGGGCATTTGTGACTAAAAGTGCTGCAGAGGGGGCATGTGTGACTAAAGGTGCTGGGCAGAAAGGGGCATGTGTGACTATAGCTGCTGGGTAGAGAGGGGACATGTGTGATTAAAGCATGTGGGCAGAGAGGTGCATGTGTGATTAAAGCAAGTGGGCAGGAGGGGCAAGTGTGATTGAAGCATCTGGGCAGAAGGGAAATGTTTGAGTAAAGCTGCTGGGCAGAGGGGACATATGTGAGTAAGGCAATTTTCTGCAGGAGGGTGGCCTAGGGCTTTTCGCCTGATAGACATGCCCCCAATGATGCACAGTCACGCCCCCAATTGTATCACCACCCCCACCTTTGCACAGCCAATCTGCGGCAACGCAAACTTTTTTTTACCATATTCGACTATAAGGAGGGCCCATGAAGTTGCTGTACCGGGGCCCTGAATTCCCCTTGGCAGCCCTGATTATCAGCCAATTCTATGCAGTGGACATGTAGTGTCCAAAAAGAGACCCGGGTAAATGTCCCGCAGCCAGGGCCCTCCTGTATACTACCGGTAGTGGTTCAGGACACAATAATTCTACCACATAATCAGCTGAGATGAATACCCATATTTGCGCCACATTCTAATATACCTCTGTCATGTGCAAGCTAATGTTTAGGCATAAATCTGCAAATATATGTTTGTGTATTACTTCCTAGAAATAGTGTGACCTGGTGCTCTTAGAAGCTGTTAGATCAATGGGTTTTGTGGATGTTAAACCACCCAGGGGGGCTGGTATATAAGGATAGCACCTTATACCATTTATGGCAGGATGGCAAATGTGAATGCCTTTGAGGAGATCTCTTGCAAGACAATGAAATCTCACACATGTTTGGGAGGCCCCAGACAGGCCGACTGCAGAGACTGGGTTGTATGTTAATGACAGATTCAAGCTGAATAAGGGCACAGGAAAAGATCATATCATTTTCTCCAATATCATACATACCAGAGGCATGTGTGGTATGCAGATGAAGGGAAACTTAGGACCTGTTGTGTGAAGGTAAAATCATGTGCGTAAACCATACTGTTGAAAAGTTAGGACGGTGTAAAGAAAACTTGACTTAGAGGTATTCAAACAGCAAAGTCATAAGACCCTAATTTGCATTCTCCCCTCCTGTTGGTTCTGACCTCACAGGGAAGGGGGCTGGGGGGCCCTGTAGCTTGACTTTAAAACTGTATTGAAAATGTAACCCTGGGTTCTTCTTCTGAGGGAGTTTAATTGAAGAGGTTCCATTTTTTCCTGCTCCTCCCGGCACCACAAACTTGATTCTAAGTGAGATATCAATTCTGTGTTTTATCCTTTTTATTTTATAAGAAACAATTGCACTCTATTTGTATGTCATTTTATTATCTTTTTATCTTAAGCATTGTGGATGTATTTTCCATATTAAATTACACTTAATAAGTTCTAGTCTCTGTGTTCTTATGAATTCACGCGACAGTTTGGTCCAGACGCTACCTAATTGAAACTGTGCAAACCTTGTGGTTTAAGTGAACTCTGATTAAAGTAAATTGTGTTGGATTAATGCTAGGGAGAACCGAAGGCTTCCTAAATAAGAGTGTCAGCTCTTATCCGAAACAACCTTGGTGGTGGTAATTAGTATCGCAAAGCTAGTGTGTGGCATAGATAGGGAAGGATTTAATCATTTTAGACAGACCAGGTGGTTGTCTTTGTGGTTGACCCTGTGTCACATATGCGTCACGCAGACTCAGGTGAGTGCTGTTCGTGACAAATTGGTGGCAAGCTTGTGGGATATATTTTTAATTTTTTTTTTTTAAGAACTTAAGTGAATTAGGGTTGTGTGATCCCTGAGAGAGGAAATACAGACTAATTCACCAGAGACTGAACTCAATGCTTAAAACATTTATAAGACATACAGCAATTGTTTCTTTCCCTCCCCTTCTCTTTTTTTTCTTATCTTTTTTTATTTGGCATTAAACTGAGGAAATGGCTGCTGCATATAAACGTTTGACAAAGGAGGCGCTGATTTCAGATTGTGAGGATGCAGGAATTCCCACCAGTGGCAAAAGTAAGGAGCAATTGATTGAAGCTCTTGTACAGAGGGATGAACATCAACTCACAGTTGTGTCTGAGGAAGAGCATAGCCAGGACTCAGGAGCGGACCTGACTGTGGATATTCCTCAAAACCAGGGACGGTTAATTTCGGATGATTCTAATGGTGCATGTGTGGACACTGCTATGGACGTTTATATGCAAACCGCCCTGAAATATTTGGGCCCAGCGGACATTACAACTAAAATGCAACTCATACAGCAGTTCCAGGAGAAGGAAGCTGCTGACCGTCAGGAGAGAGAGAGACACGCTGCTATGGAGGCAGCAGAGAGGCACGCTGCTATGGAGGCAGCAGAGAGGCGCGCTGCTATGGAGGCAGCGGAGCGCCAAGCAGAAAGAGAATCTGCCGAGCGAGAGGCAGATAGGAGATATGAGCTGGAGCTTGCCAAGCTCAAACGCCAGTCAGAAGCGAAAGACACTGGTATTAGCAGACCCCGTCCTGAGAATTTCCCTGTATTGGAAAAAGACGGGGATGTAGATGCTTTTTTGCGAGGATTTGAAAAGACTTGCCGACAGTATGGACTGGCCAAAGATCAGTGGGCACAATATTTAACCCCTGGTTTGCGAGGTAAAGCATTAGAGGCCTTTGCAGATCTTCCACCTGAGATGGACGGAAATTATGAGGCAATCAAAAGTGCCCTGTTGCAACGTTTTAACATCACCCCAGAGGCGCATAGGCAGAAATTCAGAGATTTAAAACGTAGTGCCTCTGACACATATTCAGGACTTGTGGCCCAGCTGTGTGCTTCATTCAAACAGTGGGTTGGAGGGCTACAGATCACCACCTTTGATGCTTTGCAAGATTTGATGATCCAGGAGCAGTTTCTGACTTTGTGCCCGGCTGATGTGAAGGAATGGGTAGTGGATCGGGACCCTACATCATCTGCGGAAGCAGCTAGACTGGCTGACAAGTACACTGTCACCCGGGCACCTGCAGCTAAAAGAGGAACTTTTGTGCCAGGGCAGTCGGCCTGGAAAGGGGGCCGGCCAGGAGGATCAACGCCACCCCCCTCACCGCCATCACCCACTGTTTCTTCATCTTTTGGGAGAGTTGGGGCAAAGCCTGCTGTGGGAGACACCCGCAGGTGTTTTGTGTGCAACCAGGTGGGGCACATTAGTACCGCTTGTCCAGAGAAGAAGACCAGTTCACCCTCCGCTGGGGGGGTACCTTCCCTGCAATCTTCACCAGCTGTCCTCTGTGTTGCGGGACCAGAAGGGGGCCGGAAGGACAACCTACAAACAGTCACTGTGGGTGGCAAGGTAACTGTGGGGTTAAGAGACACTGGTGCGGATGTTACGTTAGTTCATTCAGAACTGGTAGGGTTAGAGGACTTCATTCCAGGAAAATGTATTTCTGTGAAAGGGGTTGGTGGAATTCACCTAACTGTACCTGTAGCCAAAGTTTACCTTGATTGGGGTGCTGGAAGAGGTATAAGGGATGTCGGGGTCTCAGATAATATGCCTATAGATGTGTTACTGGGGACAGATTTAGGAAGAATGTTGTCTCAGTATGTCTGTAATGACGATGTCCATGCCACCCCTGTTACTGTGTCAGAATCAACTGAAAGTACCAAAGTTTGTTCCCAGGTAGCAGGAGGTGACAAGGAAAAGGTCTGTTCAATTGCACCTGAAATGTGTAAACCAGGATGTGACAGGGACAGGGAATGTCTTATTATATCTGATGTAGGTAATGATGCTAATGTCACTGTGTTAGAATCAGCTGAGAATACCAACGTTTGTTCCCAGGCAGCAGGATGTGACAGGGAACGGAAATGCCATATTATACCTGAAGTGTGTAATGATTTTAGTGCCGCCCATGTTACAGTACCAGAACCTGCTGAGAGTAACCACGTTTTTTCCCAGGCACCAGGAGGTGACAAGGAAAGAGAATGTATTATTGCACCTAATGCGAATAATGAGGATAATGCCAATAACAGTATTGTGTTAGAATCTAAACCTGTTTTTACACTGACATCTTGTCATGGGATGGGGACAGCGGATACTGTGATTGCAGATATGGGCATTAATACTGGTATAGATAATGTGCTTTCTAGAAAAGGGACAGATGACCATGTGATTAATTCTGTTGTGCTAGAGAAAGACAATGTTTCTACCCAGGTAATATGCTCAGAAGATGTTGTACAAGGTAACTGGCAGGGAGGGCAGAGGGAAGATGTATATTCTGTGCCTGAATCAGCTGCACACAGAGCGGGTGAGCATGTGGGGGAGACACATAGTCCTGACCAACGGGAAGTAGCGAGGGACAGCAATCCTTACATTGCTGCTGGGACCTGTAGTTCGAATGTTCACCACTTAGATCTACATCTGAGTTCTGACCATTCCTCTGAGTTGCCTATAGAGACAGGGGAGTCAGTTGCTAGCCCACACTCACTTATCCAGCTATCTAATGGCTTAGAGGAAATAGATGAGGGACCCAAACTCCCTGTTACACTACACCCCCAGATAGATGAGTCTAAGGGGGAGCGGAGTGTCCTGTTCCTTAGACCCTCAGATCAGAATCACATAGTGTATCCCACAGACGGGGAATTGTGTAACGGGGAAGCAGGGCAGAGTGGACGTAGGTATTCCGCTGTGCCAGGATTGAAGGGTTCCCATTTACAGGAGTTCTTGTGGGAGGGAGATGTTCTCTCAAGCAGCACCCACAAAGACACACAGTCAGTGAAAGGTGCAGAGAGCGTAGGTAAGAATGCAGAGGTTTGCCCACAGCTATTGCAGCACCAGAAGTTCCAGCTGTCTGAGATAGTTAAGCCCTTCTTAACCCCTCCCCCCAGAGAACCTATTGAGGCCCAGCTATCAGCTATTCCATTTGAACCTGGTGGGATCTGTGGGAGATGGCTTGGGCTATGACCTGTCAGTCAATTCCCATGCCATCTCTTAAAAAGGGAAGGTGTCATGTGCAAGCTAATGTTTAGGCATAAATCTGCAAATATATGTTTGTGTATTACTTCCTAGAAATAGTGTGACCTGGTGCTCTTAGAAGCTGTTAGATCAATGGGTTTTGTGGATGTTAAACCACCCAGGGGGGCTGGTATATAAGGATAGCACCTTATACCATTTATGGCAGGATGGCAAATGTGAATGCCTTTGAGGAGATCTCTTGCAAGACAATGAAATCTCACACATGTTTGGGAGGCCCCAGACAGGCCGACTGCAGAGACTGGGTTGTATGTTAATGACAGATTCAAGCTGAATAAGGGCACAGGAAAAGATCATATCATTTTCTCCAATATCATACATACCAGAGGCATGTGTGGTATGCAGATGAAGGGAAACTTAGGACCTGTTGTGTGAAGGTAAAATCATGTGCGTAAACCATACTGTTGAAAAGTTAGGACGGTGTAAAGAAAACTTGACTTAGAGGTATTCAAACAGCAAAGTCATAAGACCCTAATTTGCATTCTCCCCTCCTGTTGGTTCTGACCTCACAGGGAAGGGGGCTGGGGGGCCCTGTAGCTTGACTTTAAAACTGTATTGAAAATGTAACCCTGGGTTCTTCTTCTGAGGGAGTTTAATTGAAGAGGTTCCATTTTTTCCTGCTCCTCCCGGCACCACAAACTTGATTCTAAGTGAGGTATCAATTCTGTGTTTTATCCTTTTTATTTTATAAGAAACAATTGCACTCTATTTGTATGTCATTTTATTATCTTTTTATCTTAAGCATTGTGGATGTATTTTCCATATTAAATTACACTTAATAAGTTCTAGTCTCTGTGTTCTTATGAATTCACGCGACAGTTTGGTCCAGACGCTACCTAATTAAATCTGTGCAAACCTTGTGGTTTAAGTGAACTCTGATTAAAGTAAATTGTGTTGGATTAATGCTAGGGAGAACCGAAGGCTTCCTAAATAAGAGTGTCAGCTCTTATCCGAAACAACCTTGGTGGTGGTAATTAGTATCGCAAAGCTAGTGTGTGGCATAGATAGGGAAGGATTTAATCATTTTAGACAGACCAGGTGGTTGTCTTTGTGGTTGACCCTGTGTCACATATGCGTCACGCAGACTCAGGTGAGTGCTGTTCGTGACAACCTCCTATTTGGTATTTCGCCGCAGTGGTCAGACGTATTCCTGCGGCAATTATACAGTTATTTGTTTGATGTCAGTAGCAATATATTCACCAAGAATCAGGAAATCAGATATGGCCATAATATTGCAAAGACTCCTGCATGTTTCTCCGCTTTCACCATGTGGTTTCCTCATAGAATAACATACAGACCAATAATCAGCAGTATACATATAATGTTCCTATACAGTGGTCCGTGTATATTATTAGTGCGTGCACACTTACAGCTGAGAGCAAAATTAACTTGTATATACTAAATAGCACTAAGCTATATGTATATTGTATTTATATCTTTTAGGTGTATGTAAAAAGCTTGTGTCAAACATTTTAATATTTAATGCTCTGTGAGCTCTCCTATTTCTTTATTGGTTCCATATTTTCAATTGTCAAACTCAATGTAATAACCTCAGAAACAAGAATCTTTTCAAAACAGTACATTAATATTTTGTTAAATGAATTCTTGGCTTTTCCTGGACAGTACATCTAACTAATCTGTCATTACACAGTATAATATCAGTCTTTCATTTTTTTTTTTGCATACAGTTTTATTAAAGAAACTAAAAAAGTATTATTGTACAGTAAAAATATATACATCTTGTTTGTACAGTTTCCAGATCTAGCCAGTCCCGGATGCCTGTAATGTCTCACAAAACATAACTTTAAATTTGCCTGTTTCAAATAGGCCAAGCATGTATTGATGGCCCGTCCCAATTAATATTTAATTTGCATGAATGAGAAGTTCCAGGGAGAGGGGCATCAGCAATTTAGTGAGCAGCTATAATAAAGAGAACAGAATTGTGCAGCTTATGTAGGATTGAATATTATTTAATTTTATTTTGAAAATTCATTTGTGTGGAGCTGAATAAATCCAACAAGAAAATGAAGTCTTATTAATATTTTATATGATGTTTGAAGAATAAGGCATTTCCCCATTGCACACTTAATGACACACTGGAGGCCACTTAAAAAGCACCCCCTATGTGCACCACAAAATTGCCTAGGTGTTATACCAATGGGCTGTCCAGCACACTTCATAGTGCAGGTTTTTACTTCTACCCTCTGCTCTCATAAGTCACGTCCACAACCTAGAAATCTACCAAAATTTGTGGAGAGGCAGAGAATTCTGAAGAGGCACATCAATATCAAATCAGAGGACACAGTCCTACCCATATAGTTTCACCCCTTCCAGTAAAATAAACATTAATGCTTGTTGGTTTATGCTTTACACTAGACGGGCATTGGGACTGTCTTACATGTGACAATTGTGTGTGTGTGTGTAAACTTTTTTTTTACATTGCACAGGGTGAACCTTAAAATCTCAGTGCAAGCTGGAGGCATACAACGGCTCTTGTTAAAATAGAATGAGACCTAAGAACTGAAAAAGCATTAGACTCCATTTGCAAAATTTGTCATGCTAAGCGACACCCCTAAAATTAGTCCTATCCAGATGCTTACCTCACTACAATAATCTTGCTACTCAAAATCTAATCTAATTTATGCCTTGCTCCACAAAATGAGGTACAGTATATTGGTGTGCCTACTCTCTACCTTAGTGGGAATGCTTCATGCTGCCAAATTCTTCCCCTCTGTGCATGCAAAAATCCTTTGTAAGTTCTGCCACTTAGCACTGTAAACCAATGCACGCAATAGAAATCTAGGTTCACTTGCGCAAATCAAGGTGCACATTATTTATATTTTTAATGAATCATTATACAATTATCAGTAATATTATGCAAATGATATACTCCACAGTAATAATGCCCAGTAGTATGCCCATTAGTAGTAATATACCATTCATATTCCTTTAAGTAGGAATTTGTATTATGGCTATTAATCCCTTGCCTAGTAATATGCCCATTTTTAATATAATGCTAGTAATATGCTCATTAAAATGCATATACACAACCAAATCTTCATTCTTCATTGTCCTGGCAGTATTCCCTCCTAACATCACCAGTCTTTGCTGATTAAAGTGCTTCTACTTACAGTGGCAAATTAAGATAGCATTGCTTTAACAACTAGGTTGCATGACATTTAAACCATTAAATGTGAACCCAGTGGTGGAAGTGGGGGTGTGTATGGTGGTATGCCATACTGCGACTTCTCTTACTGCCTTCATTGTAACACTATCAAATTCTATTCACTTACATTTCCATTACATTTTTCATACTGTCACTTCTAAGTGTCCACTTCAACCACTATGTGACCCTTAAAGGTCCCTTTCACCTTCTAGAACCCAGTAAATGGGTACTGCTTACACTGTGGCAAGTTTGCCACTGTATCTATATAAAGTGGTGGAAAGGGTGGCTCTTGTGTCTATTTTCATAATATTTTTTCAGAGATACCAATATATTAACAGCAAAAAATAGATACAATTTGTATAGCAGTAGATACCAGACATAATGATAATGTAGAGGTCCAGAGGTAATAGCAGGACCAGTGCTAATAGATAAAAAGTTTCCTGCCAATGACCAGGTACTTTATGGTCCCCACATGGGGTGGGAGCTACAGAATAATTATACCAATTCAAGGCATGTCTTCCTAGCCACTCACAAACTAAGTAAATCAAAACATAGAAAGGGGGTTGAATGTCTAAAAGCGAATGACTAACTTAGTAATATTACATTTAGGGCTTTTATAATTCAAGTATTTAATACATTACAATGATCGGTTTATATGGTTAAGTAATCATAGTAATCATGTTAATCTTTAAATAAAAATTTATGTTGCTGTAAAATTTTATTTTCTCAAACTTTATCCCAAACATATATAGAGGAGATTTTATTTATAAACTCGAGAGAGATGTACATGAATTGCAGGCATATACAGTGTTAAATAAAATTGTTAAAGAAGCCTCTGACAATACTGAAAAAATGTTCATGGAGAACTTTTTAAATAGACATTGGCATAATACTGAAGAATTGTAACTAATCAAAACCATCTCCAATGGGCCAGGTCTGGTCTCTGTCCTTTCTTCTCTTCTCTAGCAATGTGTTCTTGGACATGAAAAGCAATTAGCAAACACTTGAATCCAAAATGTGAAGACTTTTACATTGTTATACGCATAACTCTATAAAATTCATCCAGCAGGCACAAGTCACTGAGTACACTGTTTAGTTGGTGTCCATGCAACCAGAAGCATAGTCTTTGTGTGTTTAATTAATCAATACCAAATCCAAAGGAAAATTGTATTAGCTGCCATATTCAGCAATATTTCCATTTGGATATGGTTTGTAATGTTTTAGGCAGACAAATGCAATTGAAGCTAACATACATCAAACCTTGCGACTAACCTTACTTGATTTATATCAATATATTTTGTTCATTCTGTGTTCATGATAAATGAAGACTTGCATGGGGATGAATACACTTAAACACCAGTCTTGTAGGCTTACAATGCACTTATCTTTAGGGGTTTTCCCGTGCTGGTTTGAGTAGCCAAGTTTCAGGGAGTGTGTTAAAACAAGCTTTCAGAAGTTCCCAGGTTCCCTTTACTTTAGGAAATCCCAGGTATAGAGTCTGTGCCAGATAAATTAGTATTGTTCATCATAATTATTTTCTTTTTGTTCTTTCTGTCAGTTTCTTTCTCCTTTATATTACTCCTATAGCTTGAGTCGTTTCCCATCCTTTCTCTGTCTCTTTTGCTTGTTTTCCTTGCTTCATTCTCCTTATTACAGCTTCCCCCTCCTTCTTTTTTCCTCTTTTCCTCACTTTCAAATTTTCATTCTCCTAATTATTTCTCCTGTGCTTCTGCTTCATGCCCTGTCCCCATTGCTCAGCCCCACTTGTATCCCCCCTCCCTCTTCCCTGGTATCGCGCAGACGGGAATTAAAGTGCCTATGCGGAGGGGTCTCGGATCCCTTCCCCCGCTCAAAGAATGCACCCAGTACCCCATTGTGGCTGCCGGAGCTGAAGTTCCTGTAGTTATGCTGCCAAACCTCCCAACTCCCAGCTCCTCAACTGACTGCGATGACAGCAGCTGTGTGGCCAGAGAGCCACTCCTTTCGCTCCCCACAGTCATTGTGCCTGCAGTGTCAGGGAATGCGGGGAAGTGAATTCTATGCAATATTGAACAATTTCATTTTGGGATTGTATGTGTGCTGTTTATAGCCAGCATCTGTGTCTTCTTGTTCAGTATCAGGGACTCTATCAACTGCAGGCAACTGTTACACAGTTGTTTCATACTCCTCACAAGCTGCCCTCCCCCCACTACAATGCATAAATCATCACACTTTCCCCTCCAGGTTATTAATTTACCCCATTTATTTTCAGTGGCCCACTCCCATGTCAGCCATGCCTATACTCCCATATCTGTTGGTTCCCTCCCTTCTCCCAGGCTTTCCACTGACAACGGCGCAGAACACACCTCTCCCAGATCATCCCACATTTCCCTCTCCCCACAGTCCTAGCCCGGTGCCTCTGGTGATTTTTCTGTCTCCAACTTCACGCTCTACAACCCTCCCCCTGGCCTCCAGTCATGGTATGCCAGCCCACTTTCTCTTCCTCTGTTAGCCAATTCTCTTTCCCTCCCACTGCTTTTCCTCCTAAAGTGGCACCTTCACACATGAGACAGGATTGCCGACAAGTTAGTGGATGGGTAGGTTGACCAAGTTCAGACACTACAACAAGGGAACATGATGCACTGCATGCACACGTCATTTGTTTGGGGGCTGAGAGATAGTTCTCATCAAAAGATTGACAGTGGACAGTGGATTGGTAGAAGGGGGATATGCAAGCCTGGCTTTTAATTTCTTAATTATTCATTTAGGGGATAGGGATTTGGGTAATGGTAAAACACTCATTTGGCATATCATAGATGATTTGCGGGTTGTAGCAGATAGCTGACCGGAGATTAAGGTATGCTGGTCCAATATCATCCCTACATTTACCTGGAGGGGTGCCCGTAGTGGACTTACCATGAACAATATTAAGCGACAAGTTTACTGCTCTGAGTCTAAATTTTTGAGGGGCTCGGTGGATGGGTAATACAACACCCCTTAATTAAATTTTGTCACCCACATCTTTAAAGACCCAGTGGGGTACAACTCTTGGACGAAGGCTTAAGTATGTTTATAGCTCAAATTTATAGATTTTTGGTGGAATTTCTGGGATCTGGTGGTGTTGGGCTGTTAGTCCGTTAAAGAACCACAGCTTTTGGTGGGAAAGCAGTGCAGTCAGCGCAAGAGTTATGTTTAGCCACAGGATTCTAACCTTCAAGCTTGTCTTTGTCAGGATCTTTTGTGCAAATACCCTGGCTATCGTTTGTGCAAGCGTGTCTTTTGAGGCCAGAAGGGTTGTAGTCTTTTTGACGCTGTAAGTTAGCATCTGGGATTCTGAGCTGGTTGGTCATCCTTATGTTCTGGTTTGGTATTAGCTGGTAGCTGAACTTGCATCTGCTTTCGTTGCCACCATTATTTTCACAATTAAAACTGTGACCTTAGTGCATCAAAATTCAAATGTGTCCATGTTTTATTTCAAGTATTAAAAAAGACTATATAACTTAAGGAATAAGAAAGGTAGTATGCAGAGGGAGATAATCATCCGCTCTCCCACTCTACTGCCCCTTATATCTCCAACCTCCTCTCCATTCACACTCCCGCCCGCTCCCTGCGCTCGGCCAATGACCGTCACCTCTCCTCCACTCTGATCACCTCTTCCCATTCCAGAATCCAGGACTTTTCCCGTGCAGCCCCCCTTCACTGGAATGACCTCCCTCGCTCCATCCACCTCTCTCCCACTCTGTGCTCCTTCAAACGTGCACTCAAAACTCACCTCTTTCTCAAAGCCTACCACCCATCCACTTAACCCCTATTTCCTCCGCTCATTCTCCCCTCTCTCCCATTGCCTCAACCGGCTCCTCTTGTGCCTGGTCTGTCAACCCTCCCTTAGGATGTAAGCTCGAATGAGCAGGGCCCTCTTCCCTCCTGTCTCCTCACCTGTTCTTCTGCTCCATGCTTATTGCAGCAGCCTGCCTGGGGTTTCTGAAGTATTGGTATTTTTGTTTCTTGTTCTGTACTGTTTCACCCTGTATAGTCTACTGTTTGTACTGTGTATGGCGCTGCGGAAATCTTGTGGCGCCTAACAAATAAATGATAATAATAATAATAATAATAATAATAGTTTGCCATTTAATGAATTCAAACTTTTTTCATTTTGTCTCTAGTGTTTTGCTTAGTAATTCAATGGTAAGAAAATTGTGGTTCTCCAGCTATTTTTATTAACAGCAATTCATAGAATACAGGCATGTTTATTGGACGTTATAAAAATAAAAAATACATTTTTAACTTGAATTATATTTTAGCGATGGAAGAACTGGTTGGGTAATAGTGAGTGTTGCACTTTGATGAAGAAGAAAATTTCTAGGAACAATTCCAGCATTTTTTTTTTTAAAAAAGAGTTCTAACGCATAAAGTGTGAAAAGTAATAAAGGCGGTCTCAATATTCAATATTCTCAATATTTAGCCTCAAATGAGGCTAAACTAAGCAGTATTTTATGATAAAATAGGAAAAGTTTAATTGAATGAAAGGGTATTTCTGAAGTGGTAGGAGGTTAGATTCAAATTTGACATTTACACTTTTGCACATTGCTCTTCTTCATATTTTTTTTCCTCTCTGCAAACGTAGGCACACTTTCAATTTGCAGATGTATGCTTGGTAAACAATATAGGTTTTTTTTGCAGTATGCAGTTCAGTGCTCATCCAGTGTGAAGTCATCTTTGCTGTGAAGGGGGTAATAGTTGCATTAATAGTTACATTACACCCTTCACAGCATCGATGACTGCATCGTGGTTATCGGTGACGTCACCAGCTGCCGCCGTCTTCTTCAGGGATCGCCATGACTTCCAGTCGGTTTACACAGAAGTCGCCCTGCACGCTGGTCGGGGAAGGAGCCCTTCGGTCTCTCCATGTCGGAGTAAGTAGTGTCGAAATAATAAA
This sequence comes from Mixophyes fleayi, assembly GCF_038048845.1. Classification (NCBI taxonomy): domain Eukaryota; kingdom Metazoa; phylum Chordata; class Amphibia; order Anura; family Limnodynastidae; genus Mixophyes; species Mixophyes fleayi. The sequence goes on along the minus strand of NC_134404.1, from coordinate 162,710,190 downwards.
GATCATTATTTCGCACCCAACCCGATTATACATATGGAGCCTGAGTCATTATGGAGAGCAGGACATAAAAACCTGGGCAAAACCATGTTGCATTGGAGGGGGAGGTAAATTTAAAATGTGGGGACAGATTTATTGTTGGGTTAGGTCATGTCCTAGATCAACTTTAAATTTCAGTGTAAAAATAAAGCTATCAAGTATTTGTGTGTTACATGAAAAACAGCCAGAATTTAACTTATGTGCAAAAAAATAAACTAATTTGCAACCCTTGTATTGTAACATGGTTTGTTCAGGATCAAAATTACTCCATTTTTTTTTGCTTTGCACTCTTTAATGACTCAGTCCCATGGCGTTCACAATTTCACAACCCTCATCACTGCACTGAGTTTGACACGTTATGTAGTAGTTTTAAAAAGATGTAATTTACTGATGTGTAATACTAGTGATCTTTTCACATTTCATTATGTGAATTAATCCAAGATCTGCAAAACACTGAAAAATAATTGAGTCACAAAAATAAGCTACTCTTCTTATAGATTTATGTGGCCTTGTAGATACTGCTCACGTAAAGCTTATTATTTATAAGTCATGTGCAGATCTCTCATTGTTCAGAAGAATAAACAGTTCAAAGCGCAATTTCTCTCCCTAATTTAAAGACTACGGGCCTGATTCATTAAGGATCTTAACTTAAGAAACTTCTTATTTCAGTCTCCTGGACAAAATCATGTACAATGCAAGGGGTGCAAATTAGTATTCTGTTTTGCACATAAGTTAAATACTGACTGTTTTTTCATGTAGCACACAAATATCAACTTTAAATTTCAGTGTACAAATAAGCTATCAAGTATTTGTGTGGTAAATGAAAAAACAGTCGGTATTTAACTTATGTGCAAAACAGAATACTAATTTGCACCCCTTGCATTGTAACATGGTTTTGTCCAGGAGACTGAAATAAGAAGTTTCTTAAGTTAAGATCCTTAATGAATCAGGTCCTACATGCTTCAGAATAACATTAAAAACTCCTATTTTTTCTGGCAGATTCCGAATGCTCTCCCTTTCTCCTCTTTAGATCAGGTGCTGGAAGGGGATATAGAGAAGATATAGATATAGATATAGAGAAGCAGATACAACTGCAATATCACCCTAAGGTACAGATACAGCCTATATTAAAAGGCCCAGTATTGCAGCAACAGTATGGTTCAGCATATTAACTAATTTTTGGTCTTATGTATGCTTGTCAGCATAAAGATCAATAATCATTTTAATTACTGGTAGAATATACATTTCATATTGTGACAGAAAGGGCGGAGAAGAAAAGTTGGCCTAGGGCAGCACTTGTTTGCACTTGTATCCTCATCTAGGTGAAGACGTAGTAAAAGGCACTTTCAGCATCTGTGCACGACATACAAGCTGTGCACATTTAAAGAATGAAAATTTTCTGCTGATACCCTCCAGGGCTGGGATTTGAGGTGATCCCTCAAATGACTCCGCTGTTGTAGAAGAGGCAAATGCAATGAGGCAATCAGAGGCTTCACATTTGTGCGAAAGTGAGCGAACCTCAGCCCATCCAGATAGTGTTGGTTTTGTGGCTACCATGATCTTCTCTAAAGTAATAATGGAGTAATAATACCCTGTAATTGTAGTCAATTATCCCCACAAAAATACATATTTTTATTAAAAAAAAGTATCAATAATGTGGATAACACTACACTGATTCCCTGTATTCTGGTGGATTCCTATAAAGGTATTTTATTATTAATATTTAATCATTATTAATATTTCCAAATTGCCCAAAACATGCAACCCATTTTTTGGTTTGTCATATTTTGGATGTTGCTAAATGCTTTTTCCAACGGGTAATATAATTCCCATTAATATTTCCATTACTAACATAGAAAGAAAGATGTTTTTTTGCCAGGGTGCATTTTGTGGCCATAATAAATTAAAAATGATAATCTTTATTAATCTTTATTTAAGACTTATAAACTCATTACTGCAAAGTTTTTGAAAAGTTTTTGAAAATACAGCTAAATTATGATATAACTGGGATAAAAAAATGACAAAAGGCAAACGGACCATTAAAGAAAAAAAATTCTTGAGCAAGGTAACATTTAAAATGTCAAATCCGATTGAATTAAGTACAAACCTGTCACAAGTGTATCAAGACGTTTCCTAAAAGAACATGGAGGTAAGACCTCAAAGATTTTGGAATGAAAAAAATACAATTAGGTGTTCCACGGGGTGTCCATAAACAATAGATCCTGAGAAGGGAGGCATATTTAATTTTCCTGAAGGATAGCATTGCTTCTCATGAATTAAATGAGAATAATAACAATTCAGTCTTTTTCTAAACTTGAAAAGCAGCAATACGTAAATTTCCCAAGTGCTCCTCAGTGATGCTGCCTTGTGCACATAGAAGGTGCCTCCAGCACTTCACATGAATATAATAGGGAAAGTTATTTAAACAATGGCCCTTCTCATTACTCTACATCTAACATGCACAATCTCCACACTCAATGAAATAAATTATAGAACGACTCTGCCAAATGAACCAAATAGTATCTAAAACCTACTTCTGTTTAAAATACAAACAAATGTGTATTAAGCGACGAAACCTTTGTTCCTTCATGCATACCACATGTAAAAGTAAATCACACAACTTAAATGGGGAATGTAAAAGGAAAGGAAACTCCAGTCTTAACTTTCAATTTTACTGTACACACACACACACACACATATATATATATTGACATTCAACACTGATCCTTCCAGAGAGGCATCATAAGCTCAAAAAAAGAGATACAAGTGGACACTACAATAGTGAAATTCCACCTTTTCTGGATCTAATATATATCTTATATCACACTAACATGTAAGTAGAGGGACGTCAGTTTCTACTTATATTACACTGGGGATCATATCATGTATCATCATCATTCTTTATTTATTTCTAAAGTGCAAGACAATCTTACAGATATGACATACATAAATGCAATTAACAGAAAAACATGAATACAATACACATGATAACAAATGCATGACTACAGTTAAGCATACTAACCCATACATGAATATTCTAGAACTAGCAATAACAGCTAGCACATACTTGTACTTGGGGGTGTAGAAGAGGGTTGGGTATGCAAGCATGAAGAAGTGACTTTTGAGGGAGCATATGAAGTGTAGCAGGTTGGGGAAGAGTCTGATGGGGGAGACAAGAAGTTACATAGGAGATGAGCAGTGCAGGAGAAGTTTTGGAGATTTGAGTGGGAGGAGTTTATGAGAAGGGGATAAAGTTAAAGGACCAAGGCAGAGAAAAGTTGTCACGCTGGGGTGTATCTCATGGTGAACTCAGAGATGTAGGGAGTGACATCATTAGTAAGTGTCTTAAACTGAATTCTGGAAGCAATGGGGAGCCGGTGAAGGGATTGGCAGCAGATGAAGAGTGACAGGAGAGGATGATTAGTCTGGTTGCAGCATTCAGGATGGATTATAAAGTGGAGAGGTGACCGAGAGAAAGACCAGCGGGGGAGGAGGTTACAGTAGTCAAGAAGACTACTCTGATGTGCTATAAGTAGAAGCTGACATCATCCTACTTACATGTGCGTATAATAAAAGATACCATATATTTCAGATCTATAAAAAGGTAGAATTTCATTATTGTGGCATCAATTTGCATTTTTGAGCTTAAGAGGCCTCTCTGAAAGAATCAGAATTTCAAGATATATGTTGTTGTGTAAGTGGAAGTAAAGATTGGAGTTTCCATTTATACTCCCTGCATGATTTACTGTGCTTCACATTTACATGTGGTGTGCAAAATTTGATTAATTATATTTTTTATTTTCTGGTACATTTATCATAGTGAAGAATGCAAGATTATCCCAAGGGGTTTGACCAAACAAAAGAATATAGTGGACATTATTTGGTTCAAAGAGACTCATTCCATAATTTATTTTACTGATTATCTATGTCTGGTATAGATTGTGAAGCACAATCACTTAAATAACTTAATATTTTCATAAATTTTGGTCAGAAAAAATAAATCTACCTCATATTATACATAATACTATGGTCTCAATAAATAATATCACATAGGCCTTTTTATATATTTTAAGCAAATGAAGGACATTATCAACTGAATGGTTGCTTTATATGAGAATAATGTATGAAATTTCCAATATGATGGATTGGACTGTAAGTCATGTAATATATGGGAATTGTCTCCAAAAGAGATATTTTATAATATCGCAATACGGTTATATAGATGTAGACATATAACTAATCCTGAATAAAATTAATGTATAGAAATATAATTATTTAATAAAAAATGAGCATCAGTATATTTTATCATCAAGGAATACTTGATCTTCTGTGTTTAAGAAGAAGTAGTATGATTTTCTTTACAGACAACAGGTTTGGCAAAGTGGTAAAATAATAAGTTAAATCAAATGTCAATCAGAAACTTTGAAACTTATCGTAGAATCATAAAGGAATATCATAATTAAATTCCTACCTCATATAGTGATATGTATGCCATTAATTGGCGGACCGACCCTCCCATTGGTATCCCTGAGCACACAAGGTCTAATTAGACCTTATGCTGCAGCTGCGTTCCATGACTAACATGTAACTATCTGCGCCAGGATGCGATAGACAGCTATAGGAAACATAAGGCATACCAGTATATCCATCCCATGCTAAGGAAGTTATTTGCTCACAAACTTGTGATAAGGATGTGCTTTGTTGTGGATTTAAACACTAAATGGTTGATCCATACAGCTACTTTAGTGTGGGGACAACAGCTCCCTGTTCTTAGTGTTAATATCTTTGGACTTAAGAATGTGTTTTCATTGTTGTTTAGACAATATTAAAAAATCTGGTGGTTTTTACTAATATTACATATTATGTAATGTTAATATTTTGGCTGCATTATAGGAGATTGTGAATAGTGAAAGAATATTAGGGAGATTTTTTATTAAATTAAGGGAGCGCTGACTGTATATATATTTTGTTTACTTGTTATTTTACATGCATGTGCAGGTGCCCTTTTATACTTAACCCTAAAGTCCCTAAGACATGAGGAAGAGCGTACTGAGTTAGCCTGAAAGGTGCTAGAGAGGCTACATGTATAATATTGCACATATGTCTATGGATTATATTGTGGATTATATTATGGTTATCTAAAACAGAATAGTCTTACTAGGGTTACAATTAGTAGCACACAATAATTACTAGTTATTACTGCATCAACATTCAATTTCCTCATTGTTATAAATCCCTTTTCTGCCATCATTACCATGTATAAATAGCTGATGATTATGATTACCAACATGGTGCTATCGATGACAGCTTTGATTCTCAAGTCTCTTACGAATTTAATAAACAAAAGGCCGCTTGTCAATTAAAAATAAATAAGTAAATCATAATATGTTCCACTTTTCTGTCTGCAAAATGCAACAACCACTTACTTGAATACCAAAACATAGTGAGATCTTGAAGTGACATTTCATTTCTATGTCTTATGCTTGAACTTCATTCACTTAACCCAAAATGTTCTGATTTGATGGTTTGAGTATGCTATACATAGTTTTGGTTCAATGTTTTGGAGGAACTCAAACCTTTGGCTGTGAGTTGTATTGTGACCTAACCCAAAGTTGAATATTGAATATTAAAAAATAGGATAAAAAAAAATGTCATTAAATGAAAACAAAAAATAGTTTCAGAACTGCAAGCAACCCAACAGGCAACAGATGTACAACTCTTTTTTTTATAAATTTGCCTGTTCCCTATAACTACAAAAGTTAGTTTTGTGAATGTGATCTTAAAAACTAAACTTTAACATAAAAAAATATTTTCATTATATGAAGTTACCATTCAAGAGGAAGATCTTTTTGACAGTGTGTGGACAGATTTTGGAATTAAGTCTGGAGGTAATTTTAATCACTCCCAATTTAGAGGGTGATGTCATATGAGTCCATTGAATGTTAGCACTTTTCCATCTAGAAAAACATTAGCTGGAAAAGATCACTTGTTATTTTGATTATTGCGTTCATAAAGATTAAGTTCGATTTTGGTAATATAGAGTTAAATGTATTTTATTAAAAAGTGAACTTACTGATCCAAAGGCTAGTACTCTGTATATTGCTTATGCACCTTAAACTGTCTTTAAAACATAAATACACTAGCTGCTGCCTTTTCACTCACAGTATACTTATATTTTGGTTTTATAAAACCACAATTCTTTTGCAAAATTACACAATATGGCCATTTTTTTTTAATAAATAATATATGAGATTTTGAAAGAACCAGCTGACAAGTAGGGTATAACTGATTTTACTGGTGAGTACTGTACTATAGGCATTTACATCATCTTAGTGTTACAGACTTGTGGGCATACTACCATTTGGCCTTAGTCTAAACCTCTGGTAGTAATTAAATGAATTAAAATGATCTTTTCATAACTCACAAAGGTAATACATGCAGTGAAACATAGTCCTTGTCTAAAATTATATTCATTATATTATTGGAAATATGTTTGCTGTTGTCTTATTTGAGTTATGAACTCTTACATTTACAAAATAAATAAAATGCCAAATAATTTTCTGAAAAAAACTACTAGGGTCTGCAAAGATGTTTTCTCTGTATGAGGCTAAAGTGGCAACTATCACTGTTTGTTTGTCTTTCCCTAAATCAACTCAACTAGAATTTCTAAAAAGCAGAACTTGATGGACCTGTGCCGGTGCTAATTACAGTATTAAACCAGAACGACAACAATATTACATTGCTATAATGGAATTATGTGAGGTCATAAAACATATGTCTTGAGAAATAAATATGTCTTTAAGTAATAGAAGCAAAACTTCTTGGCTCAAATTTACACATGGGGCTCATGCTGAGATGGACAGATGCCCATTTGCTTAATGTAAAAAATGCAAATTTGTAATGTGTATGCCATAAAAAAATCATACTCCTACGTCCATAGATTTGAAAGATTTGGTACTTGTGCTTCCATACTGTTAGAGAGGGAGAACGGGAAGGAAAGGGCAAGCAAATGCAGACTGAGTACAGTAAGGATGAGGATGTGTTTGCCTAATTGTGAACTGAAGCAGACCCATACAGAGATGCAGATGCAGCTGTCAGTAGCCATATCACTTGGGAGTGCCTGAGGGCTGGTGCAAATACATGCTGATTATGATAACGGTCACCAGCACTAGCACTAGCTTGTCGCCTCTGATTGGCTTAGTGCAAATTCACCTCTGAAGCCAATAGCTATTTTCTTCATTGATCATTCCTATATTATGTGATTTTGTGGGCATTCTTTACAATTAATTTTTTCGTTCACTCATTCATATATGAGAATTAATATTATACTTGCTGTATTATAGAGTTTCCTTTTAATTTAAATCAAACCTAAGAGCTAATGCGCTTCTATAATAGTACGTATGAGTTAGTCATCCTATTAGTCTCTTTATGGAGAATATGTATTGATGGAGAATGTAACAGGGATAGGAATTGTAATGTGGAGGGTGTTTAGAGTTACCTATTGAATTAGTAGAATTAGTTCATTTTCAATGGTGACTTGTCTTTTAAATAATGAAGGTATGTTATTTCTTGAATTGCGGGCTTTATTGACACTTGTTTGCAAGGTTGTGATAGAGAATTAAGAGCCATGACACTGTCTGGTATTGCATTAACACTTGCAGATAAGTGCACTCCATATGCTGTATCCTCTCTCACATTCTCTCTGTTGGTCCTTTGGTGCCAACTGGTGTGTGTGTGTGGGGTGGGGGGTGATTAATGACATCAGTATCCTACTGCTGTATGACCCTTTGACAACTGCTGCAGTCATTAAACCTGTAAGTCCCTGCATCGGTTCCTGTTCTCAGATGAACCAACAACTTGGTTAAGTTTAACGCTGTGTGGACAAACCTCCCTATTTAACACTGCTGACACCTTACAGAAACTAAAAGGGTCTTCCAATAAGTTTCACTTAGCCTATGACAAAATTACACTTTCCTTCGCAGTGTAATGTTGTTTTGGAAGAGGTGCTCACGATTGCAGTTGGTGGGGAAGGTCATTTTTGCTGTGCTTTTCATAAGCCTGCTGAATGTTAGCTGCATGTAGTTGTTTTTTTTTCTTATTATCACTTAATAAAACTTCTCAATTACTTTTTAAAAATAGGAAGTCTAATGTAATTTAATTTAGTGAGCCTATGTCACTAGAACCTGAAAATTCAAATTAATTTGCATGACGCACAACTGACAACTATTTTTCTCCCATTACTTTTTAGTTGTAAACAAATTGGATGAGGTCAGGAAAGCATCAGCATTAATTGTATTTGCTTCAATGTCATTGGTACAAGCATTGCTTCTTTTTTGTACAATAAAGTTAGCAATGTGGAGTTGACTGATCACATTTGCCCTTTTGCCAAAGTTAGCCTTGTTGCTTTATTTATTTTCATTTTCATCTGAGCGCCTATATGTAAATGTTCATCCTCATCATTTCTGTATTACTATCACATCACAACAGTACTACTATTACATAATGCTCATCTTTATACTCCTGTGACTAGTAACTGATGCTTAATTATAATTTCAGATGTACAGTGTTTTCACAACTTGTGTTTGGACATATGGTCTTAAAAGTTGGCAAAAATGTAACTAAATAAAAAAGCTCTGTCATGATTTGGTAAAGGAGATGATTGCAAATCATCATGTGACCTACCAACATGGGCTAGACAGTCCATAATTTTAACTTTTAAAAATAAAACCACTGCATTGTTGTAAGGAACGTTTGGGGGTGAGATGGTGTGTTTTTCTTTTCTTCACCCAAATTCATAATTCAAAAATTTATATAGAGTAACTGACAGTCAATAGAATATATGCTTGCTTAGGTTCCATGAACTATGTTTAGTCTGCTTCTCTGAGTAAACTATTTGGTTCATTTAATTAAATTTGATACACCTATCTCTAGCTTTGAGGTGTGAAGTGAGTAGCTAGGCAATAAGAGATATTCATTAAAAATGTAGTTTATTCAATTACAATGTACCTTTTACTCAAACAGCAATTAAATCCAATTGTAAAACAAGGGTGCTATTGTATAGCTAGTGACCCTATTGTAGATTAGGTAATAGCAACTTAGTAATACATTTCCCTGCTTGATACTTGAGGATACATGGTGAAAAAAGTTCTATTATTAACCCACAGTGAAAACTGAAACCACAGGACAAGTAAAAATAACGACTAAACAGTAAAACATGAAGGGCCTGAGTCATTAAGAAGAGCAAGGCAAAAAAAAGAGGAAATGTTCTCCTGTATAAACCATGTTAAAATGCAAGGGATGCAAATTAGTTTATTATTTTGCACATATTAAATAGCTGCTGTTTTTTCATATCACACACAAATACTGGATAGCTTTATTTTTACACTGAAATTTAAAGTTGATCTAGAACATGCCATATTCCAACTATAAATCTGTCCCCACATTTTAAATGTGCCTCCCCCTCCAATGCAACATGGTTTTGCCCAGGTGCAAAGTTACTCCTTTTTTATGCTTTGTTCACCTTAATGACTCAGGCCCAACGTGATTAATGTTGGAATTACAATTCAAAATGTTAATTGCAAGGCTATACTTTTTCATGCCTCACCTCTTAATGATATGCTAACCAAACGACATTAGGAAGTGTACTGGAGTTACATGTGTCCAGGGAGGTCCTAGTATCATATTGCTATAGTAAAGACAGAAAACCTGATCATATTATGAAGAAAGGGAAGCCAAATGCAGATCAAACTCATTGCTTCAAACAAAATACAATTCAAAAAAAAAAATCGAAGCAACACAAAGTAGTAAAATAGTTAGCAAAGTGAATGTTGTTATCCATAGATACACAAAATATTCACAAAGATTGCACTGAAACATAAACATACAGCACTAAATTGTGGCCAGTGTAAGTGATAAATGTACAAAGGGGACGTTTCTCTGGAGTTTTTCAAACTGATGCACATTAGATGCACATTAGATGTGGTTTTTATCTTCAAACCGCAGGATTTACTATCAGCCAATGTATAGTCTTTTTTACAAAACCGTTATTATAAATTGATGGTTTTGGCTCTCAATGAATTGACTCTCAAAGCACATAGGATTGTGGTATCATAACCTCTATCCAGCTCTTCATATTTGATAGTTGTTAAAGGAAATATTGAAGGTGATAAGAGATTTTAATTTAGAGATAGGAGTAATAAGAAGAAGTTTTTTGTTATTGCTGAAACTTGTTTTGTCTTTGTTTGGTGTATTCTTGGTTGTTGTTCTTTTTACTGTTTACTGTTTTGTTTTTTGTTTTTTTCCATATAATTCCTGTCAGTGTTTATTTGTGTATGGGGTGTGAATGAAATTCTAGTTAGTGTAGTTAGTTTAGTGCTTTTTTTTTCTCTGTGCTTAATGTTTGGGAGAGACTATGGAGAGAGAAAGGAGAGTAAATTGACCTTAGTCTCTCTCGGTCTGTGTGTGTATATGTTAGGGAATTTAGATTGTAAGCTCCAATAGGGCAGTGACTGATGTGAACGCTATATAAATAGATGATGATGATGATGGTGATGACGAGAGAGGGTGCTTCCAGTAAGAGTGTTGAGGAGGAAGTTAGGGAAATAGGTCAGGATGTGATAGAGAAGGGGCAAGAGGATTTAGAGGAGGCAGCGAGTGATAAGAAAAGCCTAGTGGCCAAAACTAAGCCTGGCCGCAATATTTGTTTTCTTTTTGTTGAGAACTATACTCTCAAAAGTAACAATATATCATATAACCAACAGACACTGGGGAGCCAGACAGCCAAGACATCATTATGTCAGAAACGGCAGCTCTGGAATGGTGCTCGTAATGCAGTTAATGCAGTTGGGCCCTTTTTAAGTGCAGTTTTGCACATTGTAAAAGAGGAGGCTACAGGAGAATATTTTGGAGGAAAGAAGGGCTACTGCAACCACAGGCCCTCTTGCACAGCACTAGACTGGTAACTATAGCTATGTGTTTACCCAAAAATGTATGTTCTGGCTTTTTCTCAATAATAAAGCAATTTTGTGTGCAAATCAATTTCTAACAGGCCAACGAACTTAAGTAGTGGACTATACCATTGACATGTTTTATTTCACACGATAAACATAGATACCAATCTTTATAATTAATACAGATAACATGTTATTGGCCCATGTTTTAATTAACTGGTTCATTATGCAAACAAGCCCCATCACTTGCAATTGACCAACCATCTGATTAGGAGGTAGCAGGTGACTCCAACCTAAAAATGAAAAATAAGCAACAACATCACCATCATGTGGATGAAAAAGAAATTCTTGACCATACTGTGCAAGAAAAAAACCCAAACCCTTAAACATATGTTCTCATTTATAGGGCCATCAAGGCAACATGATAGCCATAATACCCAGATTTGAGAGCATGAACATATTGCTGAAGTTGGGGATGCTACTTAAGGAGAGGACATCCTAATTATTCTCCATGTTGTTGACCTGGACTCTGACTCACTCACGGCTTCTGAAATACAACCAAGTGACTCTGCTAAGTAAACATCTACCCCCACCTCCAAATGACACTGTCAGTGACATGACAGCTGCAGTTAAAAATTTGCGATGCATCTAGAGAGAGTTTATGTATGCACTAAATAGATAGAAGTGTCAAATTCATCAGGAATTATAGAGGAGCAGTAAGATACCAAAGTATCCAAGTGAATGACCAAAATCACATTGCCAATGCAATGGAGTGCATTGATAGGTCTTTAGCAGAAATTACTGTGGTATTAAATGCACTGAAGTTTCTGTGTGGGTGCTGAATACATATTGAGTAGCTGTTGATTTCCAATTAAGGCATGACTTGCTGTCATGTCTACTTGTTGTACCAAGTGCTATAGATTGTAGTGCTGTTGCACACAATCTACATCTTTTCCATAACTTCACCAAGGCAAAGTATTTGCAGCAGTGGTGGCAGAGGCAGAGGCGAGAATAGTCAACTACAAGATGAGACATTATCTAAAATCTGAAAAGCAAAATATATTTTTTTTCTGTGAGAAAACAAAATTTTGTATTAGTTTGTAATTCTGTACACAGATATTAATAAGTAAAAAATTGTTAGCACAACACTTACAAAATAGGTGGCATGCGGATGGTAGTTGGAGTAAGCTTAACACTGGCTCAGCTCTTAGCCCAAGCTCCGACTTTTCCTTATTCTCACAAATATAACACTTTGGATATTTCTTAATACTTTTGGAAAACATCACAGCAGCACTGAGAATCGACTTCATACCGAAAAACAAGACTGTTTTAGGATCTACAGAACTACCGTCTCCATCCAGCTGTGGGACCCACAGAGATCAATTGTCATTGCTGTTTTAACATCTGTTCAGCTATCCACTGAGCTCAATTGTGATTGCTTGTTCCATCCCTGACCCCTGCTAGACCCTCTGCACCCAACTGTCAGCATCCTCCTGGACCTCGTTGTGTAAGAGGCAGAAACTGCCTACTAACCTATTAACCCCAGCTAGGGGGTGGTAAAGTATCCTTCACCTCCTCTATTGCCCCACACAATTTGGATTAATTGTTCCTTTCTACTCTTTCATTACCTACCCTAGCTAATACACATTCATTCACATCTCTCCATCGTGCACCTACTCAAATTACAAGCTCTTCTATTTACTGTCACCATACTTCCCTCCAAACTCCTCTTTTTTCTCCATCACCCTATTCCTCTCTCCCCGATAATTATTTCTCCTTCATTACTTCCCTCCTTGCTAGAATGTACAAATGAACTGTTTTGTCTCCTGCACCAACCACATTCACCAGCCTACATAAACAGAAATAAACCTTACACCCAAAAATCCTCCTCATATGTCCTCTAACTCACCGTGCTCCTTCTCATGCCTGCTGGTGATATCTCGCCTAACCCTGGGCCCCGTACAATCCCCATAATTCTTTCCATCCATCCCATACTTCCAGTCCCGCCAACCTTATCCACATATCTCCTGTGCGCTATGGAAAGCCAGATCTGCTTGTAATAAACTTACATCTATCCATTCATTTCTAAAACCCTCAACCTCCTTGCCATTACAGAAACTTGGTTTACCTCCTCTGACACTACATCCCCTGCAGCTCTCTCCTATGGGGGACTCTCCCTCAGCCACACTCCCAGACCTGAAAACAGATAAGGTGGTAGAGTAAACATTCTACTCTCTCTAAACTGCACCTTCCAAGTCATACCCTCTGAACCTTCCCTCTCATTCTCTTCCTTTGAAATCCACACTATCCATATATTTTATCCTCTCCACCTTCGTGTTGCTGTCATTTATTGTCCCCCAGGTCCAGTTTTCCAATTCTTTGACAACTTTGCAGCCTGGCTCACTTGTTTCCTATCCTTCCATCTGCCTACAATCATACTAGGTGATTTCAACATTCCCATTGATAATCCCACTGTCCCTTCTGAGACTAATTTCTTTCACGTAATTCTTCCTTTGGTCTCTCCCAATGGACCTCATCTCGCACCCACTGTGATCGGCACTCCCTTAACCTTGTCTTCTCCCGTTACTGCTCCATCTCTAGTTTTTCCAATTTAACCTTCCAACTCTCCGACCACAACCTCCTTTCCCTCCACCTCCTCTTACCTTATGCCCTTTACCCTGCTTCCAAATACACATGTACACAATTAAACTCAAGTACTCTTAACCCAATCCATTTCTCATTTTCACTAAAACATCTATTTTCTCCAATGACTGGATTAACCTGTCCTAATCAGGCTGCCTCTTTCTATAAAAAATACTCACTTAAGCTCTAGACAATGCAGCTCCAGCTACTACATATAGTCTCCGATGATCCAAACCCCAGTCATGGCACATCAAACAGACCCGTATTAAAGTAATTTTCAGCGCTTACAAGTAAAACATTGTTCAATGCGATTGTTGTGGTTTGAAAGCACAAAGATATTTAATTGCAAAATATAGCAGGATTTACAGCAAGCCATTATTACGCATAAAAGATATTACAATAAAGCTGGAAAGTATAAAAACACTGAATACATTATATGTCCTCTAATGCTTCATCCAGGCCCAGGATAAGGAAATCATGTCTACTGTGCAGTCAGGCAAAGAGAGAGCCAGAACAATGGGCCAGCGTGCTTATATGCAGCTTCAGTATAGAATAAACTACTGGTGATGTCACTATGTAAACAAGCATAATGTTTAGGGGTCTTCATTGGCTGAGGGTTAATGATGTTCCAGTTGTCTGCTAATCATAGACTATTTCAAAGGATTTCTCTGGTAAGGTGTGATCACCTTACCCCAACAGCTGAAAACATATGCTTCTCAAGGAGACTGACCCAAACCAGTTCTAAACAAACTTAAAACACAATGTAATTTTGATCATTCAATCTTTTATCTTCCATAACTATTGATCGCAGGAAGCAATTGCAAAGCCGAAAGTAGCAGATTAGATATGGTAATGTGCAGCTCAAAATGACACTAAACATGATACATTTCCTACATCCTGAGCCTTAGATACTTTTAATATATTATCATTTATGTATAAATAATCAAATACATTTTACTAATAAATAAATGTGGATTGGAACCTTAATAAATGTGCATTATTTACAAGTGTAAGTGCGAATGTAAATGTGTGTGTTATAAATCTGTGTGATTGCGTCGTAACACGAGGTGTATTTATCGCAATCGTATGGTAAAACAATATTAATCAATTTGGTTTACTTCATCCAATTATTTGACTTCCCCACCCGCTACCTGCAAAAGTGCTTCCGCACTGCAAAGCGCCACTGGAGGAAATCTTGTTCCTATCCCAATTTCCTCCACTATAAATTCATCCTTTCATCTTACAGCACTGCCCTTTCAATTGCCACCCAGTCTTCTAACCCATGTCACCTCTTTGCCACATTCAACACTTCCTCTTTCCTCCCTCACTGCATTTGATTTTGCAACCTATTTCAAAGACAAAAGTGACACCATTTGACAAGATATTTTCCCATGCCAAATTCCACTCACTCAACTCACTCTATCCACCTTTACCTACACTCTACAATCTACCCTTAATTCATTCTCTCCAGTAACTGAAGACGAAGTCTCTGCGCTCATCTTTTCTCACCCTACAAACTGTCCACTCGACCCTATTCCCTCCCAACTTCTCCGCTCCCACTCCTCCACTGCATGCCCACCTCTAACTCACCTCTTCAACCTGTCTCTCTCGAAAGGCACATTATCATCCTCCTTTAAATATGCACTCATATCACCTATTCTAAAGAAACCATCTCTCGATCCAGCCTCTCTCTCCAACTACCGCCCTATTTCTCTACTCCACTTTGCATCCAAACTACCTGAGCGATTAGTGTACAAACGCCTGTCTCACTTTCTCTCCTCGCATTCCATTCTCGACTCTCTGCAATCAGGCTTCCATCCCCAACATCCCATTGAAACTGCTCTCACAAAACTGAAAAATGATCTACATGCTGCAAAATCTAATGGTAATTTCTCCATACTCATTCTCCTGGTCCTGTAGACTTTACCTTAAATCATTGGTAGAATACGCCCTTTTCTTACTCAACATGCTACCAAAACTCTCATCCATTCTCTCATTATCTCCCGTCTTGACGACTGCAACCTCCTGCTATCTGGCATTCCTGACACCCATATATCAACACTTCAATCCATCCTAAATAATGCTGCAAGACTGATCTTCCTTTCTCACCGTTCCACATCTGCTGCACCACTTTGCAAAACCCTACACTGGCTCCCTGTGTCCTCCAAAATCAAATTCAAATTACTCACCCTTACCTACAAAGACCTCAATAATACTACCCCTGCATACATCTCAAATCTCATATCAAAATACTCTCCCTTCCGCCCTCTTAGATATACTTCTGACCTTCGTCTTGTCTTGTCTCTGGTAACCACCTCTCGCTCCTGCCTACAAGACTTCACCCGTGCTGCTCCCCACTTATGGAATTCCCTAACAGGCTCAGTCAGACTTTCCTACAGCCTTCAAATCTTTAGATGCTCTTTGAAAACCCATCTCTTTTTTAGAGGTGACCTTATCCTCGATAACACTATTCAGACTATTGCAACCTCACAACCATCCAAATCTCCACTCTGAGACACATTTAATTCTTTTGTTTCAGCTGTGCCCTCTTCCACTTAGAATGTAAGCTTTCTAATGAGCAGGGTCCTTTATACCCTTTGTTTTTACGTCTGCATTTTTTTTTGTCTACCTTGCATGTCTCTGTTTTATGTATGTATTGTTTTCCCCACTGTACGGCGCTAACAATAATAATAATAAAAAAATTCTATATCTAAGCTGCCTCTCCACTCGCTGTATTATCCACATCACCTGATAGTAAGAGGACCCTGACACTTCACTGTCTAATGGTATATTAATAAGCCCATTTTGTTGTAAAGACAGATTGTGCAGTAGACAATAGGCAACAAATATATCACCTTTGCGGGGCCATAAAGAAGCACACCACCATATTTAGCAAGGTACCTTGACCTGATCTTCAATAGTTTAATAGTCCAATGGTACATTTTATCACACCCCTATTAGCACATAGGTTATTGCCCGTTTTTATAGACATCATGCTGCAATTTGAGCCATCTCGCCAATCTGTACCACCTCTACCTTTTATTCCCTAGCTTCATACCTCAATGTATACACTTTCCATGTGAAAAAATTGGGAGAGCGACTCCAGATCTGACATTTTATAACTGTGCTCCAGAATATAGTTTAATAGTATATTTAACACCTCACTATGACATTAGTCCAGTTATTAAATGATTTCATTTCAATGGACCTTTGACTTTATAAAGATTTTAGTGCTTGCATATAATTCGTGAACAGATTATGTATGAAACTCCGTAGGTTGGAAATTGCCTGTAATGCTTTTGTGACCAAATATTTTATGTTTGAGGTATCACATATTATTATTATTATTGTCTATTTATATGGCATCACAAGGTTTCTGCAGCGCCATACAGAATGCAAAATACAATACAAACAGTGGACCAAACAGGGTACAACAGTACAGAAAAAGACAAGTAAATCCAGGTCTCCAATAACTCCAAGCACAGCATGTAAAGTGACATTGGAGATGAAGAAAGGGACTTGAAACAGAAGGGAAGAGGGCCCAGCTGGTAAGAGCTTATATACCAAAGGGAGGGGAAACAGACATTAGGCACGAGATGACTCAGTGGAGGTGATCAGGTAAGAGCAGCGCAAACAGGAAAGAGGGAGGAGGAGAAAAAGAAGCATGGAGAAAGTTAGGTAGATGGCGGCTTGTAGGCTTTGAGGAACAGATAGGTTTTGAGTGCCTGTTTGAAGGAGCTCAGATTAGGGGACAGACGGATGGTGCGAGGAAGATTGTTCCAGTGGAGGGGGAAGCACTGGAGAAATCTTGAATTCTGGCTTGGGACGAGGATAGTTTTAAATTATTATTTCTTTAGATCAGCTAATAGCTCTTCACCCAGTGTTTGATCATTCAAATGAAGAGGCTGAACTAAATGTCATGTAAATAAGATTCAACTACACCTAATTGTTGACACTAACTCTTAAGTTTTTATTTTATAGATACTTTATCCAATCAAACACGCTTAAGATGGTGGTAGGAACCAGGGCTGCCATCAGAAACTGTGGGGCCCAGTACTAATCAATCTGGTAGGCTACCCCCCCTGAGTCCAGTACTAATTAATCTGACAGGCCCCCCCTCCCCATACATGTGCACCCCTCCATCTTCGCCATACATGCGCCCTCATCACAGTACATTCCCCCCCACTCCCTTATCACAATAAATGTTCCCCTCCCCAAAGTAAATGTCCCCCTTTCCCCTCTCCCCCCCACAGTTAATGTCCCCCTCTCCCCCGCACAGTTA
Source organism: Mixophyes fleayi (assembly GCF_038048845.1). Classification (NCBI taxonomy): domain Eukaryota; kingdom Metazoa; phylum Chordata; class Amphibia; order Anura; family Limnodynastidae; genus Mixophyes; species Mixophyes fleayi. The sequence goes on along the minus strand of NC_134404.1, from coordinate 162,692,280 downwards.
ATGTCCCCCTCTCCCCCCCACAGTTAAGGTCCCCGTCCCGCCCCCAATCACAGTTAATGTCCCCTTCTCCCTCTCCTCCCTCCACAATTATGGTCCCCCTCTTCCCCCCTCCCTCTCTCCCTCCACAGATAAGGTCCCCCTCTTCCCCCCTCCACAGATAAGGTCCCCCAGGCTCTCCCTCCTCCATCCACAGTTATGGTCCCCCAGGTCCCCCTCTCCCCCCCTCAAAAAAAAAAATTGCTCATTATCTTACCTTCTCTTACCTTCTGCCTCCCGGTCACTGATACACTGGGAGTGCGGCGCGCGGTGATGACGTCACTACGCAGGCCGCACAAGCTTTGTTCAATTCAAAGGAGTTGTAGGTTTGTCAATTATCTCAATATGTACAGATGCATTAGCTGACTTATATTATTCTGTACTTCACAGACATTAAACAAAACTATTCATCTGATTTTTAATAAACAATGTTAAACAATAGTTTTCTTTTTATGTAAAACACCACATACAGTATTGCCCTAGATTAAGTATTTTACTTCTTTGGCATTCCACAAATATCTGGGGGGTATTTGCTGTACGTTATGTATAGTTTGTTCTTAGCTTTCATAATTATTTTGCTCTGTAGTATGTTGTTATTTCAATAACAGTTACAGACAGAAATCTGATTTATAGTTCTGCAAAATATGATGAATATTTCAGCATCTTTCATGGGTCATGTTTGTAGATTATTTTGTTTTATGTGGCTGAATTCCAGTTTTTTATGGGAATGTCTAGGCAGAAAGCAAACAAGATAGATCAGCTGTTACTGTGCAGCAGCAAAATGAAATAGTCAAGAAACAATACAAATCGGGAAGGAAAATGAATATGGCTTGAACTGATCAGTAAAATATGCACATACACTGATTTATCATTTCTTCTTTCATAAAAAAAAGGTTCTCACACATGTTTTACTTTATTTTTACCCATTGCCTTTGGCAGATTTCCCTTATAATAAAATGAATATAGTTTCATAGAAAATTTGAAAAAGCATATTTATCTACAGTTATCTATATATAGTAAGGGACCCAGTGGGATCAACAGTTTGGAGGGGTTTAGTCATTCTACCAACGAGGAACAAAAACGATCTTTAGAACAGGGCTCCGACCTGAATAACCTGCTCTCCCGCTGTATGAGACACACTGATGGCCGGCCTAACATCACTTTATGTCAGCACATTGCTAATTATTATAGAGGTATTTGTTGGAGATATACTACATTAATAGGCATTTAGGGCCTGAATCAATAAGGAGAGCAAAGCATAAAAAAAAGTAACTTTGCATCTCGACAAAACCATGTTGCATTGGAGGGGGAGGTAAATTTAAAATGTGAAGACAAATTTACAGTTGGAATAGGGCATGTCCTAGATCCACTTTAAATTTCAATGTAAAAATAAAGCTATCAAATATTTGTGTGCTACATGAAAAAAACAGCCGGTATTTTACTTATCTGCAAAATAATAAACTAGTTTGCACCCTTTGCATTGTAACATGGTTTGTCCCAGAGAACATTTAGGGCCTGATTTAGAGTCGGACGCAAGGCCTTCTGATCAGTGCAAAAAGCACTTTTGGCCAAAGATACATCTACGTTTGCACTCCAACTGAGACAAATCTCCCCATTGCAGCTCTCTGCGCTTAGAGAGGTGGAACAGGGAAGTTATTGGGCGACTCGTCTAGCAGTGTAAGGTGTGTTCATGCTCTTTAAATGCTATTTTGAGTTGAAAACAAGTGCAGATAAATCTCTAGGAGATGTATATTTTGCGGGTTCGTTCAGCTGCTGCAACAGACCTTGGTGCATTAAAAAATATTTTATTTTTTTGAAAAAAAAGGTTTGCACCCCCTTCCAAACAGCATAACCAACTCTTGTGCTGTTTGTGGGGGCAAATAACAATTTTTTTTTTTATACATTATTTTTTATTTAATTAACAGCTTTACAGGGCGTTGTGCATGATACACTTGCACGCCGGGCCATAAGGCAAATAAAGAGGTGTGTTTGTGCATTTTGCACTGTATTCTAGGTCACACAGACCTAAAGATCCCTGCCACTCTAAATACTGTATAAATTACAGGATGCAATTTACACTTACGATTTCAGTGTAAATTGCATCTGACTCTAAATGAGGCCCTTACTCCTTTTTTGCCTTACTTTCCTTAATGAATCAGGCCCTTAGCCTTTCCAAGCAGTGATATATTAGACTCAGCCCAGGGATTCTAGTCACAGGTGAGGCACACCCAGTGTCCTACTGGGCAGCGGGTTTCCGGGGAAATACCCGGTAGGTCCCACTGCTCAATGGCCCTCCCCCCTTTCATTAGGGGGCTGGGCCAGAATGCGATCACCAGGACCCCCATGGAGAGGTAAGTGCAGTAGCAGTCTGTGCTGCTGGTAAAGCAGAGGAGCTTCGTGCTCAGGCAGGAACTCCTCACTGTCTCCCATCACCCCCTCTGTTATGCTCTGATTGGCTGACACAATCACTCAGCCAATCAGAGCAGACACGCCCCTATCCACACTGCCATGGAGGAAGCAAAGCAGAAAAGGTAAGCTTGTGTGTCTGTATGTATGAGAGAGAATGTGTGTCAATGTGTATGATAAATGTATTAGTGTGTGTATGAGAGAGAATGTGTGTCAGTGTGTATGATAAATGTATTAGCGTGTGTGTGTGTCTGTGGGCATGAGAAATTAATTTGTGCTTGTGTGTTATGGTAATGTGTGTGTTATGTGTGTGTGGGCAATGGGGCTTGTGGCAATGTAATGGGGTGAGAATGGGGGGGGACTTGTTATAAGTGAAATAGGGGTGAGGAACGGTGGGGCTGTTATAAGTGAAATTAGGGGTGAGGACAGGGGGGCTTGTTATAAGTGAAATGGGGGTGAGGGCAGGGGGCTTGTGGTCATATAAGGGGGTGTGAGGTAGGTGGTGGCTAATGGGTGGTTTGGACCTATTAATTGAATATGGAGTTAAGTTTGGGCAGGAGGGCTATTTTTTAATTGTGAATGTAAAATTTGTAATGCCAGGGATGGTTGTGGGAAATGGTTATATTTATTAAACTTAAATGCTATTTATTGCTAGGCCTGTTTGGAGGTAGGGAAATAGGTTTATTTATTAAATGAGGATACTATTAATTTAATGTCGGGCTGGTTGGAGGGAAATAGATCTATTTATTAAAAGTGAATATTATTATTTTAATGTTGGGGCTCGAGGGAAGCCTAATTATTAAAGGTGTGTACTATTGATTCAACGCCGGGACTGATTGGAGTTTTCTAAATGGCATGCACCAATTTTTTTTCCAGATAGGACTCGCAACATTGCAGGATACAGACAAGCAGCAACTAAGCTAAAGATACCAGCAGCAACAAGTCAGGAAAGCAACAAGAAAAGGTCACATTTACTCAGGTACATAAGGTAGGCGCACACACATACTGGGCCCCACCTAACATTGATTTGGCCCGTCTACATGATGCCACTTTCAGGCTTTTTTCCAGGGCCACTTTAAGTTCCCAATCTGCCCCTGCCCTTTTCTATGTAGGTGTGGCCCAAATCCAAAATTTGTTGAACTGGGGCACTACTGTATGGCATAATATGATTTGGGGACATTTCTGTGAGGCATAATATGATTTGTGGCATAAATTGAACAACATGGCATAAATTGAACTGGGGCACTACTGTGTGGCATAATATGAACATGTATATGTTGGTTCCATTATTATTAATAATATATATAATATAAAATCTCTCTATCTAAATGCACAATTGGCACACCCGGGCGACTAGATTTTAGCCAACCCCTGATCTGCAGCAAAGATAATTCCCATGGATCCAAGGTTGAGGATGGCACTGTATATTCTCACTAAGGGTAGTAATAGTATGCTCATACACAGGCTAATTGTAACTATTCTTAGACAAGGTACCCCTCTGCTTGTATGTGTTTTATGTGTGTTTTCAATTTTTATTTTTCTTTGAAACATTATTTTTTCATATTTGTCTGTTTTATTATAACAACTACATACCTTCCACTACATATATAGTGCTTTTAGGGCACTGTCCCTCTGTCCTGAAACTCAGGACTTCTGTTCTGCCTGCCGGGAGATATGTCACACTTCTTTGAGCAGGCAGTCTACACTTCTGTCGATGCAAGTGTTTTGCTGTAGGAGAGAGGCCTAGTGTGCCCTTATTGCTAGGCTTTCCATATTTAATGTACATATACTGTACCTTTTTCAAAACAGGACTCCAACATTCCAGGGTCCAGACAACAACTGAGCTTAATACATCAGCAGCAGCAGGTAGTGAATGCTGCAAGAACAGGTAGTAGAAAGCAGGACAGTCTGCCAACTGTCGTGATTCTAGTGGGGCAAGACTTTGTCCCGATCTAAGGGGTGGGGCCTAGACTATGCACTCTATATATACACTGCATTCTTTATATACTACACTATGCCACTAGCCATGCCTTTCATGGGCTGATCACTCCCCCTCTAGTGTCTAGTCTTGTCTCTATGGTGGCTGGCCACACCCACCTCTGGTGGGCCCCAACCGTTGCAGTCCCCCTGTGGGCCCTTCATGCCCCAGTCCGACACTGGGCACACCTGGTACATAGGCATCAGGAACTGGTCTATGTGCAGGTTGTGGCTGTGGTGGAAGAAAAGGTTACTTAAAAATCAATGAGGAGACTTATCCTTCAGTATATGCTACACTACTAACACGTGTGAAAAGTAAAAGGAGCTTAAAAGCAGTGAGCAGAATAATTTGGGAATTACAACTAGTTTGCTCAATATACTTTTATGTACATAAGTGGAACAGGAATAGGAAAATCAGGTGCAGTGCTGCAGATCAGCCATATTGTACGGTCTGATATAGAATAGTATATCACAGTGAACAAGTGAGTGTTCAAATTATGAGCTACAGTCATGTTTTATTTAAGAGGCTAGCTGGCCGACTTGCCATGCTGAGCCCTTTGCTCCACACTGTCGTTGGGTATCCCTTTGCTACTATATAAGCTAAGGTGAGAAAAGAAGAAAATGTAGTATAAAGGAAGTTCATAGCAACAAGTCTTGTTGAAAAAAAACAAAAAAGAAGAAGAGCTTAAATAATGTATTGTTATAAATAAAATAAAAATATGATTAAAAATTCATCTTTGTCTTTCCCCCAACATTGTTCAAGGCACATCAAAACCACATCACCCACTTTGTGTGACATGGATGTATTAGTACATGGATTTCATGAGTCTTACCTGCACACAGCTTTAAAGACAAGTAACCCCCAAGCAATTAAAACATTTTTAGACATATAGGGAAGACTCAACCTATTTAAAAAGTATAGCAATGAACATATTGAAATTCAGATTCAATCCATGTTTATGCAGTATTTAGTGTAGGACTGGCCAGCGGAAGACTTTGGTGTGACTTTGTCAGCTTAGCATATAGTGCAAAAAGTGGTGCTCCCTGTTCTTAATATGGAGTACAGCTTGACGTATTTTTAATGCAGAGTATAGCTTGAAGTAGACTAGCTATAATAGTATTAATAATGTTTTTTGGGAGTGCAAAGATAAATGTTATCATATTGGCTCTTTGAGTAAAGACCCCATGTGATTTACTGATACATTTTATGAATCAACCTCATTGATACAATGAATAGCCAATCAAAATGGCTTTCTCATGTTCTAACCAACCAGAGCAAAACCGTTCTTGATTGGATAGGCCCCTTGCCTGTCATTTACATTGTGTATCCTTATGGAGCAGGTCCTTATTAGCTTTTTCTAAACGACTAGATTACCATATAGGATAGAAGAAAAAAGATGGAAAAGAAGAAGAATGAGGAAAAACACTTAGGGTGTAGCATAACAATAAAGTGGAGAATGAGATATTGGGAAAGTGTTTGTTTAAATTAAAGGACTATTAATATGGAGTGAGTGGTTTTGTTTTTGTAGCATTTTACTATGTGGCATTACAGGTCCCAACAGGCCCTGGGTGCCAGGGCTTGCTGCCAGTAATAGATCTACAAGCCTTAGCGTACCATAGCAGTTTATGCTGCCAGGGTGTGCTGGGACCAATAGTACCACATATTAAACTACCATTTTTTTTTCTTTAAACTATAATTACCCCAACATCCACCACTCAGAGGTGTTAGCATGAGCTCCAGTGCTATCATCAAGAGGATGGTTTATCCTAGCAGGGAGATCTTGCATGTTTTATGGAATTCAGCCATGTGCTGAACAGGCTGTGGCTATATCTCACTGTGACAGGTGGACCCCAGGTGACCAGCCCAATCTGTAGTAGCCAGTGCTAGTTGACTTTTGGTTTGTGGGCACACTTTACCTGCCCCTTCCATCCCATGTTCTGCCTCTCCAGACAAAGAGGCAGGAGATGCAAGTCAAGTATATGCAAATAATATAGGGAACATATGCGCATACATTTTTGGTGCGCATGTGCATTATGAAAATGCTTATCTTATGCAAAAAAACAGACTTATGTTCAATTCTAACTGAGTCCCTAGATCACTCTGTTGTCAATCATCTTGTTAATTGTACTCCAATGTTCTTCTTCTTTGATGACTTCTGTATATGCATGACATCATTGATTGCAAGTAATATTCACATATACTATAATGCATCCAAACATTTTATTATCTGTCTTTAAAAATATACTTTAAAAGGATAGTTTCTATCAAATTTGGTATACAATATGAAGGACACTACTACATCCCATACTCATCTCTTTGCCAGTTTAACAACAGTCAATACAAATAAAAGAATAAAAAAACCCTCAAATTACGAAGTATACAATAAAGGACTTAAAGATGTGAGGCCAAAACAATTATCTCTTTGTCTTGCCCTAAAACAAGCACCACATTAGCCACACCTGTTAATTGTTTAATTGAGGTGTTTCAATGAGACCAGTTGCCAGAGATGCATAAAATCAAGCTCCTAGCTATGCAGTCTCCATTTGCAAACATTTGTGATACAAAATGGGTCGTTCTGAAGAGCTCAGTGACTTCAAGCGTGGTACTGTGATAGGATGCCACCTCTACAATAAAACGGCTTGTGAAATTTCATCCCTGCTGGGTATTCCATGGTCAACTGTAAGTGATATTATTAGAAAGTGGCAGCATTTAGGAACAACAGCAACTCAGCCAAGAAACAAGAGACAACAAAAATCACAGAGCGCTAAGGAGCATGGTACATTAAAGTCGCTAACACTCTGCTGATTCTATAGCTGAAGAGATGCGAACTTCCACTGGCATTAATGTAAGCACAAAATCTGTGCGGCAGGAGCTTAATGGAATGGGTTTCCATGGCCGAGCAGCTGCATGCAATCCTCACATCACCAAGACCAATGCCAAACGTTGACTGGAGTGGTCTAAATCACATCAACACTGCACTGTGGAGCAGTGGAAACATGTTCTGTGGAGTGACAAAATCAAGCTTCTCTGTTTGTTAGTCAGTTGGGTGAGTCTGGGTTTGGCGGATGCCGGGAGAACGTTACCTTCCTGGCTGCATTATGCCAACTGTGAAGTTTGGTGGAGGAGAATAATAGTTTGGAGCTGTTTTTCAGGGTTTGGGCTAGGCCCCTTATCTCCAGTGAGGGGTAATCATAATGCTTCAGCATACCAAGTAATTTTGGACAATGCTGTGCTTACAACTTTGTGGCAACAGTTTGGGGAGAGAACTTTTCTACTCCAACATGACTGTGCCCCAGTGCACAAAGCAAGGACTGCAAAGACATGGTTTGATGAGTTTTGTGTGGAAGAACTTGACAGGCCCACACAGAGCCCTGACCTCAACCACATCGAACACCTTTAGGATTACCTGGAACGTAAATTGCGCGCCAGGCCTTCTCATCCAGCATCAGAGCCTGGCCTCATAAATGCTCTACAGAATGAATAGGCACAAATTCCCACAGAAACACTCCAACATCATGTGGAAAGCCTCCCAAGAAGAGTGGAAGCTGTTACCACTGCAAAAGGGGGACCAATTCCATATTAAAGTAAATCTGCATTTGAATACAATGTTATTACAGCCCCTGTTGGTATAATGGCCAAGCGACCGAATGCTTTTGTCCATATAGTATATATATATATATATATATATATATATGTATATGCATATATATATATATATATATATATATATATATATATATATATATATGTATTTATATATATATATATATATATGTATGCCTATATATTTATATATATATGTAAATGCATTTATATGTGTATATATATATATATATATATATATATATATATGTATATATGTAAATATATATATATATATATATATAGGAGGATATATATGGTAAAGGGCGGTGCCTTCAGGTGTATACAGTGTATATAAACATATAGGGGCAGCACGGTAGCATAGTGGTTAGCACTCCTGCTTTACAGCACTGGGGTCATGAGTTCAATTCCTGACCGTGGCCTTATCTGTGTGGAGTTTGTATGTTCTCCCCGTGTTTGTGTGGGTTTCCTCCGGGTGCTCCGGTTTCCTCCCACATTCCAAAAACATACTGGTAGGTTAATTGGCTGCTAACAAATTGACCCCAGTCTGTGTGTATGTTAGGGAATTTAGACTGTAAGCCCCAATGGGGCAGGGACTGATGTGAGTGAGTTCTCTGTACAGCGCTGCGGAATTAGTGGCGCTATACAAATAAATGATGATGATGATGATGATGATAAGCACAGATGTACACAAAATAGTCCAGAGGAGTTAAACAGAATGGTGTCTGTATAGATGCACCGCAGGTAACTCATAAACACTGTAAAACAGGATAAAGGTGATCTATGATTGATCGTGCAGATTAATAGAAGTGGTGTGCGTACCAGATATATAAAATCAAACCGCTTATCTGTATAGTAGCTCCTTAGGAATCCCGGAGTATGATCTGCAACCAATTCTCCTTAACGATGGATAAAATGTATGTTCTAAAACAACCGCGACACCAAACTTATCCGCTCATCATAAAAGGAAGTATATAAAAAGCCATATGGTGTAGTATTTTATATAAACATTTTATTCAAGTATAGCATTTAGAGTGCAAACTCACAATATATATGCTTAAAATAGGCTTATCTGTAAGTGACTGGTCTGCAGTCTCGTCCCTTTAGGTGATAGAAGTCTCTCAGCAGGCTCCACACAGAAGCTCAATGCAGGATATTCTAATGGTATGTGTCTCAGGGTTCAGCAGTATAACCAGTAGTCTTCCAGATATGGTGTAGGGGCTCAACGCGTTTCGTTCATTCAAAGAACTTCATCAGGAGTAGTAGAATAGCTTGTATGAAAGTTTTGGTCTGTTATATGAGATGCGCGGCGCCATTTTGGGCCCGCGTCATCGATGACGTCATCGCGCATGCGCGAAACAGCATTCTAACCCGCGATGCAGCGGCTATACATATGTATTCATTTTTTGATGAGGTAGTAAGAATCTTGATGGTGGCATCAATCCTGTACCCTTTAAGGGTTTACAAGGTGGAAGGTAGTTATGCGACAGGAAGTTATAGAATGTAGGCAGTATCCCTATAAGGGGATACAGCGGTGGCCATATTGGATAAGGGCAACTGTGTGGAGCCCACGTTAATGTTAGAGTGACATTTAAATAATGTCATAAACGCAAGTCCCTATACATCTATATAAAAACATATAATGCCAAAAGGGGACATAGATATAAAAGTATAAAATATACAGTACATAGAATAATAATAACATATAATAAAGTTATATAACCAATAAAAACATATAAATGAAACATATAAACAAATAAAACTGCTCATTAATGCACTCCTAAAAATTTAGGTACCAATAAAAGAGTACTACATATCTCTTAAAATAATAAAATTGGATTTAGACCAGCAGGAAACATCCAATATTAAAGTGTTTAATAAGGGTTACAGAAAAGGAGCTATTTCATAATATTCATTAAGGCCTTGTGGGGCTAGGGTCCCTAATTCAAAGATCCAGAACATTTCCCTTTGTGACAGTTTGGTATCTAGGGCCCCACCTCTTGGACCTAGTGTAACATTTTCAATTGCTCTAAAGTTTAGCTCGCAAGGATTTGAATTATGTTTCTGTAAGAAATGGTGTGAAACTGCGTGGCTTTCCACTTTATTTTTAATGTTCCTCAAATGCTCTTGTATCCTCAGTTTTAAGGGGCGTTTGGTCTTCCCTATGTACTTGAGACCGCATGAACATTCCAGTAGGTATATTACCGAGGTGGTCAGGCAGTTCATAAAGTGCTTAGTTTGGTATTCTTTGCTATTATTAAAGTTGTAAAAAGTATTTTTGTGGTTGGTATATCTGCAGATGTTGCAGTGATTGCATTTAAAAAAACCTTTAATGGCTAGAAAAGTGTTTGTGATTGGTTTTTCATTTGCAAGCATGCTTGGAGCCAGGAGATCTTTTAAATTCTTGTTTTTTTTAAAGATAACTACTGGTTTATCTGGAAGGATACTGCTAAGTACGGAATCTTTCTTCAGGATGTTCCAATGTTTATTTATGGTAGTTTTGGTTTTTGCTTCACCACTATTATATTGGGTGATAAATGAAATTGTGTCCTTCCTATTTTCCTTTTTGTGGTATTCGAGGAGATCAAGTCTATCAATTGCTTGTGTTTTTTCTATTGCTCCTTTTATGAGTTGCTCAGGATAGCCTCTTTTCTTAAATCTGTCGGCATAGACAGACAGTTGTTCTTTACAGGAGGCTTCATTGCTACAATTTCTTTTAATCCTTTGAAATTGCGAAAAAGGTATATTAGTCTTCCATTTCTTTAGATGAGCACTTTTATAGTGTAAGTAGCTGTTCGTGTCTACTTCCTTAATAAAGTTCTTAGTAATCACTGTATCATCAGTGTGTGTAAGGATTAGGTCCAGGTATTCTACTTGTAAGGTGTCAATTTTTGCTGTAAACGAGAGATTGTACTCATTCAGATTTAGATAAGAGAGGAATTGGTTGAGGTGTTCCTTATTACCATTCCAGACTAATATAATATCGTCGATGTATCTTTTATATAAAATTATATTTTCTGAATATGGGTTAGGATTGTAGATATATTGTTGTTCCCAACTCCCCATAACAAGATTCGCAAAACTCGGTGCAAAAATTATGCCCATAGCGGTGCCGACTGTCTGTAAATAAAATTTGTCTAAAAATTTAAAATAATTGTGTGTGAGAATAAAAGTCATAAGTTCGCAGATGAAGTTATTGTGATCTAAGCCAAGGTCAGGATCTGAGTCTAGGTATTCTTTGCAGGCCTCAACTCCTTTCTGATGTTTAATGGAGGTGTACAGGGATTGCACGTCAATCGTGACCCATATATAATTTGGTTTCCACTGAAAATTTTTAAAGAGTTGTAGGACACTAGTTGTGTCCTTGAGAAAGGATGCGAGATTATTTACATATTTATGTAGAAAAATGTCTACATACTCTGAAATGTGAGAGGTAAGGGAATCTATGCCTGCTATTATAGGTCTGCCAGGGGGGTTTTGGAGATTCTTATGAATTTTAGGGAGGAAGTAGAAAATAGGTATTACTGGGTTACTAACCATCAGATATTGAAATTCTTCTTTATCTAATATTTTTGTATAGAACCCTTTTAGTAAAATATCCCTAAGAAGGGAGACGAATTCATCAGTTGGATCATGATTAAGTAATGTGTAAGAGACTTGATCGTCAAGGAGTCTCTGTGCTTCCTTTATATAGTTTGATCTATTCAAGTACGATACCCCCCCCCCCTTTGTTGGCTTGTTTAATAATTATGTTTTTGTTTTCCTGTAAGGTCTTTAGGGCCAGAATCTCTTTTTTGGTTAGGTTTTTTGGTGATAGGTCACTATGTTGTTGGTTACATAGATCTTGGATCATAAGTTCTTAGAAAATCTCTATATAATTGCTTTTAGATTCTAAAGGGAAGAATTTTGATGTGGGTTTCAGACCTGACTTAGATTGATTGTTATAGTTTGTGATGATAGCTTGATCTTTTTTGGCAAAGTGACGTTTAAGGGTAAGTTTTCGTGTGTACTTATGTATGTCAATAAACAATTGAAATTTGTTAGGTTTCTGCGTAGGAGCAAAAGACAGTCCTTTGCCTAGGACTGATCATTCTGGTTGTGAAAGAACATGATCTGAAAGATTAAAGATCCCGTTTTCCTTCAGTTTATTGGTTTTGTTGGTTAATGGATGTGTCTCCTTTTTGATAAGATGTATATATTATATATCAATAAAAAAACATATATATATATATATATATATATATATATATATATATATATATACGGAAATCATTCATATCACGTTCCTGTAATCAACTCATGATGGGCCAACCAAACCTTTTCTCTATTTAGATTCCCAATCCTAGTTATCTATTTATGCTGTTATTTTATATATTGTAACTTTTATAAATTTCCATCTGCATCTTCTATCCTAAAAATGACAGTTTGATACTATGTTCAGAAATATAACGTTTTTTACATGCCATATGAATCTAGAGAATAAACAACGAACAAAGCAAATTTTAAATGAGCAAATGATTAAATCAAAATGACACACGTATCAAAACTGTTGACTTAGTATGTGTAGACTGTCAGATTTGCACACAGTAAAAAGTTTTAGGATAGCAAAATGCCACTGAATATTGTCCCTTGAAAATAAATTCTGGATGTACATTTAGTCACACATTGATTTGGCTTTTCCTTAGGGGAACGATGTGGTCATACTTGGTACACATGCAAGCTTGACATCTGGGAAAAAGATGTCCAAGCACAACAAAGACATTGTTAAGTTAAGGAATGTGATATTCTGTTTTGGCTAATTCCCACAGGGAGTATGACCAATGATACCACTTATTTAAAAAATTATTTCATTTTATTGTCTGACAAAAAAAATTATATAAAAATGCAAAGCAAACATTTAATAGTAAAAATCCATTTTATTTTTTTTAAAATGAATCAACAGTGTGCATTATAATGTGTTTACATTTAAAAGCACAATATACTCTTATATATTTTTTATCATTAAAAATGTAATATGTTTACTCTTTAACCCTTACATTAATCAAAGACTGACAGGTAAGACAACATAACTTCAGTAATGGAGGCAGAAATGTAAAAGACACTTCAGTCTCTGAAGATTTATTAGGTGCTTTTCTTTAATGCATAGTTGCCTACTCTCCCGGGAGACTCCCGCATTTCTGGGAGACATCCCAGGCTAGGAGGGCAACCTCCAGGTTCCCGCCCCATCTATAGATAAATGGCGGGGCGGGGATCAATGATGCAAATATCGTGTCATCTTAGCCCCCTGCTGTAATTGGGCAAAATTGTGACAATCGTTCAGGGGGCAGGGCCAAAAATGATGTGATTTGTCAAGCCCCGCCTCCGCACGCCGACAACCCCCGGGATCTCCCTGAAGCCAACGAGGAAAAGTTGGCAAGTATGATATATATTATTATATGTGGTTTATTTCCTGAGCTGAACTAATTTTGTTTTTCCCTATGCCCAAACTCAGCTATGGTACCAAAGTAAATACAAACATCCCAACAAAAAAAGTTTGTTTAGGTAGAGTGCTGATGATTAAAAGTAGGGCCTTGCTATTGTAAAAGAGACTGAATTCCCTATGGGAATCTGGCCAACAAAAGAGAAAAATCTAGTCCCCCCCTAGAAAAAATATCCCCATGCTGAAAGCATGAAAGAGCCTCTCCCAGCTTCCCTGTGCAGTGGGTGTTGGGGTAATAAAGTGTTAAAATTAAGCTATCTGTATTTTTTGGTTTGTGCACTACTGGTCCCAGCAAACCTTGGTAGCCCTATATTGCTTGGGTATGCTGACACTTGTAGAACTACATTTGCCAGCATACCCATAACTGTCAGAGCATGCTGACACTTGCATACCTACAAGCGCCTTGGCTTCCAGGGCCTGCAGGGACCTATTGTGCAGCAGGAAAAATAACTCTCTAAAAACACAGACCCTCTGATAAAGTATTTCATTATTATTTCTTCCATCTTTTAATCCATTGAGAAAAAATGAGAAATTCTATATATGATCAGAACTTGCTCCTTGTGAAGCCAGAATGCGATTGATAAGCCGGGTGGATTGTGCTACTTATCGATATAGAGTAGAAAATGTCTGTATTGAATTGTCTCTGTGTCTATGCATGGTGCAATTGCTAATGATTTTTTGTACCCGGAATAAACGCACATTTTTTGCACAGAATATTTTATGCCTGCACTTTAAGTGAGCTCTAAGAGAGTCTCTATGAGTGCTGATTTCTGCGAACTGACAGTTTTTGACCTTATCTACACTATAGCTTTAGGATTATGAGCCTTGTCTGCCCTGCAAGATTTTGCCCTGTTCTGACACAGATGTAAGATATTTAATAATTGTTCCCTGGAAAACCAGTTAGCCACAGAGAAGCCAAAGGTTTATATAAAGAGTAAACAGAGTTGCTGCAGACAAAATGAAGCCTGGAATATCTTCCCAGTATCCAGAGAAATATGTATTCTAGGATATCTTGACATCAAAAATGGACAAATATATAAGGTAAACTTGTCATTATTACTCCTCTATGCTTTTTTCTTTTCATGTTTCTATACCTACTTCTAGATCTTTGCATGATTTGTCTCTCTGGCTGTTTGTCCCTTGGCTTGCATGGGTAACTTTTCTGACATTAACCCTTTGTCCTCCTCTGGCTATTCGCTCTTGTGAAATTAAGCTTCCTTGTTAGAAGTGTCATAGAGCGTACAGGGTGATTCAAAAGTCGCAGTACACCCTTTTGTTTCAAAAACTCTACAGGAAATTGGGATACCTGAATACTCCAGTAAGGTATGGGTGACCTGGACTATCTTTTACGGTATGTACCAAACATGGGCGCCATCTTGAAATCGGCCAATAGGCCCAATTCCTGTAGAGTTTTTGAAATAAAAGGGTGTACTGCGACTTTTGAATCACCCTGTATTGTACTACAATGCCTCTTTATCTCTGTTTCACAGACTTTCAGTCCTCTACCTGGAAATGTAGAAGTGGCGGTAGGAAAAAAGTAAAGGGAATGTAAATGAATGGAATTTGATAGCTTTACAATTAAGGCAGTGGAAGAAGTGACGGTATGGCATACCACCATACACACCCACTTCGACCACTGGTTGCCACCATAACGGGCTCTGCTTTTATTATTAGTTACTAGAATGAGAAGAGAGGCTGGCAGGAGCTTTATTAGGTTTATCAGGTAATTTAGTTATCATTCAGTTATATTCCAAACTACTCTAAATTCATAGCTCAGCTCATTATTCTGCTAAGATATATTTCTGGAATTAATTAATATAGAATAGCTGAACAATAGAAAAGAGAATTTTTATTTGTGACTGATTTGTGAGTTATTTTGAGAATCTGATGCTCTTATGAACTTCCTCATCAGCTAGCTTCCATAACCCCAGAGAAATAATTCTCTATTTGGTGCGATAAATGGGGGTGAAAGTTAGGAAGGGTGTGTGCTTTTCATCTTTTGCTTTTGTTTTTACCCTTTGCAGATTATGTTTATTAGTAAACATAGTTTGTGTCATATTTGATCTTATTGAGCATATTGAATATATTAAACTCAATTTAAACACACCTACAGCAATATTCAAAATAATTTAGACCCAAACCTACTGCAGTATTTATTTTAATTACAATGAAGCATTTTTTTAGCACAGAAAAGTAAGTGTAACAGCTAGAATAAAGTATAGTAAACAGAACTACAGCTACTATGGAGTATGAGTGTATCAGTGAAAGTGTTTAACAAACAGAGCTATGCAGACATCAAGATTAATTTAAGAGACATAGAGGGATTTCTCCATTCATACAACAAGAAAAATGAGTGTGAAACTGCCTATAAGGGCACGGTTATATAATGTTGACTGGGGCATTGTGATTTTCGACTGCTTGACAGTAATTGCTCTGATTTCACAGGAGGTGGTGTTGATTGTGGGGGTTAGGGTTATCAATTGAAACTTTAAGAAAATAATAAGAATTTCAACTTTGAATGAAACTATTCACTCAGCTCTACTTAAGAAAACTCACAATTCTCTGGTGTCAATGACAGTGTCATTTGTAATATATTTGCCACACATTTAACTACTATTAATACTTTCTCATCTTTGCAGTTCCTTCCTGTATAGACCCTTTTCCTGTTTATTTCTGAGCTATGTCCTATTGGTTGTATAATCTTTTGGTTATTCATAGGTATATATTTTCTATTTAAATATTTTAAGAAAAGAGGTAGATAGTCTTCCTCATTCAATAAAGGTTAATTGACTATTAACGTCATATAATAGCCATGGTAGTTTGTGCCATGTGAATCTAAATGACTGAATATCGGATCCAATGTTGGCCAGACACAATTTTACTATGTTCCAATGAAAAAGGGTGTAGCTTTCATTTGGATGGAAAGTGTGACCCTTTGGTAACAAACTGACATATTTACAGGTTCTGTTGCTGCAGTTAAAGTAATACAAAAATGAAATGTTTCAGATAAAAATAATAGACATTAAAAATGTATTCTAAAAGAGTGAAAAAAGTATTTTACTGGTATAGAATACAATTAAACATTTCAGTCACTGTGAGACCCTCAAATATTTAATTTAAAGGCCACAGTCGATTGGGCCAGTCTATTTTTTAGTGTACTATTTGCAAAATTCTATATAAAATTGCCTGCTAACCTTCACAGACAGTACTGCTACTGGTTACCGGCCACTAGTCATGAATGTTCTAGAGATCAAACTTAACATATATATGTATATATATATATATATATATATATATATATATATATATATATATATATATATGTATAATACTGATGTATTTTATACGCCACTAAATGTTTTGATATTTTTTTCTAAGCCTATGCTAGTCTGTTCATATACATTATGTCATTTGAGTGCATTCTCTCTTGGGAAAAAATAAATAAATAAATGTGTATATATATATATATATATATATAGATAGATATCTATATCTATATATATATATATATATATATATATATATATATATATATACTGTACATCTGGTGAATGTGGATGCCATCGGAGTACACTGATCTCATTGTCATGTGCATGGAAGTAGATTGAGATAACATGTGCTTTGTGATTTGGCTGGTTATCCTGCTGGAAGTAGCCATTGAAAGATGTGCGGACTAGTGGCCATAAAGGGATGCACATGTTCAGCAACAGTACTCGGGAAGGCTCAGGAAGGCTGCAGCATTTAAACTGTGCTCAATTGGTATAGAAGGGTCTAATGTGTGCCAAGAAAACATTCCCCACATCACTGCACCACCACCTTCACCAGCCTGCATCATTAATGCAAAGCACAATGGATATATGGATTTCCATTGTTTCTGCCAAATTCTGACCCTACCATCTGCAGTCAGAACTCTAGATTTGCCAGACCAAGCAATAGTTTTTCAATCTTCAACTGTCCAGTTTTGGTGATCCTGTGCCCACTATAACCTCGGTTTCTTGTTCTTAGCTGACAGGAGTGGAGCCCGGTGTGGTCTTCTGCATCTGTAGCCCATCCACTTCAAGGTTTGACATGCTGTGCATTCAGAGATGCTCTTTTGCACAAAAGTATTGTTATGCATGCCGCATTCCCGTCAGCTTGAACCAGTCTGGTCACCTTTGGCCTCTCTCATTAACAAGGCATTTTCATGCACAGAACTCATGACCATTGTGCATTAACAAATGCCAGGCTCAGGAATCTCTTGAATACTCAAACTACCCTGTCCTGTACCAACAATCATTCCACAGTTAAAGTAACTTAGATCACATTCCTTCCCATTCTGGTGTGGCCTGACCAACAACTGAAACTCTTGACTGCATTCTTTTATGCGTAGCTTTAGCTATTTAGATATTTACATTAATGAGTAGGAGTACAGGTGTGTATCTAATAAAATGGCCACTGAGTGTGTGTATGTATGTATGTATGTGTATATATATTCATCCCCCCACCTAGATTTCTTCTATTTTAACATATTTGTCACACACTTAATTGTTTCAGCTCTTCAAACAATATTGAATATAAGACAAACATAAAATATAGTTTTTAAATGGTCATTTAATTTATTGAAGGAAAAAAAATGATAGGTAGGAAGAGGAAAGAACAGAAGTTTCTTTATTTAGGTGCACAGAATCCTCTATAATTAGTTATTCTACTACATATATTTAATTCATCCTTATGTTAAAATATAACCTTTATTGAAGTTAATTTAAAAAGCGAAAATGTAGATTAAAAAGTATACTTATAAAAAGTGATCTTGATAATAAAAGCTGGAAACACTACCGTCCTACACCTATATAATCCTGCTTCATGGACTATATGGTATGAAGATGTAAATTAATTTAACCTGCAGTGCTATGGAGAGGTCAATTACATATATGACCTGCAGTAGCAAAATATATATATAATGTGTAGATAGTATATGCCAGTCTACTTAATAATAGCTCTGGATATCTAATTGCAAAGAGTTGAATAGTGTTAGCCGTCCTATTCTCTTGGTATCTTATATAATTAGCAAATCAAAATATACACACCCTGCATTGAGTATAACTGATAGTATAATCAACTCTCTCTCACTACAGCTATTTGAGGTCTAATAAGACTATTAACAGTGTTCTCCGCGAATCTCGTTTCTGAATAACTAAAGTTATGGGGTGTGATTTGCTATCTGCCTCTTAGTCCCCTCTATCTTTGGGTATAATAGGGTATAGATTGCAAAGTTAAATTTCTTCAAGTATGAGGATTGAGTGGTTCCAGCGGTTAAATTAATTTACATCTTCATACCATATAGTCCATGAAGCAGGATTATATAGGTGTAGGACGGTAGTGTTTCCAGCTTTTATTATCAAGATCACTTTTTATAAGTATACTTCTTAATCTACATTTTCGCTTTTTAAATTAACTTCAATAAAGGTTATATTTTAACATAAGGATGAATTAAATATATGTAGTAGAATGACTAATTATAGAGGATTCTGTGCACCTAAATAAAGAAACTTCTGTTCTTTCCTCTTCCTACCTATGATATTGTTTTGTTTCCAGGTAGCACCCCAGCTAAATTGATTTATATGATATACAACTGAATAGTATACACTACTCAAGAATATTTTCCTACTAGACTGGGCAAGAATCCTATAGTTGGTGCGGTAGAATAACCCCCCGTTACACGAGGAAAAAAAATGATATAATACCATCTGGCCCTGCGTGAAATAATAATTGCTTCCTTAGTTACTCTTTCAAACATAGAACCAAATTGAATTGATAATTGAGCTCAATCAGATTAGTGCAATTAAGCTTGAGTACTACCATTCCTTTTGAATCTAATCATCACTTAAATAGAACCTTTCCACCAATGTAAACTTGAAATATATCAGTCTGGACGGGGTTACAAAGCCATTTCTAAGGTTCTGGGACTCCAGCGAACCACAGTAAGAGCTATTATCTCCAAATGGAGAAAGCTTGGAATGGTGGTGAACCAAAATTTCTTCAAGGGCACATTGACGATTCATCCAGGAAGTTACAATAGAACCTAGACAAACACATAAGGAACTCACTCGCAGGTCTCGGTTGCCTCAGTTAATATTTACGTTCATGATCCGACCATATGAATGAGACACATAAAGGCTTGTCTCACACTTGCTAAAAAAGACTATGATGGCCCACAATTATTTTCAGGTTAATTTTCTGTGGACTAAAGACTCAATAACGGGCATGGGCCCTGTTACAGCTGGCGTCAAGCTAACACAGCATTCCACAGTAAGAACATCATACCAACAGTCAAACATGGTGGTGGTAGTGTGATGGTGTAGGGTTGCATTGCTGCTTCAGGACCTGGGCTACTTGCCATAATTGACAGAGTCATGAATTCTGCTCTCTACCAGAAAAATCTGTGGGAGAATATATGATCATCACGCCATGATCTGAAGCTTAAGCACAATTGGATTATGCAGCAAGACAACAATCAAAAGCACAAGTCCACCTCTGAATGGCTCAAAAAATATACAAAATTAAGGTTTTGGGGTGTCCTAGTCAAAGTCCTGACTTCCAATTGAAATGCTGCGGCGGGACCTTAAACAAGCAGTTCACACTGTACTTATCTGAGATCAGGCCCCAGGTGATCTCTGGCATAATTAACTCCTTCTAGAACATAGGACAATGTCCTGGGAGAAAAATACCTCCTGTCTCAAACTCTAAAACATATACAGTGCTTCAAGCATCACTTCATTTCATCAATGTGGGTGTCAAGTAATAAATAAATCATATAAAGTTCCATCCCATTGAAATCCAGGAATCCAGCACTTCTTTTTATATATAATGAAGCCCAACAAGATATACACAAAATGGGTATGTAATTTATTGCATGTGAGTACAGCTGTAGTCTTATGCAAAAATGAATGGATGAAGTCTTGTCATTTTCGGGTGATTCCATCTTGTATAAAGACAAAACACACAACAACACCCATGACAAAATCTTTTCAATCATTGCTACAAAAATGAGAGGTCTAACACCATTGTGATTCCAGTAAAAAAATGTATGGCATTTGATCAATCCAGATCCAGCCTTACCTATGCTTAATCAAAGTAAATACCTATTGAGCTTTAAAAGAGGTATGAATTTAAACAGCTGCTTGATACATACTCTTAATGACACACGAGAAGGGACCATTATTCCCAAAACGCCAATACCAAACAAAAAGGCTGTTTCCATTGCATCAAATGTACTGCTTGCCACTCGATGAATAGTGGCTCAACTTTATGTCACTCTCAAACAGGAAGAATCTTTATGATCAAATACTATTTATCTTCCTCTGTAATTTTGTTATCTGTATGATAATTTGTCTATGTAAGAAACTCTACATTGGGATGACTGAGCGTGTCTTTAGAAGGAGAATAGCTCTTCATCATTCGCCCATCAAGCAATCATCTTACACAGAATAAATGATCAACCTATTGCGGATCAGAACACTAAAAATTGCTTTTCCTTGCTTTCTTTAGGCATCACAAATGCTCATCCGTGACTTATAGACTAATTCCTCATGCTTATTTTATTCAGTGCTCCTTGATACTGCTTTGCTTTAAACATTGTTACTTTCTCTTAGATTTATCTAAATAACTTTTTTATCTTCCTCACAGCTGTGTTTTTCTTCTATATTTTACAGATAAACCTAGTGGCTTTTTATGAGCCCTATTACCATAGAGACACTGGTTGCATTAATGCAACCATATACTATATTGTCTCTAGTCCATACCCTATGGCCTCTCTGTGTTTGTCACTTGTCTTGTGACACTTATTTTTACCTTTTTTTAAAAGCAGCACAAGTATAGCTTAGCACTTTGGTGACTTCAGTTTGACTTATATGTCTACTGTATGCCCTTTTCTCTATTCATTGATTTAGATGGTTTCTCCTAATTTGAGAACTAATTTACTGTAGAGTTCCCTGGATATGCATTGATGTTTTCATGTTACTTAGCAACCATATGGGGTTTAACACCCCACGATCTAATACCTTTACACAGGAAGTTTACATTTTCCTTTTAATGTGTTTGCAGCGCTTTAGTTGCTTAGCAACTATATAACACAGGACTACTACACTCTCTTGTTTCTGTTCTCTAACATGATTTTTTTACCCAGCACATGGTTTTTACTCCTTGCAATCATTTCATGATCCCGCTTGCTGGTAAGTTTGTTTGACATTTATTTAGCTCTAGGAGCTTTATTATTCTTAACACCATTATTGTTGCATAGCAACCAATTATATAATTTTTCTGTTTCAATTGTATGATTTAGACTAATTTTTCACTTATTTTGTAATTATGGGGTTTCTTGTAATTTATCTGTTTTTTCATTACTGTATGATTTAACCGTGTATGTAATTGTAGCATTTTGGTGCCATTATAGCTATATATATTGTTTGCATGGTGTGCTTTATGGTGGCTTGAAAAAGTGACCCCACTGGTCTCGAAACACCACTATCGTTTTAGGAATAAATATTTTTTTTTTTTTTTTTGTAGTCCATGAGTGCTGTCTACTTTCTTCTTTTTAAATACTTCATGACTCAGGCACCGGATTTTCAAGGCTTGAAAAAGTGACCAATAAGGTCTGGAAATATCACTACCAATCATAAAATAACTTATCCTTATTTATTTTTGCATTCCTTGAGTGCTATCTGTTTTTTCTTCCCTATACTTTTTTGCCTCAGGCACTGGATTTTTACTTATACAGGGTGAGCGCCCATTGTTATATATATATATATATATATATATATATATATATATATATATATATATATATATTGGAGATGATCACTGACCCCCGTGTTTTGGTTTTGGTTTTGGATCTGGATTAACTTCCTGTTTTGGTTTTGGTTTTGGATTTGGCAAAACCACATTCGCGTGTTTTGGTTTTGGTTTTTGATCCCGATTTTTTTTTCTAAATTACCATTTTTTTTTGGGCTAAAATCACATAATATGGCTCTTTTTTCATTCCTACATTATTGTTAATCTCAATAACACTAATTTCCATTCATTGCCAGTCAATTTTTGTCAAGTGACAAGAACACTGCTACCCCCTCCTATTTCTGTATGAGCAATGGCACTGGAGACTGGAGAGTGACAAGAACACTGCTACCCCTGTTTCTGTGTGAGCAATGGTGTTGGATCTCCTGGGGAGGGAGGTACTTATGGAATTCAAAACCCGCGAGATGCGGCAATGCAACAATGACATTTTGCCTCAATTCAGATCCAAGGACGCGCGAAGATACCGAGCCGGCTCCGAGCCTACTCGGATCCCCTAAGTTTGGGTGGGCTCAGTTTTAAGAAAACCGAGCCTGAGCATCTCTAATATATATATATATATATATATATATATAAATATGTATCTATATATATATATATATATATATATATATATATATATATATGTATATATACATATCGTTTTTGCGTTATGTTTTAAACATTCCATCAATAACAAATGTTAGTAAGTGCCCATTTAAAGGGCTTTTAGGAAAAATGACAAAAAGAGGATTGCATGCTTGTATTAAACATACAGGATATGGTATGGTATTTCTAGGACTTGTATTAGGTACCTGTATATCTTATTAGAATTTCATGCTGCCCTACGTCATCATACAGTAATGCCCTGATGTTCTGGTGAAGTTTTTCTCAGATTAAGAATTTCAGTGTTAGTCAAGGTTTGACAAGACCCTGTTCCAATGTACTGATTATGTGTACCCCTAAATTGGTAATCAGTAGCTTAATGAATAGAATAGCATTAAGCCTCCTATTATTACCACAAAACCTTCAATTAAAAGGTAATTTTCTGGAATGCTTTTTCGGGGGACCATAGAGTCTTCTGAACCATCTGGGACAACAAATGGTTTCTTAGGCCTTTGGGTTTAGGCCTCAAATCACTGCCCTTTCTTTGAAGTTTTAGAGGTGCTTGACAATGATCTGACAAAGTCTCTTCTGCCAAACATCAACTTTGCCTGGGGCAATGCTGCTTGGAGCAATATAGATCTGAGATTAGGAGCTTGGCAGCTGATTGTGTCTGGAATGTTCCACCTTTACGTAGCTAGTACCATCTTGGCTTAAGGATTAAGGATTATTTTGTGCAATATCTCCCTTCTGAGTTCTTAGATAACTTAATGATCTTATCTTTTAGGATTGACCATCACCTCAAGGGGAGGTGATGGTTTTTCTGCTGCTTTTCCTATTTAGGTTGGCATGTCCCAACTGTCTGTTGAGGAGAATGCCAGGCCTATGCCTTTATTGTGGTGATAAGGGACATTTTTTTGTCATTGCCCTAAGAAACTTGGACTTTTCAATGCCTAGGGCCTAGGTTCCCAAACTGTGCGCCGCAGCTCCCAGGGGTGCCGCGGCGCTGTTCCAGGGGTGCCATGGCCAGGAAGAAGGAGAGAAAAAAACAAAAAAATAAATAAAAACTTACCAATCCGGCACCCGGAACCCAGCAACCTCCTCGCTTCATCACGCCCGACATATTCAGTCTTTTTTTTTTTCTTCCTGTCCATGGCGGGATACAGAGGGGGTAGAGTGAGGGGGCACAGTGCGGATGCAGAGGGGGAAGAGTGAGGGGGTACAGCACAGATGCAGAAAGAATGCAGAGGGGGCAGAGCGAGGGGGCACAGTGCGGATGCAGAGGGGCAGAAAGGATGCAGAGTGGGCAGAGCGAGGGGGCACAGAGCGGATGCAGAGGGGGCAGAGCGCGGATGCAGAGGGGCACAGAGTGTGTGGATGCAGAGGGGCACAGAGTGTGGGGATGCAGAGGGGCACAGAGTGTGTGGATGCAGAGGGGCACAGAGTGTGTGGATGCAGAGAGGCACAGAGTGTGTGGTGATGCAGAGGGGGCACAGTGTGTGGTGATGCAGAGGGGGCACAGTATGAGGTGATGCAGAGGGGGCACAGTGTGTGGTGATGCAGAGGGGGCATAGTGTGAGTTAGCTGTAAATTATCCTTTGACAGAAATATAATTGAAAAAAATATATAAAAATATTATTTTCCCTTGGATTTATGTGTATTATTTTTGCATACAACTAAATAAGTATCTCTGTCCTGACCTAAATACTTATTAAGTTTTTTAGACTACTTATAAAACAGGACTGCTCGGTAATTATTTTGGAGGGGTGCCTTGAAAAAATTATGGAGACTCTAAGGGTGCCGCGAACTGGAAAAGTTTGGGAACCACTGGCCTAGGGCATTTTTGGGAGGCTCCCATTGGTCTACAAGTACTCCCATGAAAAATATTCTCGTTCTCCATCTAAATACTGCATATAAATATCCAGGCTTTTGTATATATCGGTGGAGCAGAAAACGTTTTAAATTTCAGCCTCGCTCAGAGATTTGTTTTACCTAATATACAGTTATATGTTGGGGTAACTATTTGTGAGTTGGATGGTTCACCCATTTCACAAGGTGTCATTAATTTTAAGGCTTCAGGGGGTAAAGTTATTAATCTGTGGTTCTAGCAAATTGTCTATATACGGCGAATTTGCTGGGCACATTTAAAAAGGCAATGTGTTTAAAGGCAAAACTTGCCTTAAGCTTGCCCACGCAGTAGCATTAATATAATGATCCTCCGGCAGAAATAATAAAATATGGCTCCTTACCAGGTATTCGAATGTCCTGGACACCCTCCAAGAGAGGAAGAGACTTTTGTCACGATTACGAGTGTTAGCGGACTTACCGCTTTGGGATAGCAAAAACACTCACTTCTTTCTCCCATGTGATTTTACTTCAGAGCCATATATCGAAGCAGGTACACCTGCTATTACTGACGGTCGGAACTCGGTGAGCTAGAAAGGTTCCTACTTCTGTCGGGTTCCTTGCTTCACAACAAAAGGATAAACAGTTTCTAGTGTCAATCCAAAGATTCTTGCTGACGCATTTTGTCTCCTTAGCGGGACTTTTTCAAAGCTGCTGATTCATCTCCTCATAGGGTTTTATAAAGGGAAAAGTGGAAAAGGTAGGAGTGTCCACATTTTGATTAACCCTTAATATGGGATCTCGATGGTTTGAAATGTTCCTCCTCAGAGCAAACAGAAAGGGTATGTCTGTCTTAGTGCAAAAAAAGATACCATAATTATATTTTAATGTAATCCATGTACTATCCCCATTTTTTGTATTTTATATATTATAGGTTGGTCAATTAACTATCTAATGTTCGATTATCCCTACTAGCGCCGAACTTAACTCCTTTGTGGGTTATTGGTTATCATTATGAAAAGTGCATTCATAATAGTCAGGGACTAACACTGTACATATAATCAGCAACTGACTAGAGCAAGGAATTGACACTGCACTTGTAATTTTCAACTGCCTGGCTGCAGGAATAGCATGGTGCATGTAATCACCAATTGCTTAGAGCCAGGAACTAGCATGGGGCCTGTATTTATGAACATTATCTTGAACATCAGGTGTTCCCCACACAAAGATACATGGACACTTGTTTGGGAAGGGCCTCCTTTACTTTTGTTTCATGTCATTATATTTCGTTTGTTTGTATTCTGATCCCCTCAATGTACAATGCTGCATATGTTGGTGCTCTATAAATAAAAGGTGATACTAATAATAACAACATAACACCTAATATACTGCATAGAACTAGAGATGAGCGCACTCGGATTTCTGAAATCCGAGCCCACCCGAACGTTGCCGATCCGAGTCGGATCCGAGACAGATCCGGGTATTGGCGCCAAATTCAAATCTGAAACTGAGGCTCTGACTCATAATCCCGTTGTCGGATCTCGCGATACTCAGATCCTATAAATTCCCCACTAGTCGCCGCCATCTTCACTCGGGCATTGATCAGGGTAGAGGGAGGGTGTGTTAGGTGGTGCTCTGTCCTGGTAGATCTCGTGCTGTGCTGTTTAGTTCTGTGCTGTGCTGTTTAGTTCTGTGCTGTGCTGTGCTGTGTTCTGCAGTATCAGTCCAGTGGTGCTGTGTGCTGTGCTCTGTCCTTCTGAGGTCAGTGGTGCTGCTGGGTCCTGTGCTGTGTCCTGTTCAGTCCAGTGGTGCTGTGTCCTGTGCTCTGTCCTTCTGAGGTCAGTGGTGCTGCTGGGTCCTGTGCTGTGTCCTGTTCAGTCCAGTGGTGCTGTGTCCTGTGCTCTGTGCTTCTAAGGGCATAGTTATTTCCCCAATATTCCCCTGTGTTTAAAAAAATAAAAAAAAGTTATTTAAAAAAATACCAAAAACTAATTTAATTTTTTTTAATTACCACAAAATTTGCACAACCAATCCTGCAGTATAAGCCCATTGGTACTGCAATATTACCAAGTTCACACATTCAGCAGTAAAAGTCCAGTGGTACTGCAATATTACAAAGTTCACACATTCTGCAGTATCATTCCAGTGGTGCTGTGTCCTGTGCTCTGTCCTGCTGAGTTCCGTAGTGCTGCTGGGTCCTGTGCCGTGTCCTGTTCAGTCCAGTGGTGCTGTGTCCTGTGCTCTGTGCTTCTAAGGGCATAGTTATTTCCCCATTATTCCCAAGTTTTTAAAAAATAAAAAAAAAGTAAAAAAAAATTTAAAATTAAAAATTAAAAAAAAAATATATAATTATAACCAAATTTGCAAAACCAATCCAGCAGTATAAGTCCATTGGTACTGCAATATTACAAAGTTCACACATTCTGCAGTATCAGTCCAGTGGTGCTGTGTCCTGTGCTCTGTCCTGCTGAGTTCCGTAGTGCTGCTGGGTCCTGTGCCGTGTCCTGTTCAGTCCAGTGGTGCTGTGTCCTGTGCTCTGTGCTTCTAAGGGCATAGTTATTTCCCCATTATTCCCAAGTTTTTAAAAAATAAAAAAAAAGTAAAAAAAAATAAAAAATTAAAAATTAAAAAAAATATATATAATTATAACCAAATTTGCAAAACCAATCCAGCAGTATAAGTCCATTGGTACTGCAATATTACAAAGTTCACATATTCTGCAGTATCAGTCCAGTGGTGCTGTGTCCTGTGCTCTGTCCTGCTGAGTTCCGTAGTGCTGCTGGGTCCTGTGCCGTGTCCTGTTCAGTCCAGTGGTGCTGTGTCCTGTGCTCTGTGCTTCTAAGGGCATAGTTATTTCCCCATTATTCCCAAGTTTTTAAAAAATAAAAAAAAAAGTAAAAAAAAATTAAAAATTAAAAATTAAAAAAAAAAAATATAATTATAACCAAATTTGCAAAACCAATCCAGCAGTATAAGTCTATTGGTACTGCAATATTACCAAGTTCACACATTCTGCAGTATCTTGTGCTACATATAATGGAGACCAAAAATTTGGAGGATAAAGTAGGGAAAGATCAAGACCCACTTCCTCCTAATGCTGAAGCTGCTGCCACTAGTCATGACATAGACGATGAAATGCCATCAACGTCGTCTTCCAAGCCCAATGCCCAATCTCGTAGTACCGGGCATGTAAAATCCAAAAAGCCCAAGTTAAGAAAAAGTAGCAAAAAGAGAAACTTAAAATCTGAGGAGAAACGTAAAGTTGCCAATATGCCATTTACGACACGGAGTGGCAAGGAACGGCTTAGGCCCTGGCCCGTGTTCATGACTAGTGGTTCAGCTTCACCCACGGATCTTAGCCTTCCTCCTCCTCCCCCCCCCTACAAAAAATTGAAGAGAGTTATGCTGTCAGCAACAAAACAGCAAACAACTCTGCCTTCTAAAGAGAAATTATCACAAATCCACAAGGCGAGTCCAAGGATGTTGGTGGTTGTCAAGCCTGACCTTCCCATCACTGTACGGGAAGAGGTGGCTCGGGAGGAGGCTATTGATGATGTAGCTGGCGCTGTGGAGGAACTTGATGATGAGGATGGTGATGTGGTTATTGTAAATGAGGCACCAGGGGGGGAAACAGCTGATGTCCATGGGATGAAAAAGCCCATCGTCATGCCTGGTCAGAAGACATCCAGACAACCAATGTATGGCCATATGTAGCTTATGTAAAGCTCAAATAAGCAGGGGTAAGGATCTTGCCCACCTAGGAACATCATCCCTTATACGTCACCTGAATAACCTTCATAGTTCAGTGGTTAGTTCAGGAACTGGGGCTAGGACCCTCATCGGTACAGGGACACCTAAATCCCGTGGTCCAGTTGGATACACACCAGCAACACCCTCCTCGTCAACTTCCTCCACAATCTCCATCAGATTCAGTCCTGCAGCCAGACTGAGTCCTCCTCAATACGGGATTCATCCGAGGAATCCTGCAGCGGTACGCCTACTACTGCCACTGCTGCTGTTGCTGCTGTTAGTCGGTCATCTTCCCAGAGGGGAAGTCGTAAGACCGCTAAGTCTTTCACAAAACAATTGACCGTCCAACAGTCGTTTGCCATGACCACAAAATACGATAGTAGTCACCCTATTGCAAAGCGTATAACTGCGGCTGTAACTGCAATGTTGGTGTTAGACGTGCGCCCGGTGTCCGCCATCAGTGGAGTGGGATTTAGAGGGTTGATGGAGGTATTGTGTCCCCGGTACCAAATCCCGTCGAGATTCCACTTCACTAGGCAGGCGATACCAAAAATGTACAGAGAAGTACGATCAAGTGTCCTCAGTGCTCTAAAAAATGCGGTTGTACCCACTGTCCACTTAACCACGGACATGTGGACAAGTGGTTCTGGGCAAACGAAGGACTATATGACTGTGACAGCCCACTGGGTAGATGCATCCCCTTCCGCAGCAACAGCAACATCAGTAGCAGCAACTACAAAATGGCTGCTCGTGCAAAGGCAGGCAACATTGTGTATTACAGGCTTTAATAAGAGGCACAACGCTGACAACATATTAGAGAAAATGAGGGAAATTATCTCCCAGTGGCTTACCCCACTTAGACTCTCATGGGGATTTGTGGTGTCAGACAATGCCAGTAACATTGTGCGGGCATTAAATATGGGCAATTTCCAGCACGTCCCATGTTTTGCCCACACCATTAATTTGGTGGTGCAGCATTACCTCAAGAGTGACAGGGGTGTGCAGGAGATGCTTGCGGTGGCGCGCAAAATTGCTGGACACTTTCGGCATTCAGCCAGTGCCTACCGCAGACTAGAGGCACATCAAAAAAGCATGAACCTGCCCTGCCATCACCTCAAACAAGAGGTTGTGACGCGCTGGAACTCTACCCTCTATATGCTGCAGAGGATGGAGGAGCAGCAAAAGGCCATTCAGGCCTACACAGCCACCTACGACATAGGCAAAGGAGTGGGGATGCGCCTCAGTCAAGCGCAGTGGAGACTGATTTCCGTGTTGTGCAAGGTTCTGCAGCCATTTGAACTTGCCACACGAGAAGTCAGTTCCGACACTGCCAGCTTGAGTCAGGTCATTCCCCTGATCAGGCTGTTGCAGAAGCAGCTGGAGAAAGTGAGGGAGGAGCTGGTAAGCCATTGCGATTACACCAAGCATGTAGCTCTTGTGGATGTAGCCCTTCGTACGCTTTGCCAGGATCCGAGGGTGGTCACTCTTTTAAAGTCAGAGGAATACATTCTGGCCACCGTGCTCGATCCTCGGTTTAAAGCGTATGTTGTGTCTCTGTTTCCGGCGGACACAAGTCTATAGCGGTGCAAAGACCTGCTGGTCAGGAGATTGTCCTCTGAAGAGGACCGTGACATGCTCTCCACCCTCATTTTCTTCCACATCTATGGCTGCGAGGAAAAAGCTCAGTTTTCCCAAAAGAGGCACTGGCGGGGATGCTGATAACATCTGGTCCGGACTGAAGGACCTGCCAACCATTGCAGACATGTCTACTCTCGCTGCATTGGATGCTGTCACAATAGAAAAAATTGTGGATGATTACTTTGCTGACACCATCCAAGTAGACATGTCAGACAGTCCATATTGTTACTGGCAGGAAAAAAAGGCAGTTTGGAAGCCCCTGTACAAACTGGCTCTATTTTACCTGAGTTGTCCCCCCTCCAGTGTGTACTCGGAAAGAGTTTTTAGTGCAGCGGGGAACCTGGTCAGTGAGCGGCGAAGGAGGTTGCTTCCTCATAACGTTGAAAAAATGATGTTTATAAAAATGAATAATCAATTCCTCAATGAAGTACAGCACTGCCCTCCAGATACTACAGAGGGACCTGTGGTTGTGGAGTCCAGCGGGGACGAATTGATAATGTGTGATGAGGAGGAAGTACACACTGTAGGGGGAGAGGAATCAGAGGTTGAGGATGAGGACGACATCTTGCCTCAGTAGAGCCTGTTTAGTCTGTACAGGGAGAGATGAATAGCTTTTTTGGTGTGGGGGCCCAAACAAACCAATCATTTCAGCCAAAGTTGTTTGGTAGGCCCTGTCGCTGAAATGATTGGTTTGTTAAAGTGTGCATGTCCTATTTCAACAACATAAGGGTGGGTGTGAGGGCCCAAGGACAATTCCATCTTGGAACTTTTTTTTTTGCATTATATGACCAATCAACAGTCGTTTGCCATGTTCAAAAAGTAAAACCAAATTTAAACAAATTCAAGAAATTAAACCAAAAGTAAAATGCCCTGTCATAATTTAAAACAAGAGGTATTGACGTGCTCTAAAACTACTGTATTGTTGTTTATATTTTATAAACACTACACTTGAAAGCTTGAGTCTTTCAATAAAAAAGTAACTGTCCATTGCACGAATATTTGCAACAGGGACAATTTTAGGGTTAAGAAAGTCAACTAATAACACTTCGACGCTGTCTGTCTTTATAAACACTACACTTGAAAGTTGGAGGAGGTATTGTGGCCCCGGCACCAAATTTACTACCGGGGCCACTCCACTGTGCAGTCCATATTTAGGTGTATCAGATATTAAACAACGGTGACAGTTGATGCCCAATTTTTTAATTATATTGTGGCCTCGGTACCAAATTGTGTACCGGGGCCACCACACTACGCAGTCCATACCCTTTTTTGGTGGAATTCTGACCCGTGGAGGGTTTTTTAATTATATTGTGGCCTCGGTACCAAATTGTGTACCGGGGCCACCACACTACGCAGTCAAGATAGATAGATGCGTATCATAGATAAAGTACATTCAGTGGTGTGGGGCAAATTGAAAAATATTCAAAATGCACTGACATTATCAAAAACAAGAGGTTGTCACACGCTAAAACTCCAACATGTATATGATGGAGAGGATGGAGGAGCAGCCGTATGTGCAGTGTAATGCAGACCTGTTGAAGGTTTTTTATATATTTTATTGTGGTGCCCAGTGCCCACTCCTCTACGCAGTCCAGATACATTTATTGGTGCGAATCATAAAAGTTCAGGGTTTTTAATATATATTGTGGTGACCCACTCCTCTACGCAGTCCAGGTACATTTATTGGTGCGAATCATACAAGTTGATGGTTTTCTTATTATATATATTGTGGTGACCCACTCCTCTACGCAGTCCAGATACATTTATTGGTGCGAATCATAAAAGTTCAGGGTTTTTAATATATATTGTGGTGACCCACTCCTCTACGCAGTCCAGGTACATTTATTGGTGCGAATCATACAAGTTCAGGGTTTTTAATATATATTGTGGTGACCCACTCCTCTACGCAGTCCAGGTACATTTATTGGTGCGAATCATAAAAGTTCAGGGTTTTTAATATATATTGTGGTGACCCACTCCTCTACGCAGTCCAGGTACATTTATTGGTGCGAATCATACAAGTTGATGGTTTTCTTATTATATATATTGTGGTGACCCACTCCTCTATGCAGTCCAGGTACATTTATTGGTGCGAATCATAAAAGTTCAGGGTTTTTAATATATATTGTGGTGACCCACTCCTCTACGCAGTCCAGGTACATTTATTGGTGCGAATCATACAAGTTGATGGTTTTCTTATTATATATATTGTGGTGACCCACTCCTCTATGCAGTCCAGATACATTTATTGGTGCGAATCATAAAAGTTCAGGGTTTTTAATATATATTGTGGTGACCCACTCCTCTACGCAGTCCAGGTACATTTATTGGTGCGAATCATACAAGTTGATGGTTTTCTTATTATATATATTGTGGTGACCCACTCCTCTACGCATTCCAGATACATTTATTGGTGCGAATCATAAAAGTTCAGGGTTTTTAATATATATTGTGGTGACCCACTCCTCTACGCAGTCCAGGTACATTTATTGGTGCGAATCATACAAGTTGATGGTTTTCTTATTATATATATTGTGGTGACCCACTCCTCTACGCAGTCCAGATACATTTATTGGTGCGAATCATAAAAGTTCAGGGTTTTTAATATATATTGTGGTGACCCACTCCTCTACGCAGTCCAGGTACATTTATTGGTGCGAATCATACAAGTTCAGGGTTTTTAATATATATTGTGGTGACCCACTCCTCTACGCAGTCCAGGTACATTTATTGGTGCGAATCATACAAGTTCAGGGTTTTTAATATATATTGTGGTGACCCACTCCTGTACGCAGTCCAGGTACATTTATTGGTGCGAATCATACAAGTTGATGGTTTTCTTATTATATATATTGTGGTGACCCACTCCTCTACGCAGTCCAGAAAGATACCTCGTTGCAACGTTTTGGACTAATAACTATATTGTGAGGTGTTCAGAATACACTGTAAATTAGTGGAAATGCTTGTTATTGAATGTTATTGAGGTTACTAATAGCATAGGAGTGAAAATAAGCCCAAAAACTTGATTTTTAAACTTTTTATGTTTTTTCCAAAAAAAATCCGAATCCAAAACCTTAAATCCGAACCGAGACCTTTCGTCAAGTGTTTTGCGAGACAAATCCGAACCCCAAAAATAATGAAAATCCGGATCCAAAACACAAAACACGAGACCTCAAAAGTCGCCGGTGCACATCCCTACATAGAACATGATTTAATCTACAAGAGAAAAAGAGCTATGCTTCAAGCCCAAAAAAGTTACACTTGAAAATGATCTTCTCTAGCAACAAGGCTGGCTAACTACTATATATTGACAATAGTTAGAGGTGTTCGGAAAAAAATTATAGTACAACACAAAATAAAATCGCAATCACAGTCCATTGGGTAATATGCTCCAATAGCATGCAATTACTAGAATAACATAGCAATGTCCAAGGATCAATATATATTAGAGATGCTCACTGACCCCCGTGAAGTGGTTTTGGTTTTAGCTATGGATCTGGATTAGTTTTGTGTTTTGGTTTTGGTTTTTGCATAACCATCCTTGTGTGATTTGGTTTTGGTTTTGGATCTGTATTTTTTTTATAAAAATTGCTAAGATATGCTAAAATCACATAATTTGGCTCTTTTTTTGATCCTCCATTATTAGTAACCTCACTAACACTAATTTCAAGTCATTTGCAGTCAATTTTGACCACCTTGCTGGTCACAATATTATTTTCATAAACTTTCAAACAAAGATTGCAGAAGTTCTTGCCAGTGATAAGAAAAAGGCCATTGTCATGCCTGGGCAAAAGACCAAAAATCCACGTCTTATGTGTGCAATTAATTTTACACAAATCCTGACAACAGTTGTCTAGCCATTTGTAGCGTTTGTAGAGCACACACTCAGTAGAGGTAGGGACCTTAACCATCTAGGATCCTCATCCATGTTACGGCATTTGAAGCGAGTTCATGGAAAGCTGTTGGGAAAATCAGAAACTTATGTTAAAAAAATAACAACAAGCAGTTCAGCATCATCTACCTCCCTTCTCTCATCTAGATCCCAGCACCTGCAATCTACACCCCCAACACCTTCATCATCAATATCCTCACAAGTGGTGGGAGTTAGTCCTGCATCCAAGTTGCTAAGACTAGAAGACTCCTCCACTAACCATGATTCCTCTGAAGAATTATTGAGCGTTAGTCCCGCTGCTGCTGCTGCGGTTGGATCTTCAACCCAGAAGAAGACTACTAGTAGTTTACAACAATTGACTGTTAAACAATCCTTTGCAAGAGGAAGAAAGTAAGAAAGCTGTCACCCAGTCGCAAAGCGGATCACAGACGCCATGGGAACTATGCTAGTATTAGATCTGCGTCCAATATCCACTATTAATGCAGCTGGTGTTAGACAATTACTTGAGGTCTTGTGTCCCCGTTACCAAATTCCATCACAATACCATTTCACTAGAAAAGCTATTCCTCACCTTCGTAAAAATGTAATTATTGGGCTACAAAATGTCATTCTACCCACTGTACACTTAACCACAGATATGGGGACAAGCGGAACTGGGCAAACTAAAGATTATATCACTGTGACAGCCCACTGGGTCAGTGATTCGCCTTCACCAGCAGGAACAGCAGCAACATGTACCCAAGTATGTCACATTTTTCTGAGGCAGTCTACTCTGTGTATCATTTGCTTCACTAAGAGGCATATTATTGTTATTATATATATTATTATTAGTGTCAATAGTGTTATCGAGGATAAGGTCACCTATAAAAAAGAGATGGGTTTGCAAAGAGAATATAAAGATTTGAAGGCTGTGGGAAAGTCAGATTGAGCGTGGTAGGAAATCCCATAAGTGGGGAGCAGCACAGGAGAAGTCTTGAAGGCGGGAGTGAGAGGTGGTTATCAGACACGAGACAAGGTGCAAGGCGCAGGTCAGAGGTAATACCTCTGACAACTTGTCTTAAAAACCCAGAGATGTCATTGCAACATCGATTATCCTGCTTTGACTCTCCTGAGAATATGTGGTTTTTGATAACGCCACCAATATTTTAGAGTATTACAGCAGGGGGAATTCCATCACATTTCCTGTTTTGCTCACACAAACAATTTGGTGGTACAGAACTTTTTAAAAAATTACAATCAAATGCAGGAGATGCTGTCTGTGTCCTGAAAAATTTAGGGTCATTTTCGGGATTGTGCAACAGCATGTAGGAGAATGCAGCAGCTGCAAGAAGACTAGAATTTGAGGGGGAATGTACTTTAGTCCAGCGAAGTAGTCACCTGTGAAAAGAGTGCAGACACGATTAGCTTGAGTCAAGTGTTTGCCTTAATTAAACTTTTTGAGAAGCAGCTAGAGATATTAAAGGAGGAAATTAAACTAAACAAATCCGCTAACTATATTGTAACTGTAGATTAAGTACTTAATTAACTTTGCCAGGATCAAAGAGCTATCAACATCTTGCAATGTCTCCTCCTTCAGTTTCTCTGGCAACTGCCTCTAGGAAAAATCTTAGCTTTCCCAAGACACCCAGTGGTGATGCAGATGAGTCAGCACAACATTTTGACATTTGCTCTGTTCTAAAAGAATTGCCCAAAAATTGTGACAGCTCTGCCATAAAATGAACTACAAATTCCATGAGGAAGGCCATTATCGGCAATTACATATATACAGACTTCTGTGATGGTGTATTCCAGCGGAGATAAATTAGTATTGTTTGAGTAAGATGTACACAATGATGAGGGTGAATATAATGACAGTGTATTGCAGGTGCTGAGATCTAGCTAAGAGAAGGGAGCTACCTGATGCTGGTATGCCTAGTAATATTTTGGGCAGAATGACATCTTGGCAATTTTATGTTTTTCTACAGTAAACTTTCACCTTTTTTAGAGAGGAGTTTTTTCCTTTAAAAAGGTACAAGCTTTTTATTTACATTTTTGCTTCCCTGACTTAAAACCACTATGCACTTGAACATAGGCTTTAGCACATGAGGTAGAGGGATTAGTATCATCATGACTGAGACTGGAGAGTGACAACAATAATGTTACCCCTCCTGTTTCTGTATGAGCTATGGCACAGTAGAATGTCACTGGAGACTTTTAAGAACACTGACAGTCCTATTTTTACAATTTCTGTTTCAGCACTGAACCCTGCCACCTCTCCTGTTTCTGAGTGAGCTATGGCACAGTAAAATGTAACTGCAGATTTAGACCAAGACAGCCAGCCCTATAATTTCTATTTCTGCAATGACTCTTAGCAATGGAGCACTCTTCTTTGTGTGTTATCAATATAACACAGTAGAATTTGCCTGCAAATTCAGAAGACAAACCTGCTAGCCATTTTATTTGTATTTCAGAAATGACTCTTAGCAATGGAGCTCTTCTCTTTGGGTGTATATAACACTGTACACTTTTTGGTGCAAATTCAGAAGAGAAGCCTGCAAGGACTAGTATTTGTATTTCAGCAATGACAATTAGCAACGCAGCTCTCTTTTTTGTGTTATCTATATAACACAGTAGAATTTGCCTGCAAATTCAGAAGACAAGCCTGCTAGCCCTCCTGTTTGTATTTCATCATCATCATCATTATCATCATCATCATCATTTATTTATATAGCGCCAACATATTCCATAACTCTTTACAATTGGGGACAAACATAGTAAACTAATAAACAAACTGGGTAAAATGGACAAAGAGGTGAGAAGGCCCTTCTCGCAAGCTTACAATCTATGGGATAATGGGAGTTTAACACATGAGGTGAAGTCTACATTTTGCATTTCGGCCCAGCCAGACTGCAAAGGTAAAAGTGACTCATAAGCTAAATGATCCTGTCACACAATAATGTTGGTCAAGGGGTAGTTGTCTTGTGTGAAATTGTGTAACGGGTGGTAATAGGGTAATGTAGTGAGGTTAAGAGGGTGGTGGAGGAATATTTTAAGCGTGTCTGAAGAGGTGGATTTTCAGAGAACGCTTGAAAGTTTGTAGAAGAGAAGAGTCTTATTGTGTGAGGGAGAGAATTCCATAGAGTGGGTGCCGCCCGAAAAAAGTCCTGTAACCGGGAATGGGAGGATGTAATGAGTGTGGATGAGAGACGGAGATCTAGTGCAGAACGGATTCAGCAATGACTCTTAGCAATGGAGCACTCCTCTTTGTATGTTACCTATATAACACAGTAGAATTTGCCTGCAAATTCAGAAGACAAGCCTGCTAGCCCTCCTATTTGTATTTCAGCAATGGCTCTTAGCAATGGAGCAATGGAGCTCTTCTCTTTGGGTGTATATAACACCGTCCACTTTTTGGTGCAAATTCAGAAGAAAAGCCTGCAAGGACTAGTATTTGTATTTCAGCAATAACAATTACCAACGCAGCTCTCCTTTTTGTGTTACCTATATAACACAGTAGAATTTGAATGCAGAATTACACCAACCCTGACAGCACTATTATTTGTATTTTTCTGCAATAAGAATTACCAACGCAGCTCTCTTTTTTGTGTGTTACCTATATAACACAATAGAATGTGACTGCAGAATTACACTAACCCTAACAGCACTAGTATTTGTATTTTTTTGCAATGAGAATTACCAACGCAGCTCTCCTTTTTGTGTGTTACCTATAACACAATAGAATGTGACTGCAGAATTACACCAACCCTGACAGCACTAGTATTTGTATTTTTCTGCAATGAGAATTAGCAATGGAGCAATGGAGCTCTCCTGAATGTCACAGATTACTTTGTTGAACACTGCTACCACCCTCCTCTTTCAGTTCTATAACTTTGCCTGCCCAACTGCTCTACACTCTGTGCTACCCTTTCTGTGTCCCTCTCAAATGGAGCTAGATCGCCGGGGAGGGTGGTATTTATAGATTCCAAAACTGGCGAGATCCGACGACGTAGCCGACTCGGCTCGGTACTCGGATCCCCTAAGTTAGGGTGTGTTCGGTTCTCGAGGAACCGTGCCTGAGCATCTCTAATAGATATTATAGTCAGGTTTAAAGCTAGCAGTCTGGTACTATGTGTATCAGATATCATATTCAAGCTTATAACCAATAGTTTGGTACACAGTATGGCACAATAGGGGTTAATTCCTGATTTTCTGAGTGTAAAAACATGATGGAAAGGGAAAGACTGTGGTTAAAGGGTAGTCTAGGGTTTGGTATACTAAATCTGGAGAGCATGAGAGACAGACTATGGAGAAATGAAGTCACACATTAATCTGGCAACCCAGATTAATATAGTGTATAAGGCAATGAGGACATAATAGCCAATCCTATAAA
The DNA here is from genome assembly GCF_038048845.1 of Mixophyes fleayi. Lineage (NCBI taxonomy): Eukaryota > Metazoa > Chordata > Amphibia > Anura > Limnodynastidae > Mixophyes > Mixophyes fleayi. The sequence continues at coordinate 162,653,876 of NC_134404.1, read as the reverse complement.
AGTCTCTCAATTCTGATCTGCTGTTTATGTTACATGTACATGTAAGTGACAGCCCCACTACCGGCAGTAGCCAGAATCTACCACCTTCATTCCTCGTACACCTGCATTTACCTTCCAATTCTGAAAATGCACGTGACCTATATCTGTGTGCCAAACACTTAAAGTAACCAGCCTTTACACTATAAGCAACCTGCTACTGTAACTCAGCAGCTGGCACCACTATAGAAGCAGCTATTTGTTTAAAAACTAGAAGGAAGAACAAGTAGAAAAAATAAGGAGGAAGAAGAAAAAAGAAAGACAAAGCCAAATATTGTGTTTGAGCCATGTACCATTAATACATTGGGTCACCAACATTGGGTCACATAAATATTTGTTGCAGTCATTGGTTATGGATCCACCTTACCACTAGTAGTTTGTGTGAAATCTTACACACTTTGTTGTAGTATCCCCAAATGTCCCAGTCCTCAGGTAGCTGTCATAGAGCAGGATTTGAATGTAAACTAGAAATGCGCAGGATTACAGTCATTAATCAAGTCGAGGATACAAACAAGCACATGTAACCAGGGAATTAAACTACTGTTGTGGCCACTAGTAAACATCATACTCAGCATAAAAAGCCAAAGTCTTTAATAGGTGGTCATAGAAGAATTCATGCACTAAAACTAAGGCTCCAAAATACCTGTTTCACAGGCATTGGTGCAGGGGAGGGCTGGCTGATTTCAGCCCGGGGGGCAAGCACACAGCAGCGGCTCATCCTTAAAGGGTGGTTTTTGGTGCAATATATATTTATCTATATAAAAAGAGGCTATTGTAGTGTTGCCTAATCCATATATATATTTTATGCCCAGGCCCAGAGCTGGATTAAGGCTCTGGGGGGCCTGGGCACTTTAGACAGGGTAACCCCCTATGATGTAGCATGGTTATCATTTTAGACAAATACACAGGCAATACTGTGTGCACTACTGTTAGGTGTACATAGTTCTGCCTTCACGAGCAGTACACGGTGACGCGGGACATACCTCCCAACTGTCCTAAGGGAAACAGTGACCCAAGTTCGGAACTGTCTCACCAGATTCAGGACAGTTGGCAGACTGTCCTGCTCTCTCCTACCTGTTCTTGTCACTGTCACCCCTTGTGGCTGCTGGTTACTTTAGCTCCTTTGCTGGTTGTCTGGATCCTGGAATATTGGAGGCCCTATTTGGAAAAAAAATGGGTACATAAAATTTAGAAAACTCCAACAAGTCCCAGTGTTAAATCAATAGCACCCACGTTTTATAATTAGGCCTCCCTCCAGCACAACAATTTAAAATAATAATATTCATATTTGCTAAATAGATCTCTTTCCCTCCAACCAACCCTGACATTAGATAAAAACACATTTAATATATAAACCTATTTCCCTCCCCTCAAACAGCCCCAGCATTATTTTAAATAGCATTTACATCTAACAAATATAACCATTTCCCACAATAATCCCAGGCATTAAATAATTCATAATGACATTTAATAAATAGACCTCATTCTCCCCAAACAGCCCCACAATCAATTAATAGCTCACCACCCCAGCAATAACTTAAAGGTGCAATTACTCCATCTTAAATTCATAGGACCCACTATTAAATTAAATTGTTCCACCATCACCCCACAAATAAAATAGCACCCAATACTTAGCCCCCACCTGCACTCCTCGATTAAATTGATAGCCTACCTCCCACATTATATTAAGACCCCCTCCCTCACACACACTACATTCCTAGACTTGTCATTCCCACACACAATACATTCATATACTGCCCCCCCTACACATACAAACAAATACATTCATACACTCCCCCCCATACACACACAAATACATTCATATGCTGCCCCCCACACTTACACAAATACATTCATATACTGACCCCTCCCATACATTCATATACTGCCCCCCTACACACACACAATACATTCATATACTGCCCCCCCGCACACACATGCACAAATACATTTATATACTGGCCCCCACACTCACACAAATACATTCATATACTGGCCCCCACACTCGCACAAATACATTCATATACTGCCCACCCCGCTACACACACAAATACATTCATATACTGGCCCTCACAAACACACAAAATACATTCATATACTGGCCCCCACAAACACACACAATACATTCATATACTGGCCCCCACAAACACACAATACATTCATATACTGGCCCCCACAAACACACACAATACATACATATACTGGCCCCCACAAACACACACAATACATACATATACTGGCCCCAGAGCCAGATTTAGACCTCATAGGGCCCTAGGCAAGATACTGGTTTGGGCCCCCAAATGTCTTTTCTTAAATCCTTTATTAGCGTTATGCTGGTGGCCAGAGGGGGATGGCAGGTGGAGGGAAGCGCCCCTCTGCCTTGCCTTCTCCGCTCACCGTCAGCTCTGGCAGGGCCCTCAGGGTACCGCTGGGCCCTAGGCAGTTGCCTAGGTTGCCTAGCGGTAAATCCGGCCCTGACTGGCCCCCACAAACGCACACAATACATACATATACTGGTCCCCACAAACACACACAATACATACATATACTGCCCCCCACAAACACACTCAATACATACATCTGCTGGCCCCCGCAAACACACACAATACATACATATACTGGCCCCCACAAACACACACAATACATTCATATACTGGCCCCCACAAACACACATAATACATACATATACTGGCCCCCACAAACACACACAATACATACATATACTGCCACCCCCTACACACACAATACATACATTAACTGCCCCCACAAACACACACAATACATTCATATACTGGCCCCCACAAACACACACAATACATACATATACTGGCCCCCACAAACACACACAATACATACATATACTGGCCCTCACAAACACACACAATACATACATATACTGGCCCTCACAAACACACACAATACATTTATATACTGGCCCCCACAAACACACAATACATACTTATACTGCCGCCCCCCCTGCACACACAATAAATACATATACTGCCCCCACAAACACACACAATACATACATATACTGGTCCCCATAAACACACACAATACATTCATATACTGGCCCCCCTCTCACACAGACATTAATTTAGCACACTGACGCTCACACAGACATTAATTTAGCACACTGACATACACAATATTAATATAACACATCCCTTCCCCTCCCCCGGCACTTACCTGGCTCAATCCCACGCGCTGTCAGTTTCTTCAGACATGGGACGGCACCCGCGCGATGCACGGCAGAGGTGCACCGCGCGAGCACAGAAAGTGGGAGGGAGGGGGGGACGGATCGTTAGGATCCGCGCCCAATTGAAGGTGGCTGGTCCCGGGGGAGAGGCCAGCCACCGAGTACAAACCTGGCGGCCCGAAATAATGTTTTTATGTCCAGCCCGGGGGACATGTGCCCCCCTGACCCCCGCCCCAGCCCGCCCCTGCATTGGTGTGTATTAAATGTAATCCTGCATTTGTAGCCTTCAGCAGGCAAGAACTGCACATTTACTGTGCAGTGAGAACCTAAACGAAAAAGAGCGGTGTAGGCAAGTGCCTAAAGAGAGTATAGGGCATAATACAGCAACAAGAGCCAAGACCAACAGTACCTAAATTATGTGTCAATATTTAATATATGTTAGCAAAACTCACCAGGAGATAGCTCTAATGCTCCACACAAATAATGTAATAGCTAAAATACGTATGTAATTCTAAACATATTTTTATAAATAATTTTAGAGGCTTCACAATGTCAACCCTTTGACCACAATAAATGAACAGAAACTTTTACAACAACATCTGCCTAAAGTCAAGTTTATGATTGTCTCAGTGGGAAAAAGCTGTCTGCTCTCCTCTTGGTTGTTAAGTTCCTTTGCAATGTCTGTTATACTATTTATATAATGAAAATCATATACAATTCAAAAAATAAATATTTTGCATATTTAACTTATTGCTCTAGTGTATACAAAGCAAATATCGCCAGCATTGAAAATAAAAATCTGATAAGATAAAGAAAATTTCAAGAGAAATATAGTGAAATAAATACAATATTGAACTTTTATGAAGGTTTCAATTATTCAGTTTTTATACAGAAGGTTTGTACTTTTGCAGGAATAACATTCAGTATAAATAACCAAACTCAATTGCTCATAAACGTATGGGTTTTATCATATAATCCCCACAAAATAGCAAGTATAAAATAGATGTTTTTTATCTGACAGTTCAATTGTCCTTACACAAGTACAAAAACAATCCCTGTAAAACTATATACAGAATGTGGTTCATTTTCTAACATGAAACAGCTACAGCTCTCATTTAAAGAAATGTAGTGTAATATAAATACATTGCATGCATTACTATTTCACCACTCACAGACTACACCAATATATTATGGCTATCTGCAAACCATTTTTTTAAATACAAAGGACTAAAAAGTGTAGAAAACTATATTAATGTCTGTGTTTTTCTTTTGGAAAGGCAGATAGTTGAGACTTCTTGAATATATTTCTCGCCATTATTAGGAAATATGTACCATATGTAGTTCTGGAAGAGTTCAATGTTCACACCTTTAAATATTGCTTGAAATTTTTTTTATTTTAGTAAATTAATTCACAAATCTTTTTTAATGATTTAAATGAATGTTCATTTGATAAATGTGCTATTATTATTGATTTTGTTTGTTAAATTTCTAGTTACAAAAATAAATAAAATTAAGGGTCTGAGTCATTTAGGCACACATACTGAGCATTGTGTGCTTGTTTTAAACCGCTTGTAAATTGGCTCTGCACACCCCGGAAGTCAACAAGAAATGGATTTAAAGATACGTGTGGTGTTGACTACGGGTGTAGGTTTACTCTGCTCTACTAGACCGGACACTGCAGAATATGTACAATACTTAGGGGAATATAAAATCTTAAATTAATCGATTAATGTTACCTGTCAATAATAAATCATTTATTATTTATATCACACGTATACATGGACATTTTGTTTGTTTTTTTAAAATATTTTTTTCCCTTTGACATACATTTTTAGGCTGTCCTTAAAGTCTACTGTACATAAAATACATGCAAACACATGTTTTCTCGTACATACTCAGCCGTCAACACTAGTATTCATAACTTAAACTTGCCCCCCCAGTTGGAGCAAGATATACGGCAGAAAACCAGTGTATTTATGTGTGGGCCTGAGTTTGATTTGGACGTCGCTGCATGGGAATTTCCTTACTGTATATTTGCCTATTTGAATCCGGCCATTAACCACTCCATTCATTCCCATAAATTGTAGGCTGTAATAAGTGTCTATGCACTCAGCGGTGACTTGGACGTGGCGGCATTCTGTTGCATATCATAGGGTTCTGAGCATTTGTGCTGACAATACGTACACATTCGTGGGATACGCACTTTAATAACTCAGGCCCAAAGTGGTAAAAGAAAATTATATTCAAATGCAATATTTTAACAGGCAATTTTGTTCTAAAACTATTTTCAGACTGTTGCTGCTACAATGGCTGAAAAAAACAAACACTGATGATCTTATAAGCTAAAAATGATGAAACTGTTATCACAATGCTTCAAGGCTGAGAAATATACCAAGAGGGCCATTTAAAAAAGAAAAAAAAAGAAAAAGGCTGTACAGAATGAAGAAATTAAAATGGATTGTTTGGTAGATGAAATGTAGACTTTATATATAAATGTATCATAAAATGTAAAAAAATAATAATAACAATTTATGACAACATCATTTGGTTGTTACCTAATATCTCAAATAAATAAAATATAAATCAGACTTCATGGCTTAATATATGTTGCATTTGTAATCTACTTATAAGTAAAACATTCATTTATGGCTCTTCTAATATTCAGTCTTTTTTTTCTAGATGTCCTCAATTCTATCTTGAGACATGACATGGAGTATACTTACATGCTTGTCATGTGTTTTCAATGTAAATAATTTATGGAAATCATTGTTCTTACTTGTTTCCTACTTACTCCCTGATGCAATGCTTTCATCTTTATTCTTTCTGCAGATAACATATATTGTTCACAGTCTCACTCATGACTGCAATTTTATCTTCAATGTTGTGCTGATCCTTACTATTAATACCACCCTTGATTTTGAGAGGTGATATGGGAAACTGCATATGTACCAAGCTAGGAATGTCTTAAGTATATTTTTTTATTTTATTTTTTGTACCATTTAACATCATATGGTATTTATTTGAGTAATACTTCAGACCTGATAAGCAGTAACAAGAGTTAGGAAATAAAGAATAGATATGTACACTGTGTTTTCCCTTTTTTGTTATTTTATTGTACATCCCTACTATTACAATATGTTCACTTTTTTTTCTTCTACAATGAAAACAATAAGTAATACAGTACTCTTCACAAGACATTTTCCATATGAAAAAGTAGAAGAATAGAAAGCTTACATTATTGTAGCAGCTTTTCCTTCCTCTGGCTGATGCTGATAGAATAAGACCACCGTAGTTTCTCCAAAAACAGCTAAGGTCTAAATTTTCAATGGCCCAAGTAAAGTTAAAGTCCCAAAGTTCCCAGATGTCCACTATATCAGCCAAACCAGTGAATATATTCATAAATTATTAAGCCTGCTGTCAGTACTTTTGAAACTATGTGTTTCAGTTTGAACTGTAACTAATTCATCATAATTGAATACATTTCCAGTGCACAATAAAAATGGCATGATGGAAAACTGGATATATTTTCTCCGAATGAGCTTTATACCAAGAGAAATATTTTAAATGTATAAGCATGCCGGAGTTTTAAAATAAATGTTTTTTTTTAGCTTTTTTTTATTAACAAAGTGCAAAACTTTCTTGCCTGTGATTTCTCTGCATATTTATTACAGAGCAGCAATATAATAGGGAACAAATTATATAATATACTTTTTTCTTATGCAAATAGGGAAATAATGATATTTACTTATTTAAAAAAAACATTATGCTAGAAGGTGTTTTTTGTTTTTACTGGAAGTGTACAGCAAATATTTATTTTATTCTGTAATGTAAAAAAATGCAGGAAAAAAGCTTTAGGCAAACAAAACAAATCATTTAACATTGCAATTTAGAAATAAAGATATCAAGTGATTAAATACATTTATATATGAAAATATGCATATTGTACCTTTTACAATGTTCTCTTTTACATTCAATAATTCAGTGCATGGCATTTCAACGCAGCACATATCTAGGATTGAATGGGAAGTTTAAGAAAATCTTTCAGTATAGCAATTGTATTATTATACAGAAAGCTTTTCTAAAACTTCCCTTACAATCCCAATGCTAAATACATTTATAGCAACATTTATATATGACACCTTTATGGAGGTCTCCACACTATTATTATTATTTTTTAAATCCATGTTTATAAATTCACAAAACTATTTTATGTTATCCTTTTGGGGGAAAAACAGTATGAAAACATATTTGTTTTTCCGCATTCTCTGTGTTACATTTAAATAATAAGAAACATTTGAAAATAAAATGATCAAATGTCACAGCACTGCTGCTTTCAAGATGCGAGAGCATAGACTAGTTATTTTTCAAACTCACTTGATAAAGGTCAGCTGGATTATCCAGCAGACTGGTATATGGCAAACAAAAGCAGAACTAATATATTGTATTGCCAGAATTTCGCCGATCTGCGAAATGGCCTGTTCTGCATCAAAATTTTATTTTGGTGCAAATTCACACATGGCTGATGTCGAACACTATAGAACGAACAAAGGACCAAACTTCTCTATCAATAGAGTTGTGAATTTTCAACAACACTATTTATACTACTCCACACAGAGTTCACAACCATCAACTTAAATTATAATGAAATACAAAGTTTAAATAGATATTAACAATAAATACAGTAGTTCTAAAATTATAATTGTTCATTGGATCACATTTAATCATTTTCATCTGTCACCTGAGAGGTCTAATCCCTATTGCGTGAAATTAATTATCTACAATATAGTAGGTGGAATATGAAAGCTAGTTTGATGAGTCATTTATTTCGACCAACAATATAGTTTTAATTGACAAAAAAATGTTGAAATAATTTGTAGTCCATTAGACATTCTATCAATCTTCACCTAACAACTTACTCAACGGGGGGTGTTAAATATAGGTCAATGTTATTTTCCACTAAAAGAAACAGCTGAGTTATAATATGTAGCCATTAGAATAGAAATCCCACATTAAAATGTGGTTAATTCTCAATTCTCTTCTCTGTGATCCACCTTGTATCAAATCTTAAGGCCATTAAGTCTACCTAGTCTACTGAACCTACATAAGGTGATTGTTAGAAAGCGCACTTTATGTGCCTTGCAAAGTGTCTTGGTTTTGCATCATTGCATCTGGAAAATCCACAAGGCTCTCTCAGCTCTTAAGAGATGCCTTTACATTTCTGTTTTTTTACTGTTGCACAAAACAAGGTCCACCTATATGCCTTTTTAGTTCTTTTGAGGAACGTCCCTAAGCCTGGCAAAATTTACCATCGGCCTGTGCGACATTCTGCTTTCAGCAAATGCCACATCTTGTTCCACAAATCCATGCACCTTGGTGGAAATGTAGACGATTTCGCACAAATTGAGACACACAAGGTATTAACGCTTACTTTTACTGCACAGCTGTCACTTGAGCTTGATTATGTTTTAAACATACATATTTTACTGTTCTCCAAAAACATTAACATATTTTAAACCATCCGGGTCAAATGAGTTCTCACTTAAGTTCTTTTCCAGGTCATACTTAGCAATCCCAAGAGTGCACAGTATGTAAGATGTATCCTGCAGCTTGAAAGCGCTGGCACAGGTCTCTTGGCATTGTGTACTATTAGACAAGTACTGATGTCATAAAAGTGATCCTTGTAAAATCATTCATTTGGCTGGATGGCCAGAGGAGCTGCCAATAGTAAAGCCTGCATAAATTACCTTTCTTCCATATGAGCTGTTAACACTGTTTTGTTCATATACCAGATAGATGTCAGCATATATTTTCTCTAAATCCTTTTTGAAATTAGTCTTAGATATGTTTTTTTCTGATAGAGTACAATAATGTTATCTAATATCAGGTTTTTAAAAGAGTTTTGCAGTTATAGCTCTAATGCTCTACAGGAAAAGATATAATTGCAAGTCTGCATTGTACTTAGGATAAGGTGGTGCAGCTTTAAACACAGGTTATGGCCTTTCCTGAAGTGTGTCCAATGTGTATACATGTTTTACTAGGTTGAGTTCTTAATTAAGCTCATTGAAATGCTTTAATCAGGAGAGATACGCTAACTAAATAAATACATAGTGAGGTAGCAGGAAAATTACTATATTTTATTATATCCAGTATAATTTCTTCAAGGAGGTCAGTCTCATTACATCTTTTAGGAATGTTTTGCCAAAAGCCAGAAGTGCTCTTTACTCTCCAACATAATACAATACTCACAGATAACAGAAGCTACCATTTACAGCCACGACACAGAATAAGATGAGTAGTGTTGTGCAATTATTTATGCAATTAGAATAAGAATAAATATTTGGATGTCCATTCAATTTACAATTAAAAGATATGTTCTTTTGTGATAAATATTATTATAGTTTATTTTTATAGCACTACCATATTACTTAGTGCTTTACAGAGAACATATAATCATTCACATCAGTATGTGCCTCATTAGAGCTTTCAGTATAAACTATATTCCACACAAACAAATTAAGATCCATCATATCAGCAGCCAACTAACCTACTATTTTGCTTGTGCTTATTTTGGATTAAAGAACACTGGAGCATGAGTAGAACTATGTGCTATCTTTATTCAGCAACTACAGAACTACTGCAGCCTATTAAAATCACACCCTATTTCCCAGCCAATCCCTTGTCTTGGGACCATCAGTAAAGAATTATTTAACTAGTAAGGGAGTGTCAACAAATATTATGCTCCTTAGCAATGTGCATATATGAATTCTGCAATAACATCACACCTATCAATATGTGTTGGACAGTGGGAGGAAACAGAGAACCTGCAAACTCCACACAGGTGGAGACCTGTTGAATTGGAAACCATGGCTCCAGTAGTGTGTGGCAGCACAGAGAACATGCCAATGCACAGAGACATTTCACCCAGCAATACAAAAATGATATGACAGGTAATATTAAAATACATATTTGCTCTGGACTGAATTTATGCTAGAAGATCTTTAATGGTATAAGAGTGTTATGTACAACTTACAAGCTTTGTTTAAGTTTAAGATCATGAATCCTTAAATATATATCCGTATGTGTTACATCATGTTTTAGTCCCCTCGAGCTCCAGCTTATGGTGGACCTGTATTCACTGGAAGAAATTAGATAGCAGCTAGACAACATCAGTGTGGAATTTCACATTGCACATACCTGATCACACAATATTACAAAAACCCAATCACATAGTTACAAGTCTAATGTTAAACAATAACTGCAAGGGGAGTTTAAAACCTTTATGACCAGAGTATCTCAAAAGTTGTGTCACAGATTTGCAGTTTTCCATTCATTATTAATAACTCTTCAACACACTTCACTTATCTGCAACAATTCTTTTGTTGAGCCCTGAACTCAACAAGGTAATGTGAGTAAAGGACAATGTGTCTTGGGATTCTTTGATCCTAACACTCTTAACTTATTTTTCTAATTTGCTACAGATTTTACATTGTGGCTGTCTTAATGCTGGGAATTGTCCCAGGAAAATGGTGGTATATGAAATAGCTTGAAGGTTATAATTAACAATATGTCTAACCTCAAATTGCACTTTATCTAGGGATACATTTTGGTTTATCACATAGACATTAGATGAAATCTTTTGAACAAAAAAGTCTGGTTTAATGATGTTTACATAAAACAGATACACAAGATGGCAATAATAAAATCGTTCATGATGGTCTGTCATGTCAACAGTCTTGCAGTTCCAAGGCTAGAAGTACTTCCAAAGGCTCCAGAAGTTTCCTAATGAACCCAGAAGGAGCGCTGCCTCCAGGGAGTCCCTGCAGGCCAAGAACCAAGCTTCTGGGCACTAATCCCAATATCTGTCTCCAAACCTTATGGCCCTGGAATTGGCTGGAAGGTGGAGCAAGGACCCTATGGCAAAGCCCTGAAAGGGATGAAGGTGGGAGATGTAAAGTTTTGATATCCCTGCTCTATGCCAGACTATGTAGTGTCAGCTGTGGGAGGAAGCTGAGTTCCCTGGCAGTGTTCTTCCCCTTGCTCTGGTTGCATATAGACAGGGGGTGAACACTTCCCTCCTGTATAAAATTGTATGAAAGAAAGCCCATGTAAAATAATTACATTTTTGTGATATATGTGTTTGCAATTAAAAGTACAAATGTTTCTGAGAGCTAATAAAGCCAACGAATACCATTACTATTAAGATCATTCTTCATGATCTTAATAGTAATGGTATTAACATGTAGTAATGGGATTACCATATAGTAATGGGACACTATATGGGTGTGTAGTTGGCACTTATAGTCAATGAGTGGCTGACTTGCCCAAGCGGTGTCAGTTGGAATAGGCAGTGACAACCAGTTTCTGAAAACCAGGAAATTCCCCAAAAATGGGGTGAAGCTGATAGGCATTGCAAGCCCATCCAATAATAAATACTTATATATATTTTTTTTTTTGGAGTACTTAGGATAGATTTCCTGTTATCTGGCTCTATTAGTAGCTTACATGTAAGCTGTACTAGATACAGCCTGAACTGGTTTTAATAGTGTTGGTGTTAGGGGAAATCCAGTCTGGACCACTGCAAAACCCCTAAAAAATAGCTCACATCTAAATAAATCCCAATGTCATCATAGTGATGGTGTGGGGTTTCCTAGCAACCCACCCAGCATTTAATATGGAAGTATTAAGTATGTTTCTGCATTTTGAACTTGCTGTTCATAGTAAATCATGATTAATTTTCTTCCTGCTAATTTCCTGGATCCTTTATTAATGACCGGGAACAAGAGAGCACCCAGCTGTCATTACTGCTCAGTAACTTTTTACATCATCTCAAAGCAATGAGTAGAGGATGACACAGACTGAAAAGGTTGATGGTTGTAAGCAGTTGAAGTGCTATAACTGTATGTTTTTTGCTACCTTATATGAATGCCTTAGTTAATAAAATTAGCATAGTAATGTAGCCACATGTATACTTATCTAAATGTTAGTATGTGTCAGACACTTGGATACTTCCACAACTAGGGAACTGAGGTAGTGAAGACTTTATTGCATGGAATATAACACAAATAAAGACAGCAATAGGCTCTGCTACTTGAGCATTAACACGAACAGAAAATGGACTTCAATGGCTGGAGGGCAGAATGTAACAAAGTTACAGAGCAGGTAATGCTGATAATGTAAGAAAACAAAGCTGATAATTACAGGTATCAGTGGTGCAGGTCATGGAACAGAATATACTGGTAATGCAGGTGCATAATGCTGGAAAATCTCAGCTATCAATGGTGCAGATCACAAAACAGAATATGCTGGTAATGGAGGTAAATAATGTTGTCAAATACAGCTATTAATGGTGCAGGTCATAGAACTGAATATTCTGGTAATGCTGAGGAATAAGGCAGAGCAGAAATTAAGGCAGAAGTGGTTGACTTACACATAAATAGAAAAGTTCAGGATAATGCCAAGGTCAGAGAAACTATAGCACTATGGTAGGTATAATCCAAAGCTGAAATTTCCAGAAGTCCGTCTAAACATCACCACATATATTTTCACCAGCTCTCCAGCTCCCATAAGACATGCCCATCCTGATAACCCATACTGTGCTTGGCCTATGCTTGTCCACTTTTCCCAAACCTACTTTCTAGTTGTAAGGGGCAGTAAATCGAAGATAAGTAAAATTTTGATTCGGATGTATGCATACAGTTTTTGTGCCCATGCACAGTATAAAAATGTGTATATAAAAAAAAACAGACATATGTTTTACTCTAAATGAACCCCTTATTGTCCAATTTTTAAAATTATTTATGTTAAATACTAAAGGGATAATAAGCTATGTAATATTTTATAATGTTCTACTCTACATATTTCTGAATCTATAACTTTCCTAAAATAATTCCAACTGTCTACTAATTGTAATCTAGTTGCATTTAAATCTAGATTAATTAATTAAGATCATTCTTTAGACATTTCTAAAAAGCATTCTGTTTTAAACAGTTAAAATGAATTCACTTGAAGGGTTATAATATTTTATTTTGTATTTTAAATATTATAGAGACAAGTGCAGAACCTGAGAAAATATGTCCAAAGATCTAATATAATGCTGAAATGCTCAAAGACAGTCTATCCGCCGTAATTTTAGTCTTTATTTTAGTATTCTGATTAGTAAAGAAATTGGGTTATAAGAAGAGTGGAGCTTTGAATCTACCTTCTTCTGGTCTTCTGACAGTCGAACAAAAGCCAAATTGCTTGATGGTAATGGCCTACCTTATTGTATTAAGAGATTAAATACCTTACCCAAAATCTTAACATGCGTCAAGCTCAAAACTTGTCAGGAGTATGTTAGGAGTAGCAAGTGTGTATACTTATGCCTCTATGATATCATAGAGAAAGTGTAGAGACAGCATAGAGATGTGGTTTGAAAGTTGTAGAAGTAAATTCAAAAGTTGTTTTACCATATTTGTACACAAGTCTCATATACACAAAAAACATATTAAATTAAATTAAATACAATCATCTAGATGCATTGCTAATAAATATAGATGCTCAGGCTCAGTTCTCCGAGAACCGAACACACCCGAACTTGGCAGATCCGAGTACCGAGCCGGCTCAGCTCGGTACTTTCACGTGCCCTCGGAATTGAAATCGAGGCAACACATCATTGTTAGGCCATCGGATCTTGCAAGTTTTGGATCCTATAAGTAACACCCTTGACGGCGATCCAGTGCCATTTCACAGAGGGACATAGCTCTTAAACCTAGGATCAAGTACAGTTGCCAAAATGTAATGATTTGATTTCAAGATGTTGATAACTCTTGGATCCTGGCGAAGCGAATAAAGTACTTAATCTACAAGTCCAGCATAATTGCTTTGTTTCATTTCCTCCTTCAATTTGTCTTGCTGCTTTTAAAAACGTCTAATAAGGGGAATCACTTGACTGAAGCTAACAGCTTCAGCACTCCCTTCACAGGTGACTACTTCAAGTGGTTTCAGCACGGAAAATATTCTCCACTGCGCTGGACTAAATTACATTCCCCCTAAATTGTATTCTTCTTGCAGCTGCTGTCTATAACCAGCTCCATTAATAGTGGATATTGGACGCAGATCTAATACTAGCATATTCGCCAAGTCATCTGTGATCCACTTTGCGACTGGGTGACAGCTTTCATACTTGCTTCCTCTTGCAAAGGATTGTTTAACACTCAATTGTTGTAAACTACAAGTAGTCTTCTTCTTGGTCTGCTTCTGGGTTGAAGATCCACCCCCAGCAGCAGGAGCAGTGGGCCTAACGCTCAAGGATTCTTCTGAGGAGTTCTGGATAGGGAAGGAGTCATCTCGCCTTAGAAACTTGGATGCAGGACTAACTCTGATCACTTGTGAGGATATTGATGATGAAGCTTTCCATGAACTAGCTTCAAATGGCGTAACATGCATGAGGTACCTAGATGGTTACGGTCCCTACCTCTAATACTGTGGCTTTACAATGCTACAAATGGCTAGACAACTGTTGTCAGGACTTGTGTAAAAATATTTCCACACATAAGAGGTGGATTTTTTGGTCTTATGCCCAGGCATGACAATACCCTTCTTCTTATCACTGGCAAGAACTACCTCCACTGGTGCATGACTTGCCGCAGTAGAGTTCATTAACAGCACTGTTTGCTTAAGTGCCTTAAGCCCATTGTTAACTTGTTTTGTGGGGGCCCAAACAAACCAGCACTTCAGCCACAAAAGTGGCACTGCTTATTGCTGGAGTGCTTGCTTTATTAAGCTGTACATGTCCTTTTCAATATCTTACATAAGGCTGGGTGGGAGGGCCCAAGGACAATTCCATCTTGCACCACTTTTCTTTCTTTTCTGTCACTGCTGTGTGGTAGTTTCCTAGAAGTGGTATCAACTGTTGTGTGTTTGTGTCATTGCTCTGTCGCTTAGCATCCAGCCAGGTAGATGCTGGCTGTCTTTGTTTGAAAGTGTATGAAAATTATATTGTGACCTGTGAGGTGGTCAAAACTGACTGCAAATTACTTGAAATTAGTGTTATTGAGGTTAGTAATAATGTAGGGGAAAAAAAAGAGCAAAATTATTTGATTTTGACAAAAAAATAGGGATTTTAGAAAGATTAGGGATTCAAAACCAAAACACGCAAGGGCCGTTTTACCAAAGTCAAAACCAAAACACAAAGTCAATCAAGATCCAAAACAAGAACACGGGGGTCAGTGAACATTTCTACTAATAAATAAACTAGTCAGCTGGAGGGATCAATATGCAATCAAAAGCTGCTACATAATGCTGTCATAGTCATCAGTGTGTGACATCCACATCTAATTAAATCACAACTAAATGAACACACCCTTACTGTAGTCAGCCTATGCTGGCCCGCCCCATCTCCCGGAGTAAGGATATGAAAGTCAGCGATACACAGAAAAATATATATGGACATATTCACATGCATTTTTGTTGTATATGTTCAGTAAATGAGCTCCAGTTTCTTTTTTTCTGTAACAATAGCATTTTGAATCTTTTAAAGAGAGAGAATCCTTTTTTGGATGTGTAAAGACTTTGATCCTGTAGCGTAAAAAATCTTAAGAGTTACCATGTAGGTAAGAGTAAATCAAATCTCCTTTTATGCAGTTCAGAGGAGAAGGAAGATAATTCCTTTGTATTACAGAATAGTCATTGAAAATCTGCAACTTATTGCTATTCAGTTGAATTGTGCTTTATTTCTACTTAATCTTGTTTATTTGACCAATTTATTTTGAAAATCTAAGAACTTTACAATTACTATTCTATTTTTATTATCAGACCTAGGAGGGCTAATCCTATATATCCTTTCCACCTGTAGCCAGAGTGGTTCTGAGCCTAATTGCTTTGCAATCCAGAAAATTACCATATGCATAAGATCAACCTCTTGTATTCCTAGGATTCTGTAATTAACCTGTCATATTCTATTTCAAGATCATCTATTTTCTCTTGCTGCTTCTTATTGAAAGTTTCCATTTCAATTACATTATTTTTCATTTTTGAAAGATTTCCGTATCTTTTCAGATGATTATAAACACTTGTTATGCCCACAGCAAACAGTCTCTTTGATATTTTTCCGTTTACCATTTATTTTATCAAATCGTTTTTTCAAAAATGATCATGTGTAAGGCTGGGTACATACTACAGGATTTTCACCCCAGTATTGGGCCGATTACACGATAAACGAATATTAGGTCCGATATTGCATTATTTACTTTGAAGCAACCTACCTAGCTTTCACTCACTATGTTGTGCTGAATGCAGCTCCCACAAAAAATATAGATGGCTGATAAGCAGTAGGTGGGGTATATCAGAGCTGAGATACAACAGAATCAAATAGCATCATGATTTACAAGCAGAATTTTGCAGCGATTATCAAATTTTGAGCCAACATGTGGCCAAGTCACCACAAACAGAATTTCTAGAGCTTTATACAACTCTACTGTCATATCGTACATTGACTTTAAACTAAGAGCACAATGTATATACCTCCACTTTGACCAATGCAAAAAACCTATACTTTTTGTGACTCTAGCAGACATAATAAGAAATTATTTACATGACTATGGCTGATAGTTGCAGAGGAAAGAGAGAAACTGGATGTATATTAATTTTGGAACAGTAGAGTAAAAAGATTAACACTATATACAAGATCAATCAGAAGCATGGGAATGGCAGTAAGAGATAGATACCCTTTAGCTGTGCTCTATATCATACCTCTCAAATTTTTTCTCACAAATATAAAACATTGACAATTTGTGAAAATTGTTGGTAAACATAATTGTGCTGATGAGTGTCATCATAGCATTAACAAGGTTGTTTCAAAGATCTGCTAAACTACAATCTCTATACAGCTGATGAGGCTGCCTACACCTTACCCCATCCAGCGGCCAGGTAGTAGCCTTCACGTCCTCCATTGCCATGCACAACTTAAATCAATTTTTCCTATCTCTGGGTAGCTATCTGTTGAGGTCCCACAAGGTTCTATTTTGGTCCTCTGCATTTTCCTATTGCTGTACATCTCTTCTATTGAGGGGTCAAATTTGCCCATTGAGCCCCCTGTGCCACCTTTATGCTGTTGACACCTCTTCCCCTAATCTCTCCCCTTATGCATTGTCTTATTTGAGCAGCTATCTCTCTTCTATCTTCACATAGATGTCCAAATGCTACCTTACTCTCAACATGTCCAATACAAAGCTTATCACCTTCCCTCCTCCCCTTAAATCTCCATCATCATCAAACACATCATAATTTCCTAAGTCTTCCAAGCCTGTTGCCTTGGTGTAACACTGTACTCCGTCTCCTTCCTCACATCCAGGGCCTGTTGCATCTTTGGGCGTAAGTCTCATTGTGTGCTTTATCTGCATGCAATTGCTTTGCGCATGCTCAGAAATGGACATTACGCCAGTAATCGCATTGGCAACCAATTCATGTCCAAACACAAATGACACTTTCAACTGCCTACAACTTGAAGGGCAGAATGGGGGCATGAAGGGGAGGATGCACATATGCAATGAACAGTAAGAATGTGCTGCAACTGAGCGCACGCACATTCTTCCAATACAAACTCTGGGCATCTCTGAGGTACATGATTTTTTGATGTATCCCTTGCACCAGTTACAAGACAGGTGTAAGTGCCAACTTATAGAGAAGACTTACATGTATGCATGCCAGAACATGTGTATGTAAGTAAGAGAAACTAGAAAAATGCATTTTATGTTAGGTACACATTAGGAACCTCCTGATTTATGATTTTCATGTATAAGAAAAAACATGTAACGTATCTTTTTATTAATGATTATTAGGAGTATTAAGAGTTGTTAATTTATTTATTTATATTGATATTGCACATATGCATGTAATGTATCTTGAAGTCTATTGTGTCTGTGTGCATACGGCAAGCAACGTATAGCCGGAGCATAGTTGTGCTACTGCTGATTGTTTCAAAAACAATTAGGCCCCAGTCTTTCTCCAAGTCCTGTTGCCTACACTATAGATATATTGACTGAATACACACTTATACTAAGCACACTAATGCATTCTTACAACTGCCCCTATTGCCATTCTTACTCATCTTACTCATCCAGTTGTGCCCTCTTCCAATTATATTGTAAGCTCTCTCATGAGTATGGCACTCACTACCCTTAATTTTCATGTCTGCATTTATTTTTTCATTGTGTGCCTCTCTTATATGCTCCCCACTGTCTGATGCAATTCAGTTAATAGATCGGTGCTTCTTAGTTTACCTACAAGAGAAGCAGTTTTGCTACAAGAGAATATATGCTTACAGTAAAACTAAATCAAAATCTGTCAAACTAATTTAGTTTTAATTTAATTCCACATCACCACAGAAAAAATGTGTAGAAAAATAAGTACTTTTTTGCTTTTTGTAAATATGTGTTTGATCACATCATATGCTCATGCTCGATACAATATGAAGGAAAAAAACAAAACTAAAAACAAGAAATTGAGAATACCCAATGAAGCTCAAAATTTAATTTGAGGCTTACGTATTGTTCAAGGGTTGTCCAGGCTAAGTGCAAGCACTATGGGAATCAGCTGCTGGCTGCTCCTGCTTCTTACATTGTGTGGAGCAGGAGAGTAATGGCATCTTCTGCTCCTCAGTCAGACTGGGAATGTAGTACTGGGCTGTGACATTATAACCCAATAGCACTTTCCCAGCGTATCACTGACATAGAGGAGCAGAAGCCAGCAGCTTCACAGGTAAGAAGCTCAAGCTGCTGCTCCACTATATCAGCGGTCAGCGTTTAGCTGGGCAGGATAAAGGCTTTGGATGCCCAGGGCATCTAAGACAGAGGAGGGTATGATTTAAAACTAAGGGCATATTGTCATCATTCTCATAAAAAGAGAAAAACTGTTTATTCTTACCCTCATGTCGCTCTCATCACTCCTCCATATTTCTCTTATTTCCATCTTCATGTCTCTCCCATTGTCCCTTCCACCTCTCTCTCATTGCCCCCTCCATATCTGTCCCATATCCCTCTTCATGTCTCTCCCATTGTCCCCTCCATCTTTCTCCCATATCCCTCTTAATGTCTCTCCCATTGTCCCCTCCATCTCTCTCCCATATCCTCTTCATGT
The DNA here is from genome assembly GCF_038048845.1 of Mixophyes fleayi. Lineage (NCBI taxonomy): Eukaryota > Metazoa > Chordata > Amphibia > Anura > Limnodynastidae > Mixophyes > Mixophyes fleayi. The sequence goes on along the minus strand of NC_134404.1, from coordinate 162,634,528 downwards.
CTCTCCCATTGTCCTCTCCATCTCTCTCTCTCATTGACCCATCAATCTCTCTACCATTGCCCCATCTATCTCCCCGTGTCACCTCTACCTCACCCTATTCTCCCTTCATGTGTCTTTCTTTGTCCCTTCCTTGTCTCTCCCTTTATGCTGAATATCAATACTGGCAGTATATGGATTGAACTCTAACAACATGCTTTAATGTTTTCCCCATGACGTTTCTAACAAGTGGACCGCTCTTTACTACCTGACTTTGTCATAATCCAAAATTATTTATATGTATCTGTCTAATCTCCTAGTGATACTTCTAACAGTCGCCCTACCATCTAACCAATGATGCTGAAATTAAAGAAACCGCATAACAAAGGTCTCTCTCATTATTTTGCGGCAAAGTCTCTCTCAGAACCCCGCCCAACACGGGATACCTCACATGAAAGTCAGGACACAGCCCCTGACTAAGAAGGTCCCTCCCCCATTATCAGGAAAGATTTCCTTTCACTATTATCAGAAATTAAAGGTTTATGTGAAGTTACCTATACAGATGTAAAGGGTGCCCTCTATTCTCTTAAAACAGACGTAACAGTGCATACTCAAAGTCTATACCTCAACCCCCCCCTCCCTCCCCCCCTGAGCTTTGAGCTCACTGCTGGATCCTCACAATGCCTACAGCATTACATTTCCTTCCACATCACCATATTTGGAAGGTGAAACATACCTCACTCAGTCAATTCACCCTCCCCCTTCTGTCCCTCCTGCTCTCTAATTTAAGCTTTTTTATGGTAGCTCCTTTACCCCTCTCTTAATGCGTATACCACAGTGCTACAATTTCTAAAGCACCTGCTTGATTCCTGGGTTCCATCAATCACCTCCTCTACTCCAATGGCCTTGAGTGTAATTTCCCATAATGCTAAGGGGGACCTGGAAAGCAAAATATCATTAATAGCAGACGATTACTTCTCATGCTCCAGCAGCCATATATTTCCCTCTCCAATATATTTAAGGTTATGGATACATACAGTAAACTATCTGCCTATAACATCAACTATTCAATGTCAGAGGCAATGCTTCCAAATATTCTCAAGCTTGAGCGACAGAATATTATTTCCAACTTTGATTTCAAGTGGCAAAAGAGGTAGATTACATACCTAGGTGTTTATTTCATGCACTCTTATGACCTGTAATACTCTGAAATTCTACTCTTCCCTAACCTCTTTCCCAGGATCAAAACCGATCTTCATTCCTGGTTGTGTCTGTTAATTTCTTGGCTGGGCAGGATGATTGCAATAAAGATAAATATTCTCCCTAAACTCCTTTACCTCTATCAGACACTAATGATTAAAGTACCCTTTTCAGGATATTCAAGAATTCAAAAATGTTTTTCCAAGTTCGGAATAACAAGCCCTACCCAGAGCCGCTTATACATCCTCAAGAAACCCACACTTCTTAGGGGTAGGCTATTCCTGGATGTCATACTTTATTATTGTTCAGCACATCTTAGTCAGATCACAGGCTCTTTTGCTCCTCCTGCCACTCAGTCCTGGTTGGACTTGGAAACTAAATATTTAATACTTAGCTCTAATTTTGGCACATGGGGACCTCCTAAATAAACTTGATTTAACTTTGGAAAGCCTCTTACTATGTTGTGCTTTTCCACCACAATCTGGGACAAGTACAAATCTAGCCTCCCCTCACACTCAGCCTACCTACCCATTCTCCAATTATGGAATAACCACAATTTCCTCTTGAGCTAGCCATCAACTGCTCCCAAACTTGGATGAAGACAGACTAGCGCAGTGGCCATGATATCCCGGACATAGAGTCCTGGCTCACATTCAATGCAGTACACAACAAACACTCAAATTCTCCAACTATTTCCAATTAAGAATTTTTTAGGTTATCTTCCTCCAGATGAAGTGCTTAGGAACACAAATGACTTTGACAAATTATGCCTCCCCTGCCCGAGAAGAGGGATGATCTCCATCCTTTATGAAATCTTATTGGAGAGGCTCCTGGGTTCCCAAAGCCGGTATGAGGGTGCAATGGGAATTGGAGGAGGACTTTTGGGAAACATTAGGGAAATAACTGCAGCCAGCTCCATCTCCAGCTTGATTAAAGAAAATGCTTATTTTGTCTACTATTGATGGTACTAAACTCCAGCTATGTACCCTTCTACCACCTCCGATTGCTTGAGAGACTGTGGCCAGCAAGATGCATTTCTCCATATTTGTTGGTCATGCTCCAAAATCTCAGACTTCCGGGACAGGGTAAGAACCTCTTGACCTCCCTCCATCCTTGCCCTGTGACTAAACACCCTTGAACCTTTCACCTTTGCTGTCCGTTACAAGACATAGATAAACATTCAGCTAGGTAAGCCTAAAACATCTTGACTGCAGCCAAATGCCTGACTGTTAAATACTGGAAGAAACGAGAACCACCTAACTTCTTCTCTTAAATCCTATATTAGGTTCATTGCACACATGGAAAAATGTATCTATCTTTTACATAAAAAAGAAAACACCTTCACTCAGATTTGGAGTCAGGTCACCTAGTCCACAGCTATCCTATTTATCCAAGTGATTATTTCTGTTTCAATATTCCAATCACCTAAGGAAATGATAATTAAATGTGAGCTTAACTGTGATGCTGATAATCTGTTCTCAAATAAATTCATACTCATTTTCTCTGTACTCAGTGAAACACCAAACACATGTGATCATGACCCATTGTGTGATATCTCATAGAGCTATGTGTAATACCTCATAGAGCTCTTTGCACTGTCACGATTCAGCACTCACCTGAGCTTGCATGACATGTGTATAACAGAGTGTTAACCAAAAACAACAACTAGTCCATTTAAAAATTATTAAAACTCGCCTATCACACAATACATTTTGCCTTATCAATCATGCCACCACCATGGTTTTGGTTCAAGAGCTGACACTCTTAGGAAGCCTTTAGTTCTTCCTGCTTTATGTAAACAAATTTCTCACTACTTACTTTAATCAGAGTTATCATAAACCAATTTATCTCCTCTGATTCAGCTTTGTAACATTGTAAGACCAAATATGACACATGATTTTGTAAAAACTCAGAGACACAAACTTATTAAATGTGGTTTAATATGAATGATAGATCAATGCTTAAGAGTCAAAACAATTAACAAAATTTACATGCAAAGAAATGGTACAATAGTTTCTTATAAAATACAAAGGATTAAACAATAGAAAAATGGTACACTCACGAATGGTCAGATTCCTGTATACTTGAAGACCATGGGCCTGATTCATTAAGGATCTTAACTTGAGAAACTTCTTATTTCAGTCTCCTGGACAAAAGCATGTTACAATGCAAGGGTTGCAAATTAGCATTCTGTTTTGCACATAAGTTAAATACTGCTTGTTTTTTCATGTAGCACACAAATATCAACTTTAAATTTCAGTGTACAAATAAGCTATCAAGTATTTGTGTGCTACATGAAAAAACATTCAGTATTTAACTTATGTGCAAAACAGAATACTAATTTGTACCCCTTGCATTGTAACATGGTTTTGTCCAGGAGACTGAAATAAGAAGTTTCTCAAGTTAAGATCCTTAATGAATCAGGCCCCATGAATTTGCTGAAACAATGGAGACAATGCGAGGATCCGGCGCCTGTATAATGTTTTTTAGGAAGGGTTCTACATTATACAGCTGGTGGACTCCTTGCATTGCTCCCTTAATAGCATCAGCCCTTACAAGTGAAGTCAATCTCACTGTCAGGATGTCTGTTTGTCTGATTTCTGGTATGTCACTATTTAAAAACGTCTAATTTTACTCATGTTGGAAATGACATCTGTCGCTTTTAAAATATTGTTGAAACTGTCGTCGGCATTTAGGTCTTCAGTATCGCGTACCCAACCCGCTGTAGATGGTCCAATCAGTCTTTATTTGCCTGTCACATATTTTTTATGTGTCTATGTTTTAAAAAGATTTTTACAAATGGCAAAGCAATAAACATAAAGGACATCATAATAAGTAATATAATCAAAACTGTAATTTTGCATCTCATAAACTATGTTTGCTTCCTATTTTGCATAATACATACTAAACTATATTTACATTGTATTTTTGTATTACAGAAGAATCAATATCTTGCACTGGGAAATATTTTTTTAAAGCTCTTAAAGTGTCACAGGAAAAGAGGAGGGGTAACACTGTTTTCAAATTGTTTTAAATAATTTAATTTATATTAAGAGTCTAATGGACAAAAGCAAGTAGTAATAATAATAATAATAATAATAATAATAATAATAATAATAATAGTAATAAAATCCATCATCTTTATAACCTTAAAAAACTAGCAATGTCGTAACAAAAGCATTCTAAATAAGAGTATAAACGTATTGCTTAAGGTAATTTGAGAGAAGACAATTAAATAAACATATACATAAAAAGATCATAAAGATGGTTACATTTTCTTGGCAATGCTTCACTGGGCTGGAGAAAGGAATTTGGCAAGGTTTCCAGAAGTAAAGCCAAAATAAACAGTGTTTTTTTTTTTCTGCCTTAGGAATATGTCACAGAAATTCTTCCATTTACTTACCTATTTTGATATAGTTATGTTAAGTATGCTACTGGAAGTGTACACGTAAGAACAAACTAATGTAACAATTTGTATATTGTTATACCTGTAAAGATGGTAAAAGGTTATAGACAGTGCCTATGGAAAATCCTCACACCCTGTTAAAATCATTACCTGTTGTCACATTACACCGTGGAAATTGAAATAAATTAAATCATATTTTTTCCAGCTTTATTTACAAATTTCTCCTTATAACATTCAACTAACAAAAAGGCAACAATTCTGAAAATTACTAAAACATAAAAAAAAAGAAAAACAGGGTTGAAAAAGGGATCAGTCCCCTGATTTAATACTTTTCAGAGCTGCATTTTTCTGTATTTTCCACTATATATATATATATATATATATATATCTATATATAGATATATATATATATATATATACAAGTTAACCCGTGCATGATACTCATGCATTCTAGTCAAATCAAGCTACTTAAGGTGTTAAAAAGGTTCTTGTCATGCATTTGGGCCATAGCCCAGGCCTCAACCACCAACCACTCCCCACTGTCACCCCCGGCAACCACCAACCACTCCCAACTATCACTTCTCCTTCAAGAAATATATATATATTTTTTTTAAATCTTTATAAACACTTTTAACAATTAACAAATTAAATTAACAAATTAAAAACATCTTAGTATACCAAACTCCGCTCAGCAGGTGGCACTGCAGCTTGGTTTTATTTTTTCCACACACACACACAGACAGACAGACTAACACACGCCACTAGACATTTATAAATTATATATATAAATATATATATATATATATATAACCTAAACATGATGTTTTCAATATTTGTTGCTCTGTTGCATTGTCGCTATGTGGTCTAATAGTTTACTTTATCGATACTAAATGACTACGTAAGATTTGGCACCTTTATCTTTGGAGCTGTGGAAGATATTCACCAACAAACAAGCAAATAAACAAACTTATTCTTATATATATATATATTGAGATAACAAGGTCACCTGGCAATGTGTTTGTGATAAAAGCAAGTTCTACTGAAGTAAAGGGCAATGTTTGATTACTGACACCTTGGAAGATGTGAAAAAAGTAACTTACTTTGCAAGGGAAAAGAGTTTCTACAGCCTGCTGCTAAGCTAGGAATGCCATCACAAATGCACTTTCTCTATCCCATGACGCCTATTTAAACATCTCATCCTGCAATATATATTGTGTGCATGTGGGTGCAATATGAAGTATATTTCCATGCTTAGCCCACATTCAGGAAGGAAGCTCTGATAGATCCATCCTCTATTAGATAGAGCAAAATTATGCAGCCCCACAAACATGCCATATTGTCACATTAATCCATGCATCCTCCGTTATAAATCTATAAATAGGTGCATGATGTCATAAAATGTTAGTTGGGATATCGGCCACCAGATATTTCAAATGCATAAATGGCTGACATGAATGTCTTCTTCATTGCATATAATGTAGTTTAAGCTGTTTATTATTTCCAGACCTATAAGTGGGAATGTCTACATGCTAAATCTTAATATTTTAATGAAAAAAAAACATCCATCCACCATCTTTAAACCAATATATATTGGCTTCTAATTAGAAGAGTAGATTTTTAAATATGCATTGAAAGTATTTGTATATTTTATCCACAAAGAATGCAGTAATACCTTATAACAAATTCATGGGAATCTTGCCAAAAGACTTAAGCATTAATTAAATATATTCGCCAGTGCAGTACAGAGGATGTGTGTTGCTAGTGTATTTTTGTGATTTTTCCAGGCAGGACGTCTAATACTTTGCTTTCCAAAGTGATGATTCATGTTGAAAACATTGACTTAAAACATTTTTTTGTTTCCCTGCATTTGGCTAATGTGACAGTGAGGTGTTTATTACAACCTCTACGGAAATCAAAAATATATCGATTTGATTGTAGAAAAGGATTCTTTTGTCTCCCTAAAACTGTTTGCTCTTAATGAATGAAAGTCTCCACCTTAATAAACCTTGTTTTCATATCTGTTTACAAAAATAGAAGAGACATAAACTATATTGTACATTTTGTTGAAAAAATATTAAGTATATTGTGTTTATGTAATGTGAATGTGTCACAGTGAATTAATGTTTTCTGATTCAATATAAAAACATCCAAAAAAAACCACCCTCTATTATGATGTTACACAGGAGGGAAAACTGACCGATGGGAAACTAAGAGCAATGAAAGGGAATTTACGCTCTGAGCTTAAAGTTGATTCTCACCAATGCTGGTCTTCTGGTGCAAGCACATACAACATTTGTGCTTAGGGATACAGCTGCAATGACAGACAAGCCTTATGATGCCCCCGCTCTGCTCTGAGCATGTGCAACGGCCAGCGCATGTGCAGTGAAGCAGGGTTTTGGGCTTCACTGCACAAGTGCTGACTCTCGTGGATGCTCGGAAAAGCAGAGCAAAGGCCTTTGGGAGGGTGGAGAAAGGTATTGCAAGGCCCTCCCCCAAATTTTACAATAAGCCCCATTGTGTTCCTCCTCTAGCGAGATATTTTTTCTCCTTGCATTGCTGGTTTTCTGACTTTAATGTAAGAGGCAGGTATAATTTTGCATATAAACTCAAAACAATAACATTGACATCTTTTAGCTAGAGGCAGCAATTATACATAATTTCATTTAGATATCTGTGAAATTGATAACATTCAAAAACAATTTTGCTATACTTGTAGCAACAGGGTCCATATTTGGTATGATATCCCAACAGAAAATTGTATAGGGTCAGGTTATTAAAATATGCAGATTAATGTAATTCAGATGTCATTGTTTCATAAAACTAATAACCAAACTAAGAATATAGTTATAGAATTTTAATACACTGTGGGATATATGATGGAATAATAAACAACATATTAGGCATTAGTTCCATCGTTGCACCTCCTACAACACAGAGAGAAGAGAAAACATTTCCTAAAAGAAATTGGATAAGTTAAAACTAATTTATCCTTGTATTAAATAAAATAGCTGCTGAATGGTCAACTGCATGGTTTTTTTATTTGCTAAAATTACCATATATACTCGTGTATAAGCCGACCTTTTCATCCCATTTTTTTATGCTGAAAAAGCCCCCCTCGGCTTATACACGAGTGAACTTACCTGTTGTCCGGTCCCTCAGCTCTTAACTTCCACAGTGGAACGCATGTGTGTTTCACTGACAGGAAGTTCGGCATTTGGAACGCAAACTTGCATTCCAAATGCCGAACTTCCTGTCATTGGAGTGGCAGTTGTGTGATCACTTAGTCCTGGGCACACACCTAGGTGGGACTGCAGTGATACATTACAGAGCAATGCCATTAGTGGGCACACAGCCATCAGCTAGCTGGTTTAGCTAACCATACTTCCTGGCTTAGGGTAGCTGCCATGTCCCTTGAAGGTAATACTGAGGTTCTTGCAAAAGAGAAACACAACATACCAGAGGACAAAGAAAAGGCACCTTTAGGATTTTTACCAGTTACCGGAAGTGAGCTTTGTGCAAGTGGACACTAGTGAAGTGTCAATCACCTGATTGGGGGAATGGGACCAGGATCACCCCAGCGAATGCCACATAATGTGAGAGAGTCTATGCTATTTAGTTATTGAACGTGCAAGCTCTATTTAACAAGAGAGCTAGTGGGTGTGGTTTAATTGCATAGTTGATACAGCTGGTTAGTGCAAGCTCTATTTAACAAGAGGTAGCAAGCGATTTCATTGAGCTTGTGATTTCACTGCTTTTTTTTATTTCAAGTGCTGTTTTTGTTTAAAGTGTGGAGTTAGATCCAATAAGGAGTTGAATCCAGGAAGGGGTTTAATCTGGTAAGTGGCTAGCAAAGGCTAGTACTCAAGTTCACTGTAGGCTATAAGAAGTTAGGTTAGCCATAATAAGATGAGTAGTAGCAGGCTTGATGATCTCACTCAATGCATATCTTGTCACATGTATGCACATTTGGAGCATATGTTCCAAGGTTTATACCTCTGTGAGAAATGTGAGCAATTGGTCTCTTTGTAAGCCCAGGTAACTGATCTAGAGCAGACCATTGCAACATTGAGAGACATTGCCAACCTGGAGCAGAGTTTACAGCTCACCGTTGATGCGTTAGCTGAGCAGGGTGGAGCAGAGACAGAGGAGGATGCACAGGTAGGCAGCTGGGTAACAGTTACTAGGGGTAGCAGAGGGAGGAAGAGGCAGGCCAGTTCTGAGCTAAGCAATCCCAGCAGATTTGCCAGATTGGATGAAGATACTCTGGAAGGCAGTTCAGAATTGGTAGAGTTGGATGAGACTGCTTCCTCTAGCAACCAGGGGAATGGTCTCTCCAGCATAGAGGGGACCAAAGTTACTCAGGGACCCAGGCAGATTGTGGTGGTAGGGGATTCAATTATTAAGAAGGTAGATAGGGCAATCTGTTACCGGGACCGTGCATGCCGAACAGTGTGTTGTCTCCCGGGTGCTCGGGCTTGGCATATTGCGGATGGGGTGCACAGATTGTTAGGAGGGGCTGGGAATGACCCAGCAGTTTTGGTGCATGTTGGCACCAATGACCGAGTTAGAGGAAGAAGGGGTGTCCTAAAGAATGATTTCAGGATCATAGGTCACAAACTTAAGGCAAGGACATTCAAGGCAGTATTTTTGGAAATACTACCTGTGCCACGCACTAGTCCAGGGAGGCAGCGGGAGATTAGGGAGGTTAATGCGTGGCTAAAATATTGGTGTAGGAAGGAGGGTTTTGGATTCTTAGAGCACTGGGCTGATTTCTCGGTCAGTTGCCATCTTTATTGTCGTGATGGATCCACCTGAATGAGGAGGGGGCTGCAGTGCTAGGGGAGAGGATGGTTAGAAGGTTGGAGGAGATTTTAAACTAGGCCCCGAGGGGGACGGGCAAGCAAGGATTTATGGGATAGACATTGAGAGTAGTAAGGAGGAATTTAACAAGAGTCAAGGGGGTGGAGAGGGGCGAAAGGGAAGCACAGCCGAAAAGAAGTGCCCCTTTTTAAAGCAAAAAGAAATACCTAAGGGAGGCAATAGACTTAAGTGTATGCTTGCAAATGCAAGAAGCCTGACAGGTAAAATGGGGGAGTTAGAACTAGTAGCAATGAATGAGCAGTATGATATTATAGGTATTATGGAGACCTGGTGGGATGATACACATGACTGGGCAGTCAACTTGGAAGGCTATTCTCTCTTCAGGAGGGATAGGGTAAATAAAAGGGGAGGAGGAGTATGTCTTTATATTAAGCCAGAATTAAAACCAAGTATTCAGGAAGTTATATACGAGAATATTGGTGATAATATAGAGGCATTGTGGGTGGAAATATCCAGCGGAGGAAAAAGTTCAGAGAAGTTGCTGATAGGGATATGCTATAAACCGCCAGATATTAGTACGATTGAGGAAGCCCAACTTCTACAGCAAATTGAAAAGGCTACACAACTAGGTCAAATTTTAATTATGGGGGATTTTAATTATCCGGACATTGATTGGAGTACTGAGACCTGTGGTACAGCTAGGGGAAATAGGTTTCTGAGCACGCTAAAAGACCATTACATGTCCCAATTAGTAGAGGAACCAAATAGGAACCGGACTATACTGGACCTAGTAATAACAAACAATGTAGACGTAATATCAAATACTCAAGTAAAGGAGCACTTGGGAAACAGTGAACATAATATGGTCTCATTTGAAATTAGTTTCCAGATACAACGGTATAAGGGATCAACTAGGACTTTAAACTTTAGAAAGGCAAATTTTAATATGCTAAAGGAGTCTATAAAGAGCATAGACTGGGACAAAGTCTTTGAAGGAAAAAATACGGAAGAAATGTGGGCTGTCTTTAAAATGCTGTTGGAAACATACATGTATAAGTTCATTCCTATGGGAAATAAATGTAAAAGAATTAAGTCGAAACCAATGTGGCTAAATAAAAAGGTAAGGGAAGAAATGCAAAAGAAGAAGCGTGCATTTAAATTGTTTAAGTCTGAAGGGTCAGAGGAGACCTTCCGTAGGTACAAGGAATGTAATAAAACATGCAAAAAGGAAATTAGATTGGCCAAATTAGAAAATGAAAGGCACGTTGCAAAAGAAAGTAAGACAAACCCCAAAAAGTTTTTTAAGTATATAAATGGCAAAAGGATTAAAAAAGATAATATAGGACCCCTAAGAAGTGAGATGGGTGAATTGATAAATGATACTAAGGAAAAAGCAGAGGTATTAAACACGTTCTTTTCTTCAATATTTACCAGAGAGGAACAAATGGCAGGAGTAATACATAAAAATGGAAATGAAACCATGCCATTAATTAATACTTGGTTGTCAGAGGAAGAAGTCCAAAGGCGACTGAAGAATATTAAGATAAATAAAGCTCCAGGTCCAGATGGCATAGACCCAAGGGTCCTTATGGAGTTAAACTCGGAAATAGCTAGACCGCTATTCTTAATTTTCAGAGATTCAATCTCATCAGGCTCAGTACCAAGGGATTGGCGAATAGCAGATGTGGTGCCGTTGTTTAAAAAGGGGACGAGATCACAACCAGAGAATTATAGACCTGTAAGCCTGACATCAATAGTGGGGAAACTACTGGAAGGTATTTTAAGGGACAGTATTCAGGATTACTTGGTACGCAATAAAATTATTAGTGGGAATCAACATGGATTTGTGAGGGATAGGTCATGTCAAACTAATCTAATTAGTTTCTACGAGGAAGTTAGTGGGAACTTAGACCAGGGCAGGACAGTAGATGTGGTCTACTTAGATTTTGCAAAGGCCTTTGATACAGTGCCACACAAGAGGTTGGTTTACAAAATAAGGGAACTGGGTCTAGGAATCAAAATTTGTACTTGGATCGAAAACTGGTTAGAGAATAGGGAACAGAGAGTTGTGATAAATGGAACATTTTCTAATTGGTCAAAAGTCTTAAGTGGAGTACCTCAAGGTTCCGTGCTGGGACCACTCTTTTTTAATATATTTATTAATGACCTTGGTGATGGTTTAGAGAGTAAAGTTTCTATTTTTGCAGATGACACTAAACTCTGTAAGGTAATAAAATCAGAGCAAGATGTAGCTTCTCTACAGAGGGACTTAAATAAACTGGAGGATTGGGCGGCCAAATGGAATATGAGGTTTAACACAGATAAATGTAAGGTTATGCATTCAGGGATCAAAAACAAGAACACAATATATAAATTAAATGGAATTAATTTAGGAGAATCTATAATGGAAAAGGATTTGGGAGTGCTAGTAGACAGTAGACTTAGCAATAGTGCTCAATGTCAAGCAGCAGCTGCAAGGGCAAACAAGTATTGGCATGCATAAAAAGGGGCATAGATGCAAGGGAAGACAGTGTAATTTTGCCACTTTATAAATCGTTGGTAAGACCTCATCTTGAATATGCAGTACAGTTCTGGGCACCACTCTATAAAAAAGATAATTTGGAACTAGAAAGGGTTCAGAGAAGGGCGACAAAATTGATAAAGGATATGGAGTCATTAAGTTATGAGGAAAGGTTAGCCAGTTTAGGCATGTTTACTTTAGAAAAGAGGCGTCTAAGGGGAGATATGATTACTATGTTCAAATACTTTAGGGGTCAATACAGAGAGCTTTCATGGGAACTTTTTACCCCAAGGACCATACACAGGACACGTGGTCATCCCCTAAGGTTAGAGGAGAGGAAATTTCACAACCAGCAAAGGAAGGGGTTCTTTACAGTAAGGGCAGTCAAGATATGGAATTCATTGCCAGGGAAGGTTGTGATGGCAGATTCAATAGATATGTTTAAGAAAGGGTTAGACAAATTTTTAACGGAAAGGTGTATCCAGGGATACAACCGTTAATTTAAAATGAAGGATAGTAGTGGATATAGGGTAAAAGTAGGACTGCAATATGGAGTCTGGGGGGATTTTCACAATTGAAACAGATTGGCGGTTGCTTACTCTGGATTAATTTCAAATATAAGTGCAGGATCGCAGGGGATCCAAAATAGGTTGAACTTGATGGACTGGTGTCTTTTTTCAACTGCATCAACTATGTTACTATGTAAGTCCAGCTACCCTCCACCCACTGTCAGTAGCCGAAGTGACTGGGAGAACAGAGCCAGGCCCTGACTAAGATACAAAGATATACCCATATTTAATGAGGTGTCTACAGCTATTGATACCAATCATCTCTCTCTCTCTCTCTCTCTCTCTCTCATAATGTGCATAACATACAGTGCAGTAGCTGCTGCATTTCCCACCCTAGGCTTATACTCAAGTCAATAAGTTTATTCCAGTTTTTTGTGGTAAAATTAGGTGCCTCGGCTTATATTCGGGTCGACTTATACTCGAGTATATACAGTAATTTTAAAAAGATAGATGTTGTCATCTGTATATATAAATAATCATTTAAAGTATATATAAGAATTAGGCACAGTTTCCTTAAACTAATCAAGCCATAATAGTTAAATATATAAAACATTAATAGTCATAAATGATTTGCAAATCATGCCTAGATTTACCAGCTGTAGTAATCTATTATTCTTGTTGGCACCTCACAATCTAATCACGTACATTTATACGCGACTCAACATGATTTGATGCCAGCTCAGACACTCTGATGTTAAAGCCAAACCTTTTTTAAATTTTAAACATTGCAGCAAAATAACATTTATCTGTTTGCTAGAATTTATCTTAAACAAATAATATACCCAAAATATTGCAGATCTCAATCTGATTGCCAGCATTTTAGATTAAAATAAAATAAAAAGATATATCTTTGCATATTTCACATCTCATACTTGCTACAGTTTGCTTGTTACAAAAGATATTAGGCTCTTTTTAGATTCATTTAGAGCTGGGCGCATTTTGCGCTCCGAATGTGCATGCATGTGTACATACATGCAGCTCAGCACGTATCTCAAGTTATGTCCAACTCCAAGCAGTATTTCTATGTCAGGCATAAGTCAAATGTACAAATGTGTATACTTACACCCTATGATATCCTAGAGATGTGGCTTGACAATTTTAGTAGTAAATGGGAAGTCAAATTACCCTATTCGCACAAAATATAATGTAATAAGTTAGTACAGCGTATTCACAGTCTTATTAATAAATGTGAGTCATTTTTTCCATATACAATGTAATGAAATATAAACACCTTCACATTTGCCGTTTATCACATCATAAATCACATGGGAAGCGTATTTTCTGCAGTAATCCAAATGGGAATGACAATTGATGACTGCAAATAGACAACTACAAATTTACATAATACAGCCACAATGCTGAGTTATTGCTCTGCTCATGTCCAACTCCAACTGAGGCACATTGTCTGTTGCTTTAAGACATTTGTTAAAGTGTTTTCTTTTCTAAATACCGTTACTTATGAGAAAACCACATAGACTACTTGAACTTCTATTCACGTGTACATGTTCAAGCACTATATAATTTAATGCTCTCTTGCCATTAACTAAATACAGTAGCTAGTAAATGTATTCTTGTCATTTTTTAAATTATTTTTTTTACATCTTGGAATCAAAATATTTGCACAGGAAATCTTACTACAAGTGTTGGATTGTAAGAAAATGTCTAACTTGGTCATTAGCTTAATGAAGGAGCATACCCAATTAGTAGTAAAATTAGCTGTTGTGCTCCTTTCAAGCAGCTGAGCCCTGGGAACTGCACACTGAAAATGTTTTCCCTGGGTGGCTGCAGCTTTGCTGTGCTACAGTACTACCACAAGTCAATGCTGGGAGCATAGACTAGGGGGGTGTGATGCCAAAGGTCAAAGGTAACAGCAAGCAAAGAGTTGGAAGGAATATACTTCTTTAAGACAATGACGAACCAGTAAATATTCACAAACAAAAGGGCAAATCTATAACTGTCAAAGATCCATTATAAATCGAAACATACTTTATGGTCATATGATTAATTAAGTAGCCAGCTGCCAAGTCCTAAGGTTGGCAATTTAAAAGAGCTCAGATAAATAGTGATATTGTGCACAAAACAACTATATTTATTAATAGGTGTTAGATTATTTTATTGAAAAATCTACTTAGGCTCTTGCCATTTCTATAAAATGACTTCCCCTCCAATCTTGCGTGGATTTCTAAATCCCCACAATACACATTATCAATAATATATAGTGTAAAAGCTGATGGGAGGAGGTTGGTCTATTGGGATGAGGCTCTAATGAGCATCTGGCTTCTAATGTTCATATCATTTTTCCCCTCTGGTGACCTTTCATTGCCTAGTTCACAAAGAGTAAATTTGTCTGAACCCCTATGGAGCTTTAAATGATAACAAAAAAGAATGCGTAGCATATGAGGGATAACTTAGTTTTCTGCAGGTGTTAAACCCAACAGCAGGGCCTTTTATTATCTGCTTACATTTTCCCAACAGGCCACACACATTGGCTTATCCATACCAAGTGAATGATGAAGGTATTACAGATGGAATTCCTCAAAGATAAATATTAGTTTAAAGACACGGAAAAGGTCATTTTAGACCTAATTGTCTGCAAATCATAGTGTGTAAGAATCCACAAACACCACAGATGAAAAATAATGTCTAACAGGGAACTAACTGTTAGATGATGGTTGAGATAGATGTTAAATACAGTCAAATGATGACAATATCTCACTGTCTATGTGATTATCTCCAGACCACACTAATGGAGCCCTATCTTATCGGGCCCTTTAACTCATGTACCCAAGAGACCAATGGCCAAATGTGTATGGATATGATCACTCTGCACCTACGTTTGTGACATTGAAGGTTGACTAAAAATGTGTATTGTTTAAAGATTAAAAGTCCCTTCAAAGTTCCACCTACTACCACCATATACATTAATTTGAAGTTATCAATTTTTCATTAAAATGCTGCTCATTCCAGCCTCATTTATATCTTAAATTAATTATGAATGTGAGAGGATTATATTACATGTTACATTTTTGCATTTTAATATTTTTATTATATGGATATTAGAATTAAAATAATTCTGTAAAATATAATGATCGTCATTCTTAATGTTATGTTTAAAAATATTGGTTGAATTTTACTTGGTTTACTTGAGAAGTTTTCATGGCATTATCTCTAGAACTATAACATTCTTCGCCCTCGCTGCTGCACACCCGCTTGTCCACCTTGCCACCTCGCTACTCCACTCTCCTCTAATTAACACTCAAGAACTTTTTTCCTATTTGTATTCATTAACTGTAACATTCTCCTATAAACAGAACATTAAAGGTCACACAACTTACAATCATCTTTTTTTTATCTCAACCTTCTGGTAATGACAGAAACATGGCTTACACAATCAGACACTGCCCCTCCTGCAGTCCTTTCACCCACATCTCCAGACCTAGAAGCAAACAAGGAGGTGGACTTTTGCAGTTCTACCACTCACATCTTTGAAAAACATGCTATCTGGATTTTCAACCCATTTTCTATGTGTGTTCATATATAGTCTTCTTGGACTACACCAACAATTTCTTGATAATTTATGTGCCTGGCTCCCTCATTTCTTATACTGACATCCACACTAACAATGAAATGATATCCTGACAAACTAAACAAATCCTTTCATTCACATTCTGTATCTTCTATTCCTTTGATCCCACAAATGAAGATTAAGTATTTAGTCTCTTCTTATCTTCCTACTCTATTACCTGTCCACTTGATCCTATATCCTCACAATTTAGTCATCCCGGTCTCCTGTGCTCATCCCGCTGTCTTTTTATTTTATTTTTTGAACAAACAAATACAATACTAAAAATGAATGTTCAACCAGCACAAGAGCCAAATCATAACTGTTTGCTTGAGGATTGGGGGGGTGGGGGCACTCCTAGCTTTTGATTCTGCAAGCAGAAACTGCAGGGGACACCCCATCTGCTCATCCAGAAAGTCCACCACATGTACCGTCAGGTGAGTCCTCACCCACTCCTCTAAGTGAGCCAGCTTTGATGCATAATAATACAAATTAAAGTTAAGGAGCACAAGACCCCCAGAGGCCTTGGATCAGCACAGGGTACAAATCTTAAATCTTGTCCCTCCAGACCAAAGATGACAAATGCTTGTTAATGCTATGGCCTAGGATATAAAATAGGATGTGCTGAAGAAGATAAGCAATTCATCATCATCATCACCATTTATTTATATAGCGTCACTGATTCCGCAGCGCTGTACAGAGAACTCATTCACATCAGACCCTGCCCCATTGGAGCTTACAATCTAAATTCCCTAACATGCACACAGACAGACAGAGAGAGACTAGGGTCAATTTTGATAGCAGCCAATTAACCTACTACAATGTTTTTGGAGTGTGGGAGGAAACCGGAGCACCCGGAGGAAACCCAAGCAAAGACGGATAAACAAACAAACTCCACACAGATAAGGTAGTGGTCGGGAATTGAACTCATGACCCCAGCGCTGTGAGGCTGAAGTGCTAACCACTTAGCCACTGTGCTGGCCATAAGCAATTAGCATTTTAATGAGGTTGACCCTCCCTGATACAGTAAGGAATTGTTTTTTTTCCAGATGTGTGTTTATATTCAGAGCTGTCAGCAGTAATACAGATTCCAAGATATTCTAATTTTGTAGTCCATTGAAGGGAATGCCAAGAGGCCACCTCATCTATGATTGCCCGATGAAGCAGGATTATATTGAATTTGCCCCAGGTAATCTTGAGATCAGCATATTAACAGAACTCATTTATTACCCTAAGGAGATTATGAATGAACTATCCATGTCAGACAGGAAAAGAAGCATGTCATCAGCATATAGTGCAATTTTATTTATGATGACATCTCCTGCTAGTAAACGTAAAATAAGAGCATGTGCTCTAATGACACAGACCCGTGGTTCAAAGGCCAATGCAAACAATGTAATTGAGGGGGAAACCCCCTTCTCCAGATCAAGAGGGGTCAAGACCCTAGCTGCCAGGGCTGAATAAAGTAACCTGACCCAACTAATAAAACCAGGACCGATTCTGAAAAGGACCTCCCATAAATATCCCTGGGCTCCAGTACATAGCTAAAGACAAGCACTTTTCCTGACAAAAACCTGGCACAAGAGGGTGACTGTAGGGCACCCATTATGAGGCTCCTGGACATAAGTTTTCCCCTTTCCTATCTACAAGTTAGGAACCTCAGCACCTAGAGGGGAGGTGTAGGGCGCCAAGCACCAGATAGGTGTCCATTATGTTCTACTGTAACCCACTGGCAGGGAGTGGATTGCACCTGATATTGTATTTATACATTAGATTAAAAAGTATAACATTTATTTTTAACCCCTTCAATGCTAAGGGTGAGTGGGACTTGTACTCAGCAAATACCTCAAAAGTCCTAAGCACCAGTCCCACTCTTACTTAGCACTGATGGCATTCAAATGGGGGAGACACTTACCTACAAGTCCCCCACTGCTAGGCACTGCCAGTGGGAGCTGGATGGGTGGCAGGTCTTGATGAAATAATTGTACCAGATGGCATGATGATGTCATCAATTTCCAATGCTTCCTAGCCACTATACTGCAAAGAGAGTCAGGAGATGGATGGAGGATAATTAAAGCACCCTATCGCCCCTATCCTGGCACCCGAAGACTCAGGGGTACTCTTGGTTGAAATGTCAAATGATTTGCCCTTATTAGTTATTTTTTGGTGATTACATGTGATCACCAGAAAATTACTCCTTATACTACAGAAAACATTAAAGAGCCCAGGATGTGGGAGGAATTTTGTAATGCATTTCCTGGCTCCAACAAACTATGAACACCCCTCATTTGACAGAGGATAGACTCCTCTTTTAGATAATGTGTCCTTTTGTATTTTTTGTCTGGTGGTGACCAGACAATATCAGCCTACACTACAGAACGTTAATAAATCCAGATTTGGGATGGAGGGTTCTACTGCTCAGATCTCCCTATTTTTGCTTTAAAAAATCACAATACAAACAAAATGTACTCATTTAATGTAATACGTTGTCTGGTTTTCAAAAGGGTATGCCTTGTTAGGCTACCATATTATTCCTACACATTTTATACATTTTATTAAAGATGGTTCAAACTAGCAATATAAAAAAAGCATTATTATTTTTAAATGCAGATTGTATTATGAAAATCTATGTGTATAATCTTGCCTTTTGCTGTTTTGGAATGGTGGATTGATGTCAAAGCAAGAACCGTAAAGAATTTCTTGGTAGTGGTTAGAAAAATATACAAACATTTGCTTTTAGTTCACATTTCCAAAAAATAAAAACACCTTTTGGCTATTTTGCGTAGATTACCTTTGCATTCTTTTTGGTGATTTCTTCAGAAAAAAAATAGTCATGGGCCTGATTCATTAAGGATCTTAACTTAAAAAACTTATTATTTAAGTCTCCTGGACAAAATCATGTTACAATGCAAGGGGTGCAAATTAGTTTTCTGTTTTGCACATAAGTTAAATACTGACTGTTTTTTCATGTAGCACACAAATATCAACTTTAAATTTCAGTGTACAAATAAGCTATCAAGTATTTGTGTGCTACATGAAAAAACAGTCAGTATTTAACTTATGTGCAAAACAGAATACTAATTTGCACCCCTTGCATTGTAACATGGTTTTGTCCAGGTGACTTAAATAAGAAGTTTCTTAAGTTAAGATCCTTAATGAATCATGCCCCATGTTCCTATATTGATCACAGATGAAGTCTGTAAGACAAGGAGAACAACAAATAGGGATACAACTAATGGTGTATATAGTATTGTACACAAATGAACACAGTTCAAATCTCTGTTCAGTACTTTTAGTTACAGAGTTTGCAGTGTATCTAGTACACCTCCATCCATTTATGGGCAGCGTCAACAGCTGGACAGCAATAAAAGTAATAGGTAGAGGCTCTGCTGAGCTAGGTCTCTATAGAAACTGCCCTTTCCTTATAATTTTTCCTGCTCATCACTGATGCTGCCAGGATTAAACTCGTTGTTGATCTCTGTTCTTCATAGTGCTGTCAGTAGTTTACTAAACTATACTTGTGAAGAATGATTAGCGGTGAAACACGACTGATGTATCGGTTGTTAATAAGAGGACACTTAAGTCTGAAATAGCTGCTGGAAGACCAAGTAAACCAATTTTCCACATAAGGAAGAATTTTTTCTAGTTTCATTTGCTTATTTTTTGGTTTCCTATTAAAGGTAGGCAAAAGTCACATTCTATTCTCTTCCTCCCTTTAAAAATGGTGGTATCATCTGTCCCAAGAAAAATACACAAAAAGTCTGACATTATAATAATAATAAAATCAACAGTCTTCAATTAGTCCTTTTCCACTATTATATCTTTGTTTCTATGCACCCTGTGCAGACTTTCTTACATGATTCCATGATCCTCAACAAAACGTTGCTCTGTGATGCAGGTTATTTATCTAGCTATGGAAGGTCTTTACGGTCAAAGTGTCACAGACGAATGTACAGAATTCCCAGACTAGTACTGTGCTTCAACATATTGACAAATCTTGTTATAGGAGTACTCAATACCTAGGTGTTGGGTTATGTTTACACTATGCCTGAATAAATATCTCTGCACAAAATTTGTTAGATTGCACACAATTGTTATTGTTGTTATTAAAATAACTTAGTAATGTTAAAGCTTTGTGGGGTTTTTTATTTTCAGTCTTTTTAAATATGCTATTATATTATTATAAATATTATATGATATTTTGTGGACTATTTTTATTCTGAAAAAGGCTTAGCTTGATAATACAATACATAACTGTTAGCTGTCAATTATATGTATGTGTATTATTCATTAAAACTTTCATTAAATTAATTTAAAAATGCTTATTTTTCTTTCAATCCATATTCAGCTATGTCTACTTCTGTTACTAATTATATGCACAAAAAGAAAACTCTTGGCATTATTGTTAAAAATGTATGAAAGTTTTAAATTTAGAAAACTTTTAGCCAAGTACTAAACCTGATTTACTTTTTGGATGTCTAGTGTTCTATGATGTATTCCAATTACTATACCCCTTAATTTTATATTGCTTTGCTTACTGAATACGGAAAACACTGGACTCTGTATTCATTCACAGTGCCATGTTCCTAAAAACAGAATTACAGTACAATAAACATACAAGTGAAATGCATGTTGCCTGTCAAGACAGACAGCACAGAGTGTACCCTGCGGTATTACATATCGCCTGTAAATAAATTGTCTAACAGTAACTACAGAGAAAAAGTGGACATAATAATTGAAAAGTAATGTTACTAACCAAAGTTTCCCATCAACGCTATAATTAAGCATGATTGATGCTCACCACAGAAAAAAATGTATTTCGGATTTCATTTTGTGAGTAGAGGACAAACAATATATTACTCTATATGAAGTTACTTTTAATGGCATCTGTATTGTGCCTCCATGTTGCATGCCCAGGCGCGGGCTGGCAATGTTCAGCCCAGGGGGCGCACAGACGGCCGCATCACGTGACACGCGATGTGTCCGCGTCATTTATGACGTGGCTGCATCGCGTGTCACGTGATGCGGCCGCCTGTGCGCTGATGCGGCCGTATCATGTATATTGTGATGCGGCCGCCGGCAATATTTAGAAAATATTGTATCTCCAGGGGGGGGGGGGGGGTTCAGATTGCCGTCAGATTGCCCCCCTGCCCCCCCTGACAGATTGCGTCAGTGCCCCCCTACCCCCCGGCCCAGCCCGCCCCTGTGCATGCCTGAATGTGCATTTCAAGACACACTTTGAGCAATGTAAAACAACACACACAACACACAAACGGTGCCCATATGTAGTAAAGACCACTTCAATGTAACCTCTCACTCATGATTAAACCTACCACCTAGTAAAAAAAAAAGGAGAAAAAAGAGGGAGGGCCGATTACAAGACACAATCAAGAGATTGTGACTTGCGATTGGTCCATCCGCTCACACTCTCACCTCCACCATCATTTAAAGTTGCTGAACAAAATTGATTTGCCTGTTCTGTTTCACAGAACTGGCAGAGCCCCCGGAACAATGGCGGCATGTAGCAACATCTAACTAAAGGGAGGGGCAACTTAGTAAAAATCTTTTACCTAGGTGGTAGTGCAGCTTTAACGTAAGTCATAAATGACGCTAACCAAATAGTATTTTCTGTAAACAATAGAACATTTTATTTTTTTAAAGTAGTGGTACTAAAATGGTAGGAGGTTGGACTTTAATGTGTAGTTTCCACAGTTTCTTGAAGTGCACATGTCAGACCATCCAGATACAACAGTGCAAAACCAAGGCATTTTACGGTGCGCATTGGATACACTTTTTAAATGACCTACATTGATTAATAATGGTGGATGTAGGGGTTTAGGTTCAAAAGAGAATTGTAGCTGCTCAAAATCCTGCTGCCTGGGTCAAATGCCTTAGTTGTCCTCAGTTTAAAATTGCCACAGGATGGGAAAGGGGATATTTTATTAATCATTTGAAATTAATTGATTTAATTAATATGAACTAAAATGATAATTAATAAACTGAAATAATGACAATTATTATAAATGCATCAAATTTAAATTTAGGATTAAGTGTATATTTTATATTTATTTAGGCTTAGCCAAATCTGCATAATTTGGCAACTGATCCGGAATATTGGTTTCTCTGAATTACAGTAGCAACTACAATAATAGTTTACTATTTCAACTTCCTCTGTTTAGTTCTAATAAGTAAATAATGGTTGGATTTGTATACAAATTAATATGTTTACAATGATTTGGTGATATGCTTAATCCAAAATATGGATTCAGTGTAATGTACACTAATAAGATCACAAAGTATTGAAGTGTCAAACCTAATAATAATAACTTTGTCACAGAAGCCTTAGAAATTAATTAGGCTACACACATGATATAAAAAAATAAATATGAAATAGAATTAATTTAGCGTTAAAAGGCATGTCTACTCCCAGAAATGTATTGAATAAATAAATACCCCACTTCAAGCTATACCTGGGACCAACTTCAACTGTATCGGTGGTTGGAGTGGGGCCTTATGTAAACTAAACATCTAAAAAGGTGTACTCAATATGTAAATATTGCGTCAGCAAGAGACACAGCTGACCACTCTAACCTCCACTTAATAAAAAGTAATGCCAATTATATAAAACTCATTTCTGTCACACATAACTTATCCTTTATCATTTAGTGATTAAAAGAAAAGTGTTGGAGAAATAATATGTCAATTAAAATTATCGCTCTCTAAAAAGGTTTTTTATTAAATAGATGTTCTCATATGGTTGAAATAGAGTAAATTAGTTACTTAGTTACTCATTAGTAATAAGTAGGCAACTAATTGATCCCATCACTCCTGCTCTATTGCATGTGCATTCTACCACACTGGCCAATCTCCATCCAAATATTCAATGATTATCCAATTCTTCAAATAACATCTGACAACCCCCCTATTCTTCAGATACCAACCCATTTATTTACTGCCATTCAGCTCCAAACTACTGGGACACCATGTATACTAATCCCACCTGGACCGTCTTCAATCTTCTTCCGAATACTGTGTCTCTCCTCTGCTTTTGAAATATTCAACTACTGTAACTCCAAATTTTCCATAATCTTGAAAACCTTGATACGTGTTTTAATCATTCTTGTCTGAAAGCTGATTCAGGATTTCTTCTCAAACTTCTTATCCATCTCTTTTTTGTAGTATCCCAAGTCTCATTCATAGGCTCAGTACTGTTTCTTATTTATTTATTTATTTATTTATTTAATGGAGAATACTTGACATCACGAGACTCAGCTATTTACAAGACAACAGATTTTCCGTTTGAATTGTGTATAGTTCTTTAAATAATGATTTAATGCAGATTACTGTTTCTCTTGACAAAAGAAAAGCCTTTACTCCAAGCCTGAACAGTCAGTAAAATATTCCCTAGCAGCTGTAACTATATAAACTAAGCATACAGTAATTATGATAACGTCTAGTGAAAATAAAGTTTCAACTTTCTGTGAAGTCATTTTTGCTGAATGAAACTGCACCTGAATGTGGATCTTGTTTCACTTGTTCATTCAATCCCAGAGACAGATTGATTACTTTTCAATTTCAAGACTGCCTTATTTTAACAACTGTACTCTTTATACACTGTAGATAGCTGACAGATGATGAAGAATATTTCAAAGGTAAACATTTAATTCAGCTATCTGCTTATGTAACTTAAATATTTGAAGTATCTTTGGGTTCAAAGCTGCTAATGTCTTGTGCTCCAAAATGACAAATATAACACTCTTATAGCAGCATAAAACTGTCTTTCTTAAAAAGCTTTAGGCACCTCTGAAGGAAACACTATACTAACGTTTGGACTTGTAGGCATTTCCTTCCCATGTGCTTCTACTGAATGGCTCTTTGTGCTCTTCTCTTCAGTGGTACTTATGATTTTGACATTCAGAATACAGCAGCCAGTGAACAGAAGCAGTTTTCAGAAACCTATTGATGGGAGGGGAGCATTCCACTTATTGATTTACTGGCAATCCATGAGTACAGATCTTGCCAAAAATTATATCAACTCTGCTCAGCTGGCAATAATAGCAGTTATATTACAATTTTAGATTATATCACTATCAAAGAATGTGCAATTTGTGAATGTATGGACATTGTATATACCTGTCTTTTTTGTAACAAATTTCCCTCATTCCTTTTGTTTTTTTACTCTCACTTACTTATTGCCAATTTTTGTTTCACTCTTTGCCCAGAAAATTACAAACTAAATAATATTGCATTACACTTTTTCTCTTCTTGCTTTGACTTATTTATTAGCTTACTGTATCTTTTTTTTTTTTTCTTACATGCTTAAAAGGGTTTCATCATGCTTTACTTTACAAGGCTCTAAAGAAAACATTTACTAAAGTGCGGGTTAGTGAAACCGACGGTTTTTGGTGGGTTTTCTGGTCAGTTTTGAAACACCAAAAAAAGGCAAAAATGATGAAAAAGCTCTGGAAAAACGCAGTTTTCAAAAGTGCCAAATTACACTTCGCCTTTCCGATTCTTTACAAGGTATCAATCCATAGGGTGAGATTTATGAAAATTATGAAACCACCTTGAGAAACTGGCAGAGAAAGAGGTGCTTGTGAGAGGTGAGATAGCAGGCTGTTTAAGGCTATCTTGCTTGTCATACTGTGTAGAAAAGAATAGTTAAATAAATATTTAAAGCTAAACTCCTTTCTCTTCGGTAACAATCCAGTGCTACTCAACACTGGGCCCGGTCCTCTGGGAAGGGGGGGGATTGAATAAGTGTTTGGACCACCATGCTTAGAGATGCCAGACCCAATGCCAAGTAGCACTGGGCCACTCTAGGTACCACTGGCTAGAGGGTGTCGGCCAATTACAAAACATGGTTTCAATTCTTAATAAATAAGAAATCAATAAAACATATTGCCCCACAGGTAAAATGAAACATAGCACCCTAGCAGAAAGAAAAGAAAGTACAAGTGCCCCCATACAAGAAATAAATAAATAAATAATAGTCCCAATGTTAAAAATTCAATTAATTCACAGGCCACATTTTTGTGTTGTGAAGACGGTTTCTTGATCCAACGTAATCCTTATGTCCAAAAACCCACATAGACTAACCGGGCTTATCCCAAGAAGCTCTTGAAGCATAATGAGTTAATGTCTGTTTAGCCCTTCTACCAAATAGACAGACATTCAGGATCAGTCAATAATTTCTCACTAAAGGTCTAGACTTGAGTAGCACTGGACTGCACAGTGTAACACAATGCTGCACATCCATTTTTACCAGATGACTTGCTCAAAATCACAAGTGGTTCAGCATAAACTGAATGTGATTTATGGGTTTTGAAACCAGTCCAGCTGTTTGGGCTTTCACCCTCCAAAGGGCAGACCAGAAAATCCAGCGTTTTGGAGGTGAAAAACATTGATGATGTGTGTAGGTTTCAAAACCACCAAAAATATGTTTGGTGTTATAAAGTTCATCAGCAAGAGATCTATTGTTGGGATTAAAGAATTTATAGTGTTTATAGTACAAATTAGATATTTTTTAATAACTGTATTTTTTTGACAATTCATCAAATTTACAGGTTTGTAAACTAAAATGTGACTAATAGGTAATTTTCCCTCATTGTCAATAACATGTTTACAATAGTTTTATTTCTTTTCTAAATTATTACTATTGTCATCATTATTTTATTTAAATGGTATAAGCTGCTAAAGATATGCAATTTGCTTCCCTTAAAACTCTTATTTATTAATTTGTCATAGATCATTAGGACATTGCAACAATCATACAGAGCTAAATATCTGTTAGATTTGAATAACCTCAGAAATGACAATGAATGTTACCTTTGGGAATGTATCCTCATACTAGTTTGAGACCACTGAGCAGTCTCCTATATCATTAGTGTATAGTTATCAAGATGTACCATAACTCCTTAGTAGTATAAAATACCCACCCAAAATAAGGTTTACTTGTCAAGAATAGTAATGTAAAGTAACATAATGCGACAAACCTAGCACCCATAGGCAGAGTTAACTCAGTTTTTCACCCTATTCTATTAAGTGTAGCTAGACAGCTCACCATCTTCATGGTAGTAGCATAACTCACAGCAATACACACAGTCCTTGTAGTAACAAGGTGTTTTCCTTTATCTGTCACTGTAGTCACTTGTTGTGGTTCTAATTTGTCAGGAACAGAACTCCCTCCTGTCTCCAGCTAACAACTGTAGCAGTTTTGAGTCTCTTCTCAGACAAACTGGGGACTCTTCTGTCTAGCAGAATCCATCACTAAAGAGACAGACCTTTTTTCCATATCCACCTGATCTTCCATCTCATTACTGCTGCCTCCAGCAGGGCATGTTACAGCTATTCACTTAAAACACCATAGCTTCCTACTGAACTGTATATTGTTGACAACAGGGTTCATCCTCAACAGGAATGAAAAGGTTCTGACCACAACAATTTGTTGTAGTCAGAACCTTTTCATTCCTGTTGAAGATGAACCCTAGCCTGTAACTATCACCGGTAGTAACAGATGTAAAAGTATCCTATTCTGGTAATGTCACCTCTCAACAGCCACCTTCCCTGTGGCACAGTCTGAGGACCAAAGGCAAAGATTACATTAGTGAGGGCTCCTTTGCAATGTATGAGGGATAATTAGCACTTGGCAATGTCCCAACAGTAGAATGTAAACATGTTTCTCAAGGCACATGTCGGTGTGGCACACAAGCCAGCCCTTGCTAGATGTAAACCCCTATACCTGGGAGGTGAGCGCATCTGATTTTAATTTCATTTTATTGGGGTTCAAAGCATATAGGTCAGTGTAGGACCGGCATATAATGAGGTGCCCTTGATGCTGGGATGCAGGCTTATGTTTTGATCAAAATGTGAACTAATACCTCATGTTTTCAATTTGCTAGATACACACAGATATGCAGTGTAAAGGATAAGCACTGTGAAAATAAAGCTGGAAAAAGTTTAGTGCTTTCCTCAGCTATTGTTACTGATACAATTGTCTAAGAAAGGGGGAAGTACTGACTCTGACACGTGTCATAGGAACACTAACAGCTGGGCTTAACGTTACTCTTCATTGTGGACAACAGTGATGTTGAATGCCGTACTTTACGATCAAATTCACAGTCCATATACCAGTGGGGTAACTAGCTTTTCTTCTCTGGAATAACAGAGATTGTTCAATGCCTTGTTATAGATCATAATTGTATGGGCATAACATACTGATCTTCATTTAATGCAATGGATTTGCATTTGTTCTATTGGATGACCTCTCCTTCAGGTCCGGCGTTTTATACTTTTTACTGCAGCTCATGTATACTGTTTCTCCATTCACACTGTGCGTGCGCATGCCCAGCAGACTCACGTCCCGCTGCTAGGCAACGGGACGCCTTCCTCGCTCACCTGTTGGCGGTCAGCGCGTCTGACCGCTGAATCTCGTTCACCCAAACAGGGTGCAGCATACTGCTTAAATAGAAACCTCTGGCACCACATCACTCACCTGCTCCAGCAACTCCTGGTACTTCTGATTCCTGCTTCCTTCGGTTCTGACTCTGCTAGTTCTCACTACTATTCTCCTGTTTTACGATTGGGTGCCTTATTGTTCGGTTGGTTACAATTATTGGCTTGCCCTGACTATTCTCTGGATCCTCCCTGTGTACCGTTCTGCTCGGCTGGCACTGAACTGGATTGTTTGACCATGCCTGTTTACTACTGTCGCTACACTGGTGACTGTCTTGGAGAACCGCGACCTACGTACCCTCTGAAGCTAAGCCCAAACTTCCTTGCGGGGGTCCCTGGTGAATACTGGGGGCACGTTAGACTCCGTGTTCAGTTGCGCTAATACCGATTAGCAGCCATCTCTGCCTGTTCCGTGACAGTGGGCAACACTCCCTGAAGATTCATATTGGTAACCCACATATATTTTTCATTCCTCTTCTATCTTTGTCAGAGCATGTAGGCTGTTATTTCAATCTACTTTGTGAGCCAAGCAAATGTAGTTCAAATTACAAAGTATTATAACACTAATGGAAATCTGCATTAATCTGTAAAAATGAAATGCATTTTTCAGATTGCTTAAGTTTTGATTAGTGGTAGTCACATCTACTGTAAAAATCTGTGCAATTATTCATGTTAAAAATAATATGTAACCTTTGATTTTAAAAGAATTGTATAGTTTCAGATATATGTGGAACATTAGTCTGGTATATTCATTTTCAGTTTATGTAAAACTAGTACCTGAAAATGAATTGAAGATGATTTCACTTGGGGACAACCAACTATGTACAGCCCTGCTGCCTTTGACTTATCTTACTGTAACTTATGTTTTTACTTTTATTCCTTTGCACACAGCACAGGGTAAAGGGCTTGCCCCACACTTGGGAAAGCATTTACAGAAACAATGAAGGAATATGTAAGCAATTTACTCGTATGAGACTGATTGCTTATATATGTATAGAGCTATTCAATTTGATAACTCAGAGATGAGTGTGGCCACATCAACTCTGGGTTTTAAACCTTGACCTCTTTTTTTTTCTTCTTATAAGCAGAGCCACAGGCATCCACTAGAACTTTTATAATATATAACAAATAGAACTACAAAGTATGGTTCTCTACCGCAAATATTACATGAGTATAAGTAACTTAAGCAACAAAAACAATTATGGTCCAAGGGAGTGTGACTACAAAAAGACATAGGATTATCTGCACTCCTTACATTTTCTTGCCTTCCCTCTCTGTTTGTTGTCCAGGCTAAAGAGAGCAATTGCCATTCCATAGAGGATTTTCATCTGAGCCTTCTCATCTAGCAGTGGGATGGATGGAAAAGGCCGGCCATTTGCTAAGAAACTTGTCATGAATATGCTTGCCCGATTACTCTTGGTATCATAGGCACTCAAGGGGTGGAGGTATTATATATATGTATATATATATATATATATATATATATATATATATATGTATATACATATATGTATATATATATATATATATATATATATATATATATATATATATATGTATCTATATGTATATAAAGATAGATATATATTTATATAATTAATATTACTTGATGCTTGATAATATTTATAAATATACATGGACCCTTACCTTTGATGGTTTAAGTCATAATATCCAATTGTAAAGTGTTGTTGCAGTTGCTGACACTAAATAAATGGTAATAATAATATTATGGTATGCTAATATATATATATATATATATATATATATATATATATATATATATTATCTTGGTTCTTTTGCATTACTATTGAAAAAACACTTTTAATGTAGAATGAATGCAATCGATTTTCAATGAGTCAAAGATTTTTTGAACTCTATATAGTATTAGTTAAAGAATATCATTATTTGAGGAAAGAATGTAATTGGAGCTTAACATATTTTTATGAGCCATGCTGGATACAATTTCCAGACAAATAGTACTCTTGTCTCCTTCTGTCAGTCTAGGCAGATAGCCTATCCTTTGGGCTCACTGGGGGTAACTAGCTGTTCTTGTAACTTTTCAACCACTGAACTGCATCAGCTTAAAACATACATTTGACTGCTGCACCAATTTGCTAGCATAAAAATAATATGCAGATACAACTAATAACCATATAAATAATGTACAAAAGTTTTTGAAACACAAATAACTAAAAATGATGTTAAAAATAGTTATTGATAACACGTTTCTGTGAAACCAAGCACTATGTGTTGTGAAATATATCACAATATAGTGTTTATAGTAGTCATAAGTGCTGCATGGTAATGTGAGTTTACAGACCTTTCAATTACCATGCAGGTTAGTACCAGTAAGCTAGGTGATGAACGGTCACACAGAGAGATCCCCCAGCACACTGCTATAGCCAGCAACAGATTTGCCATTTCTACTGTAGATAAAAATGCAAAAGTCTTAGTTGCACACATTTGCAAATGTATGTTAAAGCCACCTGCCTCTCCACGGCGCTTTTGCTAATAGGGTGGTCCTAACTCTAAGCAATGAGAGTCCCATATATTTGGGCCATACATATGTGTTTTTAAATTGAGAGCTAAGCTACCAAAGAGGAACCCCAGAAGCCTCCAAATAGCAATCCATTTCAGTGGCGCACGCAGGGGAGGTTTCTGGTTCTCCAGAAACCCCTCTCCTCCGCGAACCAACGGTACTGTGCAGCAGCCGCGGCTCTGTCAAAGAAGCGTCCGCGGCAGTGCTGTATTGTACTACAATACAGCACTGCCGCGGATGCTTCTTGACAGCGCCGCGGCTGCTGTACAATTCAGACTCGCTGAAATGGAGCTGCTGCGCATGCGCGCTCTCTCTCGCTCTATATTTTTTTTGGGGGGGGCGCGGAAACCCCCCCTTCTAAATCCTGCGTTCGCCCCTGCATTTCATGCTATTAGGGGGCAATGGAAACATCCGGCCACTTTATAATGTTTTTTGGGAAGGTTTGTACATTACACAATGGGTGCGTGTTTCCTTTGCCCCCTTAATAGCATGAATTGAACTGTCACCCTTACAAGTGACGTCAAGGTCACTGTCGTTATGTGTGTTTGCCGTAATTATTCTATATCACTATTTCAAGATGTCTCATTTTATGACAGTTGGAAATTAAGTGAGTTGAGATTAATATATAGGTGTAACTAGTGTTGGAATTTCAGGCTTCGGTGTAATGACTACCACCACTGGAGGGATATAACTATTGCCATAAGGTGTGTGGCAAGACTCACAGAGTGAATGTCTAGTGCCTATCTAGTGCTTAACAAGTGAATATATGTGGTCTTCTGCTTCGTGGCAGAGTTGCTGTTGTTCCTAAACGCTTCCTCTTACAGTTGACCATGGAATATCCAGCAGGGATGAAATTTCACAAACCGTCTTATTGCAAAGGTGGCATCTTATCACAGCCCACCCTTGAAGTCACTGAGCTCTTCAGAATGACCCATTTTGCATCACAAATGTTTGCAAATGCAGTTTGCATAGCTAGGTGCTTGATTTCATACACCTCTGGCACCTGATTGAAACACCGCAATTCAACAATTAAAAGGTGTAGCCAAATACTTTTGTCCATATAGTGTAAAAGTGAGGATAAAATTGTTTTATAACACAAAATTATGTGAGTGACAAATATTCTCTGACAAGCCCTGTGGAATTAGTGGCGCTAAATAAATACATAAATGATGATGATGAAAGTAAAAGTTGAAATGAAAGAAGAATGGGGCCATAAAGTGGTAGGATGTACAATCAAATGACATTTTTACATTTTCTATCATCCACCCATATATCAAACCATCAAAAGTGTGATTTTACAGCAGCAGTTCCAAACTCAGGAATGAACTGATGCTGTGGGAGTGTCCTTTGTTAAGTGCTTTTACACAAACAGAAAAGTTTTGACCTTTTTACCTTTACTTTCATTGACTATTTCTCTTCAGGGAATAGATGACAAATTAGCTTTATATATGTTTTGCATGCTAGTAAATCTAAGCATAACATACAGCAAGCTATGTTAGCCAGGTGACTGAATAGACTGAATAGGTTAAGCTTTGTTTATATACAAAACTACTGTTAGATCTTCCACCCAGCATAATATAATTCGTAATTATGTTTCAAGTGATGTGTATTAGGAAAGTACTGTTTTTGACATTAAATGATTTAGTATTCCTTTAATTTTTCGAGTGAAATTGAAACTTAAAACACCTGAATGTCCAAAGGCACTTTGACGAATAGTGGTATTTCTGTATAATAAATCATAAAGTCACATTTTTTTGACAAATGTTTGAGTTTAATAAACTTTTTGCGCATTTGAGCAATCTAAAACAAAACAGAGTGTAAGGGCTCTTAAGGTGAATGTAATTAATCAGAATTACAAAATATATACACATTACTGTACAAATGTTTTTACAATTAATAATCTTCCATTAAAAACAGTGATTTCTCAGGTCATGGCAACAGAAAATAATTAAAACATTTTCAGAATTTGCCTCATATTTCTGTTTTTTCTGTCCCAAAAATACTCAGTAAGCAGGCCCCTCCCACTTGTGATATGACATCACTCAGGTTGTATTTCAATAGATAAAGGCAACTCACACCTAGAGAAGACCACTTGTTGTAAACTATATCGTCCATTTCATGGCCCTGAATTAGGTTACTACTGAGTCCATAAAGTTCAACCTTTCAGAATTTTTAGCTGTGTGGTTCCAGAGAATTAGAATTGTATCTGGAAGGATTCTGCAAATTTAACCTTACACATGGGAAGAAAAATCTTTCCTGATCCACATGCATGGCCAAACTGAAAAGTTATTGTCACTTGACTTACAGGTTAAGTGGTGTTACAAGCCAATTTTAGCTTTCTTTATTAGATGTGTAATGACAAATTATAAGACTTAATTTGTACCTTACAGTAGTTAAAAAATAACTTTTCATTAACCAGAATATCCATGCCATTACCTACTATTAAACAATTATGCAAAATGAGTTATAAAGGTCAATATGCACCTAAAAATTGCAAAAGTGGACTGCAAATGCTCTTTTGTGACATGATGGTGGCATCTGAGATAATGCTTAAGTGTACACCAGCAGCTGGTAGAAGTTGGGTGGCTTGACGATGTTCCCTGCTAAGTATGGGTTTGACGTAAGAAGTATTGCAGTGAAATGTAGAAACAAGATTTAACTTTCTGGGATGTGATGAATTACGTGAGAAATGGGGTGAAAAGGGTGCATTTACATAGGAGTTCCTTGAATTTCAGGAGGGCAGACAGCATATTCCTCAACTTGATTTATCCACAACCACTGAAACATCGGTTCTCATCCTAATTCTAATATATAATAGGACACAAGTTACATTTTCCATTGACACTTGTAATCAAGATAGTAATAAAGATGAACTATCACACTAATGTTTAATCAAAGACATTAACAAGTCTAAACCTACCATTTGGTTTAGAAGAAAAAAAATTAGAAGAGTTAAAATTAATAAAGTTGATGGTTCTAAAATTGTTGTATGTTTTTAATTTTTTTCACCCAAAGTATTTTCCAGTGCATTGACAACCGACAAATCTACAGTCATGGCCAAAAGTTTTGAGAAATAAGTATTGGTTTTCACGAAGTTTACTGCTTTAGTGTTTTTAGACCTTTTTGTCAGATGTTGCCATGGTATACTGAACTAAAATTACAAGCATTTCATAAGTGTCAAAGGCTTTTATTGACAATTACATTAAGTTTATGCAAAGTGTGTTGACTCTTCTTTTTAAAGACCTCTACAATTCTCCCTGGCATGCTGTCAATCAACCTCTGGGCCACATACTGACTGATAGCCACCAATTCTTGTCTAATCAATGCTTGGAGTTTGTCAGAATTTGTGGGTTTTAGTTTGTCCACCCACCTCTTGAGGATTGACCACAAGTTCTCAATGGGATTAAGTTCTGGGGTGTTTCCTGACCATGGATCCAAAATTTTGATAATTTGATCCCCAAGCCACTTAGTTATCACTTTTGCCTTATGGGAAGGGGCTCCATCATGCTGGAAAAGGCATTGTTCATCACCAAACTGTTCTTGGATGGTTGGGAGAAGTTGCTCTTAGAGGAGGTTTTGGTACCATTCTTTATTCATGGCTGTGTTCTTAGGCAAAATTGTAAGTAAGCCAGCTTTCTTGGCTGAGATGCAACCCCACACATGAATGGTCTCAGGATGCTTTTATTGTTGGCATGACACAGCACTGATGGTAGCGCTCACCTTTCCTTCTCTGGACAAGTGTTTTTCCAGATACCCCAAACAATCTGAAAGGGGATTTATCAGAGAAAATGACTTCACTCCAGTCCTCAGCTGTCCTATCCCTGTAACCTTTGCAGAATAGACTGTTCCTGATGTTTTTCTTGGAGAGCAGTGGCTTCTTTGCTAGCCTTCTTGACACCAGGCCATCCTCCAAAAGTCTTTGCCTCACTGTGCGTGCAGATGCACTCACACCTGTCTGCTGCCATTCCTGAGCAAGCTCTGCACTGGTAGTGTCCTGATCCCACAACTGAATCAACTTTAGGAGACGGTCCTGATGCTTGCTGGGCGTTCTTGTGTGCCCTGCAGCCTTCTTCACGACTATTGAACCTCTCTCCTTGAAGTTGTTGATGATCCAATAAATGGTTGATTTAAGTGAAATCTTACTAGCAGCAATATCCTTGCCTGTGAAGCCCCTTTTGTGCAAAGCAATGATCACTGCACGTGTTTCCTTGCAGGTAACATTGGTTAACAGTGGAAGAACAATGATTTCAAGCACCACCCTCCTTTTAAAGTTTCCAGTCTGTTATTCTAACTCAATCAGCATGACAGTGATCTCCAGCCTTGTCCTCATCAACACTCTCACCTGTGTTAACGAGAGTATCACTGACCTGATGTCAGCTGGTCTTTTTGTGGCAGGGCTGAAATGCAGTGGAAATGTTGTTTTTGGGATAAAGTTCATTGTCATGGCACAGAGGGACTTTGAAATTAATTGCAATTCATCTGATCAGTGTTCATGACATTCTGGAGTAAATTCAAATTGCCATAATAAAAACTGAGGCAGCAAACTTTGTCAAAAATAATATTTGTGTCATTCTCAAAACTTTTGCCCATGACTGTAGGTACAGCTAATCTAGTGGGGTGTTTCTAAAGCCCTAAAGTGGGTGTAAGCATATATTAAAATGATTTTGTGATTCATAAATCATCCTATCTTTCTAAACTGTGTTTTTTTTAAAATGTAGTCTTAAATTTACAGCAAGTCCAAAAATAGATTTTAGGCTTAATTACTAAGAGAAAATATTCCCTATCTGTAGTGGATGCTGTACATATATAAAAACATTTCTTAAATGGATAGAATGGGCTCCTCACCATACAATGTGGAGGAAAGGTCAAATATATTTTCTGTATCCTAAACAATATATCAATGTATACAACTTTTGTGGGAAATTCTGTGTTTGGAATAATCCTTTCTGCTAGAAAAAAACCCATGAAAAATGATTGTAGATATCAGTCACTATAGTGACATGTTCATGCTCAGAATGAAAAGTAAAGAGACAAACAGGAGTAAACAGGAGTCTGGTCTCTTAAGGCATAATACAATGTTAAATATGCAATATTACATTATATTGGAAATTATGGAGGGTTTTTCGTCCCCTGAGGTGGCTTACAGTAAGAAGAAACACCTAGAAATACTTTACTTAATCTCTACAAGCTTCTGGAGCCTAAATTGCTGGAATAGTTATTTAGCATATGACATTCCATTAATGAAAGGAAAGCCCCCCAAGGCCAAATTGCAAGGTTCATTTTCAGGTGATGAGAGCAAATGCATGTTTAAGCAATACTTTCACAGGTCATCTATGCACATGTATTTCCATCATACGGTGAACATTACTTTTATCATACATATTTGAACATTTGAAACCTTAAATGTAATAGACTGATCAACAAGGTATGATCAGACTGTGCTGTGACTTTTTCTTGGTCTTGTGAATATTTTAGGAAAGCGTGAACTGACATGTAAGTTCAAGCTTAGAAACATGAAGATAGTTATGAAAGTTACCAAGGTAATACATACATAAAAACACATACATGTACTAAAACATAAAGTGAATGACATGTACTAAACTTAAGGTGATTGCATAATATGCTGTAATCTTTACATAAACTTTCTCAAACGCATGTTTCAATTAAATGTCATGTTGGTATGTAAGCTTTTTTTTTTTTTTGCTCCAGAACTAATGATAGTTCCAGAGGTGCTGACATTCACTTACAGACTAACCAGAAGCCAAGTGAGGAAGGAAAATATAACCAAAACTTTACAGCAAGACATGCACCCTATCTACCCGGAAGAGGGCTGATTGATGCTATATTGCTGAAACTAAAGGCCCCTAATGTAAATACTTATTTTTTATTCTCATCCTATCATAAATTCTGCTTTGCATGTTTGCTTACAAGTATACAATGCAACAGTTGGTCCATAGATGAGACTCCTCAAGTTGTCATCAGTTAACAAAGATAAATAAACATGCATGAATGTCTAGTGAACTTTTTCAACAAACTGTGATTAGTACATGTAATGCCCATAGTACATGTAATACCCATTCTGTCCATAACTCTTCTTAATTCTAACCTTAGTCTTTATGCAAGCTGTATGGAGAATTAGAGAAAACTGTTTGGCCAATTCACAGCCAAAGGTGATATAATAATTAAGATTTATGCTATGGGGACCCACAGATCCTGACATTTATTTAATTGATATTTGTATATTTAATTTATTTACTCCACATAATGATTCTTCATATATTTTTCTGTTTGATAAAATCTGATCGCTATTTTTTTCATTATTTTGAGTTTGTTTAAAGATGTATTCTCTGGTCACTTTATGCATGCACACTGATCAGCAGAAGTTTTGAGAGCTGGCTATTGCAGGAAGAATGTTGGATATTGACCTGTCATCTCCATTCATAAAGAACTTTATTCATGAATTGAAAATTACACATAGCGATTGATTACTCGTGTCATAGTTTCCAGAACTTCTGATTTTGGGTGCATTAATAGATTTAAAATAGAGTGATATGAGTCAAAACACAAGCAAAACAGTTTTGTTTTGTTTTACTTACAGTTAAAAGGGAATCTGGTCTTTAAACTAGTCTTTTATGGGGATAATTTTGTGCCAGTTTTTAACACCGTGGGGAATTTACCATCATCATCATCATCACCATTTATTTATATAGCGCCACTAATTCCGCAGCACTGTACAGAGAACTCACTCACATCAGTCCCTGGTTTCTGAGGCCTACACTTTTATGCTGCAAAAAAATAATAATATAATACTAGAGTATAAATTCAAGATATTTACATTATACTTCCTCCAGCTGTGTCTCCTATAATATGCTGACGGGTCCCTCCCAGGAGTCCTGCTGGTCTTCCTCTGGGGGTGGAGAAAGGAGTTCCTCTTGGTATAGGGAAAGGGGTTCCTTGGGGGCAGGGTAATTGTTTGCTCCTGGGCCTCCTCCTGGGGCTCCCAGGCCTCCAGTTGATGGCAGAGGCTGTGTCCGTTTTGAAGAAATATAACACAATAGTATTTTATTACACTTTATATCTCTCTCCTAGATAGATAGATATATAGATATCATGTTCGGTTTCAATGTTAATGATCAAATACCACACATGGAGCATTACTCCATCATTGGGCAAATACACCTCTACACCACTTGCATATTAAGTTGAACTAGAAGGTTTATGAAATCTTTAGTATCCTACAGTGAATGTAATGTTCAGAGAGAAATATACCGACACACCAGATAATTATATACCCGGTCTATTACTGCTAATATTTGTTATCATATGACTGGGTTGGTGCACCCTACACACGTTGGACTGATATTAGCAAAGATAAGTAGAGAGTAGAAAACGTGTATATTAGGGGCACTCAATGATTGTTTATTAATATAAAACATACATTTTAATGATTCACATACGGATGCTGAAATGTCACTATTACCTAGCAGGCTTTGTATTTTGGGTAATGAAGATTATTACAAGCCACATTACTATATACTATACTTGCTCTTACACAGTGGGATATAACTACATGAGCTAGATCAAACTTTAATCGGTTTATTCCAATTAACAAAGGTCCCTCCAGCATTGCTGACATTGCACAATAGTGGACCTGCTGCTGTTTCTTCGCCTTAGGCAAACCTTTGCAGCCTTGTTTGCTGCATTTTTTTTGCACATTACTTATGTAACGAACAGTGGGACCCAACAAATGGTCCATTGTTTGGGTAAGAGCCCGCAGCTTAGCTCATATAAAGCTTGCTGCCCTCAGGTTTGTAAGTGAATGAGACTTTTCAACATTCTCCTCATTGATGTGGGACCATGTGTGGGCGGTGGTATATAAGTCACAAATCCCTTCTATACCATAACTAAAATGGTGGATTTTCTTTCACTTGTCCCAAATGGAATATCTGTTATTCAATCACAATAGTAGGCTGTTCCAAGGCAAATAGGGGTGTTCCAACACCTGGGCGTTCACACACAAGAAATGTCTCTGTAGGCACTATAAAAATCTGAGAGACAGAGTGTTCCTTGCCATTTTGTGATCCAGGCTGTATACCTTTATATCTGCTGTGTACATTGCTTTGGAAACATGTCCAATTCTGATGAAGAGACAACAGGGCAGAACCAGTCCTCCTCCTCTTCCTCCTCCTCCAAGCCTACCGTCAGGTGGAGAATTTTGTGAAGCTTGTGGTGGAAAGGCTGCACTATATCAACAGCAAGCTATCCACCCCGCTAAAGCATTGTATTTGGGAGGACATCACAGGACAGGTCAATGTTGGGCTCGTCTTTGGAGGTCTGTGACTGAGGTCAAGAAATGGTAAGCGAATGCACATTATTTTCAATTAAATTGTGCTCAGAATATATTACCAAAATGTCCATTTTCATTCAATACTGTCAAACACAGAAATGTTTTGTAAGGCATAGGAATACCAAACCCAAATTGTTTTCAAAATATAACAATTTAAATATTTGCAAGCTTACAATGCAAACTCTTTTAAGTTGAAAAATTGTTTATGGCTGTGTAGCAATCTGTGATTATTGTGTGATCTTTAGATCCCCCCAAAAAAATAAGTTTATCTGTATATGTATGTCTGCACCAGTCCTTTGAACTTGTATTTACCAGTATACCTTTTCACATTCTTTACTTTGAACTTTAAAGCATAAACTTAGAGACCACCGCAGACATGCCAGGGGGACAGGCGGTAGTCCCATGGCATCCTTAGACCTCAGTAGCTCACAGCATTGCATAGATGACCAATTGGTATCAAGGTGTGGGACACAGCGATACAGACTAGAGCTTTCTCCCAACTGCACAACAACTCCTCCAGGTAAATTTCATATCAGAATACTTAGGTTAACTATTGAAATGAATGTTGTGACTAAATAAATGTTAACACGCCCACCAACAATGTTTCAAATTATATTGCTCTAGGTGCCTTAGGTACCCTAGACTGCAACCTAGTCAGCCTATTGCATAATCTGGCCATGTACTCAATACTGTTATATATTTTCTGTGATGATCACTTGGAGAATAACTAATTTATGAATGGATGCATAGGTAAAATTTAAGCCGAATATATGAAGTTTGTGCTTTATGCATATTGTCAAATGATTTGGTGTAATATTTTCTCTACATGACCCCACATATACCAACACATGAAAAAAAAAGAAACGTGAAATTATTAATGTGTGTTATGAAATCTATAGATATGATGCAAAAACTTGGATGCTATGGACAAAAACATACATGGTTATGACCTGGAGTCAACTAAGATCAAGTAGCACAAGCAATGTTCGGCCAGGGTGCAAATCGAAATTTATTTATTTATTTTCACGTGTTTTGTGCGTGTAACTATTTTTGATGCTTGTTCCACTAGATGCACAATTTTGAAAAAAAACAAGTTTTCCTTGGTTATTTGTCCATTTATTGTAAGCAACCACCTCTTAATTCCCCATTGAACCCTTCAAGTTGCAGACAGTGGTAAGTGTAATTTGCATTCAAACATGAATTGCATGCAATTGTTTTTATTGGCATAAGGTCCATTTGTGGACATGAGCAGAGCAATTTCACCCAAAATACAGCACGCCATGGGACTTACGTCCTAAGATAAATCAGGCCCTGAATGTATACATAATGTGATAACAAATGATGCTTACAAGCATAGTTGAAAAAGGCATTATGGTAGACAGATAGGTTCACCCCAAAATGTTTGCTAAAGAAGCATTAGTCCCTGAAAACAGTAGTGTTTTTGGTTTTAAAGCAGGGAAGAAATCATGGAAAGTAAACAAAACTATAGGCATTTGATAAAAACGTGACTGAAAAATTGTCACAGGAGGTTTATCAAAGAAACACTAAAACAAAAATGAAGGCATATATGATAGAATGAAAGAATAGAGATGAATTTGAAATGTTTCAATATTCTATTATTAGTTTTGGAGATTTGAAGTCTCCAAACAATCTTCTTTACTTCAAGCTGATTTAAAAGAAGTACTAAAAACACACACATGGCGCACAATATTCTTCTGATTAGATTTTATATATATATATATATATATATATATAAACATGCCCTTATCACTCCTATTCTAAAAAAAAACAATCTTGATCCCACCTTACTCGCCAACTACCGTTCCATTTCACTTCTCCCCTATGCTTCTAAACTTCTCGAGCGAATTGTCTACAACCGCTTCACCTGTCACCTCTCAGACAATTCCCTCCTTGACCCTCTCCAATCTGGCTTCCGCCCTCTCCACTCCACTGAAACCGCCCTCACCACTGTAACTAACGATCTCCTCTCTGCTAAATCCAGGGGTCACTTCTCCCTCCTCATCCTCCTGGACCTATCCGCAGCCTTTGACACCGTAGACCACCCCCTTCTCTTGCAGACCCTTCACTCTCTCAGTCTCTCTGGCTCTGTCCTCACTTGGTTCACCTCTTACCTCGCCAACCGCTCTTTCTCGGTTTCCATGCCCGGATCATCCTCCCCCCCTTCCGCCTTCCCTGTAGGAGTCCCTCAGGGCTCTGTTCTTGGCCCTCTACTATTCTCACTCTATACTACCTCCCTAGATGCTCTCATCACCTCATTCGGCATTACTTTACTTTACATCTCTTCTCCTGATCTTTCCCCTCCCTCCTCTCTCATGTATCTGACTGCCTCTCTGCCATCTCCTCTTGGATGTCCTCACGCTTTCTCAAAATTAACATTGCTAAAACCGAACTCATTGCTTTCCCTCCATCTAAGTCCCCATCCCATCTGGATCTCTCCATCACTGTCAACAACTCCACTATCTCTTCTGTCCCACAAACTCCGCTGCCTGGGAGTCATCCTCGACTCCTCGCTCTCTTTTGCCCCCCACATTCAATCCCTCGCCTAATCCTGTCATTTCCAACTTCGCAACATCGCCCGCATCCGGCCCTTCCTTTCTCATGAAGCAACCAAAACTATTGTCCACGCGCTTATCATTTCCCGGCTGGACTACTGTAACCTTCTCCTCACCGGCCTCCCCCGATCTCGCCTTGCCCCCCTTCGTTCTATACTTAATGCGGCTGAGAGGCTTATCTTCTTTTCTCGCCGCTCCTCTTCTGCCTCCCCTCACTGCCTTGCCCTACACTGGCTCCCCTTCCCTTACAGAATCCTCTTCAAACTTCTTACCCTCACCTACAAGGCTCTCTCCCATTCCACTGCCCCTTATATCTCCAATCTCCTCTCCATCCACACTCCCGCCCGGTCCCTGCGATCGGCCAATGACCGTCGCCTCTCCTCCTCTCTGATCACCTCATCCCATTCCAGAATTCAAGACTTCTCCCGAGCTGCCCCCCTGCACTGGAATGACCTCCCACGCTCCGTCCGTTTGTCCCCTAACCTGTGCTCTTTCAAACGGGCACTCAAAACTCATCTCTTCCTCAAAGCTTACCAGCCTTCCACCTAACCCTCTCTCCACCCTCACTCTCTTCACTTCGCTCCTCCTTAGTAGTGAAGAGCACTTGCTCCCCTCCTCCGACTCCCTTTGTGCCTGCCGTCTGTCTACCCTCCCTATAGGATGTAAGCTCGTATGAGCAGGGCCCTCCTCCCTCCTGTCTCGCTACCTTATCTTCTGCTCCACTTCAATATATTTGCCTTGCCTGGAGCCTCTGAAGTCTTGGTACTACCCGTTTATTGTTTTGTACTGTTATTCCCTGTACGGTCCATTGTTTGTACTGTGTACGGCGCTACGGAAACCTTGTGGCGCCTTATAAATAAACGATAATAATAATAATAATATATATATATATATATATATATATATATATATATATATATAGTGGCAAGAGCCCATTACTGCTGAAGAACACGCTAACAACTTCTTCTTTTTATGCAGCTTTATTGTCAGGATGGAAAAATGTATTTGACACCATATGAATTTCACAGCAATTCTGGAGACCCTACACGGTAGCTAGACATAGACCAGCTCTCTAAGGACCAGCCAGCTTCCCCAGCGTTGGTCTCACTGATCAAATGATACAAGCAAGCGTACGTGATACTCCTCCCCCAGCCTTAGCTTGATGGGCAGGTGACACACCCACCTTCCCTTTAAGAGGAAACTCCCATCAGTGGTTCTGTTTACACTAACAGGCACACCCTGTCTGTTTGCTGAGAGGAAGGAGCTTTCAAATCATGTGAGTTAACCAAACGTAAACTATTGTTTATCATACATAAGTCTTTATCATCAATCTAGGTGCATTGCTGCACAAATGTTTTACTCTGCTTGTATGCTTTCTCTGCATCTTGTCAGATAAATGCCTCCCTTTGCTACAATATATATATATATATATATATATATATATATATATAAGCAGCAGAGGGTAGCATGCCATACCAATTATATTAATCAGAGTTCAAAAATGTGCAATACTACTAAGCAAAAAGTTTCAGGCAGGTGTAGAAAAAATGCTAAAAGGTAAGAATGCTTTCAAAAACAGATGTGTTAATAGTTGTTTTATCAATTAACAAAATGTATATATTAATACGTTTGCTAAGTATTAATAAGTTTAGTACATTTATTAATACAGTAAACCTGATATCAGGAAACAAATTTAAAAATCCTATATAAAAACAATAAAGCCATGCAAATAATTACTCTTCAGGACCAAACATATGTATGAATATCACCATGCCGACATGTGAGACATACTGTACATATTAGGAGTCAGGGCCATCTTTTCCATTGGGCACGATGGGCAGCTGCCCGGGGCCCCATAGGCACGGCTCTTAATGAGAATAAATAATCCTGCAAAAGAAAAAAGCCTGCAAAAATAACCTGCAAGGGTCACTGAGCAAGTACATCTATCTATCTCTATCTCTATATATCTATATCTATATCTGTATCTGTATATATCTATATATCTATATCTATATCTATATCTAGGAGCCCCGGTGCACTGCTTTGCCCGGGGGCCCATAATGTTGTTAAGATGGCCCTTTTAGGAGTCGATTAAAACCAAGAACCAGAGAAAGTCCAATCGTTTTTTTTTTTAAAGAAAGGAATAAGAGAGTCAGTTGGGAAACTCAGCGGACATTTTAAGAAAATCAAGAACTTATCGTCTGGAGCCTGTCTCAAAAATACGGCTGTCACCTGGTAATGCTCTTGTATTACCAGGTGGCACTGGAGGAAGTTGTGCTCTCACATGGACTTCCTCCATTACAAATTAATTATCTTATCCTATAGATCTGCCCTCTCCAAACAGTGCTATTTCAAATCTCTCATCTTGTCTCATTCCTCCGACCCTATCATCTCTTCCCTACCTATAATTCACTCTTCTGCAACACCCTCCTTTCCTCTCCTCTCTCTCCCCCTTCACATTTACCACTCTCATCACATTGTGCGTGGAGTAGAGGGTGAGAGGTACAGAAAAACGTGTGTGCTGATGTAAGGCAGTAAAGAAGGAAAACAACAGCTTTAGATGAAGAAAACACAGTTAAAGTGTATCATATACAAAGAAAAGCAGTGAAGCAGTGTTGATTGGGAAAGTAACTCAGGATAAAGATATATGAGCTTCATAGATTCATGATAAGCTAAGTGTTGCATTCATAAAACAGTTGCAATTAACACAAACCACAAGAAAGACAGATACACAAAAGAAGCATAAAGGTTTATTAAGATGAGGCAGCACGGGTACTTAGTGGTTAGCACTTCTGCCTCACAGCATTGGGGTCATGAGTTCAATTCCAGAACATGACCTTATCTGTGAGGAGTTTGTATGTTCTCCCCGTCTTTGAGTGGGATTCCTCCGGGTGCTCCGGTTTCCTCCCACACTCCAATAGCATACTGGTAGGTTAATTGGCTGCTA
The DNA here is from genome assembly GCF_038048845.1 of Mixophyes fleayi. Lineage (NCBI taxonomy): Eukaryota > Metazoa > Chordata > Amphibia > Anura > Limnodynastidae > Mixophyes > Mixophyes fleayi. The sequence goes on along the minus strand of NC_134404.1, from coordinate 162,590,613 downwards.
ACAAATTGACCCTAGTGTGTGTGTGTGTGTGTATGTGTGTATTAGGCAGATTAGACTGTAAGCCCCAATGGGGCAGGGACTGATGTGAGTAAGTTCTCTGTACAGCGCTACGGAAGTAGTGGCTCTATATAAATAAATGGTGATGATGATGATGATTACGTTTCATAAGAAATTCATAAAGGTTTATTAAGATTAAGTTTCTGTAACACCCGATTGATATATACATGTTTATTGCTATATTTAGTATGGAATGAAATAACCTACCTGTCTCGATTAATCAGTAAATACTGAACTGTCCGGTAACTCATTTTCTAGATACAGACCTGATTAATTTGTAAGAGACTCCAAATGAATAAGATGAACCACTTATTATTCAGTCACCCCAGATATTGTATAATAGACTAATTTTGATATTGAAACCATTCAGTCGAGATATTTACTTTTTACTGATACATTCCAAGAACAGTAACAATTTTAAAATGAACTGAACTGAGAAATTGTTAATTGTGTGGAGGATTTGAAGCAGTAATGAAAAGGATCCCAAATTAATTTAATAGACTATAATTGGAATCCATATACTATTTCCTATCACACAGCAAACCGTGCAGCAGACTGGAAGCTTTCAGGAACATCGGTCATATGTTTAACCTCATCAAAGTACACCAATGATCAACTATTCTAACGGAAATTAATGTATTGTCTCATAAGAGGTAATAAGGTAAATTTATATATGATCCTCAACTGATAATAATTAAGAATTAGTTTTTGCGAGCTAGTTATATAATAATAAAATAGAAACAGGATTTCACAGTCACTTAACGATTCATAGGTAAATAGAAGTATTATTAATTGACGTAGGTAATAATCCATCTTCGGTATTAAGTGGGAGCCATTGAGGGCTAGAAGTCAGCAGTGAAGCACTATAGAATCAGCAGAGTAACTGATCTATGGTTAGAGTTAATTAATGTTAGAGGTTAATTAATAGGATTAAGGGATTGATTCAAAGAAACTAGAATATAAATCAATGATACTATTTCTGAGAATATCATTGATTTATGGTGTTGAGCTGAAGTTTATTTGGAACTAGATAATAACATTTGTGAAGAGAAACATGCCAAGCAATTAGCAAGATAAAAATCAACATTTGTCATTCAACTGCTTCTGTCACATAGCGCTAATGCAGTGTACACTTGCCTTTCCAGTTTGGTGAGCTGTATACAGAACCTTACGCATAGCTATTGGACCAGGATCTAAATGTGACAACACCACCGTCAAGTAATATATAGTCATTCCGGTCATACAGGCACACACACGGCTATCACACAATAAAAATAGTCCCAATCCTTAACATGATTTATTTTAAACATTAATGAGGCTTAAATAAGTAGAATTTTGAGAGAAAATAAAGAAGTTAAAATAAATTAAGCTGGTTATATGTTATTTTCTTAAAAGTTTTTCCTCATCAATTTTTATACCCCAAATGAATGGCATTGGTGTCTGTTTAGTACAGGGGAATGCAGTATCGCCAGGTTACCCAAAATAATAACAGCTTTATGGGGTTGCAGTACATTTGTTTACAGTTCTAGTACATGGTAGCCATAGAAATCAATGAAGTTGTAAAAACCACTTATATCTGCCCCATAATATTCTTGTGGGCTGTTTCACATAGTATAGTAACTTATTGAAAATTCTATCCCTCCTCCCTTCTGACAAAGTATATTTTCTCCCAAGTATATGATTGTACTCTAAGTACCATGAAAGTGCAGCTTCTACTGTTTTGACCACTTCCTAGTGGGTTCATGTTTAAAACAGTAAAGAGAATGAGGGTAGTGATTACTTGTGGAAATTCGCTCAGATTTTTATAGCATATGTAATAGTGTACACAGTGCAAAAACATAATTGCATGCACAAATCATGTTATCTTTTATCTATTTTCCTTTAAGGCTCCCAGACAGGAAAACATACAATTAGTTTCTGGCTACAACAGTAAGAAACTACAGCTGTGGAGTAAGCTGCCAAGAGTGTGTCATTGAGGTTTAAAAAAATGCAAGTTAATTTGAATAGAATTGATAATGTGAATACTTTCATTAAAACTGGCTAAAGATTGGGTGAATTAAAAAAGGAGTATTCCAAGCACAAAACAAAAAAAAAATTCCAAAGTACCTGAAATGTTTAATGTTTAAATTGTAATTTATCATACTGGTCATGGTGACAAGGTTGATTTTTTTTATTGTCACTTATGGAAGCAATACAAAAATCAGTTATCAATGCTATTTAATAGGTCTCACCTGCTCCAGTGGTAATGGCCCAAAAGCAGTAAGGGCCAGACTTTGCCGATGCGAGCATGCAGGAACTGGCTTGCCAGATTTGAACTTTCGGTTCCATTAAGATAAAAGGTAACATTTATTTTGAAACAAATAATAAAAAATATTTACATTAAACAATGTTTGACTGTTTTATCAAAGAATCAAATATAATATTGTGATATAACTATATTGCCAGTCAATATGGGTCATTTACAAACAACACGGAAACATACCTATAGTGATGTGATTGCCAGCAGGTAAAAACATCCCAATAAAGACCTGCTTAGTGTCACTTTGGACCATCTTCTTAATTTATTAAAGTGTTTCCTTTTTTTTTTCTAAAGCACTGGTTTTTGAAGTCTTATTTATTTCTGAAATAAATTGTGATAATAAATTGAGACTTTGCTATTTGTGTATAAATGGGTTTTCCGATATTAAATTAAAGTAATCGCCAGCACCAGATCATCGCTGCCTCAGAAGATACATAAAAATCAAGGGCTAGATTTACTAAGCTGCGGGTTTGAAAAAGTGGGGATGTTGCCTTTAGCAACCAATCAGATTCTAGCTATCATTTTGTAGAAGGTACTAAATAAATGAAAGCTAGAATCTGATTGGTTGCTATAGACAACATCCCCACTTTTTCAAACCCGCAGCTTAGTAAATCTAGCCCTAAGTCTTTTTGTGATATTGAAATATTAATATGGTCACCATGCTATAGTGGTTGCCACCCTTTGAACCCAATTTGTAATTTTTCATTTTAACAATCAGATACATTAGTGCTACTGGCTCGCAGACTCCAAAGAATGGAGTGTTCCACGCAAGTTGTCCAATCAGAAGGAGAAATATGTTGCTCCCTATCCTTGATATCCTCATGACAGACTCTATCCCTTGCATATATACCAATGAATATTGACAAGAATTGCACAGAAATACACACATTGAGGGTCATATAGAGTTGGGTGCATTTGTGCTCTCAAGAGCACCGTGTCAGGCTTATGTAAAATGTCTCCTAACCTATTTGTACACATTATAATAATTTCATGACATGGCATTTATACAAGAGAATAGTGTCCAGACAGTTAGTTATAAATGTTAAAATTAAATTTTCAATACAAAAATATAAAATGTAATTACATACAAACACAAATACTAATTAAATGAATTACAAAACAACACTGTTTCCCCTTGAAATCTCAAAAGGGTATCTTCTTTCCTACAATAGTTCAAATGACAGTCAATCAACTTATACAAATAGAGTTCTGCAACTTAATATAATACAGATACCAATGTTTTAAGTGCCATCTACTGGGCAGGTCAATCCAAAATCAGCAAATCAGAAGTGGCTAGAAAGTGGCGCTGATTGTCACCGTCAATGCTTCCTATTTCACCAGCCATCCAACACCCTCAGGAGATATTCCTCCTGCCAGTGCTGCGTCTGCTTTCAAGTCTACTTGAGCCACAATCATGTGACCGTGCCCCTACTGTTCTCAGCCTATCCTTGACTGTCCCTTCCCTTCCCTATTGTAGCTCTCCACTGGTAAGGAGATGTAAGTTTGAGATGAACCTAAATCTGGATATGGACGTATGTGTATGTATTTTTGGTACACATGTGCAGTACAAAAATGTGTATTTAAAGCATAAGAACAGATATACTTCCACCTCTATATGAGCTCCATTACAAAAAAGGAAGAGCTGCCATTTGCATCTCTGCATTTTTCTATATTTAATAACATTTATTGTGTGCTTGAGGCACTTGGAAGGCTGACTAGAAAAATAAAACAATGTGTTGAATGCATGCTGATTTTGATCCTAACCGTGTTCTTTCTTTAGGAAATTTTAGCAAAATAATACATTAGTGGACTGATAATTATTGCAAATATCAGGTTTATCAGGCTAATGTAAATTTGTATGTATAGTGCTTTAAAGCAGCATTTTCTAGGCCTGACTAATAACTCTTGTGTTTTAGACATCCAGAGGTTAAAAAACAATCCCCACAATAAAACATTAAAAGCTGTTCATAAAGATAGTTTTATGCCAAAGTCTAAGTTTACCAAATGAGAGACTCCAGGATTTCCATTTAGACTAAATCAGTTCCTTTAGACAGTTCCTTTTACTGTCAATAATTTAGGAAGATAAACTGTTCCAGACTAGGTGACACTGAAAAAAGAAAAAAGAACATTTCAGAATTATTGTTTAGCTTTATCCATTTTTTGGTTTCTTGCTTTAACAAATGTTGCAGTTGCAATGGAAATTATATCAAATTTGTTTTAATAGGTATAT